>NC_092720.1:36014783-37406713 GCF_047496885.1 Scyliorhinus torazame | reverse complement strand
GCAGGCAGGGGGGGCAGGGGGAGGGTCAGGGAGGAGGGTAAGTTTTGGGGGGGAGTGGGGAGGGGGAGGGTAAGTTTTGAGGGGTGGAGGGTAAGTTTCAGGGGAGGGAGGGTAAGTTTTGAGGGGAGGGAGGGTAAGTTTTGAGGGGAGGGAGGGTAAGTTTGAGGGGAGGGAGGGTAAGTTTTGAGGGAGGGAGGGTAAGTTTTGAGGGAGGGAGGGTAAGTTTTGAGGGGAGGGAGGGTAAGCTTTGAGAGGGAGGGATGGAGTAAGTTTTGAGGGGAGGGAGGGTACAGTTTGAGGGGAGGGAGGGTAAGTTTTGAGGGGAGGGAGGGTAAGTTTTGAGGGGAGTGGGGAGGTAAGTTTTGAGGGGAGGGAGGGTAAGTTTTTGAGGGGAGGGAGGGAGGGTAAGTTTTGAGGGGAGGGAGGAGGGTAAGTTTGAGGGAGGGAGGGTAGTTTTGAGGGGAGGGAGGGTAAGTTTTGAGGGGAGGAGGGGTAAGTTTTGAGGGGGAGTGGAGGGAGGTAAGTTTTGAGGGAGGTGAGGGAGGGGTAGTTTTGAGGGGAGGGAGGGTAAGTTTTGAGGGGAGGGAGGGTAAGTTTTGAGAGGAGGAGGGAGGGTAAGTTTTGAGGGGAGGAGGGGTAAGTTTTGAGGGGAGGGAGGGTAAGTTTTGAGGGGGAGGGAGGGTTAGTTTGAGGGGAGGGAGGGTAAGTTTTGAGGGGAGGGAGGGTAAGTTTTGAGGGGAGGGAGGGTAAGTTTTGAGGGGAGGGAGGGTAAGTTGTTTGAGAGGGGAGTGAGGGAGGGTAAGTTTTGAGGGGAGGGAGGGTAAGTTTTGAGGGGAGGGAGGGTAAGATTTTGAGGGGAGGGAGGGAGGGAAGTGGGAGGAGGGTAAGTTTTGAGGGGAGGGAGGGAAGTTTGGAGGGGAGGGAGGGTAAGTTTTGAGGAGGGAGGGAGGGTAAGTTTTGAGGGGAGGGAGGGTAAGTTTTGAGGGGAGGGAGGGTAAGTTTTGAGGGGAGGGAGGGTAGGTTTTGAGGGGAGGGAGGGTAAGTTGAGGGAGGGAGGGTAAGTTTTGAGGGAGAGAGGGTAAGTTTTGAGGGGAGGGAGGGTAAGTTTTGAGGGGAGGGAGGGAGGGTAAGTTTTGAGGGGAGGGAGGGAGGGTAAGTTTGAGGGGAGGGAGGGAGGGTAAGTTTTGAGGGGAGGGAGGGAGGGTAAGTTTTGAGGGGAGGGAGGGTAAGTTTTGAGGGGAGGGAGGGAGGGTAAGTTTTGAGGGAGGGAGGGAGGGTAAGTTGAGGGGAGGGAGGGAGGGTAAGTTTTGAGGGGAGGAGGGAGGGTAAGTTTTGAGGGGAGGGAGGGAGGGTAAGTTTTGAGGGGAGGGAGGGAGGGTAAGTTTTGAGGGGAGGGAGGGAGGGTAAAGTTTTGAGGGGAGGGAGGGTAAGTTTTGAGGGGAGGAGGGAGGGTAAGTTTGAGGGGAGGGAGGGAGGGTAAGTTTTGAGGGAGGGGAGGAGGGTAAGTTTTGAGGGGAGGGAGGGAGGGTAAGTTTTGAGGGGAGGGAGGGAGGGTAAGTTTTGAGGGGAGGAGGGGAGGGTAAGTTTTGAGGGGAGGGAGGGAGGGTAAGTTTTGAGGGGAGGGAGGGAGGGTAAGTTTTGAGGGAGGGAGGGAGGGAGGGTAAGTTTTGAGGGGAGGGAGGAGGGTCAGTTTTGAGGGGAGTGGAGGGAGGGTAAGTGTTTGAGGGGAGGGAGGGAGGGTAAGTTTTGAGGGGAGGGAGGGAGGTTAAGTTTATGACGGGGAGGGAGGGGAGGGTTAAGTTTTGAGGGGAGGGAGGGTAAGTTTTGAGGGGAGGGAGGGAGGGTACGTTTTGAGGGGAGGGAGGGTAAGTTTTGAGGGGAGGGAGGGAGGGTAAGTTTTGAGGGAGGAGGGAGGGAGGGTAAGTTTTGAGGGGAGGGAGGGTAAGTTTTGAGGGGAGGGAGGGAGGGTAAGTTTTGAGGGGAGGGAGGGAGGGTAAGTTTTGAGGGGAGGGAGGGAGGGTAAGTTGAGGGGAGGGAGGGAGGGTAAGTTTTGCGGGGAGGGTGAGGAGGGTAAGTTTTGAGGGGAGGAGGAGGGTAAGGTGAGGGGAGGGAGGGAGGGTAAGTTTTGAGGGGAGGGAGGGAGGGTAAGTTTTGAGGGGAGGGAGGGAGGGTAAGTTTTGAGGGGAGGGAGGGTAAGTTTTGAGGGGAGGGAGGGAGGGTAAGTTTTGAGGGGAGGGAGGGAGGGTAAGTTTTGAGGGGAGGGAGGGAGGGTAAGTTTTGAGGGGAGGGAGGGAGGGTAAGTTTTGAGGGGAGGGAGGGAGGGTAAGTTTTGAGGGGAGGGGGGGAGGAGGGAGGGTAAGTTTTGAGGGGAGGGAGGGAGGGTAAGTTGCGGGGAGGGAGGGAGGGTAAGTTGAGGGAGGGAGGGAGGGTAAGTTTTGAGGGGAGGGTGGGAGGGTAAGTTTTGAGGGGAGGGAGGGAGGGTAAGTTTTGAGGGGAGGGAGGGAGGGTAAGTTTTGAGGGGAGGGAGGGTAAGTTTTGAGGGGAGGGAGGGTAAGTTTTGAGGGGAGGGAGGGAGGGTAACGTTTTGAGGGGAGGGAGGGAGGGTAAGTTTTGAGGGAGGGATGGGTAAGTTTTGAGGGGAGGGAGGGAGGGAGGGTAAGTTTTGAGGGAGGGAGGGTAAGTTTTGAGGGGAGGGAGGGAGGGTAAAGTTTTGAGGGGAGGGAGGGTAAGTTTTGAGGGGAGGGAGGGAGGGTAAGTTTTGAGGGGAGGGAGGGAGGGTAAGTTTGAGGGGAGGGTAAGTTTTTGAGGGAGGGAGGGAGGGACGGTAAGTTTTGAGGGGAGGGAGGGTAAGTTTTGAGGGGAGGGAGGGAGGGAGGGTAAGTTTTGAGGGGGAGGGAGGGAGGGTAAGTTTTGAGGGGGAGGGAGGGAGGGTAAGTTTTGAGGGAGGGAGGGAGGGTAAGTTTTGAGGGAGGGAGGGAGGGTAAGTTTTGAGGGGAGGGAGGGAGGGTAAGTTTTGAGGGGAGGGAGGGAGGGAGGGAGGGAGGTAAGTTTTGAGGGGAGGGAGGGAAAGTTTTGAGGGGAGGAGGGAGGGTAAGTTTTGAGGGGGAGGGAGGGAGGGTAAGTTTGAGGGGAGGGAGGGAGGGTAAGTTTGAGGGAGGGAGGGAGGGTAAGTTTTGAGGGGAGGGAGGGTAAGTTTTGAGGGGAGGGAGGGAGGGTAAGTTTTGAGGGAGGGAGGGAGGGTAAGTTTTGAGGGGAGGGAGGGTAAGTTTTGAGGGGAGGGAGGGAGGGAGGGTAAGTTTTGAGGGGAGGGAGGGAGGGAGGGTAAGTTTTGAGGGAGGGAGGGAGGTAAGTTTTGAGGGGAGGAGGGAGGGTAAGTTTTGAGGGGAGGGAGGGAGGGTAAGTTGAGGGGAGGGAGGGGAGGGTAAGTTTTGAGGGGAGGGAGGGTAAGTTTTGAGGGGAGGAGGGTAAGTTTTGAGGGGAGGGAGGGAGGGTAAGTTTTGAGGGGAGGGAGGGAGGGTAAGTTTTGAGGGGAGGGAGGAGGGTAAGTTTTGAGGGGAGGTGGGGGAGGGAGGGAGGGTAAGTTTTGAGGGGGAGGGAGGGAGGGTAAGTTTTGAGGGGAGGGAGGGAGGGTAAGTTTTGAGGGAGGAGGGAGGGTAAGTAAGTTTTGAGGGAGGGAGGGAGGGTAAGTTTTGAGGGGAGGAGGGAGGGTAAGTTTTGAGGGGAGGAGGAGGGTAAGTTTTGAGGGGAGGGAGGGAGGGTAAGTTTGAGGGGAGGGAGGGAGGGTAAGTTTTGAAGGGGAGGGAGGGAGGGTAAGTTTTGAGGGAGGGAGGAGGGTAAGTTTTGAGGGGAGGGAGGGAGGGTAAGTTTTGAGGGGAGGGAGGGGAAGGAGGGTAAGTTTTGAGGGAGGGGGGGAAGGACGGTAAGTTTTGAGGAGGGGGGGGGGAAGGAGGGTAAGTTTTGAGGGAGGGGGAGGTGAGCTTCTGAGGGGCGGGGGGTTCTGATGGAGAGGGTAGGGAGGGAGGTTGTGAGGGAGCGGCGGGGGAAGAGACACTGCTGAGCCGGAGCCTCCCAGGCTGCTTTCTCTCTCCCCCAACGTCCCCAGTGCCTCAGCTCCAGATCCCGGCGCCCGCGGGCAAGGCCAAGCCGAACCGGAGGGAGGAGGGCCATTTGAATGAGCCGGAGGAAATAGAAACTAATGTGGACTCACAGATTTTGCCCCTCAGGCTCTGTAAAATGCGAACCGCTTTATCGTCTTCCGCCATGACTCGCCGCCAGCCTTCGCTTACTGTACATCTTGCATCCTTCACATCCGTCGACGGGCACTCGGGAGGGGAGGGGGCGGGGCCACGGCGCGCCAGCACGTGTGCGCGACTGCGCGTTCGTTCCCTACCCTGGGGGCGGGGCTAACTGCGGGCCACCGCGCGTGCGTACAACACCCCCGCCAGCTCGAGATGCCAGGAGCTGTCGTCCAAAAAGCGGATCGCAACCTATCAGACCGTACTCCCGGTGTAACCTTATCATTAATCTGAATAACTGAAGTAAGGCTTCTTCTATTCCAGCGTCTTTGTAAAAAAAAAAATCCTAACATTTATTCTCACATGATGAACCAGCTGCGCTCCGAAAGCTCGTGATTCAAAACAAACCTGTTGGACTTTAACCTGATGTTGTAAGGCTTCTTACTGTGCTGACCCCAGGCAAATGCCGGCATCTCCAGGTCATAGATACCATTTATTTGCCTTCGTAATTGCTTTCTGCCACCAACTCTTCCCCCCGCGCTTAACTTTATATAATTCACGCACTAGGACACCCAGATCCCTCTGAATACCTTCCCCAGTCTCTCACCTGTCGTGTTGGGTGCTCTGCTACACAGACGAACCAACACGGTTGCGGATGGTACAACTCAGTTTTATTACTCACAATATTTACAATGGTAAACTGGTCACTGTGGTTCGTTCATTACCCTTGAATCTGTGGACCTATCCCTCACATTGTCTTGGAGTGGCACTCAGCACATGGTGGATGTCTGAGTGGCTTGCTGTGAGCTCTGTGCCCTGAGCTGTCTCCTGCTGGAATGAGCGGGAAGTGTCGTGTTCCCCGTTTTATAGTGTGTATGCTCTTGCCTGTGATTGGCTGTGGTGTGTGTGTATTGATTAGTCCGTTGATCTGTCCATCAGTATGTATGTATGTTTGCACCATGATGTTTACCTGAATATCATGACATCCCCCTTTTTTACAAGAACATGTGCCTATGTGGTTATAAATAGATATGTGTACTGAGTGCAGCTGAATGTGTGTGTGTGCAATATCTACAGCATGTACATGAGGCTAAACTATATACATGGGGCGATGTCAGGTGCGACATAGCAACGAGGTTGTCCATAAACAAAACACGTGGAAATGTTAAACGTCAAAACAAACTCCTGTAACGACAAGGAAAAAGAGAAACATATTAACACAGTGGTATGATACGTCAGTGAGTTCAATGTTCAAACAGGCTCATAAGTCCAGCCTAGTAGGTGGGCAACGAATTCGGGTTGACTGCCTCAAGGGTGAGTCAGGATTCACCGGCTGAGGAATAGGCCTGGCCACGGGCGATGACGGAATGGGCATGGTGGCAGGAAGCTCCACGAAGTCGACATCAGGAACAACAGGAGGGCATGGCACTGGTGTAAGTTCCCGTAGCGAGCGTGGAAGCAGGCGAAGAGCCCGGCGATTGCGCCTGTGAATGGAGCCATCAGGCATGTGAACCAGGAACGAGCGGGGAGCCACGCATCAGAGAACTTCGGGCAGGTGCTGACCAGCCACCTTCTGGTAGGTGGATGCGGACGTCGTCCCCAGGCGCCAGGGCGGGAAGATCAGTTGCCCGTGTGTCATGTGCCACCTTCTGGCGAACGTGCTGCTGTCGCATCCTGTGCAGTACTGGAGCATGGTTGGTTGTGGGGACCAGAATGGATGGCACAGTGGTCCTGAGGGCGCGACCCATCAACAGCTGGGCTGGTGAGAGGCCAGTGGCTAGTGGGGCCGAGCGATAGGCTAGCAGGGCTAAGCAGAAATCCGAACCGGCAGCAGCAGCCTTGCAGAGGAGCCGCTTGACGATGTGAATGCCCTTCTCCGCCTTTCCATTGGACTGGGGATGCAGAGGGCTGGACGTCACGTGTGTGAAGCCATACGAAGCAGCAAAGGAAGACCATTCCTGGCTGGCAAAACAGGGCCCATTGTCCGATATGACAGTAATCGGAATGCCGTGGTGAGCAAAGGTGTCTTTGCAGGCCCTTATGACAGCGGACGATGTCAAATCGTGGAGGCGTATGACCTCTGGATAGTTTGAAAAGTAATCGATGACGATTACATAGTCCCTGCCGAGCCCGTGAAAAAGGTCCACACCCACCTTCACCCAAGGGGACGTCACCAGCTCATGGGGCTGAAGCGTCTCAGGAGGTTGCACCGGCTGAAACCTTTGGCAGGTGGGGCAGTTGAGCACCATATTGGCAATGTCATCACTGATGCCCGGCCAGTATACCGCCTCTCGGGCCCTCCATCTGCACTTCTCGACCCCCAGATGGCCTTCGTGTAGTTGGTCGAGGACCAGTTTGTGCATGCTGTGTGGAATCACAATCCGGTCCAGCTTTAGGAGGACACCATCAATGACGGCCAAGTCGTCCCGGACATTGTAGAACTGTGGGCACTGTCCTTTGAGCCACCCTCCCGACATGTGGCGCATCACACGTTGTAGAAGGGGGTCAGCTGCAGTCTCCCGGCGAATATGGGCCAGACTGGAGTCATCGGCTGGCAGATTTGCCGATGTGAAGGCCACCTGCGCTTTGACCTGACAGACGAACCCCTCTGAGTCGGGCGGTGTGCTCACTGCTCTAGATAGGGCATCCGCAATGATAAGGTCCTTTCTCGGGGTGTAGGCCAGTTGGAAGTCGTACCTCCTGAGTTTGAGTAGGATGCGCTGGAGGCGAGGGGTCATCTCGTTCTGGTCCTTATGTATGATGCTGACCAGGGGGCGATGGTCAGTCTCAACGGTAAACTGGGGGAGACCATACACGTAGTCATGGAACTTGTCTATTCCGGTTAACAAACCCAGGCACTCCTTTTCGATCTGCGCGTAGCGCTGTTCTGTAGGGGTCATGGCCTGCGAGGCATAGGCGACCGGGGCCCATGACGCAGTGTCATCCCGCTGTAGGAGTACCGCCCCAATGCTGGACTGGCTGGCATCAGTCGAAATTTTAGTGTCACAAGATGTGTCGAAAAACGCCAATACCGGGGCTGTGGTGAGCTTAATTTTGAGCTCCTCCCATTCCTTCTGGTGTGCGGGCAGCCACTGGAACTCTGTGGACTTCTTGACTAGGTGGCGAAGAGCTGTCGTGTGGGTGGCAAGGTTGTGAATGAACTTCCCCAGGAAGTTGGCCATGCCTAGGAAGCGTAGCACTGCTTTCTTGTCTGCCGGCTGCGGCATGGCTGTAATGGTGCTCACCTTGTCTGCATCCGGACGTACCCCTGACCGGGATATGTGGTCTCCCAGAAACTTCAGCTCGGTTTGGCCGAAAGAACACTTGGCTTGGTTGAGGCGCAGGCCGTTTTCGCGCAAAGACGCGCTGGAGACGATTGATGTGCTCCTGTGGTGTGGTGGACCTGATGATGATGTCGTCAACGTAGACACGCACACCTTCGATGCCCTCCATCATCTGTTCCATGATTCTGTGAAAGACCTCGGATGCCGAGATGATGCCAAACGGCATTCTGTTATAGCAGAACCTGCCGAAAGGAGTGTTGAAGGTGCACAGCTTCTTCCTGGACTGGTCCAGTTGGATCTGCCAAAAACCCTTCGAGGCATCCAGCTTTGTAAAGATTTTAGCCCGGGCCAATTCGCTCATGATCTCTTCCCATTTGGGTATGGGGTAGTGATCCCTCATTATGTTGTTGTTCAGGTCTTTCGGGTCAATGCAGATCCGGAGTTCGCCAGAGGGCTTCTTAACACACACCATGGAGCTGACCCATGGCGTGGGCTCCGTGACCCGGGATAGCACCCCTTGGTCCTGGAGATCCTGCAGCTGCTGCTTGAGGCGGTCTTTGAATGGCACTGGGACCCTGCGAGGTGCGTGAATGACCGGGGTGGCGTCTGGTTTGAATCGTATTCTGTAGGTATAGGGCAGTGTGTCCATGCCCTTGAATGCCTCCTGGTTGTGGGCGAGGAGCGATTGAAGCTGTGCCCTAAATTCTGCATCCGGGAAGTCTGATGTGCCTTCTGGAGACAGAGCGTGGACCCGCTGCACGAGGTGGAGAACCTTGCATGCCTGTGCGCCTAGCAGGGAGTCCTTTGATGATCCGACTATTTCGAAGGACAGTGTGGCCGTGTATGTGCTGTGTGTCACCTGGAGCTGGCAGGATCCCATGGCCAGGATAACGTTTCCATTGTAGCCGACCATCTTGCAACGGGATGGCCGAATTGGTGGTCTGACCTTCAAGGCGTAGAAGGTTGACCATGCTATTAGGTTGGCGGAGGCACCAGTGTCCAGACGGAATGGTTTGTCACAGAGATTCGGACAGTGCGGCCCCGAACTCATATGAGGTGGCTAGCCTCCTTAAGCGCACCAAAAAAATTGCCATTGGATTTCTCTTGGGCCTGCGAGGCTGTGTGAAAATGGAAACGGCGGGCCATTACCAGGGGTTGAGGTTTGACCAGGGCCACCAACTCCGCAAAAGATTTGGAGCCTGGACTCTCCGGATAGGCATAAGTGGGTCCCCTGACTATGGTCAGTAGGATAATGGTTTGTCGTTCATCCCAACAATTGCGTTAGGCAGAATAAAATACTGCACCTGCTCAACTTACTGGATCCAGTCATCGGGACCAGCATCGAACTGTTCAAGTTTCCCGATGCACAGCACTTCAGCGTTCGGAGTGGAGGCCTGGACAAAGTGACTTGGCAGCATAATGCACAATGGCTGCAGCAGATCTACTTCACCCTCGTCGCCAGTGTAGAATCAAATGGAAGAGATACAGGAACGCTTGGTAGGATAGGAATGAACAAAGATTTATCATGGTATACACAAAATCAAAAGGCTACAACTCCTCTCCCCGAAGATCCACCTAAGGGTTTTTATACTGAGAGGTTCCCCCTTGTTAAGGGGAATCCCTGCCCCAATTACTAGCAGAGTTGATACTCTGAGGTGATAGTGGGGAACGGTACAGAATATAGTCCTTGATCTCCAAAGGGGTCGTAACAACAACAATTTATACTTTGTGAAATGGTTGGTTGACAAATGTACTCTGGTTGAGGCATTGTCAAGGAGAATGCACCAGGATATAGTTAACTACCACACTTCTGTTTCAGTTCAAAACTGACAAGTCAATTCTGATTTGTCAAAGCATTGTCATGCGGGATGAAGCAGGGAATGGCGGTCCCTCAAACTTTTGTTTATTTGAGAAAAACGCAATGCGTGGACTTGTTTTTTCTGTTTGCAAAGATCACAGTCGGTATGTGAATATATGTAGTTTCTCATACCATGTAAATGAGCCACACTGAAGGCAACTGATAATCTTAAATATTTGTTAGCTTAATTCCTAGCACAATTAGGATTGTTTAGTAAGTGTTGTCCAATCATAGAATCACACCTAATTTAGGACTCCAAGATTTGAGTTTTGTAACCATGGGCTGGTTGAGTCCAGTGAGTACTTTACCCGTTGCGAAGAGCCGAGGGGGCCCACCAGTCATTGGGACATATGGCCTACAAACCTGGCATCACACCGAAATCCATATAAAACATTACTTATTTGCAATGACCTACCCCTGGTCTTTCTATTCTGCCCCACATCCCACGCCCTCTTCCTAAACATACCCTTGATACAATTCTTATAATTTTCATTTCTACCTTGCTTAAGTTCTGTAGAATGACCATTTAGATTAAAAACGTTAACTCTGATTCTCTCCACAGCTGATGCCAGACCTGCAAAATTTACCCAGCATTTTCTGCTTTTATCACTAATTTGTATAGGAGGTCTCTTTGGCTTTCTGGCAGCAACCTGTTAGCGGAGAATATTACTGGTGTTATGACTGATGTTAGCAGCCTGAGACAGCTAGCTTCACCTGTTGCTCAGGTTTTTAAGATACCTGGGCGGCATGGCGGCGCAGTGGTTAGCACTGCTACCTAGGGTGCTACCTAGGGTTCGATCCCGGCCCCGGGTCACTGACTGTGTGGGGTTTGCACATTCTCCCCGTCTTTGCGTGGGTTTCACCGCCACAATCCAAAGATGTGCAGGATAGGTGGATTGGCCACGCTAAATTGCCCCTTAATTGGAAAAAAAAACTGATTGGGTACTCTAAATTTATAAAAAGGTTTTTAAGATACCTTTATCCTTCTTTTTTTTTTAATTTTAGAATACCCAATTCATTTTTTTCCAATTAAGAGGCAATTTAGCATAGCCAATCCACCTCCCGTGCACATCTTTTAGGTTGTGGGGGCGAAACCTACGCAAACATGGAGAGACTGTGCAAACTCCACACGGACAGCGACCCAGAGCCGGGATCGAACCTGGGACCTCGGCGCCGTGAGGCTGCAGTGCTAACCACTGTGTGACCGTGCTGCCCCTACCTTACCCTTCTAATGTAACCTGAGGTAGATTGGGTATATGTCAGGACTGAAAGTGGCAGTCTTAGGCTCATTCATGAATGTTCACGCTGTACTGCAAATAATGATCTGACCAGAGTAACTATTATTCCACAGGAGACATTCAATGCTCCCTATTTCACCCTTCATCTGCCTACCAGAAATTCATGTAATGTGGTTTAAGAATTTCAGTGCCGGTGTGATGCCAAACATATAGACCGTACACTTGAAAATTCAAAATATTGGGCGGATGTTTCTGACGACTCCCACCGGTGGGATCTTCCAGATGGCCAATGGCGACTTCCCCGCCACGGATTCCCTAATGACGAAGGGTGCAAACAGCAAGAAACCCAGTTGATTGCAGTGAGCCAGGACGATCCTGCCGCCATCAATGGGGTGCCACCACAAAACATGCCACAGGGTGGTGGTGGAAAATCCCACCGAGTGTATCCAACATTAAACATAATTCCCACTCCTTTACCAGCTCTGAAGGCCGATTGAAAATCCTAGCCAAGAATTCAAAAACCACTGCATTAACAGAAAGCAAATGCCTTGTTGCAACAAATCATAAGAATAAATATATACTGGCCGGTAGCCAAAACTTGGATACAGCCCAGGAAAAAGAGAGTCACATTTAGTGCCAACCTGATATTGTAAAATAACTATTGCAGGAATTCTTAAAGAAGCCCGAGCTGCAAAATTAAACTCCTTTGCCCAGTTGGTGGCGGCACTGTCGGCACCGTGCCATCAGAAAATGGTGAACACAGTTTTTTCAGCCACCTCTGGAAAGGACATTGGCATAGGGGTGCTGCATGGAAAGGAAGACTTGACATGTGGAGGTAGTGAAGTCAAACAGCCATTCTGGCTGAGTTAACCTGGGCATGTTGATCACTGAATGCCTGCGTTAATCTCTCACAGCTGAACAAGCATTCCTCTACATGAGGGATATCCCGTGGAGAACTATTTAATAAGATCAATTTGTAGGTGAGGTGCTTTTGATTTACTTCTGCGATGCAAAATTTGTGCCAGTACGGTAGAGTGCTTTTGGAGGCGTTGTGGTGAGTTGGCAGGGAGCATTGCTACATCCTCACAGGAGGCAGAGTATTTAGTGATCTGTCCACACAAAGGCTGCAACAGGTATGGGCGATGTGGTTGCAGTGTCTCTGGGTCTGCAATACTACAGACAAATAGAGAAGAGGCCGTAATGTGCGAGCTCTGTGCAGATGGAAGAGGAGGTAGACTCTGCACAGAAGGCTCCATCCCCAAGGTTTTACAGAGAGCATTTCTCATATATCTCCCTCAGCTGGGAGCAACATCTGAGGCACCTGCAATTCACCATGGAAGTAGGTACAGAACTATTTCAACTCCTTCAACAGAACCTGCAGCCAATATCTTGGAGAGGATGGTGCTGTCAAGGGCACCATTATTCTAAACTTATACATTCCAGATCATTCTAGATGGGAGCAGGCAACACTTGGAAGAGAGGCAAGCTCATCATTTTCTCTCCATCAAAGAAGTGGCTTTATCAGAATAATGGGATTCCCAATGGTTTAGAGAGCCATTATCTGCATACACATGGCTCAGTGGGTCCTACAAGTCAATAGGAGAGCTATAGGAACTGTCAGGGGTTTCAGTCCATTAACAGGCAGTTGCTATCAAGTGACACCTATTCAGCAATGACTTGCTCACGGATGCTCAATTTGGTTTCCGCCAGGGTCCCTCAGCTCCTGACCTCATTACAGCTTTGGTTCAAACATGGAGAAAAGAGCTGAATGCCAGAGGGGAGGCAAGAGTAACTGCCCTTGACAACATGGCAGCATTTGACTGGGTATGGCATCAAGGAGCCCCAGCAAAACTGGAGTCAATGGGAATCAGGGGGGAAACTCGCCGCTGGCTGAAGTCATACCTGGCACAAAGGAACATGGTTGTGGTGGTTGGAGGTCAACCATCTCAGCTCCAGGACATCACTGCAGGAGTTCCTCAGGGTAGTGTCCTAGGTCCAATCATCTTCAGCTGCTTCATCAATGATCTCCCTTCTATCATAAGGTCAGAAGTGGGAAAGTTCACAGATGACTGCACAATGTTCAGCACCATTCGCGACTCCTCAGATAATGAAGCAGTTCATGTCCAAATGGAGCAAGACCTGGACAATAACCATGCTTGGGCTGACAAGTTACATTCGCACCACCAAATGCCAGGCAATGACCATCTTCTAGAAGAGACGATCTAACCATCGCCCCTTCACATTCAATAACATTACCATTGTTGAATCCCTCACAATCAACATACTGGAGGTTACCATTGATTAGAAACTGAACTGGACTAGCCATATTAATACTGTGGCTACCAAGGCAGGTCAAAGACTAGGAATCCTAGGGCGAGTAACTCACCTCCTGACCCCCCCAAAGCCTGTCCACCATCTATAAGGCACAAGTCAGGAGTGTAATTGAATACTCTCCATTTGCCTGGATGAGTGCAGCTCTGACAACACTCAAGTAGCTTGACACCATCAAGGATAAAGCAGCCCACTTGTTTGCTCCTCCTTCAAACCCTCCACCACTGATGAACAGTGGCAGCCATGTATACCATCTACAAGATACACTGCAGTAACTTGCCAAGGTTCCTTAGACAGCACCTTCCAAATCATTGACCACTACCATCTAGAAGGACAAGAGCAGCAGATACCTGGGAGCGCCACCAACTGAAGGTTCCCTTCCAAGTTACTCACCACCCTGACTTGAAAATATATTGCCCTTCCTTCACTGTCGCTGAGGCAAAATCCTGGAACTCTCCGGAACAGCACAATGGGTGTACCTACACTTCAGGGACTGCAGCGGTTCAAGAAGGCAATTCACCACCACCTTCCGAAGGACAACTAGGGATGGGCAATAAATGCTGGCCTAATCAACGACACCCACAGCCCGTAAATTAATTTTTAAAAAGTTGGTGTGCAATCATGCCCAAACTATCATCTCAATGAAGATGTATTATCAACAACAATGCCTTCCCCTTGAAGCAATCTCCATTTCAGCTACCTTCGTCTACTACAAAGAACCAGAGACTGGCTGTTTGAAGACAACGGATACCAGCTTTACACAAAATTGTTGATGCTCCCTGTCCACCACCTCTCCGCACATCAACGTGTCGAATGGAAGCCAAGCTGCTGCTAGAAACATTGTGCAACAAACATTGGCATTCTTGATTCCTGGACTACTCAGGGAGTGGGGCGTGGGGTGGGTGGAGAGGGTGACATGCGGGGAGTGGGGGTTGGGAGGGGATGGCATTGGGGGTGTGCCCTATAATACTCTCCAGGGCGTATTTCCAAGTTTGCTTCAGTTTCACAACCTTGCTACTATGAGGGTGCAGCCATTGACTCAAGCGTCTGAAGGACACCTCGGGAGAAGCAGAAAGAGGAAGAGGCAGAGAGGAGGAATCCAGGACACCTTTGCTCTGAATGGGCTGTCTGTGAAGGCCGACTCATGCACCACTTGCCTTTGGGCGTCATCCCTTCATCTCCATTGCACCACTAGAGTGCCCGGTTGCACCATTAGCAACCGCAGTCTCGCTAAGAGGCACCAAGCCAGGGCACTGGCGAAGTGAAAGTGGTGGGAGCACACATGCTGTCCTACTGAGGGAGGACAGCACTTTCTTGCACCCTAGAGCCACTGCTGCACCCCTGCATTAGCCTTCTTTGTAATCAAATGGGGGAAAAATTGTTGGAATGCTGTGTGAGCCTGCAGCCTCTTTTAGCAGCAAGGTACACAGCCATAATGACAGCATGTTCAACCTACACGGCACCAAGCTGGATTTTATGGAGGCAAGCATGGGTCTCATGATCAAAGTCTGAGCTTCCATTGCAGGATTGAGATGTATTCTGGCTTCCAACTGTGCTGCAATGGAAGTTGAGACAGCTGGGTCACTGCAGGGTCTGCAAGTGCTGCCATGGAAATGGCCACCACTAGGATGGTGGAAAGGATGGACTCCAAGCTGGCATGATGACCTCTGTCACTTTGGAGCCAGACTCCCCATGTTCCCTGGCAATGACACAAAGCTGTCTGGCAACCTGCCAATGAACCAAACATCTCAGTGTGCATATTCATCAGCATTCTTCTGTAGGCCACTCCTTTGAAGTACTCACCTGAGCGCCCTGTAGCAAAACACCTGTGTGACTTTAGTCCTCGAATTCACCAAGTGCTGACCCAAACTTTAGATTATCCTCAAAGGTACAGACAGCGCCAGTGAGTGTGAGACCCAGTGACGACAGTACTTCTTCAAATCTTACCCTTCTTCTTGAGGCTGCTGTGGCTGGACAGTTCTTGGGTGCTTTGAAGTAGAAAATCAAAAGTGGAGGGTTGGGATGAGAAAATGGGGTTGGTGTAGGAGTCACATCATTTTTATCTTGCATTTTATGCCAGATAGCAGGATATGGGTGAGGTGGATTGAGAAGAACAAGGCAGAAACATGCCTTCATTCTCAATGATAAAATAGGCTTATCAAAACCAGCTGCAGGATACAGAGCATCATGTCCTAAAATGTTTAGGAATTATAGGTGCACTTGTCCCCAGCTTGTCATGCTTTGCTCCTTCTGGCTGTGCGCAATCTTGTCCTGTAAGACATAGGGAAGAATGTAAATGATTCTATAGCAGTGTGTTGAGATGATGTACCTGTCATATCTGAATAGATGTAGGAGCTATGTGGAGGTTCTAAAAGATAGGTAGGAGGTTGGTATTATTTGGAAAGTGAGGATGATGTAGAGCATATGATGTGGAGCTTATGCCTGAGCCCTGTCTGGTAGGACTGAATAATGGAGCTGTGGTGCATTGAGCAGTGTGAGAGTGCACAGTTTGTGGGCTGTTCTACAGGACACCACCAGGCATGGTCAGAAAACAGAATCATTGCTTGAGAACATCAAAGGTCAGCTCAATGGAGGCTCTAGTTAACCCATGCTTCTTATTGCAATACAATTCTGCCACCAAGCATGGGTACCTGCGAGAAGTCACCAACCAGGTTTGCAGAGGCTAGCTCTTGTCCCCAAGCAGCCATCCCTCATTTGCTGACCAGGGACAAAGGGCGGGCAGATAGAGGAATAACTGCATTAAATGCATCATAGAAATGACAAAATACTTTTGTTTATTTGGCATCTTGCACAAACACAAGACATTGTGAAGCTTTTTACAGAAAATGACATACTTTTGAAGCATTGTAATGCAAGAAATGGGGCAAACTAATCTGCACAGTGCAAACTCCCACAAATACCAATGTGAAAAAGATCAGGTAGCTTGTTTTTGCGAGGTTGGTTGAGGGATAAATATTGGCCATGACACCAGAAATGACCCTCCTGCTCTTCTTTGAAATACTACAATGGGATCTTTCACATCCATTGGAGACGGACGATGGGGTCTCAGATGGGTGTGTCATCTGAAAGACCGATCCTCCTCCAACAGCGCAGCACTTGCTCATTACTGCACTGGCGTACCTAACTGGTGTTGAACCCAGAGGCAAGAGTGCTTTCAACTGAGCTATGGCTGACAGATGGCAGCTGTGAGGAAAGCAGGCATGGCCTGCAAGATATGTTGCTAACGATCACATGTTATCTGTGCGTTAATGAAATGGAAGCTCTTAGGCTTCATGAGTGCAATGGAACGCCTGGATGTAGAGCTCGACATGCAGACAAACGAAGCATTAACAATTTGGTCAATGGAAATGTAGATTGCATATCCATATGATCAGTGGAAGCCTGGAAAGAGCTGGCAGCAAAGACATTCAGGGCTACCTGATTGCAACACATAGTGCTGTGCCAGACATGCATTGATCGCGGGAGGCAACACACTGTACCATAGCCTTCCTGGAGAAATGCAGCATCATTAAACACTATTCCTTTGAGAACTACAGATGTGTTGTCCTGTGCCAATGAATTCTGTGGTGAGATTAGGGACATGTGTGAACATGTCTCTCTTTATTTGTTCTCCCTCCAGCTGTAGCTGTTTCCTCCATCCTTCTTCAGCTGGTCCTCCTCCTCCTCCCACTCGTAGAAGAGTGAAATTTATCTCCACAAAGAAATAATCGCAATAACCGGAGCCACAGACAAGTTCAGAACATTCTACAGCAATTAAAAGGACCGTGAAATCATCTAATTTGCAAACGAAAAGCACAATATAATGCAAGAAAAATGTGTTCCATAGCTTCGTACAACTAAATATTGGAAAGACTGATGTCATTTTCTTTGGTCCCCGTTTCAATTCCATTCCATGGCCACCAGTTCCATCCAGGATAACTGTCTTAAGCTGAATAAGACTGTTTGCAACATGATGTTGTCTTTGACCCTTGGATGGATTTCCAGCTTCATATCTGCACCATTACCAAGCCTGCCTCTGTTCACTCACCTAACCTCACTCAACTCTGACCCTGTCTCAGCTCATTTGCTGCTGAAACCCTCATCGTGCTTTGTTACCTGCAGATTTAACTGCAATACATGTTCTGTTGTCTATGTTGTCTATATTCCTGGCCTTCCGCAATAAATATATTTCTGCTCATCCGAAACTCTGATGTCTGTATCTTAACTCACTACAAATCTCAATCACCTATTACCCCTGTGCTTGATGACCCTCACTGTCTCCCAGTCCGACAGCTCCTCAATTTTAAAATCCTTATCCAAATCCTTTCATGGCCTTGCACCTTCTTATCTCTTCGTCTAACCTTGTCCAGTCTGAGAAGCCTTTAAGATATCTTTGCACTTTCAACAATAGCCTTGCCCACATCCCTGAGTTTAATTTCTTCCCCATTGGCGATGTGCTTCCAGTTGCCTTGGATCTAAGCTCTGGGACTTTTTCTCCAAACTTCTCACTGCCTCTCTCTATTCTTTTGATGCCCCTTAAAACCCCTTTTTGATAGGGGCGGCACTGTGGTGCAGTGGTTAGCACTGTGGCCTCACAGCACCGAGGTCCCAGGTTCGATCCCGGCCCTGGGTCACTGTCCGTGTGGAGTTTGCACATTCTCCCCATGTTTGCGTGGGTTTCACCCCCACAACCCAAAGATGTGCAGGGTAGGTGGATTGGCCATACTAAATTGCCCTTTAATTGGAAAAAATGAATTGGGTACTCTAAATTTATGAGACCAAAACCTTTTTGATCAAATTTTTGGTCATCTTTTCTGATATCTCCTTATTGTGGCTCATTTTAATATTGACTATTATTGTTAATAATCATAATTTTACTATGTCAAATGCACTGTATAAATTTTAAGTTGTTTTTTACCTGAGAGCAGCTGAGGTTTCTTTTGGTACCACATGGTTTGTTAGCGAGAGAAGGAACTGGCAGTCACAACACGGGCAGAGATGAAAATGCCATTAGGATCAGAAAACATTATTCGATCCTGACTTCTGTATAACAATAAAGTTCCCACCTGTTTCCTCGGGAGCTCTACCCACCTAGATCAATATCCATCCGAGTATTAGAATGAATGCTGTTTGTTCCCTTCTACATGCTATTTTAGTGCTATTACTGCCCCATTTCACTATTAATCATTCAGCATCCATAAAATTAAGGTATTACAACCATAATGAGATAGGAGGGAAACCGAAAATACACCCACTATTGTTATAATCAATGTATTACCATGTTTAACACAAGGATACATGCAAGACTGGACCCATTGGGAAAGTTTGCTGTGAAATACAATGGGCGGGATTCTCCAATAATGGGGCTATGCCCACACGCCAGCGTCAAAACACGTCCAGAGTGATTCTCCAACGTGCAGGCGGCTAGCAGGGTCCCGGAATGCTTCTTGCAGCTCTGGCTGCGGATACGCGGCCCTGCACTTCGGTCGGGAGTCCGCGCATGCGCACGGCGGCGGCATCCCCGTGCGACATGGCGGACACAGCCCGCGGAGCGGTACCAAAAATGTAGGCCCCCCCTCCCGAGATGGCGCGTGCCCGCAGATTGGTGCTGCCCGATTGCCCCCCCTGGCCGCCCATGCGCCCACCCCCCGGTGAAGAATCCCCCCGCCCCCCACCAGGGCGACCGCATACTGAGTCCGCAGCCGCTCCCGGCCGTTCCCAGCAGGCAGAACGTGGTTAGAACCATGCCGTCGGAAACTCGGCCAGTTGTCCTCGGTGAATCGTGGGGGGCCTCTGTCAATGGCCCCCTACCTGCGCTGTGTAGACCACGCACGCACGATTCGCGCCGATTCTCTGGGGACAGGAGAATCGCAGGAGTGGCGTCGGACCGGATTTCGTCATTGACACACATTCTCCGTCCCCGCGCCGATCGCGATTTTGGCGAGGGGGCTCGGAGAATCCAGCCCAATATTTATCAATTTATCAGATCCAGTGCCTTAATTTGTGTGTGATTAGTGTTGCCCTGCTGCTAGACAAGGATTTTCATTGTAGCTCCTTTATATTTATAAAAAGCTGTAAAACCCAGACCAGTAAAAAGCTAGCTGAAACTTGTGAAAAGCAATGCATAAGCCTACTGAGTCAGCACAATTATATGAGGGAAATAGGAAAATAGAGTTAATTTAACAAACCACCAGCCCATCTGTCCAATTTAATGACTCTAAATATGTCACTGTAAATTCTATGATCTATGAGTTGCACATTTAGCCTGAGTATCTCCGATATTGCACATCAAAGTACCAAAAATAGAGCAGAAGGAGAAGAAAGTTAGTCATTTTATGTTGGTTTCCTCTGATCTTGAGCCAGGAATTTATCAGCTACTGTCAATCTACAAATTTTCCTCACTAATTCTAGGTGACTTGTAATTGACTTCAGGGTGCGCTCATTTACAGCAACTACATTTTGTAGCATTATTAGAATAAGAGAATGTTAAATATAGTCATTTATAAGCACAGAATAAAATGGAGTGTCACATGATCCTATATACTGCTCCTGTCATTAAAGAAACAGCATATTAATCAGGCTAACAATGTCGCTGATCATCACTATTTTCATAGGTAATTGTATTTATAATTTATTATTGAAACGGAAATAAGTAATTTATCTTCAAGTTGGGGTGGCATGGGGGCGCTGCCTCATGGCGCCAAGGACCCGGGTTCAATCCCAGCCCTGGGTCACTGTCCGGGTGGAGTTTGGACATTCTCCCTGTGTTGGATTGGATTGGATTTGTTTATTGTCACGTGTACCGTGGTACAGTGAAAAGTATTCTTCTGCGAGGAACTCAACAGATCATTAAGTATATGAAAAGAAAAGAAAATACATAATAGGGCAACACAAGGTATACAATGTAACTATATAACACCGGCATCGGGTGAAGCATACAGTGGTGTAGTGTTAATCATGTCAGTCCATCAGAGAGCCATTTAGGAGTCTGGTAACAGCGGAGAAGAAGCTGTTTCTGAGTCTGTTCGTGCGTGTTCTCAGACTTTTGTATCTCCTGACCAATGAAAGAAGTTGGAAGAGTGAGTAAGCCGGGTGGGAGGGATCTTTGATTATGCTGTCCGCTTTCCCCAGGCAGCGGGAGGTGTAGATGGAGTCAATGGATGGGAGACAGGTTCGCGTGATGGACTGGGCGGTGTTCACGACTCTCTGAAGTTTCTTACAGTCCTGGGCCGAGCAGTTGCCATACCAGGCTGTGATGCAGCCAGATAGAATGCTTTCTATGGTGCATCTGTAAAAGTTGGTAAGAGTTAATGTGGACATGCCGAATTTCCTTCGTTTCCTGAGGAAGTATAGGCACTGTTGTGCTTTCTTGGTGGTAGTGTCGACGTGGGTGGACCAGGACAGATTTTTGGAGATGTGTACCCCTAGGAATTTGAAACTGCTAACCATCTCCACCTCGGCCCCGTTGATGCTGACAGGGGTGTGTACAGTACTTTGCTTCCTGAAGTCAATGACCAGCTCTTTAGTTTTGCTGGCATTGAGGGATAGATTGTTGTCGCTGCACCACTCCACTAGGTTCTCTATCTCCCTCCTGTATTCTGACTCGTCATTATTCGAGATCCGGCCCACTATGGTCGTATCGCCAGCAAACTTGTAGATGGAGTTGCAACCCAAAGATGTGCAGGGTAGCTGGATTGGCCACGCTAAATTGCCCCTTAATAAAAATAACAAAATAAAAATAATTCTTCAAGTTGAGCAAATAAATAGTTTTGTGGAATCATAAAATTTTACTGCACAGGAGGCCATTCAGATCTTTGTATCTCTTTGAGAGAGCTACCCAATTAGTCTCACTCCTTTGCACCCGGCCAACTGCCATGTAATTTTCTCCCCTTGAAGTATTTATCCAATTCCTTTTTGAAAGTTACTACTAAATCTGCTCTCACTACCCTTTCAAGCAATACATTTTAGACCATAATAATTTGCTACATCAAAAATAATTCTCATCTCACCTCTGTTTTTTTATTAATTACCTTAATTCTGAGTCCCTCGGTTGTCACCCCTTCTGCCAGGAGTAACTATTTCTCCTTATATACCCTATCAAACCTTTTGATGAAAAAGTCTATATATTGGGCAATTGGGTAAGTTTTTGGCAACCTGTAACTTTGCCAGTGGTACAAGAGATATTTAGAAATGCAAGTCCAGTATGTCACAAAATAGTTATCTGGCTTGAAAGGAGAGGTTTCTAGTTTCTAACACGGAATTTAAATTGTAGCAATGTGTTTCAGTTGCTGTAAGATGAACAGCAATTAAATTTGTTAATTGGGAAATGCAAACGATTAAATATAACCACAGTGCAGTTTCTAAAGTAGTTTACACACATGCCAGATAAAAACAAACTCAGAGCTGTTGCCAATGGGATACATACTTGAAACAAAGCATGAGTGCTGTGCCATTTGTTTCTTTCACTTCTGCTATCATCCTTTTGAGTGACGTATTGGATGAATGAATGGGACAAAGCACACTGTGGTGAATGTATTTCACCTAATGCATGAGCGTCTGTACTGTCTGTATAATGATGTGACCCATGACCTGGAAGTGATGAAATGGGCTACTTCCAGGTACTGTACTGGAACCCGGTGGGCTCCGCCTCTGGCTCCGCCCTCACCGGGGCCATATATAGTCCGGCCACCTGTGGGTGGCACTCATTTCTACAGCCGACTGTGGCAGGCGAGTTCATGGATATTAAAGCCTCATGTTCGCTCATTCTCATGGTCTCATAGTGAATTGACGATATAACAATTTAATATCCATAGACAGCATCATGGAAGCCGCTCTAAAGCCAGATAAGCTCGAACTCGACGCACGCGCGTCGGAAGCCAAGGAGATCTTCGAACATTGGCTTCGCTGCTTCGAGGCCTACCTCGACTCCTCCACAACGCCTCCCACTGAAACCCTCAAGCTGCTACTCCTCCACGCTTGGGTGAGCCATCGAATCTCCGTGATGATCGAGAAAGTGGCCACGTTCGAGGCGGCAGTCGCAACCCTCAAGGCACATTTTGTGAAGCCTGTAAACGAGGTGTATGCCCGACATCTCCTCACGACTCGCCGTCAACGCGCTGGGGAATCGCTAGATGAGTACCTAGAAAAACTGACCCTACTCGCGAGGAACTGCAGCTACCGGGATGTGACAGCGGAGGAACACATGAACCTACAGATCCGGGACACCTACGTGGCTGGGGTCCGATCGAACTACATCAGGCAGCGCTTGCTGGAAAACGGGACCACTGACCTGCGGGACACGGTAAAGATAGCTTCCTCATTAGAGGTGGCCTACCAGAACCTCAGTGCGTTCCCCGCGGACCCAGCGAACCCCTCGTGGACGCCATCGTCGCGACCCCCATCGGACCCGACTATGTCGCGGGCCTGTGCGGCGCGGCTGCCAGTCCAGCCCGGGGAACCGCAGTTCTACTTCTGCGGTCAGGGTCAACGCCCCCGGCAGCGTTGCCCAGCCTGCACAGCGACGTGCAGCGACTGTGGGGAAAAGGGACACTTCACCAGAGTCTGTCTGGGCCGACCTAAAGCCCAGAAATCGAACACTCACCAGGACCAGGATGACATCACCAAGGCCGCAATGCACGCAGTGGACGAGTCCGTCCCCTTTCGGGTAGAGAGCGATGCGTCAGACGTCGCACTGGCCGCCACACTCAACCAGGCTGGCAGGCCAGTAGCATTCTTCTCTAGAACCTTCCACGCTTCCGAAATCCGACACTCCTCGGCCGAGAAGGAAGCACAAGCCATAGTGGAAGCCGTGCGGCACTGGAGGCACTACCTAGCCGGTAGGAGGTTCACCCTCGTCACCGACCAGCGGTCGGTCACCTTCATGTTTGACAATGCACATCGGGGCAAAATAAAAAATGACAAAATCCTGAGGTGGAGGATCAAACTCTCCACCTACAATTACGATATCAAGTAGCGTCCTGGGAAGCTCAACCAGCCCCCAGATGCCCTGTCCCGCGGCACATGCACCAGCACGCAAGATGACCGACTTTGGGCTATCCACGATGACCTCTGCCACCCGGGGGTCACCTGGCTTACCCACTTTATTAAGGCCCGCAATCTGCCCTTCTCCACCGAGGAGGTCAAGACCATGAACAGGGACTGCCAGATCTGCAAGGAGTGGAAACCGCACTTCTACCGGCCAGACAAGGCCCGCCTGTTAAAGGCCTCCCGGCCCTTTGAGCGCCTAAGTATGGACTTCAAAGGGCCCCTCCCCTCCACCAACCGTAATATCTACTTTCTAACCGTCGTCGATGAATACTCCCGCTTCCCCTTCGCAGTCCCCTGCCCCGACATTACCTCGCCCACAGTGATAAAGGCACTGCACAGCATCGTCACACTGTTCAGTTTCCCTGCTTACGTCCACAGCGACCGGGGCACATCGTTCATGAGCGATGAGCTGCATCAGTACCTGCTCAGCAAAGGCATCGCCTCGAGCAGGACTACGAGCTATAACCCGCAGGGAAACAGGCAGGTGGAGAGGGAGAAAGCGACGGTATGGAAGACCGTCCTTCTGGCCCGTCTAGAAGTCTCCCGACCCCCCGCTGGCACGAGGTCCTTCCCGACGTCCTCCACTCCATTAGATCACTCCTTTGCACAGCCACGAACGAGACCCCTCACGACCGCTTGTTTCTTTTCCCTAGGAAGTCCATCTCCGGAGTATCGCTTCCACCTTGGCTGACAACTCCGGGACCTGCCCTTCTCCGGTGGCACATGAGGAGCCATAAGACCAACCCCCTGGTCGAGAGGGTCCAGCTGCTGCACGCCAACCCCCAGTACGCCTACATAGCGCACCATGACGGACGGCACGATACGGTCTCCCTACAAGATCTGGCGCCAACTGGTTCCCCTGCCAATGCGCCCCCCTCCCCACTGCCTACAGCCACCCCCTGCACCCCTTACACCCCCCTGGGTCTCCTGTCTTGGCCCGTGCCGGCACTGCCGCCACACCCCACCCCGTTGCCTACCCCCACCCCCCAACCATCTCCGAAGTGCAGTTTCCACTCCATGCAGATCTGGCAGTCCCTGTTCATGGTCTTGACCTCCTCAGTGGAGAAGGGCAGATTGCGGACTGAGGCTTAAGCTCCAGACATGACGCCCCCGGAGTTACCATCAGCAATGACTGTGCCCGCCGCATCGCCAGAGCTGAGGAGGTCTAAAAGAACGATCCGGCCTCCAGACAGACTGAATCTCTAATGACCCCACGTCCCCTGCTGGACTTGATTTTTTTAACAGGGGGTGAATGTGGTGAATGTATTTCACCTAATTGATGAGCTGTCTATACTGTCTGTATAATGATGTGACCCATGACCTGGAAGTGATGATACGGGCTACTTCCAGGTAATGTATGGAACCCGGGTGGGCTCCGCCTCTGGCTCCACCGGGGCCTTATATAGTCCACCCACCGGTGGGTGGCACTCATTTGTACAGCCAACTCTGGCAGGCGAGTTCATGGATATTAAAGCCTAATGTTCGCTCGTTCTCACGGCCTCACAGTGAATTGACGGTATAACACACACTAAGGACAAAACCATAGATGGGACACAACTGGACCAGAATCTTAACTTTGGCAGCAGAAAGTGGGAGTTGGGTTAAATCCCCTCTCCACTGTGGCAATGCCAGCAGGTGGGGTTTTCATCTCTTGAAGGGCGAAATGGTCTGAACTCAGACCTACCACACCGTGAGGCAGAAACAGATGCAAGCTGATGCTGAAGCTGAAGCAGCAAAGTTAAAAGGCCTACTTCTGACTTCTGGTTGCGGCGATGCGGAGCTAAGCCGCACGTTTCGGCAGCTCCCGCGACAACGGACCTTCGGGCTCTCCAGAGGAGCCCCAACGGAACTTTTCTGAATTGATCCTGTGTGGGAAGGTGCAGTAAGGTCCCCCCGTATGATATATGGCCGAGATCAGCGGTGGAGCGGCGAAAAAAGAGGCTCTGGAGCAGCGGCAAATTCGAGGGGGAAAAAGCAAGATGGCGGAGGGCAGAGAGCGAGCAGCATGGGGGCCGGACCAGCAGGAGTTCCTTAAGCGCTGTGTGGAGGAGCTGAAAAAGGAGGTGCTGGCGCCAATGCTGTTGGCGATCGAGGGGCTGAAGGAGACCCAGAAGACCCAGGCGGTGGAGCTTCGTGAGGTGAAAGATAAAATGAATGACAACGAGGACGAGATCCTGGGCCTGGCGGTAAAAATGGAGGCGCACGAGGCGGTGCACAGGAGGTGGGCCGAGAGAATTGAGGTCCTGGAGAACAGGTCGAGGAGGAAGAACCTCCGGATTCTGGGTCTTCCCGAAGGAGTGGAGGGAGCTGATGCCGGGGTGTACGTGAGTACAATGCTCCATGCGCTGATGGGAGCGGAGGCCTCTCCGACCCCCCTGGAGCTGGAAGGGGCTCACCGGGTCCTGGCGAGGAGACCCAAGGCTGATGAGCCGCCAAGGGGGATAGTGGCAAGGTTCCATCGCTTCGCGGACAAAGAAAGTGTGCTGAGATGGGCCAAGAAGGTGCGGAGCAGTAGATGGGAGAACATGGTGATCCGAGTTTACCAGGATTGGAGCGCGGAGGTGGCAAGGAGGAGAGCTGGCTTCAATCGGGCCAAGGCGGTGCTGCATAAAAAAAGAGTCAGGTTCGGCATGCTGCAGCCTGCGCGATTGTGGGTCACTTATCAGAACCGACACCATTATTTTGAAACGCCAGAAGAGGCTTGGACCTTTATTCAGACGGAAAAACTGGACTCGAACTGAGGGGATGTGGTTGTGGGGGGAGACGTTGGTTGTATATGGGGTTGTAAATATGGGTAAAGAATAATTCATGGGTGGGATGATGGATGGGAATGTGGGTAGAGTTCTGGTTCAATTTCCTAAAATTTCCCTTTTTTTCTTTTCTGTAGACGAGATGATGATGATGGGGAATGTGGGCGTCGGTGCTGGAGGGAGGTGGGACTCGGGGATGAGGGAGCTGGGATAATGGCTGCAACAGAAGCTGCGCCACAGGGGGCGGGGCTGGTTCAGGAAAGCGCGGGCTTTTTCCCGCGCCAAAAGGGGGGGGGGATGGAGGAAGGCAAGGAGGAGGAGAGACTCCCACACGGGGAGATCAACGGGAAGGCGGGGGAAGCCGGGGTCAGCAGAAGTCAGCTGACTCTCGGAAGTAATATGGAGGGAGCTAAAGAGCTAGAGGTGGATCTAGGGGGGGCGGGGATTCTAGGGTTGCTGCTGCACTGTCCGAGGGGGAACTGAAAATGGAAGAGGTGGTCGGGGTGGGGGTTCCTCGCCTGGGGGACTGGAGGGTGCGGGGGGCGCGAGCACGGGACTGGCCTAAGATAGGAGATGGCTAGCCGGCGGCGGGTACCCCCCCAATCCGGCTGATCACGTGGAATGTGAGAGGCCTAAATGGGCCGGTTAAGAGGGCCCGAGTGTTCGCGCACCTAAAGGGACTGAAGGCAGACGTGGCCATGCTTCAGGAGACACATCTGAAGGTGGCAGACCAGGTCAGGTTAAGGAAGGGATGGGTGGGACAGGTGTTCCATTCGGGGCTGGATGCGAAGAATAGAGGGGTGGCAATACTGGTGGGAAAGCGGGTGTCGTTTGAGGCCAAGAACATAGTAGCGGATAAGGGAGGCCGATACGTGATGGTGAGTGGTAGGTTGCAGGGGACGGAGGTGGTACTGGTGAATGTATATGCCCCGAACTGGGACGATGCTGGATTCATGAAATGGATGTTGGGGCGTATTCCAGACCTGGAGGTAGGGAGCTTGATAATGGGTGGGGACTTTAACATGGTGCTGGACCCAGCATTAGATCGCTCCAGATCCAGGACGGGAAAGAGGCCGGCTGCGGCCAAGGTGCTTAGGGGGTTTATGGACCAGATGGGGGGAGTAGATCCGTGGAGATTTGCCAGGCCTTTGGCCAGAGAATTTTCCTTTTTCTCCCACGTACATAAGGCCTACTCCCGGATAGATTTTTTTGTTCTGGACGGGGCATTGATCCCGAAGGTGGAGGGAACGGAGTATTTGGCCATAGCCATTTCAGACCATGCCCCACATTGGGTGGAGTTAGAGCTGGGGGAGGAGAAGGACCACCGCCCGCTGTGGAGGTTGGATGTGGGACTGCTGGCAGACGAGGAAGTATGCGGGAGGGTGCGGGGGTGTATTGAAAGGTATCTGGAGGCCAACGACAACGGGGAGGTGCAGGTGGGAGTAGTATGGGAGGCGCTGAAGGTGGTGGTCAGGGGAGAGTTAATCTCCATCAGGGCTCATAGGGTGAAGAGAGAGGGCAGGGAAAGGGAGAGGTTAGTGGGGGAGATTTTAAGGGTGGACAGGAGGTATGCAGAGGCTCCTGAGGGAGAGACGAAGTCTCCAGACGGAGTTCGACCTGTTGACCACAGGGAAGGCAGAGGCACAGTGGAGGAAGGCACAGGGGGCGATATATGAATATGGGGAGAAGGCGAGTCGGATGCTGGCACATCAGCTCAGTAAGAGGATGGCAGCGAGGGAAATAGGCGGAGTCAAAGATGGCAGGGGAACTACGGTGCGGAGTGCGGGGAAAGTGAATGAGGCTTTTAAGGCCTTTTACGAGGAACTGTATAGGTCCCAGCCCCCAGGGGGAAAAGAGAGTATGCGGCGATTCTTGGACCAATTGAGGTTCCCAAGGGTGGAGGAGCAGGAGGTGGCTGGTTTGGGGGCACCAATTGGGGTGGTGGAGCTGGTTAAAGGACTGGGGAGCATGCAGGCAGGGAAGGCCCCGGGGCCGGATGGGTTCCCGGTGGAGTTTTATAGGAAGTATGTAGACCTGTTAGCCCCGTTGCTGGTAAGGACCTTCAATGAAGCAAGGGAGGGGGGGACCCTGCCCCCGATAATGTCGGAGGCGACGATCTCTTTGATCTTGAAGCGGGATAAGGACCCACTACAATGTGGGTCGTATAGACCGATCTCGCTCCTTAATGTAGATGCCAAGTTGCTGGCAAAAATGTTGGCCGCGAGGATTGAGGACTGTGTCCCGGGGGTGATTCACGAGGACCAGACGGGATTCGTAAAGGGTAGGCAGTTAAATACTAATGTGCGAAGGCTCCTAAATGTGATAATGATGCCATCGGTGGTGGGAGAAGCGGAGATAGTGACAGCCATGGACGCGGAGAAGGCCTTTGATCGGGTAGAGTGGGAGTATCTCTGGGAAGCGCTGAGGAGGTTTGGGTTTGGGGGAGGGTTTATTAGTTGGGTTAAGCTCCTGTATAAAGCCCCGGTGGCGAGTGTGGTCACGAACCGGCGGAGGTCGGAGTATTTCCGGCTGTATCGAGGGACGAGGCAGGGGTGCCCCCTGTCCCCTCTGCTGTTTGCATTAGCAACTGAACCTTTGGCCATGGTGTTAAGGGAGTCGGGGAAATGGAAGGGGGTGGTTCGAGGGGGAGAGGAACATCGAGTGTCGCTGTATGTGACGGACCCAGTGGAGGGGATGGTGGAGGTAATGCAGATCTTACGGGAGTTTGGAGATTTTTCGGGCTATAAGCTCAATGTGGGAAAGAGTGAGCTCTTTGTGATCCATCCGGGGGACCAGGGAAGAGGGATAGACGACCTACCGTTGAGGAGTGGAGAAAGGAGCTTTCGATACTTGGGGATTCAGCTAGCTAGGAGCTGGGGGGCACTGCACAAACTTAATTTGACGTGGTTGGTGGAACAGATGGAGGAGGATTTTAAAAGGTGGGACATGTTGCCACTCTCGTTGGCGGGTAGGGTACAGTCAGTTAAAATGGTGGTTCTCCCGAGATTTCTTTTTGTATTCCAATGCCTCCCAATTGTGATTACTAAGGCCTTCTTTAAGAGGGTAACCAGGAGCATTATGGGATTTGTGTGGGCGAGCAAGACCCCGAGGGTAAGGAGGGGGTTCTTGGAGCGTAGCAGAGATAGAGGAGGGTTGGCATTGCCGAATCTGGGTGGTTAGTATTGGGCAGCCAACGTGGCAATGATCCGTAAGTGGGTGATGGAAGGAGAGGGGGCGGCGTGGAAGAGGTTGGAGATGGCGTCCTGCAAAGGAACGAGCCTGGGGGCGCTGGTGACTGCACCGCTGCCGCTCTCGCCGACAAGGTATACCACGAGCCCGGTGGTGGCGGCAACGCTAAAGATCTGGGGGCAGTGGAGACGGCACAGGGGTGCGACGGGAGCCTCGGTGTGGTCCCCGATCAGAGACAACGATCGGTTTGTCCCAGGAAGGATTGACGGGGGGTTTCAGAGCTGGCATCGGGCAGGGATTAGAAGAATGGGGGACCTGTTCATTGACGGGACGTTTGCAAACTTAGGGGCGCTGGAGGAGAAGTTACCCCCGGGAAACGCTTTCAGGTACATGCAAGTGAGGGCGTTTGTGAGGCGGCAGGTGAGGGAATTTCCGCTACTCCCGGCACAGGGGATTCAAGGTAGGGTGATATCGGGCGTATGGGTCGGAGAGGGCAAGGTGTCGGCGATATACCAGGAGATGAAAGAAGAGGGGGAGGCTTTGGTAGAGGAGCTGAAGGGTAAATGAGAGGAGGAGTTGGGGGAGGAGATTGAGGAGCTATGGGCTGATGCCCTAAGTAGGATTAATTCTTCTTCCTCATGTGCCAGGCTTAGCCTAATACAATTTAAGGTGGTTCATAGAGCGCATATGACGGGGGCGAGGCTGAGTAGGTTCTTTGGGGTGGAGGACAGATGTGGGAGGTGCTCAGAAAGTCCGGCGAACCATGTCCATATGTTTTGGTCATGCCCGGCACTGGAGGGGTTCTGGAGGGGAGTGGCGGGAACAATATCTAAGGTGGTGAAAGTCCGGGGCAAGCCAAGCTGGGGGCTAACGCTATTTGGAGTAGTGGACGAGCCGGGAGTGCAGGAATCGAAAGAGGCCGGTATTCTGGCCTTTGCGTCCCTAGTAGCCCGGCGAAGGATCTTGCTAATGTGGAAGGAGGCGAAGCCCCCCAGCGTGGAGGCCTGGATAAATGATATGGCTGGGTTTATCAAGTTGGAAAGGATAAAGTTTGCCTTGAGAGGGTCTGCGCAGGGGTTCTACAGGCGGTGGCAACCGTCCCTAGACCATCTCGCGGAGCGTTAGATGAAGGTCGGACAGCAGCAACAGCAACCCAGGGGGGGAGGGGGGACACACGTTCGTGGGGGGGGGGGGGGGGGGGGGGGAGGGAGGGGGGGGCGGTAGGTGGGTTTTTCTGGAGTGCATTTGAGCAAGAAAACACATGAATGATCCGGAAACTAACATGTACAGGAAGAATCCAATGTACAAAGCTCTGTATCGTATTGACTTGCCATGTTCATGTCTTGCCACACGAGTTCTCTTTCTTTTCTTTGTTACGGGGAGAGGGGGGGAGGGGGGTTGTTTGTAAGGTGGAAAATATTGTTGAAAAATTCTTAATAAAAACATATTTAAAAAAAAATCAAAGGCCTACTTCCATTCCCAGAAACAACACCCCAAGTTCTTTGGATCAGTGTAAAGCCCCCTCACCACTTTTAGAGTACCCAATTCATTTTTTCCAATTAAGTGGCAATTTAGCGTGGCCAATCACTACGCCACCGTGCTGTTTTACCCCTCACCACTTTAACCCCTTCTCCCTTTAGTACCTCGGTGTCTTGACCCCTCGACCCCCTTACCTTCATACCTCCTTCATCTCCCCAGCCCACTCACCCAGTATTCACTTTATAAACAGAACATGCAAGCCTATAATAACATTTGGAAGTTGTTAAAAAAACAACTCATACTTCTGCCAAAGCCATCAAATTCACATTCCCTAGGATAATTAAATATGCAGTACATAATCTATTGATACTTTTGAAGGCAGCCAAAGCTTCAGACATACTTCAAAGCTTTCAAACAGCCTAACAGATGACTAAGCTGTTTCATCGATAATGAATGAAAGCAATGGGGACAGCACTTTATCCAGTGGTTAATGTATTCTCATGTTTCTGAAGAACCTTCCACTTTTACAGTGGTTTTATTTTATTTGACAGTATACTAGATGTAGGAAGTAATGACCTGTCAACTACATCATTTAATGGTCACTTACTTTTGGTCCTCGACACCTTTATCAATCTCCATCTATCACTGGCTCCCTATCCTGCGCCACTGCTCCATGACCGCTCCCCCTGCAGTATAAATCTGACCCTATTTCCTGTTCTTTCTAGCTTTGACAAAGAGTCATCAAGACTCAAAACGTTAGCTTCTTTCTCTCTCCACAGATGCTGTCAGACCTGCTGAGATTGTCCAGTATTTTCTGTTTTTGTTTCAGATTCCAGCATCCGCAGTAATTTGCTTTTATTTATGGCCAAGTTTTGCTTACCTGTTGATGTTCCTCTGTAGACTAGCCCATTACGTCCATTGAATCTTCTGGCATACTGTTATGGTACCCAGACCAGACCACAATTTATATTAGGAAACTGGACAAGACCCAACAATATTTCCATTTGTAAACTGTTAGGAAAGGATACATTGCTCCAGGGAGTGATTCCACTAACAACTAGGGACCCTTTATATTCAAACAAACTTTATTAGCACTACTCCATTATCATCCAAGGATAACCAGTTTTCAATTAACAGTTAAACAGTTCTTGCAAAAAAAATCAGAACGGTCTTTGAGCTCACTTTCCCATCTACTTCTAAAGCAAAGTCCACTCACACAGGTGAAATACCACTTACTAATACAGTTAATACTCAGTGTCTTACAGATTTATGTATAAAGACCTTGGGAGACAAGCTTTCAGACGTCAGTCTGAGAAACACACCTCCTTTCCTCAGAAACCAGAGCAGAACTCTAAAAATGAAACTTAAAATGTACACAGGGCACAGCTGAAAACAAAACTAAACACAGAGCCAGCCTCCCCCATGAGTCACATCTCAGCCTGTCTAGCTGTTAACCCCTAAATCACAGCTTCAGCAAACATATAAGGCGCAATTTAATAGAAACATTTCTAAGTGTGGCCGCGAGTGTGAACTATCGCAATCTTCCCGATGCTCTGCCCGGTGAGGCTGTCACCGCTACAAAACGTTAATTGGACCACTTAACGAGGCCCCATGGATTTTACGCCGCAAATGACTGTCCCACGCCTGATTCGCCGGGGCCATGCTCGCCAACCTCCTGCTAACAAGGGAGAGCAGCACTTAAACCGTTCCTCCACAGCCAGGCAGCTCACAGCCATGCAACCGAGGAGACCAGCCCCACGATTTGGGGATGCCGACCTGGCCAGACTGTTGGATGCGGTTGAAATCAGATGGGATACCCTGTTCCTCAAGGGTCTCAGAGGGTCAGCCACAGGGCAGCTAGTGCCGCCTGGGAGGAGCCGGCAGCATTTGTCAGCTCAGGGAGCGTCACCAGGAAGACTGGAATCCAGTGCCGTTAGAAAGTCAACAACCTCCACCAGGCCACACAGGTGGGTTGGCACTGGAACCCTGGCACCGTCCTGTCACCCCTGACCACCCCCCCCCCCCACCAAACCCGGTAAAAGCATGCGTCTGGCACCACCCCCGCACTGCAGCCCTCCATGCCCCGACTCACCAATGTGCAGCATGGCCCACGCCGGTCGCCCCAATACTCCCCATCCCTCCGAACTCCCCATCCAGCCTCCATACTCCCCATCCCCCCCATACTGCCCATCACCCATCACCCCCATACTCCCCATCCCCCCATACTCCCCATTCCCTCATACGCGCCTTCTCCCCCCCATTTCCCGCCCCCCATTACACCCCATCTCCCTCCCCCTGCGATGAACAATGCATGCAGCTCATGATGTGCCTCAGTATACCCACAGGAGAAGTTGGCCCACAACAGACGGGAGAGGGCGCAGACAGGCGATGGTGTGCTGGACATCAGAGTCCTCACCCACAAGAGGAACAGGCCCTGAAGGTCACAGGAACACATCTGTCACTAACGTAGAGGTTGGCGTACAGCGCAGGGGTGAGGTTCCACTGGCCCCCACCCGGATGACCTGTCAGCTGTGAGCTGTTAATGCCATACAGAATGTCCCATCCCTCAAACTGACCACATGTCCATTCTCCAGCAGGATCCTAATCCGACAGTGCCGGCTCATCCGAGGTGGTCCTCCCACCTATCTCCCATGAGAACACCTTGGGGATGAGCTCCGAGGAGACCACCATATTCACGGCACAGCTATCATCCACCAACGCAGATACACACACCTCTGGAGGCGACAGTAGTGGACAGGCTACTGCGGCACATTCTGATGAACACCATACAGTTGCCAATACGCATCAGGTGGAGGTAGGAACGCCCAGGCAAGACAGCAGTTGGAGATCTGCTGGATCCCAGGACCCATCTGGGTCCCAGTCAGATGCTGAGCCTCTGGACGAGGCTTACCCGGAGCTGATGCAAACGCTAGGGTGCAGCCATGAGATTCAGAGGGGGTGTCAGCGATACTCCAGCAGGTCCATAGCCGATTGGAGAAGTCCCTGGGGCTAGGGGCGCAGGAGATGGCGCCGACAATGTGTGCACTTTCTTCTGCAATGCGGGCTGAGCACCAATCCCATGCCTCATCTCCCCGGACATGGGGGTCCTGGATACTCCCCCCCCCCCCCTCCCCCCCCCGCCTGCGAGGAGGAGAGTAATGGGAAGGGACTCGGAAGGGAGAGTGAGGGAGAAGGGGGAAGGGCGGAAAGAGAGGAAGAGGAAGGCTGAGGGATGGCGATGCGGTGGGAAGAGGGAGGGAGAGGGGGAAGGAGGAGAAGAAGAGGCCACATCCTATGTGCAACGGGTGGGGACGAGGGCCTCCTTGACCCTCTGGGTTTGCTAGACTCTTGTCACTGCCACCTGTCCTCCATCCTCCGCTTGGTCCTGCGGGTCCTCTCCGGGCTCGTCCTCCGGCCGCCCCTGGCCCGGTGCCTCCTTGTCCTCGTCCTCCTCGTAAGTGACCACATGTTCCTCCACCTCCAGGACATCAACCCATTGCTGTGCCAGGTTGTGGAGGACACAGAAGACCACCACAAAGTGGGCAACCCTCCGGGGGTGGGGGGGGGGGGGGGGAGTGTACTACAGTGCACTACCAGAGAAGTCGAGGCATCAGAATTGCATGTTGAGGAGTCCCATGCACCGCTCAATGACAGCCTGGGTAGTTTCATGAGCCTCGTTGCAGCTGGTCTCCGCACCGGCCTCCGTACTGGCGTCTTTAGCCAGGCCCTCAGTGGGTACCCCTTATCCCCCAAGAGCCAACCCGTCATCCTGGGATGGTCCTCGAGGAGGCTGGGGATGTCCGACTGCCCCAGGATGTAGCTGTCGTGCACACTTCCTGGGAAGTATGCACACACCTGCTTGATCTTCATGTGGTCGCACACGAGCTGGACGTTCAGGGAATGGAACCCATTCCTGTTGATGTAGGGCACTCCCAGATAGGTCATGAATGCAAGGCGACATATGTGCCATCTATTACCCCTGGGGCATCCCAGCGGTGGCAGAGAATTCTGCTGCCTGGGCATCTCATTGGGCCTGGCCAGGTCAAAGTTTATATAGTTCGCTGCCCGGGCAAACAGGGCATCCATGACCTCACGGATGTACTTGTGGCGTGCAACTTGTGAGATGCCGCAAAAGTCCCCGCTCTAGCCCTGGAATGATCCTGAGGCAGTGACCTTGATGGCCATGTGGAGCAGGTATACTCCTCCTCCAGGTGGTGCCATATCTACAAGAACATGGCACAGATGCTGCACCATCCCCTTGTTGAGGCGGAGCCTCCTGCAGCACACGCTGTCTGTCATCTACTCAAAAGGCCATGGACATTTGTACTCCTTGGGCCATCGGTGGCCTCCCCCTCTGGGGCCTTTCCTGGCCTGATGGGCAGCTGGGTCCTCAGGGTATGGGGTGGGGCCCTGTCTGGAGTCTCTGTTGCTGCTGATGCCACTGCCTTCTCCGGCGTCTGCCCGCACCATGAGGACAGTTTCTGCGGAGTCCAAGATATCATCCATTTCATGTTATATCTATAAGGAATTAGAGAGGGTGTGAGACTGACAACCAGCAGTGTCTTCCACCCTGGGACCCTCTATCCCCCATTGCTCCCACCCCACCCCCTTCTACCCAACATGCCCTGCCCACGCACCCTGAGGCGCAGTGGGGGCCCCTGCACACCGGACCCCACAGCCTGTACCCCAGACACCCACACATAACGGTACCCGGACCGGGAACTGGTTGCCTCCCTGGTGCACACACCCACTCTCTGGTCGCTGAAATGCACCCGGAACTGGGGCCCAGCCACTGGATGTTTGGATGTTGGCTGCTGCGTCTGTGGTTTGCCTCCCGGTGTTCAAGGAAAGGGTCCTGTCATGACAGTCTGATTGGGATGTTGAGGAATAACTCCCACATGCTACATGGCACGCCTACCCATGGTTATCCTCCTAACTAGGATTGCCAATTCCCAATTAGCTATAACCTTCAACCGCGTGGCCAGAGGCCTCCGCGGTCAGTGGGAGTTATGGGTGGTCACTGGGGCAGACAAGCAGGGGCTGGGGTTGCTCCCGAAAAGAGAACACATGATCCAGGGGGTGGCACGGCGGACCTGCGAGCGCTGACACATCCATCTACCCCCCCACCCCCAAACTGCCCCCCCCCCCTCCACCACCACCACCCCCACCCGTTCGGGGCAGCACGGTAGCATTGTGGATAGCACAAATGCTTCACAGCTCCAAGGTCCCAGGTTCGATTCCGGCTTGGGTCACTGTCTGTGCGGAGTCTGCACATCCTTCCCGTGTGTGCGTGGGTTTCCTCCGGGTGCTCCGGTTTCCTCCCACAGTCCAAAGATGTGCGAGTTAGGTGGATTGGCCATGCTAAATTGCCCATAGTGTCCAAAATTGCCCTTAGTGTTGGGTGGGGTTACTGGGTTATGGGGATAGGGTGGAGGTGTGGACCTTGGGTAGGGTGCTCTTTCCAAGAGCCGGTGCAGACTCGATGGGCCAAATGGCCTCCCTCTGCTCTGTAAACTCTATGATTCTATGATCTAACCATGCGTCTTGTCTTATATGTTGCAGGGTCACCTAGTGGCGAGGCAGGTTCATCTGGGGTCCCTCACCCCCCCCTCCCCCCTACATGAGGTGGTATCAGGAACCATCCAGAGCCTGCAGGGGCAATTGGAGGAGTCCAACCACCTGCCGGGACAGGTGGCGGTGCCGACCATGCGGCCACCAGGCCAACACTGCACGGGTGGCGTCTGCAGATGGTATCGGCCATGGGTCTGGATGCCCACGGCCTGGAGCATAGTGTGCGGGCGGTGGCTGAGGAAGAGGACAGAGCAGCCATGGTACATGCAGCCATGTATCAGGGCCACATGGAAATTGCTGTGGCGCTTCAGAGCATGGCCCAATAACAAAGCGCCATGACTGCGGGCGTCAAGAGCATTGGCCTGGTGCTTGCTGACCTGAACCACACAGAGGGACCTGGTATGGTCCCTGAGTGACGTGTCACGGTCCCTGAGTGACGTGGCAAGGTCCCTGAGTGAAGTGGCACAGTCTCAGAGGGACGTGGCCCAGTCCCTGCGCTCCATGGCCTCGAGCATGGAGACAGTGGGCGGGTTTCTCCATCCCACCGCGCCAGATTTCTGGTTCAGCACGCCGTCAGAATTCTCCGTTACGCGGGCTGGTCGATAGGGTTTCCCATTGTGGGGCAGCCCCACGCCATCGGGAAACCCCCGGGCTGCAGGCAAAACGGAGCATCCCGACAGCGGAGAATTCTTGAGACAAGAGCGGACCTCCAGGAATGGCAGCGCCAGGTGGTCACAAGACGGGGATCCAGCAGGCCGCCTCCACAACCTGGAGACCCACCTAGTCAGAGCATTAGGGCACGTAAGGCTAGAAAGTTAGTCACCAGTCAGTTGGCACAGGTGTAGAACATAGGTTAGTGATAGGGGCTAAGGCACAATACTTGTACATATCACAGTAAACACCTGTCACCAACGCTGAGACCTGCCTCGGTTCTTTGTCTGTAGGGTGTGAGGGATGGGTTGGGTTTGGTCAGATGCAGAGGGTGTGTCGCGTGGGGGTGGTGGAAGTCCGCTGGTGTGGGGCGCGGGCGTTGGAGGTGAGCACGGGCCAGGGCTCCCGGGGGCAGTAGGAGGCCACCCCCCCCCCCCCCCCGGTGACGACCCGGAGGCGGTGGGACGGAGCTTGATTTGGGGGGGCCATGTGATAGGCCCTAACCGGTGCATGTCCCACCACCACACACCGCCGCAGTATCTCACCCCGAGCTCACCCCCTCACCCTAGACCCCATTGCCCGACCCTGGACCCCGTCATCCCCTCCACCCTGGACCCCGTTCCCAAACGGGTTCGATGGGACCACGTGATGGAATGGCCAACACTTATGCAAGGATCACCCGGGCGGACAGTGGAAATGCTACCGAGGGCAGGAGTCAAACAGGTTGCCAAATGATGCGGATCACAGAGTGGGTCGTCATCATTCTCCAGCCCATGGACCAGACCCGCTGGAACGGCCAACGCAGGGCAAGCACCCTGTAGTGAAGCGGATTCAAAATCTGTAGTCATGTTTCACCTCCACTGGTTTATCACACTTATAGCTTCGAGCTGCATGATGGTGCAGTGGTTAGCACTGCTGCCTCAGGGCGCCGAGGTCCCAGGTTCGATCCCGGCCCTGGGTCACTGTCCAAATGGGGTTTGCACATTCTCCCCATGTTTGCGTGGGCCTCACCCCCAATAACCCAAAGATGTGCAGGGCAGGTGCATTGGCTACACTAAATTATCCCTCAATTGGAAAAAATGAATTGGGTACTCTAAATTTACTTTAAAAAAACTTAGAGCTTGGCTTCTTAAAATCCTTGACCTTCTGAGGCTTTGATGTTGACACAGGAATCTTGCGAGAAGAGTCAAGCTACATCTCCCCCTGGTGAGGAAGTGCATCAATTACCAACCCCTAAGAGTGTACAGGCAAAGAACATCCCAAAATGATCTCAGAGGAGATATGTGCCAGGAGACTGCGCTTCAGCAGCTGCTGCTTTCGGACTTTGAGCTTGTAAAATTAACAATTGATGTCTAAACCCTCTCTCCCTTCTCTTATCACTCACTCCCTCTCCTCCTTACCCCCGCTTTCCCCTTCCCCCCTCTTACCTCCCCTCTCTGCCTAAGGTTCAGTAGGGTCGCTTGAGGGTTACAAGGTAGCAAGGAATGAGCTGAAAAAAGGGCTTAGGAGAGCTAGGAGGGGGCATAAGAAGTCCTTGGCGGGGCGGATCAAGGAAAACCCCACGGCTTTTTACTCTTATGTGAGCAATAAAAGAATGACCAGGGTGAGGGGGGTAGGGCCGGTCAAGGACAGTAGTGGGAACTTGTGCATGGAGTCAGAAGAAATAGGAGAGGCGTTGAATGAATACTTTTCTTCAGTGTTCACAAAAGGAGAGGGGCCATGTTTTTGAGGATGACAGTGTGATTCAGGTGGGTAGGCTGGAGGAGGGAGATGTTCTGAAGAAGGATGTATTAGCAATTTTGAAAAACCTGAGGGTCGACAAGTCCCCTGGGCCAGATGGGATATATCCAAGGATTCTTTGGGAGGCAAGGGATGAGATCGCAGAGCCTTTGGCTTTGATCTTTGGGTCCTCGGTGTCCACGGGGATAGTGCCAGAGGACTGGAGAGCGGCGAATGTTGTTCCTCTGTTCAAGAAAGGGAATAGGAATGACCCTGGTAATTATAGGCCAGTTAGTCTTACTTCAGTGGTCGGTAAGATAATGGAAAAGGTCCTGAAGGATAGGATTTATGACCATTTGGAAAGATGCAGCTTAATCCGGGATAGTCAACACGGATTTGTGAAGGGTAGGTCTTGCCTCACAAATTTGATTGAATTCTTTGAGGAGGTAACTAAGTGTGTAGATGAAGGTAGAGCAGTTGATGTCGTATACATGGATTTTAGTAAGGCATTTGATAAGGTTCCCCATGGTCGGCTCATGAAGCAAGTAAGGAGGTGTGGGATAGAGGGAAATTTGGCCAATTGGATAAGTAACTGGCTATCACATAGAAGACAGAGGGTGGTGATGGATGGAAAATTTTCAGACTGGAGACCAATTACCAGCGGTGTACCACAGGGACCAGTGCTGGGTCCTCTGCTATGTCGTGTTGGGTGTTCCGATGCACAAATGATCCAACACGGCTGTAGATGGTACAACTCTGTTTTATTGTCTTAAACAATAACAACTACTAACTGCTGGCTGAGGCTCGTGCTTCACCAGCTAACCTGTGGACCCAGCCCTATCACTGTCTTGGTGAGGCACTCAGCACATGGTCTATGTCTGAGTGGCACGCTGTGAGCTCTGTGCTCTGAGCTATCTCCTGGTAGAATGAGTGGGGACTGTGGTGTTCCCTGTTTTATAGTGCGTGTGCTCTCACTGGTGATTGGCTGCGATGTTGTGTGTGTGTTGGTTGGTCCAACTACCGGTCCATCAGTGTGTGATTGCACCATGATATGCTAATGTGGATATCATGACATGCTATTTGTGATTTTTATCAATGACTTGGAGGAGGGGGCTGAAGGGTGGGTCAGTAAATTTGCTGATGACACCAAGATTGGTGTAGTAGTGGATGAGGTGGAGGGCTGTTGTAGGCTGCAAAGAGACATTGATAGGATGCAGAGCTGGGCTGAAAAATGGCAGATGGAGTTTAACACTGATAAGTGCGAGGTGATTCATTTTGGTAGAAAAAACTTGATTGCGGATTACAGAATCAACGGCAGGGTTCTGAGGAATGTGGAGGAATAGAGAGATCTTGGGGTTCATGTCCACAGATCTCTGAAGGTTGCCACTCAAGTGGATAGAGCCGTGAAGAAGGCCTATAGTGTGTTAGCGTTTATTAACAGGGGGCTTGAGTTTAAGAGCCGTGGGGTTATGCTGTAACTGTACATGACCCTGGTGAGACCACATTTGGAGTATTGTGTGCAGTTCTGGCCACCTCATTACAGGAAGGATGTGGAAGCATTGGAAAGGGTGCAAAGGAGATTTACCAGGATGCTGCCTGGTTTGCAGGATAGGTCTTATGAGGAAAGGTTGAGTGAGCTAGGGCTTTTCTCTTTGGAGCGGAGGAGGATGAGAGGTGACTTAATAGAGGTTTATAAAATAATGAGGGGGATAGATACAGTGGACGTTCAGAGACTATTTCCTCGGGTGGATGTAGCTGTTACAAGAGGGCATAACTATAAGATTCAGGGTGGGAGACATAGGAGGGATTTCCGAGGTAGGTTCTTTACTCAGAGTGTGGTTAGGGTGTGGAATGGACTGCCTGCTGTGATAGTGGAGTCAGACACTTTGGGAACTTTCAAACGGTTATTGGATAGGCACATGGAGCACACCAGAATGACAGGGAGTGGGGTAGCTTGATCTTGGTTTCGGACAATGCTCGGCACAACATCGAGGGCCGAAGGGCCTGTTCTGTGCTATACTGTTCTATGTTCTATGTTCTTCCCTCCCTCACCGTCATCCTCCTCTCCCCTCCCCTTTACAATAGACAGAACCGGTTGCGTTTAAGTGAAAAAATATATTTTATTGCAAGAAATTGATAAAAGTTGAGGTTATTACACAAAATACCACTGTTCAGCTGATAAAGTTAAACGTTAAGTTAAATGTTAGCTGATTTCAAAATTTGCTATTTATAGAATTAGTTTTGTTAATAAATATATTCAATTATACTTTACAAGCTCCTACAAATGTCTTACTGAAACATCAAATCACAACATTTAATTATGAGATAATTATAAATGAATAAGATAATTGAAGTAAACAAGGCAGTAACACACGTAACACTGGTTAGCGCTGCTGCCTCACAACACCAGGAACCCGTGTTCAGTTCAGACCTTGGGTGACTGTGTGGGGTTTTCACATTCTCCCCGTGTCTGCATGGATTTCCTAGAACCGTAGAATAGAACCATAGAATTCCTACAGTGCAGAAGGAGGCCATTTTGCCCATCGAATCTACACCCTCTGAAAGAGCGCCCTACCCAGCTCACTCCCCTGCCCTCTCCCCGGAACCTAATCTGTACATCCCTGGACACCAAGGGGCAATTAGCATGACCAATCCACCTAAGCTGCACATCTTTGGACTGTGGGAGGAAACCGTAGAACCAGGAGGAAACCCACGCAGACATGGACAGAACGTACAAACTCGACACAGTCTCCCAAGGCCGGAATTGAACATGGCCTCCTAGCGCTGTGAGGCAGCAGTGCTAACCACTGTGCCACCGCGCTGCCGCCATTTCCTCCGGGTGCTTCGGTTTCCTCCCACAGTCCAAAGATGTGCAGGTTAGGTGGATTGGCCGCGCTAAATTGCCCCTTAGTGTCCAAAGGTTAGATAGAATACGGGGATAAGGCGGCAGAGTGGGCCTGGGTGCTCTATTGTAGGATCATCTTCTGAAATGCAGTGATTCTATGATTCTATAAACTCAAATCAAAAAAATATCAGATGTTACAAGGACAGTGACAGCAAAAAGCCTGGACATTTTTAAAATCTTATGACCATAAACTTAATGAAAATATATGAACACTTTTAAGCATGCCGCACGTAAAGTTATATAAAATATAGTGCAGATTTAAATAGTTTCACAGATTTTAAACAAATAACCAAACCTATGTTCGCTTATTAATAATCACCTTTAATCATAACAATTTTTAAAAATTACTTTTAAAGAGCCAAAAACAACAGCAATGCATATATAAAAGAAAGAACAAAATAAACTTCAAAAAAATTCTACATACCTTTAAGATGTTAAACATGTTGCCTGTTATCTTCAATATAAATCTGTAGTTTAAATGCCAGCCCTCATTGGGTGTTCCCGTAGCTGCTGCGCCTCAAGGGAGCGTGGCTACATCAAAATTGTGCCGCGCTGGAGCCTGCGCAGACTGCCATGCTGGAGGCCCGAGGCTGCCGCTGGATCAGGAAGGTTTGTCGCACTTTCTGAGGGCAGGTAAGTGCACAGTTTTCTATCTCAGAATCAATGGCCCGTGGCTTTCTTCCGATAATCAGAAGTTACGGGTCGTCACTGTATCATTCATCAACAGGAAGCTGTTCCATTCTTTAAATACTATGATGGTGTGTGATGCACAAATGAGGACCTTCAGTGAAAGCAAACAACCGGGGACGTGCCCATGACTCATTCGTGCTTATGTTTAAGTGAGAAAATATTTTTTTGAAAGAAATTTGGAAAAGTTGAGGTAGTTATTAAACAAAATGTCATACTTCAGCTGCTAAAGTTAAATATTAAATTAAGTGTTAACATGGTTTCACATTTTGTTATTTATGTTAATAAATGTTTTTCATTAAACTTCACAAACTTCTACAAATGTTTTCAAATATCACATCACAATATTTAAATGTGAGATAATGTCATGGGAATGTCACTTTAAGAAATGTTTGTCTTCTCAAATGGCTGCAGTGATGTCATTGTGTGGGTGGAGTTGGGCTCTGCTCTGCTTTTTACTTTCGCTTTGAGCTGGAAGCTGTTTTTGGCTCTGAGTTTTAGTTTAGTTTTCAGTTGGGGAGCTGCATTCAAACCTTGGAGCTGTTCTCTCTCTCTCTCTGCCTACTAAAGAATGTCTCCAGATCACTTGATGATTTCAAAGTAATACCTGTTTCTGTAAGGAATGCAAACCTTTTTTTTCTTAAATTTAGAGTAACCAATTAATTTTTTCCAATTAAGGGGCACTTTAGAGTGGCCAATCCACCTATCCTGCACATCTTTTGGGTTGTGGGGGTGAAACCCGCGCAAACATGAGGAGAATGTGCAAACTCCACATGGACAGTGACCCAGAGCCGGGATCGAACCTTGGACTTCGGCGCCGTGAGGCAACCATGCTAACCACTGGGCCACTGTGCTGCCTGGAATGCAAACCTACTGTCTTTGTGAAAACGGGATTTTGACTTATGGATGTTGTTAGGAAAGCTATTAAGGGTTACCTATAGAGTATTGTATCTGTGGGGAGTATCAGTGTTGGCAGTTGATAAGATGTTTACTGTGTGTTTATAAAATGTTAACTGGATTCATAGAATAAACATTGTTTTTGTTTAAACATACTTTAGATCTCTGGTGCATCACACCTGTAAAGTGGCACCTAATGCTCCCCATAATCAAAATCTATTAAAAGTTGTGGGTCAGGTGAACTCCATGATATACTATGGTGTTCTCTAATCCCTGGCCCATAATAAATTGGGGGCTCGTCCAGGATAAAAGTCTATCTTTCATGATTGGGTTGGCTTAGTGAACTTGAAGGCAGTGAGGGGTGAGCATATTTGTGTTTACTTTTCAGGTGTGGTATTCCAGTTTAAGTAGGGAGTGTGTTATGGACAATGGCTCTTTCAGAGACTCAGAAGTTTTTGGGAGTGGAGAAGGTCACACGCAGTACCTTACAAACAGACAAAAAACAGCTTTTAGATTTGGCAAAAACATTGCAGTTACCATTACCTGACAGCATACGAAAAGAGGTCCTTACGGCGGTAGCTGAGCATTTAAAATGCCTGAGATACAGTCTGACTCATTAGAAATGACAAAAAATCAGTTACAGATTGAACAACTGGAACATGAAAAAGAATTAAAGCAGCTTGAATATGAAATGAGGGAAAAAGAAAGAATAGCCCGAGCAGAACACCAAGCAAGAGAAATTAGGTACAGATCAGGGAAAAAGAAAAAGAGAGAGGAAAGGGAAGAAGAGAGAGGAAAGGGAAAAAGAGAGAGAGTTTGAACTTCAGAAAATGGCCATGAAACATGACAGTCAGTCAAAATTGGCGGATGTAAAGCGAAACGTACAGTTTGAGGATAGCGATGAGGATAAAGAGAAAGTGCATCATAGTCGAAGGCTTGGTCGGGATCTATTTAAATATGTCCAAGCATTGCCAAGGTTTGATGAGGAGGTAGAACCCTTTTTCATTTCATTTGAAAAGGGAGCTAAACAAATGAAATGGCCACAGGACATGTGGGTATTACTGATTCAAACAAAGCTGGTAGGTAGAGCTAGTGAAGTGTTTGCATCATTATCAGAGGGGGTATCTGGGACCTATGAGGTGGTGAAATAATCCATTCTCAGGTGCATATGAACTTGTGCCTGAAGCCTACAGACAAAGGTTTAGAAATTTAAGGTCAAACATACATGGAGTTTGAAAGGATCAAACAGAGTAACTTTGACAGGTGGATATGGGCTTTGAAAATAGACCAAACATATGAAGCTCTCAGAGAAATTATACTTTAGGAGGAGTTTCCTGATGTAGTGAGAACTCATGTGGAAGAGCACAGGGTTAAAACTGCGAGGTTAGCAGCAGAAATGGCAGATGATTATGTATTAGTTCACAAATCAAAGCTTGGTTTCCGATATCAGTTTTAGCCTGTGAGGGATAGGAACTGGGGAAAAGAAAAATACTCAAGTGGGAGAGATAAAGGAGATCTGATGGGAGATAATAAGGAGAGTATACCTCAGATTAAAAAATAAATCCAGGAGGGTGGAAGAGAAATGAAAAGTTTCAAATGTTTTCACTGTAATAAACTAGGCCATGTAAAGTCACAGTGTTGGTAGTTGAAGAAAAGCACTGGGAAGGCTGATGTGATAAAACAGGATAAGTCAGTGGGGTTTGTTAAAGTGGTAAAGGAAAGCCCAAGCGAAGCAAAGGTGGTGCAAAAGATTATACAACCTGATCAAGAGGTGATTGATAAGAAGGTGCCAGATCTCTTTAAAGAATTTACTTGTGTGGGTAAAGTTTACTCATGTGTACCAGAAGGAGTAGGTAAAGAAGCCACAATTTTAAAAGATACGGGAGCTAGTCAATCTTTGATAGTAAGAGATGAGGAGTTATGTAGTTTGGGAGGAATATTGCCAGAAAAGGTGGTAATATGTGGAATTCAGCGTGAGAAGAGTAGTGTTCCATTATATAAGGTGAGGTTGGAAAGTCCAGTGAAGAGTGGTGAAGTGGTAGTAGGAGTAATAGAGAAATTATCTTGTCCAGGAATACAGTTTATCTTGGGTAATGATACAGCTGGATCGCAGGTGGGAGTGATGCCTACTGTGGTTGATAAGCCAGTGTAAAATCAGAGAACTGAAGTGTTGAAGGACGAATATCCTGGGATTTTTCCGGATTGTGTGGTAACAAGGTCGCAAAGTCACAGGTTAAGACAAGAGGAGAAATCAAAGAGTGAAGATAAAGTTGAAGTGCAATTATCAGAAATGATTTTTGATCAGATGGTTGGGAAAAAACAGATGGAGGATGAGCCGGATATTTTTAGTTCAGGAATATTGGCAGAGTTACAACAGAAAGATGTAGAAATAAAACGGATGTATCAGAAAGCATACACGGAAGAGGAGTCTGAGTGTATACCAGAATGTTATTACTGTAAAAATGATGTCTTGATGAGAAAATTGAGACTTTTACAATTGCAGGCGGATGAAAAGTGGGCAAAAGTTCATCAAGTGGTATTGCTGGTAGAGTATAGAAAGGAGGTGTTGCGAGTAGCACATGAGGTACCAGTGGTAGGTTATTTGGGAGTAAGGAAAACTCAAGCTCAAATACAAAAACATTTTTATTGGCCTGGACTACATAAAGATGTAGTTAAATTTTGTCGATCATGTCACACATGTCAAGTGATAGGGAAACCTCAAGCAATGATAAAACCAGCGCCCTTAATACCCATTCCAGCATTTGAGGAATCTTTTACAAGGGTCTTAATTGATTGCGCAGGACCGCTTCCTAAAATGAAAAGTGGGAATCAATATCTTTTGACTATAATGGATGTGTCTACTAGGTTTCCAGAGGCCATTCCAGGATGCAATATTACAGCTAGAAAGATTGTGGAGGAGCTACTTAAATTCTTTACCAGATATGGACTACTCACAGAAATACAATTGGATCAAGGATCAAATTTTACCTCAATGTTATTCAAAGAAGTTATGGATAGTTTAGGAATAAAACAATTTAAATCAACTGTGTACCATCCAGAATCGCAGGGAGCGTTAGAAAGGTGGCATCAGAAATGAAAGATAATGTTGAGGGCTTATTGTCAAGATTATCCAGAGGATTGGGACAAAGGAATTCCATTTGTACTGTTTACAATTAGGGATGTACCTAATGAGTCAACCAAATTCAGTCCTTTTGAACTCATTTTTGGTCATGAGGCAAGAGGATCACTTAAATTGATTGAGGAAAAATTGGTGAGTGAGCCAATTTGGATTACATGTCAAATTTTAGGGAACGATTAAATAGAGCAGGGGAATTGGCTAGACAACATTTAAAGGTTGCATAACATGTGATGAAACAGGTAGCGGACAAGCAAGCAAAAGTTCGTAGTTTTGCCAGTGGAAATAAAGTTTTAGTATTGTTACCAGTGGTAGGTGGACCTTTAAAATCAAGGTTTTGTGGACCTTATCAGATTGAAAGGAAGTTAAGTGAGGTCAATTATGTGGTAAGAACACCAGATAGAAGGAAAACTCACCGAGTGTGTCGTGTGAATATGTTTAAAAGGTACTTTGAAAGGGAAGGAAAGCAAAAGAAGGAGGTTTTAATGATTCTAACTCAAAGTGAAGAACCAAATCCAGATGACTGTGAATTTGACATACCTCAAATTAAATTGGAAAACGAGGATGTTCTTAAAAATTGGGATAAATTGTTGAGTTATCTTTCAGAGGAAAAACGAACTGACCTGAAAGAGTTATTGATGGCACATGGGCAAGTTTGTGGAGATAAGTTGGGAAATACTAAAATGGCTATACATGATGTAGATGTGGGAAATAATGTTCCAATTAAACATCAATATAGACTTAACCCTTTAAAATTGGCACAGGTTAACAAGGAAATTGAAAGTATGCTTAAAAATGGCATAATTGAAGTGGGTTGCAGCCAATGGAGCTCACCCATAGTGATGGTACCGAAACCGGACAGTACCCAACGGTTGTGTGTGAACTATAGAAAGGTTAATGCAGTTACAAGAACGGACACTTATCCTATCCCACACTTGAAGGATTGCATTGAGAAAGTGGGACAATAAGCTTTTATTTCCAAACTGGATTTATTTAAAGGTTACTGGCAGGTACCTTTATCCAAAAGGGTGAAGGTGATTTCAGCTTTTGTGACTCCAGATGGTATATACCAATTCAAAGTTACGCCATTTGGCATGAAAAACGCTCCAGCCACATTTCAACGGTTAACTAACAAAGTAATTTCAGGATTACCCAATTGTGCGGTATACATCGACGATCTGGTAATTTTTAGTCAGACATAGAAAGAACATTTGAGGCATCTGATGGAGTTATTCGATCGACTCCAGGAGGCAGGTTTGGTGATAAACCTAGCCAAAAGTGGATTTGGAAAAGCCCAAGTAACTTTCCTTGGACGGGTTCGAATGGCCCCACGGGATGGTAAAACAAAAGTTATTGGGGAGTTTCCAATACCCTCAACACGAAGGAAAATAATGCACTTTCTTGGCATGAGTGGATTTTACCGGAAATTTATGCCGAATCTTAGCAGTGTGGTCGCTCCACTGACGGACTTGCTAAAGAAGCGTAGCGAATTTCAGGGGACATCGGAGTGTCGACAGGCATTTGACGGCCTGAAGTCTGTGTTAGATAGATAGTTTTTTGGAGAATAAAGGAATAAAGGGTTCTGGTGTTCGGGCTGGAAAGTGGAGCTGAGTCCACAAATAATCAGCCATGATCTCATTGAATGGCGGAGGAGGCTCGAAGAGCCAGGTGGCCTACTCCTGCTCCTAGTTCTTATGTTCTTATGTTAACCAATGCTCCTGTGCTGGAAGAATTACAAGGGGCTCTGTGATCGGATTGTACGAAAGTATCTGATCTTAAAGAGAAATGCCGAGGCGTAGAGAAATGGATGGTTTCGTACAGAGACCTTCTTGTCCAAAGAGACTGTCAATCAAGAGGGATTCCAGTTGGAGGAAGAAGAACTAAAATGGACTATGTTATTTTCAATGTTTGCGTGTTTTGGTCTATTTTGTTAAACAAAAAAAGTATATTTACTGTCAATGTTGTTTAAAAGAAAGTGAAAAGGTGAAAAATGAAACCATCTTAAAGTTGATGGTTTTTTTTTCTTGGGGGAGGTGTCATGGGAATGTAAATTTAAGAAATGTTTGTCTTCTCAAGTGGCTGCAGTGATGTCATTGTGTGGGTGGAGCTGGGCTCTGCTCTGGTTTTTACTTTCGCTTTGAGCTGGAAGCTGTGTTTGGCTCTGAGTTTTAGTTTCATTTTCAGTTGGGGAGCCGCATTCAAACCAAGGAGGTGTTCTCTCTCTCTCTCTGTCTACTAAAGAATGTCTCCAGATCACTTCATGATTTGAAAGTAATACATGTTTCTGTAAGGAATGTAAACCTACTGTCTTTGTCAAAAAGGGTTTTTGACTTATGGATGTTGTTAGGAAAGTTATTAAGGGTTACCTATAGAGTATTGTATCTGTGGGGAGTATCAGTGTTGGTTGTTGATATGATGTTTACTGTGTGTTTATAAAATGTTAACTGGATTCATAGAATAAACATTGTTTTTGTTTAAACATATTTTTAGATCTCTGTTGCATCACACCTGTAAAGTGGGCCCTTGTGCTCCCCATAACCAAAATCAATTAAAAGTTGTAGGTCAGGTGAACTCCATGATATACTTTGGTGTTCTCTAAACCCTGGCCCATAATAATAATTATAAAGTAATAACATCATTGGGGTAAACGAGGCAGAAAATTAATGATAAGCACAAATCTTAAAAGAAAATCAGGGGTGGAATTCTCCGGTCCCCCAGCAGCGCGCCGATCGCTGGTGGCGGAATTATGTTTTGAAATGAAATGAAATGAAAAATGAAAATGAAAATGGGATTTCCCATTGAACCACCCCACCTTGCCGGGAGACCTGTGGCTGGGGTTGTGCTGCCAGCGGGATAGAGAATCCCAACGTGCAGAGAATTCCAACTCAGGTGTTCCAAAACACACACATCAAGACTCTGGCCAACTGCACAGAACAATTTAAAAAGGAGCATGCATAACAGGAGGGTGTTGTTAGCTGTGTTGGAGGGAGAGGGACCCTAATTCCTCCAATCTCGACCCCAGGCGCTTCCCAGTCCATGTGGCGTAACCCCCTCCTGCATCCCTGATGGCACTGCATCTTTCCCAGCAGCATCTGTCTCTGAATTGGGTGGCTCCAGACCAGAGGACACAGCAGCAGATGTGACCACTTTATTCATAATTTGTGGAAGATGTAAATTTTGCTGTCTCGGCAGTTCATTTTCCTGTCAGAAAACGTCCTTTCGCTGCAACAAACTGTCACTTTGCTGTCTCAGCAGCTGATTTTTCTGCAACAAAACATCCTTTCGCTGTAACAAATTGTCAGCAGCTCATGCACTTGATGAGAAGTCTTCGCATGCTCAGCATTGACTTCAGCGGGGGTGGCACAGTGGTGCAGTGGTTGGCACTGCTGTCTCATGGCGCTGAGGACCCGGGTTCGATCCCGGCCCCTGGTCACTGCCCTTGTGGTGTTTGCACATTGTCCCCATGTCTGCGTAGATCTCACCCCCACAAACCCAAAGATGTACAGCGTAGGTAGACTGGCCACGCTAAATTGCCCCTTAATTGGCGATAAAAAATGAATTGGGTTCTGTAAATTTATTTTTTAAAAAGCAATGACTTCAACAACTCTTTGGAGCTGCTGGGAGACTTTATGTGAGGTTTGATTTTGGGTTCTTGCATTGACCTCAAAACTTTCAGCCACTACCGTTACAATGTTACACGTTTGCTGAATGAGTTAATCATCAGTGACGTCTGTACGATTTGCTATTAGACGTTCAGGAGGTGCAGGGTCTTCCACTGACAATGCCGAAGGCTCTTTACCTCCTGAAGCTTCTGCACTTCTGCCAACGCAGTGGCCAAGTCATCGGAGGCCTCCCCCTCCTCTACTACATTATCTCTCTGAACATCACTGTAAATGACTGAAATGTCAGCCTGCTGCAAGGCCTCGCCCTCCTCTGCTTCAACTTCAGCATTGCACTGCTGCAATGTACTTGCTTCCATCAAATCTCTTGCAGGTACCTCTGCTTCTGAGTGAGTCACCTACATTCTGCACCGCTATCACCGTGCCTGTGAAAGTTAAAGAAAACACAATTATTTTTGCATCTAATTAACTGTCCCTTGATGAAATGATCAATTAACATTTCTTCTCACCTTGACTCATTCGAAAACCTGCATCACTCCTTATTACAGGCTTTGAGAGACCCAACAATAGTCAAGCTCGTGCGGGCCTCCTGTGGAATGAGATCCTACAGGTATGGTAACCCACCTCCGGTCAGTGAATTCTCCGGATATTAATTGCCTGCAGAAAAAAATGGAAATTTATTTTGAAGAGTATAATAGCTCGCATGGGCGCATCCAGCTGGTGAGTATTGTTTGTCTGTGCCCATTATTAAACTGGCGACGGGGGTGAATTGATGCTGTCGGCATGCTTCCTGTTTGGCTGCATCACCTCCCCAAAATTGTTTCTTTGTGTGGGCTAAGGAAAGGCATCCATTGCTGTGGTGCTATTTTGGAGCCTGTGCGGACATGGACCGGGCTGACGTCATGCTGCCAACTTGTGAAGCACATGCACTTGGTGAGGTCCGGGGCCTGTCGGATCCGGCACTGACCCCACCTTAAACGCGACCCCATAGACCACCCCCTGGCCAACCCTCACCGGTCCCCCCTGCCCTTGCGGAAGCCCCCTCGGCCAGCGGCATGGATCCCGGCCAAGTGTGGCGGCGCTGGACACACTGCAGTCTGCAGCCGCCACACCGAGTTCCCAACCACTCAGACCACACATTAACCGCGCAATCGGGAACTCGGCCCATCGGGGGCGGAGAATCGTGGGAGGCCCTGCCAATGACGCGCAAACGCCGTTGCAATGGCATGCAGCGCGCGACGCGATGACGCCATTTCGGAGGGACAGAGCCTCGAAAACCGGCATCAAACTGGCGCCGCGTCTGATTTGGGTGTCAGAATGGATTCTCCACCATTTCGCGGATTACGTTATTGGCGTTGGGCAATGGAGTATCCCGCCCTAAGTGTTGACGCAAACGGAGAATCCATGGACTTTTATGACAGAAATACAGGTATCGCACCTGGACCGATTCCACTACCATTGAGGGGCTAGCACCGGTGCCGCATGGAACACAATCGATTCCACTGGAAAATGGGTCCGTGATCGAGTCGCGTGCGGCTGATAAGCTGCAGCCGCACATACACATTACAATCCCACACACATTTATCCCAGCCAAAAAGATGGCACTGGTTGTGCTGGAGCGTGCCCGTACAGCTGATGGGTCGGTTGGGGCCAGAGGGCACCCAGGGGGGACCCTGGGGGACACCTATATGACCCATGGCACCAGGTTCAAAGCGGGGTATTCGTGGTGTGCGCAGCTGCATGGCTGCATTGCGGGCTGGGGCAATGGTGCTCCGTGCCCGTCCACCCCAAACCCACAGCCCACCTCCTGGCCACCCCCACTTCTCCCCCCAGACCTGTCAGAAGCCCCCTGGCCAGCGGCACAACTGTCAACACATTATGACCATATTAGACACTTTCCGTATCCCCTCACTCTCAGCAGCCGCCATGCCGGTTTCCCGGTTTTTAAAAGCAGAACTGAACCACGCTGTTGGGAACTCGGCCCATTGGAGGTGGAGAATTGCGGAGGCCCTGGAGAGTACAGGGTCGGGCCCGCTAATGATATGCAAACGGTGTTTACTGTAGGTGTGGAGTGATACGCATTGACGCCATTTGCCGTCAAATCGGCACATGCCGCCATTTTGGCATCGGAAGCTATTCTCCATCCAATCGCATTTCCCAATTTCGGCGTTGGCTAACGGAGAATCCCGCCCACAATGTTTTTGCCTCAATTACTTTTTGTGATTGTGAATTCCCAGATTCATCACTCTCTGGGTGAAGAAATTTCTCCTCACCTCAGTCCTAAAAGGTCCACCCCTTATCCTCAAACTATGACCCCTAGTTCTGGACTCCCCCACCGTTGGGAACATTCTTTATGAGTCTACCCTGTTGGAATTTTCTAACTTTCAATGAGATCCCCTCTCACTCTTCTAAACGCCAATTAATATAATCCTAACCGATTTAGTCTCTCTTCAGATGACAGTCTTGCCATCCCAGGAATCAGCCTGGTAAATCTTCGCTGCACTCCCTCCATAGCAAGAATATCATTCCTCAATAAGGATACCAAAATAGCATGTGGCCTCAACAATGCCCTGTACGGAAGAAGAACTAGGGGAGGAGATAGAGGAGGGTATGTGGGCTGATGCCCTAAGCAGGGTAAACTCCTCTTCCTCATGCGCCAGGCTTAGCCTGATTCAATTTAAGGTGCTACATAGAGCACACATAACGGGGGCAAGATTGAGCAGGTTTTTTGGAGTGGAGAACAGATGTGGGAGGTGTGGCGGGAGCCCGGCAAACCACGCACATATGTTTTGGGCGTGCCCGGCACTGGAAGGATATTGGAAGGGAGTGACGGGAGTGATCTCGCAGGTGGTGAAGACCCGGGTCAAACCAGGCTGGGGGTTAGCTCTATTTGGAGTTGCGGAAGAGCCGGGAGTGCAGGAGGCGAAAGAGGCCGATGTCATGGCCTTTGCGTCCCTCGTAGCCGCGCGGCGCAGGATCCTACTCATGTGGAAGGAGGCGAAACCCCCCGGACTGGAGGCCTGGGTAAACGATATGGCGGGGTTTATTAAACTGGAGCAGATAAAGTTTGCCCTGAGAGGATCGGCTCAAGGGTTCACCAGGCGCTGGCAGCCATTTCTCGACTACCTAGGGGAACGTTAGAGGGAAGACAGATGACCAGCAGCAGCAACCCAGGGGGAGGGGGGGGGGAGGGGGGGAGGAGGTTTAGTTGAGTTTAGGTCAATAGAGAATGAGGTTTTGTTACTTGTGTATTATTATTATTATTATTATTGTTAAAAAGTTAAAAATTTCTGTTTTGTTATTGTTATCGTTTTGTTTGTTTTGTAAGCGGGAAAAATGTTGTTCAGGAAAAAAATTTCAATAAAATATATTTTTAAAAAAACAATGCCCTGTACAATTGTATTAAAAACATTCCTATACTCAAATTTTCTCACTGTGAAGGTCAACATACCATTTGTCTTCTTTATTCCTGCTATACCTGCATGCTTACTTTCAGTGACTGATGCATGAGGACATCAAGGTCTCGCTGAGTATCCACCTCTCTCAATTTATACCTAGTCACATAATAATCTGCCTATGATTCTATGATTCCTATTTTTGCTACCAAAGTGGATAACTCACATTTATCCATGTTATATTGCATCTGCCATGCATATGCCCACTCACTTAGCCTGTCCAAATCCTGCTGAAGCATCTCTGTATCCTCCTCACCGTTCACCCACACACCCAACTTTGTATCATCTGAAAATTTGGAGATAATACATTTAGTTCCCTCGTCCAAATCATTAATATATAATGTAAACAGTTGGGGTCCTAGCACAGATCCCTGCGGTACCGCACTAGCCACTGCCTGCCAGTCAGAAAAAGACCCATTTATTCCAACTTTTTGCTTCCTGTCTGCTAACCAGCTTTCTATCCATCTCAAGACACGATCTGCATTCCCATGCACTTTAACTTTACATAGTAATCTGCTATGTGAGACCTTGTTGAAAGCCAGATGAAAGTCTAAATAAACCATATCCATCGGATCTCCCTGGTCAATCTATTAGTTACATCTTCAAAGAATTCCAGTAGGTTTGTCAAGCATGATTTCCCCTTTGTAAATCCATGCTGACTTTGTCTGATCATACCCCTACTTTCCAAATGCAATGCTATGAGATCCTTGATAATGAACTAGCAACTTCCCTACTACTGATGTTAGGTAAGAAGTCTTACAACACCAGGTTAAAGTCCAACAAGTTTGTTTCGATGTCATTAGCTTTCGGAGCACTGCTCCTTCCTCAGGTGAATGAAGAGGTATGTTCCAGAAACATATATATAGACAGATTCAAAGTTGCCAGACAATGCTTGGAATACGAGCATCAGCAGGTGATTAAATCTTTACAGATCCAGAGATGGGGTAACCCCAGGTTAAAGAGGTGTGAATTGTGTCAAGCCATGACAGTTGGTAGGATTTCGCAGGCCAGATGGTGGGGGATCAATGTAATGCGACATGAATCCCAGGTCCCGGTTGAGGCCGCACTCATGTGTGCAGAACTTGGCTATAAATTTCTGCTCGGCGATTCTGCGTTCTCGGGCGTCCTGAAGGCCGCCTTGGAGAACGCTTAATCGGAGATCAGAGGCTGAATGCCCTTGACTGCTGAAGTGTTCCCTGACTGGAAGGGAACATTCCTGCCTGGTGATTGTCGCGCGATGTCCGTTCATTTGTTGTCGCAGCATCTGCATGGTCTCGCCAATGTACCACGCTTCGGGATATCCTTTCCTGCAGTGTATGAGGTAGACAACGTTGGCCGAGTCGCACGAGTATGTACCGCGTACCTGGTGGGTGGTGGTCTCACGTGTAATGGTGTTATCCATGTCGATGATCTGGCACGTCTTGCAGAGATTGCCATGGCAGGGTTGTGTGGTGTCGTGGTCACTGTTCTGAAGGCTGGGTAGTTTGAACTTCAGAACAGTGACCACGACAGCCTCTGATCTCCGGGTAAGCGTTCTCCAAGGCGACCTTCAGGACGCGCGACAGCGCAGAATCGCCGAGCAGAAACTTATAGCCAAGTTCCGCACACATGAGTGCGGCCTCAACCGGGACCTGGGATTCATGTCGCATTACATTCATCCCCCACCATCTGGCCTGCGAAATTCTACCAACTGTCCTGGCTTGACACAATTCACACCTATTTAACCTGGGGTTACCCCATCTCTGGATCTGTAAAGATTTAATCACCTGCTGATGCTCGTATTCCAAGCATTGTCTGGCAACTTTGAATCTGTCCATATATATGTTTCTGGAACATACCTCTTCATTTACCTGAGGAAGGAGCAGTGCTCCGAAAGCTAGTGACATCGAAACAAACTTCTTGGACTTTAACCTGGTGTTGTAAGACTTCTTACTGTGCTCACCCCAGTCCAACGCCGGCATCTCCACATCACTGATGTTAGGCTCACTGGTCTATAGTTCCGTTTTTTTCTCTATCTCCCTTTTGGAACAGTGGGGTTATATTAGCTACCCTCCAATCTGTAGGAACCATTCCAGAGTCCAAAGACTTTGGGAAAATGACTGCCAATGGATCCACTATTTCTAGGGCTTCTTCCTTAAGTACTCTGGGATGTAGATCATCAGGATATGTAGATTTAGCTGCCTTCAATCCCATTAATTTCCCTGAAACATTTCTCTACTAATACTAATTTCCTTCAGCTCCTTACTAAAACTTGAGTTTCTCAGAACTTACGGTACATTATTCATGTCTTCCTTTATGAAGACAGAAGCAAAGTACGAATTTAGTTCCTCAGCCATTTTTTTGTTCCCCGTTATGAATTTCTGACTGTAAGGGCCCTACATTTGTTTTTAACAATCTTTTTTTCTTTACATACCTATAGATCAGGCTACCACTAGTTCTCCAACTGCTGGAGAGGACCCCAGTTGCTCAAATTAAATTCCGCCCATTGTATGCAAATCCATACTACTTAAGAAAAATGTATAGTTTCATCTTCTCAGTTAGCTGTTTCGGACTGCTGCAGATTAGTTTCCTGTGCCAAAATCTTTCACTATTTCAGGATCATCATGCAAAGCAAAGATAACCTGACTTCTTTTCTCCTTCATGAACCGTCTTCTTTGACAGCCTCTCCCCTTCCTCTTTACTCAACTCCAACAACAAATGTTAGGAGCTTATGAATTTCTGTCACTAAAATTATTATGTTCCATTCAGCTGCATCTCCCCTATTTCCTTAATCACCAAACCAAATCTCCTTCAGAATTTATCCGTGCGACAACAACGATCTCACCTCTTTCTCTCATTTCACTTCCATCTCCTTTCATGCCATTTACTTCTCGCTCATGTGGTCTCTGAGACCCACTTCCTGCTGTTAACCTGATGACTCAACTTTATTTCCTGGTCACCATGCTAATTCATTGTAACTGGTTCCTTCTCCTCACATATCGTCACTCTCCCTTTCAAAGTTGATATAATTATTCCATTCTTCCAAAACCCATCAATAACCCCTCTGTCCTTGCAAACTACTACCCCATTATCAACCTCCTTTTCCTCTCCAAGGTCCTTGAATGAGTTGTTCCCTCTCAAATCCATACATATCTTTCCCTAGACTTTATGTTTAAACCTCTTATTACAATCACAGGAGTCCCAAAAAGGTTTAAAGCAGATTGGTTTATTCCAAAAGTAATTGCAAGCTGCAAAGCAGGGAGGAGTACAACTCGTACCATTGGAAGATGCCCGTTCCCTTCCAGGCCGGCTTTTATCTGTGGAATTTAATGAGCCCTGCTGTTGGGCCTCAGCAGGGGAGCTTGTGTTCCATGAGCCCCATGGGGAGATCAATTGGGTAATCCCCATGGGTCTTATGGGAGTTAATAACATCCTTCCTCTCCCCAAGGCCCCAAGACCTTCTGTTGTAGAGGACGGAGGAGACCACCTTCTCCGCTTCACCCGTGGTAGCGCTTCCAGCAGTTGCGGGCTGGGTCAGGGGGAATATAATGGGTTGGGAAGCGACGCTTCTGTGCTTATCATCTGGGGGGTGCTGTTGGAAACTGCTCCCTGGGGAGTGTTGTGTCTTGGCCTTGGGCAGGAAGGATGGAGGGCTGACTCATCCGGCAGGGCAAGTCCAGGTACAGGCTTCCTGCTTTGAATGTGCTTTTGCACCATCCATTCCTTGGTTTTCTCCATGTATAATACCGGCCCAGTCCTACCCACTACGGCCACGGATATCCACCGGGCACCGGCACCAAAGTTTCGGACATGTACACAGTGTCCCCGGCTGAAAACCTCTGTCCTGCGTCTGTCTGCTGTGGTATTGTTTCTGGAGATGCTGTCTCTTCTCCACTTTCTCGCCAATATCGGGGAATGTCAGGCTAAGTTGGGTCCTCAGCCTTCGGCCCATCAGTAGCTCCGCCAGTGCCACCATGGTCGTTATATGTGGCATGGTACAGTAGCTGAATAGGAACGTGGCAATTTTGTCTCCATGGATCCCATGGCCTGCTTCCTCTTAAATATCTGCACCACCTGTTAAGCCAGGCCATTTGATGAATGGTGGTCTGGGGCGATCTGAATGTGTTTTACCCTGTTCAACTTCATGAAGTGAGAGAATTTCTCCCTTGTAAAAAAAGTTCTGTTATCTGTTACCAGCACCTCTGGGATACCACAGGTATTGAACAAGAGGGGCAACCTCTTGATGGTAACCCTCAAGGTGGTGAACGGCATTCGATTGACGTCTAACCATTTGGAATGGGTGTCCAGAGCCTTGAAAAGGTCTGACGAAGTCAGCATGCACCGTAATCTTGGGGTGGCCTGGCCATCCCAGGGTTGAAGGGGTGCTGTTGGTGGGAGCTTTTGATGTTCCTGACACACAATGCATTGTTTCACCATCTGCTTGACGTCGACATCAAGTCCTGGCCATTAGATGTAGCTCCTGACGAGCATCTTCATCTTGGGCACTCCCGTCTGCAGGTCCTGCAATATAGTTTTTCTTCTCGTCTCGGGACCACAACACGAGCTTCCCACAGAAGGATGCTGTCCTCCACATTAAGCTGTTGCTGCTTAGTTGCGAAAACCCGCAGCTCCTCAGGCAGCTTTCCCTGCTGTTGCCCTGTGTGGGACGATGTGCGTAACTTTGCTAAGGTCGGGTCCTCTTGCATCCCTCATGCACAAATCTGCGAGGCAGTGACCAGCAGGGTGTCCTTATAATTTGAGGCCGCTGCAATTTAATCTGCCACTGGTGCAGATGGGGGCCATGTCAACAATGGGATTGTTTTACAATCATAATGGACCACAGACCATTGCTTACTTTGTTCAAGGAGGATAGAACAATTCCACCGATAGCTTAGCCTGGGCACACTGTTAGGCGCTACTATTAACGGCAGACGAGTATGTGTTTGAGTATTACCCGGGTGTGCTGATCGCACATGCAGATGCTTTGAGCTCTGAATTAGGATGGGCCAGTTTATATTAATAAATTACTGGCCTCGATTCCGGATTTGTATACACATCAGCTAATCTTGGGGGGGGGGGGGGTACTTTAATTATGTTTTGGATCCTAGACTGGACCAATCTATGCCTAAGTCTTTAATTCCTTCGGGGTGCCTAAAGCATTGGTGATTTTCATAGAGCAGATGGGGGGCAGACACTTGGCAGCTTTTACATCCGAGGAACAAGAACTTTTCATTCTTCTCCCATGTTTATCAGGTCTATTCTCAAATAGACTTTTTTGTGCTGGATAGGTATCTCCTCTCTGGAATGAAGAGGGAGGGGAAGGGGGGCAATTGTTATCTCACACCATGCTCCATACTTTGTGGATTTAGTGTATAAGTCTGGTTCCTTTCAATGCCCAATACCGAATATTTATTGACAGCGCAATATTCTCACTCTCCTCGATTCATATTATTCATTGGCAGTTTTTACTACCACAACAATAATGCTCATCTATTTGCAGAATAAATTTTAAAAGAAACACTGATCACTTTTGTTGTGGTAGTAAAAACTGCCAATGAATAATATGAATCGAGGAGAGTGAGAATATGTGCTGTCAATAAATATTAACACCCAAGATTATGCTGAAAAACATTGTTGAGAGATTGAGTATGAGTCAACAAATTCCGGTGCTTTAGTAGCCTTGAATGTGATAACTATCACCTTACATTCGCCAGGCTAGAAGTACTGGCGAGGAACCAATCAAACATGTTGCCATGAAAACAGCAGGTCACAGCTGCCTTACTGAAGTAAAAAAAATCTTTAAGCAGCAAAAGCTCAGTCTGATGATGTTGCTGAGTTTCAGAGTATTGGGTCATCAGCTGCACATTTTTCTCAGAAAAAAACTTCTGCATCCCTAAGTACTTTGCCTTCTGAAAACCTAAGTGTTGAGTTGGGTGTTCCGATGCACAAATGATCCAACACGGCTGTAGATGGTACAACTCTGTTTTATTGTCTTAACAACGACAACTACTAACTGCTGGCTTGGGTACATGCTTCACCAGCTAACCTGTGGACGCAGCCCTATCACTATCTTAGGGAGGCACTCAGCACATGATTTATGTCTGAGTGGCGCGCTGTGAGCTCTGTGCTCTGAGCTATCTCCTGGTAGAATGAGCGGGAACTGTGGTGTTCCCTGTTTTATAGTGCGTGTGCTCTCACTGGTGATTGGCTGCGATGTTATGTGTGTGCCGGTTGGCCTAACTACCTGTCCATCAGTGTGGGTGTGATTGCACCATTATATGCTGATGTGGATATCATGACATCCTCCCCTTTCACAAGGATATGTGCCTACATGCTAATAAATAGAAATGTGTACTGAGTGCATCTGAGTATGTGTGTGCAATATTTACAACATGTACATGAGGCTAAACTATATACAGAGGAAGGTGTCAGGTGCAACAGAACAACGAGGATGTACCAATAACAGAACAAATGCAATCAGCAAACGACGAGAGAAAACTTCTGGAACAATGAACGACAAGAAAAGAAACTCGTCAACAGTACTGTAAAACAATTCAATGAGTCCAATGTGCTAACAGGCTCATAAGTCAAGTCTCGCAGGTGGGCGAAGAATTCGGGTTGATCGCCTCAAGGGTGGGTCAGGATCCACTGGCTGAGGAATGGACCTGGCCACGGGTGAGAGAGGAAGAGGCAGAGTGGCAGGCAGCTCAACAAAGTCGACATCAGGGACAACAGGAGGGCATGGCACTGGTGCATGATCTTGTAGCAAGCGCGGAACCAGACGAAGAGCCTGCCGATTACAGCGGCGAATGGAGCCATCAGGCATGCGAACCAGGAATGAGCAGGGAGCCACGTGGCGGAGAACCTCGGCGGTTGCCGACCAGCCACCCTCCGGTAGGTGTATGCGTACGTTGTCTCCAGGCGCCAGGGCAGGAAGATCAGTCACCCAAGCGTCATGTGCCACCTTCTGCTGAGCACGCTGTTGTTGCATCCTTCGCAATACTGGAGCATGGTCGGGGTCAGGAACATGAATGGACGGCACAGTGGTCCTGAGGGTGCGACCCATCAACAGCTGGGCTGGCGAGAGGCCCGTGGACAGTGGGGCCGAGCGATAGGCCAGGAGGGCTAAACAGAAGTCAGACCTGCATCAGCAGCCTTGCAGAGGAGCCGCTTCACAATGCCCTTTTCCGCCTTGCCATTCGACTGAGGATGCAAGGGACTGGACGTCACGTGTGTGAAGTTGTATGAAGTGGCAAAGGAAGACCATTCGCGGCTCGCAAAGCAAGGGCCGTTGTCAGACATGACGGTGAGGGGAATTCCATGGCGAGAAAAGGTTTCTTTGCATGCCCGGATGACAGCTGATTATGTCATGTCGTGCAGGCGTATGACCTCTGTATAACTTGAGAAGTAGTCAATCAGAATAATGTAGTCCCTGCCGAGCGCATGAAAGAGGTCCACTCCCACCTTCACCCAGGGGGACGTGACCAACTCATGGGGCTGAAGTGTCTCAGGGGGTTGCACCAGCTGAAACCTTTGGCAGGTGGGGCAGTTGAGCACCATGTTGGCGATGTCGTTGCTGATGGCCGGCCAGTACACAGCCTCTCGGGCCCTCCGCCTGCACTTTTCAACTCTGAGACGGCCTTCGTGCAGTTGTTCGAGGACAAGCCGGTGCATGCTGTGTGGGATCACGATACGGTCCAACTTCAAGAGGACACCATCAATGACGGCCAAGTCGTCCCGGACATTGTAAAATTGTGAGCACTGCTCCTTGAGCCACCCTTCCGTCATGTGGCGCATTACACGCTGTAGAAGGGGGTCAGCCGCAGTCTCACGGCGAATGTGGGCCAGACGTGCGTCAGTGGCCGGCAGATTGGCCGATGCGAAGGCTACTTCTGCGTCGACCTGACAAACGAACCCCTCCGAGTCGGATGGTGTGTTAACCGCCCTGGACAGAGCATTTGCGATGATGAGATCCTTCCCCGGGGTGTAGACAAGTTGGAAGTCGTACCTCCGGAGCTTGAGCAGAATGCGTTGGAGGCGAGGAGTCATATCGTTGAGGTCCTTCTGAATGATACCAACCAGGGGGCGATGGTCGGTCTGCACAGTGAACTGCGGAAGACCATATACATAATCGTGAAATTTGTCGATGCCAGTCAACAGGCCTAGGCACTCCTTCTCAATCTGCGCATAGCGCTGTTCTGTGGGGGTCATGGCCCGCGACGCAAAGGCGACCGGGGCGCATGATGCGGTGTCGTCCCATTGCAGGAGTACCGCCCCAATGCCGGTCTGGCTGGCGTCAGTTGAGATCTTTGTTTCCCGCGTGGTATCGAAAAATGCCCGGTGGTGAGCTTGACCTTGAGCTCCTCCCATTCACTCTGGTGTGCGGGCAGCCACTGGAATTCCGTTGTCTTTTTGACCAGGTGGCGAAGAGCAGTCGTGTGCGAAGCAAGGTTAGGAATGAACTTCCCCGGACTTCCGGTTGCGGCGATGCGGAGCTAAGCCGTGCGTTTCGGCAGCTCCCGCGAAAACGGACTTTCGGGCTCGACAGAGGAGCCCCAACGGAGCATTTTTTTTGGTTGATCCCGTGTGGGAAGGAGCAGTGAGGACCCCCCCACAATATTTGGCAGGGAGCAGCGGTGGAGCAACGAGGGAAGAGGCCATGGAGCAGAGAACAAAACGAGGGGAAGAAGGCAAGATGGCGGAGGGCGGAGTGCAAGCAGTGTGGGGGCCAGACCAGCAGGAGTTCTTCATGAGATGTGTGGAGGTGCTGAAAAAGGAGGTGCTGGCGCCGATGCTGTTGGCGATCGAGGGGCTGAAGGAGACCCAGACGACCCAGGCGGTGGAGCTTCGTGAGGTGAACGATAAGGTGAACACCAACGAGGACGATATCCAGGGCCTGGCGATAAAAATGGAGGTGCACGAGGCGGTGCACTGGAGGTGGGCCGAGAGAATTGAGGTCCTGGAGAACAGGTCGAGGAGGAAGAACCTCCGGATTCTGGGTCTTCCTGAAGGAGTGGAGTGAGCTGATGCTGGGGCGTATGTGAGTGCGATGCTCCATTCGCTGATGGGTGCGGAGGCCTCTCCGACCCCCCTGGAGCTGGAAGGGGCTCACCGGCAGATGAGCCGCCAAGGGCGATAGTGGCAAGGTTCCATCACTTCGTGGATAAAGAAAGTGTGCTGAGATGGGCCAAGAAGGTGCGGAGCAGCAGATGGGAGAACGCGGTGATCTGAGTATACCAGGATTGGAGCGCGGAGGTGGCAAAGAGGAGAGCTGGATTCAACCGGGCCAAGGCGGTGCTGCATAGAAAAAGAGTCAGGTTCGGCATGCTGCAGCCTGCGCGACTGTGCGTCACTTACCAGGACAGACACCATTATTTTGAAACGCCAGAAGAGGCTTGGACCTTTATACAGACGGAAAAACTGGACGCGAACTGAGGGGATGTGGTTGTATATGGGGTTGTAAATATGGGTAAAGAATATTTTGTGGATGGGATGATGGATGGGGATGTGGGTAGTGTTCTGGTTAAAATTCCTAAAATTTCCTTTTTTCCTTTCTGTGGACAAAATGATGATGATGGGGAATGTGGGCGTCGGTCCTGGAGGGAGGTGAGACTCGGGGATGAGGGAGCTGGGGTTTTGGCCGCAACAGGAGCTGCGCCACAGGGGGCGGGGCTGGTTCAGGAAAGCGCGGGCTTTTTTCCCGTGCCAAAAAGGGGGGGGGGGGGATGGAGGAAGGTAAGGAGGAGGAGAGACTCCCACACGGGGGAGATCAACGGGGAGGCGGGGGAAGCCGGGGTCAGCAGAGGTCAGCTGACTCACGGAAGTAATATGGGGTGGGCAAAAGTGCTAGATGTGGATCTAGCGGCGGGGGGGGGAGAGATTCTAGGGTTGCTGCTGCACTGTCCGAGGGGGAACTGAAAATGGAAGAGGTGGTCGGGGCGGGGGTTCCCCACCTGGGGGACTGGAGGGTGTGGGAGGCGCGAGCACGGGACTGGCCTAAGATAGGAGATGGCTAGTCGGCGGAGGGGGGGGGGGGGGGTTAACCCCCCAACCCGGCTGATCACGTGGAATGTGAGAGGCCTAAATGTTAAGAAGACCCGAGTGTTCGCGCACCTAAAGGGACTGAAGGCAGACGTGGTCATGCTTCAGGAGACACATCTGAAGGTGGCAGATCAGGTCAGGTTAAGGAAGGGATGGGTGGGACAGGTGTTCCATTCAGGGTTGGATGCGAAGAATAGAGGGGTGGCAATACTGGTGGGAAAGCGGGTGTCATTTGAGCCAAAGAACATAGTAGTGGACAAGGGAGGCCGATACGTGACGGTGAGTGGTAGGTTGCAGGGGACGGAGGTGGTGCTGGTGAATGTATATGCCCCAAACTGGGACGATGCTGGATTCATGAAACGGATGTTGGGGCGTATTCCGGACCTGGAGGTAGGGAGTTTGATAATGGGTGGGGATTTTAACACGGTGCTGGACCCAGCATTGGATCGTTCCAGATCTAGGACGGGGAGGAGGCCGGCTGCGGCCAAGGTGCTTAGGGGGTTTATTGATCAGATGGGGGGACTAGATCCGTGGAGATTTGCCAGACCTTTGGCCAGAGAATTTTCTCTTTTCTCCCATGTACATAAGGCCTACTCCCGGATAGATTTTTTTGTTTTGGGCAGGGCACTGATCCTGAAAGTGGAGGGAACGGAGTATTCGGCCATAGCCATTTCAGACCATGCCCCGCACTGGGTGGAGCTGGAGCTGGGGGAGGAGAGGGACAAACGCCCGTTGTGGAGGTTGGATGTGGGACTGCTGGCAGATGAGGAAGTGTGCGGGAGGGTGCGGGGGTGTATTGAAAGATATCTGGAGGCTGACGACAATGGGGAGGTGCAGGTGGGAGTAGTATGGGAGGCGCTGAAGGCGGTGGTCAGGGGAGAGTTAATCTCCATCAGGGCTCACAGGGTGAAGAGAGAGGGCAAGGAAAGGGAGAGGTTAGTGGGGGAGATTTTAAGGGTGGACAGGAGCTATGCAGAGGCTCCGGATGAGGGACTACTCAGGGAGAGACGAAGTCTCCAGACGGAGTTCGACCTGTTGACCACAGGGAAGGCAGAGGCACAGTGGAAGAAGGCACAGGGGGCGATGTATGAATATGGGGAGAAGGCGAGCCGGATGCTGGCACACCAGCTCCATAAGAGGATGGCAGCGAGGGAAATAGGTGGAGTCAAAGATGGCAGGGGAACTACGGTGCGGAGTGCAGGGAAAGTGAATGAGGCTTTTAAGGCCTTTTACGAGGAACTGTATAGGTCCCAGGGGGAAAAGAGGGGATGCGGCGATTCTTGGATCAGTTGAGGTTCCCAAGGGTGGAGGTGCAGGAGCTGGCTGGTCTGGGGGCACCAATTGGGATGGAGGAGCTGGTTAAAGGACTGGGGAGCATGCAGGCAGGAAGGCCCCGGGGCCGGATGGGTTCCCGGTGGAGTTTTACAGGAAGTATGTAGACCCGTTAGCCCCGTTGCTGGTAAGGACCTTCAATGAATCAAGGGAGGGGGGGACCCTGCCCCCGACAATGTCGGAGGCGACGATCTCTTTGATCGTAAAACGGGATAAGGACCCACTGCAATGTGGGTCATATAGACCGATCTCGCTCCTTAATGTAGATGCTAAGTTGCTGGCAAAAATGTTGGCCATGAGGATTGAGGACTGTGTTCCTGGGGTGATTCATGAGGACCAGACGGGACTCGTAAAGGGTAGGCAGTTAAACACTAATGTGCGAAGACTGTTAAATGTGATAATGATGCCATCGGTGGAGGGAGAAGCGGAGATAGTGACAACCATGGACGCGGAGAAAGCCTTTGATTGGGTAGAGTGGGAATATCTCTGGGAAGTGTTGAGGAGGTTTGGGTTCGGGGGAGGGTTTATTAGTTGGGTTAAGCTCCTGTATAAAGCCCCAGTGGCGAGTGTGGTCACGAACCGGCGGAAGTCGGAGTATTTCCGGCTGCATCGAGGGACGAGGCAGGGGTGCCCCCTGTCCCCTCTGCTGTTCGCATTAGCAATTGCACCTTTGGCCATGGCGTTACTGGAGTCGGGAAAATGGAAGGGGGTGGTTCGAGGGGGAGAGGAACATCGAGTGTCGCTGTATGCAGACGACCTGTTGCTGTTTGTGACGGATCCAGTGAAGGGGATGGTTGAGGTAATGCAAATCTTACGGGAGTTTGGAGACTTTTCGGGCTATAAGCTCAATATGGGAAAGAGTAGCTCTTTGTGATCCATCCGGGGGACCAGGGAAGAGGGATAGAGGACCTACCGCTGAGGAGGGCGGAAAGGAGCTTTCGATCTTTGGGGATTCAGGTAGCTAGGAGCTGGGGGGCACTGCACAAACTCAATTTGACGCGATTGGTGAAACAGATGGAGGAGGATTTTAAAAGGTGGGACATGTTGCCACTCTCGCTGGCGGGTAGGGTACAGTCGGTTAAAATGGTGGTCCTCCCGAGATTTCTTTTTGTATTTCAATGCCTCCCAATTGTGATCACTAAGGCCTTTTTCAAGAGGTAAGCAGGAGCATTATGGGATTTGTGTGGGCGAGCAAGACCCCACGGGTAAGGAGGGGGTTCTTGGAGCGTAGCAGAGATAGAGGAGGGTTGGCATTGCCGAATCTGGGTGGTTAGTATTGGGCAGCCAACGTGGCAATGATCCGTAAGTGGGTGATGGAGGGAGAGGGGGCAGCGTGGAAGAGGTTGGAGATGGCGACCTGCAAAGGAACGAGCCTGGGGGCGCTGGTGACTGCACCGCTGCCGCTCTCGCCGACAAGGTATACCACGAGCCCGGTGGTGGCGGCAACGCTAAAGATCTGGGGGCAGTGGAGACGGCACAGGGGTGCGACGGGAGCCTCGGTGTGGTCCCCGATCAGAGACAACCATCGGTTTGTCCCAGGAAGGATGGACGGGACGTTTCAGAGCTGGCATAGGGCAGGGATTAGAAGAATGGGGGACATGTTCATTGATGGGACGTTTGCGAGCTTAGGGGCGCTGGAGGAGAAGTTTGGGCTACCCCCGGGAAACGCTTTCAGGTACATGGAAGTGAGGGCGTTTGTGAGGCGGCAGGTGAAGGAATTTCCGCTGCTCCCGGCACAGGGGATTCAAGATAGGGTGATTTCGGGCGTATGGGTCGGAGAGGGCAAGGTGTCGGCGATATACCAGGAGATGAAAGAAGAGGGGGAGGCTTTGGTAGAGGAGCTGAAGGGTAAATGGGAAGAGGAGTTGGGGGAGGGGATTGAGGAGGGGCTATGGGCTGATGCCCTAAGTAGGATTAATTCCTCTTCTTCGTGTGCCAGGCTTAGCCTGATACAATTTAAGGTGGTTCATAGAGTGCACATGACGGGGGCGAGGCTGAGTAAGTTCTTTGGGGTAGAGGCCAGATGTGGGAGGTGCTCAGGAAGTCCGGCAAACCATGTCCATATGTTTTGGTCATGCCCGGCACTGGAGGGGTTCTGGAGGGGAGTGGCGGGAACAGTATCTAAGGTGGTGAAAGTTCGGGTCAAGCCAAGCTGAGGGCTAGTACTATTTGGAGTAGTGGATGAGCCGGGACTGCAGGAGGCGAAAGAGGCCGGCATTCTGGCCTTTGCGTCCCTAGTAGCCCGGCGAAGGATCTTGCTAATGTGGAGGGAGGCGAAGCTCCCCAGCGTGGAGGCCTGGATAAATGATATGGCTGGGTTTATCAAGTTGGAAAGGATAAAGTTTGCCTTGAGTGAGTCTGCGCAGGGGTTCTACAGGCGATGGCAACCGTTCCTAGACCATCTCGCGGAGCGTTAGATGAAGGTCAGACAGCAGCAGCAGCAACCCGGGGGGGGGGGGGGGGGGGGGGGGGGGGAGGGGGCGGGACATCGTTCATGGCGGGGGGGAGGGGGGTTCCTTTGGGGGGCATGTGAGCAAGAAAGCACATGAAGGATCCCGAAACTGACATGTACGGGAAGAATCCAATGTACAAAGTTCTGTATTTTATTGACTTGCCACGTTCATGTCTTGCCACACGAGTTCTCTTTCTTTTCTTTGTTACGGGGAGGGGGGGTCGTTTGTAAGATGGAAAATATTGTTGTTGAAAAATTCTTAATAAAAATATATTTTTAAAAAAGGAATGAACTTCCCCAGGAAGTTGATCATCCCGAGAAAGTGCAGCACTGCCTTCTTGTCTGACGGCTGCTGCATGGCTGCTGCATGGCTGCAACTTTGTCGGCATCCGGCCACACACCAGACCAGGAGATGTGGTCCCCCCAAAACTTTAGCTCAGTCTGGCCAAAAGAGCACTTGGCTCGGTTGAGGCGCAGGCCCTGATCTCGTATCCGTGTAATGACTCGCTGGAGACGACTGATATGCTCCTGTGGTGTGGTGGACCAGATGATAACGTCGTCTACGTAGACGCGTACCCCTTCGATGCCCTCCATCATCTGTTCCATGATGCGATGGAACACCTCGGAGGCCGAGATGATGCCGAATGGCATCCTATTTTAGCAGTATCTGCCAAATGGAGTGTTGAAAGTGCACAGCTTCCTGCTGGACTGATCTAATTGAATCTGCCAAAAATCCTTTGAGGCATCAAGCTTGGTGAATATTTTTGCCCGAGCCATTTCGCTCGTGATTTCTTCTTGTTTGGGTATGGGGTAGTGTTCCCTCATAATGTTGTTATTCAAATCTTTTGGGTCGATACAGATCCGGAGCTCACCGGAGGGCTTCTTGACCCACACCATGGAGCTGACCCATGGCGTTGGCTCCGTGACCTGGGAAAGCACTCCTTGGTCCTGCAGGTCCTGCGGTGCCTGAGTGGTGCGGGGACCCTACGAGGAGCGTGAATGACCGGGGTGGCGTCCGGTTTGAGCCGTATTTTGTACGTGTAGGGCAGTGTGCTCATGCCCTCAAAAACCTCCTGGTTGTGCGCGAGGAGTGAGTGGAGCTGCGCCCCAAAGTCTGCATCTGGGAAATCGGACGTGCCTTCTGGAGACAGAGTGTGTACATGCTGAACGAGGTGGAGGACCTTGCACGCCTAACAGAGAGTCCTTCGAGGATCCAACGATTTCAAACGATAATGTGGCTTTGTGTGAGTTGTGTGTAACCTCGAGCTGGCAGGACCCCGTGGCCGGGATGACGTTTCCATTGTAGTCAACCTACTGACAGTGGGATGGCAGAATCGGTGGTTTAACCTTCAAGGTCTGGAAGGCTGACCATGCGAGGAGATTGGCGGAGGCACCAGTATCCAGGCGAAATGTGATCTGTGATCGGTTGACCATTAGTGTGGCACACCACTCATCACCCGGATCAATGCTGTGCACTGGCAGCGGCTGGTGGTTCGGACTTGGGGACATCCGGTTCTTGTGGATTACCGCAACGCGGAAGGGCTCCCTGTATTCGGTATCGCTGGTCTGCATACTATCAGGATATGACTCAGTGTAGGGGTGCTGAATCGCCCACACGTCCCTGCGAGGCTGGCGGAATTGTTGGGAGTTGGCAGGTTGAGCTGCTCGACAGCAGGCAGCGTAGTGGCCCATCCTGCCACAGCGGAGGCATTGTCGCGCTTTGGCCGAACATTGCTGCTTTAAGTGGGCGGAGCCACAGTTGCCGCACATCGTGACATCATGGCGTTCGTTGTGCCACCGCACATGCACGGTGCGGTCCAGCGTAGAGCGAGCCTGCGCATCACGTCCCTCTGCGTCAACGTCCCCTCTTTTGGCGCGTACAAGGTGGGAGGCCTCGGAAAGCGGGTGAAATGGCCGCCCTCGTCCGGGCCGCGGGCCGGGAGGAACTCGATCGACTGGACCTGCTCCGCCTCATAGGACCCGTGCCGTGCCGTTTCGGCCGCCTGGATTTGGGAGTACCGGCTGGTCGCGTTTTCATGGAGGACGCAGGTCTCGATGGCAGTCGCTAGGGGAGGTGCTTTATTTTAAGGAGCTGCTGGCGTAGGGTGTCCGAGATGACCTCAAAAACTATCTGATCCCGAATCATGGAGTCGGAGGTGGCCTCATAGCCGCAGGACTGCGCGAGGATACGGAGGTGTGTCAAGTAAGATTGGAAAGGTTCATCCTTACCATGCAGGCGCTGCTGGAAGAGGTACCTCTCGAAGCTCTCATTGACTTCCACGCTGAAGTGTTCCTCGAACTTCAGAAGCACCGTCTTATATTTTGTCTTGTCCTCGCCTTCCGCGACTGCCAGGGAGTTATAGATGTGGATGGCGTGTTGCCCCGCCGTGGAGAAGAGGAGGGCGATCTTCCTGGTGTCCGATGCATTCTCCCTGTCTGTGGCTTCTCGGAAGAGCTGGAAGCACTGTTTAAACAGCTTCCAGTTGACGCCAAGGTTTCCAGCGATTCGGAGCAGCTGCGGCGGTCTGATGTTTTCCATGGAGCAGGATGGCGGATTTCTGAAAGGGCGCAGGTAGGTCTCACAGTCGCTGGTTAGCTTCCACTACTGGTATCATGTCGTGTTGGGTGTTCCGATGCACAAATGATCCAACACGGCTGTAGATGGTACAACTCTGTTTAATTGTCTTAACAACGACAACTACTAACTGCTGGCTTGGGTACGTGCTTCACCAGCTAACCTGTGGACGCAGCCCTATCACTATCTTAGTGAGGCACTCAGCACATGGTCTATGTCTGAGTGGCACGCTGTGAGCTCTGTGCTCTGAGCTATCTCCTGGTAGAATGAGTGGGGACTGTGGTGTTCCCTGTTTTATAGTGCGTGTGCTCTCACTGGTGATTGGCTGCGATGTTATGTGTGTGCTGGTTGGTCCAACTATCTGTCCATCAGTGTGTGTGTGATTGCACCATGATATACTGATGTGGTTATCATGACACTAAGTACTGAGTAATGAAGAGAAAATCATCCAAGTTACCATAAGTCCAAGTACGATTTCATTCTGTCTTACCTTTCTTGTCCCAGATGATTGAGATGAATAAAAGGCTCAGGGATTCATTTGTATAAGATAAAGAAACCGCTTTTTTATAGTGTCTTATCATGTCATCAAACTGGCCCAAACTAGTTTGCAGCCAGCAGAAGTGTATTGAAGTGCAGTCATTGCTGTTATGTGGCTGTTTGCAGCAGGCAATTTGGTCAGTTGAATATCCGATCATCTGTTTTATGGTGGAGGGTGGAATGTTAGTCAAGGAACTAGACAAATTCCTGCTCTACTTCAAATGAATCTGCCATTGGATCTTTTGCATTCACTTCAGATGGCAGATACACTTGAGTAAAATGTACTCAAAATCCATCAATGCAGAGAAACGCAGGAGTGCAAAGATTTATTTGTGCAGCTGTTGAACAACAACGGCTTGTACTTTTGTAGCACCTTTAACATGATAAAATAACCCAAGGCACTTCATGATATACATATAAAACAAATTATGACACCAAGTCACATAAGGTGATATTAGGTCAAATCACAAAAGGTTTGGTCAATAGCATAGGTTTAAAGAAATGTCTTCAAGGAGGAAAGTGAGGTAGTGAGGCAGAAAGGTTAGGGAGGGTATTCCAGAATTTAGGGTCTAGGTAGCTCAAGGCACAGCCATCAATGGTGGAGAGAATAAAATCATAGATGCTCAGGAGGCCAGAATTAGAAGAGCACAGATATCCTGGAGATGCTGTAGGAGATTACAGAGGTAGGGAGTAGCCAGGCCATGCAGAGATTTGAAAACAAGGATAAGAATTTAAAAATTGTGGTGTTTATCCAGTGTAGGTCAGCAAGCACAGGGCGATAGGTCAACTGCATTTGATGTGAGTTAGGATTTGGGCAACAGAGTTTTGCATGATCTCAAGTTTACAGAGGATAGAATGTGGGTGGCTGGGCAAAAGTGTATTAGAATAATCAAGCCTGGACAGAAACATAAATGTGGCTTTCAGCAGGAGGAGAGCTGAGGCAACGGATGGATGATGTTATGGAGGTGGGAATAGGATTATCTTTGTTAAGGCATGGATATGGGTTACTGAAAACACATCCAGGGTCAAGTATGACACAGATATGAAGTAGCAAACAGTCCGGTTCAGCCTTGGACAGTTGCCAGGGCAAGGATGCAAATGGTGGTGAGAGAGCCAGGTTTGTCACAGGGATCAAAGACAATGGGCTGGATTCTCCGTTTTAGAGACTAAGTCCCCACGCCGACGGTAGTCTTTAATACCAGGATAACTGGCGCAAAACGACCACCGACTCCCCGTTTTGCTGGGGGCTATCAGGGAGGCAGCATAGAGCTCGCAGCTTGAGCTGCTGATACGGCCCTGAGCACTTCCGGTTCCGTGGTTGTGCATGCGCACGGCGGCAGCCTGCAGCGGCCGCGTCGTGCTCCATGGCAGACTCAGCACGCGGACCCGGACCGCAAAAGTAATTCCCCCTTCGACTGCTCGCGCGCCCCAGACCGCCCGCCCACAGTACCCCCAGCCCCAAATGAATGTTAGACAAGCAGTCTAGCAACTTAGAGACAATGGAGAGTGGGGGAAGTGGTGGTGAGGTAGACTTAAATCGTTAACATGAACAACGAAAAGTGGGGCGGGATTCTCCGGCCTCCCAACCGCGCGTTTCTCGGCAGCGGGAGGGCGGCGTGCCATTCGTTGGCAGCGGGATTCGCTGTTCCCATTGAAGTCACCCTATGCCATTGGGGAACCCATGGGCAGGGGTGCACTGCCGGAATATTCCGGCCCTGATGTTGCCAAAGGGCAGCATGTGGTTGAGAAAAAGAAGGGGGCCCAGGATAGAATCTTGGGGGCACCACAGGTAACAGTGCAGGATTGGGAAGATAAACCATTGATGCCTGTTCTTAGTAATGATTAGATAGATAAGAATGGAATCTGGCAAGTGCAGACCCACTCAACTGGATGGCAGTGCAGAGGTTTTTGAGGAGGACGGTGTGATCAACTGCATCAAATTCTGCAGTCTGCTCGAGAAGGAAGAGGAGAGATCGTTTACCTTTGTCACAGTCACTTGTGACTTTGATAAGAGCTGGTTTGAGGCTTTGGTAGGGGTGGAAACCTGATTGCAGGGAAGGAATTCCATGAAAGTTGAGAACAGATTTGGGAGACGACAACACTTTCAAGGGCTTTGTACAAGAAAGGGAGGTTGAAAATGGTGGGTGGCAGGTCTTAAGAGCTATATTTTTTAATAGGGCTGATGACAACAGATTTGAAAGAGAGAGGATTGTTAACACCGTCAGCTAACATGGGGGCCAGGAGGAGAGGCTGTGTGGTCTGTGGTTTAGTGAGAATGGGGTTGAGAGAGCAGGAGGTGGATCTCATGGACAAGATTAGTTTCCTTTCCTGTCATGTCCATGTGAGCTAATCTCCCTATCCCATTTGGCCTACTTTTTAAGGTTCCTCCTGGTCTAAGTCAGAACTTATTTCCTTCTCTAGTTTCTTTTCCTGTCATGCCCACTTGAGCTGGAGAAAGAAAGAAGAGAAAGTAAGCAGCACGGTAGCACAAGTGGATAGCACTGTGGCTTCACAGCGCCAGGGTCCCAGGTTCGATTCCCCGCTGGGTCACTGTCTGTGTGGAGTCTGCACGTTCTCCCCGTGTCTGCGTGGGTTTCCTCCGGGTGCTCCGGTTTCCTCCCACAGTCCAAAGATGTGCAGGTTAGGTGGATTGGCCATGATAAATTGCCCTTAGTGACCAAAAAGGTTAGGAGGGGTTATTGGGTTACGGGGATAGGGTGGAAGTGAGGGCTTAAGTGGGTCGGTGCAGACTCGATGGGCCAAATGGCCTCCTTCTGCACTGTATGCTCTATGTTCTATGTTCTAGACCAGGAGGAACCTTAAAGAAAGTATGGCCTAGTGGAATAGGGGAAGGGAGGGATGTGACTGAGGCAGCTGATCAGCTGACCTTAACCTTGGTGACAAAGAAAGCCATGAGGTCCTCACACTTGTCATTGGACATGGAGGGAGGAGACGGGGAGAACATTTAAGAAGTTTTCTTGCAGTGGAGAAAAGAAGCCTGTGGTTATCTTTGCATTCTGGGTTGATCCTGGAATAGTGAGCAGTATTCGCAGATAAGAGCAGCGCCCAATAGTGATTTATGTGGTCCAGATCTGGCAGTGTATGGCGAAACCATCATATCCATTGAAGTTTACATCAATTAGACTTACACCAGGGGAATCAGCCAGAGTGAGTAAAGATTTTAATGGCGATTAGGACATCAAGGGATACATTTTTGATTTGTCCTTTGGCAAGCCTCTAAACTGTTGTATGCAACGTTGAAATATGTTGCATGGAAAATATATTGCCAATTTTGTCAAGCAAGGCCAGTGAGCAATTTAAACCGAGCACCTTAAGTTGGGAATGAGTTGAATGCTGAAAATGTAAGACACAGTTGAATCCTGTCAAGAAACTTGGTCAATCTGTCTCACTGCTCACTTGACATGAAACCTCTTTTTAAAAGTTTCATAAATCAGTATTGGTATGAATAGTGAGACAGTAACTCGGTACACGTGACAATCAATCTAAATCAAAACTTCACACGGACAGTGACCCAGGGCCGGGGTTGAACCTGGGTCCTCACCGCCATGAGGCAGCAGTGTTAACCACTGCGCCAACATGCCGCCCTTTTTTACTGTTTTTTTAAATAAAAATCTTTATTGGCTTTTTCAAAATTTTAAACATAACTTACAATACACATATTTAACTAACAATTAACAATCCCTCCCTCAACCCCCAAAAAATTCATCAACTAACTACCTCCCCCTTTTAGCTGCTGTCTGAGGCTAATTCCTTTAAGTGAGATATGAATGGATGCTATATTTTGTGAATCCCCTCCTCATTCCCTTTTAATTTAACCTTCTTTAGGCTTAGAAACTCAATTAAGTCTTCCAACCATTTTGATGCACAGGGTGGAGCAACTGACCTCCAATCCAGTAGGATTCACCTCCTCGCCACCAGCGAGGCAAAGGCTAAGACACCCCTGTCTGGACACCCGAATAAGACCCCTAAGGGACTGGGTTCTAGGTCCAACTGTAACACTGTTGAGATGGTGCTAAAGAAGGTGTTCCAGAATTTCCTCAGTTTTCGGCACAACCCAAACATGTGCACCATAATTGGCCGGTCCCCTCCTGCACCTTGCACAAATATCCTCAACCCCTTCGAACAGGGGATTTATTCTCTTCCTCGTCAAATGTGTTCCGTGAACTACCTTCAATTGTATTAGTGCCAACCTTGCGCACGAGGTTGTTGCATTTACCCTCCGTAAAATTTCACACCATAGCCCTTCCTCCAACATCTCCCCCAATTCCTCCTCCCATTTGGCCGTACCCCTATCCAGGGATTCTGATCCTACTTCCATAATTTTCCCATATATAGCCAAGGTAACTCCCCCTTCTATCCCCAGCACCATCAACGCTTCTTCCAGCAAAGAAGAAGGGGGTAACATTGGAAACGTAGGGAAGATCTTCTTTACGAAAGCCCGTATCTGCGTATATCTAAAACCCTCCCTTCTTTCGAGCTTGTATTTCTCCCTCAATTCTTCAAATGTTGCAAAACAAGTCTTTCAATGAGATCACATCTTTTTCCTCCCAGTCTTGGAACCCAGCATCTATTTTTGCCGGTCATACAGATGGTGTTCTTGGATCAGTTTCGATCCTGCCCCCAACTTAAAGTGTTTGCGAAACTGCATCCATACCTTGAAATGAATGAAAATCGCTTCTTGTCACAAGTAGGCTTCAATGAAGTTACTGTGAAAAGCCCCTAGTCGCCACATTACGGCGCCTGTTCGGGGAGGCTGTTACGGGAATTGAACCGTGCTGCTGGCCTGCCTTGGTCTGCTTTCAAAGCCAGCGATTTAGCCCTGTGCTAAACAGCCTCTTCAGTGTTGAAACCACAACCGGCTCTTGGAGAATTCCCGCAGCGCCAATGGGAGTGGCGCTGAAGCCAGCGCCCGTAGCCCCGACCCCATACTTGCCCCTTCCTCCATCCATACCCACACTGTATCTGGTTCCCTACCCCAGTACCAAAGCTTCTCGCCGTTCACCGCCCAGTGAGTGTGTTCTGGGTGCCACGTGATTGGTGTCCTCATTGTATAGTCCTTTGTATTTTCTTTTCTTATAAATTTGAAGTAGCCAGTTCTTTTTTTCCAATTAAGGGGCAATTTAGCATAGCCAATTCACCTACCGTGCTCATCTTTTCAGGTTGTGGGGGTTAGACCCACGCAGACATGGGGGGAATCTGAAAACTCCACACAGACAGTGACCCGGGTCTGTGATCGAACCAGGGTCCTTGGCATCATGAGGCAGCAGTGCCAACCACTGTGCCACTGTGTTACCCCTGTCCTTTGTATTTTGTTACTGTTAATAAACTAAAATATTCCCAAGTGGTGCAGGCGGTGTTTTTTGTTGCTTCTGCTTTTAGCTGCAAAATGCCCGCATGCCCGGTTTTTCTGTTTGCTGCTGCCTCTTCTGCTTCTATGGTCTGCAATAAAGCAATGGGAGGGTGTGAGTAGGCAAATTACCAGTCTAAAGCAGGGGAAGAGGCGCTCTTTCAACTATTCTGCTATGCTCTGTGTTCATGTGGCTTTCAGGTAATGATTGTTCTTGCCTTGCGAGACTGTTACTTGGACCTGTCTGGGCGGCGGTGGGGGTAGGGTGGGTGGGGGTAGGGGGGTGGGGGAAGAAAAAGGGAGGAGTGCCTGACTGCTGTTGCTGCTACTTGCAAACTGTGCGCTTGTTTGCTGCCACCTCTTTTGCTTCAGTTACCTGGAGTGAGGAAGGCGAGAGAATGAGTTGCAGCTACTGCCAGTGCTTATGAAGGGGAGGATCGCAGCTGATTCAACTGAGCAGCTTGCTGAAGGTATGAAGAACTGCTTTGCAGTTTGCTGGTGCTTTTATTACACTGCTGATTGTTCAATGTTTCATGTCTGGAAGTCTTGCGTTTGCTTGCTACAGCCTCCTTTACTTCTGAGGTCTGGACCAAGGACTGGGTGGAGTTGGCGACCAGACACCAGTACTACAGGAGGGGAAGAGTGGCGGTTCACTTCAGCTGCGCAACTTTAAGTCCGAAAGAAGTGCCTTTGAAGATTGTTGGTGGCTTATTGTTTACTGTTTCAGGTTTGGAGGCCGTGCAGATTGTTAGTGCCGTTTCATACTGTTGCGTGTTTATGTTTAACATTCTGAAGCCGTGTGCTTGCTATTCTCCTGTTGCTGGTTAATGCCTGGAGGCTGTGGGCTTGTTTGCTGCAGCCCCTTTTGCTTCTGGGGCCTGGAGACCACAACCATTGCCAGTGCTGCAGCGGGAGACGGGTGCTCATTCGCTCTTCCGCCATGCTCAGTGTCAGTGTGGCTTTCCGGTGTAGTGTTGTGTTATTGCCAGCCGACTTTTCACTGATATGAGTCTGCTGCTGGGAGCTGCAGGAGGGGGAAGAGGGCAGCGGGTTAATTCAAACGCTTGCAACTTAATTGTACTGTTGCCTGTTTGTTATTTAATGTCTGGAGGCTATGTTTGTCTTCTGCAGCCCTTATTGTCTGCAACAGGAGTCTAGAAAAGGGTGCTCTCTTGTTCTTCCACCATGCTCTGCGTCAGTGTGACTTTTTGGTTAGTTTGCTATTAGGAGCTGTGTGAGGGGGAGGAAGCGGAGGGTTGTTTTCGATACTGGTAACTTATTTGTACTGTGATTATTTCATGTTTAATATGTATTTGGTTCCTTTGTGGCTTTGTGTTCGTACTGAAATTTTGTAGTGAACAAGTGACTGTGTCTATGGCATGGTGCCTTTTCCTTGTCAATTCATGGTTAATGTGATACGTGGACTGCTAAGTTGTTTGTTTAACCCTCTTGCATAAAGGCATTGTTGACCGTTAATAAAGAAAACATTCACAAGTGCATTCCTGTGGGTACACGTGCCATGTCTCAGATGAGTGTTACAGCCTAGCATTTCAATCAAACCGTGAGGCCGGGACACCTGAGCCCTGGAGGCATCAGCACCACAAAGGTAGCGGCCACCAGTCAGACATTCAGAAGCTGGGCTTCAGCACTGGGGATATCCCAACGATCTAACGGTGAGTGTGTGGATCAGAGGAGGCCACCTGAGAACCTAATGTTCCTGACAGGGGTCTCGAGTCTAGGCGTCCCTGCTGTGGCCGGAGATGAGTGTGCGGAGCGGGGTTCTCCAGCACACCTGGCTCGGTGGATGGCACGGTGAGAGAAGGCGGGATAGGTAAGGGTGGGGGAGGCTTGGACGATTTGAGGGTCACTGGGTGGAAGCCCTAACTGATTGTTGGTCTCTCTCCTTCTCTAATTCCTTTCGATACCACAATGGATGGCGTTGTCGACCCCGCAGCGACAGCCCTTGTAGTTCTGGTGGCAGCCCAGATGGCCAGACACTGGAGAAGGCAGCAATGTTGACTCAGACTGGAGTCGTCACCCCATGTGCAAGGGGCCACCGGCCGCCCATCAAGCCGAGGAGGAACTCAGAGAGGTTTGCCAGCGATGGCCCAAGATGTAGAGGCGTCATTGGTTGAATGAGGAAATGATGGATAGCATGTGCTGCAGGAAATTTCGTTTCAACAAGGAGATGGTGCGGCACCTGTGCCCTGTCCTCGTGGACCTGGCACTGCGTGGAGGAGGAGACCTTCTCCTGCTGGCTGTGAAGGTCACCACAGCCCTGAGCTTTAATGTCACTGGTTCATTCCTTGGCTTAAGCGGGCACTTGTGCAGCATCTTTCAAACTATAGCTCACAAGTGCATCCGTGAGGTCACAGATGCCCTGTATGCCCAGGCAGCAGACTATCTTAACTTTGAGCGGGACTATGCCCATCAAGATGCTGGGGCAGCAGAATCTCTGCCATTGCTGGGATGCCCCAGGTCCAGGGGTAATTGATGGCACGCATGTTGCCTTGCGTGCACCAGGACATCAGGGAGTGCCCTTCATTAACAGGAAGGGATTCCAGTCCCTGAATATTCAGATCGTGTGCGACCACCATCTCCGTATCATGCACATGTGTGCACACTTCCCAGGGAGTGTGCATGACAAGTACATCCTGTGTAGATCCCCAGCATCTTCGAGGACCATCCCAGGATGACGGGTTGGTTCTTGGGGGATAAGGGTCACCCGTTGAGGTCCTGCCGGATGACGCCAGTGCGGAAGCTGTAGACTGAGGCTGCAACCCGATATAATGGGCCCATGCTGTCACCTGTACTGTCATTGGGTGGTGCATCGGAGCCGGACCGGGAGGGGCTGGAGGACAATCCTAAGGAGGACCCACGGGAGCAGCCGGAGTATGGAGGACAGGTGGCGGCGAGAGTCCGGTTTGCCCGGTGGGCCAGGGAGGCCCTCATCCTAGCCCGCCTCTCATTGGACGAGGCTTTGTCCATCAGCTCACCCCAAGAGGGGATGGGGGTGCAGCCTGCTGTGGAGAATAATGTAACATGGCTTCACATGTGTCACGCCGTTCATGTTTCATGGAAAACATTTAAAACTTCCATTGTCCCTAGCTACAGACAGTGCCCCCCCACCCCCCATTGCCTGCTCAGTGATCCTCAAGCTTCTTAATCTTTCTTGCTTTACTATTCTGTCTAGATCTGTCCCCAGGATGCCCATCAGATGTGAAGGCAGCCTGCTGGTTTCTGCATCCTGTGGCCTTTGATGCCCTTGGCGGTTGTCCTCTGGAGAGCCTGGAGCTGGAATCTCACAGCCATGCCCTATTGTCTGCATCAGCACCGGGATAACCTTGCCAGAGGCTCAGCATCTGACTGGAACTCCTCTGAGTCCTGGAATCCAGCAGACCGTCAATTGCTGACGTCCTTGAATGTTCCATCTTCACCTTGTGTGCATCAGCATCTGTGTGGTGCTCACCAGATTGTTCCCCAGAAACTTGTCCACTAGTGCCGCCCATCGGGGTGTCTGCGCTGGTGGAAGGTGGGGGTGGGAGGTTGGGCACCCCGGAAGGCCAGTCCGCATCAGGTGGAGATCCTGTGAGAGAAGGAACCTGTGGTCAGTGAGAGGGAAGGATCATTTTGACATGAACAATTCACTGCCCCTTCGTCCAGGTCATCTGGGCGAAGGGGCAGTGGATCCTCACCTCTGTGGAGCAGGCCAACCTCACTGCTTTCTCCTCAGTCAACCCCGTGATATCCGTTCCTTATAGGGGGTGAGGACTCTGGGGCGTCATTCTCCGACCCCCCGCCGGGTCGGAGAATGGCCGTTGGCCACCGTGAATCCCGCCCCCGCCCCCGCCGAAGTCTCCGAAGGGAGAAAAGTCGGCGGGGCGTTAATGGCGCCGCTGCCGCGGAGAATGTCACAGGTCTGCGCAAGGCAGCCGATTTTCGGCCTGCCGATATTCTCCCTTCCGGATGGGCCGAAGTCCCGTCGACGTGATGACCGTTCACGTCGACGTCAATCAAACCTCCTTTTCATCGGCGTGACCCGGTGCTCCAGGCTCACGCCGACCAGCGAGGAGGTGAGTGACGGCCTGGGGGGTTGGCTCTGGGCAGGAAATGGCGTGGCCGCAGACTGATTGCGTGAGGAGAAGTGTGTCTCGGCTTGTGTGTGTGTGCGGCGGGGGGGGGGGGGGGGGGGGTGGTTAGAGTAGGCTGGGCTCCGGGGGAGTGCCGGGAGGGGGTCCGTGCCGGGGTGGAGGTTGGGGGTTGGGGGAGGTCCGTGCCGGGGTGGAGGTTGGGGGGGGGGGGTCCGTGCTGGGGTGGAGGTTGGGGGTTAGGGGGGGTCCGTGCTGGGGTGGAGGTTGGGGAGGGGGTCCGTGCCGGGGTGGAGGTTGGGGAGGGGGTCCGTGCCGGGGTGGAGGTTGGGGAGGGGGTCCGTGCCGGGGTGGAGGTTGGGGGGGGGGGGTCCGTGCCGGGGTGGAGGTTGGGGGGTGGGTCCGTGCTGGGGTGGAGGTTGGGGGTTGGGGAGGGGGTCCGTGCCGGGGTGGAGGTTGGGAGGGGGGGTCTGTGCCGGGGTGGAGGTTGGGGGTTGGGGGGGGGGTCCGTGCTGGGGTGGAGGTTGGGAGGGGGGGTCCGTGCTGGGGTGGAGGTTGGGGGGGGGTCCGTGCCGGGGTGGAGGTTGGGAGGGGGGGTCCGTGCTGGGGTGGAGGTTGGGGGTTGGGGAGGGGGTCCGTGCCGGGGTGGAGGTTGGGGGTTGGGGAGGGGGTCCGTGCCGGGGTGGGTGATGGGAGGGCAAATGAGTTGGTCCACCTGGCCAGGTGCCAGCCTCCAACAGTTGGACCCATGCGGTCCATGCCACCTGGCTGGGGGGAGGAGGGGATATGGGCAATGATGACATGTCGTCGTTCCCCTCCCCCCCACCAGGCCGTCATGTTTTCAGACCATCCAGCGATGTTGGCCGCCGTGGTGGCAGCCGCTCATGTCTATGTTGCCCTGGATGAGGAGGAGGAGGAGCGTGCCAGAGAGGCGGCGCAGGCTGCCGCAGAGGGGCAGGCGGCAGCCGCCCAGGCTGGAGGGACACCTGACCGACAGGACGAGGAGGGGGAGGAGGACGTCGCGGCCCCACGGCAACGGAGGCACCCGAGGGCGCCCCGTGTGTACCGGCCCCGGCAGTCATACCAGGACCTCACGGACCGGGAATGCAGGAGGAGACTCTGGATGAGCCGGGAAACCGTGGCACACATCTGCCACCTGCTGGCACACCTGTCACCGCGTGGCACTGGCTGGGGACACCCTCTCCCCGTGTCCGTCAAGGTTACGGTGGCCCTGAACTTTTATGCAACGGGGTCATTCCAGGCACCGAGTGGGGACCTGTCCGGCATATCGCAGACATCGGTACATCGGTGCATCCGGGCAGTGACAGATGCCCTTTATGCCATGGCGCACCGCTACATCCGCTTCCCCGTGGACCGGGCCAGCCAAGATGCCCGGGCCGTGGGCTTCTCTGCCGTTGCCGGGTTCCCCATGGTCCAGGGCGCGATCGATGGGATGCACGTCGCCGTGCGGCCACCTGCAGAGAACAGGGCCGTGTTCACTAATAGGAAGGGGACCTATTCAATGAACGTACAGGTGGTCTGCGACCACCGCATGATGATCCTGCACGTCTGCGCCCATCACCCAGGCAGTGTACACGACTCATTCGTGATGTCGCGGTCATCCATCCCCGGCATGTACGAGGGACGCCATCCCCGGCTGAGGGGCTGGTTGCTGGGCGACAGGGGCTACCCATTGCGATCGTGGCTGATGACGCCTATACGGAGGCCACGCAATGAGGCGGAGAACCGCTACAATGATGCCCATGTAGCGACAAGGGGAGTGATCGAGAGGTGCTTTGGCGTGCTGAAGATGCGTTTCAGGTGCCTGGACCTCTCTGGGGGCGCCCTCCAGTATCGGTCAGATAGGGTCGGCCGCATCATTGTGGTGTGCTGCGTCCTGCACAACATAGCCCAGCAGAGGGGCGCTGTGCCGCAGGCAGAGGAGGGCGGAGTGGAGGAGCAGCAGGAAGAGGCCCAGTCCTCCCCAGATGAGGGGGATGGGGGCAATGGTCAGGGCAGACGGGGTAGACACAGGCGGGTGGCTGTCCACCGTTACCGGCTGGCCCAGCGGGCACGGGACAGACTGATAGACGCCCGCTTCACTGACTAGATGGGCGTGGGAATCGGGTAGTATGGCCACAGACCGCACACCATGACAACAGCCGACCACCCACACCCCCCACCCATCCACCCACCCAGCACCCTCACCCCCCTCCCCAACCCCACACACCCCACCCGCATGCACACCACCCCCCCACCCCCAATTGCCGATCCACCGGCGGCACAACGGGCCGGGCTCACCCAGTTGCGGGTGGACGCGTGTCTATCGCAGGCCATGGAGGATGATGACAACCCGCCTCCGATGAGCTCCTGGCTCTACATCGTTGGACTATGTCTGACCCATGGCCACAGTACCACCATCCACCCGGACCATCCCTGCATGCGGCTGTGACACTGCAGCGCACGGTCCCGTCCTCTGCCCGGGGGATGTTGATGGCGGCCCAGGGGGAAGGGGGCAGACTCACCTGGGGCTGAGGTAAGACCACCCGTCACACACACACTTGCACTCAACGTACATGACACGCCCGCACACTTTGGACAGAGCACAAAGGCAGCTTCTGTAGGTGTAACATTGACTTTAATAACCAAAGGAGTTCATGCACGTGCCCTAGCCCCTAAAACTCATCTGTGCCCTGCACCCGTGCCAACTTACTCAGTGTCTAATTGTTTGGCCTTACGGGCCCTTTGACTACGTCTACGTGGTTCCCCAGACGGTACAGCAGAACTGGAGGTGGACTCCTGTGATTCCTGCCCTCTGACACTGGATCCCTTTGGCGGCCGTTTCCTGGGGTGCCCTGGCCTAGATGGGCCAGGCTGCGGCCCGGGCGACTGGGATGGCGAGCTGCCAGCCTGTCCTGCCCGTTGCCCACCCGATGCACCTGGGACGGAAGGGGGGGGGGGGGGGGGAGTCCGAGGTGTCGCGGTGTACCGGGACCTCCCCTACAGAGGGAGCCGGGACGGACCACACCACCTCCTCCTCCCTCGGGGTGCCCGATGGCCCCCAGGCCTCTACATGGGTGGGGGATGTGAACGGACTGGCCATCCGACGCGCCCCCGACATCTGGCGCTGCCAGTCCTGGAGGCCCGTGCTGGTATCGACAGGGGTCTGCAGGTTTGCAGCCATGGAGCCCAGGGGGTTGTCGAACCCTGTCTGCGACAGTGCGACGCCAGCTCGCACATGGCCACTGGCGCCGATGCCCTCAGCGATGGCCTGCTGAGACTGGGCCATGGCCTGCAGAGACTGGGCTATGGCCTGCTAAGACTGGGCCATGGCCTGCTGAGACTGGGCCATGGCCTGCTGAGACTGGGCTATGGCGTTGAGCGCCTCTGCCATCTGGCGCTGGCACTGGCTCATGGCCTCCTGTGAGAGGGCAGCCATTTCCTGGGCCACAGACGCCGCCTGCACGGAAGGCCCCAGGCCTCGCAAACCGTTCCCCATGTCTGACACCGTCGCACCCATTGCCTCCACCGCGGACGCCACCCGTGCGGTGTCAGCCTGGGTGGCACGCATGACCGGGACCACTCCCAGCTCCTGGACGCGGGTGGACTCCTCCACCTGCGACCGCAGCCGCCGCAAGCCACCCATCACCCTATTCGCTCGTCTCCGTGTCGGTGGTTGCATCGGATCTATGTGTGGGTGTGGTAACTGCAGGAACCCGGGATCCATCTGGGCGGCAGATGTTCGCTTGGCCTGGGCTGCCCTCCGACCGCCCGGTCCCTCTGCTGCTCCTACCTCCACCTGCTGTACCGGGACGGCTGTGTTGTGCGCACCAGTGAGTGTACCAGACGCCTCATCACTAAAGTGCCCAACCGTGGTGAGTGTTTCTGCGATGGTGGAGGGTGTTGGTGACAGCAGTGGCGTTGTGTCGTGCTCTTCGTCCCACTCTGAGTCCATGGCACTTTGGGGTGGGGGTTCGTCTCCACCCATCCACTCTGAGTCACTGTCCGGTATTTCGTCTTCCCGGGTAGGGGTGTCCTGGGTAGTGCTGTCCCGGGTAGTGCTGTCCCGGGTAGTGCTGTCCCGGGTAGGGGTGTCCCAGGTAGGGGTGTCCCGGGTAGGGGTGTCCTGGGTAGGGGTGTCCCGGGTAGGGGTGTCCTTGGTAGTGGTGTCCCGGGTAGGGGTGTCCTGGATAGTGGTGTCCTGGGTAGTGGTGTCCTGGCTCGGATGTGACGGGGGCCTGTGGCTGCCCCCCTCATCGCTGGGTGGTCGCTCCCGCACGTGACGGGGGTGTCGTCTCCCTGTTGCTCCAGGTCTCTCCGTCTCCCGTGGTCTCCGAGGGGCATCCTGCGGGTGTCGCATGCTGGAGGGTGCGGGTCTCTCCGTCTCCCGTGGTCTCCGAGGGGCATCCTGCGGGTGTCGCATGCTGGAGGGTGCGGGTCTCTCCGTCTCCCGTGGTCTCCGAGGGGCATCCTGCGGGCGTCGCATGCTGGAGGGTGCGGGTCTCTCCGTCTCCTGTGGTCTCCGAAGGGCATCCTGTGGGCGGTCTGCATCTGCGGGGATGGGTGCCTGGACGTTTGGTCCTGCGATATACAATGAAGCATGCATGGTTAGACATCAGGCAGTGATCAGGTGATACGGGGGAGGGGGATATAGGGGAGGGGGGATATGGGGACGGGCTGTTGGTGGCTCACTTGCTCGTGGGGCCCCGACCTCTGCATCAGCAACCTCCCGGTCCTCAGGTCCGCCAGCCATTTCCAGGGCCCTTTCCTCGTGTACGGTCAGTGGCCTCTCATCAGCGGGCCCTCCTCCAGTCCTCACATGCTCCCTATTGTTGTGTGCGCGCTTCTCCTGTGGGGGGGGGGGGGGGGGGGGTGGTGGCAGGGGTAAAAAGGCAACAGTGTTAGGCAGGTATATGAATGCACGCCATCGGTTGCGCGTGCATTGCAGAGGTTAAGGTTAGGGCTGGATTCACTTGGGGATATGGGGGATATGGGGGAGGGGGGATATGGGGGATATGGGGGAGGGGGGATATGGGGGAGGGGGGATATGGGGGATATGGGGGAGGGGGGATATGGGGGAGGGGGGATATGGGGGAGGGGGGATATGGGGAGGGGGGATATGGGGGAGGGGGGATATGGGGGAGGGGGGGATATGGGGGAGGGGGGATATGGGGGAGGGGGGATATGGGGGAGGGGGGATTTGGGGAGGGGGGGCATATGGGGGAGGGGGGATATGGGGAGGGGGGGATATGGGGGAGGCTCACCCTGCCTGCTCTGACGAGGTCGTTCACCTTCTTGTGGCACTGGGTGCCTGTCCGTGGTGTTAGGGCCACAGCGGTGACGGCCTCTGCCACCTCCCTCCACAGACGCCGGCTGTGGCGTGGGGCAACTCTGCGGCCGTGCCCGGGATACAGGGCGTCCCTCCTCTGCTCCACCGCGTCCAGGAGCGCCTCCACATCGCGTGACTCGAACCTCGGGGCTGAGCGACGGCCAGCCATCAAGTCGGGTGTTGCGGTCGGCTGTTGCGGTCGGGTGGGGGGGAGCTGCATGGCCTTATGAGCCGTCACGCCATGCAGCGCGTATGACGCTGCACGGCGTGAACCACTGCGCAAGCGCGGATCCCGTTACGTCGCTGCTAGCCCATTTCGGGCCGCAGACTATCGGCCCATTTTTATGACGTGACGCAAGTGGGATTTGCGCCGTTTTTTGCGCCGATCGGCGGACTTTCCGCCGATAATGGAGAATTTCGCCCCTGATATCTGGAACTCTGCAACCCATTTGGGCCCTTTCACGCCTATTATTGGCTAACTTCCCCTGTGGGGATAGAGAGGGATCATTGTTGCATGGGTGGGAGGGCCTACAGCAGCTGGCATGTATGGACACCACACCTGGACATGGAGGGGTTGTGCTGATGGATGTGCTGGGGCACAAGCATAGTGATCGATGGAAGGTGCGAGGTGCCAGCCACTGACTTGTTGGGGGCGGGGTGGTATTGAAGATCAGCAGGAAGAACTGATTCCAGGGGGCCGGTGTTAACTTACCCTTGCGGCCCGTGGAGGTTGTTGATCTTCTTCCTACATCTGTACGGCAGTCTTCCTGGTCACGTTGCCCAAACCGATGGCGGAATTGACATCCCTGCTGCTGGTCCTCTGACCCCCTTGGGGTAAACAGGACTCCTGTCTCCCATCCACGGCGTCCAGAAGTCTGGCCAGGTCAGCATACTTGAAGTGAGGAGCAGGTTTGCGTTTTGTCAGTTTTTGTATGAGAGATTGAAACAACTTATGCAAACATGGATATCAAATTCAGATCACGGAGTGATGTTGTTACAATCCTCTGTTATGCCTGCATTCAGATAATGTGTTGTACAGGCAGCTGTAAACATGAGGCATTCAGATTATTTACCGCGACAAGCATTACGATAGTCACAAGGCTACGTAAGGCAAGGTCCAGAATTTATAACAGGCTGGTCCGTCATTTGTTCCAGATTAGTTTGCACATTTATGTACAACTGTTGCAGCTTACTTTCCATCTCAGTTATGTGGTCCTGTACAGTATCCTGCATTTATTTTTGCCTGCCTGCATTGTGTTCTGCATATTTGCAGATCAGAGTGTACCTCACTAATTACTTTGTTCCCTCCATTTTTCAGTTTCCACAATTCCTTTGGGAACCCACATCAACTAACAACATTGATAGCTGATGTGGAATTGTTTGTTACTTTCCGTATCTTGCAACTGGTAGCTGTAATATTATAGAGCAGCCATTTTCAAACTCAGGGTCACGACCCCCGCGGGTGTGTCGCGGGCGGGCTGGTGTTGATAAGGTCGTGAAGCGATCGTTCACAGCGTTGCTGATCGCGGGAAGTGCCCAACGGCCGCAACTGGCTTTTTAAAATGCCGGCTGCAACCAGCTTTCAAGAATGCCGGCTGTCCCACGCATGCTTGCCCCGTCAGGTCTAGCAGTGCGCAGACCCAGAACCCAGTGGGGCAGACCGCCTCTTCCTGACATCAGCGCACTGTTCCAGGACCAGATTTCTTTTTAAATCAATGGAGTCTTCCCACTAGAAGCAGAGGCAGAGAGCAGGTCACGCGCCCCGTGCACGGACGTCACCTGCTCTGGGTGCGAATGTATGGAGGAAAGATTCCTCCATTTTGTAACTGCCAGCAAGCAAGCAACAGGACTGTGTGAAAACGGAAGATGGATATGTTTCTTGGTGTTTAATGGGAAATTGAGTAGTGGTGTTTAAGGCGTAATTGTAAGCTGTTATATTTAGGTGTAAAATTTAAAAGTTTAATATTGTATCCCTAGTAAAGTTTTGTTTTAAGAATAACCAGGCCCTATTTCTTCTTGCAATTACTCATGGAGCGAATCATTCTTTCCACACAAACTAAAATATTGGGTTTTCAGTCCAGTATCCTAGCCACTGTTGCGATCTGATCTGGGATCGTAATAAATTGCAGCCCAAAATACATTGAATTTAACAAAGTAAATAAATAACAGCAAAGTGCACATTTAGTATAAGCATTTGCTAAAAGAGTTCTGTTTGAGCCCCATAAAGTTTAATGATTGACACGATGAGGATATATTTAGTAAATTACTTTTCATTGATGTATATATGTAGTCCTGGAAAGCTAAAGAAATCTTTATCTCAATATCTGTAAACATCCATTTAATATGTCCCTCCAATTCTGGCCTCTTTAGCAACCCTGAATTCCTTTGTCCGACCATAGGATGGCAAGGCCTCCCAAGCTCTGAAACTCCAAAGGCCCATCTTTGGCCAATTTTATTTTTGTCATCGTCCAAATGTCTCCTTTTTTGGGGCTCAGGCATTAATTTTCTGAGTATGCTCCAGTGAAGCACTTTGAAGTTTCACTACATTAAAAGGCACTGTGTGAATGCAAACTGTTGTTGAAGGGAAAATATTTTTTTTTTTTTTTTTTATAAATGGACAGAACAGAAATACTTTGAACATAAATGATACACTCTTCTACCTTGAATAAAAATGCAGACAGATTATCAAAATAATTCAAGGACATCAATATTAAAAAGGGCCAGATTGGGAACAACGGTGATGGGAATTAAGACATCACTATACATCATGAATATTTACCTGCTGTCATCTAAATAGTACTTAAGAATGTATTGAAGATAAAACTGATTACGGAAAATAAATCAGAATGTCACACATTTTTCAACACGGCAAAACTAAAAATTTATCTTGTTTAATTTGCTTTATTACATTACATTAATTCCATCATCAATGTCATCTACAGTGTTCGCATCCTTTGAACACAGAAAGTACCTTTCCCCTGCCACACCACTCTCTCTCCACACCCCACTCAAAGAAAAACCTTGGTTTGACAAATTGTTTTACACTTTGTTACATGGAACATTAATCCAACAAGTCACAAGTTTATAGGATGGAATTTCAAATTATTGCCAATATGTACATCAGGAAAACTCCTATGTTTCAAAAATAATTTTATGGGCAAAAAAAACAAAACTAAAGGATCTTACACTCTGGAAAGAGCAATTTGACAAAACAGTTTTTTTTAACCCAATGGTCAAGATACCATTAAGTGCCACTTTGAAGAGAAAAAAAAGTGGTTTAACTAAATTGGTTCTTAAAAAGAACAAATTTTCGACAGGCCTTTACTTGTGAGCACAGTGTACATCACATATCTATATTTGTACCTTACTGTAATGAAAGGGACAGATATATATACACACACATAAATATACATATATGTATCTGTATACACAAGACTGCTATGTGTTGTCATGATTTCTTTTGTAATACAGTCTGGTATTTTAGAAGTCAAATATCTTGGACAGTTGTTGCTTTACATTAAAACTATTTGCTCTTTATTCATTTGAAAATAAGTTTAATTTGGTTTCCAAATTTGCTTCTGCTTAACCAATACTACATGAGCTTGCTTCTCTGCTTTGGACATTTGCATAAATGACTCAGAAATGCGTTGCCTGTATTTTTTTTATTTGAAAATAACTGCATTTAAAGCAAAGGGCTACATTTTAGCAACTTTCTGGGAGATTAGGGAGTTAGGAGAAAAGGTGATACCTACTTCCTTCCAGAAAAAAATGGAACTTGTCTTCTTTCCCAGTGTCCCATGAGAATTTGACCACAAATACCTTCATAATCTCTTAGAATCACAGAATCCCTATAGTGTAGGAGGCCAATTGCCCATCGAGTCTGCACCAACCCTTCGAATGAGCACGCTACCCATTTACACTCCCCCGTCCACTCTGCCCTATCCCCTTAAACCCATAGCCTAACCTGTGTATCCCTGGACATTAAAGGGCAATTTAGCATGGCCAATCCACCTAACCCGCATATCTTTGGACTGCGGGAGGAAACCGGAGCACCCGGAGGAAACCCACGGAGACACGGGGAGAAAGTTCAAATTCCACACAGACAGTGACTGAAGGCCAGAATTGAACCCGGGTCCCTGGCGCTGTGAGGTAGCAATGCCACTGTGCCGCCCATTTAAAAAGCACAATAATGTGCTTTTAATTTAAATATTTGGGGTTTTAAATAACCTCCCACCCCATTCTGTCGCGCAAAAAGTTACTAACTCCCCAGGATTTAACCTTTTCACATTGCTTTGTAGACCATCCCTTCTCCCTGATAAAACATATTAGAAGAATGTTGATAGAAAGCAAGTCTGCCATCATCTCTGTCGCTATTCTCACACTGATAAGAAACATTTGTGCAAAGAGGCAGATTAATGTCTAGATTTTGCTGATGAACCTGCCAAATGTTCTCACTATTCTGTGGTAGTGTTCTCTGTAAAAGATCTGGACCCATATCTGGAGCACTTGACCATGGGTATGTTGCACTTTTAGTCTTCTGTAATACGGTTGGCAAATCAGGTTCACTGCAATCAGGGCTCAACTCTGTGTCGAGTGAACAGTGAATCTGTTCAAGGTTACCTGAAGAAGTTGGCAATTTCCGTTTGTTCTCTGCCTCTGCTCTATTGTTAAGCTTGGATTCTGTTACAGTTGAACAAGTCATCACATTTTTATGGAGATCACTTTGATAGTTCGAGAATCCTTCTGCATCCTCACAAACAGAACGCTTTAAGTGTTTTCTTTGGTGCATACCAAGTGCAGCTGCTGTTTTGCATACCTTAAAACACTGAGAACAAGCATGTCCCTTGATTACCTGCAGAGCACGCTTTTTTTCCAAGTGTCTCTGCTCATGATTCTTCTTAGTTGTCAAGTAGAGGAAACGCTGAGGGCAGAAGTGACAGCGGTACCGCTTCTCCCCGGTGTGGATCCTTTCATGCTTTTTGAGAGTTTCACTCAAAGTGAAGGCCTTGTTGCAGTAGAGGCATACAAACTCTTTAACACCCAAATGAATGCGTTCATGTTTATGGAGGTTTCCTTGGACTGAAAACCGTCGCCCACAGGTTTTGCAAGAGAAAGGTTGCTCACCAGTATGACATCTTACGTGCATCTTCAATGTAGAAGAGTTTGGAAATACTTTTGCACAGATGGTACATGAATAAGGCTTTGTAGTAAAGTGACATTTTAGTTGACTTTTCATCTCTTCTTCAGAATGTTCTATTTTATCACCACGTGCACAGCTAAGCTCTGGAGATGCATCATTAATCTCTTTATTTATAGCCATTTCTTCTGGGGAGTCAAAATCCTGTCCTTCTCTGGTAGCAGAAATGGGATACGAGTGTCCATCAACCTTGCGTCCACCTTTTTTCTTCCATCTAGATTTCCTCAATTTATGAAATGCTTTGGCTCTCTTTTTTGGTTTATATGTATAGTAAGGCCGCCAAAGTTTGTCATTTGAATCATGATCACTCATTTCATCACACGTTTCAATGCCTCCAGCAGGATCCGCAATACTTCCAGTAGGATCTGTGTTACTAGGTGACTTGGTAATTTGTTCATTTTCTTCCACTTTAATATCCTGGATTATCTTTTCTTCGTTTAGAATCATCCATTTAGGCTTTCTACCTTTTTTACGGAACTGTTTGGTTCCAGTCATCTGTCTTTGCACAACTGCTTTGTCCCCAATCTTCACTGTTATTTGGCAAAGAGGAGCTATCTGACTGTCTGTGGAGGTTCCAGGGAAGGCAGGCTTTGCAATGTAGGTTTCTGTTCGGCTTCCTCCAGAAAAGGTACTTGAACGATTCTTTTGTGTAGTCCTCTGTCCAGTGATTTGTCCAGTTCCCTTTGTTGTTTCTGCTGACTTCTTATAGGCATCTTTACTCAACATCTTAGCACAATCTTTAGAAATATTTTTCCTTGAATTTGTGTCGGAAGAATCTTTACTTTGATTAGTCTGTGGAAGTGGTTGATAAGCATCAATACCAGACTGTACACCAGTGTTGTAAGTAATGACAGAAGAAAATGCATTTCCATGCTTTATAACAGATGAAACCCTATTGCTGTGCATTATAACAGAGGGAACTGAGTGCCCATAATTAATAACGGAGAGACCTGTATTTTTCACATTAGCGGCCAAGCCTTGTTGCCCATTATCACCTTTATCATCATTATGGGTTACATCTTTTGTTGAAGTGCAAGAAAGCAATGGGTCGCTAGGACGCAGGCCAGTGGAAAGACTGCTGTCTTCACATTCGGCCAAGAGGCATGATGCTCTTGCACTTCCTTCAGCCAATTCATCCTGAGCTGTGGTGAAGGGCACTGATGCACAATGGAAATGGGAAGACTGCTGTGAAGGAATAGCTTCTGAAGAAAGCAACTTGTCCTGTAAACACTCTGAAGTAGATGATAAGTTACCAATATCAAGAGAACTGATATTTTCATCAGCTGAAGAAACTCCTGTAACTTGATTATTGTTGTGATCATCTGAACGGGATCGAGTGTAGGTTTTATAAGGTCTTTTTTGTTGCTTCATAGGTAGAAGCCTATAGAGTTTAAACGGATACATCTTGGCCCTGTATCCACCACTTGCTGCTTTCTTGCTGGTGGGAAGACCTGGGTCAATGCCATGAAAAGATTTCTGATGGGTTTTCAAAGTATAGTAGGTCATAAAGGTCTCTAAACAAAAGATGCACTGATATCGTCTCTCTCCCGTGTGCCATATTTCATGTTTCGTACGATATTCGGCTAATGCAAATACCTTATTGCAGTAATGGCAGGGATACGTTCTCCGCCAAGAATGAACATTAGCATGTCTCTTTAAACTGGACAGAGTTACATAGGAACGCTTGCAAACACTGCAAAAATACCAAATGTGTCCCCCAACAACTTTTACAAAGTGATCTGGTTCTGGTGAGCTGCTGTATCTCCTTGACCGCACCAAATTCACTGAACGCTTGTTGGAATTTTCTGGTCCCAAAGCATGGGAAATTGAATTTGGATCTTCCTCACTACTGGCAACTTCATTGTCACTGGAAAAATTCTCCATTTGCTCATCAGTTGATTCACGGTCAGACACAACTGTGTCTGGTCCTCTGCACAGATGTTCATGAGTCTGCAGCCTCTTCAGGTGAGCAAATGGTTTACCACAGTGCCTACAAGATAAGGGCTTTTCTAAAAGTGTTGTATGAATCTGGGAATGAACATTCAATGATACTCGCGTGCTAAAAGACCGTGGGCAATATTTACAAATGTAGGGAGTTTGGCGTGAGACAACTGGCACAGTTTCAGGCCAAACAGCATTAGGTACAGATTTGCTCACAGGAGGAGAATCTTTGTCTGCACCTTTGCCTTTGCTTATAGTTTCCTCAGTACTCACATTAGGTCCATTTAATGGGCTAGTAACTGGCACAAAATTTACTGGGCTATTATCATTTGCAGTTTGGAATGCATTCAAGTTAAATCGTAGAACCTGAAAGCCAGTTGAGCTGGCAATGTTTAGTGGTTGGGAGGCTTTGCAAATTTGGTCTTTTAACTGCATCTCCTGTATAGCTCCAGAATTAGAAGTATTGCTGTTAAGGTTACATAAAGGCTTTTCATTTTCTTCCATCGGTTCCTGTACTTGAAGACCATAAGAAGGATCAACACTTTCTTGATCTTTTCTATTGGAAGATACAGCATAGGAATGTTCAGCAAAAGTATGAGCAGGTATCTGTTGTATGCCCATTGCATCCTGGGCAACACATACCATGGACAGCTTATCAGTTTCTATTGCTTTTTTGCTGACGTTAGTGGTTAAGTCAACTGGAAAATACATGTCAGTGCCAGCCTGCATGTCAAAAATTGAAAATGCATTTGTGATTCGGGGTCCATTTACAAAATGGAAATCTTCACTGCCTTTGTCACTCACAGAATTGCAGACCTCTGCTTTGAGATTCTGAAGGCTCATTGGCAAGGAGAGGGAAGAAACAGGAGAAACTGATTGAGAGGAATTAGGTGAACAGCTGTACGGAGCATTGAGAGATCCAACATGGTGCTGAGTAATGGGCATCAGATTTTCCAAAAATGATATCCCTAATCTTTTTCCAGCATCAACAAGGTCTTTAACTCTCTCAGACCCTTTGACAACCACCTTTGCACTGTAGATGAAATGGAGTATTTCTGCAAACACATCTGCCTTGAAGTCAGGCAGTTCCAGGATATGGCCAACCAACCACAACTCCTGGGTCGAAAAGAGGTTCTTAAAGTAAACACTGGATGCTGCCAAGACATTTTTGTGGGCTTTAAACTTGGCATCTTCGACAACAATGGTAACGTCACAGAAGACACCTTTGGAGCGCTGTTCGTTCAAGCAACAAAGAACCGTGTGGCTGTGGGAATTGTCCATCATATCTGTACTTGAAGGTATGACAATCACCTGGAAAGAAAATAAATGAATTCAAGTCAGCTCTAGAAATAGAATTAGTTCTGACTAAACATATAAGGCTGTGTGTGGACCGTGCATCTCTACAGCTATACATTTAAAAAAAAGACGTGTGAACACACTTGAAGGTTCCCCTGAATTTTGTTAGGTTAATATGAAGAAGCTGCTGTGACAAGGAACAGAAAAGTTCTCCCAGAATAACGTTGCTTCCTTCACACCGTCTCAGAGTGTATTTTTTTTAAAAAATTCGCATCCAAAAGCCCCTGAGCAAAATAAAGAACTCTTCAGGTGGAATCTTTCTGGGGGGGGGGGGGGGGGGTCGGTTAAAAACAGCCTGTGGGGATGTTTTGGCGGCATGCTCCCTCCTCGTGCGGGGGTGGGCTGGCAGCCACGCGGAGGCTCCAATCAGGGGGACCTCTATTCTGATGGAGCTGGCAGGGACTCTCTCGGCGTCGGGCGGAGCCGGCCAAGCACTCGGTGGTGGTCTGCGCGCTCCCTGTTTTCAGACACCTCCTGCGGCCTTCGGGAGCGCCTCCGTTTTGAGGGCCTCCCGCACCCCGTCCGTCCGCTGCCTTGTGCTCACCTCCCTCAGCAGCAGGGCCCAGGTAGGACTGCTGGCCGGCGTCCAGGCCGCGCACTGACGGACTCTCTCTCTCCCTCTCTCGTTGGGCCTCCCACATTGACGGCTGTTACTGGGTCACCTCCCATAAGCTAGGACATGCAGCAGGCGGCCCAGAAGTCCATTATTTCCAAATTCGGCAAGTGATTTCACCTTTTGTTCCCCTTCTGCTATATTTTCGTAAAAGAGTGTTGAGGTGAACTAGGCATGGGAGACGCAATTCTTTTCTGCGGGGGGGGGGGGGGGGGGGGCGCCTGGCATTTGTTGCTCATCACTTAAGGGGATTTGCCTTTGGTAAAAATCTGTCCTTTAATCAACATCACAAAAAGATTATTTTGTCTTTTTCCCACCACAGTTGTGTTGGCAGAATACGAATGTCAGTGAAGCCGACCGAACCAAAGCAGGAGGTGGTAGTGAATTGGCAGAATTGCCTTTACTCCCCCATTGCCAAAATTACCCCTATTAAAATCGGTGGAACTGGATATAGTATGAGGCATCTAAGAAATGGTAAATGTAATAAAGCCCACTTTGTATCATTGCCCATGTTCAATTTCACTCCCAAGAGTAGTTAATACAATTTGAAGTTACGGTGGAAACATGGGGCGGGATTCTCCCAACGGAAGTCGGAAGTGCTGATGCCGGAGTAAAAACCGGAGTGTTTTACTCCGGCGCCCGTTCCCAGACCCCTATTCTCCCACCTCCATGGGGCTAGCAGGGGCGTCGCACGATTTACGGGGGCAGGGCCTCGGCACGGCATCAGAGACCCGGCGCCGCGTAAAAGACTTTGGTACTGCGCATGCGCAGTTGGGCCGGCGCCAACTAGCGTATGCGTGGTGGCCATCCTCCCCCAGGCCGCCCCGCACAAACATGGCGGATGGATCCAGGCTCGCCGGCGGAAGGAGGCCCGCCGACAGAGATGCCAGCCCGCTGCTCGATTGGTCCCGATCGCGTACCAGGCCACTCAGAGGCCCCCCCCCCCCCCCCCCCCCCCGGAACGGAGCCACCCTCCACCTCTCCCTCCCCCCCCCCCCCAAGCCTTCGCGCCGAGTACCCGCCGGCAGCGACCAGGTGTGGACGGTAGCGGTGGGACTAGGCCATTTACCGCGGCCGGAGAATCGCCGCTTGCCGTTTGTGTCGATTCTCCGAGCGGCCCGGCGCGATTTGCGTGCCGTTGGTTTCGGGGGGGGGGGGGAGAGAATCGTGTGCAGCGGTCGAGGCGGCGTGGCGCAATTTGCGCGGCGCCCTTGCAATTCTCCCACCCAGCTGGGGGGGGGGGGGGGGGGGGGGGGTGGGTGGAGAATACCGCCCATGGTTTTTCATTAACATTTGATTCAATAGATGTCGAGAATAAGCGGGTAAGCAAAGTCTTCACTGGTACTGGGAGAGGGTTGGGAGCCATTATATGAACCACAGGAATAGTTCAAAAATCGACCGAGTTACAATCCCCATGGACACCATGTGGTGAATGTATTCACCAGAATAAGTTGTCTGTAGAGTACTGTAATATGATCCCTTTTCCCCTCTGCCGCCATCCACCTCCCCCTGTCTACCCCCACTCCTCAACCGTCACCGACACGCCGGACCGAAGCTCCAGACGACACGCTCCCGGAGCCAACGACTACATCGGCAGCACCCGGAGCACCGCTGGGGCTGAGGAGGTCCAATAGAACAGTCCGGCCTCCAGACAGACTGAACATTTGATGACCCCACTTCACCCCCGCTGGACCTCTTTTTTTTTTTAAAAACGGGGTGAATGTGGTGAATGTATTCACCAGACTAAGTTGTCTGTAGATTACTGTAATATGATCCCTTTTCCATGTAGTGTACTGGAACCCTGGTGGGCTCTGCCCCCCCCCGGCTGGTATATAGAACGGCCGCCTGGGGCAGCGCTCAGTTGTTACAGCGATCTCAGGCAGGCAAGTTCTTGTGTAATAAAGCCCATGTTCTCTCGCTCTCATCGTCTAGCAGTGGATTAATGGTACATCAATTTATTACACAAAGACATCACTACGGAAGCCGCTCTGAAGCCTGATAAATTGGAACTCGACGCACGAGCAGCAGAAGCTAAGGAAATCTTCTCCCACTGGCTCCGCTGTTTTGAGGCCTACCTCGACTCCTCTGCAACGCCTCCCTCCGACGCCCTCAAGCTGCGCCTCCTCGACGCCCGGGTGAGCCACCGAATCCCGGGTACGATTTAGGACGCAGCCACGTACGAAGCGGTGGTCGCGATCCTAAAGACACAGTGGCAGCAGTGCTAACCACTGCGCCACCGTGCCACCAATTAAGCCCATCTACATGGCAGTGTGAATCACATGAACTTTGGTAGAAATGATGATTAGCTATCCTTGAGACCCCAACTCTCTTGTATGACGTAAATGGGCTATTTAAAGCATAATTATTTACAATCCGATATTCTCAACACCTTCCTGCGATTAGAGTCTAGCTGTCTAACCACTATAGAAACAATGGCAGCAGCATTTGTGTTGTAAAAAAAATAAATTTATTTTCCTTTTTCACATTTTCTCCCACATTTACACCCATCAACAATAAACAATAATCAGCAAGATATGTCTATCCCCATAATAACAACGATCCCATAACCCGCATGTTTACATAAACAAAGAACAAAAAGGAATCAGGGATTACCCGTAGTCACCCTTAATCTACACAGCTTCCCAACCCCCCCACCCACCCCCCCCAACCTCTCAGAGAGTACCGTACATGATACCCCAGAGTTGTACCCCCCCCCCCCCCCAAGTCTCCAGCTCCTCCCGTCCACTGCCTCTTGTAAAACTCCTCCTCCCAACCTCTGTTCCTTCCCCCCAACTTTCCACCCCGGCTAGACCACTTGGACCCTGTTCTGCCAGGCTCCGATGGCCGCAGCCCCTCCCCCCACCTCACTCCTGTTCACTGGCCGGCTTAAACCGGCCAACGTGGAGGCCCCCGTCCGGGTCCCTTTCCCCCTAGGAAAGCCCAAAGATCCCCTTTTAGCACACAAACCCCGCATATCCACCTACACACCAAAGAGCCCTCATTTCGAGTGAAAGTCCCATCCCTTCCCTTGTCCAAATATATACAATATTGGCTCCTTTAGCCTCTACACCTGCGCGCAGTGATACAAAAAAGAAGAAAATACAGTCATGAGGTTACATTGGCACATGGCCATTCCTCAATTTGTCAGTTCTGCCACAGTCCTTCTGCCTTCGCAAACTCCTCCGCTGCTTCCGCCGTTCCAAAATAAAAGTCCCTGAGCTTAAAAGTCACCCTCAAGATTCGCTGGATATACAATGCCGCACTGCACCTTGCTAATGTACAGTGCCCTCTTCACCCGGTTGAAGGCAGCCCACCTCCTCGCCAGCTCCACCGTAAAGTCCTGGTATACACGTATACCAGCTCCAGCCCACTGCACCACCCGCTTCTGCTTGGCCCAGCTCAGGACCTTCTCCTTCACACTGTACCTGCGGAAGCACAGAATCACTGCCCTTGGTGGCTCACTCGCCTTTGGTACAGGCCTCCACGACCGATGAGCCCGATCCAGTTCATATCGGGTGGGATCCTCCCCCTCCCCCAATAGTTTTGCCAGCATCGCGGCAAAATACTCAGTCGGCTTCGGTCCTTCAACTCCTTCGGGTAGCCCCACAATCCTCAAATTCTGTCGCCTGGATCTGTTTTCCAGGTCTTCCATTTTTCCTTGCAGATCCTTGTTAGTGTCCATCACCTTCCCCATCTCCTTCCCCATCGAGGCAAGTTGATCACCGTGCTGCAATAACGTCTCCTCCACTTCCTTCAGCGCCTCCCCTTGCTCTCGCACCTTCGCCACTGCGCTCGCCACAGCCGTCATCACCGGGAAATCGCCTCCTCCACCAGCACACTCAAAACCTCCCTCATCTCCTTCCTCACCGTCTCCATGCATTTCGCAATCTGCGCCAACTGCTTTTCGAATTCCGTAGCCACCACCTTAGTTATTTCTTCAGCCGTAAGCACTGCGGCTTCCCCTGGTGCTCCAGCCTCCATTTTCTTTGCTGACCCCGCGGTGACCTTTCCACTGCCCAACGGACTTTCAGCCGCTTTTTTCACAGCCATTTTTTGGCTGTTTTTTGACATCCTTCTTCTCTGTGCGCTGTCTCCCGACTTTTACTGCCGTCGCTGACCCTAGGATCTGGCGTTACTCCCCGACAATGCCGTTCCCGAATGGGGCCAGCATTTGTGTTTAAGTGTGAACACCTTGCACCTTCTTTCCAGTCATACAATTCAGGCTTTCCTTTAATTAACAGCCTGTTAACACCCAGGCCTGCTATCAGGCAGACTTCAGAACAGGTCATACAACCGCCTTCATTTTACACTAAAGACATAGCGCAAGATTCTCTGGCCTCCCCGTGATGTGTTTTTCACCAAGACAGCCTGCTGGTGGCAGCATTTACATCAGCTGAACCGGAGGATCCCACCAGCGTGAACAGCCGGAAGCTGAAATGAAATGAAAATGAAAAATGAAAATCACTTATTGTCACAAGTAGGCTTCAAATGAAGTTACTGTGCCCCTAGTTGCCATATTCCGGCACCTGTTCGGGGAGGCTGGTACGGGAATTGAACCGTGCTGTTGGCCTGCCTTGGTCTGCTTTAAAAGCCAGCTATTTAGCCCAGTGTGCTAAACCAGCCCATATCTCACCCATATCCCCGAAACATAAAACAATCTTATAAAGCTCATATTTATGACAACTGACAATGCAGTGGTGCAAATTCAATACTTTTTTTGAAGTCCTGTATCATGTGCCATTGGGATTATTTTTGTGCTTGCTTCCATATACAAAAAGGATAAGTAAGAGAGGTATGTCCGCAAGCAGGGAAACAAAAAAAACTAGGTCATTTATCAAATTAAGAAAATAGATATAGTTTGCCTTCTATTAGGAATTTGGTGAATTTTAATTTCACTGCTCACAACCTACTCTGGATGCTCAGTCACTTCTGACAGCTCAGGCCATTCGGAGTTTCAACTCAGCTCAGGCCATTTGGAGTTTCAACACAAGTGTATAAATATTCCAACATGTCTCCAAAGAAGAGGCAGAGCGTTTAGCTCACACAAGACAGAAATACAGAAAACCTTGCAATTATAAATCTGACTGTAGGATCTCTTATTGGACGAGGGTCCGGTGGACGTGCGAGATTGAGTTTTATTGCAAAAATCAAGTTTGTACACTTCAAAAAAACTACAAAAATACAAAATAAAAGAAGCAAAAGCCCAGCAGGGCATGAGGAAGAAAACAACTGGAGGAGAACAAAGGCGAAGAGAGAGAAGACACAGGCAACACTTGTGCCAGTATTATGCCTGTGTTTGATACCCCCCCTCTTGCCCCCTATTGGTTTACAAGTTTAAAATTGTGACTTCTGAATAGTGGTCTTTACCATCACTCACATTGATACCTGACTTACTCCCTTTGCAGTCTAGCCGAGAGGTTAGCGTAAGGTTTCACCGCCAAGCTGATCTCGACTTACTTAGAACAACGCAGCTTGTATTTCAACTGCAATTACAATATTTTTAAAACTTGGATTTTAACTTTCCCTACACTGTCGCACCCTTTTGCAAGTGATACCCCTACTGGAAATGCCCCACTTTCGGAACACAGTCATAATTTTGAATGCCAATTGCTTGACTTTATTTTAAATCCCAGCCAGTTTGATTAACATCACCTTTAAAAATAAATATTTCTCAAAAGTTTCTAACTGGCCAATATAACTCCCATTGTTTTACTGATGATGACAGTACTAAATAATATATGAATTAGGAGCAGTAGGCCATTTGGCCCATCAAGCCTACTCCACCATTCAATAAGATCATGGCTGACCTGATTGTGGCCTTAACCCAACTTCTGTGCCTGCCTTCCATAACCCTCTACCCCCCACCTCGGTAGATAAAAAATCTGTCTAACTCAGCCTTGAATATATTTAGTAACCCAGCCTATGCACATACATACTAGGAGGAATAGGCCATTTGGCACCCGTAGCTTTCTCTGCCATTCAATAAAATCATGGCTGAGATCAGTCTTCAGTACTCTCAGTGGGAGAGAAATTAAGCATTTCCGCCTTAAATGGAAGACTCCTTATTCATGTACAAGAACATTCAAATACTTCTGTAGTACAACATTCTGCAGTCTCTCCATTAAAATAATATTTTATTTATATTTTCCCTGCCAAAACGGATTTTCCCAAATCTGTATATTTTCCCAAATATTTACCCACTCACTTAACCAATCGATACCTCTTGCATACTCTTTGTATCGTCTTCACAGCTTGCTTTTCTACTGAGTTGACCTTCTAGAATCATAGAATTTACAGTGCAGGAGGCCACTCGGTCCATCGAGTCACCCTACTTAGCTCACACCTCCTCCTCATCCCCGTAATCCAGTAACCTCACCCAACCTTTTGGACACTACGGGGTAATTTATCATGGCCAATCCATCTAACCTGCACATTTTGGACTGTGGGAATAAACCGAAGCACCCGGAGGAAACCCAGGCAGACACAGGGAGAAAGTGCAAACTCCACAGTCACCCGAGGCCGAAATTGAACCCGGGTCCCTGGAGCTGTGAGGCAGCAGTGCTAACCACTGTGCCACCATGCCGCTCCTAGGTGGTAAAGATTGCAGGTTTAGAAGGTGTTCTCAAAGGAGCCTTGGTGAGTTGCTGTAGTGCACCATGCAGATAGTATACATTGCTGCCACTGAGTTGGTGGTGGAGGAAGTGGATGGTGTGCCAATCAAGTGGCTTGCTTTATTCTGGATGGCATTGAGCTTCCGCAGTGCTGGAGTTGCACTCATCCAGATATGTGGAGTATTCCATAACATTCTTGGCATGTGCCATGTAGACAGTGGACAGGTTGTGGGGAGTCAGGAGGCGAGTTACTTGCTACAGAGTTCTCAGCCTCTGACCAGCTCCAATAGCCACAGTATTTATATGGCTGGTCTAGTTCTGTTTCTGGTCAGTGATAATCCTCAGGATGTTTAAAGATGGGGTTTCAGCTAAGGTAATGCCATTGAATGTCATGGGGAGGTGGTTTGATGCTCTCTTGTTGAAGATGTTGAACAGCAGTGGCTGTTTAGCACAGGGCTAAATCGCTGGCTTTGAAAGCAGACCAAGGCAGGCCAGCAGCATGGTTCAATTCCCGTAACAGCCTCCCCGAACAGGTGCCGGAATGTGGCGACTAGGGGCTTTTCACAGTAACTTCATTGGAGCCTACTTGTGACAATAAGCGATTTTCATTTCATTTCATTTCAATGCTTGACTGTTGCTTGCCACTTATCAGTCCAAGCTTGAATATTGTCCAGAGACAGATTGGAGACAGATTGCTTCAGTATCTGAGGAGTTTACAGTAACCTGATTAACTCATGCAGCAATATCCTAGGAGTGAGAAATTAACCTCTAATGACTACAACCATCTTCCTTTGTGCTAGATATGACTCCAACCAGTGGATAGTTGTTCCCACATTCCCATGGACTTCAGATTTGCTCGGGCTTCTTGATGCCACACAGTCAAATATGACCTTCATATCAAGGTCAGTCACCCTCCCCTCAGCCCTTGATTTCAGCTCTTTTGTCCATGTATGGACCAAGGCTGTAATGAATCAGGAGCTAAATGGCCCTGGCAGAATCCAAACTGAAGGTCATAGAGTACGTTTTTGCTGCGTAAGTATTGCTTTTTTTTAATAAACATTTTATTGAGGTATTTTCTGGTATAACAACACAATAAACAATGTACATGAAACTATAAACATAGTGCAAAAGCCGTCTCCCTCCCTCACAGGTCCCACCTTTATTAACCCCCTACTCTAAGCGAAACTAACCCACCCCCTTCTGCTGACGATTCATTTTCCACAAAGAAGTCGACGAACGGTTGCCACCTCCGGGCGAACCCTAACACTGACCATCTCAAGGCGAACTTGATTTTCTCCAAACAGAGAAAGCTAGCCATGTCCAATAGCCAGGTCTCCGACTTCGTTGGCTTGGAGTCTCTCCAAGCTAATAGTATCCGTCTCCGGGCTACCAGGGAAGCAAAGGCCAGAACGTCTGCCTCTTTCTCCTCCTGGATTCCCGGGTCTTCCGACACCCTGAAAATCGCCACCTCTGGACTCAGCGCCACCCTTGTTTTTAACACCGTGGACATGATATCTGCAAACCCCTGCCAAAATCCCCTAAGCTTCGGACATGTCCAGAACATGTGGACATGGTTCGCTGGTCCTCCCGCACATTTTGCACACCTGTCTTCCACCCCAAAGAATTAGCTGATCCGGGCCACTGTCATGTGAGCCTGGAGAACAACCTTGAATTGTATCAGGCTGAGCCTGGCACATGTTGCGGACGCATTGACTCTACTCAACGCGTCCGCCCATAGACCATCCTCTATCTCTCCTCCCAGCTCCTCCTCCCACTTGCGCTTCAGCTCCTCGGTCTGCATCTCCTCTGACCCCATAAGTTCCTTGTAAATGTCAGAGACGCTCCCTTCTCCTACCCACCCTCTGGAAACTACCCGGTCCTGAATCCCCATTAGCGGTAGGAGCGGGAAGGTTGACACCTGTTTACGTAGGAAGTCCTGCACCTGCAGATACCTGAATTTGTTTCCCCTCGCCAACCCAAACTTCTCTTCCATCACCCTCATACACGGAAAGCTCCCCTCTATAAACATATCCCCTATCCTCTCAATCCCTGCTCTCCTCCATATCCGGAACCCCCCATCCATACTTCCCGGGGCAAACCGGTGATTATTACAGATTGGAGACCAGACCGATGCTCCCTCTGCCCCCACGTCTCCTCCATTGCCCCCAGACTCTCGGGGCCGCCGCCACCACGGGACTGGTGGAGTCCCCCCCCCCCCCCCCCCGAGGAGTCCCCCCCTTACTCGTGGGGTCTTGCCCGCCCAAACAAAGACAGAGATCACTTTGTTGACCCGTATAAAAAAGGACCGCGGAATAAAGATGGGGAGACATTGAAACACGAACAGGAATCTTGGGAGGACCGTCATCTTCACCGACTGCACCCTCCCAGCTAATGACAACGGGAGCGCATCCCATCTCCGAAAATCGTCCTTCATTTGGTCTACTAGCCGGGCCAGATTTAATTTATGCAGCCGGTCCCATTCCCGCGCCATTTGAATGCCTAGGTACCTAAAGCTTCCCCCTACTAATCTAAAAGGCAGCTCTCCCAATCGCCTCTCCTGTCCCTTCGCCTGGACCGCAAACATCTCACTTTTCCCCATATTTAGCTTATACCCTGAAAACCGGCCAACCCTAGAATCCTCATGATTTCTTCCATCCCCTCTAATGGGTCCGATACATACAGAAGCAGGTCATCTGCATAGAGCGAGACTCTGCTCCCCTCCCCTCCCCCTCCCCCCCCCCCACCCCCGGGACCAGCCCCTTGAGGCTCTCAGAGCAATTGCCAGTGGCTCTATAGCAAGCGCGAACAACAGTGGGAAGAGGGGGCATCCCTGTCTCGTCCCCCGGTGCAGTCTAAAATAGTCCGATGTTGTTCTATTCGTCCGTTCACTTGCCACAGGAGCCTGATACACAACCTGACCCAGTCAATAAAGCCCCGCCCAAATCCAAACCGTCCCAGTACCTTCCACAGATAGTCCATTCTTGCATAAGTATTGCTTAATAGCACTGTTGATGACACCTTCCATCACTTTGTTGATGATCAAGTGTAGACTGGTTGTCCCAACTAATTGGCCAGGTTGCATTTGTCCTGCTTTTTGTTGACAGGGCATAACTGGGTCTAGTCAGGTAAATGAAATGAAATGAAATGAAAATGCAATTGTAGCTACACTGGAACAACTTGGGCTTGTCAAGTTCTGAAGTACACATCTTTGGTACTACTGGTGGAATGTTGTCAGGGCCCATGGCCGTTGCAATATCCAGTGCCTTCAGCAGTTTCTTGATATCATGTTGAGTGAATCGAATGGCTGGAGACTGGGATCTGTGATGCTGGTGACCTCAGGAGGAGCCAAGATGGACCATCCACTCTATTTCTGGCTGAAGATTGTGTCAAATGCTTCAGCCTCGTCTATTGCACTGATGTGTAGGGCTCCCCCATCATTGAGGAGGATATTTGCAGAGTCCTCCATTTAGTTGTTCAATTGCCCATCAGCATTCATGACTGGATGTGGCAGGGTTGCAGAGCTCAGATCAGATGAAGTTGGTTGTGGGATCATTTAGCTTTGTTTATCACATGTTGTTTTCGTTGTTTGGCATGCAAGTTGTCCTAAGTTGTAGCTTCACCCAGGTCAACAACTCATGTATGCCTGGTGCTGCTCTTGGAGGGAGACTGCATTAATAGTGAATTTATTGAGCTGTTACAAAACACCAATGGAGATGGCCTTGCATGGAGAAAGCGGCTTACTTCTCCCTGGCAAGATGTGTCTATATGATGCATGGTAGGAGGGAAGGGGAAAGGGGTTGACAACAGACAATATTTGAGACAACTTGTTAATTTTTCTTGCATATTTAGATTTCAAATCAAATTCTGTCTCATTCATTTCTCCAATACAACTATTCAATTTTAAAAAAAGAGACTGCTCAATCTGTTGTCCCATGCCACGCCACTTTGAATGAGGGTATGATTAAGGGATTAGACAATAATGACAAGGATGTGTCAAACGATTTGTCTGATATTTAAAAATGTGAATAGACATTCCAGCCCACGTCACTGTCTGAATAGCTCACAGCTTGCACAATGGAACCCTGTTCTTTTTCAAAATCTCACTTTGATAGCCATACATGTTCCGTCTAGTTATAAGCTCCATTTCAGCTAAACCAATAGCATCACTCTATTGTTTCCCAATGTCCTGATCCAGTCAGTGTTATGATCCTAGCCACTGCTAAATTGTGACTAATAATTCAATATCAGCTCTTATTATAGGAGGTAGCACATGGTTAGCACTCTTGTTTCACAGCGCCAGGGTCCCAGGTTCGATTCTCGGCTTGGATCTGTGCGGAGTTCTTCCGGTGTCTGCATGGGCTACCTCCAGGTGCCCCGGTTTCCTCCCACAAATCCCGAAAGACGTGCTGTGAGGTGAATTGGACATCCTGAATTCTCCCTGTGTACCTGGACAGGTGCCGGAATGTGGCGTCTAGGGCATTTTCACAGTAACTTCATTGCAGTGTTAATGTAAGCCTACTTGTGACAATATTAAAAATTATTATTATCACTCCAGGATTATTAAACAACATTTTGTGGATCCCAATCTACAAAAATCACAGATTAATGGCCTTGGATAAAGCACACTGTAGGATATTCGGCAAATATTCCCCAGTTCTAATTGTTCTGATTCAAACCTATCCATCCTGCTCAACCACACTTTTCACATCATCACTTCCTAAAACAAATGGTGCTTCCAAGCTGAGCTGCTCTCTTTTCAAATACATGCAATCAGTTAGACAGAAAGTGTCCAACATAAATAGAAAATATTATACAACTAAACATTGTATAGCTAGCTCATTGAGGATGCTCCCCACTAATGAAAGGTGAATAGCTCGCTCACACCTTTATTTCGCATTTCACCTTCACTTCGGTGGCCTAGGAGATTCCATTTTTTTGCCATCCCAGATGGCGCCGTGAGGCAGCAGGGCTAACCCACTGCGCCACCGTGCTGCCCTGCTAACTGCTGAGTGGACAACTAAATTCAGCTCAGAATATTCAGGGGCAGCACGGTAGCACAGTGGTTAGCACAGTTGCTTCACAACTCCAGGGTCCCAGGTTTGATCCCGGCTCTGGGTCACTGTCCGTGTGGAGTTTGCACATTCTCCATGTGGTTGCGTGGGTTTCGCCCCCACAACCCAAAGACGTGCAGGCTAGGTGGATTGGCCACGCTAAATTGCCCCTTAATTGGAAAAAAAATGAATTGGGTACACTCAGCAGTTAGCTTGCATTATCTTAAAGAAACAACTAAATTCAGCTCAGGATATTCACTCAGTAAAGGCACCTGGGACAGAGTTCATGTCGGTGGTTTGACCTGTAATCTATACAGCGGACCATATAATTGAACTGAAAAAATACAGAAAACATGAAAAATTAAACAAGAAAATGCAGCTGAAATAGTTTTAAACATTTTTGCACCATAATAACCTGACTGGAAGGAAAAGTATTTGCTGCAAAACATTTAACACTGAATATTGACAATTGTGTAAAATATTGGTTCACTGGATTGTTTGCTTAGGGTGTCAATGTTAGCTATTATTTGGACTATTTGGCATCATCATGGAGTGTAGAATTGACATTAACCTTACTCTGCTTCTGTTGCTGGGCAAGTTTTTAAAAGTTTCAGTGTGTAGGCAAAAATGTTGCCAGTCATTAATCAATAGTATATTTGTAACTGTTTCAAAACAGATGAATTTACAATATGCATCATGGTTAAAAGCTATTGCCATAAAAGGGAAAAGGAAATGGGTGTGTAGGTACCATGTAGGTGTATATGAAACCAGGCAATGATAATCTGTTACCAGGATGATTTTGACAATAATCAAGTGTTCCACTGCCCCCAGTAAACTGATGATTGGGTTACAGTATGAGAGATGGACACAAAGTTATATGAGAATTGAAGGACAGGGAAGGAAACAAACTGCAATGTGGACCAGATCATAGAGATCATTAAAATAAAGTTACACAGAAAATGGCAATATGGCCCACAAGTATGGCAGTACTGGCCCATTAACCGGAGACATTTTGCTCTACCGGCATCTCCCTGAGCTTTCCCTCTATTCCAGTATTTTTCTTTCAGCTTTTATCTTGTTCTCCTTTAAATAAAATGGTCGACACAGTTTCAAAATCAAGTGCAGCAAAACATTCCACATCCTGGCTGCACTGTTCTGGGAATAAGCACATAGGAGAATGTGGGTGCAGAGGCAATGATCCCCTTTTTAAGTTGCGTGCATGCAGCAATCTGGAAAGTACTGTGCAGGCTACTTGCAAATAATTTTATCCAAGATATCAAATGTGCACCGTCACTCCAAACCAAAAATACCACGTGTTGTAACAGTTAGACCATGCAACCACAAAGAAAATTTGGGGGGTGAATATTGCTGGCCAGCACATTTAAATTTTCATCAAGTAAAGGTCTGTGGGGTGCACCAGCTTGTAAAACGTAACTACATTTTCTTGTAATGTTTTGGAATTCCATTGATCAGGTACAAAATAGAAGCTCATTTTGAAGCATGAAGTGGTCTTACCAGAATAGCTCTAACTGGTTTGTAAAAAAAAATTCCATTAGAGACTCTCAACCAGATGTATTCATTAAACTGGTTTCAAGTCAAACACATGATGTAATTTTAGCATCAGAGCAAAGCAATTTATACAAACTCACAATGAATAATTTACTTGACAGACCTTGACATCAGTTATCTTGAAGAAAGCTAAAAACTAATCAGAAATATTGTAAATCAGTGGCATACACACATGTGTTTTGGCATCAAACAATTCAATTTCACCATTAAACACTTTTAGAAGCTCTTTCCCCACAAGGTGGTGCTAGGGCAGAACATTGTGAAAATTACTGCATTTGTATTTTCCCCACAAAAGCAAACAAAATGAATAAGGACAATGCTATCATTTAAGTTTTGAGCAATACCTTATTTGTAAACTAATGCATTTGATAGTGTTATATCACCTCTCCCCACCTCACTTTAAGGCAAGATGAATTTATTTTCTCTAAAGCTTTTGGGAAAATCTGCTGCAATATAAACATGGGCTGAATTTTGTGTTTTGAGACTAAGCGCGGTGGTGGGCGCCTCCGCGGGTGCCTTTCCCGCTGGCCAGAATGGCGGGATCTTGCCAGATTCTGCGCTTGGAACCTCATTAATTATGCATAGGCGCATTCCCCTCCGAATCTCCTGGCAGAAAGGCAGTTGATTTCCCGGCCTGCCATCAGCTGGCGGGTTCCAAGTTCCCGGTGCCATACCTATCTTCAGCAGACCATGCAGGATGTCAGCAACAGAGAGGAAAAAGGTTAGCAGCTGCAAGAAGAGGTTTGTTCCTCAATTCAACTGTCCTCCCCCTAGCCCATCATGTAAGGTGCCCATGCCCCACTAGGCTCTTTACCCACCGCATCTGGAGATTTAGTGTATTCTCTTCCAGTAAACCATGTAGTATCTCTTTGACTCCTGTGTGCATGACCTTTTCATGCAGCCTTGTCAGGGTCCAGCTTCCCTCTCTGCGCCTTCCATTGTTTTGTCTTCTTCATCCACCTCCTTGTCGCTCTGCCTACCATTAGGAACCTTTGCATAGCCCTTCTTCCGCTTGTCTTTTTCAGCCCAGGCAGCTCTAATCACAGCTTAAACCTACAAATCCCTCAATTACAGCACAGTCCTTGAAAGTAACAGGTTTTCTTTCAGTCAGAAGCTAAGGTTACTTGTGACATTGCAACATTGACTGGTCAGATTAAAACAAAAATTGGGAGCGTCTAGCTTAAAGAAACACAAAATCTGTGGTGGAAACGTCCATATTTCCATTTGGTGTCCTGTCTTCGTGTCCCAACACCTGGTAATCAATTTTTGTTTGCTGTTTTTCTTAAAGGTTCTTTGAAGCAATCCAAATAGCTAGTATCCACTGCCTCCCTTGAGCGACTATTTTAGAAACTAACCAACCATATAAATTTAAAATGCCCAATTCATTTTTCTCAATTAAGGGACAATTTAGCTAGGCCAATCGACCGACCCTGCACATCTTTGGTTGTGGGGGTGAGACCCAAGCAGATATGGGGAGAATGTGCAAACTCCACACGTTCAGTGACCCGTGATCGAACCGGGGTCCTCAGTGCCATGAGGCAGCAGTGCTAACCACTGCGCCACTACCGCCCCTAATGAATTTAAGTTCTGAGTGTCTTTGCGTCATTTTGTGTTCTGGGTCTGGATGGAGATTTGGTGGATTTTCTATTCTTCCAAAGTATGCTGCTAGAGTCTGTAGTTTCTCAAAACTATTACTCTTACTGCAAGTATTTACACAATTGGACCTCCAGACAAAGTTGGAGCATCTCCTCCTTCCAGGTCTCTCCTGCTTCTCAATCATGTAATCTGACGTTATTACATCAGCATAAAAATGTTAACCATTTACTCTACCTAACACCTATCCCCTCCCCAAAGTCTTTATCCCTATTGTATTTACATCCCCCTACATGTTCCCCCCAAAGTCTCAGACTTTGCAGGTTAGTCTCAGAGGTGCCTTGACCAACCACCCTGACCTTGTTATGATCTCCTTTTGAGGTCAGAGGATATTTTGTACTCTCCCTTCGGTCAATGTAATTGATCTTTTTCTCGGTGGCTGTAGCACTTTTCGTAAATCTTTTTTCTTCATCAGGATCGGAGTGCTAGGTTTCTCTCTAATGGACATTAAGACACTGGTTTCTCCCTGGTACTGTGGTCTGTCTCAATCCTATACTATGTTGCTGGAGACTTTTTTTTTCAATGATTAGGTCTTCCTTCTGTTGGTTTTGGACCCACACTCTCTCCTTGGGCTTCAGAACTGGTAACTTATGTACTCTGCCTGTGAAAGTTGAAGCCTGGTTGCTGTTCTGGTCTTTCACTGCTTCACCTTCTTGTGCTTGTTCATTGTGATATTTTGTTTGAGTTTCTGTTCTAGAGATAGAAGCTGTATTCTCAATTTCCTACCCATTGATAACTCAATGGTGAGAAAGTATTGAGTAGTGGCGAAGTTCAATAACTCAGAACTAGATTAAGGTCTTTGGTTTTATCAATAAATATTTTGACAGGATGTACCCCTCGCTCAGATTCTCCATTTGCTTGAGGGTAGCAAGGTCAACTGACTACATGAATAAAGGTATTTTTGGTTGCAAAATTGTGGAATAGCGCATTAGCAAATTGCGGCCCATTGTCGGACACGATGATGCCATGCATTGCATAAATTGAAGGATTGATGACTGCCTCTGCTGTGATACTATACAATCTGTTTACCTAATCCACTGTCCATAGTAATCATTGACAATAAGGAAGATGTTCCCCCTAAATTCAAGTAAGTCCATTCCCAGCTACTCCCAAGGTCTTGATGGAAAGGTAGACGGTAACAGTGGTTCTTTTTGATCTTGGCTATTTACAGCAAAAAACGACTTCCTTTGTAGAGCGAGTAATGCTTGGCCACTAGACTAATTGCTGTGCTCTCGCATGACATTTTGCTATTCCTAGATGATATTCTCCAAAAATCCTACGAAGGTAGCATAGAAAATAGAAGCAGACAATTTGGCCCTTCGAGCCTGCTCAGTCATTCATTATGATCATAAGAACATAAGAACTAGGAGCAGGAGTAGGCCATCTGGCCCCTCGAGCCTGCTCCACCATTCAATGAGATCATGGCTGATCTTTTGTGGACTCCGCTCCACTTTCCGGCCCAAACACCATAACCCTTAATCCCTTTATTCTTCAAAAAACTATCTATCTTTATCTTAAAAACATTTAATGGACGAGCCTCTACTGCTTCACTGGGCAAGGAATTCCATAGATTCACAACCCTTTGGGTGAAGAAGTTCCTCCTAAACTCAGTCCTAAATCTACTTCCCCTTATTTTGAGGCTATGCCCCCTAGTTCTGCTTTCACCCGCCAGTGGAAACAACCTGCCCGCATCTATCCTATCTATTCCCTTCATAATATTGTATGTTTCTATAAGATCCCCCCCTCATCCTTCTAAATTCCAACGAGTACAGTCCCAGTCTACTCAACCTCTCCTCGTAATCCAACCCCTTCAGCTCTGGGATTAACCTAGTGAATCTCCTCTGCACACCCTCCAGTGCCAGTACGTCCTTTCTCAAGTAAGGAGACCAAAACTGAACACAATACTCCAGGTGTGGCCTCACTAACACCTTATACAATTGCAGCAGAACCTCCCTAGTCTTAAACCCCATCCCTCTAGCAATGAAGGACAAAATTCCATTTGCCTTCTTAATCACCTGTTGCACCTCAAAACCAACTTTTTGCGACTCATGCACTAGCACACCCAGGTCTCTCTGCACAGCAGCATGTTTTAATATTTTATCATTGAAATAATAATCCCTTTTGCTGTTATTCCTACCAAAATGGATAACCTCACATTTGTCAACATTGTATTCCATCTGCCAGACTCTAGCCCATTCACTTAGCCTATCCAAATCCCTCTGCAGATTTCCAGTATCCGCTGCACTTTTTGCTTTACCACTCACCTTAGTGTCGTCGGCAAACTTGGACACATTGCACTTTGTCCCCAACTCCAAATCATCTATGTAAATTGTGAACAGTTGTGGGCCCAACACTGATCCCTGAGGGACACCACTAGCGACTGATTGCCAACCAGAGAAACACCCATTAATCCCCACTCTTTGCTTTCTATTAATTAACCAATCCTCTATCCATGCTACTACTTTCCCCTTAATGCCATGCATCTTTATCTTATGCAACAACCTTTTGTGTGGCACCTTGTCAAAGGCTTTCTGGAAATCCAGATATACCACATCCATTGGCTCCCCGTTATCTACCGCACTGTTAATGTCCTCAAAAAATTCCACTAAATTAGTTAGGTACAACCTGCCCTTTATGAACCCATGCTGCGTCTGCCCAATGGGACAATTTCCATCCAGATGCCTCGCTATTTCTTCCTTGATGATAGATTCCAGATTCTTCCCTACTACCGAAGTTAAGCTCACTGGCCTATAATTACCCGCTTTCTGCCTACCTCCTTTTTTAAACAGTGGTGTCACGTTTGCTAATTTCAATCATGGTTGATCATCCAACTCAGTAGCCTAATCCTGCTTTCCCCCCATATCTTTTGATTCTCTTTGCCCTAAGTGCTATATAAACATAGAAGCTGAAGTGCTCGCAGTTTGATTATTCTCTCATTGAAGACGAGGAAGTTATCAATGACTGAAGTACTTGCACTGGTCAAATTACTGCTGTAGTATCGGAATAGTGGGGATATAGTCTGGCCATCCTTTCAGACAATATTCTCAGGTTTGGAGACATTCTTCATCTCGTCGCTGGGCTCGATTTATTTCCCCGAAACCTTTTTCAAGAAGCTAAGTGCCAAGTGAATCTTTAAAAATTAATTGAGATGTGAGCTTCGCTGGCTGGGTCAGCATTCACTGCCCATCCCTATTTGCCCTTGAGAAGGTGGTGGTGAACTATCTTCTTGAACTAATGCATTCCATGTGGTGTAGGTACACCCACTATGCTGTTAGGGAGGGAGTTCCAGGATCTTGACCCAGTGACAGTGAAGGAATGGCGATATATTTCCACGTCAGTATGGTGAGTGGCTTGAAGGAGAACTTACAACTGGCGTTCTTCCCAAGCATCTGCTGCCCTTGTTTTTCTAAATGCCTAAAACGAAAGTGGTCGTGGGTTTGGAAAGTGCTGCCTAAGGGCCCTTGGTGAGTTTCTGCAGTGCATCTTGTAGATATATACGGCTGCCACTGTGCCTCAGAGGTGTCAGAAATGAATGTTCGTGTAAGGGATGCCAAACAAGCGGGCTGCTTTGTCCTGAATGGTGTTGAGCATCTTGAGCGTTGTTGGAATTGCACTCATCCAGACAAGGGGAGAGTATTCCACTATAATACTGATATGTGCCTTGTAGATTGTAGACAGGCTATAGGAGCCAGGAGGTCAGCACGGTAGCATTGTGGATATAACAATTGCTTCACAGCTCCTGGGTCCCAGGTTCGATTCCGGCTTGGGTCACTGTATGTGCGGAGTCTGCACATCCTCCCCGTGTGTGCGTGGGTTTCCTCCCACAGTCCAAAGATGTGCAGGTTAGGTGGATTAGCCATGATAAATTGCCCTTAGTGTCCAAAATTGCCCTTAGTGTTGGGTGGAGGTGTTGACCTTGGGTAGGGTGCTCTTTCCAAGAGCCGGTGCAGTCTCGATGGGCCGAATGGCCTCCTTCTGCACTGTAAATTCTATGTTAATCTACTTTCCACAGGTTTATCAGCCAATGATCTTTTCTTGTAGCCACAGTATTTATAGGGCTAGTCCAATAGTAACCCCCAGAATATTGATGGTGGGGGATTCAGTGATGATAATGCCATTGAATGTCAAGGGGCAATGATTAGATTCTCTCAATGGTTAGATTGTAGGAAATGGTCATCGTTTGACACTATGGCGTGAATGTTATTAGCCACTTGTCAACCCAAGCCTGGATATTGTCCAAGTCGTGCTGCATTTGGACATGGACTGTTTCAGTGTCTGAATCGTCATGAATGGTAAACATTATGCAATCTGGTAAACATTATGCAGTCATCAGCGAACATCCCCACTTCTGACCTTATGATGGAAGGAAGGTAATTCATGGTTGGGCCCAGCACACTCCTCTGATGATGTCCTGGAGCCAAGAAGACAGACCTCCCAATAACCACAACCATCTTCCTTTGTGTGAGGTAGAAGTTCAACCAGCAGAGAATTTTATCCCATTGACTCCAGTTTTGTTAGGGCTCCTTGATGCCAGTCAGTCAATGTGGGGCTTGATGTCAAGGGCAGTCACTCTCACCTCGCCTCTTGATTTCAGTACTTGGGTCCCATGTTTGAACCCAGGTTGTAATGAGGTCAGGAGCTGAGTGGCCCTGGCAGAGCTCAAACTTTGTGCAGGTTATTGGTAATCAAGTGAAATGAAATGAAATGAAAATCGCTTATTGTCACAAGTAGGCTTCAAACAAAGTTACTGTGAAAAGCCCCTAGTCGCCATATTCCGGCGCCTGTACGGGGAGGCTGTTACAGGAATTGAACCGTGCTGCTGGCCTGCCTTGGTCTGCTTTTAAAGCCAGCGATTTAGCCCTGTGCTAAACAGCCCTGATTGTGCAGTTTATGACCCTCTCCATCACTTTTCTGATGAAGAGAGTAGACTGATAGGGTGGTAATTGGCCAGGTTAAATTTGACCTGTTTCTTGCGTACAGGACATACCTGGGCAATTTTCCACATTGCTGGGTAGATGCCAGTGTTGTAGCTGTACTGGAACAGCTTAGCTACAGGTGCGGTAAGGTTTGGAACATAAGTCTTCAGTATTATTGTTGGAATATTGACGGGGCCCATAGCCTTTGCAGTGTCCGATGCCTTCAGTCATTTCTTGATATCACATGGAGTGAATCAAATTGGCTGCAGACTAGAATCGGTGTTGCTGGGGACCTCGAGGAGGCTGAAATGGATCATCCACTTGGCACCCCTGACTGAAGATTGTAGAAAATGCCCGAGCCTCAAATTTTACATTGATGCGCTGGGCTCCCCCATCATTGTGGATGGTGTTATTTGTGGAGCTTCCTCCAGCGAGTTTGTCTAATTATCCACCACCAATCACAGTTGGATGTGGCAGGTCTGTCTGATGGGTATTTATGACAGGGCAAGATCTTCCACACTGGTGGGATCTTCCGGTCCCGCTGATGGCGCACCCCTGCCGCTGGTTTCCCAGCAGCATGGGGTGTATTCCATGGGTATTCCATTGACAGCACTGGGACCAGAATATCCTATTCAGGGTTGTGAATTTCTTCCACGAGTCTTCAGGTGACTTTCTGTAGCCAGTTAAAATGGCTAACTCCCGATTTAGAATGGCTAACCCCGATTTAAAATGGCGAACGGCAAAGGCTGATGGGAAAATCAGCCAACAGGACTAAAACAAGCAGCTACAGGTAAGACTGTGCTGTGTATTCACCTCTGGGAAGGCCAGACAAGATCGATACCAGTAACCATCAGCACAACAAAACACCAGCCATCTGCATACTAATGAGCAATCCCCGGGAACAATGTGCAACATTTTAGACACACAAAGCCAACTCAGACTCGGTGGCGCCAGCAAAAGCCTACACAAAGGGAGGTGAATGACCACCTCAAGACCGCCCATCGATCAAGTAATCGCTCCAGCATTGGAGAAAATCGAACCAAGTGATTGGGACAAAGTCCAATCACTTGGAACCAGGTACAGGGTCCGCCCTGAAAGGCAGGAAACCCCTGGGGACTATAAGAATAGAGTCCAAGTTCAAATAGTTCTTCTTGACTGGGTCACTCAGCAACGCGAACCAACCCTTGACAGTGACCGGTCCAGCCATCGCTGAAATAAAGTAAGTCTTACTTCAACGCTCGCTACGAGATAGGCACTACTAGCTACCAATCTGTACCAACTTCGAATCCCGCAGGCTCAGAACCCGAACGAATCTTGTGCTCAGTTATAAAAACAGTAATAAATTATAAAATATAAATTATTTTTCGAAATTTAGAGTACCCAATTCATTTTTTCTAATTAAGGGGCAATTTAGCGTCGCCAATCCACCTACTCTGCACATCTTTAGGTTGCGGGGGCAAAACCCATGCAAACATGGGGAGAATGTGCAAACTCCACACAGACAGTGACCCAGGGCCGGGATCGAACCTGGGACCTCGGCGCCGTGAGGCAGCAGTGCTTACCACTGCGCCATCGTGCTGCCCTAAAATATAAATTTTAATAAAAGATTGGAAATAAAAATTCACCAAGTAAAAAATGTACTTAAAAAACAACCGAGTGTCTTGAGTCAGGGAGATGGGGCGGTGCAGAACGTTGGTGCGCACGTATGAAGGATTGAACTTGGTCACTTGAGTGGCATTGTAAAGTCAAAACCGACATTGTAAAGTCGAAACATGGTGTCAATTTATAAAATGTTGCAAGTGCCATTCGTCGTAACTTAAAAGAACTGCCTGTAGTAGCAAGATCTGCATGTAGTAGCAAGATAACAGCTTAAGTAGCAAGTCTATTTTTTCATGAAAATTCTAATGCGTTCAGCTTATAACTGAAGTGTTAAAAAAAAACACATCTTTCTGAGTCAGCAGAGTAGAATTGATTGCCTCACCTTCTCTGAATGCTAGCTTACTGGGATGTCAGATGTGGTATCTGTTCCCCTTTGAATCATCTGTTTCCTGGATAGATCCACCTTTCATGTCAGCATATATATATATTTGGACTAATACTGGTTGAAATCTTGCTTCCCTTTTTCTCTGGGACATTCGTCCAAGTGGCACACTTAAATATCTGCATGTATTCTCATTTGTATAGTCCCTCAATTTCATCTTTCTTTCTTTCAATACCTTTTCCCCATCTTTCCTTGGGCGCCGCGGCCAACCTTTTAAATGGAGCTGTGCTCTGCCCCGCGCGCTTTATCCACTTTTGTGTCAAAAACACTGTACCTTTGATTTCAAGTAGCCTTCAATTTAATCTTTAACCAATCCGACTGACACATTCCCTCAAGTTGTCAATCATTTTGAACAAACACCTAGCAAGAAATCATAATCTTCATGCCAGGTGAAGAATCTTACATTCGGAAACAAAAACCCATACATAAAAGTGGCGAGTTTGATTCGTTAACTTCTGACTTCAATAATAAACGAACGGAACAACTTCAAATAAAAAGATTGCTGTTTTTTTTTTTAAACTTCCCAGATTGCTATTTTAGTTATGACCTTGAAAACTTGGCTGGGGTTTGCTGCTTCTGTGCTCATACACTTATGATTTTTCATCTATTAAAAATGTGTAGAAGTCATGAGCTTCACATCTAGCAATATTGTGAAAAATTCCTAATTTTATCCAGGCATCCATGACTGCACCATTAACTATTTGTTTTCCCAGAGAGTCAGATTCCTAAAACCACCATTTTGAGGACACGCAGCTTGTTAGTGTGTTTCCCCATCAGTTATAATGAGAACATGGCAGTTATCAAACTGTGACTGAAATTATTCAGATGAGCAGATGAGGACTGTTCTGTTGATTCAGCTGAGTCAGGGGTTAAAACCTTAATTCTGAAACCTAGGCAGTTTTTAAATTGAGAAACCAAAATGCAGGACACCACAAAGGGTTGAGAATTGCAATGGGAGTGGTGATTAAGTCAGAATCAAGATCCTAAAAGTAGAGGCAGGACAGACTAAAAGAGTCAAAGAGTTTTCCTGCCAAAGAATGAAGTGGAGTGATATGACACATTTGTGAAAAGTAATGGGATCATAGAAACAGTCAGCCCTTCAGCCCCTCGAGCCTGCTCAGCATTTAGTAAGATCATGGCTGAATTGTGGCCTAACTCCATATACTGCCTTTGACCCGTATTCCTTAATACCTTTGCCTAACAAAATTTAATCTGTCTCAGACTTAAAATTAACAAGTGATCTGGCATCAACTGCCATTTGTGGAAGAGAGTTCCAAACCTCTACCATCCTTTGTGTATAGAAGTTAACATCTCTCCTGAATGGTCTGGCCCTAATTTTTAGACTATGCCCTTTAGTTCTCGAATCTCCAACCGGGGGAAACAGTTTATCTTTATCTACCCTGGACTGGATTCTCCACCTTGCGACACCTTGGATACAGCGACGATGAGGACAGGCTGCACCCAGTCGAGGAAAAGATCGGGAAACAGTTTATCTTTATCTACCCTGGGCTAGATTCTCCATCAAGAACAAAGAAAAGGCCCTCCAAACCTGTGCCGACCATGCTGCCCGCCTAAACTAAAATCTTCTACATTTCCTGGGTCCGTATCTCTCTATTCCCATCCTATTCATGTATTTGTCAAGATGCCCCTTAAATGTCACTATCGTCCCTGCTTCCACCTCCTCCGGCAGCGAGTTCCAGGCACCCACTACCCTCTGTGTAAAAAAAACTTGCTTCGTACATCTCCTCTAAACCTTGCCCCTCGCACCTTAAACCTATGCCCTCTAGTAATTGACCTCTCTACCCTGGGAAAAAGCCTCTGACTATCCACTCTGTCTATGCCCCTCATAATTTTGTAGACCTCCTCAACCTCCGTCGTTCCAGTGAGAACAAACCGAGTTTATTCAACTGCTCCTCATAGCTAATGCCCTCCATACCAGGCAACATCCTGGTAAATCTCTTCGGCACCCTCTCCAAAGCCTCCACATCCTTCTGGTAGTGTGGCGACCAGAATTGAACACTATACTCCAAGTGTGGCCTAACTAAGGTTCTATACAGCTGCAACATGACTTGCCAATTCTTATACTCAATGCCCCGGTCAATGAAGGCAAGCATGCCGTATGCCTTCTTGGCTACCTTCTCCACCTGTGTTGCCCCTTTCAGTGACCTGTGGACCTCTACAAATAGATCTCTCTGACTGTCAATACTCTTGACACCTCATCTCGCGACACCTTGGATACGGCAACGATGAGGACAGGCTGCACCCAGCGGAGGAAAAGATCCAGGCTATCAAGGGAGCCCCAAAACCTGAAAGTACAATGGGGCTTGTAAATTATCATGGGAAGTTTATCCCAAATGTGGCTACCTTGTTGGTGCCCATGCACATGCGATTGAAGATAAACCAAAAAGCTTTTGCCGGAGTGAAACGACAGTTACTGTTGGCTAAACTATTGACGCACGATGATCCATCGAGATCACTCGTCCTCACAAATGGCACCTCCCTGTATGGCATTGGAGCAGTGTTGTCCCACCGGTGGGAGGATGGGATGGAACATCAGATAGCATACGCGTCCAGAACTCTGGAGGGTGCAGGTCGTTGCTACGCACAGATAAAGAAAGGAGGACAGGCTGTGAAGTACACGTTAAAATAATTTCACTAGTACGCCTATGGGCGTCATTTCATGGTGATCACAGATCATAAGCCCTTACTCCGCCTCTTCAAGGAAGACGAGATGATTCCACCGTTAGCTGGGCACTTGTGTTGGCAGCTTATGAACATACATTTGAATATTATCCAGGAGCACAGGTCGCACATGCGGATGCCCTCTGACGACTTCAAATATGAAAATGCTCTTGAGAAGCATGTGTGGTGGCCAGAATTTGATGGCGAAATAAGGCGAATGGGACTGCAATGTGCGGCTTGCCAGGAACACCAGAAGCTCCCTCCATCGGCCTCGCTCCACCCTTGGGAAAGGCCAGGTTGCCCTTGCATGCCGACTTCACGGGGCAGTTTATGGGATCAATGTTTCTGATCTTTATAGATGCTCACCCAAAATGGCTTGAGGTGCACCGAATGTCTTCTCCCACCATGCGAATCACCGTGGAGAAATTGACCCACCATTCTGCACCCATGGAATTCCAGAAGTGCTTATCACAGACAATGGAACTACATTTACCAACATTTACGCATGCCAATGGGGTGAATCACATCCAAACCACTCTACCATCCATCCTGAAATGGTTTGGCTGAACGAGCAGTCCAGACGTTTAAACAGGATATGAAGAAACAGAACACGGGTTCTCTTGAAAAGAAGCTGGCGCCGGTCTTATTCAACTACTGAATGATGCCGCACATCACAACCGGGGTAGTGCGGGCGGAATTGCTCTTGGGCCAATGCCTCTGGACCTACCTGTTCTAACCTGCCTACTTACCATTGCCTGGGGACTAATGACTATCCCACAATCCTATGGGAGTATGAGCTTCCCCAATGAGGGGGGCGGAGAAACTCCTAGTATAAATAAGCTGACCAGTTCAGGAACCAGGAGGAAGGAGTATGTAGCAAGAGAAGTTACAGCTACTGTTATGTATATAGGTTATAATAAATAAATGTTATTACTTTGTATCCTTAAAACTCGTGCTGGATTCTTCGTGGCGCTTACAAAACTGGCGACGAAGGTAAAAGTGAATAGCTGTCTACACTGCTGAAGCCACCTCCCTGGATTTTTGTTGGCTACAGGTTGGAAGTTGTTTTCTATTATACCATGCCTCTGTACGGACGTTTGGATGTTTTTGATGCTGCGCTGGAAAGCTGGAACCAGTACACACAACGGATGAGTTACTATTTCCGGGCAAACAATATCACCGAAAACGAGCGCCAGGTGGTCATATTGCTCACCGCCTGCGGCCCGCATACGTTTGGGGTGATTAGGAGCCTTACGTACCCAGCTGCGCCGGACACCAAAACGTTTGATGAACTTGTGAATATAGTGGGGCAACACTTTAACCTAACCCCGTCCACGATAGTCCAGTGTTACCGGTTTAATACCGCTGAGAGGACCCCTGGAGAATCCCTTGCCGATTTTCTATCCAGGCTACGCAGGATTGCGGAGTACTGTGACTATGGTGAGACCTTGTCAGAAATGTTACGCGACCGTTTGGTTTGCGGTATTAACAATGCAGCCACCCAGAGAAAGTTGTTAACGGAGCCAACATTAACTTTTCAACAGGCCATTCAAATAGTCTTGTCCCGAGAGAGCACAGAGCGAGGAGTACAGGAGCTACAGGGAATGGAAGTGCATGCCTTGGGGCGCAACCCTTTCCGTCCAAAAACGTCCCCCCGCACTCCTGCGGTACCTTGGGCGAGGCAACGTCCGGACCGACGCCAGTGGCCATCGGACATTCCTCCCCGAAGGGAGCCTTCTCCAGAGCCAATGGATGAGGAGCCATGTTCGTGTCAGACTTGTAGGCGCCGACCCCGTCGCGGACGGCGGTCCTGGGGACACTAGAGGCGCCGTCGTTCCGACCGAAACTGGGACCAGCCCAGAGGCCGTACCTTCCATGTGGATGAACCTGCGGCGACTACTCCTGAGGACGTGGAGACCGAGGACGACTGCCTGCAGCTGCAGTGTGGCAGCTCCCCGTGTGGCCCCCATTAAGGTGACAGTACGGGTCAATGGCCACCCGCTTGAGATGGAGTTGGATACTGGCGCAGCGGTCTCCGTGATCGCCCAGAGGACATTCGACCGCATCAAGCAGGGTATACAGACCCTTACATTAACCGACTCACAGGCCAGGTTGGCCACCTACACGGGGGAACCACTGGACATTGCAGGAACTACAATGACCCCTGTTGTCTATGGACGCAAGGAGGGGCGTTTCCCACTTATCGTGGTGCGCGGCCATGGGCCCAGCCTGTTGGGTCGGGACTGGTTGCGCCATTTGCGGTTGCAATGGCAGCACATCCTCCAAACAGTTTCTGAAGGGTTGACTGAGGTGCTAGGACGATACCCAGATGTATTCCAGCCTGGTTTGGGGAAAATAAAAGGGGCCGTAGCCCGTATCCAAGTTGAACCAGGAGCCACGCCGCGCTATTTCCGGGCGCGCCCAGTGCCTTACGCCTTGCTCGAGAAGGTAGAAGGGGAGCTCACTCGTTTGGAGAGTTTGGGTATTATCAGGCCTGTCCGTTTTGCTGACTGGGCAGCACCAATTGTACCTGTAATGAAGCCAGATGCCACAGTTCGCTTGTGTGGCGACTATAAACTTACAGTGAATACAGTTTCCCGACTCGACCGATATCCAATGCCTCGCATAGAGGATCTCTACGCGAAACTTGCAGGTGGACTCTCGTTCACAAAATTAGATATGAGTCACGCCTACCTGCAGTTGGAGCTGGACCCTGCCTCCCGACCATATGTAACGATTAATACACACCGGGGCCTGTATGAATATACACGGTTGCCCTTTGGAGTATCCTCTGCCTGCGCAATTTTTCAACGTGTTATGGAGGGCATTTTGAGAGGTTTACCACGTGTGGCTGTCTACCTAGATGACGTTTTGATTACAGGGACGTCGGACATTTGGAAAATCTGGAGGCTGTCCTTGGAAGCTTTTTGGAGGCTGGAGTCCGTTTACGTCGCACAAAGTGCGTATTTCAGGCAAAGGAAGTAGTCTACCTAGGTTATCGGGTGGACCGCGAAGGTCTGCACCCCGTCGCAGAGAAGGTGCGTGCAATTCAACATGCCCCCACCCCGACTGACACTTCGCATCTTCGTTCTTTTCTCGGTCTCGTAAACTATTACAGGAAGTTCCTCCCCAATCTGGCAACTACGCTGGCCCCTTTGCACCTTCTGCTAAAGAAAAATCACACCTGGGTTTGGGGTCAGCCACAAGAAACCGCTTTCCGGCGGGTAAAGCAACAATTGTCGTCGTCTGGGTTACTAACCCACTATGATCCTGGAAAGCCTTTGCTCGTCACATGTGATGCATCCCCGTATGGTATTGGGGCCTTCCTGTCCCACAAGATGGAGAACGGGGCCGAGCAACCGATAGCTTTCGCCTCCCGCACATTGACTGCAGCGGAGAAAAAGTACGCGCAGATTGAGAAGGAGGGCCTGGCAGTGGTTTTTGCGGTGAAACGCTTCCACCAGTACGTGTATGGCCGCCATTTCACTATCGTGACTGCTCATAAGCCCCTGCTGGGCCTTTTCAGAGAGGATAAGCCAATACCGCCCATTGCTTCTGCACGGATCCAGCGCTGGGCTTTGTTGCTTGCTGCATACGAGTATTCTCTGGAGCACAAACCCGGTACGCAGATAGCAAATGCCGACGCACTGAGCCGATTGCCTTTATCGACCGGCCCCATGTCGACCCCCACGACCGGTGAGGTGGTTGCAACCCTAAATTTTATGGACATCTTGCCTGTCACGGCATCACAGATCCGTGAGTGGACCCAGACGGAGCCAGTCCTGTCAAAGGTTCGGCACATAGTCCTGTATGGTGGGCAGCATAGACAGCTCCCAGGCGAGTTGCGGGCATTTTCCTCCAAGCTGTCAGAATTCAGCGTGGAAGACGGCATCCTCTTGTGGGGGACGCGTGTGATTGTCCCGGAAAAAGGCCAGGAGCTGATACTATCAGACTTGCACAATGGGCATCCAGGCGTGACCAAAATGAAAATGTTGGCCCGGAGTTATGTCTGGTGGCCAGGCCTCGACACCGACATTGAGAAGGTGGCCCAAAACTGCTCCATTTGCCAGGAGCATCAGAAGCTTCCGCCGGCCGCGCCCCTACATCACTGGGAATGGCCAGGGCGGCCTTGGGCACGCTTGCATGCAGATTTCGCAGGTACTTTTCAAGGATCCATGTTCCTTCTACTAATTGACGCCCAGTCCAAATGGCTAGAGGTGCATAAGATGCAGAGGACAACGTCCTGCGCAACAATTGAAAAGATGCGTTTATCATTTAGTACGCATCGCCTCTCCGAGGTGCTGGTCACGGATAATGGCACTCCATTCACGAGTGAGGAGTTTGCTAGGTTCACAAAGATGAACGGCATCCGCCATATCCGCACTGCCCCTTACCACCTGGCTTCAAATGGGTTGGCAGAGCACGCAGTGCAGACATTCAAAAGAGGCCTAAAGAAGCAGTCTTCCGGATCAATGGACACGAGACTGGCTTGCTTTTTGTTTACGTACAGGACCACCCCCCATGCAGTGACTGGGGTAGCTCCCGCAGAACTCCTAATGGGCCGGAGACTTCGCACCCGTCTCAGTATGGTTTTCCCGGACATTGGCGCAAAAGTACGCCACACACAAGAACGGCAGGGACAGGGATTTTCTCGGCATCGTCCGATTCGGCAGTTTGCGCCCGGTGACCCAGTATTCGTTCGGAATTTTACTGGTGGTGCCCAATGGGTTCCTGGTGTAATCTTTCGCCAAACGGGCCCTATATCTTACCAAGTGCAAGCCCAGGGTCGTCTCCAGCGAAAACATGTAGACCACGTTCGGTCCAGAAGATCATCCCCTCAAAAGATTCCCCGTCCCCGGAGCTCATTTCAACAGCCGCAGAGACCAGAGACAAGGGAAGGTAGTCCTCACAATCTTCCACTGGTGCCTCACTCGAAGCCTGCGCAGGTCGTTACGGGACCAAATGGAGATGGAGACGCTGACATGACGGAGGCAGCAGACTCTGACTCCGAGATGGAGACACAGGATGCATCAGAGGGGGAATCCTCGGGTCCACGGGCCGTGGATGTACAACCGCGCCATTCATCACGGAAGCGCCGTTCTCCGTCTCGTTACACGCCGCCTGATCCAGCACCGCGTGCAAATGGCGTCCGGCCTGCGGCCAAACGAGTCCGACGCCTTCCTTCGCCAGGGTCTTCGGTGGATTCCTTGGACTTTGGGGGGGGGGGGGGGGATGTTATAACCTGCCTACTTACCATTGGCTGAGGACTAATGACTATCCCACAATCCTATGGGAGTATGAGCTTCCCCAATGAGGGGGGCGGAGAAACTCCTAGTATAAATAAGCTGGCCAGTTCAGGAACCAGGAGGAAGGAGTATGTAGCAAGGGAAGTTACTGCTACTGTTATGTATATATGTTATAATAAATAAATGTTATTACTTTGTATCCTTAAAACTCGTGCTGGATTCTTCGTGGCGCTTACAAAACTACCTGAGCTTAACATTCCTGTGTCTTGGCGGGAAGGTAGAAGTGAAGCAAGGCCTGCAGAAAAGGTACCATGATCACCGAAGATGTGATAGAGGTTTTGAACAAGGGGACTCTGTATATGTTTGATATATTGAGGACGGCGGCCAATGGGTCCCAGGGACTAGTGGAGAAAACGGGGCCAGTTTCTCACGTCAGGACTAGAGAAAGGACAGTGTGGAAACACTGGGACCACCTCAAGGGCAGGAAACCCACCTCGGAGGAATCCATGCTGGGTGGATCGGTGTCTCAATCACCCTGTCTGTCATCCTTTAGTCAGGAAGCACCCCCATCAGGTACCTGTGCCCGGACCAGCATGACTTGGCTGTGAACCATGGACCTGGAACCCTCAGTACTCTCGGAGGACATCGCAATCGGAGATGATACCCCAACACTGCCCCTTCGTCGTTCTACACGATAAAGACAATCCTCAACACAACATACACCCCCTGGACTTCCGGGTGAGGCGATGACCAGCTAAGTCGCACGTTTCGGCACCTCCCATTTTAATGGACTTTTGGGCTCTTATCGGGAGCCCCAACGGCAATTTTCAAAGGCTAAACCCACTGTGAGGCGACATAGAAGGGAGTCCCCCCGGATGTGAATGGACAGAAGAGATAATAGCGGCCATAATGCGGAGGATCCTCTGGAGCAGCGGCAAAGAAGGGAAGTGAGAAGCAAGATGGCGGCGGAGGGAGGCCAGTTGGTATGGGGCCTGGAACAGCAGGAGTTCCTCCGGCGATGTGTGGAGGAGCTCAAGAAGGAGGTGCTGGCGCCAATGCTGCAGGTGATTGAGGGGTTAAAGGAGGCGCAGAAGACCCAAGAGATGGAGCTCCGTGGAGTGGAGGCAAAAGCTGCCGAAAATGAGGATGAGATACAGGGCTTGGTGGTGAAGACAGAGACGCACGAGGCACTGCATAAGAGGTGCATGGAGAGACTGGAAGCCCTGGAAAATAGCTCGAGGAGGAAGAACTTAAGAATCTTGGGGCTTCCCGAAGAGGCAGAGGGAGCGGACGTTGGGGCATATGTGAGCACGATGCTCCATACCTTAATGGGAGCTGAGGCCCCGACGGGCCCCCTGGAAGTGGAGGGAGCGTACCGAGTCCTCGTGAGAAGACCAAAGGCAGGAGAAATACCTCGAGCATTAGTGGTTGAGGTTCCACCGCTACAAGGACAGGGAGATGGTCCTGAGATGGGCGAAAAAGACACGGAGCAGCAGGTGGGAGAATGCGGTGATCCGCGTGTATCAGGATTGGAGTGCGGAGGTGGCGAGAAGGAGGGAGAGTTTCAATCGGGCCAAGGCGATGCTCCACAAGAGGAAAGTGAAATTTGGAATGCTGCAGCCGGCAAGACTGTGGGTTACACACCAGGGTAAACAACACTATTTCAAGACGGCAGAGGAGGCGTGGACATTTATTGGAAGAGGAGAAGTTGGATTAGATTTGAGAAAGAGTGTTTGAAATTAAGTAGCGAGGTGGTGGCAAGGGACTGCGAATCAGGTGGGGGAAAATTTTCTTTCCCCTCGAAGGGGAGGGGGACACGAAGAAATGTGGGCGCCGGTGGGGAAGGGGAGGGGGAAGGAGAGAGGGAGCTGTGCCATCAGGGGCGGGGCCGAGAGGGAAGCGCGGGCTTTGTTCCCATGCTATGGAAAGTGTGGCGGGAAAAGGGGGCGCAGGAAGGAGGGGGCCTCACATAATGGGAGGCTAAGGATAAACGGGGGAAGCCGAGGTCAGCCAGAGTTTACTGACTTCCGGAAGCAATATGGGGTGAGCAACTAAGCTAGAGAGGGATCTAGCGGGGGGGGGGGGGGGGGGGGGGGGGGTTAACTGGGTTGCTGCTGCTAAGGGGAAGGGGGAGCTGTTACGGGATGGGATGGTCGGGACGGGAGGGCACCGTCCGGGGGATAAGCGGGTGCGTGGGAACCGGGTGAGGAGCTGGTCTAAAAAAGGGGATGGCTAGTCGACGAGGGGGGGGGGGGGTAAAGAGCCCCCCAACCCGGTTGATCACGTGGAATGTGAGAGGGTTGAATGGGCCGATTAAGAGGGCAAGGGTATTTGCGCACCTAAAGAAGCTAAAGGCAGACGTGGTCATGCTTCAGGAGACGCACCTGAAACTGGCGGATCAGGTCAGATTAAGAAAAGAATGGGTGGGACAGGTATTCCACTCGGGCTTGGATGCGAAAAATAGAGGGGTGGCAATACTAGTGGGGAAACGGGTATTGTTTGAGGCGAAGACCACAGTGGGGATAGATACGTGATGGTGAGTGGTAGATTGCAAGGTGAGGTGGTGGTGCTGGTGAACGGATATGCCCCGAACTGGGATGATGCGAACTTTATGAAGCGCATGTTGGGGCGCATCCCGGACCTGGAGATGGGAAAGTTGGTAATGGCGGGGGGGGGGGGACTTCAACACGGTGCTGGAACCAGGGCTGGACCGATCCAGATCTAGGACCGGGAGGAGGCCGGCAGCGGCCAAGGTGCTTAAGGAGCAGATGGGAGGAGTGGATCCCTGGAGATTTACTAGACCAAGGAGTAAAGAGTTTTTCTTCTTCTCCCATGTCCACAAAGTGTACTCCCGGATAGACTTCTTTGTCCTGGGAAGGGCGCTGATCCCGAAGGTGGCAGGAACGGAGTATTCGGCTATAGCCATTTCAGATCATGCCCCACATTGGGTAGATCTGGAAGTAGGAGAGGAAAAGGAGCAGCGCCCACTCTGGAGATTAGATATGGGACTGTTGGTATGTGTAAGGGTGAGGGGAAGTATTGAAAGGTACCTAGAGATTAATGATGACGGAGAGGTTCAGGTGGGAGTGGTCTGGGAGGCGCTGAAGGCGGTGGTTAGAGGGGAGCTGATCACCATCAGGGCCCATAAGGGGAAACAAGAGGGTAAAGAAAGGGAGAGATTGTTGGGGGAGATTTTGAGGGTGGATAGGCAATATGCGGAGGCTCCAGATGAAGGGTTATACAGGGAAAGACGGAGATTGCATACGGACTTTGACTTGTTGACCACGGGTAAGGCGGAGGCACAATGGAGGAAGGCACAGGGAGTGCAGTATGAATATGGAGAGAAGGCGAGCCGGCTGCTGGCCCAACAACTTAGGAAGAGGGGGGCGGCGAGAGAGATCGGAGGGGTTAGAGATGGAGCGGAGAGGGTGAACGGGGTGTTTAGGGTATTTTACGAGAGGCTATATAAGGCTCAACCCCCGGAAGGGATAGAGGGAATGAAGCGTTTCCTAGACCAGCTGGAGTTCCCGAAGGTTGAGGAACAGGAGATGACAGGACTGGGAGCGCAGATTGAGGTGGAGGTGGTGGTAAAAGGAATTGGGAACATGCAGGCAGGGAAGGCCCCGGGACCGGATGGGTTCCCGGTGGAGTTCTATAGGAAATACGTGGACCTGCTGGCCCCACCTCTGACGAGAACCTTTAATGAGGCTAGGGAAAGGGGGACACTACCCCCGACAATGTCGGAGGCGACGATATCGCTGATCCTGAAAAGAGACAGAGACCCGCTACAGTGCGGGTCATACAGGCCCATTTCCCTCTTGAACGTAGATGCCAAGCTTTTGGCCAGGGTGATGGCGACGAGGATAGAGAACTGTGTCCCTTGGGTGGTGCATGATGATCAAACGGGGTTTGTTAAAGGGAGGCAATTGAATGCTAATATACGGAGGCTGTTGGGGGTGATGATGATGCCCCTGCCGGAGGGGGAGGCGGAGATAGTGGTGGCGATGGATGCAGAGAAAGCATTTGATAGAGTGGAGTGGGACTACCTGTGGGAAGTACTGAGGAGATTTGGATTTGGAGAGGGGTTCATTAGATGGGTTCAGCTCCTGTACAGGGCCCCGATGGCAAGTGTGATTACAAATAGGCAACGATCTGACCAATTCCGACTATATAGGGGTACAAGACAGGGATGTCCCCTGTCCCCATTACTGTTTGCGTTGGCAATTGAGCCATTGGCCATAGCGCTGAGGGGCTCTAAGAAGTGGAGGGGGGTACTTAGAGGAGGAGAAGAGCATCGGGTGTCATTATACGCGGATGATTTGTTGTTGTGTGTCGCGGACCCAGTGGAGGGAATGCCTGAGATAATGCAGACACTCGGAGTTTGGAGAATTTTCAGGATATAAATTGAATATGGGGAAGAGTGAACTGTTTGTGATGCACCCCGGGGAACAGGGCAGGGGAATAGACGATTTACCGTTGAGGAGGGTAATAAGAGACTTCCGGTTTTTAGGGATCCAGATGGCCAGGAATTGGGGAACCTTGCAGAAGCTTAACTTGGCACGACTGGTAGAGCAGATGGAAGAGGACTTTAGGAGGTGGGACATGGCACCCCTGTCATTGGCGGGCAGGGTGCAGGCGGTTAAAATGGTGGTCCTTCCGAGGTTTCTTTTTGTGTTCCAGTGCCTCCCTGTACTGATTACAAAGGCCTTTTTTAAGAAGGTGGACAAGAGTATTATGAGCTTTGTGTGGGCTGGAAAGGCCCCAAGAGTAAAGAGGGGGTTCCTGCAGTGCAGTAGGGACAGAGGGGGACTGGCACTGCCGAGTCTAAGTGATTATTATTGGGCCGCCAACGTGTCAATGATATGTAAGTGGATGAGGGAAGGGGAAGGAGCGGCGTGGAAAAGACTGGAGATGGCGTCCTGTATGGGAACTAGCTTAAAAGCACTGGCGACGGCACCGTTACCGTTCTCCCCGAAAAAATACACCACAAACCCAGTGGTGGTGGCAACTCTGAAAATTTGGGGGCAGTGGAGACGACATAAGGGAGTGACGGGTGCCTCAGTGTGGTCCCCGATAAGGAACAACCTTAGGTTCGTCCCGGGAAGGATAGATGGGGATTTAAATTTTGGCAGCGAGCAGGAATTGCGAAATTGAAGGACTTGTTCTTCGACGGGACGTTCGCGAGTCTGGGAGCACTGACAGAAAAATATGGGTTGCCACCTGGGAATGCATTTCGCTATATGCAAGTGAGGGCATTTGTGAGGCAACAGGTGAGGGAATTTCCGCAGCTCCCGGCGCAAGAGATCCAGGACAGAGTGATTTTGGGGGCATGGGTGGGTGATGGTAGGGTGTCAGATATATCTAGGGAAATGAGAGACGAGGGGGAGACGATGGTAGAGGAGCTGAAGGGAAAATGGGAGGAGGAGCTGGGGGAAGAGATTGAGGAGGGGCTGTGGGCAGATGCCCTAAGTAGGGTAAACTCTTCGTCCTCGTGTGCCAGGCTCAGCCTGATACAATTCAAGGTTCTACACAGGGCGCATATGACGGGAACAAGGCCGAGTAGATTTTTTGGAGTGGAGGATAGGTGCGGGAGATGCGCGGGAAGCCCGGCGAACCACACCCACATGTTTTGGTCATGTCCGGTATTGCATGGGTTCTGAGTGGGTGTGGCAAAAGTGATCTCGAAGGTGGTGGGGGTCCGGGTCAAACCAAACTGGGGGTTGGCTATATTTGGGGTTGCAGATGAGCTGGGAGTACAGGAGGCGAGAGAGGCCGACGTGTTGGCATTTGCGTCCCTAGTAGCCCGGCGAAGGATTCTACTTCTGTGGAAAGAAGCGAAGCCCCCGGGTGTGGAGGCCTGGATCAACGACATGGCAGGGTTTATAAAACTGGAGCGGATAAAATATGCATTAAGAGGTTCGGCTCAATGGTTCACCAGGCAGTGGCAACCGTTCCTCGACTATCTCGCAGAGCGATAAGGGAAAATAGAAAAGGCAGCAGCAGCAGCCCGGGCGGGGGGGGGGGGGGGCTCATTTGGGTCTTCAGGGGTTTTATGTGTGTGTTTATATATTAGTTATTTATATTTGATTTCACAAAGTTACTATTTTAGTTATTATTTCTGTTTCTTAATTTGTTGTTGGCAGTTGCCGTTAGTCAGCATATTATTTATTTAAAAAAACGATCAATGTATATATTATTACAAAGTTGTAAAATGGGAAATTTTTGTTTGATCGAAAAACTTTAATAAAATATATTTACAAAAAAAAAACATACACCCCCTGACCCAGCCCCACAGCTGATAGAAGCACAGGCACGTGCGAAATGGCAAAGAAGGCCCCTTCAAAAATACATTGCAGGGGAACCTTTGGACTTGGGAGGGGCGGGGGTGGAGGATATAATAGCTCTCACGAGACCCATGGGGCCACATTGACGGTGAGACCTGTAGAATATGAGTTTCCCAGCTAGTGGACAGAGGCCTGCCCAGCTGGAGCTCTTAAACACGCTGTTTAAAAGCCAGCTTGAACTGGGACCGGCACTTCTGGTGGTCCTGATTGGGACCCAGAGTTGTAAGCTGTGTTGCAGCCTTTACATTAACTAAATAAGCATTAGTGAACTTACCTTGTCGGGCCTCCTGACTTTTTATAACGACATACTATCTTCTTTTTGTAGGCAACTTACACTTTTAACTACTGAAAATGACATCACTTGCATACTGATCACCGATTGCACTCTCCACGGAACTATAGTCCTTTTAGCCCATGGTTGCTCACAGCTTCCAATGGGTTTCCGTATCCCCGCTTCACTGAACCCGGTGACCATCTTCAAGCGCTTTCCTCCGTTTTCAGAGAGTTTCTTAAATCCACTACTAGCAGTAAAACCTGTTCCAATGTATCTCCTTCTGCTAGCCATGGCAGTGGAGAGTCTCCTGGATTCTTTTAGCTGGCTGCAGGATGCATCTCTTCAACAAGAAACCATCTTCATCCCTCATCAGACTGGTATTCCACAAAGCAAATCAGCCTCATCTCTTTGCTGACCATCCAGTACCACTTCTATCCATCTATGATACACATTGAATTGTAGAGAAGTCGGTCAACTGATCTAAAAAAAGTCGCTGTCTGCACTTTTCCCCACGGCAATATGATGTACATTAACTTTCCATCCATTGAAGTTTACATAGAATTTACAGTGCAGAAGGAGGCCGTTCGGCCCATCGAGTCTGCACCGGCTCTTGGAAAGAGCACCTATCCAAGGTCCACACCTCCACCCTATCCTCATAACCCAGTAACCCGACCCAACACTAAGGACAATTTTGGACACTAAGGGCAATTTAGCATGGTCAATCCACCTAACCTGCACACCTTTGGACTGTGGGAGGAAACTGGAGCACCCGGAGGAAACCCACGCACACACAGGGAGGATGTGCAGACTCCACACAGACAGTGACCCAAGCCGGAATCGAACCTGGGACCCTGGAGTTGTGAAGCAATTGTGCTATCCACAATGCTACCGTGCTGCCCAGTAGAAATGTTAATTAGCTATCATGGATTCCAACTCCCTTTCATGTTAAAGTAAATAGGCTGTGAACAGTTCCGTTCACAATCAGATACTAACAACATCTTTCTGGGCAATGGGAAACACTGACTCTATTTGTTGTAAACTCAGACTGTTACCATTGTCCCTGAGCGTTAATACCTTGCATCTTCTTCTCTGTAAAACAATCTAAGCCTTCCTTTGATCTCTGACAATCAAACCACCCACGTCTACTGTTAGGACAGCAGAATAGGTCACAAACTCCTTTCATTTACCCTAAATTTAAAACTACAGTCCCAAAATATCTTATAAACCCCACAATTCTAACAGAAATACAAATTGATTGTAATTACAGCATTATTTACACAGTTTTTAATGAATATGGGTATTTATGTTGTTGGCTTCATTATTGCATAGATATAGCACAGAAAATCTAAAAGCAGGTTCATTAGATTTAAAATAAGCTCCTCATGCGATACTGCACACTACTAAATCCTTAACTTTTAAAAACCATAGCTTTAACGTTTGCTTTTTAATTGAAGACAATCGGATGAACTGGAAAATTATAGGCATTACAACTGGAGCATTAGCACCGTACGAAATGGTTTTCACAGTGAAACAAAGGCATTGTCACATGCTCGAGCCCAAGCTCCTGACAAAAACACTGAAACAGTATTGGAATGGTTATTAGGCACTTCTCCCACGCAAACAAAAATGCTTTTGAAATGAGCTCAACATATCGATTTAAGCGAGGCAGTGCAACACTGGAATGAACAAATTCAAACTTCTACAAATCATTCAAATGTATTATTCATCTGTCAGAGACAGCGGTCCTTGGAAAAGATTAAAAAGGTATTTGTGCATGCAATTTTACTCTTTCAGCTGTTTAAGCAAGTAGGCTTGAAGGCAACTCCTTTGACATGTCAATTTTTGTTCGATTATGCAGCTGTAGATTGCCAGGGATCTTTTTTGTTGAAAGCACTATATGAATGCAAGTTATTCTGGTTGTTGTGCATCTCTCCAAAGATGTCTGCTGCAAAATTCAGATTTGTTGTACCCGTTGTTTGGGTACTACCCTCGGTCCAAAATGACATCCAAGAGACATGCGCACACTTCTGGGTGAATTGCATTGGATGCATACTGTTGAGGGTGTTACTTTTTGCACATGTAGCCCATGCATTTCCAGCGGGGGTTCAAAGTCAAATCGGCTTGCACTGCTGATTTAATGCCTGTGATGCCATTTTGGAGCTTAATGCTCTTGCTAATGCCATCTCTTAAAACACACTTGGCCAAAGCATTCAACAGCAGGATGCCCCCCCCCCCCCCCCCATCTAAAATGATCAACTACCTACAGCTTTTTTTGAAAATATTTTTATTGAACTTCTAACATTTTCTATCAAAAACACATTAATAAAATAAAAGCTCTAAACGACTACAGAAATAAACCCAACCAAGGCCCAACCCTACTAACAGCCAACAGTGACCAATTCATTAAAATGCAATATGATCGGCCGCCATCTACGGTAGAACCCATCAATCGACCCCCTCACAGTGAACTCGACTTTCTCTAGGTACAGAAACTCCATCAAGTCACCTTGCCTCGCTGAGGCAGAATCTGCTGCCGAGCATTCAATGAGGCGAATGCCAGGGCATCCGCCCCACAGTGTCCTGAACTCTGGCTGGTCCAACATCCCAAATATAGCTACTAACGGATAGGGCTCAAAATCAACATTTAGCATTGCTAATATGGTGCTGAAGAAAGATCCCCAAAAACCCCAGATCCCCAAAAACCCCAATTCGCGACAGGACCAGAACATGTGTGTGTGGTTCACAGGCACACCTGAACACCGCTCACAATTATTTTCAAACCCCGCACAAATCGACTCATTCTGGCCTTGGGTGAGCTGTGCCCTGAACAGTACCTTGATCTGGATCAAGCTCAACCTTGCACAGGATGGCATAGCCTTCACCCTGTGGAGTGACTCACTCCACACCTCCTCCTCAAAATGGGTCCCAGCTCCTCCTTCCACCTGGCCTTCACCTCTTCCATCGAAACCTGTTCTTCCCCCAAGATCCACCGTACAACCCAGATGTGCTGCCTTCTTCCGACTCGGCACAGGAGAGTATCTTCACCAATAAAGTGAACGCTGACACTACCGGGAATGTGGGAAATGTCTGCCGAACAAAGTTCCGTACCTGAACAGTTCCGCTCCCGGCAAACCCAAGACCTGCTTTCTCCTTCAGTCCTCCAAACTAGCAAACCAGTCCTCCACAAACAAATCCATCACTGTCTCCAGCCCCTTACCTTTCCACCCCCCCAAATGCGGCATCCAATTTCACCGACTCAAACAAATGATTACTACATAGAGGCGCCCATCTTGACACTGCTCCCAGCTTAAAATGCTAATAAAGTGGAGACGACCATTAAGCTCGACGAATATTTCGCCGGAGCAAACGGCAGAGATTCTGTCACCAGTGCCTCCAAGCTCTAGACTCTTTGCACGACCCCAACTCCATCCCCACCCAAGTAACTTCCTGGTCGCCACACCACCCCAACACTTTCTCTACATTGGCCGCCCAATAATAAAACATCAGATCTGGTAGCGCCAGCCCCCCTGCCTGCTTATCCCTCTGTAGGGCCCCACTCCGAATCCGAGCAGTGCTCCCCGCCCATATGAAACTGTTCAATCTCCCGGAAGAACGACTTTGGAAGAAAAACTGGGAGGCATTGGAATAAAAGCAAGAATTGCACGGCAAGATATTAATCTTGAACCCGGCCCGCCAGTGACAATGGAAGGCTGTCCCATCTCTGTAGATCAGCCCTGACCCTGCTCGCCGGGCTAGTGTAATTCAATTTGGAAAGCCGACCCAATCGCAAGCCACCTGGACCCCCAGATACTGGAAACTAGCCCCAGCCAGACGGTACTGCAGCGCCCCCCCACTCCCAACCCAGCTCCTCCCCACAAAGGGCTAACCATAAGTACTCGTTCGTCCCAAAGTTTAATTTATACCCAGCGAAGGAGTCGGACCTCTTCAATATATGCATGATATCCCCCATAACTGTCCCCAGGCCCCATAAGTACAGCAAAAGGCCGTCTGCATAAAGGGACACCCTGTGTTCTACTTCACCCCTCACAATTCCTCTGCACTTGTCAGAGCCCCTCAAAGCGATAGCCAATGTGTCGATCGCCAATGCAAACAAAAGAGGCGACCGAGGACACCCCTGCCTCAGCCCCTTATGAATCCAAAACGAGTCCGACCTCATGGTATTAGTGCGCACACTAGCAGACGGAGCTTCGTATAACATCCGCACCCATGGCATCAACCCAGGACCCAGCCCAAACATCTCCAGAACTGCAAAAAGATGGCTCCACTCAACCGTATCAAACATTTTTTCTGCATCCAGAGACACAAGTATCTCCAGCTCTGGCCCCTCCACTGGTTAAGAACTATGTTGAGTAACTGCCTCACGTTGGACGACAGCCCTTCACAAAGCTGGTCTGATCTTCCCCCCACCATCTCCAGGAGACGGAGCTCCAACCTCAACGCGAAGACCTTAGCCAAAAGCTTTGCATCCACAATGAGCAGCAAAATTGTGCGGTACGCCCTGCACTGTGGGTTCCTTATCCTTCTTCAGGAGGAGGGAGATGGATGCCTGCCCCAAAGTGTCTGGGATCGTTAAACATCCCCAACACCAATAGGGCCAACTAATCCGCAAACTTCATATAAAGTCCTCCAGTGAACCCGTCTGACCCCAGCGACTTCCCGGTCTACATATTTCCCAAAGCAGTTCGGCCCTCCTCCGACTCTAGAGGCGCCTTCAACTCCTCCCACAATTTCTCCCACCTGGGGGAATTCCAAACCCTCTAAGAACTCTGCCATCTCCTGCTCGTCCTCTGGTAGCTCCGACTTTTAAAGCCCCTCATAGAAGGTCTGAAACTCCCCATTCACCTTTTCTGGGGCGGAAACCAACCTACTCCCTGGCTCCTGCACAATCACCCTAACAGTCTCCTGTTGCCATAACTGATGAGCAGAAAGGTGGCTTGCCTTCTCCCTATATTCATACACCACCCCCTATACGTGCTGCATGTGGTGCACTGATGGCCTATGGACAACAGGTCAAACAGCTTCTTCCTGCATGCCCATAACTCTGGCTTTGGGTCACTCGCATACTCCCAATCTATGTCACGAATCACGTCTACCAGCTCCCGACACTCCCATCTGGCCTCCCTATCTAAGTAAGCTTTGTATGAGATAATCGCCGTTTAATCACTGCCTTTAACGCCTCTCACAAAGAAGAGGGCGAGACCATCCCATTCTATTCAACGTTCTCCTTACGATCCTAGCAATCTTCCCGTAAAATCCAATACCAGATAACTTTCCTACATCCAGCCTCCATCCCTTGCGCTGGACTTGACCTGCCTCCAACATCAAGTCCACCAAGTGCAGCATGTAGTCATAAGTAACTGCCTCCGAATACTCTGCGTTTTTCACCTCAGGGAGCAAGGTCCTACCCATGACAAAATAAATCAACCCTCAAGAACACCTTATGTACTGGGGGAAATAACAAAAACTCCTTACCCCCCGGGTGCGTAAATCGCCTCGGGTCGGCCCCTCCCGTCTCCTCCATGAATGTGGCTAAAACGTTGCCATCCCCGAAGCGGCCAGCAATCTTGGCCTCAAGCGATCAAAATTTGGATCCAACACGCAATTAAACCCCCCCCTAAAGTCAATTGGCGTGTCTCTAATTCCGTAATTGCAGCCAGCAACCATCTAACAGTGTCCCAATTTGGGGCATACACCTTCAGCAACCCCATGACCTTCCCCTCCAGTGTACCTGTAACAATCAATGTATCAATCTCCCTGATTGGCCAGAACCGTCCCCGCCGGAAAACAAATCCTCATGCTGACCAGAATCGCCACCCCCGGGCTCTACTGTCAACCCGAGTGGAAAACCTGGCTCACCCAGGCCTTCCGCAACCTGGTCTGGTTCCCCACCCGCAGAGGAGTTACTTGCAGGAACACCATGGTGGCCCCAATCCCTTTAAATCGGGGAAAAAAAATCTCCTCCCCTCTTCACAGGCCCCGCATGTTCCAGGTGACTAACCTTGTCGTGAGTCTCTCACCCCACCCTCCTCCTCTTGTCAGCCATCCACACCATGATGCAATGCTCCTACACAAATTCCTGGATCCGAGGTCCACCTAACATGACTTCCATCCCCACTCCTAGGGTGAGACAAAGAGAATCCCCTTGTCAATGTTAGTTCCCCCCCCTTTCAACGCTTGCAGGCTGCCTGCCGCCACAACCTCCCTGCCCCCACCAAACAAACAAACAAACACACAAACAACCAAACCCAGTGCACCCCACACAACCTGTCCCAATGAGTAGCAGCCTCTCACCGCCCCTCCACGATTTTTCACTAGCCACCCCCTTTCCTTACTGCTGGCAAAGTGGACCACACACAGAGACCCCTCCAATATCCCTCCAAAAATCACAATGCACCAATTCCTCCTGATCTATTCCCCCACCAATGTGGCCAAACCCCAACAACATTATCAAGCTTCTCTCCCTTCAATCCCCCCCTTCTTACAGCCCCAACCCCCAAATAAACAAAAACATAACAAAAAGAGGCACAAGTACACTGCAGACAAACCCCTTCAGAGTCCCAAACATTCCTCCTCAGACCGGTCCCAGCTTCTTTCTGATGAAGACCTCCGTCAGCTCCGCATGTTGAAGAAATAATCTTTCGAGTTTTTGTAACCCGCAGTCGCGCCGGGTACACTATCCCGATTCGCACACCCTATAAAAAACACTACCGTCGCCTTTTTGGATCTGCAGGTCTCTTCGCCAGCTCAGTCCCAATGTCTTGATATAACCGCACCGTGTGCACTGCACCGTGTGTCCGTCTAGTCAAATCAGGCAAACCGATCCTCATGCTGCGACAAGGCCTCCTCCACACCCTTCAACATCTCTCCTTGCGCTTTCGCCACACTCGAGGACTTTACAAGCTGTTCGCAAATCGGACCTAAAGCCTCAACAGTGTCTTTAAATGATTATTTTATCTCCTTGCCCCGCCGCTCGATCTGCCTTTTCATCTGTTTCCAGCTCCTGCGCCATCACCAGAGCCAACATGTATACTAGGGGCTTTTCACAGCAACTTCATTTAAGCATACTTGTGACAATAAGCGATTATTATTATAACGTATTGGGCGCGGTAGCCATCTTCCCTCCTTCAAGTTCTTTCGATGGGCTACCTTCCTGAGTTTTCTTCACATTGGACTGCTTTGTCGATGTTTTGACATATCTCCATCGGGTGAAAGTCCACCAAATCAACTAACGGGTTAGACACCAAAATCCCCGAAGAAAATGGCAGGTAAAAGGGATCAAAAACAAAGATCCTGCCGGGAGCCACCTTTTGTGCGTCTTGCTCTTACATGATGTCACTGGAAGTCAACTACCTACAGTTTTGTTGCTAGTCGATTTTGTCTGGCTATTGTCTTGATTCAACGTTTTTGATGTTTCCTATAGTCGTTTCAGCCATCCACACCATGATGCAATGCTCCTACTCAAATTTCTGGGTCCGAGGTCCACCTAAGATGACTTCCATCCCCACTCCTAGGGTGTGACAAGTGCTGAGGATTTAAAAAAAAAACTAATTTCAGACTGCTGCACAAACCAGTTGTTTCCAGACATGTGCGCACTGGTAACCATCCCCTTAGACTTCGATAGGCAGAAGAGAATAAACTGCTGGAAGAGAGGAGTGGGGGAAGGGTTCCAAGTCGAAGGTTATATCTGTACATGGTGTTCTGGAGGCAATTCTCTTCCCTGAACCTCAGTAAGGAACAATGCAAAATGTTATTTAAATATTAATTGTGTGTTTAATTACATTCATACGGTGGGCATTAACTGGGAATTCACGAATGCGCCTATATATGTTATATATATGTATACATAGGAGCAGACTGAAAGTATGGTTGCTGGGCTTGGATGGTTTGTACTGACCCTCTGAAAATAAGTGTAACAATCAGGCTCCAGTTCTATCCTTTGCTAGCTGGCTATTTGAATTGTGACACAAGGCATCTATAGTCTTATGTAAGGACATTTGTCACTGAAATCTGCCACTTACTACAGCCACAACTGGAACCTCAAGAGGAGAAGAACAGCATTGCTCGTGGCCGTCAATGTGACTATGGTGGTGAACTTTATACATCTGGTTTCTTCCAGGCTGGAGCATCTTGCAGTTTGCCACTGTGTAATGTTCTTGACGGATGAAAAATGAAAATGAAAATTGCTAGTCACGAGTAGACTTCAATGAAGTTACTGTGAAAAGCCCCTAGTTGCCACATTCCGGCGCCTGTTCGGGGAGGCTGGTACGGGAATTGAACCGTGCTGCTGGCCTGCCTTGGTCTGCTTTCAAAGCCAGCGATTTAGCCCAGTGAGCTAAACCAGCCCCTTGTCTACATACATAGTAGACAAAAGAATAATCAAAAGAGAACATTGACAAATGGTACATCGACAAACAGTGATTGGTTGCAGTGCAGAACAAGGGGCCAAACAAATGTCTGGATGTGCGAGTTTCAGACTTATGTACCTTCTGCCTGATGGAAGGGTCTGGAAGAAGGCAATGCCTGGGTGGGAGGGGTCTCTGATAATGCTGTCTGCCTTCCTGAGGCAGTGGGAGGTGTATACAGAATCAATGTGGGGGTGACAAGCTTGTGTGATGTGTTGGGCTGATTTTACCACACTCTGCAGTTTCTTGCGATCTTTGACCGAGCAGTTGCCATACCAGGCTGTGATGCAGCCGGATCGGATGCTCTCTGTCGCACATCTGTAGAAGTTTGAGAGAGTCGATGCAGACATGCCAAATTTCTTTAGCTTCCGTAGCAAGTAGAGACGTTGTTGGGCTTTCTTGACTGTTGCATCAACGTGAGTGGACCAGGACAGACTGTTGGTGATGGTGAACCCCCAGGAACTTAAAGCTATCGATCATCTCCACTTCGGAGCCATTGATGCAGCCGGGTGTGTGTGTCGTGCTACGCTTCCTGAAATCGATGATCAGTTCCTTGGTCTTTCCAACATTGTGTCCAGCTGGTGCGCAACCATATACAGTGAATCATATAGGTCAATGTCCAGTATCCTGGCAGCAGTCATGATGTCTTCACTCTGAAGAAGTCCACTGTGCCAGCAGCATTTGAGCCACCATGGCAAGCCAAAAGGTGACTTTCTCAGTGGCAAGATCTATCTGTTGGTAACTTAGCTGATCCAGTGCCTAACCCAGACAATGAAAGGCATGCTGCCACATGAATTGTGACAGAACTGACTCCCAGCATGCTGAAACACTGCTTCCATTGTTTGAAGCGCTCTGAAGTATTTGGCAGATGGGTAAAGATTTGTTGTGATCTGTTCCATACTGCGTGACCTCGGCTTGATGAGGGGACCGCCGTTGTCATCAGCTATATGGTGAGCATCTGAAGCAGAACTTTCAGGAGGGAAGAGGCAAAATAGACAGCCTCTTTCAGCTCAGCTGTCCTTACCAGTGACTACAACTCCAACTCCACATGAACCAACAGTCCATGTTCCCTCTTACGCAGAGGATCACAGCATCCATTTGACTAGATGCAAAATTAAAAGCCTGCACAAAATAAACATTCTAAACCAATTTATGAATGAAATGATTCCATGTGCCATACAAAAGTAAACAAATCACCATGTGTATTCCCTTAGTACCGGTCTTCCACATGCCTTTGCTCGTCATGGTGCTCCGACCCTAGGTAGCGGAAGACACATGACTTGCACTGGAGACTGCAGCTGGCCTTGGGGTTGACCCTAAGCAACTCTGGGCTTAGAGGCCTGCTGGAGGCCACATTTGGATTTCCATTAATCAAATAATGGTTAATGTACATTCTGAATTCTCCCTCCGTGTACCCGAACAGGCACTGGAATGTGGCGACTAGGGGATTTTCACAGTAACTTCATTGCGGTGTTAATGTAAACCTACTTGTGACACTAAAGATTATTAAAATACAGATTGTTAAAGATTATTAAATTGATGCAAATCAGGTTTGCACCCTCCCTCGGCCTTATTGGGGAGGGCCCGGAACGACTTGCTGGCGCGAATCCCATTTTTGCCCCCTTGCGATATTTATCCGCCATTATGGGATTTGCGCCTACGGCTAACGGGCCTGCTAAATTCTGCCCAGTATAGAGAAAAGCCACAAGCTAAAACCCTAATCTCGAGTCTAGAGGGTGAGCGACAATTCGAAAGACTTGAGCCTCAAATTTTATTCAACTGCAACAGAGTAATAAAACACCCGAGTGGCTTCCACACCTGGGCCTCATCTGCACTTTCCCCTCAACCACCCATTCATTTTTCAGGAAAGTGGCAGCTCAGCTGGTTAGTGGATAAGAACAGAATATCAAGAATCTACTGTAAGGATCCAAAGCAAATTTATTGACACTTAAAAAACCTAGCTGTTTGGCTCCTTCAGGTCCACACTCTTTTAACACAGAATCTCCCTACTCCAATCTAGTGTTAAAGTAGCAGTCATACTGACATTAACATAGTTTTTCATTAAATATGAATTCCAAGCTGTGTTGGTTTCCAGGAGGTGGTTCGTGCCTGTGAAAATCTGGAGTTGTCATGAGACTTCAGCAGATGGGTCCCATAGACCATTTTAACTGCCCACTCACCTAGTTTCCAACAGCAACTGGTCACCTTGAGCTTTATAATCAGGGAAGGGGGATTTGTGAGAGGTGGAGGGGGCCTAATTTGATATCGCCGAAAAAGATATAAGGATCACAATGTGCCATTAACTCGTGTCCGTTCACCGTGATGCTGGCAGTATGCCAACTTTTTGTTGGCTCCTTTATAACCAGGATTGCAACATGCAGCCAACACTAACCACACTGAGTGCCTGCTCACCTCAGCAGTGGACCCAGAGGCTAGTGCCAGTTACTTAGCCCACGCCACTTCACTATTGTGGCCGATCATAAGCCTCTGCTTGGACTTTTCAGAGAGGATAAGCCAATTCCGCCCCTTGCTTACGTGCGGGTCCAGCGCTGGGCTTTGTTTCCTACAGGTATTCTTTAGAGCATAAACCAGGGACCCAGATAGCGAATGCCGATGCACTGAGCTGATTGCCTTTGTTGACTGGCACCATGTTCACCTCCATGACAGGTGAGGTGATTGCAACCCTAAGTTTTACGGACTCCTTGCCTGTCATGTCATTGCGGATCCGTGAGTGGACCAAGACAGACCCGGTCCTAGCCAAGATTCGGCACAAAGTTCTGTATGGTGGGCAGCGTAGACAGCTCCCAGGCGAGTTACGGGCATTTTCCTCGAAGCTGTCAGAATTCAGCGTGGAAATGGTGTCCTCTTGTGGGGGACGCATGTGGTCATCCCGGATAAAGGGCAGGTGCTGATACTAAAGAACCTCCACAATGGTCATCCGGGTGTGGCAAAAATGAAGATGTTGGCCCGGAGTTATGTCTGGTGGCCAGGCCTCAACGCCAACATTCAGAAGATGATCTAACACTGCTCCATTTGCCAAGAGTATCAGAAGCTTCCGTCGGCCGCATCCCTTCATCACTGGGAATGGCCAGGGTGGACTTGGGCATGCTTGCATGCAAATTCCGCTGGCCCTTTTCAAGGATCCATGTTCCTTTTATTGATTGATGCCCAATCAAAATGGCTAGAGGTACACTGGATGGCGGGCACAACGTCCCGCACAATGATCGAGAAGGTGCGTTTGTCTTTCAGCATACCTGGACTCTCGAGGTGCTCGTCACGGGCAGTGGCACTCCTTTCACAAGTGAGGAGTTTGCAAGGTTCATGAAGATGAACGACATACGACATATCCGCATCGCTCCATACCACCCGGCTTTCAATGGGTTGTGGAGCGCGCAGTGCAGACATTCAAACGGGGCCTAAAGAAACAGTCTCCCGGGTCTATGGCCACTAGATTGGCTCGGTTTTTGTTTTCTTCTCGGACCACTCCACATGCAGTGACTGGGAAAGCTCCCGCAGAGCTCCTAATGGGCCGCAGACTTCGTACCCGCCTCAGCATGGTTTTCCAGGACATTGGCGCAAAAGTACGCCGAACTCAGGAATGGCAGGGGCATGGCCATTCTTGGCATTGGCCAATCCAGCAGTTTGCGCCCAGAAACTGGTGTTTGTTCGGAATTTTGCTGGTGGTGCCCAGTGGGTCCCCGGCATTATCTTTCGATGAACGGGCCCAATCTCTTACCAGGTGCAAGTCCAGGGTCGTATTCAACGCAAGCATTCAGACCACTTTTGGTCCAGAAGGCCGCCTCTTCCACACATTCCCAGTCCCAGGGAATCACTTCTCCAGCCACAATGACCACCTGATTCGGACACACTGGAGGTTCATCCTCACGATCTCCCTCTGGTGCCGCACTCACAGCCTGCTCGGGTTGGTGCAGAACCCCAAGGATATACGGACACCTTCTCATTACACGCTGCCTGATCCAGCGCCTCATGCAAATGATATCCAGCCTGCTGTAAAACGGGTCCGACGCCCTCCTTTGCCGGGGTCTTCGGTGGATTCCTCGAACTTGAGGGGTGGGGGGGGAGGAGTTATAACCTGCCTGAATACTATTGGCTGGGGACTATTGGCTATCCCATAACTCTTAGGGAGTATGAGCTCCCCCAATGAGGGTAGCGGTGGGGGGGGGGGGGGGGGGTGGCAGAGAAATCATTAGCAGTTTCACCTGCATAAATAGAACTGGCCAGTGTGGTACCAGCTAGAGGAGTAAAGCAGTGGTGAAGTACTACTGCTGCTGTAGATATAAAATTGTAAATAAAGATATTTTCTTTTGACTCTACAAACTTATGCTGGATTCTCCGTGGCCCTCACAAAAATAACGTTGCATCTTCAGAACTCATTCAATCTTCCCACCCACCAGGCCGCCCATGACGCAGGTATGAATTACTATTGTGGAAATGACATCAACCCGAATCTTCCTCTTTCATATCTCATGGCTAACCAAGCGATATTGGTACCGAGCCAGTGGAGCTGGCTATTCTGCTCATCATTGCTGGAGGAAAACAGACTATATCAGCAACGAGCAGTGATACCCAGGGAAGACCCAGAGCCAGGAGACCAGAATGGCCTGAGGGCAGGCTCAGGGGCCAGAGACTGCACCAGCCAAACAGGGGCACATGGGCGCAGAAGGAGAACAAGGATATATAGGACCGGAGTGCCGTTCATGGAGCTGTTGGATAACTTGTGCCGAAGGAGAGTCCGTCTCACGAGGGAGACTGTACCGCATTCCTTCCAACTTGGTGCCGCATGGAGGCAGAGGATACCCTCTCCCTGTGACCATGAAATTCACAGCAGCCCTCAACCTTACCCTCTCCCTGTGACCATGAAATTCACAGCAGCCCTCAACCTTTACAACGGGGTTGTTCCAGGGCTCAACATGTGTGACATTTCGCAGGCATTAATCCATAAGTGCATCCATGAGGTGGCAGATGTAATCTATGTAAGGACCTCGGACTGGATTCATTTTGACCTAGACCAGGCCAGCAGGATGAGAGGGCTACAGGATTCGGCAACATAGCTGGTCACAGGTGCAAGAGGCGATCGATTACACTTGTGTCGCTCAACGCACTTAGTGGCATCAGGGTGTCCCCTTCATCAACAGGAAGGGATTCCTCTCCCTCAATGTCCAGCTGGTGTGTGATCACCAGATGAGGTTCATGCACGTATATGCCCGTTCTCCAGGGAGCATGCATGACAGCTGCATCCTCAGGCAATCGCAAATCCCTGGAATTGTAGGGTCACTCCAGGTGGCAGGGATGGATTGTCGGGGACAGGGATATATACTTGGCTGATGATGCCTGTGCGAAAGCCTGGGACCAAAACAAAGGCCTGATACAATGAGGCTCACAGTGCCACCTGGTCTGTGATAGAGCGTTGTATTGGGTTTGGTTTTGTAAAAGTCATTCAAGGGATGTGGGTATTGCTGGCTAGGCCAGCATTTATTTCCCATCCCCAGTTGCCCTTGGGAAGGTGGTGGTGAGCTGCATTCTTGCACCACAGCAGTCCATGTGGTGTAAGTACACCCATAGTACTGTTAGCGAAGGAGTTCCAGGATTTTGACCGAGTGACAGTGAAGAAACATCGATATATTTCCAAGTCAGTGTGGTGTGTGACTTGGAGGGGAACCTCAATATTTGGGCAAACATTGTGCTGACTCACTCGTGTACCTGAATCTTTCAACCTGCTCAAACCGCCTCAAAATCAACTTAAGTTTTAGATGGTATGTCACAATCAGTCCTTAATGTCTCAAATGAAATGCAAAAAGGAATTCTGACCCCTCCTTATTGCTATCTTTTTGTTGTGTATTTCATTGAAAAAAGACTCAAATCAGGGGATTCACTGCAGCCATTATTTTCTAAATTTATTTGCACCTCCCAACAGAAAGAGGGGGGTGCAGTAAAGAGGCTACACAACAAACTATTGTGCTCTGCAGCCTGTTGATGTGTGTTTCGCGGAGGTTTATATTGCTAATTTCAAATGGTTAACTTTTGACCAATGACTAACCCTCACTCCGCTCACGAGACAAAGGTGGGACGATAATTCAATGATAGTGATAGAACGAGGACAATGATGAGATAGCTAGGCACATGTCGTCAGGCAAACTGACCGCTTAAAAAAAACAGCAAAGAGTCTCATGGGTCGGTGAGTAATGTTGAAACAAATTGACCCCTTTGAATTCTTTGAAAAGCAAGTCATTAATCTATAAGGGTCTGGTGAACAACAGCCCCATGCAAGGTTCCTTGGTTCGTGGGGACATTAAAAACCCAGTAGCTAGAATAACGACCTGCAAGTAACACAGCACAGACACAATTTTGACTCCCAAAAATAGGTGGGTTGGAGCCCTGTCAAGGTACAAGAAATCTGAGACAGGGTCCTAGCCTGCCTTGAACCCACTCAATTATCATGAGGGACAGATGACCAATTCACTTGTAAGAAGTGGATTGGTTATTTCAGTATTATAATTAACCCCTACCTTCATTTAACAGATATTCTATTTTTGACCACAAGCAGTTAGAAATCCTGGGCCTCAGGAAATGTAGCAGCTTAATGAAGGCAAGAGGTATTTAAGGGGACGGACGGGGGCGGGGACAACCTCCTGTACTCCGTGTTCAGGATCCCACTGGGTCCACATCCAACCACCTCCACTTTCCCAGGACCAGGATCCCTCCACTTGGGTCTTTTGCTGAGGTTCTTCACCTCAAATAGCATCCTTCCCCAACCCCCTGCACAGACTTCTCCTTCACATTAAAAATGATCTCATTCTGCACTTTCAAATTTATGTTCCTGTGCAGCAACACATTCTAGATCATCCCTGTGGAACAAAGTAGGAATTCCCCGGATAAGATAAAATGTACTTCTACAAAACAAAGGTATCACATTAATAATCAAAATGTTATTACACACTTACTGGACTGCAAGATATAAACTGACACACTGAACCATAGAATTAATGCGGTGTAACAAAATAGTACGGTGGGAATTTGAGAGTATATCCGTAACTTCCAGTAGAACAAAGCCCGCTCAATCCAGTGTGATTATATGTAATGTTGAAATAGTTTCTACCATGTTTAATATGCTTTGTGACAGTTGAACTGGGCTAGATTGCAGTAAATTTACATTGTTTTTCAAAATACAGTGTGTGCACATCATTCATCATGGTTACTATTAGCTGTTTTCAAGTCTAGTTAATTTCTACATTGTTTTCTATGCATATAGACGTCATGCACTGGTGGACAGAATAAATAATAAATAAAAGTATTATCCTTAAAATGCAGTACTGAAGGGTCATTGTAAATCCGTGGTAAGCATAGACGATAGGTAGAAATTAACGAACAAAGTTTATTACGATACAAATCCAAACTCCTCCACTCCCCTAAGGCTCTCCTTTCTTGACCTGAACCCAGGCCGGGGCTTGAGAGAGAGTTGGGCTCTCCTTGTTAAGGGGAAGCCCCGCCCCCTTAAAGGGGCATTTCATATTCCAGGGAGATCACAGGAAACCATGGGCGAAATTCTCCGGAAAACGGCGTGATGTCCGCCGACTGGCGCCCAAAACGGCGCAAATCAGACGGGCATCGCGCCGCCCCAAAGGTGCGGAATGCTCCGCATCTTTGGGGGCCGAGCCCCAACCTTAAGGGGCTAGGTCGGCACCGGACGAATTTCCGCCCCGCCAGCTGGCGGAAAAGGCCTTTGGTGCCCCGCCAGCTGGCGCGGAAATGACATCTCCGGGCGGCACATGCGCGGGAGCGTCAGCGGCCGCTGGCGGCATTCCCACGCATGCGCAGTGGAGGGAATCTCTTCCGCCTCCGCCATGGTGGAGACCGTGGCGGAGGCGGAAGGGAAAGAGTGCCCCCACGGCACAGGCCCGCCCGCGGATCGGTGGGCCCCGATCGTGGGCCAGGCCACCGTGGAGGCACCCCCCGTGGCCAGATCGCCCCACGCCCCCTCCCCCCCCAGGACCCCGGAGCCCACCCGCACCGCCTTGTCCCGCCGGTAAGGTAGGTGGTTTAATCTACGCCAGTGGGACAGGCATTTTAGCGGCGGGACTTCGGCCCATCCGGGCCGGAGAATCGCGCGGGTGGCCCCGCCAACCGGCGCGGCGCGATTCCCGCCCCCGCCGAATATCCGGTGCCAGAGACTTCGGCAACTGGCGGGGGCGGGATTCACACCAGCCCCCGGCGATTCTCCGACCCGGCGGGGGGGTCGGAGAATCTCACCCCTGATTGCCACCTCTCTCTACCTCCCCTGCCCCTCTCCGTCCCCCCCCCTCCCCCCAAACGTCCAGAGAAATGTGCACCGGGCCTTTTGACAGTTTTGCATGTGGACGGCATTCAGGCGCAGACTATGCAGCGTCAGGAGGCATGTATCGGACTGGGAAACGGTGTTTGCTTGATGAGCGCCTGGCGGTGGCGTCGTTGTGGGTACGGCCACAAGGGGCGGCATGGGTACTTCTGACAGTGGTAAACGTCCATCTCGGTTTCAGAGTCGGAGTGAGGCAGTTCCACATCCAGCATCTTGGTATCCTCAAAAACAATACCTGGATCTTCACCAACCAGCGGAACCGGGGCGGCGGTGGTAACAGGGGTGGCAGGGTAAGCGGCGAAGGCGGCGGCTCTGGGATATCTGAATCACTGACCTGTACGGCTGGATTATCCGGTACACGGCTTTGGATATGGTCTACGTGGCGATTTGACACCTGGGCCTGTGCCTGTTTTCAGTAGGAAACTGCTCCCATTTTCATCAACATGACGCCCGGGATCCAAGCAGCTCCGTCACCGAAACGCCGGATGGGTCTCCTGGGTGAACTCACGCAGTGGCTTACGGCAGCTTGCGACCGCCTCTGTTTGGCCCCGAGGGTGGTGGACTTTCCTGACAATATCCGGAAAGACAAGACTTGCCCAGGTGCGGAGGCGGCAACCCATCAGCATCACGGCTGGCGTAATGCCTGTGGTGACATGTGGGGTCGCCTGGTAGCAGAATACCAAGTGAGTATAATAAAACGGGCTTTGTTCTACTGGCCAAGTGAGTCTCCCAAGAACTCGATGTCTGCTTCTTCATTGCAAGCCTGCTTAGCCAACCCATTTGAAGCTGGGTGGTAAGGAGCAGTCCTCACATGATGGATCCCGTTGGCGGACACGAACGCTGCAAATTCTACACTCATGAAAGCTGTACCATTGTCTGATACCAGCATGACGGGAATGCCGTGCCTTCTAAAAATGTGTTGGGAGTTTCTTTATGATGTCCCGGCTATCATCACCTATACCTTGAGGACGTCCATCCACTTGGAGTGGGCATCGACAAGGATGAGGAACATTGCACCCTGAAAGGAGCCCGCAAAGTCAATATGGAGGCGTGACCACGGACGACCCAGCCATTCCCATGGGCTGCAGGAGGCAACGGTTGCACAGTGGGTAGCACTGTTGCTTCACAGCTCTAGGGTCCCAGGTTTGATTCCCGGCTTGGGTCACTGTCTGTGCAGAGTCTGCATGTTCTCCCTGTGTATGCGTGGGTATCCTCCGGGTGCTCCAGTTTCCCCGCACTAGTCCCGAAAGACTAGCTGTTCGGTAATATGGACATTCTGAATTCTCCCTTTGTGTACCCGAACAGGCGCCGGAGTGTGAGGACTAGATGCTTTACACAGTAACTTCATTGCAGTGTTAATGTAAGCCTACTTGTGACAATAAAGATCATTATTATTATTATTATGTGGCAAATGCTGGGCACCAAGTGAAAATGTGAAATTGTCAATATTGGGAGCAAGAATAAAAGAGAAGCGAATGAACTCAACGATGAGAGATTGGGGAGCTCGAGTTGCAGAGGGATCTCCCTATCCAAGTGCATTAACCACATAAAGCTGCCATACAGGTACAAAAAGGAATCAGGAAAACTCCTCGAATGTTATTGTTTATTGCTGCTCCTAATTCATATTTTCAGGTTTGTGTTGGGAATTGTGGCTGCTGACGCGTTATTTGAAGCGGGAAGTACTCTATCCTTTATGCTAAGATCCTGCATCTTTGTGGTGTAGGCCTTCAGGTCCTGCGGTAGAGCCCAGTGCTGAGCCCCATATTGTGCCAAGTGACAGACGCATGATAGCTGAGGGTTAGTCTGGGTCCACCCGCGAAAGCAGGATGCAGTGACCAGTAAGGAGTCCATAAAATGGAGGGTGGCAATTACTTTGCCGGCCCCACTGATGTAGGTGGCCTAGTTTGCAGGGGCAGATGGCTTGAAGCATGGGAATCTTTGCCCCGGAGTGGTGTTCCAGAACATAATCATATACTGCCAGCAGCAGCGCCCATCATTGGATGTAGTCAGAAGCAATGGGGGGAAATCGCCCAATCTTCTTGGAAGAGGAGGGGCTTGTGCAATGCCTATAGACATACTGATGAAATTTCTTGACCCGAACATGGCGGTCAAACCCTCCTCAATCTGCATGTATCGTTTCTCTGTGCCTGCAACTGTTCGTGAGACGAAAGCAATGGGACGTTCAGATCCGTTGTCCATGGTGTGGGCCAGCAAGGCCCCGATGCCTTACGGAGAAACATCTCAGATCAACAGGAGTGGTCATGATGGGTAGAAGTGGGTTTGCAGCTGAGCTGAGGAAAGCTGCTGTTTCAACCTGGTGAAAGCCATCTGCTGTTCCTGGGCCCACTCCAAGCATTGCCCCTTCTTTAACAGACGGTGGATGGGGCTAAAGTGGGGGCCAGGTTCAGGAGGAACTTGCCATAGTAATTCACCAGGCCTAGGAATGATCGGAGTTCGGTCGGGTCACATGTTGAATTGCCTGTACCTTTTCTTCCATCAGGTGCAAACCATGGCGGTAAACGCAGTAGCCGAGGTACATCACTTTGGCGGTGTTGGAAGTCACATTTCTCCCGCCTGAGCATCCCAGCCAGGTTTCACAGATGCTCCTGGTCGGAAGAGCCTGTGATCAGGACGCCATCCAGATAGACCACCACCAAGATAGGCCTTGCAGGATATTCTCCATTATGCGCTGGAATATTGTGCACGAGGAGGAAACCCCAAAGGGCAGGTGGGTGTATTCATATAGCCCCCGGTGCGTGTTCACAGTAATGAACATCTGGGCTCGGGCCAGGACCAACTGGAGGTAAGCATGACTCATATTGGGTTTTGTAAATGTGCGACCCCCGCTCAGGTTCGCGTAAAGATCCTCGATCTGAGGGACCGGATAGTGGTGCAATTGAGACACATGGTTGACCGTTATCTTGTCTTCCCTGCATAAATGCACTGATCCGTCAGATTTCATGATTGGGACAATCGGCACTGCCCAGTCAGAGAACTGCACCGGGCGTATGATGCCTAAACTCTCCATCCGGTCCATTTCTGTGTCTAGCTTGGGTCATAGGGCATATGGAACAGGTCGGGCAAGGAAGTAGCACAGTTGAGACATTGGGTCCACACTTAATTGGGCCACTGCTCCTTTGAGGGTGTCAAAGCCATCCTGGAATACAGATGGAAATCTGGTCAGAACAACTTCAGGGCCATGTGGGTGCATATGGCACACCTGCTGTCAATCCAACCATATGTGAAGTAACCAGTCATGCCCCAACAAGTTCGGACTGTTCCCGAGGACCACCACCAGAGGAAGACTTGCGGATTGCTGATCATACTCGACCAGAACAATTGAAGTGCCCGCTATTGCCAGCGGTTCCCCCCCCCCGTATAAGTGGTCAACCGTGCGTTGGTGTCCAACAGGGTCAGTGATTGAAGGCCAGACCAAATGCAGTCAAATGCACGGCGACTGACTACAGACATTGCCACCTGTGTCGGGCTCCATGCAGATGGGGTGTCCATTTATTTGCAGAGAGACCTGGGTGGGTGCCAGTCTTGGCACAGCCACTTATGGGCTGATCTCGGGACCTCCATTGGGTCACATTTCCTACAACTGTGACTACTTCAATGGCTATAAAACACTTTGGATTGTCCAGAGGTCTTCAAAATGTGCTTTAGAAATGCACAATTTTTTTTCTTAGATGCTTCTACCTTCAGTGTTTACTGCAATGGGCAAGCTACCTAAATGTTCTTACCAATAAGGTCAGTGAATTTATGTGCTGAAACAATCTAAAACAGCTATTGTAAAACTGGTGGATTCAACATTGTAGATTCTACCAAAAAGTGAATCACAAATAGGACACTCACCCTGCATCCACAACCATTAATGCCAAGGTTTTTCAGGATATTCACAAGATTGAAATATCTGAACCCACGGAATGAGAGTACACATTTATTTTTAAACACTTCACAGTAGTTGTGGTCTTTACTCCTTCATGTCCCCTAGGGGCTGTTTAGCACAGGGCTAAATCGCTGGCTTTGAAAGCAGACCATGCAGGCCAGCAGCACGATTCAATTCCCGTAACAGCCTCCCAGAACAGGTGCCGGAATGTGGCGACTAGGGGCTTTTCACAGTAACTTCATTTGAAGCCTACTTGTGACAATAAGCGATTTTCATTTTTCGTTTTCATTTCATTAGAAGCCCAGAATCAATGCAGCAGGTTTAACAACCACACAGAGCAGCCTTGGCGGTACTGTTTCCCCAGATAAACCAATTTTAGTTACTGGTGTCTAATAAAGGACAAAGAACAATACAGCACAGGAATAGGCCCTTCGGCTCTCCAAGCCAGTACCGATCATGGTACCTGCCTAAACTAAAACCGTAAGCACTTAAGAGTCCATATCCTTCCATTCCCACCCTATTCATATATTTGTCTAGATGCCCTTAAATGCCGCTATCGTACCTGCTCCCACCACCTCCCCAGGTGCGTGTTCCATATATTTACCAACCTCTTGTGTAAAACACTTGCCTTGCCCATCAGTTCTAAACTTTTCCCCATGCACTTTAAACCTATGTCCCCGAGTACATGACTCGCCTACCCTGGGAAGTACCACCTCCTATCCACTCTGTCCATGCCACTCATAATCTTGTAGACCTCTATCAGGTCACCTCTCAACCTCCATTGTTCCAGTGAGAACAGACTGAGTTTATCTAACCTCTCCTCATAGCAAATGCCCTCCACACCAGGCAACATCCAAGTAAACCGCTTCTGTACTCTCTCCAAAGCATCCACATCCTTCTGGTAGTGTGGCGACCAGAATTGTACACAATATTCCAAATGAGGCCTAACTAAGGTTGACATGACTTGCCAATTTTTATATTCAATGCCCCGATTGAAGGCCAACATGCTGTATGCCTTCTTGACCACCTTATCCACATGCGTTGCCACTTTCAGTGATCGGTAGACATGCACGCCCAGATCTCTGCCTGTCAGTACTTGCCTGTCAGTACTCGCAAGAGTTCTACCATTTATTGTGTAATTTCCACATGCATTGGACCTTCCAAAGTGCATTACCTCACACTTGTCTGGATTAAACTCCATCTGCCATTTCTCCACCCAAGATTCCAACCAGTTTATATCCTGCTGTGTCCTCTGACAATCCTCTTCACTATCCGCAACTCCACCAATTTTTGTGTCTTCTGCGAACTTACTAATCAGACCAGCTACATTTTCTTCCAAATCATTTATATACACCATGAATAATATTGTAACAATACAAGGGTGGGACAATTCAGTTGTAGAACTATTAAATGAGTACTCTGCCTAGATTATTCATCCTCTTTGTGCCTTTCTTCTGAATCTCAAACAAATCAAAATTTGCAATTGATCTCCAACTCTATGGTTCAGTGCACTGGTTTATACTTTTCACACATTCACAATACCATCTACTATACAAATTGTACATGCCCATATTATACATGAAATGAAAGGATTATAAAGGGGAGCTTTATAAGTATTAGATTTGATTTGACTTTCCTCTTTAGTTCACCTTGGCAATAAAGATGAAAATATATCCCATGTAATCTTGAGCTTTATAAGTGAGAGGCACAGAGTACAAAAATAAAGAGGTAATGCTAAAAAAAAAAACCCACATTGATTGACCAGAGTTAGAATACTGTAATTAATTTTGGGCACTAAACTTTAAAGAGGATGTCAGGTCTGTGGAGAGAGTACAGTAAAGATTCATTAGTAAGATGTTACCAGAGGCTTTAGTCATGATAAATAATTAGAGAATTTAAGGCTCCTTTCATTAGAATAGAAAAAGGTTGAATGCGAGACGTGTTTAACATTGAGCCTTTTTGATAAGGCAAATAACAAAAAACTAGTTCCATGCACTGACTGTCAATGCAGTAACTACGAGTGAGTTGAGTTCACCACAAAAAGAATGAAGGAAACGGTATGACTATTTTTAAGAAACACAAATCAAGACATTTATGCCAAAAAAAACGGTGGTGGAAACAGAATCCACAATAGTTTTTAAAAAGCAGATAGCTAAAAACAATAAAAGGAAATGGAGAAAGGTGAGGACAATGCAAGTGTATGGATATGTGCTTCTGGATCAGAGGTGGGCAACCAGCTACTGTATGACTGAAGTGATATGCACATAAAACAAGGGGAAGTGAAGTGAGGTGCATGCTGATCGCACACAACATTGACTGTGAGAGCCGTGCACTCCCTCCGCGTTCAATCAAGCATAAGTATTTCTTTTGTTTTTACCATTTGAAGTTGATAGTTTTTATGAATGATTCAGCATTTATGAATGATTAATCAATTCTATAATTTGTTATGAAATATTTGGCTTGTATTAAATGTATTTAATCTTATTCATAGCATCATGGTTAGTGAAGAGGCCGGATTTCAATCTTGCAGCCCACAGATGAAGGAGGGCCACTCATGTGGCTCGCTCACTAGCGTAGATTACCCATCACTGTTCTGGACAGTCAACATGGGTAAGATGGACAGAATAGCCTCCTCCTGCATGGCACAATCTATGATGTAACCATTTGATAGGTCAGAATGTTGCTGGAAAAAAAATACATTTTGTTGAAGCTTTTCGTCTTGTACCCATCAGGACAAGTCGCAAGAGTACCAATCCAAGGGAAGCAATAAATTCATACCATATGAGAAGAGGGTGCTGATTGGTTGCCAGTGGACTCAGATTGGTAGAGGCAATGCCATGGAGAATGCACCAGTTGATGGTGACTGACAGATAACTGCCAAGCATTGTTTGAAATTTAAACCAGGCAACATGGGCGGGATTCTCTCAGCCCGGGGCCGGGCCGGAGAATCCCGGCGACCGACGCGAATCGCGCCACGCCGTTCCGACGCCAGCACACGATTCCATTGGCGCCAGCGTGGTTAGTGCGGCACCGGTCGTGGGCCGCTCTACGCGGCGGCCGGCCCACCGATTCTCGGCCCGGGATGGGCCTAGCGGCAGTTGTAAAAACGGCGAATCCCGCTGGTGCCATCCACACCTGCTCTCAGCCGGCGGGAACTCGGCGTGGAAGCGTCGGGGGGGGGGGGGCCTCTGATGTGGCCTGGCCCGCGATCGGGGCCCACCGATCAGCGGGCCGGCCTCTCTCGCTGGGGGCCTTGTTTCTTCCGCGCCGGCACCTGTAGTCCTGTGCAATGTTGCGTTGGGGCCAGCGCGTTGAAGGAACCACTGAGCATGCGTGTGTTGCCGCTGGTGCCATTGAACATGTGCGCGTTGGCGCCTGTGCCACTGTGCATGCGCGGATCCCGCGGCGCTCATTTGACGCCGGGATCAGCAGCTGGAGCAGCGTGAATCGCTCCAGTGCAGTGCTGGCCCCCTTGTAGGGGCCAGAATTGCTGAACCTGACGCCGTCGAGAAACAGGACGGCGTATCTGACGGTGTCAACAATTAGCCTCAGGATCACAGAATCCCACCCCTTGTCTTTGATTTTCAAGGCATTGCTGAGGGGTGAACCAGTGAATGGTTTGATTTAATGGGCTCCATCCTGTGCTCAAATTCACCTTTGAAATGGAGTAGTTAAATTAACTCCCTTTTCTTTACTCACTAGTTGAGAAATCTGTCAGGATATCTCTACCAATGACTATCATAAGTCCATTTACATTGGTCATTCTGTGCATTGGGATTCTTACAGTTCCTCATGTCATAAGGCAACCTCTAAATAAGCCAGAGTCATTTGCTCACTCTGCAAGCTTGACACTGAAATAGGACACAAAGCCATCCTGTGGGGCTACCTTGATCATAGGGAGATGGTGGCACAGTGACATTGTCACTGGCTAGTAAACCAGAGACCCAGAGTATTGCTTTGGGTCACAGGTTGAAATCCCATCACTACAGATGGTGAAATTTGAATTCAGTAAGTATCTGGAATTAAAAGTCTAATGATGACCATGAAACCATTGTCGATTGTCATAAAAGCCAATTTGGTTCAGAAATGTTCTTTAGGGAAGGAAATCTGCAGTCCTGACCCGGTCTGACCTGCATGCAACTCCTAATCCGCAGCAACATAGTTGATTCTTAACTGCCCCTCAAGGTCAATTGGGGATGGGCAATAAATGCTGGCATAGCCTGCAAATTAACGTTCCATGAACTAATTTTTAAAAAGATCATTTTGTGCTGTAGATCGTGCAAAATCATTAACATGCCTAAGGCCATCACCTTCAACCCTAAAGAGTGCCCAGATTACCCTGGGAGCAAGGCAATGTTGATCAACAAGTGAAGCCAGCTGTTTCACACTGCAACTGTGCAGTAGCAACACGACTGGTATTAACAGGATGCTGCTGTCAAGCCAAAAAGACTCTATGCTTATCACGCAAATATGTACTGTGGTATATGAATTTCAGAACCAGCGTGATACTAGGAATGTAGGCCGTACATTGCAAAGACTGGCAGATCGTACACACAGCATGTCCGTTCTGCTGTTCGCAACGGGTAAGATGCAGGCCGTACCCAACCAGCCCGTGCTTGCAAAATTCAAAACAGTGTCCAATATTAGATGTGATTCTGCAATTGGACAACATTTGCCAAATAATCCTCAGTATGCTAAGAATTACACTGACAACCAATTTCTGATAGTCAGTTATTTCATAGATTTCATAGAATTTACAGTGCAGAAGGAGGCCATTCGGCCCATCGAGTCTGCACCGGCTCTTGGAGAGAGCACCCTACCCAAGGTCCACACCTCCACCCTATCCCCATAACCCAATAACCCCACCCAACACTAAGGGCAATTTTGGACACTATGGGCAATTTAGCATGGCCAATCCACCTAACCTGCACATCTTTGGACTGTGGGAGGAAACCGGAGCACCCGGAGGAAACCCACGCACACACGGGGAGGATGTGCAGACTCCGCACAGACAGTGACCCAAGCCGGAATCGAACCTGAGTTAGGCTTGCAGTGTGCAGCATTTGTGCGCACTGGGCTGGAAGTGACATATATTAATATACAGGGCCCTGTTTGCAGACAAAAAGAACAGGCACACACATTGCACCTGTTTCAGCATTAGCTGGTTCATTCCTCAGGGCAATGTCTTAACTAATCAGAGTCAAACTGCCTGGTTTAAATTTCAAACAATGCTTGGTAGTTAATGGTCAGTCACCATCATTCCCCATGGCAGCACCTCTGCCAGAGTCTGCTTGGCACCCAATCAGCACTCTCTTCTCATACAGGACAAATTTGTTGTTTTCCCATACTGGTATTCTTGCAAATTGACTTGATGAGTGCAAGATGAAAAGCTTCAACAAAATGTCTCTATTTTCAGCAATCATCTAAAATATCTCAAACTTTATCTTATGAGTGAAGAAATTGAAACAGACGCTCATCTGCAGCATCAGCATTGCTTCCAGCAATGTTCTAGGCTTGCACTAGCCGGGTGCAAATCTGCTTAGCATTATGTTGGGGGGGGGGGGGGGGGGGGACGGGACTTCAGAACATTACATTTAAGTGTTTTTTCCAAAATAAATTTAGAATACCCAATTTTCTTTTCCCCCAATTAAGGGGTAAGTTAGTGTGGCCAATCCACCTACCCTGCACATCTTTGGGTTGTGGGTGTGAGACCCACACAGACATGGGGAGAATGGGCAAACTCCACACGGACAGTAACCCGGGGCCGGGGTCAAACCGGAGTTCTCCGTGCCATGAGGCAGCAGTGCTAACCACTGCACCGCCCACGTAATTTTAAAGTGTTGAGTTCATTAGATTTTAGCTGACAGCTGCTGCAGAATGAACGCTCCTCATTTAGTATGTATAAAAATAAATCAGAAGTTTTACAGTGAACCCAGACACATTTTTGATCCACTCATGCCTTTTTGCTGTGGAATTGATCTGTAGGGATGTGATAATAATAATACTGCAGCAAATAATGAAATATCAAAAGTCCCCATTCATCACATTTTATGCAATTTTTCCTACATTAAAGTTGTACTTTCATATAATATAGCACACAGATGCACAACCCGCTGTGGATAGGCGACTCCCTGCACCCCTCTTCTCTAACCCTAACTGCTGATATCCCCAACTTCAGCCACTTGGTGTTGAGAGCTGCTTTTGTTCAACACCATCTGCAGCAAACATTTCCAAATGGAAGAATTGCGATCCAAGATGCTCCTGTTAACCTCCAACTCACGGCTTCAGAGGTATACAGATAAATAGATCACGGCATGCCACCTTCCCCCTCAGCCAAAATCTTTGTGTGGTCTGGGAAATTACTAGGAGAGTGAATTTATCTTTAAAAAAAGGGCGCTGTTCTATTTATGTACGTACATCTTTGAAGTCAACTAATTTTCCCACTACCGCTGAGTCATATAATGTCAACCAAGTTTCATATCTGACTGCTGTGGAAGGATAGATAATTAACACTCACAAAAGGAACATTTCAGTCTTTTATGCAAAAGAGTAGACTATGCACACAGGTCAAACCATGTGAGGTTGACATATGACTTTGTATTAATTCACACTGTGGTTTAAATGCTATTGAAAGTGCTGAATGGTGTAACTGCAAGTCTGCTCAGCACAACATTGCAACAAACATACACGCATGACCTAGTTCCATAGTACAAGCTGCAGAGCTATTAATTCAGCATTTCCAGTTCCAAATACAGTTTATGTTTGGATATTCTATTAAGTCTGTTCACCAACCTATCGCAATCAGTTACTTCTCTTGTCCCCACCAGCTTGCCTTTGAATAAATTTAGTTTCAGATGTTAGAGTCTACCGTATTGTACCCGCATATTTTTTTAAATGCTGAAGTGACTGCAAAGCAGTGTCCAAAAATTGAATAGGTCATTCAGCTGTATGATCATAAGGACAGATGCAATGTAATCAGCTTTTCCTTTGTACAATTCAATCCTATTAGAATTCAGTATTGTATGTCTGCCACATACCTGCATGAAGTAAACAGTTAAATAATTTAGCATGTCTGACAGCACCATTATTGTGCCACCATTCTGCTTAAGGTCTGCAGTCATTTCATAGACATTGAAGCAAATTTCAATTATAATAACCATGCAAATTCAATGCAACATACTTGATATATTTCTAGGAATTAAAATATAGTCACTGCTTCTGTTATCATTATAAAATAATTGCCATATTACAACAATGTTACTTCCTGTAAATGGCAGGTGCAGCAAATCCTACTTCTTGCAGTACATCACCATGCTATGCAGCAAGGCTGTGAGCACTCAACCACAGCAGAAAACAGCCATTTTGAAACCAACAGCAGAAAAACAGAATTGTATAATTAGAAAATGGCTGCTGCTGAAAGCCTTGCATTTCCGAATACTGATGCAAATGAACTGCACCACTCCAAATTGTGGATATTTTCCGAAATGAAATAGAGCAACTTTTATTTCCGTAAATTGCACACAGCATGAGAGGAGATTTTTCTAAACTGCATAATTATCTCGGCTAACGTTTTGTTAATTTTTCACTGAACGTACACGGAGTACAGATATTTTCAGTAGTGATCAGCACTGAATGGTATTTGCCACCTTGCATTATATTGTATTTGCACACATAAAGCCCGATATTTGGATTGCATTCAGAAGGCTGGCAGTTTGACAGATTGACGGTATTGCATTGGATACCAACAAACATTGTGCATATTTAAAAGAAAAAATAATTTAAAGCATAGAATTAAAAATGTTCTTTTACTGTTTACGTCACATTAAATAATGCACTTAATACCATACAAAGCGCAAATCCCTGAAGTTGAATTCATCCTAAATGGGTAGCCTTTTATCGTCTCTCCACTTGCTTCACTCTTCTCGTCAAACCCCAATACCAATTTACAGTAATGCACCATTTGTTTCCTGCTGCAGTCCCAAATCCTTGCGAGCACAAACACAAATGTTGCTAACTGAATAAAGTCAAACAATTAAGAAATATAGACAGTGAAACGCAAGTGGATGAAGGAGAAATCCCAAGCTTGGAATGCCATTGCTGGTTTGAGCTGCTCATGCTGACAGGATGCGGTTGTCAAAGAAACAGGTTATGCAGTAGTTGTTGGGAAACAAATTGTATTTTCAGCACTTGCAGTAGCTAATCTCCAAGCAATTGCTTTAAAACAAATTATTTGTGCTGCAGGTTGGAAGCCAAAAATTAGACAATGGGACAGCTTTCATTGACAATAATTTGGTCCACCTATTTTTAGTATAACTTCCACCTCTTTCACCCTTGTATTTAGTGGTTGAAGAACGGTAGGCCGGTTAGATTTACAATGACTGGCAAGATGTAGAATACCACAATTAGTAAAAAATGCACTCCGTTCCGAATATGAATTTACAATTAAATACTGCGCCATGATCTTTTCAGAGCTATCGAGAACGAAAAAGGTAAATGGCAGTGCTTCAGGGATGCGCTCATATCTTGGAAATGCAACATTTCCGATAAAGCAATTTTTCTCATACGAATCAGCCAGTTATGTCTTACACAAAATGGAAATCTGTCTTTTCTCGGCTTTCCTCTTTTAGCAAGATCCACTGCAGCATCTTTTTTTAAATGGGCACTTCAAAGATTTGTGATAAAGATGCTATGCCAGGAACTTCCAGATCAGCAAACACAACAAAATACTCAGTATATCTTACCTTACCTGCTGCTTGTTGTTAAGTGTAATAACCCTCCCCGCCCCCATCTCCCCAAGCCCTACGTACATCAGTCTAGAATGAATAACTGTGCATTCTGATGAACAATCAAACTCTTTCAATAAATATCCTCAACCAAGGATACAATGAAAAGATTTTTTTTTTAAAAGCCAGCTGTACGTAAATATCAAACCAAATAATATGCGCCATGCATGCTAAAACCTATCTGCGGAGAAAAAAACACAACGCAATCATAAATATTTTTACGATTTTCATGCAAAAATCAAAAGGAGACCAATAGACACTGGACATCTGTCGTGATTACCTTCTTTAAAAAAAAAATCTAAACTCTCCAGTTCTCAGGAAGCTGTTGTCGCACTTATGCTACTAATATCGAAGAAACGGTGTTCCTGAAAATTCTGCTCGTCAACAAGACTGCTATAAAAATTCCCGTCTGCAAACCTGTGAAAGCTGTTGCGCGAAGACCATTTCTCCCAGGGCTCAGAGCCTGAAGCTGACTACTGCAAAGGCCACTTGTCACACTAGGTGAGAATCAACCCATGATATCACTGTCGAAAATACCAGTCAGAAACATACAAGCGGTGGTACACAATGTACACGACTGCTAAAAATAGATTTCTTGCATCTGCTATCTGCATCATAAACCTGGATCGAGAGATTCAAATCCGAACTCTGGTGAAAACCAAAAGAAACAATATTTGAACTGAGAGATGTCCAGCAACTCCAATGGCATTATAATGCATGAAATTATTTTAAAAAACAATCCCAGTGCAAACAGCCTCAATAAGGTACTCGGATGATATTTAAGTAATCTATTACTTAGAGTTATATGAAGCATTTTTTAAAAATAAAGGATTATCTACTTTATGTTGGAATGCAGTCCTAACTATACTCACCAGTGCTGTCAAGGCAACGTATGCACAATATTTACATACTCACATTTGAAACACAGGGCATCGGACACAGGTATCAATACATGGCATGTTCGGAAAAGAAGTAGTACTAAACCTGCCTGCCATTTTTGGTTTGCAGTAGTAAGCTTAGCCCTGCTGTATACTGCACCACAGCTAGGGGAGGGGGAGGGGCAGCTCACCTTAATTTCAGTAGCTGTTAACTACATGGTGCTGATTCAAATGGATAGGAGGGAACAGTAAGACGTTGTCGTGCACCGATGATGCAAGATGAGCCTCGATCACCAAATTAAAAATAAAGGCAGCGCAACCAAATTCTGCTGTGATGGGAGAACAGGCACATCGCACACTTGAAACTGACTGCTTCCTGTCCAGTCAGTCTGCTTTAATGTTCAGTTCGAAAAACCCAGTACTTCATCGCAAATGCAGTGCAAAAATAAAAGAATGGCAGCAGCATCACCATTAGATGGAAGTGTTTGACAGAAACAGGCAATCCTGGGTTTGCGTTCGCCAAAATGCAATTTAATACAGATATTGTATCTTTCACTGAATCCTAAAGCAAATATTTGAGCATTTAGACTCTCCTTGAGAAGCAAAAATCTTAAAAAACCTTCAGTCCCTCGATTTCTCTGCTGCGATGCTGTAATTAAATCAGTCTATTTCTGCACCAACAACCACAGAGACAAAATCTCATGTCACATGAGCAATCATTGGTGTTTACAGAATATATTGAATATGGAAACAGAAGCATCGCAAATTTCTGCAGGGCTACACTGCCACTCAACACCAGAGTGTATTGTGAAATTCTATTTCCTTTAGATTATTTTCAATCGATTAGAAAGCCCAAATATAAATTGAAGATTTCACTGACATCATGGTTGTTTTACTCCTGGTCCCTTGTGCATGAAAGTAATTACCGTGTAGTTGAAAAAACTGTTTTAAATATTGTGACCTAAATAGCCACTGGGAGTTTGAGCAACATACAGCGACTAAGGAAGCTTGTAAAATAGAAGAATATGTTGCTAAGCCAGTTCTCAAGTGCCACATTATTACAGCTGTAATCTCCTTTGGGTTACCTTCATTAAAGCCCTCATGGAAAGAGGGAAGAGTCCCACACCGACATCATCAAAGCCTGCAGGCAGTGATGCAACTGAGCATTTATGAGCATTTATTTAACTATATGTTGTCAGGAAGGGAGACTATGCATACCAACAACAGCCACTGCTAATACGTTGAAAAAGCTGACATTTCCTCCAAACTGATTTTAGGGAAACTGAGTTACGAGGGATGAATGAGCGACAAAATCAAGAGCTGCCTACTACTGCCACCTCTGTCACTTGGTCACCTCGCTTCTCTTTCTCTCTCTAATTTTACATTGGTACATTGCAATTCTTAACATGGATCTCAGCTCTAATCCCCCCCAGTACTATGTACTATTGCTTATTACCCCATAAATAAATGCTGCATTCTAGAAGTGCACAATTTTTGATTTTACAAGAATTCCCTGCCAACAGCCCTACGTTTTAGCAACAGTGGGTGAGAGGGTTAGGGAGCTGGATACAGACTGGATAATTTGATTTTAAAGTTAACATGGATCTTAATTTAGACACCACTTTCCTGTTTGAGCCAGCTTATTGGCCAATAGAAGTTATTTCATTGGCTAATAATACTCGTGTGATGACTGATAGACCAGACTCTGGGTCAATACCAGTGAAGGCAGTTTAGGTTTTAGTTTCAGCACAGTTCCATTTCTACAACAGTGACACCAACCAGCATAAATACAAATGCAAAGCTTTCTACTCATTAGGCTCACATCCATTGTGAGCATTAGAACTAACAAAACCATTTCTCACAGTGAGGAGTCCCCATCATCCAACAGGTTCGGGATTCTTGCACCCTGTGTGGATGAGAACGGGGACGGTAGGGAGGATTGACAAACTGGCCATATGGTACATGGAGCAGCTATGCGGGGCGGGGGGAGGGGGAAAGAGAAATTTAGTCAGAGTTGGGGATGGTACAGTTAGGAGAATAGACATTTTTCTGAGCCATGTGCAAATTGGCATAGGGTACATGAAATTAGAGAGACAAACAAGTGGCTCAAAGAAGTGGGTTTTGGTTCTTGGGACACTGGCATCATGTACTGGTGAAAATGAGGGGCTGTTGTTGGGATGGCCTGCATATGAACTGTGCTGGGACCAGTGTTCTTACAAGCTGCATAACTAGGGGCATAGAGAGTGCTTTAAACTAAATGGGGTGGGGGGGGGGATGTTTGAGAGGATATTTAAGCTTACAAAGCTTAAGGATATGACAACATTACAAGGTAGTTATTTAGATAATGATACCCAGAGTGTACAAATATTTAAAAAAACAATAAATAGGGTCATGCTAACAGGGCAGAATTAATGGCTCTTTACATAAATGCATGTAGCATTCGGTACAAAATAAATTAATTAACGGCACAAATTGAGGTTAATAGGAAATAAAGCAGGAGATAGAAAAGGCATGTAAAAAAGTCAATATTACCGCAATCATGGGGGACTTCAATATGCAGGTGGACTGGGAAAATCAGGTTAATAGTGGATCCCAAGAAAAGGAATTTGTGGAATGTCTGAGATGGTTTTTGGAGCAGCTTATGACAGAGCCTACTAGGGCACAGGGAATTCTGGATTTGGTGATGTGTAATGAGGCAGACTTGATTAGGGAACTTAAGGTGAAGGAACCCTTAGGGAGCAGTGACCACAATATGATAGAATTTACCCTGCAGTTTGAGAGGGAGAAGCTGCAATCAGGTGTAACGGTTTTACAATTAAATAAGGGTAACTACAAAGACATGAAGGAAGAGCTGGCTAGAGTTGATTGGAAAAGGAGCCTAGCAGGGAAGACAGTGGAACAGCAATGGCAGGAGTTTTTGGGGGTTATTAGGGAGGCACAACAGAAATTCATCCAAAGGAGGAGGAAACATGCTAAGGGGAGGAGAAGGCATCCATGGCTGACGAGGGATGTCAAGGACAGCATAAAAGCTAAAGAAAAAGCATATGAAGTGGCAAGGACTGGTGGGAAGCCAGAGGATTGGGAAGCCTTTAAAAGCGAGCAGAGGACAACTAAAAAAGTAATAAGGGGGGAGAAGATGAAGTATGAGTGCAAGCTAGCTAGTAATCTCAAGGAAGATAGGAAGAGTTTTTTTCAATATATAAAAAGGTAAGAGAGGCAAAAATAGACATTGGACCACTGGAAAATGTGGCTGGAGAAGTAATAATAGTAAACAAAGAAATAGCAGACGAACTGAATAGTTACTTTGCATCACGGCGGAAGACACCAGTGGGATGCCAGAGCTCCAGGAGAACCAGGGGGCAGAGGTGAGTGCAGTGAGCATTACTAAGGAGAAGGTTCTAGGGAAACTGAAAGGCCTGAAGGTGGATAAGTCACCTGAACCGGATGGACTACACCCCAGGGTCCTAAAAGAGATAGCTGAGGAAATTGTGGAGGCATTGGTAATGATCTTTCAGGAATCACTGGAGGCAGGAAGGGTCACAGAGGACTGGAAAGTGGCTAATGTAACACCATTGTTTAAGAAAGGAGGGAGGCAGAAGATGGGAAATTATAGGCCGGTTAGCCTGACTTCGGTTCGGTCATTGGTAAGATTTTAGAGCCTGTTATTAAAGATGAGATCGCAAAGTACTTGTAAGTGCATGGTAAAATAGGACTGAGTCAGCATGGCTTTGTCAAAGGGAGGTTGTGTCTGACAAATCTGTTAGAGTTCTTTGAGGAGGTAACATGGAAGTTAAACAAAGGAGAACCAGTAGACGTGATTTATTTAGATTTCCAGAAGGCCTTTGACAAGGTGCTGCATAGGAGACTGTTGAATTAGTTAAAAGCCAATGGTGTTAAGGATAAGATCCTGGCATGGATAGAGGATTGGCTGACTGGCAGAAGGCAGAGAGTGGGGATAAAGGGGTATTTTTCAGGATGGTAGCCGGTGACTAGTGGTGTGCCTCAGGGGTCTGTGCTGGGACTACAACTTTTCACAATATACATTAATGATCTAGAAGAAGGAACTGAAGGCACTGTTGCTAAGTTTGCAGATGATACAAAGATCTGTAGAGGGACAGGTAGTATTGAGGAAGCAAGGGGGCTGCAGAAGGATTTGGACAAGCTAGGAAAGTGGGCAATGAAGTGGCAACTGAAATACAATGTGGAAAAATGTGAGGTTATGCACTTTGGAAGGAGGAATTTAGGCACAGACTATTTTCTAAATGGGGAAATTCTTAGGAAATCAGAAGCACAAAGGGACTTGGGAGTCCTTGTTCACGATTCTCTTAAGGTTAAAGTGCAAGTTCAGTCGGCAGTTAGGAAGGCAAATGCAAAGTTAGCATTCATGTCAAGAGGGCTAGCATACAAGACCAGGGAGGTACTTCTGAGGCTGTATAAGGCTCAGGTCAGACCCCATTTGGAGTATTGTGAACAGTTTTGGGCCCCATATCTAAGGAAGGATGTGCTGGCCTTGGAAAGGGTCCAGAGGAGGTTCACAAGAATGATTCCTCGAATGAAGAGCTTGTCGTCTGAGGAACGGTTGAGGACTCTGGGTCTGTACTGGTTGGAGTTTAGAAGGATGAGGGGGGATCTTATTGAAACTTACAGGAGACTGCGAGGCCTGGATAGAATGGACGTGGAGAGGATGTTTCCACTTGGTAGGAGAAACTAGAACTGGAGGACACTATCTCAGACTAAAGGGACAATCCTTTAAAACAGAGATGAGGAGGAATTTCTTCAGCCAGAGGGTGGTGAATCTGTGGAACTCTTTGCCGCAGAAGGCTGTGGAGGCCAAATCACTGAGTGTCTTTAAGACAGAGATAGATAGGTTCTTGATTAATAAAGGGGTCAGGGGTTATGGGGCTAAGGCAGGAGAATGGGGATGAGAAAATATCAGCCATGATTGAATAGTTGGGCAGACTCGATGGGCCGAGTGGCCTAATTCTGCTCCTATGTCTTATGGTCTTATAGCCATTACTCAGATATGGCTACAAGGAGTTCAAAGCTGGAAACTAAATATTCAGGGATATGTGACTTTTCTTCAGGACAGGCAGGAAGGAAAAGGTGGTGGAGTAGCTTTGTTAGTACAAGATGGAATAAGTACAATAGCAAATGATCCTGGATCGGAAGATGTAGAATCCATATGGGTGGAGGTAAGAAATACAAGGGGAAGAAGACACTGGTGGAAGTAGCTATACTATTGGATGGAGAGTAAATCAAGAGATAATAAAGGCATGTTAAAAGAGGCATACTTTAAACATGGGTGACTTCAATCTTCATGTAGATTGGGAAAATCAAATTGGCAGAGGTAGCCATGAGGAAGAATTCAGAAAGTACAGTTTCCTAGAACAATATGTTGTGGATCCAAACAGGGATCAGGCTATTTTGGATTTGTTAATGTGTAATGAGGCAGGTTTAATAAATGAAGAGTAAAAGATCCCCTCAGAAGCAGTGACCATAACACAGTAGATTTAACATTCAATTTGAGAGTGAGAAACTTGGATCAGGAGCAACTGTGTTACACTTAAATAAGAATAATTATAAAGGAATGATGGCAGAGTTCGTTAGAGTAGACTGGTAAAGGAATGGTTGATCAGCAATGGCAGGTGTTTATGAAAATTGTTCATATCTCACAACAGTAGTTCATGTATCCCAGTGAGGAAGAAGGATTCTAGGAAGGAGATATATCGACCATGGTTAATCTAGGAAGTTAAGGATAGCCTTAAACTGAAAGAAAAAACATAGATTAGTCATAAGAAGCTTGGAAGAGTTTAAAAATCAAAAAATATGACCAAAATAATAATAAAGAGAAGATGAACTACGAGGGTGTGATGAACGGTCACTGCCTTATCATCATGTAAGGTGATGTCCCCTTTAAGACCGGGCACGGAACCCTGGGGACTCCGCCTCTGGCTCCGCCCATCTGGGAGCCATACATAAAGGGCTGCCTCATGGTCTGTAGAGCAGTCAGCTCTCGTCTCTAGCTGTAGCATAGTTATTAGTCTAATAAAGCCTTCTTTACAGTTTAATCTCTAAGCATCATTATTGAGGGTACCTCAATTTATTAGGCTAAACTAGATTCAGGATGGACGCAGGCCTAAAACCAGAGAAGCTCAATCTGGAAGCACGAACACCGGAGGCAAAGGAAATTTTTAAATACTGGCTGCAGTGCTTCGAGGCCTACCTGGACTCCGCAGACTCCCATCCTGGGGCCATGCGAGCTGCGTCTACTCCACGCCCGGGTGAGTCACAGAATCTCCGCCACGCTCGAAAAGGCGACGACTTATGATGCGGCGATTGAGTTGCTCCGCAAGCGGTTTGTCAAACCCGTCAATGAGGTGCACGCCTGGCATCTGCTCTCTACCTGCCGGCAGCGCTCGGGGGAAATCGCTCGACGAGTTTTTTGTTGAAAAACTCACCGCGCTTGCCAGGGACTGACCATCAGGATGTGACAGGGGAAGTCCATATGACCCTGCACATCAGGGATGTTTTCGTGTCCGGAATCCGCTCGACCTACATCCGGCAGCGGCTGCTCGAAAACGGGGCAAAAGACCTCCAGGAGATGCTAACGCTCGCTGGAGGTGGCCCGACATAACTTGGGTACGTACCCCGCGGACTCTGCCAGCCCCCCCCCCCGGACTTCCTCAGACTCACCCATATTACCGGCCTGCGCCATGCGGCGACCCGCTCACCATGGGGGCACACCATGCTACTTCTGCGGGCAGGGCCAGCATCCACACCCACTCTGCCCAGCACGCTCCGCGATCTGCAGCGACTGCGGGAAGAAAGGGCACTTTGCGAGGGTCTGCCTGGCCAGACCCAGGGGCCAGAAAAACAAAGAACAGCCGGCCCGAAAATCAGGCCCGAAGGCCTCGCAATGCTGCTGCGCACCGACCCGATGCGTCATCAGCCTCGTGCGAATCATGGGAGCGGTCATCTTGTCGGCGGCCATCTTCTCGACCCGACACGTGCAACCGACGGCAGCAGCCATTTTACGAGTCCAATTCGGCTGACGCCTCCGACTACCCGCGACTGGGTGCGATCACCCTCGATCAAACTCGGCCAAAACACCTGCAGAACTCCATGATGCAGGTCCAGGTCAACGGGCACGACACTGCATGCCTCTTCGACTCCGGGAGCACGGAGAGCTTTATCCACCCTGAAACGGTAAGGCGCTGCTCCCTACGCACCCATCCCGCATTCCAAACCATAGCCCTCGCATCTGGGTCCCACTCGGTAAAAATCACGGGGTACTGTATTGCGGATCTCTCGATCCAGGGTGCCAAATACACCCGTTTCAAATTTTATATCCTCCCTCACCTGTGCCCCCCTGCTGCTCAGACTGGATTTCCAGTGCAGCCACCGAAGCCTGACACTGAAGTTCGGCAGACCCTTGCCCCCCCTCACGGTGTGCTGCCCTGCGACACTGAAAGTCACACCCCCCTCGCTATTCGCTAACCTCACTCCTGACTGTAAGCCCGTCGCCACCAGGAGCCGGCGCTACAGTGCCCAAGATATGGCTTTTATCAAGTCAGAGGTCCAGCGTTTACTGGGAGAGGGGGTCATCAAGGCTAGCAACAGCCCTTGGAGAGCGCAAGTGGTGGTAGTCCGGTCCGGGGAGAAGAAACGGATGGTCGTGGATTATAGCCAGACCATAAACCGATTCACGGAGCTTGATGCGTACCCCCTTCCTCGCATCGCGGAAATGGTAAATCGGATCGCCCAATACCAAGTCTTTTCCACGGTCGACCTCAAATCTGCCTACCACCAGCTCCCCATCCGACCAAAAGACCGCCCCAATACTGCCTTCGAAGCAGCCGGCCGGCTCTTCCACTTCCTCAGGGTCCCCTTTGGTGTCACAAATGGGGTCTCCGTCTTTCAAAGGGCGATGGACCAAATGGTGGACCAGTACGGTTTGCGGGCTACATACCCGTACTTGGACAATGTCACCATCTGCGGCCATGATCAGCAGGACCATGATGCTAACCTCAAAAAGTTCCTCCAGACCGCCCGAGCCCTTAACCTGACCTATAACGAGGGCAAATGCGTTTTCCACACCACCCGGCTGGCCATCCTCGGCTATGTCATGGAAGACGGGGTCCTAGGTCCCGACGCCGACCGCATGCGTCCCCTTAAGGAACTCCCTCTCCCCCGCAGCCTCAAGGCCCTCAAACGGTGCTTGGGGCTTTTCTCCTATTACGCCCAGTGGGTCCCCAAGTATGCGGACAATGCCCACCCACTCCTAAAGACCACCACTTTTCCCCTCTCGGCTGAGGCTCAATTGGCCTTCAACCGCATCAAGGCCGACATCAAGGCCGCCATGCACGCGGTGGACGAAACCATCCCTTTCCAGGTAGAGAGCGATGCATCAGACATCGCCCTGGCTGCTACCCTCAATCAAGGAGGCAGACCAGGAGCGTTCTTCTCCCGAACCCTCACCGCCTCCGAGGTCCGACACTCTGCAGTCGAAAAGGAGGCACAAGCCATTGTGGAGGCTGTGCGGCGCTGGAGACACTACCTCGCCGGTAGGAGGTTCACCCTCGTCACCGACCAACGGTCGGTCGCCTATATGTTCGATAACACGCAACGGGGCAAAATAAAAAACGATAAAATTTTGAGGTGGAGGATCGAACTCTCCACCTCCTCGTACGATATCAAGTATCGTCCAGGGGAGCTCAACGAGCCCCCAGATGCCCTGTCCCGCGACACATGCGCCAACGCGCAGGTGGACCGCCTGCAAGCCACCCACAATGACCTCTGCCACCCGGGGGTTACCCGGCTCGTCCATTTCATCAAGTCCCGCAACCTACCTTTCTCAATCAAGGAGGTCAAGGCCATGGTCAGGGCCTGCCAGGTCTGTGTGGAGTGCAAACCGCACTTCTATCGGCCAGACAAGGTTCGGCTCGTGAAGGCCTCGGGCCCCTTTGAGCGACTGAGTGTGGACTTCAAGGGGCCCCTCCCATCCACCAACCATTATGCCTATTTCCTCACCGTGATCGATGAGTTCTCCCGTTTCCCATTCGCCATTCCCTGCACCGACATGACATCAGCCACGGTGATTAAGGCACTGCACAGCATCTTCACCCTGTTCGATTTCCCTGCTTATATCCACAGCGACCGGGGTACATCCGTTCATGAGCGATGAACTGCGTCAGTATCTGCTCAGCAAAGGCATCGCCTCGAGCAGAACGACCAGTTATAACCCACGGGGAAACGGGCAGGTGGAGAGGGAGAACGCGACCGTGTGGAAGGCTGTCCTTCTGGCCCTGCGGTCGAGAAATCTCCCAACCACCCGCTGGCAGGAGGTCCTACCCGATGCCCTACACTCCATTAGGTCACTCCTCTGCACGGCCACAAATGAGACCCCTCACGACTGATTGTTTCTCTTCCCCAGGAAGTCTACCTCCAGGGTCTCGCTTCCACCTTGGCTGATGGCTCCGGGACCTGTTCTTCTCCGGAGGCACGCGAGGAGCCATAAAACAGACCCCCTAGTTGAAAAGGTCCGACTGCTCCACGCCAACCCCAGTTACGCCTACGTGGAGTACTCCGACGGCAGGCAAGATACGGTTTCCCTCCGGGATCTGGCGCCCGCTGGATCCTCCACCACAGACGCCCCTTCCCGCGCCGCTCCCCTGCAGGACCCGTCGCCCCCTACAACACACCCCCTTCCGGCCCTACCACCCGTTGGTGAGCTCCTACCTTGCACACCCTTTACACACCCCGCCGGCTCCGCTACCCCCGGCCCTGCCTAGTTCCTCTGCCCTGACCCGGACTGTAGCTCCGACCGCTGTGCTCCCGGATGTGCCCTCAACTGGGACGTCCGTGCCCACCGCACCACCGCCCGAATTGAGGAGGTCGAGGAGGACAATCCGGCCACCGAGACGGATGGACCTATGATGGCACATCACCCCCGCCGGACTCCTTTTTAAACAGGGGGTGAATGTGATGAACAGTTACTGCCTTATCATCATGTAAGGTGATGTCCCCTTTAAGACCGGGCTTGGAACACTGGGGACTCCGTCTCTGGCTCGGCCCATCTGGGAGCCATACATAAAGGGCTGCCTCATGGTCTGTATAGCAGTCAGCTCTCTTCTCTAGCTGTAGCATAGTTATTAGTCTAATAAAGCCTTCTTTACAGTTTAATCTCTAAGCATCATTATTGAGGGTACCTCGGAGGGTAAACTAGCAAGCAATATAAAACGGACAACAAGAGCTTCTTTAAATATATAAAAAGGAAGACAGAAGTCAAAGTGAACGTGGGCCCTGTAGCCATCTGGGATGGCCACTTACAACCAGGAACAGGGAAGGTTGCAAAGCATAGCGGGAAAAATGGACAATGCGAGATTCAGGCAGGCTCTGAGCCGGAATGTATATTTGCGACTGAGGAATCCAGACGGTATCGAAACCCCCAACCGATTAGCATTTTGATGGCCCATCTCCGTCTGACAAAGGACTGATACTTGAGCGACCGATACAACCCCACACATTTCGGTCCCACTCCCTGTACTCGGGAAGCGTAAACAACAGGGTCAATGACCGCTGAAGACACGCCGAGCCATCAAGGCACCCGCCACTTTATTGGTTTGAATCGAACAGTGATCAGGAATTACCCAATTAGTGGGGTCTAAACTGAAGGACCGCCCAAAAAAGTGCGAAAACCCCCAAGAATAAAAAGAGAGACCACCATGTGTTCAGCCTCTCTTGGACCTGGCGCTCCGGCAACGTCTACTTCCAAGTGCAGCACCACCAGAAGCAAGTTCAAGTTCAACGCCCGTTACCAGATGGATGAGCCTAATTGAGCAGCAGTTACTTCTACAGACTCGATAGATCCGGAATCGAACAATGGCCACTGTTCCTCTGACCTAATCCGGGTGCCTGAAGTTAAGTACAGGTTGTCATAGTCGATTGGTGTAGTTTAACTCTTAGTGTTTATGTTGCATGATTAATTGTGTGTGTAAATAAAGTACCCTTGAACTAACTAACTGGTGTTTGGCTCTATGAGTGATAGCCGGTTGAAATATGTGGCGGTATCATTTGATACCTGGCGACTCTGAGCAATAGAATATTGATATCCAAAGAAAGGAGGGCAACCTCACTGACTGCCATATTTACAGTAGGTAAAAAAGGCAACAGTTATTGGCGACTCCGCCGGGACTCGACCCAGAAGTGACCATGTCACGCCGAGAGAACCCACAAAACGTTTGAATTAGAAATCCAAATTGGCAAAGTAAAAGAAACCACAAGCAAAACCAGTATCGATCAACCTCCAAAATTCAGAAGATTGTAATTTGCATGTGTACTAACAAAGGGATATAAGATAACCTCAATAGATTTTGTTGCGTGAAACTTTCGGGAGTTGCGTAAACCGGAAAATAGCTTGAGCCGTACCCGTGTTTGCACCACCGCTTTATTCCCCCTTGTTCCAAATTCCCGGTAGAGACAGAGATAATCGTAGGGATGGCAATGAAGGCAAAGGAACGCCTTATACATCCACAAGAGCCCAAGGTCGCAGCGACCAACAGAGCAGAATAGTGTTCCATATGGGAAGAAGAGATTAGGAATGGTCAGAATTTTGTGCAAATGAGGAAACAGGTCCTGGCAGCATAGGACAAACCTGGTCGGACAGCCTGACCGAGAGCCACAAAAATAATTTAAGGTTCGTAAGCCGATGGCAATCGTGTCCTGCTTGGCACAATTGCGAGGCACAGAGGAGGTAGTGAGGACGCTCCGTAGACAGCTTGAGGAGAAGATGAGAAGTAGAGAGGGAAACATTAGCGAGTGTGAGAGATTAATGAGCAACTCCGAGAGCAGCTAGCGGCGAAGGACAAGGAGATGGATGATGTCAAGAGGGCACACCAATCTTGTCTCGCCCACCTCAGTAGCTTTCAGATTCAATACGATAAGGCCTACCAGGACATGCAACGTGCAGTGCTGGTAAGAGAGGAAACAGAGAGCCAAGTAGAACTATTGAGGAAACAACGTGAGGATTTGAAGGCAGCCCTCCGAGCACTCCACAGTTCCACCACGGAACAGAGGCAGTGTTCGGTGGATCATGCCAGTGCGGGCAGCAAATTGCAAGATTGCAATCACTGCTATCCGTTCAGAACGGGTTCAGAGATACCTTTGGCCCACGGTTAGATCAGGAAGACGGCCCCGACTGGCAGGAACTTCGTGAAACGGTCCAACGGTACGTGAACAAGACAGAAAGCCGAATAGAGCCCCCCAGGCCCCGAAAAGAAAAGCACCCGCACCACCGACTGCACAGGCAGCACCCAACCCAATGAAACCCATCACCACGCAGCGTAGAGTCACAACAGAAGACCAACCCGATTTTGTGTACACCACTCCACTAACCATCACCCGGTTAAGAGATGCCTGCGATAAAATTGAGACTTTTCACCCCATGTCAGACCCACACCACTTTTTCGAACGAGTTGGGCAACAGACCCTCATGTACGGTCTGGACGAGCAGGAAGAAGTAAAGCTCATAGTGATGAGTCTTGACCAGTCGGTTAGTTCAGCCCTTCCCGACCCACAAAATGTAGGAGGAGGTAGCCTCCAAGACATGAAAACAGCCATTTTAGACGCCATTGGCTACAATGGAGGAGATCCGGTAGAAGGACTCAACCGGTGCAGACAGAAAAAGAGAGAGCATCCAATAGCATTTGCTGGATGCCTCTGGATCCACTTTACCACAGTATTCGGGGAGTTAGCCCGCGCCCAGTTATTGGTAGACAATACGGCCAAATGGACCCGTATTCTAGTATCCCATGCCACGGAGGCAGAACAAAAGGCATGTGCCAACTACGACCCCTCAGACCCAGTACACAATGAAGTGTGGGTACTGAAGCGCTTATCCAGAGCTTGGGAACAGTCCCTACAGAGAAAGACAGACCAAGAAAGAGTAGACGCCACCATGAATCCAGTAAGGGCACACCAAAATCCCGCATGGGTAAATGAAGGCAGAAATAATACTGGGCTAAATCGCTGGTTTTTAAAGCAGACCAAGGCAGTCTAGCAGCACGGTTCAATTCCCGTACCAGCCTCCCCGAACAGGCGCCGGAATGTGGCGACACAGGGGCTTTTCACAGTAACTTCATTGAAGCCTACTTGTGACAATAAGCGATTTTCATTTCATTTCATTTCAAGTGCAGGAATGCTACAATTGTGGACAGAAAGGACATTACGCTTAAGAATGTCAAGCCCCCCTGGAACAGCAACGGAATCAGCCCACAAATGCCCCCCCTTGGAACAATGCCAGACCCATCCACAGCGTTAGCGCCCGAGCAGATAATTTGGCCATAAACGGCACCGATTGACGGTGTTTTATGCTCCCCAACTTGGGTCTGCGATATCCTTTTGGATAAGTCCGGAAGACAGATAGTTGCAGGCACAGTCCGGGGACACCCAGTAGAGTTCCTTTGGGACACAGGAGGGTCCCGAACCACGTTAAACTCCTCCACAATGTACCAGCGAGGTATATGGCCCACTACAGACACCATTACCCTTAGTGGCTTTACAGGTCACCTCCAGCAGGAACACATTACAGCCCCTGTGGATGTCCAGATCGGTAACATTAAAACGAAACACTCGGTCGCTTTGGTAGATTTACCCCAGACAGCAGAACACATCTTGAGAGTAGATTTTATGAGTGCACACAACCTTTCTTTCGACCCTGTAAATAAATGTGTGGAAAATGACCAGAGCAGCATGCCACACTCACAGTAGGAGACTACGCACACAGGATTAGCTCAGTGGGAGAGTACTGGTTTGAGCCACAAACCATTACCACAGATAAAACGGTTAGAGAAGTCTTGAAAAGACAAAAGCATCATTTGCCCAGCACAAGCACAACTGCGGCAAAATTCCAGGAGAGGTTAACATTACAGGTCCCGATCCTAAGCCCCAGAAACAATACGGCTTTCCCCAGTAAGCCAAGGGAGAGATAGCCAAAGTAATCCAGAGTTTATTGAACCAAGGAGTGATTCGGCCCGTAGTATCAACGAACAATGCCCCGATTTGGCCCGTAAGGAAACCAGATGGTTCATGGCGACTGACCATCGATTAGAGTCAATTAAACAAAGTAACTTGGTTAGCAGTCCCCCACCGTTGCCACGAGTCCCGAGACCATGTTAAAACAGGGACTCCAGTCAAAATTTCTCACGGTTTTGGACATTAGCAATGACCTTTGGTCCATTCCATTGGACAAAACGTGCCAGTACAAATTTGCATTCACTTTCCAAGGACAGCAGTACACGTGGACGTGCCTTCCACAAGGCTTCCACAACTCCCCCTCCATTTTTCGCAGACAATTGGCGAACGGCTTATCAAAATTCTCCCGACCTGAATGCCTTGTTCAGTATGTGCGACTTGCTCCTACAGACTGACACCAAAGAAAAGCACATTTTGCTTCTTTCAGGATTATTAGGACTCCTCAAAGAAATTGGATGCAAAATTAACCCCAAGGAGGCCCAAATTCTCTAGGAAAAAGCCACTTATATAGGTATGGCCATCACGCATGGTATGCGTGAAATAGAACAGAAACGGATCGATTTGATTATAAAATTGCCCTTGCCCCAAAATGTTACAGCACTCCGGTCATTTTTAGGACTCGTTGGTTATTGCAGGAACCGCATAGACGGTTTCGCCACAAAAGCAGCCCCACTTTCCGAGCTCCTTAAGAAACAGGCCCCATGGAAATGGCTTCCACAGCACACGGATGCCGTTAAACGCGCCCTAAGCACAGCCCACGCTTTGCAAGCCCCAGATCCACACTCCCCATATGCGATAGAGATAACGACCACCGACCGAACCTTTTCGGCCGTACTACAGGAAAGGCACGATCGTTTAGGACCCGTAGCCTATGCCTCATGAGTTTTAGATCCAGTAGAGCAGGGATTTTCAGCCTGCGAAAGGCACCTGCTAGCAGTTTTCTGGGCGGTACAGTACTTCTCGTACATAACCGGACTTAACCCCGTAACCACTTTGACCGAGCACACCCCGACACAGCTTTTATTAGACGGTAAATTAAAAGACGGCACAGTAAGCCAAATTCGAGCAGCGTGCTGAACCCTACTCCTACAAGGACGCGACATTACGGTAAAACGGATAAAGACGCACACGTTTCTGGCCGACAATTTACACTGCAGGAACCCCACGCGTGCGAGGTCATTGCACCCAAGCACAGCACAGGCCCCTTTGTTCCCAAGTCGGTACCGAAAAAGACAGGCATCCGACCACAGACGACGCAGCCCACAGACAAAGCTTTGAAAATTTATGTAGATGGCTCCACCACAGTTCCTGATGGAAAAAGAATCACAGGATGTGGAATTTATGTAGAGGACGCGCAGGGACCCGCTTTAGAAGAAATCGCATTAAAGTTGCCTGGACATTTAGCTTTGCAGGAAGCAGAGTTAGCAGCCATCGCTTACAGCACCCAGATTCGTTCCCGACCCCGGCAGACATATATTCAGACAGTTTGTACGTCTGCAACAGCCTGACAGAATTCCTTCCCCTGAGGGAATCTAGAGGATTTATATCCGCCAACGGAAAACCCCTACCCTCAGCGCCATTACTCAAACACATCCTCCAGACAGCGAAAGGTAGAAAATACAGAATAGTTAAAGTTAGAAGTCACCATCGTTCCTCCCCACCCGGTAACCTGAAAGCAGACGCCCTAGCGAAAGCAGGCTCATGACATGGCCACTTTTGGCAACCCCCTGCGAGTGCCCCAGTACACGCGGTTCGGGTCTCACAGACCAACATTCAAGACTTAGCCCAAGCACAGAAAGAAGATGAGACACTAAAGGAAATTTTAAAAGGAAACTTCCTAGCTCCCTATGATAAGTTTTAAGATACTTTAACGATCCATGAGGGAATCGTTTTAAAGGACGGTATTTATGTAGTCCCCACCCAGGACAGGAACGAGATTATATGCAAATTCCATGATGGACACGGATACCAAAGGATAGAGTCCACCCTTGCCCACCTCAGACCTCTCTGCCCCGCAGTCACCGCCCTGACCCGCGAGAAAGCGGTCCAAAACACGTTGGAGAATATTAAAGCAGCACAGCTCGCTGCAGCTGTTCGACTAGGCGAAAGCAGAGTAAGGCCTGCTTTGATAAGACAGTACACCCGACAGAGTATACAGTCGGACAGCAAGTCATGATCTCCCAGTACAATCCTCTCCCCTAAATTTGCAGGGCCCTACTTAATTTTCGAAAGTAAGCCCCTCAGTTTACAAAATCACATATCCTAATGGAAAGTCAGGATAGTTCCATATAAACCAGCTTACGGTTTATGGAATGCAGTGCAGCCACTCGCACCACCTCTCATTGGCAATGGCAGACAGCGGAGACCCGCCCACTGACAACCCAATCCCGTCCTCCCCCAGCAGCGACAGCACGTCCACAGACACTACCTCGACCCCGCTCCCAGAGTCCAATTTCACCCGAATACTTGATTTGGCTGCTCGCGACAACGATAGCGACAGTGACAGCACAACAGACGCCCTTGTGAGACCCGAACAATGGAGACACAGACCAGGCCCCAGTCCCTACAGCCCCATAGACACCGACCACGATATGTTCTGCCCCTCAGAGTCAATCTATTTGCCGTTACCAGAACCTGACACACCACCTGACAATAGCGGCACCCCCCTTGCCCCTACCGCCCTACAGAATTCAAAACATTGGCACCACGATAATTCCTGTCGTCTGACACGGAACGATGAGATGGACCCCACATCAGCACACGCCGCATTGGCACTAAAGCTCCATGCACCTGTTTGGCACCCGGGAGATGGTGATGACTCAGTCTGACTCCCACCATGCTAACCCCTTGGAGACCCTCTTTGGAATGGAACCTTGAGGTGTCCAGATGAGAGAAAGGAATCGATTGAGATTTACGGTGTCCTATTCACTGATGGAACCTCCCGCTTTCATCTTTAGTTTGTTTTCAATATTGAATGTTCTCTCACTTGTACGGCTTTGTGTGTTGACCTCAGACACATTTCTTGATACAGCAATGACTACTCCTCCGATGCCACATGGCAGTTAAAGGCACAAGTTTGCTGCAGTCCATATATCCTCAAATTCTTACCGCTCTTAGAAGGTCATGCAGGCAGTGGAGTAACGGCACTTATCCCCGCCCTGCCTGAGGACCCCTATACATTTGGTCAGCCAAGCTCAGGTAGTGGAGCAACGGCACTGATCACCGTCCTACCCGGGGATTCCACCCATTCTTGCCGTGCCGCAGCTCATACGCTCCCCATTCGGAGAATTATTTTCGAAATTCTTTTGCTGTTCTTTTTACAACTGTGATTTAAAGAATGCACTTTTGCCACAACTTTTGTTCCTTTTCTGGCAACCCTTTGGTTGCTATTCCCCCACCTGCTATTTACATGTTCAAAACACTTGATTGAAAAGAGTTTGCAGAGGATGGAGAAATTGTCCACCCACTCAGCCCATCAAACACAGGCTGCGAGAGTGCTCGCATTGTGACAGAATTTCTTTTTCGGATGTCTTGTCTCCCAAATGGTTGTTTAAAAAAAGAGAGTCACATATGTTGACGATTCTAAATGGGAAATTGATTAAGGAGAAACAGACAGACAAACGAGATATTAAGCAACAAGATAATAACAGATAGTATGCTTGTACCCCCAGGAAGATACGGATACCTGAAGACGGAGAAAGACACGGACAAGATGAAGACGAACCTGATGATCTGCATCATGATCGCCGTTGGAGCAATACAGTTGCGCGCGTTACCCGACCCTACACCCCTCACCACACAGGCCCTAAACATGACCACCCAACACGACACCCCTAGTCCGGACACTACACCACACAGACACAGCCACTGATACCCCCACATGGTGTGATATCATAAAATGGTACTCCCTTTCATACACAGTAGAGGCCCTACTGGTTATAGCTATACTTTGCAGTGTCATCCAGACGATCAGACTTCGGAAATGGTGAAGGACAGCCTCCCGCCCTCCAGTATACACACTTAGAGCCCCTTTCCTCAGACTCCAACAAACCCCACACTCTTTCTGAACCTTCCTCCCTAATAAATTCCACGGTTGTTGTTTTTTTCATAAAGGTACTTTCTTTGTACATGGTCATTAACGACGAGTAGGAATGTGATGCTGCGACTTCCGGGTCGCGGCGATGCGGAGCTAAGCCGCGCGAGTCGGCAGCTCCCGCAGAAACGGACTTTTGGGCCCGCTAACGGAGCCCCAACGGACCTGTAAAAAAAAAAAAACAACACATGGGGAAGAACGGAGGAAGCCCCCTACAGCCCTGCATGGACCGGACCCACAGTGAAACGGCAAGGAAAGCGGCCCTGGAGCAGCGGGAGAAGAAAGAAGAAAAAAACAAAATGGCGGCGCCCACAGACAGAGAGGAGATGAAAGAGTTCATCAAGTGCTGCTTCGAGGAGCTGCGTAAGGAGATGGTGGCGCCTATACTGGCAATGGTGAAAAAACTTGGAGCAACCCAGAAAGCCCAAGAGGTGAAGATTCAGGAGATCCAGGAAAAAGTGAGTGAGAACGGCGACGAGCTCGTGGGCCTGGCGGAGAGAGTGGAGCGGCACGAGGCGCTGCACAGGACGTGGGCGGGAAGACTCGAAGACCTGGAGAACAGATCAAGGAGAAACAACTTGAGGATCCTGGGTCTCCCAGAAGGAGTGGAGGGGGCCGATGCTGCGGCATACGTGGGCACAATGATCGGGACGCTGATGGGTGTGGAGGCCCCCCCCCCCCGAGATTGCTGGAGCTGGATGGGGCGCACCGAGTGCTAGCGAGGAAGCCCAATGCAAAAGAGCCGCCAAGGGCGATGGTGGTGAGATTTCACCGGTTTACGGACAGAGAGAGGGTCCGGAAATGGGCCAAGAAGGAACGGAGCAGCAAGTGGGACAATGCGGAGATCAGAATATACCCGGACTGGAGCGCGGAGGTCGCTAAGCTGAGAGCGGGTTTCAACCGGGCCAAAGCGGTGCTGCACTGGAAAGGGGTGAAATTTGGAATGCTGCAGCCAGCGCGACTGTGGGTTACACATAATGGCCAACACCAATACTTCGAAACGCCCAAAGAGGCGTGGACCTTTATATTAGCTGAAAAATTGGACTCTAATTGAGGGTTTGTGTGGGAGGGGGGTGTTTGAGGGGTGAAGTATGATGTTTGTTGTACATAGGGGGTCAACCACGCGCAGGAAAGGATATATGGGCTGGGGGAGAGGGACAAGGCCATGACAGGAACAGCGCCATGGGGGGCGGGGCAGGCTTTGGGAAGCGCGGGGTTTTTCCCGCGCGCGGCAAAAAAAAATTTTTTAAAAGGGCGGGAAGGGGACAAAGGAATGTACATTGATTGGGAGAGTCCCACATGGGGGGGTTAAAGGGAAGCCGGGGTCAGCTGACTTACGGGAGGGATATGGGGGGGGGGAGCAAAAAAGCTAGACGGGGATCTAGCGGGAGGGGGGGGGGAAGGAAGAGGAGGGAGGTGGGGAAGGGGGGGGGGGGGGGGGAAAGGGTTGCTGCTGCACTGGCCGAAAGAGAACAGGACACAGAAGAGGTGGCTGGGACGGGGGTCCCCCAGCTGGAGGACTGGAGAGTGAGGGAGACGCGGACAAGGGACTGGCCCAGAAAAGGAGATGGATAGTCGGCGGGGGGTGGGGGGGTGAGAGTCCCTCGATGAGGCTTTATTAAGCGTGACTGTTCCCCCGCAGTTCAGTAGTAGACTGCCTGCGGGGGAGGACTCCAGGTACTTATACTCCGCCTTCAGGGCGGAGCTAGAGGTCAACGTCCAACCAGGACCCGGGATCTGTCAGCCAATGACATCATGGCTTCACAGTCCCACATGACCCCTAATGCATACTACCACAGCCCCGAACTGGGATGATGCTGGATTCATGAAGCGCATGTTGGGGCGCATTCCGGACCTGGAGATAGAACATAGAACATAGAAAATACAGCACAGAACAGGCCCTTCGGCCCACGATGTTGTGCCGAACCTTTGTCCTAGATTAATCATAGATTATCATTGAATTTACAGTGCAGAAGGAGGCCATTCGGCCCTTTGAGTCTGCACCGGCTCCTGGAAAGAGCACCCTACCCAAACTCAACACCTCCACCCAACACCAAGGGCAATTTTGGACACTAAGGGCAATTTATCATGGCCAATTCACCTAACCTGCACATCTTTGGACTGTGGGAGGAAACCGGAGCACCCGGAGGAAACCCACGCAGACACGGGGAGGACGTGCAGACTCCGCACAGACAGTAACCCAAGCCGGGAATCGAACCTGGGACCCTGGAGCTATGAAGCATTGTGCTATCCACAATGCTACCGTGCTGCCCTTAAGAACAAATAAATCTACACTATATCATTTTACCGTAATCCATGTACCTATCCAATAGCTGCTTGAAGGTCCCTAATGTTTCCGACTCAACTACTTCCACAGGCAGTGCATTCCATGCCCCCACTACTCTCTGGGTAAAGAACCTACCTCTGATATCCCTCCTATATCTTCCACCTTTCACCTTAAATTTATGTCCCCTTGTAATGGTTTGTTCCACCCGGGGAAAAAGTCTCTGACTGTCTACTCTATCTATTCCCCTGATCATCTTATAAACCTCCATCAAGTCGCCCCTCATCCTTCTCCGCTCTAATGAGAAAAGGCCTAGAACCCTCAACCTTTCCTCGTAAGACCCACCCTCCATTCCAGGCAACATCCCGGTAAATCTTCTTTGCACCTTTTCCAAAGCTTCCACATCCTTCCTAAAATGAGGCGACCAGAACTGTACACTGTACTCCAAATGTGGCCTTACCAAAGTTTTGTACAGCTGCATCATCACCTCACGGCTCTTAAATTCAATCCCTCTGTTAATGAACGCGAGCACACCATAGGCCTTCTTCACAGCTCTATCCACTCGAGTGGCAACTTTCAAAGATGTATGAACATAGACCCCAAGATCTCTCTGCTCCTCCACGTTGCCAAGAACTCTACCGTTAACCCTGTATTCCGCATTCATATTTGTCTTTCCAAAATGGACAACCTCACACTTTTCAGGGTTAAACTCCATCTGCCACTTCTCAGCCCAGCTCTGCATCCTATCTATGTCTCTTTGCAGCCGACAACAGCCCTCCTCACTATCCACAACTCCACCAATCTTCGTATCGTCTGCAAATTTACTGACCCACCCTTCAACTCCCTCATCCAAGTCATTAATGAAAATCACAAACAGCAGAGGACCCAGAACTGATCCCTGCGGTACGCCACTGGTAACTGGGATCCAGGCTGAATATTTACCATCCACCACCACTCTCTGACTTCTATCAGTTAGCCAGTTCGTTATCCAACTGGCCAAATTTCCCACTATCCCATGCTTCCTTACTTTCTGCATAAGCCTACCATGGGGAACCTTATCAAATGCCTTACTAAAATCCATGTACACTACATCCACTGCTTTACCTTCATCCACATGCTTGGTCACCTCCTCAAAGAATTCAATAAGACTTGTAAGGCAAGACCTACCCCTCACAAATCCGTGCTGACTATCCCTAATCAAGCAGTGTCTTTCCAGATGCTCAGAAATCCTATCCTTAAGTACCCTTTCCATTACTTTGCCTACCACCGAAGTAAGACTAACTGGCCTGTAATTCCCAGGGTTATCCCTAGTCCCTTTTTTGAACAGGGGCACGACATTCGCCACTCTCCAATCCCCTGGTACCACCCCTGTTGACAGTGAGGACGAAAAGATCATTGCCAACGGCTCTGCAATTTCATCTCTTGCTTCCCATAGAATCCTTGGATATATCCAGTCAGGCCCGGGGGACTTGTCTATCCTCAAGTTTTTCAAAATGCCCAACACATCTTCCTTCCTAACAAGTATTTCCTCGAGCTTACCAATCTGTTTCACACTGTCCTCTCCAACAATATCGCCCCTCTCATTTGTAAATACAGAAGAAAAGTACTCGTTCAAGACCTCTCCGATCTCTTCAGACTCAATACACAATCTATAGGAGGACTAATAATGGGAGGGGACTTTAATACGGTGTTGGACCCAGCACTGGACCGCTCCAGATCAACGACGGGAAGGAGGCCGGCGGCGGCCAAGGTACTTAGGGGGTTTATGGATCAGATGGGGGGAGTGGACCCATGGAGGTTTGCAAGACCGCAGGCCAGGGAATTTTCTTTTTTCTCCCACGTGCATAAGGCCTACTCCCGGATAGATTTCTTTGTTCTGGGCAGGGCGCTCATCCCGAGAGTGGGGGGGATGGAGTATTCGGCCATAGCCGTTTCGGACCATGCCCCGCACTGGGTGGAACTGGAGCTGGGAGAGGAGAGGGACCAACGCCCGGTGTGGCGGCTGGATGTGGGACTGCTGGCCGATGAGGTGGTGTGTGGGAAGGTGAGGGGGTGTATTGAAAAGGTACTTGGAGGCCAACGACAACGGGGAGGTGCGGGTGGGGGTGGTATGGGAGGCGTTGAAGGCGGTGATCAGGGGAGAGCTGATCTCCATCAGGGCTCATAGGGAGAAGATAGAGGGAATGGAAAGGGAGAGGTTAGTGGGGGAGATCTTGCGGGTGGACAGGAGATACGCAGAGGCCCCGGAGGAAAGATTACTTGGGGAAAGGTGACGGCTCCAGACGGAGTTTGACCTGCTGACCACGGGCAAGGCGGAGGCACAGTGGAGGAAGGCGCAAGGGGCGACTTACGAGTACGGGGAAAAGGCTAGTCGGATGCTGGCACACCAGCTCCGTAAGAGGGCGGCAGCGAGGGAAATAGGGGGAATCAAAGATGGAAGGGGAGCCACGGTACGAAGTGCAACAAAAATAAATAAGGTATTTAAGGACTTTTATGAAGAGCTGTACAGATCCCAGCCCCCAGGGGGGGGGGGGGGAGGGGGGGGATGAGGCGATTCCTGGACCAGCTGGGGTTCCCGAGGGTGGAGGAGCAGGAGGCGGTTGGTTTGGGGGCACCAATTGGGCTGGAGGAGTTGAGTAAGGGTTTGGGGAGCATGCAGGCGGGGAAGGCCCCGGGGCCGGACGGGTTCCCGGTGGAATTCTACAGAAAATATGTGGACCTGCTGGCCCCGCTACTAGTGAGGACCTTCAACGAGGCAAGAGAGGAGGGAACCATGCCCCAGACAATGTCGGATGCGACAATCTCCCTGATCCTAAAGCGAGACAAAGATCCACTGCAATGTGGATCGTACAGGCCGATTTCGCTCCTCAATGTGGATGCTAAGCTATTGGCGAAGGTACTGGCCACTAGGATGGAGGACTGTGTCCCGGGGGTGATTCACGAGGACCAAACGGGATTCGTAAAGGGCAGGCAGTTAAATACCAATGTGCGGCGGCTCTTAAACGTGACAACGATGACATCGGAGGAGGGAGAGGCGGAGATAGTGGCAGCTATGGACGCGGAAAATGCCTTTGACCGAGTAGAGTGGGAGTACCTCTGGGAGGTATTGCGCAGGTTTGGGTTCGGGGGAGGGTTAATTAGATGGGTTAAGCTCCTTTACAGCGCCCCGGTGGTGAGTGTAGTGACAAACCGGCGGAGGTCAGAGTACTTTCGGCTGTCCTGAGGGACGAGACAGGGGTGCCCCCTGTCCCCCCTGTTGTTTGCATTGGCGATCGAACCCTTGGCCATATCACTTAGGGAGTCTCAGAAATGGAGGGGGATAGTCCGCGGTGGAGAGGAGCATCGGGTATCGCTATATGCGGATGACCTGCTGCTATACGTGGCGGACCCAATGGAGGGGATGGTGGAGGTCATGCAGACTCTGAAGGAGTTTGGAGAGTTTTCAGGCTACAAACTTAATGTAGAGAAGAGTGAGCTTTTTGTATTACAGGCAGGGGACCAAGAAAGAGGGATAGGGGACCTGCTGCTGAGGAGGGCGGAGAGGAGTTTTCAGTATCTGGGGATCCAGATAGCCAGAAGTTGGGGGGCCCTACATAAATTGAATTTGACGAGGGTGGTGGAGCAAATGGAGGAGGATTTTAAAAGATGGGACATGCTCCCGCTCTCGTTGGCGGGTAGGGTGCAGTCGGTCAAAATGGTGGTCCTTCCGAGGCTTTTGTTCGTGTTTCAGTGCCTCCTCATCGTGATCACCAAGGGCGTTTTCAAGAGAGTAGGTAGGAGTATTATGGGGTATGTGTGGGCAAATAAGACCCCGAGGGTTAGGAGAGGGTTCTTGGAACGCAGCAGGGACCGAGGAGGGTTGGCTTTGCCAAACCTAGAGAGTTACTACTGGGCAGCAAATATGGCGATGATCCGTAAGTGGGTTATGGAGGGAGAGGGGGCGGCATCGAAGAGGATGGAGATGGCGTCCTGCAAAGGAACGAGCCTGGGGGCGTTGGTAACGGCACCGCTGCCGCTCTCGCCGACAAAATACACCACAAGCCCAGTGGTGGCGGCAACATTAAAGATCTGGGGCCAGTGGAGAAGACACAGGGGTGCAATGGGAGCATCGGTGTGGTCCCCGATCAGGGGTAACCACCGGTTTGTCCCGGGGAAGATGGACGGGGGGGGTTCCAAGGCTGGCATCGGGCGGGGATAAGAAGAATGGGGGACCTGTTCATTGACGGGACATTTGCGAGTCTAGGGGCACTGGAGGAGAAATTTGAGTTACCCCCGGGAAATGCATTTAGATATATGCAGGTGAGGGCTTTTGTGAGGTGGCAGGTGAGGGAATTTCCGTTGCTCCCGGCACAAGAAGTTCAAGATAGGGTGATCTCGGGGGTATGGGTCGGGGAGGGCAAGGTATCGGAAATATACCAAGAGATGAAAGAAGAGGGGGAAGCGCTAGTAGAAGAACTGAAAGGTAAATGGGAGGAGGAGCTGGGGGAGGAGATTGAGGAAGGGGTATGGGCCGACGCCCTGGGTAGGGTTAATACCTCTTCCTCGTGTGCCAGGCTCAGACTGATACAATTTAAGGTGGTTCACAGAGCGCATTTGACGAGGGCGAGGCTGAGTAGGTTCTTTGGGGTAGAGGATAGATGTGAAAGATCTTCAGGGAGCCCGGCGAACCATGTCCATATGTTTTGGTCATGCCCGGCATTGGAGGGGTTCTGGAGAGGAGTGGTGGGAGTAATATCCCAGGTGGTGAAAGTCCGGGTCAAGCCAAGCTGGGGGCTAGCAATATTTGGAGTAGTGGATGAGCCGGGAGTGCAGGAGGCGAAAGAGGCCGGAATTCTGGCCTTTGCGTCCCTAGTAGCCCGGCGAAGGGTCTTGCTATTGTGGAAGGAGGCGAAGCCCCCTAGCCTGGAGGCCTGGATTAATGACATGGCGGGGTTCATAAAATTGGAGAGAATTAAGTTTGCTTTGAGAGGGTCTGCACAGGGGTTTTACAGGCGGTGGCAACCGTTCCTAGATTATCTCGCGGAGCGTTAGAAGAAGGTCGATCAGCAGCAGCAGCAACCCTGGGGGGGGGGGGGGGGGGGGAAAACGAGAGACTGTCTGAGGGGATGGACGAGTGGGAGATAGCATGGAGGGTGGGGGGAAACGGTACGCGCGGCCAAGAGCCAGTGTATAAAGCTATGTAAATATACCATCTTGCCTTGTATATATCTTGCTCAGGGAGAATTTGCGTTATTTTGTTACGGGGGGGGGGGGGGGGGGGGGGGTTATTGTTTGTAAGGGGAAAAAATTGTGTTGTTAAAAAACCTTAATAAAAATATTTTTTTTAAAAAAGGAATGTGATGCTGCTGTTGTGTATTTTGTATTGTAAGATAAGTTCTTTGGTTATTGGATAGCAGCATGAGTGTAGTTTAGTTAAAGACAGTTAGAGGTTCCCCTTTTTGTGTAAAGAGACTGAAATGTATGTTTGAATGTTATAGTGCCCCCCTTAGAATTTTTAAAGATATGTGTTGTATCAGGGAAAACCTAGGTAAATATTTTGACCCATAGGACAGAGTAGGATAGAACCTGTCCTTGATGGAGGGTACCCGGCATGTCAGAGAACACCTTCAACCCTCAGTGTTGCCTTCTCCACCTCCTGGTTTACTGGGGTTAGCTGCAGGTCTTCACAAGATCTGAATGGTTGTGTGAATTTCTTTTCTCTGGGATCTATTGCATCCAGCCATTTCCTATGCCTATTGCGTACTCAAACTCACCATCACCTTCCATTGTGTGGATGTTTTTGTTGTTTTTACGCCTTATTTACCTGTTGCTATGTTTTTGATAACTAATTTATCGCCTTCTTTCGTTGTTCTGCACATCTTTGGCTTCTTCACAGGTTCAGCAGTTTGATTTTTGTGCAGGTGATTAACATCTGTCATGTGGTCGTCCATATTTCTTGCGCATCTTTCTCCCTGTATTAACCCTGCTGCCTTTCTCTTGATTTGAGTGAAAACCAGCAATTTAGATAGTTAGCATCTTATTCCGACTACTCATGGATTCATGTAGTCTGACAGCATAAACAGCTTGTGATAGATAGATAGAATTTACAGTGCAGAAGGAGGCCATTGGGCCCATCGAGTCTGCATCGGCCCTTGGAAAGAGCACCCTACTAAAGCCCAGGCTTCCACCCTATCCCCGTAACCTAGTAACCTGACCTAACCTTTTGGACACTAATGGGCAATTTAGCTTGGCCAGTCCACCTGACCGGCACATCTTTGGACAGTGGAAGGAAACCGGAGCACCCAGAGAAAACCTACGTAGACGTGGGGAGAAAGTGCAAACTCCACACGGACAGTCACCCGAGGCCGGAATTGAACCTGGGACCATGGATCTGTGAGGAAGCTATGCTAGCCACCTTGTCACCGTGCCACCCATGATATTGTGTGCTTGCCCTTTGCAATTAAATCTTTCTATATCTCTCGGTGCGTAGAGCCCTAAATGAGCAGCCTTTCATCTGTGTCTATAAATTTACATTTTCTGGTTGCATTTTTCAATCCTATGAAGTTGTCAAGAGGCTCACCTGCTTTACATTCACATTGGTAGATCCAATGATTTGACTTTGGCTGGAGATGTGTGAATGTTTCAAAAGTTGTGTCTGAATTTTCTGCTGTTGCCTTCACTCAGCTCCCAGCTATTAAACACATTTTGACCCTTTCCCTCCTGCCCACAAAACGATGGAACTGCATGATCCTTTCCTCGTCATTATTGCCTTTTAGAAAGCTACTGAATGCCAGTTTGCATTTTTGCTTAAACTTATCAAATGCCTGTCATGAGCCTCCCAATTCATCATGGGCTGGAGCTTCGTTATTTGTTGTTGAGGTGGCCATTTTGCATATTTATATTTTAGGGCAGCACGATGGCGCAGTGGTAAGCACTGCTGCCTCACGGCGCCGAGGACCCAGGTTCGATCCTGGCCCCGGGTCACTATCCAAGTGGAGTTTGCACATTCTCCCATGTCTGTGTGGGTCTCGCCCCCACAACCCAAAGCTGTGCAGGGTAGGTGGAGTGGCCATGCTAAATTGCCCCTCGATTGGAAAAAATGAATTGGGTACACTAAATTTATAAGACAAAAACCCAACGTCACCAGCAAGAGACAACATTAGCAACATCAAGCTCGACTTCTGCAACACCAGGAACAACACCCAACATTGCTCATTCAGCGTGCCAATTCACCATTGAGAGCGATGCATGCTAAATCTACGAGATGGAGGCACAATATCCTACCATTTAAGCAATATTGTGAATAATACTTACAGAAAGGAAAACAAGGTATAAAGTGTTCAGTTTATTTATAAAAGTGGATTGTTAAATTTCTTTAAAAAGGGATGTTGAAATGAAAATGAAAATCGCTTATTGTCACAAGTAGGCTTCAAATGAAGTTACTGTGCAAAGCACCTAGTCGCCACATTCCGGCGCCTGTTCGGGGAGGCTGGCACGGGAATTGAACCGTGCTGCTGGCCTGCTTTGGTCTGCTTTCAAAGCCAGCGATTTAAGCAGACCAAGGCAGGCCAGCCGCGGTTCAATTCCAGTACCAGCCTCCCCGAACAGGCGCCGGAATGTGGCGACTAGGGACTTTTCACAGTAACTTCATTTGAAGCCTACTTGTGACAATAAGCGATTTTCATTTTCATTTCAACATCCCTTTTTAAAGAAATTTAACAATCCACTTTTATAAATAAACTGAACACTTTATACCTTGTTTCGATGTTCTGCATTATTATTTGTAAAGAGCCAAGAGCTAGGAACTAATTGTTATGAAAATGTACATACGCACATCTTACTGCTGCACTGGAGTCATGTGCCAAGCAACAATGTCAGTCTATCAGTGTACCAGACACACGGAGGGCAGCACAAAACACACTCGATGAAGTTCCATTTTGAGTCGAAGGTATGGTTGTTTCTAACTGATGGGAACCAAAAAGAAATAACAGTAATTATTAATTTCACTCACCCACCCACCGCGCCCATGGCACCCCACGAGGAGTTTAGGTCGGGTGTCAGACAAAGTGGGGATAGGACTGGGAGGGGTAAGTCCCAGAAGAAGGCAGGGCAGTGTAGTGGGCCTCCTGGGAATTTGTGTGTTTGCGGGGTGTCCCATGCATGGCTGGGTCTGGGTTTTAATAAATATATAGCTCCTTTAAACTCTTTCAAAGTAACTATCAGGGTAAAACTGGCAGAACCAACCGAAGTTGGTGATTTAAATTGCTTCTGTCAGATGATTCCTAGCCCAGTGCAATTGTCCAGAGGAAGTTAGCACTTCTGGGCAACTGCTGGGTAAGCCCTTATGTGGGAACTTCCAAGAGGAATTCCTCAATGCATCATTGGGGTACCCCCTAAATGCAGTGCTGGGCATCCAGGACGTTATGGGCCATTAACTATGCACAACATCCAGCAGAATGAAAAATTGAACCAGACGAGCAATCAATGGGCCACATCACACCTTAACTCTCTTGATGCACCCAACAGGAAGCATGAGGTCTCGACTTTCCTCTGTCCTGTTCCCAAAATGTGTGTTATAAATAATCTGCTCTTAAAAACAAACATCATTTGTGTCTTTTTTGCACCTCAAGAGGGAACAGAAGCTGTAAGCTTTGTGCAAATGAATGGCAAAAACTTCTACATTCAAGTTTCCTCCAAAAGATGCAAAGGTCAAACTTCTCACACGCCTAGTGCTACCAATTCCTCTACTACTGTATTTAGCCTAATGTCAAGCTGATATTGCCTGGAAAGGCCTTTGTGTAAAAAGTCTAAATAAAAGTGGGTTTGCAGCTTCAGGACTTGTTGCAGAACATAGTTGACCTTTTGTGCTTAGTGAAGGAGGCTATGTTCAGTACTGTCCTACTCCTTTCCCATCTTGTGTTAAAGCTTATTTTTCCACAAATCCCCTTGCTAGCAGATGCTATTCGCTTGCCCTCTCCCAAACAACTGATTCCCTCCTCTGCAACTGTGCAGCACAGAGAATATAAAAGAAACCCCTCTTGAAAAGTATCTACTTTTAACCCTATAAGCCATCATTCTTCATGCTTTTCCTGTTCCTTGATCTACTACTTAGACCATAAGACAATAAGACATAGGAGCAGAAGTAAGGCCATTCGGCCCATCGAGTCCACTCCACCATTCAATCATGGCTGATTTCAACTCCATTTACCCGCTCTCTCTCCATAGCCCTTAATTCCTCGAGAAATCAAGAATTTATCAACTTCTGTCTTAAAGACACTCAACGTCCTGGCCTCCACCACCCTCTGTGGCAATGAATTCCACAGACCCACCACTCTCTGGCTGAAGAAATTTCTCCTCATCTCTGTTCTAAAGTGACTCCCTTTTATTCTAAGGCTGTGCCCCCGGGTCCTAGTCTCCCCTGCTAATGGAAACAACTTCCCTACGTCCACCCTATCTAAGCCATTCATTATCTTGTAAGTTTCTATTAGATCTCCCCTCAACCTCCTAAACTCCAATGAATATAATCCCAGGATCCTCAGACGTCCATCGTATGTTAGGCCTACCATTCCTGGGATCATCCGTGAGAATCTCCGCTGGACCCGCTCCAGTGCCAGCATGTCCTTCCTGAGGTGTGGGGCCCAAAATTGCTCACAGTATTCTAATTGGGGCCTAACTAATGCTTTATAAAGCTTCAGAAGTACATCGCTGCTTTTACATTCCAAGCCTCTTGAGATAAATGACAACATTGCATTTGCTTTCTTAATTACGGACTCAACCTGCAAGTTTACCTTTAGAGAATCCTGGACTAGGACTCCCAAGTCCCTTTGCACTTCAGCATTATGAATTTTGTCACCGTTTAGAAAATAGTCCATGCCTCTATTCTTTTTTCCAAAGTGCAAGACCTCGCACTTGCCCACGTTGAATTTCATCAGCCATTTCTTGGACCACTCTCCTGAACGGTCTAAATCTTTCTGCAGCCTACCCACCTCCTCAATACTACCTGCCCCTCCACCTATCTTTGTACCATCGGCAAACTTAGCCAGAATGCCCCCAGTCCCGTCATCTAGATCGTTAATATATAAAGAGAACAGCTGTGGCCCCAACACTGAACCCTGCGGGACACCACTCGTCACCGGTTGCCATTCCGAAAAAGAACCTTTTATCCCACTCTCTGCCTTCTGCCTGACAGCCAATCATCAATCCATGTTAGTACCTTGCCTCGAATACCATGGGCCCTTATTTTACTCAGCAATCTCCCGTGAGGCACCTTATCAAAGGCCTTTTGGAATTCAAGATAGATAACATCCATTGGCTCTCCTTGGTCTAACCTATTTGTTATCTCTTCAAAGAACTCTAACAGGTTTGTCAGGCACAACCTCCCCTTACTAAATCCATGCTGACTTGTCCTAATCCGACCCTGCACTTCCAAGAATTTAGAAATCTCATCCTTAACGATGGATTCTAGAATCTTGCCAACAACCGAGGTTATGCTAATTGGCCTATAATTTTCTATCTTTTTTTCTTGTTCCCTTCTTGAACACGGGGGTTACAACAGTGATTTTCCAATCCTCTGGGACTTTCCCCGACTCCAGTGACTTTTGAAAGATCATAACTAACGCCTCCACTATTTCTTCAGCTATCTCCTTTAGAACTCTAGGATGTAGCCCATCTGGGCCCAGAGATTTATCAATTTTTAGACCTCTTAGTTTCTCTAGCACTTTCTCCTTTGTGATGGTTACCATATTCAACTCTGTCCCCTGACTCCGGAATTGTTGGGATATTACTCATGTCTTCTACTGTGAAGACTGAGGCAAAGTACTTATTCAGTTCCTCGGCTATTTCCTTGTCTCCCATCACAAAATTACCAGCGTCATTTTGGAGGGGCCCAATGTCAACTTTTGCCTCCCATTTGTTTTTAATGTATTTAAAGAAACTTTTACTATCATTCCTAATGTTACTGGCTAGCCTACCTTCAAATTTGATCCTCTCTTTCCTTATCTCTCTTTGTTACCCTCTGTTTGTTTTTGTAGCCTTCCCAATCTTCTGACTTCCCACTACTCTTTGCCACATTATAGGCTTTCTCTTTTGCTTTGATGCATTCCCTAACTTCCTTTGTCAGCCATGGCTGCCTAATCCCTCCTCTGGTAACCTTTCTTTTCTTTGGGATGAACCTCTGTACTGTGTCCTCAATTACTCCCACCTTTTTACCTGTTCTCCAGCTCGGCAGATTGTAGGGCTGTCCAGACTATAATTGCTTCAATGCTGTTGCCATCCCAGCATTGGCAAAATAGCAAGAATTAATTCATCGGTGATGGAAACTTTACTTGGATGTCGAATCCATCAATCTACAGTTCACAACTCCTGCCATGGATGTCAATTTAAGAAATGATCATTCTGCAACAACAAGCCTCCAAAGGTCCTGGCCCCATTATTGACTAAAACAAAACAAAATCCTTCTGGCTGTGCCACACAGCTTCAACTATGGCTTCTCCCTTAATGGTATTGGTTTCTTGAAGGCTGATGAACTGCCCATACGTCCTCTTGCAGCCAATAATGCACCCTGAAGCAGGTCCTCTTGGTGCTTCCTTTATTTTAATTCGATCCAGGAGCAAGCTCAGGCTCCGAGCCCTAGGTTGTGTCTGAATGCACTGCTTATGTGCTTTGCACTAATCGCTCTCAAACAGTACCAGAAGGGGAAGAGTGACCTTCAGAGCACAAGAGCAGACATCTGAATATAAACATGTTAAAATTAAAATTATTTGGACATTTAAAAAGTAACGTTGTAAATTAAAAGCACCAAGAAATGAATCGCAGCAGAGATATTAATCTCCTTTAACTCTTTCATACTTACTGTATCCCTCTGGGAGTCTATCCACTCAGCTTATTGTAACGTTATTTCTGCAGTGGTGTGTGATTTGCCACTGATAAAAGGGATTGACACGTCTTCCTTACTTTGAATGCTCAGCTCCATTTGAGCCCAGATAACTGAATTCAAAGCACAAACCAGTCAAAATTGATCTTCCAACAATCATAGTTTTTTTAAAGAGTAAGAAGGAATAAAGTGTCACCCAATACCATAGTGATGCTTTGGCAACAAGGCAGGGCTTTGTAAATGCAAGCTTTTGTGTCTGCTGCTGTCATTAAAGAAAGATTTATCAGGGTTACTGGCCAGTACTGAAGTCAGTAACAGGCGCCACATGTGCAGGAATTTAAGATTCATGGCACTGCCATCATGGTCTGGTTAGTCTCAATTCTAGGAGCCTCATGCAAACCATTCACAAAAGAAACTGGGTGGATTGTAAACTGCAGGTTTCCTCATAAAATGATTTTTCCCAACAAGGTGAATTGGGGCACAAACAATTAGAGGGAGAATTAGTCTGGATTCTCTTCACACATCAAGTTGCAATTGACTGATGACGGAGGAGAATAAAAATTAGCTTTAGCTGCCCAGGATCTGGGGTGGGGCTAGTTGCACTGGGATTTTTCGTGTTTGGACTGACCTTTAAAATTCCATGGGGTGAGGAAGAAAGGGCAGATGTTCCATCAGGCTTCCCCTTCCCCCTTCACGTGGCTGTGTGTAGGGGCATCTTGGGTCTTCTGAATACACTTTGCAGGTCTCAGACGTGCTCTCACTTGCCGGCACAAATCCCTGAAGAGCATTAAGAGACCCCAACTCGGGGGAATGGCAATCAATCACAGAGGGAATCTGTTATGCATCAGAGAAGGCATCCCTGCGGATCTGCAGTGGCGTCAGCAAAAGTGTTTTACGCTGTCTTTCAGTTCTCCATCTTAGATTGTATGAGCAACACCTCTTAAGAAAATCTCTCATCGTGTATGTAAGAATCTAGAGAGTGGGCCCTTCCATACCTTTTCTCTTTGCGGAAAACTCAGACACAACAAAAGAGAAAACCGGCGATGAGGATTTTGCAAGAAACATTGCAGAAAGAAAATAGTTAACAGAAATGGTGGAGATGGTGTTGAGAGCGTAGAAAGATTCTCTGGACCGTACTCTCTCTCTCACACACACATACACACACACCGGGTGAAGCAAGCCGCCGATACTGAAGGTTTCACCAAAAAAAAAAATAATGGAACACAACCGTGGGAAATACAATTCTAAAACTTGCTTGCTGCTTAAGTGGGCAAAGTCTGGACTGCAGGACCGCACACGTGACAAAAGCTAAACGGGCTGAAGCAAGGGTATTCAGAAAGCTACTGACTTATACAGGCCGCTACTCGGGAGAAAAATTTCAAACCATAGGCAAAAATGAAATTGAATTGTAGATGAGGGGATGGTTTATGCCATACATCCAAAAGAATCGGAAGGGAGGAAGTTGAATTATAGACCCTAGTGGCCGATATCCGGAATGAAATGAAATGAAAATCGCTTATTGTCACAAGTAGGCTTCAATGAAGTTACTGTGAAAAGCCCCTAGTTGCCACATTCCGGCGCCTGTTCGGGGAGGCTGTTACGGGAATTGAACCGTGCTGCTGGCCTGCCTTGGTCTGCTTTCAAAGCCAGCAATTTAGCCCAGTGTGCTAAACAGCCCCCACCAGAATGGTGGGAGAAAAGGGTGCCGTGGATGAATTTGGTGAAGATTGAAAGATTTGAAAATTATATGAAGAAAGATTCCAATTATATATCATAGCGTATCAAACACTGGCGGACCTAAAGGTCGCAACATTTCTGTTTGGTAGGACGTAAAACTTCTATGCTGTTACAAAACTTAGCAAAACTGGGAAATAATTCCTACAGCGAATGTATTAATATTTTAGAAGGGCATTTCTCACTTAGACGATTGTTAATTGCAGAAAGTTCAGTTCCACTGCCGTAGTCAGGAAGAAGGTGAAAGCATTTTGTAGCGACTTTAAGAAGGTTAGCAAAATACTGCGAGTTTGGTGCAACACTTGATGACACTCTTCATGATAGGCTGGTGTGGACTCCAGAGTAAAGCTATTCAGAGGAAGCTGCATACTGTAAGCAATTTAACTTTCAAAGCGGTTGTGGAAGATGCCACATCCATCTATGGAGACATCAACAAAAGAAGCTTCACAATAGGGAACGGGATTCTCCGACCCCGCCCCCCCCCCCCCCCCCCCCCCCCCCCCGGAGAATCGCTGGGGGAGCGGTATGAATCCCGCCCTGCCGGCTGCGGAATTCTCCGGTGCCGGGGATTTGGCGGGGCCGGGAATCGCGCTGCGCCGGTTGGCGGCCGCTGGCAGCGGCCTCCCCCCGGCCCACGATGGGCCGAGTAGCTACCCGTTTTTTGCCAGCGTAAATTAGAGTAGGTCCTTACCAGCGGGATCTGGCGGTGCTGGTGGCCTCCGGGGTCCTCATGGGAGGATCTGGCCCATGGAGGTACCCCCACAATGGCCTGACCCGCGATCTGGGCCCACCGATCCACGGGCGGGCCGGTGCCCTGGGGCACTCTATTCCCCCGCCACAGCCGACGCGGAGATGAACCCCCCCCTGCGCATGCGCTGGGATGATGCCAGCACACGCCGGTTGGCGTGGTGCCAAACCCCTTCCCTGCCGGCCGGAAAGGCGCAAACCACTCTGGGGCCAGCCTAGCCCCTGAAGGTGTGGAGGATTCCGCACCTTTGGGGCAGCCCGAAGCCGGAGTGGTTCACACCACTGTTCAGTGCCGGGACCCCCCGCCCCGCAGGGTAGGGGAGAATCCCGCCCAGGGGCTGGAGCAAAGATCCACAATGTGGATACCATAAGGAACAAGGCGACAACCATGTCACCGATGTACACAGGTTGGACCCTCAAAAAACAAAGAAAAGTATAGCACAGGAACAGGCCCTTCGGCCCTCCAGGCCCGTGCCGACCATGCTGCCCGACTAAACTACAATCGTCTACACTTCCTGGGTCCGTATCCCTATATTCCCATCCTATTCATGCATTTGTCAAGATGCCCCTTAAATGTCACTATCGTGCCTGCTTCCACCACCTCCTCTGGCAGCGCGTTCCAGGCACCCACTTCCCTCTGTGTAAGAAACTTGCCTCGTACATCTACTCTAAACCTTGCCCCTCGCACCTTAAACCTATGCCCCCTAGTAATTGACCCCTCTACCCTGGGGTCACGAGTAGAGAGAATAAGTGCAATAAGGGCCATATTGACAAGGCATGTTGGGCTCAGAAAATTTCTCAACACCAAGGATGTGCAAGAATAAAACCCACATCGGAGCAGACTAGCCGTATCTAAAAGTTAGGAGACAAAGTTCAACACCCCTCAGAATACGACATACCCGGGCAACTTCGGGAGCTGAAACTAGGTGTTTTGTCAATGGGGGACGATCTACAATGTTTCTGTGCAGATCAAAAACTCGAGGGTCACAAAATCAAAATGGAAGTAGCGCAGCTGTATTGTTGATACCCGAGACAATTTATGATCAAAAGTTGACGCATCTGCCTTTAAAAACATCAAATATGATCCCAATGATGTACACAGAAGAGGTTGTCCCATTAAAAAGAATGTATTATATGGTATAGGAGCAGAATTAGGCCATTTGGCCCATCAAGTCTGCTCTGCCATTCGATCATGGCTGATCTCATCCTGGCCTTAACTCCACCGTCGTGCCTGTTCTCCATAACCCTTCAACCCGATACGAATTAAAAATCTGTCTAACTCCTAAAATTCACTCACTGTCCCAGCATTCACCGCACTCTGGGGTAGCGAATTCCACAGATTCACATTATGGTGAAAGTAGAAGCAAATGGACAAGACGACGGAGCTGCCTCTTCACGTTGTTCATGGAAATTTTGCTGCTTTATTTGGGAGAGCATGGTTGGCAAAGGCTAAACTCCCACTGGAGAGCCGTAAATTAACTTGTGGATTCAAAGAGCAACCTACAACAACATCTGGAGAAGCATGAGAAAGTGTGCAAAGATTCACTGGGCTCAATGACTGGAGTTGAAGTGCAGCTAAAAATCAAGCCAAATAGTACAGCAAAACATCTCAAGCTGGAACCGTACCATATGCCATCAGGCCAAAGAAGAGCTAATAAGGCTAGTCCAAACAGGGGTCATTGAACCAGTTGCGACAAGTGATTGGGCAACACCAATAGTTCCTGTACTAAAACATGATGGCTCATTGAGAATATATGTGGAGATTTTAAAACAATTGTTAACCTGGTATTGTGTGCAGGTCACTATCAACTGCTGCTGATTAAAGATTAGTTTGTTGAACTTCCTGGATTGCAGAAATTCAGTAAAATTCATCATTCATAGGTTATTTACAAATGAATATGGCTGCAAATTCACAGCATTGTGATGCACAAAGGCCTGTTTTGTTACAGAAGACTTCCTTTTGGAATAATATCTGCTCCTCTTTTTCAGAGATCCTTGGGTCAAATTCTGAGTGGGCTAAATGGGGTGCAATGTTATTTAGATGATATTCTCATCACTGGTTCACGCGAACAGGATTGCTTGAAGAACTTGTAAGCTACTCTGAAGCATCTACAGAGCCATAATCTCAGAATTAAAAAGAAAAGTGCTACTTTTTCAAGACATCCATAAATTACTTGGGTCAAATCATCGATAAAGATGGACCAAAGATGTTAGCAGTCTTAGAAACACCACATCCTCAAAACGTGACACAACTAAGATCGTTTTGAGGATTGATCAATTATAATTGTAAATTTGTGTCGAACTTAGCAACATGATTTAAGCCTTTACACATCTTATGTGTCAAACAGGTATGGCACCTGTCAGAAGAATGTGAAAGTGCATACAATGAGGTAAAAGATGCCTGACAGAAGTCAGAGCTGTTGGTTCATGACAATCCCAATTTGAAGTTACAACTTGCTTGCAATGCATCACCCTATGGGGTTGGTGCAGTTGTCTGGCACACAATGCCTTCAAGAGAGGAACAACCGATAGCATTTACTTCACAAACTCTTACTAGCACAGAAAGGAATTAAGCTCAGCTAGAAAAAGGGGCATGGAGTATAATTTTGGGGGTAAGGTTCCACCACTACCTTTATGGGTCATTTTACTCTTTTGACAGATCACCTTTGTTGATGATCTTTGGGCCATACAAAGGTATTCTTTCTTCAGCAGCTAGTAGGTTACAGAGATGGTCTTTGATATTGTTGGCACACATACAATATCCAATATTGCAGTCAGAGCAGCATGCAAATGCTGGTGCTTTGTCAAGATTGCCATTACAAGTCAAGCATGAATCTCGCCGAGGTCCCAGGTTCGAACCCGGCTCTGGATCACTGCTCGTGTGGAGTTTGCACATTGTCCCAGTGTTTTCGTGGGTTTCGCCGCCACAACCCGAAGATGTGCAGGGTAGGTGGATTGGCCACGCTAAATTGTCTCTCAATTGGAAAAAATGAATTGGGTACTCTAAATTTATTAAAAAAGTGATACCAGGGCCATTCCTCGAAAGCAAAGCTACCTTCCTTCCCCCATAGATTATCAGTTCGGAGGTAAAGATTTTAAAAAAGGGAGAAAAAGCATGAATCTGAAGAACATTGTCAACATAATCTTGTATTTCTCACTCATGGATAATGTACCTGTGACTTTATCTCAAGTTCAGATATACACAAATACAAAACCAGTGATGGGGATTTTCCAAAAAGGAATGCCGTTAGACATTCGGAAATATCCAGATCTCAAGCCTTACATTACACGAAGACTGGAGTTGACAGTCCAGAATGGAGTTTTATTATGGGGAATCCGAGTGATTATGTCTCCGTGCTTGTATAATAAAATTCTTGATCAACTACTAGGATGAAGGAACTGGAACGCAGTTATTTTTGGTGGCCAGGATTAGATGCTCAAATCGAAAAGAAAGCGGAGCAATATCAGTCCTGTGCGAAGCTAAGAAACATTCCAGCACTTCAATCGTTACATCTGTGGGAATGGCCAATTCAGATATGGCAGAGAATTCTCAGACATCGCTGGTCTAGTGGAGGGTCACATGTTCCTAGTGATTGTGGATGCACACTCTAAATGGCTGGAAGTAGTGATTATGAAATCCATGATGACGGAACAAACCATTGAGAAGCGAGACTAAATATTCGCAAGATTTGGAACACCGGAGCAGATCCTAAGTGATAATGGTACTCAGTTCACATTGAAGGAATTTGAGAACTACTTGAAGGGAAATGGTGTACACCACATCAAGTCAGCTCCATACCATCCTGCAACAATCAATGCGTCATTCAATCAATGAAGCATTCCATCAAGGCATCGAAGGTCCAAGGTACATTGGCAAGAGTAAATAATTTTGTGATGTCAAACTGAAATACCACACATGCAACAACACAGAGTTCACAAGCAATGCTGCTTTTCAAAAGGAAGCCAAGGACAAAGTTTGACCTTTTGATACCACCGGATACTTCAGAGATTGTCAAAAGACAACAAGCACAGATTGTTAGGAGGATGCAAAACTTGTGTGCGTTCACTCAAGGAGAGTATTAGCCAGAAGCTGCTACACTAATGAGAAATGCATACCTGCTTTGATCCTAGCAATGAGAAGTCCAATATCGTACACAGTGCAAACGGATAATGAAAGATTCTGGCGGTGTCATACTGATCAGCTACGAACTTCAAAATCGCTGAAATTTTTCAAGATTTGATTTGATTTATTGTCACATGTACCAAAGATCGAGACCGTCTGGGAGGCTGGCAGTGATCCATCTCATGACTAGCCGCTCAAAGCATTTCATGATAACAGACATTAGGGCCACCGGTCGGTAGTCGTTGAGGCAGGCTACCTTGTTCTTCTTTGGTACTGGTATTATGGTGGTCTTCTTGAAGGAGTTGGGGACCTCAGAGCAGAGGAGTAAGGTGGTGAAGATATCTGCGAATACACTCGCCAGCTAGTGTGCGCAGGCTCGGAGTGCTCGCCCAGGGACTCCGTTGGGGCCGTCGCTTTCCACGGATTCACTTTCAAGAAGGCAGCTCACCTCGGAGGCTGTAATACTGGGTATGGGTGTGTCCAGGGCTGTTGGGGCGGGTGGCACTGATACATTGGCTGACTGCTCAAAGCAGACATAGAACTGGTTCAGATCATCAGATAGGGATGCTCCAGCCCCAGACATTCCGCCTGGCCTTGCTTTATAGCCTGTGATCTTGTGTAGGCCCTGCCATAGTCATCGTGGGTTAGTGTCTCTGGCCTGGGACTCTAGTTTGATGCGGTATTATCTTTTTGCATCCCTGATGGCTTTCTGTATGTCGTACCTGGATTTCTTATATAGGTCAGGGTTGTCAGACTTGAACGCCTCCGTCCGGAACTTCAGCAGGGAGTGAACCCTTTGGTTGAGCCAGGATTTCCGATGGGGGAAATACCCGTATTGTCTTCTTTGGTACACAGTCCTCAACACACTTACTGATGAAGTCTGTGACGGTGGTTGCGTACTCATCCAGGTTAGCTGCCGCAGCCTTGATGGACCAGTCCACAGTCTCCAAGCAGTCGCGGAGGATGTCCTCAGATTCCTCGGACCAGGATTGCCCGGTTTTCTTGACTGGCTCAGCACGCTTGAGTTGCTGTTTGTAAGCCAGAAGTAGGAATACCGACTTGTGGCCAGATTTGCCAAAGTGTGATCGGAGAATGTAGAGGTAGGCACCTTTGATGCTCGTGTAGCAGTGGTCCACCAGGGTGTTTGCACCTCTGGTGGAGCAGGTGATATGTTGATGCAGTTTGACCTTCCTGAAGTTGGCTTGAAGTCTCCAGCCACGATTGCCAGGGCTTCGGGGTGATTTGTTTCTTGGTTGTTGATGGTGGAATGTAGTTCGTGAGCTTTCTTCACTTCCTGGGCTGGGATGCAGACTGCTGTGATGAGTACAGAGGTGAATTCATGTGGGAGGTAGAAGGGGCGACACTTCACGGTTAGGTATTCTAGGTCTGGGAGGAATGGCACGCTAGCGACACCACATCCGAGCACCAGGAGGTGTTGATGAGGAGGCAAACACCCCCACTCTTAGACTTGCCCGAGGCCTTCGTGCGGTACTTCGGAACAGAGATAAGTTCAGATTTTGCTTGAGGACTATCCAATAGCTATAGAGATGGTCACTAGAGCACCTATTGAAGGAACAGAGAACACTTCCAAGATTGTAAGTAGCCAGGTTCCAGAATGTCGAATACAACCAAAAAGGAATAGACATCCACCTGAGAGAATGTCTTATTGAGTTTTATATGTGTATGGAGATAATGCATTAGTGGATCTGTTGTATAAATGTTAAGTTGTTTGTAATATAGAAGTAAAAGGCAGGGGTGTTATGGATCAGAGAATACATCCTTTCTGGTGAAGCGTCATGTGATCTGTAGTGACATCAGCAGAGTGTTTTGCATAGGCTCTCAGTTCTCCATCATAGATTGTATGAGCAACACCTCTTAATAACACCTTTCATCGTATTTGTAAGAATCCAGAGTGTGGGCACCAGCAGAGATATATATGTGTATTTTATACATACACATATATAAAACTCAAAGACATTCTCTCATGTGGATGTCTATTCCTTTCTGGACCCTGGCTACTTTCAGAGTGTGGGCACCTCCAAACATTTTCGCTTTGCAGTAAACTCAGAAATAACAGGATCCATTACTTTCCCTGAAGAATTTCCAACATGCAACATAGCGGAGGTGACGAGCAGAAGTTTAATCAGGTCCAGCCAGACTTTCTCCACACTGGAGCACTACGGACTGCTCCAACATTCCAGATGGCATTTCAAGGCAGATGGCACAAGCACCTTTGCGTGCACAATGTGCTGCACTCCCACGAGGCAAATTACCCTGCAGTTTACCCTGCTGAGGAATACTGGGGCCTGGGACTGCAGATTTACCAATTTGTGGCATAATTCTCGCAGATTGGAGCGGTTCTTGGACATGTTTAAACGTCAGTCTCTCACTATTTGTGATGATCCTGCTTTTGTACTCAATCCAGAATCCCTCTCCATTTCCTGGCTTCACTTTATTTTAGATTTGATTTATTTCCTATATTAGTGGTGCCTGAAATACACGTTGTGGGGTTCCTTGCTTTGTGACTTTGGGGCCACCTAGTGTCATTCTCTTGGTCCGTCAGAAAGGATACAAAGAAAAAGCCCACTTCTTTCTCTTACGGATGACAGTTTTCTCCCTCTAAAGCACAACTTTGAGATGTTGTGAGAGTTTCCATCTTCCTTCATTATAAATAACTGAAACATTTGGGTTATCTGTACCCCCTTCAGAAGGACACCCCAGGTGGGTCTATGTTCCCCAGAAGCATGCATGTGGAGAGAGGAAATGTTATTTGCCAGGACTCTTGTGGGCCATGTGCAAGAGGTCTCCCGTGCACGCTGAACCTTTGCCCTTCACATACGCATCTGCTCCAATGCCCTAGTGTTGGCAAGCACTACATGCTGGGGTTCATGTCCAGTTAAGATGGACTGCATCGCTGCCAAACACGATGACTCATCTCTCATGCAGAATTTTAAGATCTCCACCATGAAGCTCTGCATAGTTGCAAGCCATCATTGGTTCTTGTTACCTTCGATGTGCAGTCCAGTATCTTTACACCTCCCATCTGTGACCCACACCTCCTTTCACACCACGCCCCATAATCATTAACTCCCCAGGTGTAACATTTGACCTTCCATAGCTGCCCTTCAACCCATTCCCATCACCCTCCATTCTGTCCATGTCCATGTCCCCTACCTTCCCGAGGAGTCTATCCCCAATACAATAGACAAACCCTCTTCATCCTGCCTACCTTTAGAATCCACTTGTGTTTCTGTATCCCCTCCAACAGCCCTCAGCACTCCTTCACCCGTCATTGCTGAACCCTCACCTTCCCATATTACCATCTCCCACTACCCTCCTTTGATCTTCACCATTCCTTCCCCCAAAAAAGCAGTTGACACCATAGACCACTCCTTCTGAACTCCTTTCCCCACTTTCACCCCATGTCTGTTCACACCTCCACATCCCACATGCCCATTCACACCAGCACAATTCCCACCTCATGCCAACATTCCATGTCCATCCCAGCCTCCTGCTTTATACCAGCCCACCCATTGCATGACTTCTGCAGCATCTCTCCTTCCCCTACTACGCCTAACCTCTCCCACCTGTGTGCCTCCACACCTGCCCCACCTAGTCATTCCTCTCCTTCCCATCAAATTCCAACCCTCCCCAGCACAGACGATTGCCGCCCAACAGCATCTCCGCATCCACACCCCCAGCGCAGACCATCGCCACTCAACAGCACCTTATACAGCTGTCCACCAACAGCTTGAGGATCCATTTCCTGGAAGTTGCAGCAGTGAAAAGATCCACATGGTTAATGCTCCACCCACTTACGACTGCATGCGGTGTTCCAAAGTCAACGGTCACTCAAGGCCTCCATCTGCCGATCTCTGCAGGCTGTCCCAAGCCTTCCTGCAGGTGAGTACTGACATTTCCACTCCATGTTCCTGATTGGCGTGATATCCCACTGGCGGCATGGATGATTGGACGGAGGTAGGGGACAATTCCAGCCAGGCCTTCATCTGCATCACATGAAGAGGTTGCAACATGGTTTCACGTTGGTCTCTGATGGGAATGGCTACTCACCATGACGGGAGAGAGTGCGAGTTCCTGTCATACTCGCACCCCAGCTTAAACCCATCATGGTGGCGGTGGGGGAACTGGAAAACCCTGCCTCGAGTGTTTTACTCAAACAATGTGACGGCAGTTAAGGGGACACAATCCCAATTGCGAAACATCTAAAAACCTTAAATGCAGACCACAGTAGTGATTCTGTTAAACTTCACAACTCCTGAAGAATCTTAAGGTCGTCACATTAAAGAAAATCACAGGTAATATTTTCTACTAATCAGTGACCGGCAACTAATATCAGAAGCATTTTGTTAATTTTGCAAATAGGCCATCTGTAAGACACCAAGCTTATAGAAGTCGTCTCTTAATTAGGAATTGGTTGATTTCAGCATCAGTTTAAAACAAACAATGGTCCAATTAAATGAGGTTTGGATTGGAAATCAACAAGGCAAAGTTTCTTTCAAATCAAACACCTAATTTGATGCTCTGAACATTAGTGAAACAAGGTTGAAGCCAGTGAGTATATCTTTTCATGAGAACACACAAGTTAATAGTGCTCTCGTATAAACAGTTGCAAAATGTCACATAGATGAATAGAATTGAAGTACGTCTCATCAGTGGGAATGCCATCTCCGGCATTATTGGAGAACTGCACCTCACCAGGATCAAGAAGCACTTGACCCATTTACAATACAGCCAATTAGGTCACAGCATGTCTAGGGTAAGTTTAGCTATGCCAACATTTACTGCCAGCCAGATTCAAGTGGAGCTCAACAGTTGCTCTTTTTCCAAATTGATTCATGTGGATATTTCCTGTCTTTGTAATAATTGAATTCTCCAAAAAAAAACATTTTAAGCCATTCACAATTAGTTTGCCATGATGCATCACAAGCAACTGCAAACTAATTCTTATTTGAAACCTTCATTGCTGTTTTGGTTTTTGCAGTTCTGGCTTTTATCCAAGTCCTTTTAGCTAATGTAAAACTGTTCAAAAGGATCCAAAATATATACAAGAGTGATTTACATCATGCCAGTATTGCAACAACTATTATACTGAAAACTAAGTCCAAATATTTAAGCTGGTACTGTTTTTAGCTCTAAAACTAACCCAAAAAGAGTACAGTCTAGGCAGGCCATTCATCACATCTAGCCAATGAAACCCATGGTTCTATAGCACACAATTGCCTCTTGAATGATACCAGTGCTTTTGCTTCCATTAATTTACTTGGAAGGCTATTCCATCGTGACCTCTATATGCACATTTGTGCTTCCTGACCTCAAGCCTGAACTTGTCCATTGCTAGTTGTATCTATACTTCCTAGTTTTACAGGCATGGGGCGTCATTCTCCGACCCCCCGCCGGGTTGGAGAATCGCCGGGGGCTGCCGTGAATCCCGCCCCCGCCGGTTGCCGAAGTCTCCGGTACCAGATATTCGGCGGGGGCGGGAATCGGGCCGCGCCGGTTGGCGGGCCCCCCCGCTCGATTCTCCGGCCCGGATGGGCCGAAGTCCCGCCGATAAATTGCCTGTCCCGCCGGCGTGGATTAAACCACCTTTTGAACGGCGGGACAAGGCGGCGTGGGCGGGCTCCGGGGTCCGGGGGGGGGGCGCGGGGCGATCTGGCCCCGGGGGGTGCCCCCACGGTGGCCTGGCCCGCGATTGGGGCCCACCGATCCGCGGGCGGGCCTGTGCCATGGGGGCACTCTTTCCCTTCCGCCTCCGCCACGGTCTCCACCATGGCGGAGGCGGAAGAGACTCCCTCCACTGCGCATGCGTGGGAAACTGTCAGCGGCCGCCGCCCAGGGATGTCATTTCCGCGCCAGCTGGCGGGGCAACAAAGGCCGTTTCCGCCAGCTGGTGGGGCGGAAATTCCTCCGGCGTCGGCCTAGCCCCTCAATGTTGGGGCTCGGCCCCCAAAGATGCGGAGCATTCCGCACCTTTGGGGCGTCGCGATGCCCGTCTGATTGGCGCCGTTTTGGGTGCCAGTCGGCGGACATCGCGCCGTTTCGGGAGAATTTCACCCATGGTTTTACTTGAAATGATGTTCAGGATTAATCTTTTGTGTTCCACTTAGCATCTTAATTGTGTTTGGTCAGTTCTTCACATTTGGCTCATATCTTCCATTTTCTAAATCTTTTGTATCTCAGTTCTTTGACACTAGAACTGCCCCTGCAACACTTCTGAGCGCTTTCCATTGTACTTCAGTGACTAAAATAGGACACATTACTAGATTACATCACAACTTCAGCTTGGCAGCCTCAAATTTATCTTGACTTAATAGGAGCAGGCCCAACGCATCACACAAGTTTGCCACCCTCACATTGATTCTGTATACCCTTGGCCGCAGAAAAATACTTTTTCGCTGTACTTCAGTACGTGACAATAAATCAAAAAATCTGAAAAAAATCAAATCAGGAGTAGACCATGCAGCCTCCCAAGCCTGCTCCACCATTCAATAAGATTATGGCAGATCTTCTATCTCAAAATCATTTCTCTATCCTTTCCCCATAACCCTCGATTCCTTTGGTACATATATTCATCTCTTCAATGACTGAAATCCACAGCTCATTGTGGTAGAAAATAACAAAAGATTGGCAACCACTGAGCAAATACATTTGTCCTTATTTCAATACTAAACAGCTAACCATTTTTGAAGAGTGTGGAAGATTCCACAGACCTTTAGAAATGGTGGGCAGGAGCCAGATGTGTAAGACCTGCCCTCATTGGATCTGACAGATCCAGTTTTTGCTAGTAGGTCTAAGTGGGGCTGACTGTTATTCACAAAAGAGGAAAACTCAAACTCAGCAGGGCGATTTGAACTCAGTGCAGAGTTCAAACACACCCCATTTTAGCTGTTTCAATTGCCTTAACCCAGTGTGGGAGTCACAAGTTGATCAAATAGACATAATGCTCTTGGAGAATGGATAAGGTTTGTATAACTCATGATCTTTTTTTTTAATCCACTGATCTTCCAAGTAAAAAAAAAACTACAGTTGTCACAGTTTTTTAAAGACCCTCTGCTGGACTGCTTTGATTGACGGAGTACCTGTTGCAGGTTAAAAAAATAAATAAATCTGGTTGTGCAGTTTCAGTAGAGGTTCTTTTGACATTTACCGAAAGGTAACTATTATATCATTATGAATGCTTGGCTATGTTTCAAAAGCCACATTATCTCAGCAGAGGAAAATTTGAATTCCCAGTTTTTAAAGGATCAGCTGCCTTTAATGTCATTTCAAAATTGAAATTTATTATTTCATTTATTAAGTTTTAACAACAGTTATAATGAATAACAGTGCAGAAAATATCTTATAATCCAGCAACCATTCAATAAACTTACATTTGGAAGCGTGAGAGAAAGAAAGATATAGGAAGAGGAAGAAGAAAATGAAAGAAAACAAAAAAAAGGACAAATGAAAGAAAAACCCTCCCCAGCACCACACCCCCTCCCCCTCAAAAGAAAATCAACAACAATCATGGGATAGATATAGTTTCATATAATATGATATATACTACCCACTTAGGATGAGTCATATGAAAGTAGAGAGCTGTAGTTCCTCAAAATAATCTAGGAAAAGTTGCCAAGCTACATAAAAGCCTCTTGTAGTGTACTTTATTTTCTCAAGTTTGATATTCTGCCTAAGATTACGTATTTAGTGAGTAAAAAGTGGCAGGGCAGACTGATTCCAGTTTAATAGAATATAGAATAATACATCGAGCCAACAATATTGAAAAAGCAAGTGCGTCAGTCTGAATTTTTGTAAGAGGGTGCCATTTGGTTCCACTCCAAAGTGTTGTGATAGGAAAAGTTTCAATGTTACTACTAAAAATGAGAAAATGATTGAAATATTTTGTCCAAAACAAAGCCTATTTAGGACACAACCAGTACATGTGAATTACAAGGGCTGGGGCAGGATGGCATTTCTAACAGGTTGAATCAATTTATCCAAATTAACTTTGGATAGATGGAAACTATATAAGATTTTAAATTATAACGACCCATGTCTTGCGCGCCGAGCAGAAACTTGTGCGGCCACACGAGTGCGGCCTCAACAGGGACCAGGGATTCATGTCGCATTACATTCATCCCCCACCATCTGGCCTGCCAATCTCCAGACGCAATTCTGCAACTCATCCGCTTCATTCTGGATCACAACGTCTTCACCTTCGACAACAAGTTCTTCATCCAGACGCATGGAACAGCCATGGGGACCAAATTCGCACCCCAATATGCCAACATCTTCATGCACAAGTTTGAACAAGACCTACTCACCGCACAGGACCTTCAACTGACGTTATACACCAGATACATTGATGACATTTTTTTCCTTCGGACCCACGGCGAAGAATCACTGAATCGACTACACTATGACATCAATAAGTTCCATCCAACCATCAGACTCACCATGGACTACTCTCCAAAATCAGTTGCATTCTTGGACACACTCGTCTCCATCAAGGAAGGTCACCTCAGCACTTCGCTTTACCGCAAGCCCACGGATAACCTCACGATGCTCCACTTCTCCAGCTTCCACCTTAAACACATTAAAGAAGCCATCCCCTATAAACAAGCTTTCTGTATACACAGGATCTGCTCAGACGAGGAGGAGCGTAACAGACATCTACAGACGCTGAAAGATGCCCTCGTACGAACGGGATATGGCGCTCGACTCATCGATCGACAGTTCCAACACGCCACAGCAAAAAACCGCACCGACCTCCTCAGAAGACAAACATGGGACACAACTGACAGAATACCCTTCGTCGTCCAGTACTTTCCCAGAGCGGAGAAATTATGACATCTTCTTCACAGCCTTCAACACGTCATCGATGAAGATGAACATCTTGCCAAGGTTATCCCCACACCCCCACTACTTGCCTTCAAACAACCGCGCAACCTCAAACAACCCATTGTTTGCAGCAAACTACCCAACCTCCAGAACAGTGACCACGACACCATACAACCCTGCCATGGCAATCTCTGCAAGACGTGCCAGTCAATCGACATGGATACCACCATTACATGTGAGAACACCACCCACCAGGTACGCAGTACATACTCGTGCGACTCGGCCAACGTTGTCTACCTCATACGCTGCAGGAAAGGATGTCCCGAAGCGTGGTACATTGCCGAGACCATGCAGACGCTGCAACAACGAATGAACGGACATCACGCGACAATCACCAGGCAGGAATGTTCCCTTCCAGTTGGGAAACACTTCAGCAGTCAAGGGCATTCAGCCTCTGATCTCCGGGTAAGCGTTCTCCAAGACGGCCTTCAGGACGCGCGACAACGCAGAATCGCCGAGCAGAAACCTGTAGCCAAGTTCCGCACACGAGTGCGGCCTCAACCGGGACCTGGGATTCATGTGGCATTACATTCACCCCCCACCATCTGGCCTGCGAAATCCTACCAACTGTCCTGGCTTGACACAATTCACACCTCTTTAACCTGGGGTTACCCCATCGCTGGATCTGTAAAGATCTGTAATGTTCGCATTCCAAGCATTGTCTGGCATCTTTGAATTTGTCTATATATATGTTTCTGGAACATACCTCTTCATTCACCTGAGGAAGGAGCAGCGCTCCGAAAGCTAGTGATTCGAAACAAACCTGTTGGACTTTAACCTGGTACAAATAAGGCAGTTTACTTTCCCGGTAGGATAGTTCCAGGTTGGATAGTTAAAAAAAAAAAAAGAGTAATAATATTTTAAAAGTAGAGCAGTCTTGTCTGAAGACAAAGAAGAGGCGGAAACAACCCAGTTGAAGCGATTATTTGAAGGCATTCAGCCAGAGTCTGAAGGGGTTCTAACAAGAACCAGAACCTGTGTTGTAAATCAAGTACTACTGGTGATTTTTAAGCTGGATTGAGAGCTGTATGTTTATTTTCTTTTGTTTAATGGGAGATTGAGTCGTAGTATTAAGGGGTAGTTGTAAGCTGCTCCTTTCGAGTGTGAAGTTAATATTGTATTTATAATCATGTTTTGTTTTAGAAATACCAGAGCCCTATTTTTTTCTTGCAATCACTCCTGGCGTGAATAATTCTTTCCGCACAGTCTTACAAATAAACTAAAATATTGAGGCTTCGGTCCAGTTTCCTATCCCGTCTGGTTTGGGATCCTAATGAAATATATAAATTAGCAAGAATTTTGACACATCTCATGCTAGACTTGAAAGGCAGAATCTCCAAATGAAGATAGAAGTAAACAATTTGCATCAATAAAGAGAGATTGTAGCCCAAAGTTTGTTCTAAACGGGGTCCAAGTCTCAAGTAACCATTTAACGACGGTTTGAAAAAAGGTGACGGAGATGAAGCGGGATCAGAGATGCAAAAAAGCAGATCATCAGCATATAGGATGAGATTCTGCACGACTTCACCCTACCGAACACCCTGTGCATCCCCACAAGTTTGCAGTGAAATTGCTGGGGCTCAACAGCAATAGTGAAAAGTATGAGAAAAAGGGGACAGCCCTGTCTGGTACCTCGATGGAAGTTCAAGAGTTTAGAATGGATATTATTTGTACCTACTGAAAGAACCGGGGAGGAATACAATAGCTTTATCCATTTTTCAAAGTGGGTCCAAAGCTTTAGTCCCATTCCACTCAATCAAAAGCCTTTTCTGTATCCATAGTTATAAAAACCTCAGGAAGAGGTGTAGTTTAATGTGTATAAATAATATTGGAAAAAAATGCCTCAAATTAGAGAAGGATTTCCTGCCTTGCTTAAAAGCTGTCTGGTCAGGAGAGATAATAGATGGAAGGACAGGCTCAAGTCGGTGGGGTAAGACTTTAGCTAGTATCTTGGTATCCGCATTTAAAATGGTACGCACATGCAATGCAGAGAATCCTTGGCCATCTTTAAAAGAACAGACAAAAGGTGTCTCACAGAGTAGGAGGGAGCATTTTAGAGAGAAAGCATTCTGAAAACAGATACAATAATAATGGGGAAAATTGTACTAAGAATTTTTCAATAACAAAGAACAAAGAACAAAGAACAAAGAAATGTACAGCACAGGAACAGGCCCTTCAGCCCTCCAAGCCCGTGCCGACCATACTGCCCGACTAAACTACAATCTTCTACACTTCCTGGGTCCGTATCCTTCTATTCCCATCCTATTCATATATTTGTCAAGATGCCCCTTAAATGTCCCTATCGTCCCTGCCTCCACTACCTCCTCCGGTAGTGAGTTCCAGGCACCCACTACCCTCTGCGTAAAAAACTTGCCTCGTACATCTACTCTAAACTTTGCCCCTCTCACCTTAAACCTATGCCCCCTAGTAATTGACCCCTCTACCCTGGGGAAAAGCCTCTGACTATCCACTCTGTCTATGCCCCTCATAATTTTGTATACCTCTATCAGGTCGCCCCTCAACCTCCTTCGTTCCAGTGAGAACAAACCGAGTTTATTCAATCGCTCCTCATAGCTTATGCCCTCCATACCAGGCAACATTCTGGTAAATCTCTTCTGCACCCTCTCTAAAGCCTCCACATCCTTCTGGTAGTGTGGCGACCAGAATTGAACACTATACTCCAAGTGTGGCCTAACTAAGGTTCTATACAGCTGCAACATGACTTGCCAATTCTTATACTCAATGCCCCGGCCAATGAAGGCAAGCATGCCGTATGCCTTCTTGACTACCTTCTCCACCTGTGTTGCCCCTTTCAATGACCTGTGGACCTGTACTCCTAGATCTCTTTGACTTTCAATACTCTTGAGGGTTCTACCATTCACTGTATATTCCCTACCTGCATTAGCCCTTCCAAAATGCATTACCTCACATTTGTCCAGGTTAAACTCCATCTGCCATCTCTCCGCCCAAGTCTCCAGACAATCTAAATCCTGCTGTATCCTCAGACAGTCCTCATCGCTATCCGCAATTCCACCAACCTTTGTGTCGTCTGCAAACTTACTAATCAGACCAGTTACATTTTCCTCCAAATCATTTATATATACTACAAAGAGCAAAGGTCCCAGCACTGATCCCTGTGGAACACCACTGGTCACAGCCCTCCAATTAGAAAAGCATCCCTCCATTGCTACCCTCTGCCTTCTATGGCCTAGCCAGTTCTGTATCCACCTTGCCAGTTCACCCCTGATCCCGTGTGACTTCACCTTTTGTACTAGTCTACCATGAGGGACCTTGTCAAAGGCCTTACTGAAGTCCATATAGACAACATCTACTGCCCTACCTGCATCAATCATCTTAGTGACCTCCTCGAAAAACTCGATCAAGTTAGTGAGACACGACCTCCCCTTCACAAAACCGTGCTGCCTCTCACTAATACGTCCATTTGCTTCCAAATGGGAGTAGATCCTGTCTCGAAGAATTCTCTCCAGTAATTTCCCTACCACTGAAGTAAGGCTCACCGGCCTGTAGTTCCCGGGATTATCCCTGCCACCCTTCTTAAACAGAGGAACAACATTGGCTATTCTCCAGTCCTCCGGGACATCCCCTGAAGACAGCGAGGATCCAAAGATTTCTGTCAAGGCCTCAGCAATTTCCTCTCCAGCCTCCTTCAGTATTCTGGGGTAGATCCCATCCGGCCCTGGGGACTTATCTACCTTAATATTTTTTAAGACACCCAACACCTCGTCTTTTTGGATCACAATGTGACCCAGGCTATCTACACCCCCTTCTCCAGACTCAACATCTACCAATTCCTTCTCTTTGGTGAATACTGATGCAAAGTATTCATTTAGTACCTCGCCCATTTCCTCTGGCTCCACACATAGATTCCCTTGCCTATCCTTCAGTGGGCCAACCCTTTCCCTGGCTACCCTCTTGCTTTTTATGTAAGTGTAAAAAGCCTTGGGATTTTCCTTAACCCTATTTGCCAATGACTTTTCATGACCCCTTCTAGCCCTCCTGACTCCCTGCTTAAGTTCCTTCCTACTTTCCTTATATGCCACACAGGCTTCGTCTGTTCCCAGCCTTTTAGCCCTGACAAATGCCTCCTTTTTCTTTTTGACGAGGCCTACAATATCATTCGTCATCCAAGGTTCCCGAAAATTGCCGTATTTGTCTTTCTTCCTCACAGGAACATGCCTGTCCTGTATTCCTATCAACTGACACTTGAAAGCCTCCCACATGTCAGATGTTGATTTGCCCTCAAACATCCGCCCCCAATCTATGCTCTTCAGTTCCCGCCTAATATTGTTATAATTAGCCTTCCCCCAATTTAGCACATTCATCCTCGGACCACTCTTATCCTTGTCCACCAGTACTTTAAAACTTACTGAATTGTGGTCACTGTTACCGAAATGCTCCCCTACTGAAACATCTACCACCTGGCCGGGCTCATTCCCCAATACCAGGTCCAGTACCGCCTCTTCCCTAGTTGGACTGTTTACATATTGTTTTAAGAAGCCCTCCTGGATGCTCCTTACAAACTCTGCCCCGTCTAAGCCCCTGGCACTAAGTGAGTCCCAGTCAATATTGGGGAAGTTGAAGTCTCCCATCACCACAACCCTGTTGTTTTTACTCTTTTCCAAAATCTGTCTACCTATCTGCTCCTCTATCTCCCGCTGGCTGTTGGGAGGCCTGTAGTATACCCCCAACATTGTGGCTGCACCCTTCTTATTCCTGATCTCTACCCATATAGCCTCACTGCCCTCTGAGGTGTCCTCTCGCTGTATAGCTGTGATACTCTCCTGAACAAGTAGCGCAACTCCGCCTCCCCTTTTACATCCCCCTCTATCCCGCCTGAAACATCTAAATCCTGGAACGTTTAGCTGCCAATCCTGCCCTTCCCTCAACCAGGTCTCTGTAATGGCAACAACATCATAGTTCCAAGTACTAATCCAAGCTCTAAGTTCATCTGCCTTACCCGTAATGCTCCTTGCATTAAAACATATGCACTTCAAGCCACCAGACCCGCTGTGTTCAGCAACTTCTCCCCGTCTGCTCTGCCTCAGAGCCACACTGTCCATATTCCCTAGTTCTCCCTCAACGCTCTCACCTTCTGACCTATTGCTCCCGTGCCCACCCCCCTGCCATACTAGTTTAAACCCTCCCGTGTGACACTAGCAAATCTCGCGGCCAGGATATTTATGCCTCTCCGGTTTAGATGCAACCCGTCCATCTTATACAGGTCACACCTGCCCCGGAAGAGCTCCCAGTGGTCCAGATAACCGAAACCCTCCCTCCTACACCAGCTGTTTAGCCACGTGTTTGTCTGCTCTATCTTCCTATTTCTAGCCTCACTGGCACGTGGCACAGGGAGTAATCCCGAGATTACAACCCTCGAGGTCCTGTCTTTTAACTTTCTATTTAACATTCTATTTGAAATCCAGAAGGCTCGGAGCCTTATTACTTTGCACGGATTTAATTGTCATTAGTATTTCTACTTGGGAAAGGGGTACTTCCAATGCATTCATAGAGTCAGACGAGGATGAGATGTCAATGCTATCAAAGAAATAATGAAATCAACCAGAATCCGAAAAAGGAGTCAGAGGTATAAAGAGTGGAATAAATAAGTTTAAATTGGTCATTGATTGCCTGATGATCAGAGGTGGTTGACCCTGTTGGAGTGGTGATTTCAATAATAATTTGAACTGGTGATAAGCTGGTGAGCCAGGAGTCCACTGGTTTTTTCATCATGGTCATAAATTGTACATCATGATGAGCTTTTATTTTTGTTTAGTAGAGAGCAAATCAAATTCAGTCTGTAAAGCCAGACACTGTTTGTATAATACTGGGGTAGGTGTAATAGCTGCTGGTCCACTAAAATAAATTAGTCAGTCTATGAGGATAATTCTGAGGTATTACATTGTAAGTTGAGCAGTGTAGGAAATTATTTGTCCAAAATTCTCGTCACCCAAATAGGAGCAAAGGGAATGCCTGGAATAGTACAGAGATCTATAAAAGTATCTATTTGCAAAGAGATGAATTTACTAAAAGCCAGGTCCACCAGAAGAGGAGAATTAAGTTGCAGTGGTGGACAAAAATAATATTGCTTAAGCTAAGGGGGAATAATCAGAGATCATAAAATGATTGTATGCTTCAGGCTGAATAAACGGGAGCAGCCTCTTGTCAAGGAAAAGAACAGGCAGTACACAAATAAGTGTGGCGAAGGAGAGAAACAAAAAAATTATCGTCTTGCTGATGGGTGTAGAGTATAGCCATCTGCGATTACAAAATGGCCACTTCCCGATTACAAAATGGACACTTTGCAAAGATTGCAGGGAAAATGGACAATGCTGAGAAAACAAGCAGGTTCAGAGCTGGTCTGTATATTGGAGCCGCAGCTCCCAGACAAGACCAAAACTATAGGCCTATTAGCATACTAATGGCCCATCTCCTGGAACAAAAGAGTAACATTTGAGTAACTGATACTAAGGCAGACACCCCGGCGCCAGAGGAGACCGAAACAAAGCAGGCCAACGGCCACCTAGGACACGCCCAGCCATCAGGGCACCCACCCCTTTATTGGATGAAATCAATAGGAATGATCAAGAAACGGCCCAATTGATTGAGGCCAAGTTCAAGCCCTGCCCAAAAGAGCGCGAAGCCCCTTTGGGTACAAGAAGGAGCCCCCAAGAGAGAATCGCTCTCTTGGACTTGGCTCTCACCGAGGAAAGACCCGTCCACCAGCTGCACCAGAAGCAAGTAAGTCCAAGGTCAATGCTCGCTACAAGACAGACGGCCTTAGCTGTTCCCCTGTACCAGTTCGACCCCAGCAGCCTCAGAACCAAACAGTGGCCATTGTTCTTCTGACTGAGTGGGCGCCCAAAGCTAAGTATAGGCTTTAGTGATAGTTTAGTCTGTAGAGTTTCGTGCATGAGTATATTTAACTGTGTGTGTAAATAAATAAGCATTGACTTTGAACTAACTAACTGGTGTATCGAGGCTTTGATCAGTATTCGGTTTGAACCTTGTGACGGTATCGAAAGATACCTGGCGACTCTAGAGCAAACGTAATTAGAATTAAGGAAGGCGACCATATTGACCGCCATATTCAGAGCCAGCCAAAGAGAGCAACAAGGCGGCACCATGGAGTTTATCAATTCATGGACGGAATCTTGCACAAGAGTGCTGGCTGGGTTGAGAAAATTGGCGTGTAGCTCTCCAGCTGCACAGCCGGGTTTGCTCTCCAGATTCTCTGGCATCCGAGCATAGAGAACCTGGGGCGTGGTTTCCACGGTCATGCTGACAGAGTGGGGCCACAATGATGGCTCCAGAGAGATCAGGCCCCATCCCTGAACAAATGGGAGTCCCCCACATAAGTAATGGGGTTAACCCCCCCCCCCTCCACGGGGCTACCCAAACAGCACAGCCCCCAGCACAGCCTGGATACCTGGCACTACTAAGGCATGTCATTCTCCTCCCCCCACCAGCAGGTTCTCCTTGACTGATTCCTGTTTTTCAATTGCCGTTGTACACCTTGCTGACGTTACATTGGTGAGGGGGGCAATCCTTACCGGAGCGGGAACCTGACTACGTCACCGGCGAGACTGGGAAAGAAAAAAAAAAAAAAAACAACCGGAAAATGGGATCTCGCCAGTGAAAATCTCGATATCCGATTCTCACTGGACTTTGCGGCCACATCGCCGTTTGCGCTCAGAGAACACGGGTGCAAAATCACCCGGCACGTGTCCAAAAGAGACTTGGGGGGCGATTCTCCGGAAACATTTCCAAGTGTGGTAGCGAGTGGGAATTGCCACAAGCTTCCCGGAGTTCAGCCCAGCAAAACCAGCAATGAAATTCAATGTTAATTGGTCCACTTAATGAGTACTCATGAGTTTCTCGCCGCAAATAATGCCTTGCCAGCTAATGTCCGACTTGCCAGCACCAGGCTGACCTTGATGAGGTTTTGTGGGACATGTCCCGCTCTCAGATGGGCCTGTGAGCAATGGTTGCTACTCACCTCCTCGGCTCCCCACAGAAGCCCTTCCGCCAGGTTCACATTTTTAAAAAGGAGCAGTAATCGGCGCCAGCGTGAACACTTGCTGGGGAGGCCACTGAATGACTGGAGGCCGTTGGATATGGGACTGCTCTTGTTGATTGTATGGAATTGGGGCTTAAGTGATGATAATTGTTTTTTTGCCATGCTACGAGAGATCCCAATTTCGCCTATGGAAGCGGGCCGGTTGCATCACAAACTATTTGGCACCAAGCGTGGATCTTGTTTTTGGCCTCTGCCCCTAGTCACCGGCCTTGTTACGCTTCAGCGAGAGTGCAACAAGCCCGGAGAATCGCGCCCTTGGTGGCTGAGGCGGATTTTGGTATTGGGGCAGATTTAGAGGATCGGCGATCTAAATTTGGGTTGAGGACACATTTAGGTCTCCTCAAAGAAGTAAACGATAGGAGTCTAAATTTAGGTATGGAAAATAGAAAGTTTGAAATGCAACAAAGGTTATCCCATGTGGGTGCATGTACATTAGATGGGATCAATGGTCACATAAAAAGCCTGTCATGTACTGTAGAAAAGTGGCCATTAAGGTGAGCTATAACCTGAGAGTGTACAAAGGGAATTTATGTATTAGAATTGCCACACCTCTTTCTCAGATGCACGTAAATGAGTTTCCAGCAGGAAAGCAATGCCCACTTTCAAATGATGAAAAAGGGAACTTTATTTCTTCACCTGGGTGGTTAAGACCTTTCCGACTGTAAGTGACAAATTGGATTGGACAAAACCCTGTGAGGCTATATCAAAACATATGGCCCACACAGGTTAACCATTAGGAATCAGATATTTTTGAACCAGAGCTCATCCACCTGAAGAATGTTAAAAACTGACCAAAAGCAAAGTATGTGTATATATTTGGAAAAGAAAAGCTCACATTCCCTCCCCAAATGAATTGAGAGCTGCCTCTCACAGCTATTGGATATTCATACCTATCTTATCAGTATAAAAATAGCCCAAAAATATTGTAAAGCCCAGCATATGCTAAATAAGGTATAAAATCTGTCCAGAAGCAACAGTTTTGGAATACAGTACACAAGGAAAAATACAAAGAGAGTTTCAACTAAAGGAATTCAGTTACACATGTTGCAATAAAGTAAAAAATAAACACCCATCGGGTTTATGTAAATCTTCCCACAATTAATGCAGTTTGGATAGAAGATAGAAAGGGAATGGTATAACCAACAAAGATTATTGTGCAACAGAATCAACACGCATAGTTACCTAATTAAGCATTGAGTATCGTTTTGTCCTGGGTGAAGTTATGAATTAAGAGAAGGCAGTAAGAAGGCAGAATTGTATCCTTGGAAAAAAAAAGGCTGAAGCATCTTATAGTGTGTTGAAAACCTTATTCACTCCATTTAAAGTTACACGTAGGTGAACAGGGTGGAGAAGGTCATATTTAAGTCTGGCTTCAGTTGACTTTAACAGTTTTGTATTGACATTGAGCTAGATACATGCAGAGGTCTGGGTAGATGGATATCTTGCTTCTCCGAAAATATAGTTGACCCTTTTGTCTGGACAGATGCATTATTTGCTCCTTGACTATCGTGATGCAGTCTTAATATTATGGGCCTTGGGGGCTCGCCCTGCCAAGACCACAAAGCCCTAGAGTGATGAGCTCGATCCACTACCGGCAGTGAATCCAAACTCTGCTTGCTGAAAATCCCCAAACATCTCCAGAAGAAGTGCCTCAGTGATAGTTGCAGGATTTCCCTATTCTGCACCCTTGTGCAATGAAAGAATCCTTAAATGTTGTCTTTTGCCGCCATTCTCCACGTCATCCACTTTCATCAGCAGTTTAGTATTTTGGGCTACCAGCTGGGTGCAGTGGGTCTGCAGAGCCACAATTCTGTCACTTGAGTCAGTGGCTGACTGTTCAACATCCCACAGCCTTCGATTGAAGATATCAACAGAGTCCTGTAGAGCAGTGACAGGAATATACTTCTGAACAGTGTTATTCAGCGAGAATGGTGCTCCAAGTAACCAAGTGTGCTGACAAATTAAATTCAGCAGGGGAAACCACTGTGGTAGTATTGGTCCCTGCAATCGATAAAGTATCAGGCCCAATTTCATTCTGATTGCATTTACCTCTGGGTTTTGACATTTCAAATGTATGTTGAGCATCAGGATTTTATTTTTTATTCGTTCAGGGAAGGAATGTGGGAGTTGCTGGCTGGGCCAGCATCCCTAATTGCCCTTGAGGGGGCAATTAAGAGTCAACCACATAGCTGTGGGTTTGGAGTCACATGTAGGCCAGACCAGGCAACGACAGCACATTTCCTTCCCTAAAGGATATTAGTGAACCAGATGGGTTTCTACGACAATCGACAACAGTTTCATGGCCAACATTAGGCTTTTAATTCCAGATTTTTTATTGAAATCAAATTTCACCATCTGTAGTAGCTGGATTTGAACTCGGGTCCCCAGAGCACAACCCTCATTTCCTGCACTGAGGAGCTCCAAGCTTCTAGATTGGGATACCATTTTTAAATGGCGCCCGATCTCCCGACTCCCTGATGCGATCCCTGGACCTCCCCCCCCCACACCCAACTCCCCATCCCCAATAAAAGGGTCTCAGGCCCCCATGCGCCCCCCCCCCCCAGGCTGGCAGTGCCAAGGTGCTCTGTTGGGACCAGAAGTGCCAGGGTGCCACCCATCCGATTGCCTGGGAGGCCACCCCACCCCCTCCCTCCCCCCCCACCCCCCACCACACACCACACCCCCTCCCCCCCACCCCCTCCCTTCCCCCCCACCCCCCACCACACCCCCTCCCCTTCCCTCTCCTCTCCCACCACACCCCCTCCCCCCCCCCCTCCTGCCCCTAACCGTGCGAGACCGGGTCGCACCCATTGTGCGTGGGATCCAGATTGCGACGTCTTGCAAGATCTGGTTAGATCCCGCAAGGCATAGAGGACGCCGGGAGGCCTCTCACAGAATCATACCGGCCTTGTCCTGCTCAGATTCCGGCAGGACATGGCCGGTAATTCCTGCCCAGACACGCTCCCAGGAAATAGATTCCGTTAATAATCTTACCTTAAGGTCAATGGCCAATGATTTTGGATCAGTTCTGTACAGGGACAGTACTAGAGGAGTCACTTTCTGGCTGTTAGTTTGGTTTGAGAATCTAATTGCAAAGGCTCACTTCTGGTATCTGGAGGTTATACATTTAGTAGAGCCATTGTGACCTTAAGAATAATCTAACACCATTTAATTCTTGTGAGCCTGGCTGGAAAGGTTTACGGCCCTTGAAGTTATCCTGATAAGAAGGATATTATGGTGACTGACAGCAAATAGAAAGACTCCACAGTAGAGCATTTAAAACTTTAAACCATGGTTATAAAGATTGGTTTTATATTAAATCAAAATACAGTTGTATCTAAAAATGCACAATGCAGGGATATGTTGACAGACCCAAAACTAAGACGAATTTATGACCCAACAGAAACTGACACTAGCAGCAATGAATAGCTCAGAAATATTGCTGCTGATGATGGAAGAGGAGATCTGTGCTAGCAATACTGCACCATGGGGAAGGGGGAGCTATTTGAAAGTAACATTGGTTCTACTCCTTATTTGACAATAGGATTATTATGTGAGATAATCCTCAGGCACATGGAAAGCAAAGAATGAGGACGAACATTTGATCCAAAGAAAAAGTATACTTGCTGGAAAACGTAGAATCGAGCTGCTTAGAGCATCGGAGAGAATTGTTTTCTGATACTTAAAAAAAAAAGTTTGACATCTTGCAGGTAAAGTGGAGTTCTTTTACTGTATGAACATTAGGCCAGGCTATTAATCCTCTAATGACTGAGCCAGCAAACACAGATAGCCAATATTAAGTTACAGCTCCAGGAAACATCAGTATTAATTCAAATATTTCACATCAAATACTTGCACCTTTTGTCCTCACTGTATCTCTCTCTTGCCCTGACCTGGAACCTTGTCCTGTGTTGTAGAATGAATCAGTAACTTGTCCCCAGCAGCCACTAGGGAGAGTTTGACCCGTCTCGGGCCACCACACCTTGTTGTTAAGCCTCATTAAAGATGATTCAAAACATGTATTTTCTTTTATTCCCTTTTCTTCCCATGTACTTAATGATCTGTTGAGCTGCTCACAGAAAAATACTTTTCACTGTACCTCAGTACACGTGACAATAAACAAATCCAATCCAATTTGCCACTCCACCAAGTGGCTAGTCACAGGAATAGTCTGCGTCCTAAAATCCAACAACTTTAAATTAAGCAAGGCGGCACGGTGGATCAGTGGTTGGCACTGCTGCTTCACGGTGCTGAGGACCCAGGTTCGATCCTGCCCCCAGGTCACTGTGTGTGGAGTTTGCACATTCTCCCCGTGTCTGCATGTGTCTCACCCTCCCAACCCAAAGATGTGCAGGGGAGGTGGATTGGCCACACTAAATTGCCCCTTAACAGGAATTTTTTTAAAAAAAACTTTAAATTAAGCAATTTTTAAAAACAATTTTCACAGAAGTACAATAGATCCAAGCTTTTAAAAAAAAATGTAGTACAGTAAGTTAAGAAGCTGGACAATGTAGAAGATAAGATGGAAGTGGTCAGCATTGCTGCCTCACAGCGCCAGGGACCTGGGTTAGATTCCAACCTCGCGTGACCGTCTCTGTGTGGCGTTTACACTTTCTCCCCGTGTCTGCGTGGGTTTCCTCCGGGTGCTCCGGTTCCGTCCCACAGTCCGAATATGTGCAGGTTAGGTGGACTGGCTATGCTAAATTGGCCCGAGGTGCAATTAGGTAGGGTGCTCTTTCAGATTTTAAAAATGCCGGCTGCGACCTGCTTTAAAAATGATGGCCGCAACCGGCTTTCAGAATGCGGCCGTGCTGCACATGTGTTCACACTCATCGGTATGCATGACCGGAGTCCAGCAAGAAACATCACCTGCTCCTGACGTCAGCGTGCTGACACAGGAGAAGAATTTTGAAAAATTCAATGCAGTCTTCCTGCCTGAAGCAACAGCAGAGAACAGGTCACGTGCCCCAAACACTGACGTCACGTGCTCTGGGCGCGATTGAGATTCCTTCATTTTGTCAGCAGTAAACAAGCAACAGGTCTGTAAAATTTAAAATTTTGTAATAAGCAAGAGAGGGCCAGAGACACAAGCAGGCCAGGATCTCACAACTAAACATGCTGGAGAGAGTGGCTCAGGAGAATCCACAGGAGGTGGTGTGAGCTCCAGGACCACTGATGAACAACCCATACAGAAATGTAACGTTAAATAACAAAGCAAGCGAGATCGTGAGGACCAAGCAAGTTCACCTGTCGCATTAAAGGTAAGCACAAATGGTGGGTCATGGGTTGCTCTGGTCATCCGGCATGGGTCCCGAAAGTTGGCTGGTTGGTAAAAATGGGTCCCTTGAAAAACAGTTTGATCTTCTAGACCAGTGTTTATCAATGTCAATTTAATGTTTTTCTAACCAACCTTTAAAAAACTATATTTGCACAATAGTCACTGAGGTGATGGGAAGGTACCGACAGTTAATGTATAATAATGTACCTTTAAAGTGTAATAGCATCACTGAATGGAACTGATCAACAAAATTAAATCCAATTTCTGCTTCCCACAGTCAGCAATGAGAAGATCACATGACCACATTCCAGATTACATGTAGTTTAAAAAAAAAAAATATTTGGAACAATATTTGACTGATGCACAGAACTAAAAATGCTGGGTCATGGTTAAATACTTTGCAGATTTATATATCTATATTTATTTTAAAAAAAATATTTTCCACACACTGAATTCAGTTGAGCCAGTGTTGAAGTTATGTAGTTTATGAAACAGAAATAATGAGCGGCTGACTAAAAAGAGGAATGTTGAAGGGCACAATGACTGAACTGAAGAATGAGCATTACAATTGATGGCCCATGTGGGCCAAACAACACCATAAACGTCTGGTGGTCAAATGCCATTTCTGTGCTGTGGTATTTTATGAGAATGCACATTATCATTCGTGAGGGATCTGATCAGTTCATTAACTGATAACCCTTCAATTAAATAATTTAATCAGTGTGGAAGTGAAGCCTAATTTCTGATTCAACTCAGCATGGAGTCCCTCAATCACATTAATTTGTTTATTTTGTTAGGCTAAATTTCTACGATTCATTTGCTTAGCAAATATAGTTTGTTGTTGTATAGGGAGTATGAAATCCACCTTTTTCCTCTCTCTCCCACTCTCTCCAGATTTCTTGGGTTTGACAGGGTGAACTTGCTCTCACCCCTCTGCCTACATTGGAAGATAGAAGGTGACAGCAGTCCATGACTAATCTTCCTCTGAATCCCTGGTCTCCATTCAGCATTTCCTTGTAAGCGGAGCGGGGTGGGGGGAGTAATACAGTGCATTTTAAATCAAGAATTCAATGATCCTTCATTGCGTTAAACTTCTGGCTGTATCCTAACAGCTGGATAGACACAAACAGACCAGTAGTTTGGGAAAAGTGCAAATCTGCTTCTTGTGAAATGGGCCCTGTCAAAGGGTATCTTTTTCCACTTAAACGTGTGACTAATAATCATTCAAAACAATATGATAGTGTCTTCAGCTCAATATCAGAACCCGAGTTAGTCTGACTGAATAACGCATTTTACCCCATACTGCCATGTGAAATGAGAGGCTGGAATAAAGTCATTTGTTCAATCACTTAAGGCAAGCTGGATTATTGATATTTATAAATTGAACCAGTTGGCAATGCCATTTTTGACGTGTTGTTAACATTTCCTCCTCCCCTCTGTTTTGATCTTATTCCTGGCTTGTATTCTGTACAATTACAAAGCCCTTTACTGTTTCTAATGCCCTTGATTGCAGGCAGGCATGGCTATTCTCTAGAACCATTTGTCAGTACACAGAATTCATTGTGTGAATTTTCTGAAGGGATTCAAACAACAGTGAAAAGTTTGCATTGTTTGATGGAAGAATCAGTTTCAATGATTGAAATGGGGATTTGCTTTTTCCACACACGTTTCCTTAATGAAGTTAGCCTCTCATCCCAGAAGAGGTAAAACAAAATTAATAAGCAAAGGTTGATGAATAACATGAATTATTACCTACTTCCAAAAAGGTTTTCTAAAATTTGCCAATACATTTCTCCTTCATATGCTAAGCTCCCACCCTCCCTTATTTTATATAACCCTTCTTTTATTGATCCAGAGGTGTGGGACTTTTTTTAAATAACGCAGGCTCTGGTGAGATGATGTTTTTAAAAAGCTATGGTTATATAAAACACAGCACCTCCTCAATGCCTGGCATTGTAACATGCAAGCCTTCTGCTTCTAAACGGAATCACATACCACGGAAACATAAAAATATGAAGAAAAGACAATTCACCGAACCAAGCTTGTTCCTTTCACAGGCCACATATCCTCCACTGCAACAAGATTCTGCTCAACCCATTTAGTCTCCTGAGAAACATTCATGAAAAAGCAAACGTTGTTGAATTTTGCTAGATTAAGGACCACATTCAGGCTGTTTTTATAGCCTTTGTAAGAAACAACCAATTGCACGGCCATTCTGGTTAGGCTGATTATTGAGTTCATTAGTGCTTCCAGTTTAAATCCGTTTACCTGTTCACACTGTTGATTTTTTTTTGACCTTGCAGCTTCTGAACCTGGCTGTGATCCTGTTATTATTTAGTTGTTCTAATCCTCTTAATGATGTAATTTGTGCTTTTCAGAAGGATGTCACATGGCGCATTAAGATTACTGGTAATTTCTCTAACTCATAATCTACTATTCCAAACAAGGGGGGACACACATTCCCTGTCAATGCGATGATTAATCTGGATAACTGCTAATTGGTTGAGGGCATTGATGAGTGATACTAAGGCTTGTCAACGATTTCATTTTGAAAGCACAATCCCCAATGACGAATTCTAATTTGTTACTGCTGAGGCCAATAATCAGTTGAAACAGTGAATCATAGAAGTATAGCACATAGAGATTGTTTCTCAATTCCTTGACGGTAAAATGCGGGAATAAAACTGAAAGAGGAAAGTAGCTAGATCATTGATCAATTGGTGAAAAATAGACAATGCTGAAAGATGTGTATCATGAAAATTGAACCCAGTGGCAAATTCTGTGCAACCATTTCCATGGTAATCATAATATATTAAAGTTAACTTGTGAAGTTTCAAGAAATACGAATCTGCAGTTTACATTGTTACAATTATGAAGATTATAGGATTATTATATTTTGGGATTGCAGTTGCTTATTTAGGGTAAATGTATGTCATGTGACTGGCAGACTGCCTGACAGTGGTTTGATTCTAAGGGATCAGAGGAAAGATCGAGCTCTCCACCTACAACTACGATATCTTGTATCGACCTGGGACGCTCAATGAGCCCCCAGGTGCCATATCCCGCGGTACATGTGCCGGCGCACAAGTAGACTGACTCCGGGCCCTCCACAATGACCTCTGTCACCCGGGGGTCACCCATCTTTTTCACTTCATCAAGGCTCACAACCTGCCTTACTCCATCGAGGAGGTCAGGACCGTGACCAGGGACTGCCAGGCCTGCGCGGAGTGCAAGCCGCACTTCTATCGGCCAGACAGAGCACACCTGGTAAAGGCCTCTCGCCCCTTTGAGTGCCTCAGCATCGATTTCAAAGGGCCCCTTCCCTCCACTGACCGTAACATGTACTTCCTCAACATTGTTGACGAGTACTCAAGATTCCCCTTCGCCATCCCATGCCCTGACATGACCTCTGCCACCGTCATCAAGGACCTGCACAGTCTTTTCACCCTGTTCGGGTTCCCCGCCTACATCCATAGTGATCGGGGATCCTCCTTCATGAGCGATGAGTTGCGTCCGTTCCTGCTCAGCAAGGGCATCGCCTCCAGCAGGACGACCAGCTACAACCCCCGGGGAAACCGGCAGGTGGAGAGGGAGAACGCGACGGTCTGGAAGGCCGTCCACCTGGCCCGACGGTCTAGAAGTCTCCCAGTCTCCCGCTGGCAAGAAGTCCTCTCCGATGCGCTCCACTCCATCCGGTCACTCCTGCGTACAGCCACCAACGAGACTCCTCACAAGCGTATGTTTGCTTTCCCCAGGAAGTCCACCTCCGGCTCTTGCTCCCAACCTGGCTGGCAGTCCCAGGGCCCGTCCTCCTCCGGACGCATGCGAGGAGCCATAAATCCGACCCCCTCGTCGAGAAGGTCCTGCTCCTCCATGCCAGTCCACAATATGCCTACATGGCACATCAGGATGGGCGACAGGACACAGCCTCCCTTCGGGATTTGGCAACTGCAGGTTCCCCAGCGACCATCATCACCACCCCGACCCTACACCGTCTTCCCCCACCCCTGCCCACCTACCTCACGAACTAGCACCCGCAGGCCCACCGGCGACCATCACCACCACCTCCGCCCATACACCGCCCCCCCTTCACCGACTCAACAACTGGGTGAAGAAGAGGACAACACGCTCCCGGACACGCAGGTCTCGACACTTGTGCTCACACCACAGCCGGGACTGAGGCGATCACGGCGGAAGGTCAAGGCACCCGACAGACTTGACCTTTAAGACTACTTCACCCCCGCCGGACTCTTTTTTTTAACAGGGGGTGAATGTGGTAAACCACTGTATTGCATTGTGTTGTGTTGTGTTGTTACATGCCTGGGCTTGTCCCGGCTGGCTCTGCCTGTGGCTCCTCCCCTCGGGCTCATGTATAAAGGTGGCTAGTCTCCGCCTCCGACCCAGTTCGGGACCAGAGGCCAGGAGGCTGGCTGTTTAGTGTATTAAAGCCTCAGTTACGTTCATCATTCGTCGTGTGTTTATTAATGGCATATTACCTATACTGAGAAGTTGATGCTTGGAGACAATGATGGCGATCACTGGGTCTGCAACAAGTAGGCTCTGAGTCTCCCAAAACCCCAGAAAGGGTGCTGAAGGTACTGGGTTGTAAGCAGTTGTGTTGTAAACTGTCCATTTACTTTTAAGAAGAATGGGAGTTGAGATCAAGGATAGCTAATTAGTGTTTCTACCTAGAGACATAGTTAATGTGTTTCATGTTGCCATGGGGAAGAGGACAGATGAAGCCATCTTTGAGATCAGGATGCAGGCTTCTCTACAAGTCAATGAATATCGCAGACAGACAGCAGTTCTATGTGATTGGCAGAGAGAAAAGGCTGCTTGTCTTTGCAAAGTACCACAGCCGGATGTGTGAAGGGAGATGGTTTCCTATCGAACAGATGCATCTTGCAGCCAACTATGGATTCTGGAAGATATGACCAGGAAGAACAAGCATCATCAGAACAGGCTTTATTGCTGGTGGTGAGTTTGAAAATCACTCTGGAAACTGAGGAAAGTACCTGGAGATGGTCACTTGAACTTATTACTCAGTAAAGTGGGGATATAGGAACTCACTGGAAGTTGGGAGTACTGTGGACTGTTTGCTGTAAGGATTGAAATTCAGTGGAGCATGTGATGGGGATAAGTATAAAAGGAGGATATTCTTCTTTATAGTTTGATGTATAAGTTTTGTACAAAACAAAAATTGTGTTTAGTTAATAATGCTTTTAGATATTTGTTACACTAAAAGTTTTAAAATGTGAAATCCTGGGTGTGATCTAAGGGGAGAAGCAATAGCGAGCGCGACATTTCGGGTACTTCCTGACGACCGACCCGACGAGACCGCAACTGGCATCTAACTATTAGGGTTGGAAATGATCCCCCATGGGCTTCACAGCAGAAATGACTGTCCTGCCAGCTGATTTGTCTGGACCGGGCCCGGCAGCTTCCTGCTAATAAGGGGGAGCAGCACATAAACCATGCCCTCCAAACATACGGCAGACAGAACACAGCCATGGCACCACGGAGACCTGTTCCACGTTTCAGAGATGCCGACCTGGCCAAGCTGCTGGATGCTATGGAGACGAGACGGGACACTTGTTCTCCTGAGGGGTTCGGAGGATCAGCCACAAGGCCGCCAGTGCCGCCTGGGAGGCAGTGGCAGCAGCCATCATTTCAGGCAGTACCACAAGGAGGACCGCAGTCCAATGCAGGAAGAAGCTCAGCGACATCCACCGGGTGTTGACATGGGTAAGTTGACATCAGCCCCCTGGCACTAGTCCCCCTTGCCACCATCAGACCCTCTCTCCCCCACCCCCTCCTCACCAATGAGTTGGGGACTGACGCTGCACACCACACCTATGCTCGACACACCCCGGCACCCACCAGTACAACCCACTCATACCCAGCAGTGGTGCCCATGCCTGTCGCCTGCCAAAGACTCACACCGTATCCAATGCAGCAAGCATGCAGCTCACAATGCCCTCTCTTTCTCCCCGCACTAGAAGTTGGCACATAACACGCTGGAAAGGGCCCAGACAGGCGGCGGGATGCCGGACATCAGAGTCCTCACCCCTGGAACGGGCCTTGGAGACCGAGGATGACCGAGGTCACCAACAGTGAGGTTGGCCTGAGCCGCAGATGTGAAGCTCCATTGCCCCTCCACCCAGACGACCTGCCTCTAGTGAGTTGTGCATGCCAGACAAAATCATTCTTCCCTTTCACTGGCCACATGTCAATTCTCTTGCAGAATCCCCATCGGATGTGCCCACCCCCCCCCCCCCCCCCCCCCCGCCCCCCCCACCCCGGGGCTCATCAAATTGGGTACTCTAAATTTATTTTTAAAAATTGATGAACAGATCATTTCCTTTTTTAAATAAATTTAGAGTACCCAATTTTTTTCCCCAATTAAGTGGCAATTTAGTGTGGCCACTAACCTCCACATCTTTGGCTTGTGGGGGTGAGACCCACGCAGACATAGGAAGAATGTGCAAACTCCAAACAAGCAGTGACCCAGGCCGTGATCGAACCCGTGTCCTTAGTGCAGTAGGCGGCAGTGCTAAACACTGTGCCACCGTGCCGCCCCATGAACAGATCATTTCTATGACACAGTTCTCCGGCTTATCCTCTGTTTTTGTTGAGGAACCTGCGAGAGTTGATACTGTCTGTTTGGTATTTTTGTGAAAGTGAGCTGATGTAGCTTTGTATTGGTACCAATATGGAACGGTGACATTTCCTTGTTGATTAATGGTTAGTGTGATATTTGGAATGTTACGTAGTTGATTTTCAAATCTTTGCTAATGTTGACTGTTTTTGCCAATAAAATATTACTGAAGTGGCTTCTCATGGGTACACGTGCCATGTCTCAGATGGTGATTATTGCATCGCATTTCAATCAAACTTTGAAACCTGAACATTATGCCTAAACTCTAGAAACCTCGGCACCATAGAGGCAGCAGCCATCTATCAAACACTCATGAGCTGGGCTTCAGCACTGGGGATATCCTCGCGAGCAAAGGACAAGTGTGTGAATGAGAGGAGGGCACCTTAATGTTCCCGGCTGGGGTCTGGGGACTAAGGGCTCCTGCTGTGGCCGGAGGTTTGTGTTTAGAGGAAGGTTTACCAGCTGGCTCGCTGATGGTGCTTTTGAGAGAATGTGCGACATGTAGGGTGGGTGAGGCTTGGGGGATTTGAGTGTAACTCGGTGGAAGCTCTAACTGATTGTTGGTCTCTCTCCTTCTCCAATTCCTTACAGATATAACAATATGGCTGGTTATGTCAGTGCCGCAGAGCCTGTCCTCCGCTGCTGGTGGCAGCCTAGGGTGGTCAGCCACCGGAGAAGGCAGCAACATCGCTGCAGGCTGGTGCCGGCACTCCATGTGCAGGGGGCCACCGCATACCCTGAAGACCCAGCTGTCCATCAGGCTGAGGAGGAACCCAGAAGGGGACGCCAACAAAGGCCCAAGGTGTACAGGTGTCATTGGTCTTTCGAGGAGATGACAGACAGCATGTGCTGCAGGAGACTGTCTCAACAAAGAGACAGTGCAGCACCTGTGCCACCTCCTCGCAGACATGGCACCCATGGAGGAGCAGGACACCTGCTCCCGATGGCCGTAAAGATCACCACAGTCCTGAACTTCCATGCAAGCAGATCATTTCAGGACTCGAGTGGGCACTTGTGTGACATTTCACAAACTAAAGAGCACTGCAATCTCACCAACGTGGCCGTTGTGATACACCAAAATCGCACCCAAAATAAGACTTCTAAACGTTTCCGTTAAATCGTGCCCATTATCTGACATGCCCATAGTGACTACATATAAATGTGTCTGCAATAATAATTGAAGAAACATTCAGATCAGGAATTATTCAATAATGACTTCTCCCTTTTTCAATTTCAAATTAGCAGTGGAAAATCGAGGATTTTGGTTCACCCTGTCACTTCTCAGGAAATTGTATGGGACGACTGAGTGAATATAAACATTGCAGGTACTTACCACTAGAGGGCAAACAGGCACCACCTCAGCAGTCACTCTGACTGCAGCAAGCGTTCTTGCAAAATTGTAATATGTGACTCTTTTGCATGAAATTATTACAGGAATTAATCAATATTTGGCCATATATGATAACGGGTGCAATTCACCCCAGGCGCAATTCACCCTAAAGATTTTGAAGTGTGGTCTCTGGCGGGAAATGGGGTGTGATTCCCACTGGGTGGATCAATGTGATCCAGATCACAATCCACCCACACTTAACGTTTTCCTGAAGAAGTTGGCAAACTGGGGTGCCTCCCGATCTCAGAATTAACATTATGGCAAGCCCCCCCCCCACCTCATCGCTGGCAAGGCACCACCCAAAATTGCTGGCAAGCAAGGCCCCCCCGAATGACTGGTAAGACTCCCCTCCTCCCCTATCCATGAGCAACACCCCGTTATTGGTTCGCCAAAGGCCCCCCCTCAGAGCCTTTCCTTCACACCCATCCCTCTTTCAAGCTCCCTCCTAAGTCCCCAGTTCAGGCCCAGTCCCTTGGCAATTTCAAATCTGACAGTGCCTGTGGGCACCTTGGCAGGACTCCCGAACAAAGAAACAGCCTCTTTAAAAAAAAACTGCGCTAGAACCAGCACTTGCTCAAAAGAGGAAATACTTAAGAGTTAATTCGTGAAGAGCAATAAAAACAAACAAAACTAATCCCTCCTTTGAAATAGCCTGGAGTAATAACAAAAAACCCAAATCCCTCCTTTGAAGTAGCCTGTCAACCAAGAGGCTTGTAAAAGCTAATGGGCCATGAAATTGAGTGTAAACAATGCAGTTCAAAGTTTTTAGGCTTCTCTGCAAGATTAGAGGCTTGAAAAGGTTAAAGGGGAATTAAATTAAATGTAAAAAAAATACTTCAAAGGTTTCCAACCTATTAGAGAGAAGGCTTTTACCTTCATCTAATAGATCTTTAAACTTGACATGCTGGGAGGGACAGCAAAGGTATTGAAGGCTACAGAAGGCAGACTTTACTTTCATCTGACAGATCATTGAAATTGACATGCCAGGAGAGAGTTTAAAAGTTTTCAAGGCTACAGAGGGAAGACTTGTCACATGACCCCCATTCTGGGTAAGACCCCCCCCCCCCACACCTGACCTGAGCCCCTCCTGCTCAGTCCAAGCCGCCCCTTCCCCCCCGATGCCTGGTCCCTGCTTTCAGGAACCAGTAGAGATTCGCGCCCGGGTGACTTCCTGCCTGGGGTGATGGGAGCATCCTGGGAGGCTGCAGGCTTCCACTTCAATCCCACTAATGAAATTGAAATGGATGCTAATGAGTTCTTATCAGTTCCTTGCCATTTCTGGGCAAGAACCTGATCTTGCCGGGAGAGTAGGCCGGGTTTGATGCCTGATGTGAATCCCGTTTTGGTCCTCATGCCTGATACAATAGACCAGTGGGAATCCCATCTAGGACTGATGGCCCTGAAGAATCGCCCCCAATATCTCAAGAGACAATGTAGCATCTCCTGGTTATATTACATAAAATGTGTTGAATTCCACAATTTAGGGCACTATTTCTCTGGTGTGCTTTGTGATGAGCTAATCCTTGGGTTCAAGCCTACACTGGTGTCCAATTAAGAGACACGCTCGTGGAATATCATGGAAAATGCACCATGGAACAGTTAACTGCTAAGTTCTTGTTCAAATTCAAATCAGACAGATTTAACGCTGAATGATCAAGGCAATGACATGGAGAATGAACTCGAAAATAGCTGTCCCCCAAGCTTCTGTTTAGTTGAAAAAGGCACAATGTGTGGACATGCTCCTTCTGTCTGAATATATTTAGCTTCTAGCATCCATATGTAAGCCATACTGCAAGATAATTCTAAATTAGTTTTTAGCCGAATTCTTACCACAATCAGGGTTGTTTAGCAAATGTTGTCCATTCATGGAATCATATCCAATATTGGACAGTATGTTTTGAGTTTTGCAAGCACGGGCTGGTTTGGGTACGGTACTTTGCCTGTTGCAAAAAACTACACAATTCTGATCATGATAGGAATTGCACTGAGAACCAATTTAAGATTATCTATTGGGCTGACTGGTTTGAATTTGAACATATACTTGGCAGGAGACGGTTTCCTGGTGTATTTTTTAATACAACATCTTTACAAATCACATAGTATAAACTGTTGATCCCTTTACTTTTGGCATTATTGTGAATTGTCCTTCCTTTGAATTAAAGTTAACCACTAACAATATTTGGGGGGAGGGGGTACAATTGTAATAGCTGATTGATGATTTAGCCTACAAGTTTAAAGACATGTAAATGGTTTCTAATAAATTATCCTATTGAGTACCCCTTTACCCCTGTGGTGGATTGCAATCCTGGCCTCGTTTTGGTACCATCCAAACTTCTCAGATGAACACTCAACACTCTTCTGTGGCCACTAAATTGGCGACGAGGGAAAAATTGGAACTACACTCGGTGCTTCTAACTGTTGGAAGCACGGTCATCTCCTATTGTACTACCAGAATAAGGTTTGCACTGATTTCAAAATGCTGCTCTTTGGCAGACTTGATGTGTTCGATGCTAGCGTGGAAGATGAGCCGCAATACACAGAGCATATACGCTACTTTTTCAGGGCTAACATCATAACTGGTGATGAGCGACAGTAATACTCGTGACTGCCTGTGGAGCCACCACCTTCATGATAAAAAGTTTCATGTACCCCGCAGCCCCGGACTCCAAGACCTTTGAAGTGCTGGTAGCATTAGTGGTGAACCATTATGACCCTGACATGCAGAAAAGAGAGTCCAGGAACTCCAAGGGATAGAAGTGAACAGTGTGGGAGGGGCCACATCCTTCAGAATAGGAATCCTCAGACTCCCGTCTTGGGGCGAACACCGTCGAGGCCAGGCCCATGGATCTAGGACCATGTTAGTGATGTGCCATCAATTAACACAAGACGAGTAGTGAACAAAACTGTGGCTTTAATAAGCTAAACAGAAAGCCTCCTGGCCACTGATCCCGAACTGGGGCAGGGCCGGAGGTCAGCCACCTTTATACCGAGCCCAAGGGGAGGCGGAGCCATCAGGCAGTGGTTTACCACAATACATGTAGTACAGTAACAGTTTACCACAATACATATAATACACTAACAGTGGTTTACCACAGTTAGCTAGGCATCATACATCCGTAGAGGGAGACTCCAGATGATGTGGAGCGTGCAGCCGGAGAAGCTGCAGGGCTCGAAAGTCACATTCAAAACTGTTAGTAAATGAAGTCCAAAGAAATAGAGACGCTGCCACCTACAGCAACAGACTCTGCTGCTACATGCAGGCCGAATGGCAGGCCTTTACAGCTACCCTTAAGCCACCTCCTCACATTGGCTGGAAAGCTGCATTGAAAAATGCAGCGGTCAACAAACAATTGCATTCCAGTGGCTTTTTAACAAGCTCAATACCTTGACGATTGGTTATTTGAAAATGGTTTCCACACCTGCTCGTCTTTCGTAATACCTGAGATGTCATTGTGTTGCCATCCCCCTTTAGTTCCCAAATAAGGTTATATTACTGTAAATTTCCAGGTAAGATCCGGCCTTCTTTCATTTCTACTAAGCCTGTATACAAGCAGGCTGCAAGGTTCGTGATAGCCAAACTTTCATGATTCATCTGACGAGGGAGCTCGTTATAATTCAGTTTGGGTGTGCTTGGATTTGATTTGATTTGCTTAGCTTTGACAAAAAATTCAGAGGACTAGGAGTAGAAAATCATCTGATTAAGTATTACATTGTGGTATCTTTGGTTACTATTCACAAAACAATTTCATCAATGTTTTATCCTATGATAAGCTTTGTGACTCTAGGGGCAAAACCAATTTATCAAGTGTTACCCTTATGATTTTAAGAGGCGGCAAACTCTTTCACTCAGGGGCTGGGCCTTTGACCATTCAGTATTAGTGAGATGAACTTTCATTACCTTTTAGAAAAATGAGCTCTTTTTAATGTTAATTTGTTACTTTAAGACTAACCATTCCGGCAATAGGAGACAATTTAGTGATAATTCAGGAAACATTTACTTTTCCTTTTTTTAATAAATTTAGAGTACACAATTATTTTTTTCCGATTAAGGGGCAATTTAGCATGGCCAATTCACCTACCCTGCACATCTTTTTTTTGGGTTGTGGAGGTGAAACCTACGCAGACACGGGGAGAATGTACAAACTCCACACGGAGAGTGACCCAGGGCCGGGATTCGAACCTGGGACCTCAGCGCCGTAGGCACCAATGCTAACCATTGTGCCACTGTGCTGCCCTAGGAATCATTTATTAAGCAACAGAAGTTACACTTAACAAAGCTAGGCAGCGACTTTACTGGTCCAACATGGTTCTTGCTTCCTGATTTAGCCTAGGTTGCAAGGTGACACAGGGTCTTATCTCTCTTGTTCCCTCTCTCTGGTGTCCTCTGGTCCTGCTTTCAGCTGACGCGCAATCCTCAGTTTCCAGTTCAGCACATACCTGGCAGCACAAAGCTGGTGCTTTTTAAAAAACTCTTTCCAAACCACAACCCATGCATGCGCATGATCAGTGATGTTACCAATTCCTGATTGGTCTGTGCAAAGCGTGATCAGGCCACGATTGGGTTAAGGGGTGCATGATAAGTTTCTGATTGTTTTCTTTATGGTGATGGTCATCTGCTGATACCATTTCCTGTTGTTTCCGTCTCAGGTGTCCGTCCTTCTCATTATGGCTCTTCTGGTATTTCGTTAAATTTTACGACTTTCTTCTGAGATAATGGGGGCCTTAGGATAGCTCCAATATCTGCTTATTTGAGATAAGAGAGCATGTAATGTCTAGTTCTAACAATCAACATTGGACTTATCGTTCCAAATGCGTAATTGGTATATAGGTATCAGTATCATATGTCCTGTAGAACGTTCATTAAGACGGGGCTTATCAGGGCATTTTGGTTGAGAGAACTGTTTTGCCATTGTATGTTTTTATTGTATCTACTAGTGCTTGGTACAAGTCAATTACAAATACAGAGTGGTGCATAGCCATATAAAGTTACAGAAATTACACAAAGTCCCCATAAAATGAGTACTTAAAAGTGATTGGTGTGCTAAAGTTAAGGCAGCAAGATTCACTTAAAAATATAACATGACACATTCAACTGATACATATTCCTAAGTAATAAAGTCATAAAAACTACATGGTTACAAAAGCTAATTGCAGAACCCAATTCTAAACTTACAGAATCAAAATGATTAAAAATATGAAGGAAAGTGCTCCCTTTTTAAAAAACAAATTAAACAAACTGAATGTTTAACACCTGTTTTTCTTTGCACTATAGGGCTTTTGAATTTAGGGAATAGGAACTGATGAATTTTAATTGCTAAATGGTCTCAGATCAGAATCTTGGCATCCCTGCATCACTGCCTTGGGGCCAGTTTTGTCAAGTGTGAGTTGGATTGCAAACAAAGACCAAGGTATGTGAAATAAAATGGAAATTGAAAAGGTGGCTGCCGTGAATAACCTCAGCCGGCATGGGAATTGAACCCGCACTGCTGGCCTTACTCTGCATCACAAACCAGCTGTTTAGCGCACTGAGCTAAACCAGCCACCAAGGTATGTGATGTACTAGTGTCCCACAATTCAGCATAACATCAGATTGAGCCAATATAACTTTGATTACTTGATTATTACACATAACTAAACTACTAATTGTCAAACTTGAACAATTTTACTTAACCCCTCTTAAGGCCAGTTTCCCTCACACCCTGACTATCATATTTGATTGTGGTGGGTTATTTATTCATTGTTTTCTCTTTTCATGGCAAATTATATAAAAAATTTTGTATGTCAAAACCTTGAGACAGAAGCAACTTGGAATCCATGATATCGCACAACGAATGATTTGGAAATGAAGAATTGAAAGCCAGAGAAATCTTACTTCACTCCCTTGGGATAGAGTCTTGTTAAGACAGTGGGCGCCTTGTAACAGTCGAGGAGTATTCTACCTAAGATCTTCCCGATTAGTTGAGGTTGTAAGCTACCAGACAAGGTCTTGTCAATATCTAAAGTAAGACTCACTGTTTGGGATGTCTAATTATAGTATCAACAATGTTCCTTGCTTTCACTACCTTCGGTATACGAGATAGACTATCACTTAGGGGGCTATATTATCCTTAACTTCAACTAAATCTTTCTTATTCTAAGAGCCGGGTATGGGTAAGTTATCCTCCAGTAGCCTCAGAGGTGAGAATATGGTGAGCCTTAGTTAAATGTCACACTTATTTATGTAAATAGACACGGATCTGCATGGTAAAATATATACGCAATTTATTTAAAGAATAAGGGTAATACAAGTTTTTAATAAATGATACAGTTTGACAAATACAAGATATGTATTTTATAAGTTAGCCTTTGAACTCCCTAACTACATAATTGCTTAAGCTATAAACAATTCATACTTACACGATGGCTAGTAGCCTCGGAGTTCAATCCTCAATCAAGAGCAGAACTCTACGAGTCGAGATAAAGCCAGCGGCTTGGTCAGGTAAACACTCAGCAATCTCCTAAACAGCTCTCGAAGTGAATCTTTATCGTAGCCTTTGCTAAAACGTTTATATTGTTTTCGTACTTAGGGAGTCGAAGGGAGTTTTAGCAGGGCATCTGCTTCTGAAAATACTAGATCAACTCCCAACAGTTATTTCTAGACAAACAGTAGTCTCCCTTAGTTGGCAAAGCTTATTTCTAGACAAGGCCACTAGACTTAATGAGTTCACTGCAGCTGGACTTTTACAAAGATAATGTCTGTAATACTTGTTGAAAAACATTATTGCGATAAGTAATGGTTTACAAAAGATACATGACTTCATCAGTCATCAGTTTTTAATATAGAGTTAATACATGATTTAATATAAAGTCAGTTCTGATCAGTTTTTAACATAGAGTTAATACATGATTTAATATAAAGTCAGTTCTGATCAGTTTTTAATATAAAGCGGATACCGCCACATCCTCCTCTTGAGCGAAATATGTCTGGTGGCTAATATGATTTTTTTCATGAATGTCGTTGACTTTCGCTTTTTATGGTCATGGTTCATATTGAATGAATGTCCATCTTTGTTGCATTCCTTTTTTCCTTCTAATTGTTTGGAAAAGGGTTGATTCTGCCACCAGTCCTTCATGGGTGTTTTTCCCAAGATATATGCTTCTGATTTCCGAATAGGCGGTTCAGTCCATCTTTTGAGAGTCCATAGTAAGAGGAGGTAACAACAGAATCCCAAGAGGACTTTTGCTTCATAATTTGTCCTCATGTTGAGTGTGATTCTGGAATTAGTGTTACGGGCAGTTTTCTTTCAGCAAGATATGGACTGTGGGTATTTTGTCCAGGAAATCAATTTCTGTTTCGAAGGTACAGTAATCTAAGGTTAACACATTCAATAATAAGGTTACAGATTCCTGTTATAAGGCAAGCTATTCCTAAGGTTTTCTAATGCTAATTAGGATTAAGATCGCAGATTATACAAGAGTAATGAGCATTGTCTTTCTCCATAGGCTGAGTATCCTCCAAGTATATGGAGACATAGCCGGGTTGGCCATCTGGAAAGATAAGGTAGATCTAGTCAGTTAGAGTTAGTGCCTGGATGGGGTAAGTCCCATCTATCCTATCTCTGGGGGACATCACTACTTGCTTATCTCATTACTGCTTTCTGCAGTGCTCTAAGTCCATTCGGCCAGTTCCTTGCAGCAGGTTTTCTTTGTTTTTTACCCAATCAGCAAAAGTCTGGTTTGATGACCTGGGGTCGTTCAGGTAAGTTTGGTAGGCACTCACATGGAGTGGAGAATGACCATACATGGTTAATTTGGCTCTTTCCATCTGGCATATTTTTGGGGCATCCAATTGCCGTGGACCAAATCGAATTTCGTGACTTACTTCATCACAGACCATTTTCAGCGTAAGGTTGGAAAATTTGGCTTCTGTGTGCTCGTAAGCCGAGGGGTATGGGTCTGGTTTTGGCCCCATCCATGACAGAGGGAGAATTTCTTGAATCCTTTCTTAAATTGATCAATTAATCTTTTCTCATCTCGGGCATCCTTGGCATAGAGGATATTTTCCCATTCTGAGAGGACTGAAAATATCTCATGGGAGTTTTGGGTATTAGCTTGTATTATTATTTTATGGACGTCTTCGTGTCCTCTGAGGGACACTATCCTTTCTAGGCAGACCATCCATCTACCATCATCTGGGTAGGTCATACGGAAGGTTTCTGTCTGTAGGATCTCCGCTAGTGTCATGGTATTTGGGTATATATGCCTGGTTTGGAGGCAGTTGGCATATCCTCCTGCCCAGAGTGTACATATTGGATTGAATGAGGTTTGCTGACCTGTTTCTTTTTCCATGGTCAGTATTTTGAGGGCTTGTTCAGGGGTACATCCTATTTGAGGTGCTATTTTATAAGAAGTTAATTTCAGGATTATCTTTTCTGCCAGCCTAGAGTCGGCTGCATAGTTGTCAGGTGCTTGGGGATCTGAGATTATTGGGTCGGAGGACCTTGGGTCGTAGATAAAACGGATTTCTATTTCCATATTAAGTTCCCAAGCTTGGATCAAACAGTGCAGACAAATGGGAGAGTACTTCCAGTAAATATTCTGATTGGAACAGGTTACACACTGGAATTGTGTAAGGTGCCTTTGCTTCACGGCGTGATTGTGCGCAAAGATAGGCATTCCTGTGGTTAGATTGCAATGGCTAGCTTGGGCTTTCAGGAAGTCCTTGCTTATAAGTCCTTGCAAAAGGGTTTCTTCTGGTCCCTCTGGGATGTAAGGGCAAGTATAGGAATGAGAAGTTTCTCCTTTAGTTACTCCAACATGGAACTGCACTTTGTTGCAAGTGAAGGTGCCATTGTTAGATCTACACAAGGTTAATGTGTCTCTATGTCCAGGGTCATTATTCAAGTTTTTCAGGTGGTGTGTATAGAAGTTGAAATTTAGATGATCATCCGTTGGCGTAGTCATCAAGGTGAGGCAAGAGGTCCAGTCTTCGGTCCAGCGTGTGTATAGGAATTGGTATATCAATTCTCCACACAAAGGGGCGCGATGCTCAAGCAATAATTGTTGCAGCTTTCGCATAGTATAGATGGTCTCTTGTCTTTGTTGATCGATTTGGATTGAGTAGTATTGATTTGCTGAGCCCCATTGTTGGAGGACGGTGCAGTAGGGGGAGCAGAAGGTTGGATTGTCAGACATGATGGTTTGTAGATTTGTTTTCGGTTGGTCTTCTGCTTTGGTTCAAATTTTGGCTTTGGCGGTTGGAGCCCCAAGGTTACTATCATAGAATTTACAGTGCAGAAGGAGGCCATTCGGCCCATCGAGTCTGCACCGGCTCTTGGAAAGAGCACCCTACCCAAGGTCAACACCTCCACCCTATCACTATAATCCAGTAACCCCACCCAACACTAAGGGCAATTGTGGACACTAAAGGCAATTTCGCATGGCCAATCTACCTAACCTGCACATCTTTGGACTGTGGGAGGAAACCGGAGCACCCGGAGGAAACCCACGCACACACGGGGAGGATGTGCAGACTCCGCACAGACAGTGACCCAAGCCGGAATCGAACCTGGGACCCTGGAGCTGTGAAGCAATTGTGCTATCCACAATGCTACCGTGCTGCCCCTAATGGTGATCTGGGCAAATCTAGTATTGTTAAGGTACAATATAATCAGGGTAAGAGGTATAAAGGCAAATGCCACAATATATCCCCCTTTAATAATATCAAAGTTCTTTGGTCATAAGGCAATGGAGTATACAAGATTGGGAAAGTGTTAAGTTAGGTCAATACTATATATTAGGAAAGTGTTACAGGAAGGTGAGGCAGACTAGGGGGACATAATTCGCAGGTCAAATCCGCAAATTACTGGCAATGTCCTCCTCTTGGCCACCTAGGGTGCTGAGCAGACCGGTCTAAATACTAGTGTCCAGGGAACCAAACAGAAAAAGAAAAAGGAGAAGTGGAAGGGTCGTAAAAACTGTTCTTTCGTCTTATATTTTTTCTTTTTTGTCAGAGAGAGGCACATCGAGTTATGGTCGAACACATTGACATCAATGACTTCTAGTCCTGAAAGTACATCCAGTCCAAGCCCAATTCCAGGCTCTTCCCTCAGCGAAGAGGCACAATTATCTGTCAATAAAGCAGAGGTAGAAACCACATCGCGCGAGGCGTGTAGCGTGAAAAGCGCAGCGCATGGAGGGGTAAGGTAACAGCCAAGGATTCTCACTTGTATTGAAGGTGAGTTCTCTAATGCGAAACGGTCAAGTGGGACTGGAAGGGAGTAGGATGTAGCCTCATAAAAAGACTTAAGGGGAATTTTATAAGGATGCCAATTCATAACCTTCGTGTTGTCCAGAAGTTGGCAATGCAGGGCGTAGCACCAGGAATGGACATGGCGTGTGTGGCAAGAGAAAGGGTCAGAAGATGGGCAACAAAAGTCACAAAGTGGGCATGAGGCCATAAGGGCGGAGGGAACACACAAGTGTCTCACTGCAAGCAGGTTGTTTGTAGTCTGGAGGTCTGGATGTGAGAGGCCGAGTGAGAACCACAATGACGGCCTGACCCGGATGTAAAGAGTGCCTGGAACGGAGCCATTGGAGCTCATATATCGTGGGTACATATCTCCTGTGCCGGCATTAGTATTTAGTGAAGGCTTGACAAGAGCTTCTTCATATAATTCCGTTACTGACTGGGAAGAGAAGAAGGATTGGAAAGTGAATTCTTGAATTATGTCCTCGTCTCTCTTTTGGTATTGATCCATAACTGTCAATTATCTATTGGGGCGAAGGAAACGTATCAGTACTATGCCTGCAACCCCAATTGAACCATATTTTAGGTATTTTCCCAGTCCTAACATATCGCCAAACCAGCTAAGCATTCTGGAGGCCGTGTTGACGGCGAAGTCAATAATAGAGGAGAATGCATCTGCTAGTCTCGGGAAGGCGTTTTTCATGGTCTCGCCTAATACAGTAAAGAATTCTCTCATGGCTCCCGTATAGGAAGTGTCTATTGACTCCAAGAGGGCCTGGAGGTGTTTTATCTGTTTCTCGATGTCCCAATCTGTATATGTAAGGACTAATGGCTCCTGTATGATGTGCGGCATCCAGTATTTGTGAGATAAGCAGCCTTAGGAATGGATCTACTGCTGGGGGGCAGCAGGTAGACTGCTGATGTTGTGTGACTGGTGGTAATAAATAGCCACAACACCTGGTATGGTTAACCGTTGGGGTAATCAGCCAGGTGCCGACTGGAAGTGAGCAATCCTCGCAAAAGTTTGCTGTGGCCATAATGGTTGAGCCATTGACCATGGAGAAGTAGGAACGGAACGCCTGTGTGATGGGCGTGGCTATTACAGGGCAACCATGTGCACTGGTATCGCAGAGGTGAACTGGTGTCCAGTCATCAGCGATGTAGAAGGATCCCTCTGGGTGTAATTTAGCCGTGAGCCAGGTAATGTTAGTTGAGGCGTGTAATAAGGTCGTCTGGTGATTAAGGGGCAGCTCAGTTATACCAACATTATAGCCGGGTTTATCTGTATCAGGGTGCAGTGCTTGGCCCTGCATTGGGGAATGCCGATGTTGGCCAAAAAGTAGGTCAATAATGACACTCCATTTTCATGCATGAAACATAGGTATTGAGAATACAAGCTGAATCTTTTTTAAAAAAATATTTTATTGAAAATTTTTGGTCAACCAACACAGTACATTGTGCATCCTTTACACAATATTATAACAACACAAATAACAATGACCTATTTTATAAACAGAAAATGAATAAATAATAAATAACAAAAATGAAAACTAACCCTAATTGGCAACTGCCTTATCACAAGTAACACTCTCCAAAAATATAATTTAACAGTCCAATATATAATTATCTGTCGCAACGACCTATACATATTATACAGTATATATTAACAACCCTGAGAGTCCTTCTGGTTCCTCCTCGCCCCCCCCCCCCCCCCCCCCGATCCTGGGCTGCTGCTGCTGCCTTCTTTTTTCCATTCCATCTATCTTTCTGCGAGGTATTCGACGAACGGTTGCCACCGCCTGGTGAACCCTTGAGCCGACCCCCTTAGGACGAACTTAATCCGCTCTAGCTTTATAAACCCTGCCATGTCATTTATCCAGGTCTCCACCCCCGGGGGCTTGGCTTCTTTCCACATTAGCAATATCCTACGCCGGGCTACTAGGGACGCAAAGGCCAAAACATCGGCCTCTCTCGCCTCCTGCACTCCCGGCTCTTGTGCAACCCCAAATATAGCCAACCCCCAGCTTGGTTTGACCCCGACCCCCACTACTTTTGAAAGCACCTTTGTCACCCCCATCCAAAACCCCTGTAGTGCCGGGCATGACCAAAACATATGGGTATGATTCGCAGGGCTTCTCGAGCACCTCGCACACCTATCCTCCACCCCAAAAAATTTACTGAGCCGTGCTCCAGTCATATGCGCCCTGTGTAATACCTTAAACTGAATCAAGCTTAGCCTGGCACACGAGGACGACGAGTTTACCCTGCTTAGGGCATCTGCCCACAGCCCCTCCTCCAGCTCTTCTTCCCATTTCCCTTTTAGTTCATCTACCATAGTCTCCCCTTCGTCCCTCATTTCCCTATATATATCTGACACCTTACCATCCCCCACCCATGTCTTTGAGATCACTCTGTCCTGCACCTCTTGTGTCGGGAGCTGCGGGAATTCCCTCACCTGTTGCCTCGCAAAAGCCCTCAGTTGCATATACCTGAATGCATTCCCTTGGGGCAACCCATATTTCTCGGCCAGCGCTCCCAGACTCGCGAACTTCCCATCCACAAACAGATCTTTCAGTTGCGTTATTCCTGCTCTTTGCCACATTCCATATCCCCCATCCATTCCCCCCGGGGCAAACCTATGGTTGTTTCTTATCGGGGACTCCCCCAAGGCTCCAGTCTTTCCCCTATGCCGTCTCCACTGTCCCCAAATCTTCAGTGTAGCCACCACCACCGGGCTTGTGGTGTAGTTCCTCGGTGAGAACGGCAATGGGGCTGTCACCATAGCCTGTAGGCTAGTCCCCCTACAGGACGCCCTCTCTAATCTCTTCCACGCCGCTCCCTCCTCCTCTCCCATCCACTTACTCACCATTGAAATATTAGCGGCCCAATAATACTCACTTAGGCTCGGTAGTGCCAGCCCCCCCCCCTCTATCCCTGCTACGCTGCAAGAATCCCTTCCTCACTCTTGGGGTCTTCCCGGCCCACACAAAACCCATGATGCTCTTTTCGATCCTTTTTTAAAAAGCCTTCGTGATCACCACCAGGAGGCACTGAAACACAAAGAGGAATCTCGGGAGGACCACCATCTTAACAGCCTGCACCCTCCCTGCCAGTGACAGGGATACCATATCCCATCTCTTGAAATCCTCCTCCATTTGTTCCACCAACCGCGTTAAATTTAACCTATGCAATGTGCCCCAATTCTTGGCTATCTGGATCCCCAGGTAACGAAAGTCCCTTGTTACCTTCCTCAACAGTAGGTCCTCTATTTCTCTACTCTGCTCCCCTGGATGCACCACAAACAACTCACTTTTCCCCATGTTCAATTTATACCCTGAAAAATCCCCAAACTCCCCAAGTATCCGCATTATTTCTGGCATCCACTCCGCCGGGTTTGCCACATATAGTAACAAATCGTCCGCATACAAAGATACCCGGTGTTCTTCTCCTCCTCTAAGTACTCCCCTCCACTTCTTGGAACCCCTCAACGCTATCGCCAGGGGCTCAATCGCCAGTGCAAACAATAATGGGGACAGAGGGCATCCCTGCCTTGTCCCTCTATGGAGCCGAAAATATGCAGATCCCCGTCCATTCGTGACCACGCTCGCCATCGGGGCCCTATACAACAGCTGCACCCATCTAACATACCCCTCTCCAAAACCAAATCTCCTCAACACCTCCCACAAATAATCCCACTCCATTCTATCAAATGCTTTCTCGGCATCCATCGCCACTACTATCTCCGTTTCCCCCTCTGGTGGGGGCATCATCATTACCCCTAACAGCCTCCGTATATTTGTGTTCAGCTGTCTCCCCTTCACAAACCCAGTTTGGTCCTCGTGGACCACCCCCGGGACACATTCCTCTATTCTCATTGCCATTACCTTGGCCAGGATCTTGGCATCTACATTTAGGAGGGAAATAGGTCGAGAGGACCCGCATTGTAGCGGGTCCTTTTCCTTCTTTAAGAGAAGCGATATCGTTGCTTCAGACATAGTCGGGGGCAGTTGTCCCCTTTCCTTTGCCTCATTAAAGGTCCTCGTCAATACCGGGGCGAGCAAGTCCACATATTTTCTATAGAATTCGACTGGGAATCCATCCGGTCCCGGGGCCTTTCCCGCCTGCATGCTCCTAATTCCTTTCACCACTTCTTCTACCTCGATCTGTGCTCCCAGTCCCACCCTTTCCTGCTCTTCCACCTTGGGAAATTCCAGCCGATCCAAAAAGCCCATCATTCTCTCCCTCCCATCCGGGGGTTGAGCTTCATATAATTTTTTATAAAATGTCTTGAACACTCCATTCACTCTCTCCGCTCCCCTACTCCATCTCTCCTTCCTCATCCCTCACTCCCCCTATTTCCCTCGCTGCTCCCCTTTTCCTCAATTGGTGTGCCAGCAACCTGCTCGCCTTCTCCCCATATTCGTACTGTACACCCTGTGCCTTCCTCCATTGTGCCTCTGCAGTGCCCGTAGTCAGCAAGTCAAATTCTACATGTAGCCTTTGCCTTTCCCTGTACAGTCCCTCCTCCGGTGCTTCCGCATATTGTCTGTCCACCCTCAAAAGTTCTTGCAGCAACCGCTCCCGTTCCTTACTCTCCTGCTTCCCTTTATGTAGTGAGGCCGTGGAATGCCCTACCTGCTACACTCGCACACCTTAAGAAACTTAAGGCAGATGTGGTTATGTTACAGGAAACGCACCTGAAACTGAGATACAGCTGCGTGGGAACCGGGTGAGGAGCTGGAAAAAGGGGATGGCTAATCGACAAGGGGGGGGTAGGAAGCCCCCCAACCCGGCTGATCACATGGAACGTGAGAGGGCTGAACGGGCCGATAAAGAGGGCACGGGTACTCGCACACCTTAAGAAACTTAAGGCAGATGTGGTTATGTTACAGGAAACGCACCTGAAACTGATAGACCAGGTTAGGCTTCGCAAAGGATGGGTGGGGCAGGTGTTCCATTCGGGGCTAGATGCGAAAAACAGGGGGGTGGCTATATTAGTGGGGAAGCGGGTAATGTTCGAGGCAAACAGTAGTGCTACAGTAGTGAACTCACCAACATTGAGGGCATTTAAAAGTTTATTGGATAAACATATGGATGATAATGGCATAGTGTAGGTTAGATGGCTTTTGTTTCGGTGCAACATCGTGGGCCGAAGGGCCTGTACTGCGCTGTATTGTTCTATGTTCTATGTTCTAATGCGTCCTAGCATCCGCCTCATAAAATTGGCATCATCCCAGTTCGGGGCATATACGTTTACCAAAACCACCGTCTCCCCCTGTAGTTTGCCACTCACCATCACGTATCTGCCCCCGTTATCCGCCACTATAGTCTTTGCCTCGAACATTACCCGCTTCCCCACTAATATAGCCACCCCCCTGTTTTTCGCATCTAGCCCCGAATGGAACACCTGCCCCACCCATCCTTTGCGTAGCCTAACCTGGTCTATCAGTTTCAGGTGCGTTTCCTGTAACATAACCACATCTGCCTTAAGTTTCTTAAGGTGTGCGAGTACCCGTGCCCTCTTTATCGGCCCGTTCAGCCCTCTCACATTCCACGTGATCAGCCGGGTTGGGGGGCTTCCTACCCCCCCCTTGTCGATTAGCCATCCCCTTTTTCCAGCTCCTCACCCGGTTCCCACGCAGCTGTATCTCCCCCAGGCGGTGCCCCCCCGCCCATCCCCTCCCATACCAGCTCTCCCCTCTCCCCAGCAGCAGCAACCCAGTAATTCCCCCCTCCCACCCCCCCCCCCCGCTAGATCCCCCGCTAGCGTAATTACTCCCCCCATGTTGCTCCCAGAAGTCAGCAAACTCTGGCCGACCTCGGCTTCCCCCCGTGACCTCGGCTCGCACCGTGCGACGCCCCCTCCTTCCTGCTTCTCTATTCCCGCCATGATTATCATAGCGCGGGAACCAAGCCCGCGCTTCTCCCTTGGCCCCGCCCCCAATGGCCAACGCCCCATCTCCTCCACCTCCCCTCCTCCCCCCATCACCACCTGTGGAAGAGAGAAAAGTTACCACATCGCAGGATTAGTACATAAAACTCCTCTTCCCCCCCTTTTTAACCCCCCTCTTCGCCCCCCACATTCGCCCCACCACTTTGTTCAAACGTTCTTTTTAATAACCCGCTCATTCCAGTTTTTCTTCCACAATAAAAGTCCACGCTTCATCCGCCGTCTCAAAGTAGTGGTGCCTTCCTTGATATGTGACCTACAGTCTTGCCGGTTGCAGCATTCCAAATTTTATCTTCTTTTTATGAAGCACCGCCTTGGCCCGATTAAAGCTCGCCCTCTTTCTCGCCACCTCCACACTCCAGTCTTGATAAACGCGGATCACTGCGTTCTCCCATTTACTGCTCCGAATTTTCTTTGCCCATCTAAGGACCATTTCTCTATCCTTAAAACGGAGGAATCTCACCACTATGGCTCTGGGAATTTCTCCTGCTCTCGGTCCTCGCGCCATCACTCGGTATGCTCCCTCCACCTCCAACGGACCCGCCGGGGCCTCCGCTCCCATTAACGAGTGCAGCATCGTGCTCACATATGCCCCGACGTCCGCTCCCTCCACACCTTCAGGAAGACCAAGAATCCTCAGGTTGTTCCTCCTTGCATTGTTCTCCAATGCCTCCAACCTTTCCACACATCGTTTCTGATGTGCCTCATGCATCTCCGTCTTCACCACCAGGCCCTGTATGTCGTCCTCATTCTCGGCTGCCTTTGCCTTCACGACCCAAAGCTCCCGCTCCTGGGTCTTTTGTTCCTCCTTTAGCCCTTCGATCGCCTGTTGTATCGGGGCCAACAGCTCTTTCTTCATTTCCTTTTTGAGCTCTTCCACACAGCATTTCAAGAACTCTTGTTGTTCAGGGCCCCATGTTAAACTGCCACCTTCCGACGCCATCTTAGTTTTTGCTTGCCTTCCTTGCCGCTGTTCTAAAGGATCCACTGCAATCCAGCCACTTTCTCCTCCTTTTTTCATCCGTATCCAGGGGGGATTCCCTTCTGGTTTACCGCACAGTGTTTTTAGCCGTCAAAATTGCCGTTGGGGCTCCTATCAAGAGCCCAAAAGTCCGTTTCACCGGGAGCTGCCAAAACGTGTGACTCAGCTGGTCATCGCCGCACCCGGAAGTCCCAAACTGAATCTTAACCCGACGCCTTTGGTAATATCTAGTTATCATACCACCTAATATATCCCCAGCAGGAGCTTCAGGATTAGAAATAATGACGTTATAAAGTTTTACAGTTGTTCTCCTCTTTGTAAACCAGCCAGACGTTTGTCTGAAGACATATATTCATCGATTGACTGTTCTAACTCTTCCCAGGGGACATGGCTCATCTGGATAGCGTTAATAATTCTAAGTAGTTGCGTATAAGTTTTAGTGATCGATAATTTGGCCCCTAAATGTAACATAGCTGCTGCTGAGAGTTCAAGTCCCTGGGCCGAGTGTTTTCCGAGGGAAATAATATGGTGAGCAATATTCTGCTGGTTGTTCGTCAGTTACTTATTCCAGGATAGAAACCTGGAGAAAAGGTCTCCAGAGATTTTTTGTCCCTTAACTATTTGAGCGGAAATAGATATGCGTTCGCGGCTGGCCATAGGCTGAGGCGTGGTGAGATTGTATGGGATATGTGCGAGACCTGAGGGAAGTTCAAGAAGATGAACCTTGCGTTTGAAGTTAGAGATGAAAGAGGGGAGTCTATTTCTGAAGTGGCAATCAAGCTGTTGGAGCCAGGCACAGTCAATTGCTGCAGTTGAATTTCCTGCACTGTAGGGTAGTGTTCCAAAAGGGCATAGGAGTTACCGCGTGGTGAAGCGAGTGTAGGAGGGTCTCGTTTTCTCATAGGACAAGATGGAGAGATCTAAGGGTGATATTCTGGTCACTGTTATCTGTCCAGATAGAGGCTGTGAGGTTATTAGTACAATGCCAATAGGGTTTAGTAATGGTGCTGTTTTCTAGTGGACAAGCTCCCATACCTTTTCCGTTCAATCTCATGCCAATTGTATGGTTTGATACGGATTGATTGAGGAGGGCAACCCATATGGGGTGCCTGCAAATGTCACGAACAGTGATAGGTTGAAAGAAATCTTGGCATGAACCCGAGTGGTTGGTGCCTTGGAGAATATGTAGGCACGTATTGGGAAGGTTGTTGTTGGATGAATTTCGTGATAGTGACTTGAGGAAATTAATAGAATCATTAACGGGGTCTCTGGATTCTTTGTACCAGGGCCTGTAGAAAGAAGTGGAACAAATAATGTGTTCGCCAGCCATGAGTTGTGGCATATGGTAGTCAGGGGTCGAGTGAGTGATGAAATTCTGAATGTGGGCCCTGTTAGAGCCTGGAGAGGAACAGTAGGAGTCGATTCCAAAATTGCGTAAATATGCCATTTGGCACTGCACCCTCTCTGTGTGGAGAGAGAAGAAATTTATGACTGATCGTCGTCCATTGTCCGAAAATGCGTTTTCATCTAAGGATAGCAGCGGAGTACATTGGTCTGCTTTTAGAGTGACCGGTGGCCGGGCTTTGGGCAGCGTGACGATATAACAGTGTGCATACTGAAGGATGTCTTCTGCTGGCTCAGTGAATTGGGCAAGCTTCAGCTGGGGAGAGGTCAATTTTAGCTGTCTGATAGCGGATGCCACTGTTTTTTGGAGGTCAAGTTTATGCCTATATTCTTTTAGCAGGAGTTGGGCTGAGATGACATCCGTGTCTAGGACTAAGGTGTGAGGAACCATGATAGTTCCTGCCGCTCTTACTGTGGGATGGAGGTCAGTATAGGCAATAATACCATCTTTGACCCATGATCGTTGAACCGGTGTCCCTGAAGGTATGGAGACCGTGGAGTTTGGTTCTTCCAATGATAGAAGGTGTCGGTTTTGCCTGTTATTATTGTCATTATTATTCAGTTCTGTATAGTTAATGTCCTGGCCCATATTAGAGTTTAGGTCAAAAGTTTGAGTTGCAGTGAGGGAGACCGTAATAGTGCCAAGTATGAGGCTAAAAAGGATAAGTGAAAAGGCAGCAGCACTGGCATTTCTGCTTTTTGGACCATCTCTTTTGGGAACGTATAATCTTTTGTACTTTGGCCTGAAACTTTAGAAGTTGAGGGTGACCTTTGAGACAGGTCCTCCCAGGTGTAGTAATAACTTGAGTCAGAGGTATTTCCTCTGGAGGTTCATCTAATTCTGGCTTGTTATGGGATCTAACCTCATATCGCGCATGCCAACTTGTCATTTTGTTGTTACCTGTGGTTCAAAGGCTTTGGGAACTGGTCGATAGTTATCAATGGATATTAGTTTGGTACCGTTTGTCCCTTGGTCAACTAGAAGCGTCCGATCTTGGACCTATTTGACACAAACGGGGGGTTTCCATTTAGGTCTAAGTAAGGTATTCTTAGGATTTTTCTTTTCTTGTACCCAGTCACCTTCTTGTGGTGACCACTCATTGGGTTCTGGTGGTTTAGGAGGCTGCATTTGAGACAATAAGCCAATCATTTCTTGGGCTAATTCTGGGTTGTACTGAGGAATTACTCCTTCAGATGCCTGCTGGGCGGTATTCATTTGTACCTTAAACATCAAAAAGTAAGGTGTGATATGTTTTTCAGGTCCTATGTGACTATGGGGTAGATTGTTGACTGCCAGCTGTACCTCTGGCACCAATTTGGCCCAACTGCGTCCTCGTGTCATTAGCAGTTTAGTCATGCAAAGCTTCATATCTTGGTTGTGCCGCTCCCCCGACCCACTTGATTGTGGGTGCAAAGGAGTGCTGTGTTCCAATCTAATACCTCTGTCGATACACATTTTCTGGAACGCCTTTCCAACAAAGGCAGATGCACGGCCTGTGTGGGGACAGATGAGGGAACCAGCGTCGGGAAAAATGATATTTTCGAATGCATGTACAGTTGCGCTTCCCGTACAGCGGGTTGTGGGCACCAACCACGTGTCGAAGGTACAGGTGTCAACAACTACTAAGATGTACTGGTTTTGGCCTGTATAAGGAGGGTGCCCAGTAGAGGGTCCCACATAATCAGCCTGCCACACACGGTGGGCAGCGTCTGGTTTTGTTCTTGAGATGAATTTAGATCTGGTGACTCCTCCTCCTTTCGAGGTCTGGAGGCTCTGAGGACAATTTGCCACGAAACTTTTGCAATCTGTTAATATATAAGGCCACCAATAGGTGAGCAGTAGTTTAGCCATTGTTGCCTTGGCTCCAGGATGGCCGGAACCACGGCTAGCATGGGCCTCCTGTATTAAACTTAGGCGTTTCTTTGCCGGTGGGATAACCTTAGCCTCCTTTCCTGGACTAGTCACCAAGACTCTTCCCATTTTGTCGCAATGATAGTTATAGTTGGATGGGTACCCGCGCGGGGTTTTCCCGGAAATAAGTAGGCGTAACTCATCATCCTGATTGTCACTGTACATTTATCTTGTAATTACCAGAACCGTTACATGTTCTGCCCCTACTTCTTCAATTCCCGTAACAGCCTCCCCGAACAAGCGCCGGAATGTGGCGACTATGGGCTTTTCACAGTAACTTCATTTGAAGCCTACTTGTGACAATAAGTGATTTACATTTACATTTAAATTTCTAGGGTCACTGCTTGTTTTGCAGCGTTGTCTGCCACCTGGTTACCGATGCTGTGGGGGCCTTCTTTCGTATGGCCTGGGACATGAATAATGGTAACATGATGTTTGTTGTCTAGTTGCGGGGCAATTTTTTGCCATAAGGATATATGAGCTATTGGTTTTCCTTTATCTGTCTTAAAGGTATTTTTTCTCCATATTGGTAAGAAAGTATTTGCAGCCTTCTGGCAATAGGCACTATCAGTGCAGATTAATGTTTTAGTATTATTAGAAGGTATTTCTTGTAAGGCTAATAATAATGCCCGTGCCTCTGCATATTGGACATTATGGGGACCCAGGGTCCTTGAAATTGATTTGGTGGGGCTGAAGGTTCCATCTGAATGGAAACCTAGTATTACCCCACTACCAGCTATTGTGCGCATGCTGCCTTGTCTATCAGGGATGGGCATTGCCGATCCATCACAGTAAATTACAAGGTCAAAGTCCTCTAGGGGAGTTACGGTAAGTTTGGGGCTCGGAATATCTGGGTCCTCTTCTTTGTCTAGTTTTTCAAAACCGGGGAAATGGAGTATATCCTGCAAGTATTTTTCATTGTATTCAAAGCTCAGGGAGGTATCATATAAAAGATGGTGCCAATTAGTGTATCTGGCCTGGGTTGCCTTGCATTCGTTCCCTGGCATTCCTTCCTGTGATCTTAGTTGGGGGAAACCCGTTTTGATGATATTTGCGTGCATTGGCCTGAACCTTCCATAAGGATCTTACTGCATGTAGGATGAGGACCATGCAGTGTTCTAAGGCGGTCAATCTCTGTTCACAGGAGGAGTAATTAAGGGAGAGGTATTGGAAAGGCGTCGTGGCCCCCTCATCGAAGCAGGCTGCACAGGCTGCTCGGGAAGCGATCCAAGGGATAAGACAGATATCCCTGGATGGGTCTCTTGAGCTAAGGTCTGTGGCATTTTTTACTGCAAGAATTAGCTGTGTAAGTGCTTCCTTTGCATGGTCCGGGAAGCAGAAAGGTTTATTTGTCAGGGTACAGTACTCATACAAAGGAGCTGAAAGTGGAGCGAATGCCGGTACAAACATCCGTGCAAAATTAAGTAGTCCAAGTATAGATTGTAGCTTTTTAAGGGAAGTAGGTTTTTTAATAGCCGAGAGTTTCTCGGAAAAAGAGTCGGTAAGGCTCGGCCAGTATCTGTGACATTGATACCGAGGTATTCAACTGATTTCTTAAGTAGTTGGCATTTCTTAAGGCTGACTATGTATCCATGGATCTTTAAAAGGGTAAAGATTTTGTCCAGGGCTTCTAGGTGTTGTTCGCGGGTGTCGGTTGTCACGTACACATCGTCTACATAGACGTTGACATCGTACTTATGGCGTCTGGGCGCTAATGCAGAAATGACACCGACCGCAAAGAGCTGAGGCGAATTGCGGAAGCCCTGCGGGAGTCGGGTCCAGGCGTACTGGTGGCCGTTAGGACCGGTGAACGCTGTGTAATCATACTCCTCGGGGAGGATCGGGTGTGACCAGAAGCGTTGGATAAGTCTAAAGTGGATTTGTACTTTTTTTTGCTAATCTGTTGTGTAACTTGTTGTATGCTAGTGGATTGGGCTGCGTTTGGAATCGTAACGCGGTTTAGTTCTCGGTAGTCGACTAAAAGTCTGACTCTGCCTTTAGCTTTGGGAATCCCAAACAGAGGGGAGTTATAGGGAGATGATTTTTAAAATCAGAACGCCTTGTTGGCATAAGGAGTCGATTGTTTTTTGGAGCGCGGCTCTGCACTCCGGGTCTCGGATGAACCATTGTTTCTGAACCGGGAAGTCGTTGACCCCTGTTGTGACTGGTTGAATTTTTAGCAGTCCGCAGTGATTCTGATGTTTTTGGAATAAGTCCCAGTGTCTGAGAATTAAGTTCTTAATTTGTGCTTTTGTTTGTTTGTCCGGGCTATCCCTAAGAGTTTCCTCTAACTGTTCTCGTCTGTTATCCTGAGGGGCTAATAGAAGTAAGTCATATTTTTGAATTATGTCTTGGGATAGGATAATGTCACAATCATGGTCTTTGTCTCAATCAGGCCATAGTCCAGCTTGACATCTAATTAATTGATCATTAGCTAAAAGGGTGATCTTTATCAATGGTATTTGTCTTACTTCTGAAGTTATGCTTTTTACGTTCATTGTCCTTGTTATGGGTCTATTTAAGAAATGGTAGCGGGCAAATCCTTCGTCTATGAGGGGCATTTCCGCCCCAGTGTCTAGGAGTAAAATTACCCCTGTTGTAGCGGTTAGTAATTTCGGGTTAAGGTACAGGGTGGCATTTACGATTGGGAATTGAGCGGGAGCGATTTGGGAGAATTGGTGAGCGGACCGGCCTGTTAGTCAATAGCGATTCTTAGAGGCTTGTGTCCCAGAGGTGGAGGGGGCGTCCCGAGGTCCTCCTAGTTCGGCAGCCGACAGTTGGCAGAGTTCCTCAAGGTCTCCGCATGACTGAATAACTGCGTGGTATTTAGCAGCCTGGTTTTGTTGACCGTGCGCTGCGTCCTGTAGGCGCAGACGATGGGCTGAGTCACTGACTGATTTTAGTAACAATCGGCTGACTATAGCAAAGTCAAATTGTAATTGTAGGGCTAGCTAGAAAGTTTCTCTGATGCTTCCTACTTTAAGGGCATTTAAAAGAATATTTCGGAATCCTCCTTATATGCCATGTCCGTACATTTTCTTATGTGCTGCTGCTAGGATTTGAAACTGAGTTCCACATTCCACTTCTGGGAGGTGGAAGCCTGGTGGCGCTGTTACGCGGAGTAGCTGTTGTTTATCTCTTGTTGTTAGGGGTCCGAAAAATATTTCTAGCATGGACATTTTTTCAAAAAAAACATTTAAGGGCTTGTTTATCATTTGGGGGAATTGGTCCGAAGGTATCTTTAAATACGGATGCGGTGTGTTCCCCAATTACTGATCTCATCCTGACAGGGACCACTGGTCCGCCTGCCGGTTTAGGTGCTGTTAGGAGGTCATGATTCATCCCTGCAATGGCTCTTCTCACTATATCTGTCTGAGCCGGTGTCAGAAGTGCGGGGATATTAAGATCACTAAGAATAACTATAGCATCTCCCCAGGGATTCCCTGGGTCGAAGACAGGGGTTTGCGGGACCGGAACGGGATAAGCATGTACTGTTAACCCCAAGACCCTGCTAGCATTGAGCGGGTCTATATCTTCTGAGTGACATACCACAAAGGGTACTAAGTCATTAGGTTGTACACTACAACCTGGTCTGATTAGGCGGGTTGCTAATTCTAGCTGGCAATCTTATCTGTAGTTTTCCCCCGAGAAAAAGTCTGTTATTTCAAGCATAAACCTCTATCCGTCTACGAAAGGAGGTGGCAGTGAGAGTAAATGATCGACCAGTAATGTTCCTTTTGGGGCATTAAATGTTTGTCCCGCGAGGGCACAGCGATTACTGAAGGGTCGTGCCATAGGTGGGCTTGAGCTGCCATAGCCAAAGTATTTTACGAATATATACTTGGTCTTTTCTACTAGTAAACACAGTTTAACTATAGTAGTCAAATTTATTTTGTTTTGCTGGTATTAACGCTTCGTTTTATATTGTTCTGACCTTACTTAACGGTCTATTTTTGCACTTTTTTGGTTTGATTTATAAATTAACTATATTCTAGCGACAGAGTTATTGTGTCTATTTTTTGTGGCCCAAGATTAAATCTCGTGCCCCACGTTTGGCCGCCAGATGTAACAGTCGAGGAGTATTCTACCCAAGATCTTCCCAATTAGTTGAGGTTGTAAGCTACCAGACAAGGTCTTGTCAATATCTAAAGTAAGACTCACTGTTTGGGATGTCTAATTATAGTATCAACAATGTTCCTTGCTTTCACTACCTTCGGTATACGAGATAGACTATCACTTAGGGGGCTATCTTATCCTTAACTTCAACTCAATCTTTCTGATTCTGAGAGCCGGGTATAGGTAAGACATCCTCCAGTAGCCTCAGAGGTGAGAATATGATGAACCTTAGTTAAATGTCACACTTATTTATGAAAATAGACACGGATTTGTATAGTAAAATATATACACAATTTATTTAAAGAATAAGGGTAATACAAGTTGTTAATAAATGATACAGTTCGACAAATACAGGATATGTGATGAGTTAGCCTTTGAACTCCCTAACTACATAATTGCTTAAGCTATAAACAATTCATACTTACAACGACTAGTAGCCTCGGAGTTCAATCCTCAATCAAGAGCAGAACTCTACGAGTCAAGATAAAGGCAGCGGCTTGGTCAGGTAAACACTCAGCAATCTCCTCAACAGCTCGCGAAGTGAATCTTTTTCGTAGCCTTTGCTTAAACGTTTATATCGTTTTCTTACTTAGGGAGTTGAAGGGAGTTTTAGCAGAGCACCTGGTTCTGAAAATACTAGATCAACTCCCAACAGTTATTTCTAGACAAACAGTAGCCTCCTTAGTTGGCAAGGCCACTAGTTAAGCAGTAGCCTCCCTTAGTTGGCAAAGCTTATTTCTAGACAAGGCCACTAGACTTAATGAGCTCACTGCAGCTGGACGTTTACAAAGATAATGTCTGTAATACTTGTTGAAAAACATTATTGCGATAAGGAATGGTTTACAAGAGATACATGACTTCATCAGTCATCAGTTTTTAATATAGAGTTAATACATGATTTAATATAAAGTCAGTTCTGATCAGTTTTTAATATAGAGTGGATACTGCCACAGCCTCACCTGCTGGCTGGAGGGAGACCTGCGATGCTTCTTTTCAGGATGGCCCACCGAACCATAGGCTAATCAGGCAATGGAGAGGCCAGGGGTGGACCTTCCCCTGGAATCAAGACCCCAGAGGTGGAAACCTCACGTCCCATGAGCTGCCAACCAATTGGAGGCTGCCAATTCTTGAGCTCAACAGTGCCACTGGAGAGGCCATGGCAGCTTCCAGAAGGATTGGCACTGGAATCACAGGATCATGGAGACGCCCAGGCCATAGGTAAATTTGTTGGGTGGGGGGTTTGTTTTGTAGGATGTGGGGAAAAGGGCACAGATGGTTTGGCAGCAAGGGGGTAGGGATTAGCTCTCAGTGGGTCCTTTAATTCCCAATGTCCAGTCCCTTGATGATCAAGGACCCTTCCCTATCACTCCTTTCCCGAGGCTGCACAGTTCTATCTGTTGTGAACGCCCAATGTTGACAGTCCCATCTTCAACTGGGTTAATACCAATAATGGCAGAATGTGGCCCTTAAATGGTCATTAATTGGCCACTTGAAGACTTCAATTGGAGGCGGGGAGGAAGGTCAACCATGTACCTCCCCATCCTCAACTTAGTTCTGGTAAAGATGTGAAAGCAACGGAGATCCAGTATGCCAACACCCCGCCTAAGTAAATGACCCAGCTGCCACCAAGCTTGCCATCAGCGAGAGCACAAGATTCTGGCACGGAGTGGTAATCTGTAGCTGCAGTAGTGAGATAAGCACTGTAAAATTATTTCTGCAGCAGGGAACACACAGCTCTGTCCAGTATTTAGGTAACTGTGACAAATGGAGATAAATCTGTTGTCTGCCCCATAAGGAGTGGGTCATAAAAATTCATCCAGGTATAGAACTATTGATCAAGCTGTTGTTTACATATGCATTCAGTTATATTGAATCACCATTGGTTTCAGACTACATATAAGAATAAGTGCCTAGTATTTATTATCTGGGGTATATCACCCATTTAGAAGATTATATTGCCTGGCAGGAGTCACTGTTGACAGTAAAGGAGGCACTTAAGTCCACTGGTGACTAACTGCCAAGCACAGAATCTAGGAAAAAGTAACCAACTGTTGTTTGGACAAGTGACAGACATTGAACCTTTTCAAAAATTGAATCTAGATCTTATGTGTCAATGCTCTTGAGATCATTGAGGTGATTACATAGATACTTAGAAGATAGGAGCAGGAGGAGGCCTTTTGGCTCTTCGAGCCTGCTCCATCATTCATCACGATCATGGCTGATCATCCAACTCAATAGACTAATCCTGCTTTCTCCCCATAGCCTTTGATCCCATTCTCCCCAAGTGCTATATCTAGCCACCTCTTGAATATATTCAATGTTTTAGCATCAACTGCTTCCTGTGGTAATGAATTCCACAGGCTCACCACTCTTTGGGTAAGAAATGTCTCCTTATATCTGTTCGAAATGGTTTACCCTGAATCCTCAGACTGCAACCCCTGGTTCTGGACACACCCATCATTGGTAACATCTTCCCTGCATCTACCCTGTCTAGTCCTGTTAGAATTTTATAAGTCTCTATGAGATCCCCCCTCATTCTTCTGAACTCTAACGCGAACAATCCCAACCTAGTCAATCTCTCCTCATATGAGAGTCCTGCCATCCCTGGAATCAGTCTGGTAAACATTCGCTACACCCTCAAGAGCAAGAACATCCTTCCTTAGAGAAGGAGACCAAAACTGCACACAATACTCCAGGTCCTATATAATTGCAGCAACACATCCCTGCTTCTATACTTGAAACCTCTCGCAATGAAGGCCAACATACCATTAGCTTTCTTTACCGCCTGCTGCACCTGCATGCTTACCTTCAGCGACTGGTGCACAAGGACACCCAGGTCCCACTGCACACTCCCCCACTGCACACTCCCCCACTGCACACTCCTCTCTCCCAATTTACAACCATTCAGGTAGTTATCGCTTTTATTATTAATTTATTATTAATCATTGTCATCTGATTATGCTTGTAGACAGAGAGACCTACTCTAAGGTTACTCCAACTTGCCTGTGACTTAATATACCTCGTTACTCAAGCAACATGAGGGTAATGACATAGTCAGTCAGAACGTTAAACATTATTCACTGTGATAGGCATAAAATCTGACAACACCAGGTTAAAGTTCAACAGGTTTGTTTCGAATCACTAGCTTTCAGAGCGCATGGGCGGGATTCACCCCTACCCGGCGGGGTGGGGGGTCATGGCGGGACGGAGTGGCGTGAACCATCAGCCAGGCTGAAGGGACTCCCCCGGCCGGCGCGAGTCGGCGCATGCGCGGGAGCGTCAGCGGCTGCTGACGTCATCCCCGCGCATGCGCAGGGGGTTCACCTACGCAACAGCCATGGCAGAGGCTGATGGTCAGCGCATAGGAAAAGAGTGCCCCCACGGCACAGGCCCGCCCGCGGATCGGTGGGCCCCGATCGCGGGCCAGGCCACAGTGGGGGCCCCCCATCGAGGCCAGATCGCCCCGTGCCAGTAAGGGACCTGGTTCAATTTACGGCGGCGGAACTGCCGTAGAAGCAGCGGGGGGTCGGAGAATTCCACCCCATATCCTTCCTTAGGTCGAAACAAACCTTTTGGACTTAAACCTGGTGTTGTCAGACATCTTACTGTGCCCACCCCAGTCCAAAGCCAGCATCTCCACATCATAAAATCCATCAACATAAAAATAAAATATGGAATCAGGCATGTTTCCCACTGCACCTTCCCATCTTGAGAATGATTAGAATAGTCTCCAGCCATGCATTCAAACAGTTGGTACAGAGAAATAATTGTCTACACTTTTTTTTCTGAAGCTAACTGAAATTTAGCCATAAACCCAGAATTCCTATCCTCACATTTCAAAGATTCTAATGAAGGGCTGCCTCACGCCATCACTGGGTAAATTCATTTTATTTTCCACTAGCTGTAAATAAAAGAGCTTGCATTTATATAACACTGCCTATCACATTCCCCAGTCACTCTATAGTGCTTCACAACCAAATAATTGTTTTTGCAACAATGTTATGTTGGTAAATGTAGAAGCCAATTTGTGTTCATCAAGATCCAACAAACAGAATGAAATAAATGTCCACTTATTGATTGTGGTGAAGTTAGTTGAGGGAGTGCTGGAGGTGGGGCAGTGTGGGGAATGCTGGCCAGCACATCAGGAGAGCTTCCTGTTCTTCATTAAATGGCAACACAGGATCTTTTCTATTCACTTGAAATGGCAGAGGGAGCTTTGGCTTAATGTCTCAGCTGAATAATGGAATCTCTAACAGTGCAGCATTCACCCACAAATCACTACTTTCAGGTGTCTTTCTAGATTAGGTGCTCAAGCCCTGGAGTGGGACGTGATGCCATAACCTTCTGATCCAGAGATTTCTAGATCTAAACCAAGCTGACTCCTCAATGAAAAAAAAATGAAAAGCGCTTATTGTCACAAGCAGGCTTCAAATTAAGTTACTGCGAAAAGCCCCTAGTCACCACATTCCGGCGCCTGTTCGGGGAGGCTTATACGGGAATCAAACCGTGCTGCTGGCCTGCCTTGGTCTGCTTTCAAAGCCAGCGATTTAGCCCTGTGCTAAACAGCCTTTAATACATTAATTAAGGCATTAATACAGCTGATTTCTTTGTTGTAATATCTGTAGGGATTTGGACTTCTAAAAGAAATAACCATATTGATAAAAAGGACAATCACTAACTCAGAATGCAAACCAACAAGGTTTATTCGACAATAAAGATGGATATTTGACACTTCCTTAGTTGAGGCATGTCACGTTACACAATGCTTGTTGGTCTGTTTTTCCTGTGGATCCCAGGACCTCTGTGGTCTTCTTTTCCTGGTTCCTTGAACCTGATCTCTTGATTCACAATGTCCATGAGATTTTACTTCAGCCAATTTATCTTTATCATACATACAAATTGCTTTGTAGCTTGAAGGCTTCGACTCCAGAGGATACTTTTCAAACCCACAGCTTCCACCTCATCTTAACTGTTGAAGCTATACACTTCACAACTGCCTGCTGAATGTTCTCTCTCTCACTCGCTTGCTCTCTCAGCCTGGTGGAAACTGCATCCTAACAGAAACTGTGGATTTTCCAAAATGATTAAGATTCCCAGGCTAGACTTTAACTGACTGAATGATTCATTGGCAGCTAAGTGGTTATGCGTTTTCTATTCACTCTCTTGAGGCAATTATTTTAGCCCTGGTAATCCTATCTGTACTGGATGCACTGATCTCTAATGCTGGATTCTCATGGCAATCCTCAGCCCTTTGGTCTCTAACGAAGCTTAACACTAAATTCTATGGCAACCCCTCAGCCTGTGGCTAATTCTCATCAACTGGCAATGTCCTACACAAGTGTTAACTTCCTAGCAATTGTGTTGCTCATGACAAACGTTCTCTCGTCAAATTCCCTGGGCGGATTCTCCGTCGGCAGGCGCCGGAATCGGATGAGGCACGATCAATTTGACTAAAGACGAAAGTTGAATCCAAACTGAGGCTTTATTGCTATCAGATGTGTGGCGAAATGGCTGTGAGCAGGAGGACACGTATATTTATACCCCGCCTCCTGGGTGGAGCCAGCAGGCAGGGGCCATAGGTGAACCTGTAGTGCAGGTTCTACCGTACATCTTCCAATATAAGTACAACAGTGGTTTACCACATTCACCCCCCTGTTAAAATTGAGTACGGCGGGGGTGGTGGATAACTATATACAATAATGATTTTAATATTTACAAAGCAAAACAAATGTCCTGTGACGTCCGGTGGACCAGTCAAAGGGTCAGCCGGTCCGGGACCTTGATGATCCTTTGGGAGTGACGAAGTGGTGACGGCGATGCTGGTGCTGACCTGGTCGAAGGTGACTCCGGGAGCGTGCCGAAATCCTCTTAATCGACGGGCGTGGGCAGGGGGAGAACGGACGGTCCTGTGGGGGTGGTGGTGTTGTGAGCGACGGGGGAGGGGAGGGTGGCGCCGGGGGCGACGGGTGTGGGGGTGGAACCTGCTGGTGCCAGGTCCCTGAGGGAGACAGTATCCTGGCGGCCGTCGGGGAATGCTACATAGGCGTACTGGGGGTTTGCGTGGAGCAAGTGTACCCTCTCCACTAACGGGTCCACCTTGTGGAGTCGGACATGTTTACGGAGAAGCACGGTTCCCGGAGCTGTGAGCCAAGTCGAGAGCAACACCCCAGATGTGGACTTTCTGGCGAAGGCAAAAAGACGTTCATGCGGTGTATTGTTAGTGGTAGTGCAGAGTAATGAGCAAATGGAATGTAGTGCATCAGGGAGGACCTCCTGCCAGCGGGAGGCCTGGAGGTTTCTGGACCATAGGGCCAGCTGGATGGCCCTCCATACCGTCCCATTTTCTCTTTCTACCTGTCCGTTTCCCCGGGGGTTGTAGCTTGTCGTTCTGCTGGAAGCAGGAACTGACGCAGCTCATCACTCATGAATGAGGATCCCCTGTCACTGTGGATGTAAGCGGGGAAACCGAACAGAGTGAAGATCGAATTGAGGGCTTTAATGACGGCGGCAGACGTCATGTCGGGGCATGGGACGGCGAACGGGAACTGGGAGTATTCGTCGATCACACTGAGGAAATATGTGTGACGATCGGTGGAGGGGAGGGGGCCTTTGAAGTCCACGCTGAGGCGTTCAAAGGGGCGGGAGGCCTTCACCAGGCGTGCGCGGTCCGGCCGGTAGAAGTGCGGCTTGCACTCTGCACAGACTTGTCCTTACTTCCTCGACGGAGTAGGGCAAATTTTGTGCCTTAATGAAATGGTACAACCGTGTGACTCCTGAGTGACAAAGGCTGTCATGCAGGGTCCGGAGTCGGTCTACCTGTGCGCTGGCACATGTACCTCGGGATAGGGCGCCTGGGGGCTCGTTGAGTTTGCCAGGGCGATACATAATCTCGTAATTATAGCTCGAGCTCGATTCTCCATCGCAAGATTTTATCATTTTTGATCTTGCCCCGCTGTGTGTTGTTGAACATAAAGGCTACCGACCGTTGGTCAGTGAGGACAATGAATCTCCTGCTGGCCAGGTAATGCCTCCAATGCCGCACAGCTTCAACGATAGCTAGGGCCTCTTTTTCGACGGTGAGTGGCGAATTTCAGAGGCATGAAGGGTGCGGGAAAAGAATGCCACGGGCCTGCCTGATTGAGAGTGGCGGCAATGGCGACGTCTGATGCGTCGCTTTCTACTTGGAAAGGCAGTGTTTCATCTACAGCGTGCATTGTGGCCTTGGCAATATCAGCTCTGATCCGGGCGAAGGCCTGTTGGGCCTCGGCCGTCAGGGGAAAGTGGGTGGACTGTATAAGTGGGCGGGCCTTGTCCGCATAGTTTGGGACCCACTGAGCGTAATATGAAAAGAACTCCAGGCATCGTTTGAGGGTCTTGGGGCAGTGGGGGAGGGGGAGCTCCATGAGGGGGCGCGTGCGGTCGGGGGAGGGCCCCAGAACTCCGTTCTGGACCACATAGCCGAGGATGGCTAAGCGGTTCGTGCTGGACCACGCACTTCTCCTTGTTGTAGGTGAGGTTTAGGAGAGTGGCGGTGTGGAGAAATTTGGCACGGTTGGCGTCGTGATCCTGCTGATCATGGCCGCAGATGGTGACATTGTCTAGGTATGGAAACATGGCCCGCAAACCGTACCGGTTGACCATTCGGTCCATCACCCTTTAGAAGACCGAGACCCCGTTAGTGACGCCGAAGGGGACCCTAAGGAAGTGGTATAGGCGGCCGTCTGCCTCGAAGGCGGTGTATGGATGGTCCGATTTACGGATGGGGAGCTGGTGGTAGGCGGATTTCAGGTCTACCATTGTGAAGACCCAGTACTGTGCAATCTGGTTAATCATGTCAGATATGCGTGGGATGGGGTACGTGTCGAGCTGCGTGTACCGGTTGATGGTCTGGCTGTAGTTCATGACCATTCGGTGTTTCTCCCCAGTTTTGACTACTACCACTTGAGCTCTCCAGGGGCTGTTGCTGGCCTCAATAATGCCCTCCCGAAGCAGCCGCTGGACTTCGGACCTGATGAAGGTCTTGTCGTGGGTGCTGTACCATCTGCTCCTGGTGGCGACGGGTTTGCAATCTGGAGTTAGATTGGCAAAGAGGGAAGGTAGGTCGACCTTTAGGGTCGCGAGGCCGCACACAGTAAGGGCTGGTAAGGGTCTGCCGAATTTCAGAGTTAGGCTCTGGAGGTTGCACTGGAAGTCCAGGCCGAGGATTAGTGCAGTGCAGAGGTTCGGGAGGACGTAGAGGCGGAAGCCGTGGAATTCTACGCCCTGGACCTTGAGCGTGACCGTACAGTACCCCCCGATCGCTACGCAATGGGATCCGGAGGCCAGGGAGATTTTTTGATTGGCGGGGTGTATTGTGAGGGAGCAGTGCCTTACCGTATCCGGGTGTATGAAGCTTTCGGTGCTCCTGGAGTCCAGCAGGCAAGAGGTTACATGGCCGTCGACTTTCACGCTGGTGGATGTGTTGGTCAGGTTATGCGGGCGACACTGGTCGAGTGACATGGAGTGCCTTGGTTGGTCGTCGGGTTATGGAGCGGCCATTGAGTTCAGGTCCTGGAATGCTGGTGGTGCCCATGTGCTGAGGGGTAGACAAGATGGCGGCGCCCAAAGATCTTGCGGGTTACAAAATGGCGGTGCCCATGGAACGCACGTTGCGGGGGTGGGACAAGATGGTGGTGTGCAAGAAACGCACGTGTTGCGCGGAGGGGAAGATGGCGGCGCCCACTGATCGCACGTGGTCTGGGGGGGAGGAGGAGATGGCAGTGCCCATTGTCCGTGACTGGGGGGGTGGGGGTGATCGCGGCTACTGAGCGGGCCTGGCACACCGCGGCGAAGTGGCCCTTCTTCCCGCAGGCTTTACAAAGGGCAGCGCGGGCCGGGCAGCGTTGGCGGGGGTGCTTTTGCTGGGCGCAAAAATAGCATCGGGGCCCCCGTGGTTCGCTGGCTGGCGTGTAGCACAGGCATATTGGGTGGGCAGCGCCCCACTGGGGTGGCTGTCTGTAGGGTCCACAAAGCTTAGGAGGGGTGGACCGCGCGGTTGGGGGCTGTGGTATTATAGGTATTACGGTACCTGATAGGCTAAAGCACCATTGGTGGAAACTGTATGCTTTCTATTGGTTAGAGTGTATGATAGCTCCGCCCTGATTGGCGGGGTATAAGAACCCGTGCCGCCCCAGCAGCCCTCATTCTGTACCTGAACTGCTGGGGGAAACATCTAGCTTATTAAAGCCTTCAGTTGGACTACAACCTCGTGTAGCGCACAAAGACTCCGTGAGACGAATAGAGTGAAGTCGATGAGGCTTTATTAAGCGTGTCTGTTCCCCCGCAGCTCGATAGTAAACTGGCCTGCGGGGGAAGACTCTGGCTTCTTATATTCCGCCTTCAGGGCGGAGCTAGAGGTCAACGGCCAACCAGGACCCGGGATCTGTCAGCCAATGACATTAGGGCTTCCAGTCCCACATGACCCCCAATACATACTACCACATTCACCCCTTGTCAAAAATGAACCCGGCGGGGTGATGCTTCGTATGGTGGTAAGGGTTTACAGGGCTGGTCCTGGGAGGAAAAAAAAACATTCACAAGGCAATACAGTATTGTACAATTTTGTCCTGTTGCAACTATTTACAGAGGGTATGGGAAGAAAAGCAAAATGTTCTTGTGAACAGTCCATATTTAGTTTTAGATCGACGCCACGAGTCGGTCGGATGGTCTGGTCGTCCGCGTCGATCGCCTCGGCCCCGGTGGTGGTGGTGCTTGTACCGGTGTTGTCGCCTCCAGGAGCCTTACGGTTTCAGCTTGGGCTTTATTCTTGGTCGGTGCTGAGGGGAGGGGAACCGATCCTCCTGGGAAGGGGGCGGTCGCGGGGTGCGGTGGTGGTAGGAAGGGGGGGGTTGGGTTGATGGTGTCGGGGGGGCGTGCGTGTTGCCGGCGGGCGCCAGATTCCGCAGGGAGACCGTGTCCTGTCGGCCGTCGGGGTACTCCACGTCGGCGTACTGGGGGTTCGCGTGGAGGAGGTGAACCCTTTCGACCAACGGGTCCGCCTTATGTGCCCGCACATGCTTTCGGAGCAGGATGGGTCCTGGGGCCGCCAGCCAGGTCGGCAGCGACGTTCCAGAGGAGGGAAAACAAGGAGACGCTCATGAGGCGTTTGATTAGTGCTCGTACATAATAACGACCGGATGGAGTGGAGAGCGTCCGGGAGGACCTCCTGCCACCGTGAAACTGGGAGGTCCCTGGACCGTAGGGCCAGTAGGACGGCCTTCCAGACCGTGCCGTTCTCCCTCTCTACTTGCCCGTTCCCCCGGGGGTTGTAGCTGGTCGTCCTGCTTGAGGCTATGCCCTTGCTGAGCAGGAACTGGCGCAGCTCGTCACTCATGAAAGAGGACCCCCTGTCGCTGTGGACGTAAGCGGGGTAACCGAACAGTGTGAAGATGCTGTTCAGGGCTTTAATGACTGTGGCCGCGGTCATGTCAGAACAGGGAATGGCAAAAGGGAAGCGGGAGTATTCGTCCACCACATTAAGAAAATATGCGTTGCGGTCGGTGGAGGGGAGGGGCCCTTTGAAATCGAGACTGAGGCGTTCAAAGGGGCGGGAAGCCTTAATCAGGTGCGCTCCATCTGGCCTGAAAAAATGCGGCTTGCATTCCGCGCAGATGTGGCAGTCCCTTGTGACTGTACGGACCTCCTCTAAAGAGTATGGGAGATTGCGGGACTTGATGAAGTGGTAAAACCGAGTGACCCCCGGGTGGCAGAGGTCCTCGTGGAGGGTTTGGAGGCGGTTAATTTGTGCGTTGGCACATGTGCCGCGGGATAGGGCATCGGACGGCTCGTTCAGCTTTCCGGGACGATACAAAATCTCATAGTTGAAGGTGGAGAGCTCGATCCTCCACCTTAAGATCTTGTCGTTTTTGATTTTGCCCCGCTGTGCATTATCGAACATGAAGGCTACCGACCGTTGGTCCGTGAGGAGAGTGAATCTCCTGCCGGCCAGGTAATGCCTCCAATGTCGCACAGCTTCCACTATGGCTTGGGCTTCCTTTTCTACTGAAGAGTGGCGGATTTCTGAGGCGTGGAGGGTCCGTGAGAAAAAGGCCACGGGTCTGCCCGCTTGGTTAAGGGTGGCCGCTAGAGCTACGTCGGAGGCGTCGCTCTCGACCTGGAAGGGGAGGGGCTCGTCGATGGCGCGCATCGTGGCCTTTGCGATATCCGCTTTGATGCGGCTGAAGGCCTGGCAAGCCTCTGTCGACAGAGGGAAGGTCGTGGTCTGTATTAGGGGGCGGGCCTTGTCTGCGTACTGGGGGACCCACTGGGCGTAGTATGAAAAGAACCCCAAGCAGCGTTTCAGGGCTTTTGGGCAGTGCGGGAGGGGAAATTCCATGAGTGCGCACATACGTTCGGGGTCGGGGCCTATTATCCCATTGCGCACTACGTAACCCAGAATGGCTAGCCGATCGGTGCTAAAAACGCACTTGTCCTCGTTGTACGTGAGGTTCAAGGCTTTGGCGGTCTGGAGGAATTTTTGGAGGTAGGCGTCGTGGTCCTGCTGATTGTGGCCGCAGATGGTTACATTGTCGAGATACGGGAACGTGGCCCGCAACCCATGTTGATCAACCATTCGGTCCATCTCCCGTTGGAAGACCGAGACCCCGTTTGTGACGCCAAAAGGGACCCGTAGGAAATGGTATAATCGCCCGTCTGCCTCGAAGGCTGTGTACTTGCGGTCACTTGGGCGGATGGGGAGCTGATGGTAGGCGGACTTGAGGTCCACGGAGGAGAAGACTTTATATTGGGCAATCCGGTTGACCATGTCGGATATGCGGGGGAGAGGGTACGCGTCTAGTTGTGTGTACCTGTTGATGGTCTGGCTATAGTCAATGACCATCCTTTGTTTCTCCCCTGTCTTCACTACTACCACCTGCGCTCTCCAGGGACTATTGCTGACCTGGATTATGCCCTCCTTTAGTAGCCGCTGGACTTCGGACCGATTGAAGGTCCGGTCCTGGGCGCAGTACCGTCTGCTCCTAGTGGCGACGGGTTTGCAATCCGGGGTGAGGTTCGCAAACAAGGACGGGGGTTGCACCTTGAGGGTTGCGAGGCCGCAGATAGTGAGTGGGGGTATGGGGCCGCTGAATTTGAACGTAAGGCTCTGTAGATTGCATTGGAAATCTAATCCCAGCAAGGTGGGGGCACAGAGTTGGGGAAGGACGTTTAGTTTGTAGTTTTTGAACTCCCTCCCCTGCACCGTTAGGGTAACTATGCAGAATCCCTGGATCTGTACGGAGTGGGATCCTGCAGCTAGGGAAATCTTTTGTGCGCTGGGATAGGTGGTCAAGGGACAGCGTCTTACCGTGTCGGGGTGTATAAAGCTCTCCGTGCTCCCGGAGTCGACTAGGCATGGCGTCTCGTGGCTGTTTATTAGCACCGTTGTCGTCGTCGTCTGGAGTGTCCGGGGCCGAGCTTGATCGAGCGTAATTGAAGCGAGCCGTGGTTGTAGTAGTGGAGTGGGGTCCGTTGTTGCCGTCCAAGATGGCGTCGGGGATGGACAAAATGGCCACCCCCATACATCGCACGTGGCTGGGGGTCACAAGATGGCGGCGGGGGTGGACAAAATGGCCGCCCCCACGCGTCGTACAGGTCTGGGGCGATCCAAGATGGCGGCGCCCCTCCTCCCCTCGTGGTGGCTGGGACCCAAGATGGCGGCGTCTGCGGGTCGCACATCGGCGCCCCTCCTCCTCTCGTGGTGGCCGGGACCCAAAATGGCGGCATCTGCGGGTCGCACATGGTATGCTGGGGGGGCTGGGGAGCGCTAGGACCGCGAGCACTAGGACCGCGAGCGCTAGGACCGCGCGGAGCTCCCTCACCGGGGACAGCGGTGGTCGGGGCCCAAGTAGGTGGCGCCGGCGGGTCAGGCGTGGGGCGCGGGGTGGGGGTTAGGGTGGCGTTAGGGACGCGCAAAACTCCCTCCTCTCCGTGGAGAGTGTTGGCCGGGACCCAAAGCGGTAGCGCTGGCGGCGGGTCATACATGGGCTGCGGGGAGGGGGGTTGGGGAGCGTAAGTGGCGTGCAGAGCTCCCAGTTCTCCCGGGACTGCGGTGGTCGGGACCCAGAGCGGCTGCGCCTGCGGGTGGTACATGGCGTGCTGGGGGGGTTGGGGCGCGTAAATTGCTTGCAGGGCTCCCTGTGCTCCCGGGACAGCGGCGACCTCGCGGGACCGGCACACAACCGCATAATGGACCTTTTTCCCGCAGCTTTTGCAGATAGCTGCGCGGGCCGGGCAGAGCTGTCGGGGGTGTTTCGCCTGGCCGCAGAAATAACAGCGGGCACCCCGGGTGCGACTCGGCATTTGGACCGCGCAAGCCTGTGGGGTGTCCGGGGGGGGGTAGGGGGTTTGCCGCGACGGGTACGTACGGGGCCCAATGGGTTGCCGCGCGGTCGGGGCCGTAGGCGCGGGTATTACGCGCGGCCACGTCTAGGGAGGCTGCTAGGGCCCGTGCCTCTGAGAGTCCTAGCGACTCTTTTTCTAGAAGTCTTTGGAGGATTTGGGAGGATTGCATACCTGCCACAAAAGCATCGCGCATTAACATGTCCGTGTGTTCGTTTGCGTTCACCGACGGGCAGCTGCAGGCTCGTCCCAAAATCAGCAGCGCGGCGTAGAATTCGTCCATCGATTCTCCGGAAGCTTGCCGTCTCGTCGCGAGCTGGTAGCGAGTGTAGATTTGGTTAACTGGGCGGACATAGAGACTTTTCAGTGCTGCGAACGCCGTCTGGAAATCCTCCGAGTCTTCGATGAGGGAGAAAATCTCCGTGCTCACCCTCGAGTGCAGGACCTGCAGTTTTTGGTCTTCTGAGACCCGGCCGGTGGTCGTTCTGAGGTAGGCCTCGAAGCAAGTCTGCCAGTGCTTGAAGGCTGCTGCCGCGTTCACTGCGTGGGGGCTGATCCTCAGGCATTCCGGAATGATCCTGAGCTCCATAGTCCTTTTTAGGCACGCTTAATTGTAGCGCACAAAGACTCCGTGAGACGAATAGAGTGAAGTCGATGAGGCTTTATTAAGCGTGTCTGTTCCCCCGCAGCTCGATAGTAAACTGGCCTGCGGGGGAAGACTCCGGCTTCTTATACTCCGCCTTCAGGGCGGAGCTAGAGGTCAACGGCCAACCAGGACCCGGGATCTGTCAGCCAATGACATTAGGGCTTCCAGTCCCACATGACCCCCAATACATACTACCACACCTCGCTTTAGTGGTCATTGATCGTGCATCAATTTAATAAGCTAGTTTTTTTAAGAAGAAAGGATGGAGCTCCGAATCAAGCCGGAGTGTCTGCAACTTAGCCCCCATGCAACAAACTCAGCGGCAGTCTTTAAGCACTGGCTGGCGTGCTTCAAAGGGTATCTCGATACGGCCGAAAACGCACCCACGGGAGAGCAGAAACTGCACGTCCTGCACTCAAGGGTGAGCCCGGAGATTTACACCCTCATCGAGGAAGCGGAAGACATCGATGCAGCAGTAGAGCTGCTAAAAGGACACTATATTCACCCGGTAAACCAGGTCAACGCCCGGCACCTGCTTGCAACAAGGCGACAAACCCCTGGGGAATCGCTGGAGGAATTCTACCGTGCACTCCTGGTGTTGGGCAGAAACTGCGGCTGCCCGCAAGTTTCGGCGAGCGAACACACGGAACACTTAGTCCGGGACGCTTTCGTGGCAGGTATGCTATCGTCACAAATCCGCCAGCGCCTGTTAGAAAAGGACACCCTGGGTCTCAGGGAGGCATGGGTCCTTGCAGGCTCCCTGGACATGGCCTCCAGGAACACCCGCGCTTATGTTCCCGACCGCGTGGCAGCCCCCTGGGCAGCTTGGAACCCCTCCGCGGCCGACCCCTAGATTTCCCCCATTCCCCCACAGGCCTGCGCTGCAAGGCGGCCTGGTAACCCCGAGGGGCCCCGCTGCTACTTTTGCGGGCAGGCCAAGCACCCGCACCAGCACTGCCCGCCACGCGCATCCACCTGCAAGGGATGCGGCAAAAAGGGCCATTTTGTGGGGGTCTGCCAGGCCCGGGCGGTTTCCGCAGTCTCCAGCGGCGAATGCGGACCGCAACCACAAACTTCTCTACGGGCCCCATGCGGCCAGCGGTCGCCTCCACCTCCATATCCAAGGGCCACGTGCGGACCCTGGGCGCTGCTATCTTGTTCCGCGGATGCCACGTTGGAGGGATGGGCGCCGCCATTTTGTGCACCCCAGCCATGTGCGACCAATGGGAGACGCCATCTTGGATGAACCCCCAGGACCCAAGCTCAGCTGACCATACACTGCCCGAACAGAACTCTCAACTGCTGCGACTAGCCTCGGTGACTCTGGATCAGTCTCGGCCTCGAACGCTCTCAACCGCTACGACGACCATATTCATCAACGGGCACCGTTGATGAATACACCGCCTTCGAGGCAGATGGGTGGCTCTATCACTTCTTAAGGGTTCCCTTCGATGTCACCAACGGGGTCTCGGCCTTCCAGCGCGAGATGGACCGAATGGTTGACCGGTACGGTTTACGGGCAACATTCCCGTATCTCGATAATGTCACCATCTGCGGCCACGACCAGCAGGACCACGACACCAACCTACGAAAATTTCTCCAGACCGCTAAAATCCTTAACCTTACATACAACAAGGGTAAATGCGTGTTTAGCACCAACCGTCTCGCCATTCTCGGCTACGTAGTGCGAAATGGAGTTATAGGCCCCGACCCTCAACGCATGCGCCTCCTTATGGAGTTCCCCCTCCCTCACTGCTCCAGGGCCCTGTAACGCTGCCTAGGGTTTTTTAGCTACTACGCTCAGTGGGTCCCCAACTACGCGGACAAGGCCCGTCCCCTGATCCAATCCACAGTTATTCCCCTGTCGATAGAGGCCCGCCAGGCCTTCAGCCGCATCAAAGCAGACATTGCAAAGGCCACGATGCACGCCATCGACGAGTCCCTCCCCTTCCAGGTCGAGAGCGATGCGTCCGACGTAGCTCTGGCGGCCACCCTCAACCAAGCGGGCAGACCCGTGGCCTTCTTCTCCCGTACCCTCCATGCTTCTGAAATCCGCCACTCCTCAGTCGACAAGGAGGCCCAGGCCATAGTAGATGCTGTGCGACATTGGAGGCATTACCTGGCCGGCAGGAGATTCACTCTCCTCACTGACCAACGGTCGGTGGCTTTCATGTTTGATAATGCACAGCAGGACAAGATAAAAAACGACAAGATCTTGCGGTGGAGGATCAAACTCACCACCTACAACTACGAGATCTTGTATCGTCCCGGGAAGCTAAACGAGCCTCCTGACGCCCTGTCTCGCGGCACATGTGCCACCGCACAAGTGGACCGCCTCCGAGCCCTCCACGAGGACCTCTGCCACCTGGGGGTCACTCGATTTTTCCACTTCATCAAGACCCGCAACCTGCCCTACTCCATCAAGGAGGTCAGGACAGCCACCAGGGACTGCCAAATCTGCACAGAGTGCAAACCGCACTTCTACCGGCCAGAGAAAGCACACCTGATAAAGGCTTCACTTCCCTTTGAACGCCCCAGCATGGACTTCAAAGGCCCCCTCCCCTCCACCGACCGCAACACGTACTTCCGGAACGTGATTGATGAGTACTCCCTGTTCCCATTCGCCATCCCCTGCCCCGACATGACCGCAACCACCGCCATCAAGGCCCTCCATAGCATCTTTGCACTCTTCGGGTTCCCTGCTTACATACACAGTGATAGGGGGTCCTCCTTTATGAGCGACGAACTGCGTCAATTCCTGCTCAGCAAGGGCATCGCCGTGAGCAGGACGACCAGTTACAACCCCCGGGATAACGGACAGGTAGAGTGGGAGAACGGAACGGACTGGAAGACCGTCCTACTGGCTCTACGGTCCAGGAACCTCCCAGTATCCCGCTGGCAAGAAGTCCTCCCGGATGCCCTCCACTCCATCCGGTCACTGCTTTGTACGACCACCAATCAGACACCTCACGAACGTCTCCTTGTCTTCCCTAGGAAGTCCTCCTCGGGGACCATCCTTCGAAACTGATAGCAATAAATTGAGGCACGATCAATTTGACTAAAGACGAAAGTTGAATCCAAACTGAGGCTTTATTGCTATCAGGTGTGTGGCTCCTGACCTGGCTGGCAGCACCCGGACGCATCCTGCTCCGAAAACACGTGCGGCGCACAAGTCGGACCCGTTGGTCGAGAGGATCCATGTGCTCCATGCTAACCCCCAGTACGCATACGTGGCGTACCCTGACAGCCGACAAGATACGGTCTCCCTACGTGACCTGGCGCCCGCCGGAACCCCACGCACATTCCAGCCACCAGTCCCGCCCTCCCCTCCATCACAGCACCTTACAGGAGGATCGGTCCTTCCGCCGCCCCCGTCTATACCCCCCCACCCACCGATGCCCCCCCGCAGGCGCTCCCTTTCCAGGTCAGCCATTTTTCCCACCAGCGCCGTCTAGGGGTGACGAAGCTGCCATAGAAACGAAGCCATGCTCCCGGAGTCACAAACGCCCGAGCCTCCACCGGAGTCACCACCGAAGCTCCGACGATCACAGAGGACGATCAGGGCCCCCGATCGACTGATTGCTTCATTTTAACTGTAATCTGTAAATATAAACCATCAAATGTACATAGCTACCAAACTTGTAAATAGTTACTAAACACTGTACGGAGGTATTACGGTACCTCCATAACTAATTATACCATGTTGCTATGTTTTGTAGTTTCTGGCTACCACCTCCGCCGGACTCCTTTTTAGCAGGGGGTATTATAGGTATTACGGTACCTGATAGGCTAAAGCACCATTGGTGGAAACTGTATGCTTTCTATTGGTTAGAGTGTATGATAGCACCGCCCTGATAGGTGGGGTATAAGAACCCGTGCCGCTCCAGCAGCCCTCATTCTGTACCTGAGCTGCTGGGGGAAACATCTAGCTTATTAAAGCCTTCAGTTGGATTACAACCTCACTTTAGTGGTCACTGATCATGCATCGGGGCGTAGGACTGGACGTTGCACAGGGTGACCGTCATGGAGAGCGCTAGTGTTTTAGTCTCTTCTAGGAGCCGCTGGCGAATGATATCTGACCCAATTCCAGTCACAAAGGCATAAGGAGGTCTGAGTGTTCCTTGGCTGTAACGTCCAGGCAGTCACAGTCCCGGACTAGTGGGATTAGGGCCCGCCAGAAGTCTTCTATGGACTCACCAGGTAGTTGAGAGCGAGTGGCGAGCGCGTGCCTGGCGAAGAGCGTGTTTGTCTTCTGTTCGTAGTTGTCCTTGAGTCGAATCATGGCTTCGGCGTAGTTCAGCTCATCCTGGATTAGTGGGAAGACTTCGGAGCTCAGCCTGGAATATAAGATCTGAATCTTCTGAGCCTCCGGAACAGGGATTGGCGCCGCGTTGATATACGCTTCGAAACAAGCTAGCCAATGCTGGAAGTCCTTTCTGGCGTCGCTTGAGTGAGGATTCAGCTGCAGGCGATTCGGTTTAATACGGAGGTCCATCCTTCGAAACTGATAGCAATAAATTGAGGCACGATCAATTTGACTAAAGACGAAAGTTGAATCCAAACTGAGGCTTTATTGCTATCAGGTGTGTGGCCTCCCCCAGCAGTTGGCGAAATGGCTGCGAGCAGGAGGACACGCCTATATTTATAGCCCGCCTCCTGGGTGGAGCCAGCAGGCAGGGCCACAGGCGAACCTGTAGTGCAGGGTCTACCGTACATCCTATAATATAGGTACAACAGTGGTTTACCACATCGGGAAACGCCATTGGGCAGAGAATCGGTTTTGACGCCAAAATTGTAGCAGGCGCCGGTTTCACGCCAAATTTAAATTCTCCAGTACCTTGACAACGGAGTCAATGCGTTCCAGAACGCACGTACAGTAAATGCCATTGGCGTATCATTAGCGGGCCTGACCCGGTATTCTCTGGGGCCTCCGCGACTCTCCGCCTCCACCGGGGCAAATTCCCGATGGTGAGGTGAAACTCATGAAACAGGTGCTGTGGCTACTGAGGGAGAGAGAGGGTGTGCTGCGAGTGTCCACTATTGCCAGAGTTTGCTGACATTTGTGGCGCTGGCCAGGGTTTTTTTGCCAGGGCTGGGGGGAGGAGCGGGGGGGGTGGCCAGGAGGTGGGCTGTGAGGTCAGGGTGGACAGGCACAGAGCACTATTCCTGCAGCCTGCAAGGCAGCCATGTGGCTGCGCACGCCGCTGACTGCCTACTGCGAACTTAAAGCCATGGGTCGTATGGGTATCACCCCCAGGGCACCACCCCCAGGCCCATAAGCGGGATGGGCGCTCTCCAGGGCAATCAGTGCCATCTTGTTGGCTGGGAATAGTGTGTATGGGGAATTCTGTGTGTAGATGTGGCTGCAGCTTGTCAGCATCTTGAGTTTCAATCACGGACCCGACAAATGCTGTACCATTTCTCATTGGAATCGATTGTGTTCCATGTGGCGCACCCGGTGTTAGCTCCTCAATGGTTGCTGAATCGGTCCAGGGGAAGCGCCAGTTTTTCTGTCGTGGAAGTCGCAAATCCTGACCTGGCGTTGATACTTAGTCTCAGGAACGGAGAATTCCACCGCTTACTCCTCGCTTTCTCTCCTGACAAATGCCACATTCCCAGAGAAATGCCAACTTTTGACAAGTACAAGCACCTCATTGATGCACCCCTGTTTTTATAAACTTCTTGTAGGTAGCGTTACAAAATGTAACCCTGTCATGATATTCAAACATACATCATAACACATACATAATGATAGACAGACCAAGAGACCAATTAGCACACATAACACTACAGCCAATCACAGACAAGAGCAGACACAGTATAAGACGAGAAACACGACACCTCCTGGCCAGTCCATCTGGAGACAGCACAGGGCCAGGACATCATTAGCAAGACACTCACACAGTCACAACGTGCTGAGTACCAAGTCAGATGTGTAAATAGTTAGTTGGAATAAAACTGCGTTGTACCAATCGCAACCGTGTTGGTTCGTCTGTACCTCAGAGCACCCAACACCTCATGGTACCAGTGAGTGAATCGATACCTACCGGCAAATCTGCCATCCTGAGCCATGGACACCCGCAACAAACCGCAGCCGTTGCAAGTCGCTGGGAACCTAGGCACAAATTGGAAGCTCTTCAAGCAGCGATTCGAACTGTTCATGAAAGCCAATGAAAAACAGGGCGCCTCGGACGAAACAAAGATTGCCATGCTCCTCACTACCGCAGGTCAGCACGCCATCGATGTATACAACTCCTTGGTGTTCGCGGAAGGCGAGAACAAATCTAAGTATGACACGGTCCTCCTCAAGCTCGACAAGCGCTTCAACGTTGAGGTCAATGAAAGCTTTGAGAGGTATGTCTTTCAGCAGCGCCTGCAAGGTAAGGATGAGCTCTTTCAGTCCTTCCTGACGCACCTCCGCATACACGCGCAGTCCTGCGGTTACGACACCACCTCAGAGTCCATGATCCGGGACCAGATCGTTTTTGGCGTTGCCTCCAGTGGCCTACGCCAGCAGCTTCTAAAAATTAAAGGCCTGACCTTAGCATCTGCAGTTGAAGCCTGTGTCCTGCATGAAAATGCGACCAGCCGCTATGCCCAATTTCAGGCGACCGAATCAGCACGGAGGGGGTCCCACGCGATCGAATCGGCAAGCCAGGCCGCCCACGAGGCCGAACGCATCCAGGCAATCGAGTTTCTCCCGGCCCGCGGCCCGGACGACGGCGGCCGTTTCGTGCGCTTTTTGAGGCCTCCCGCGTTTGTGCACGCCAAAACCTACGGCAACACTGAGGGACGTGCTGCGCAGGCGCGCCTGACGCAAGACCGAACTGCGCATGCGCAGTGGCGTAACAAACGCCATGACGTCATGACGTACGGCAACTGTGGAGCTGCACATTTAAAAGGGCAATGTCCTGCAAAAACCCGACAATGCCTACGCTGTGGCAAGATGGGCCACTACGCTGCCTACTGTCGAGCGGCTCAACCTGTTGATCTTCCACATCTCCGACAACCTCGCAGGAACGTGCGGACCATTCAGCCTCCACATCACGACATCCAAACCGACGACACAGATGACCAAGACGCCTTCCGGGTTGCGGTCATTGATGCGAACCGGGTCAACACCATCAATCCGGGCGATGAATGGAGTGCCACCCTAACGGTCAACCCAAATTCGTCGCCCACCTACTAGACATGACTTATGAGACTGTTCACACGTCAAACTTTAGCAACTACTGTTTTGTAACGTGTCACTGTTTTATCGTTCCAGGCCTCGTTTGATCGGTCCAAATTTCAACATTGTTCTTCTTTTGTTATGGTGCAACCTCGTTAGCATGTCACACCTGACATCGCCCCTTGTATATAGTTAAGCCCCATGTACATGATGTAAATATTATGCACACACACCTTTACCTGCACTCAGGACACATTTATAACCACGTAGGCACATAATCTTGTAAAAAAGGGGGGATGTCATGATATTCAAACATACATCACAACACATACATAATGATAGACAGACCAACAGACCAATTAGCACACATAACACGACAGCCAATCACAGACAAGAGCAGACACAGTATAAGACAAGAAACACAACACCTCCTGGCCAGTCCATCTGGAGACAGCACAGGGCCAGGACCTCATTAGCAAGACACTCACACAGTCACAACGTGCTGAGTACCAAGTCAGATGTGTAAATAGTTAGTTGGAATAAAACTGCGTTGTACCAATCGCAACCGTGTTGGTTCGTCTGTACCTCAGAGCACCCAACACCTCAAACCCAACTAGGTGCACCTGGATCAGCAAAACTGTGACTTTGAAGCCACCCCCTTCTCATCCTTCACCTCCCCCCCCCCAAACCCTTCCTTCACAACCCCCTCCCAATCTTCCTCTCTGTGCCTCCTCAGGAGAAGCTCTCCCACAATAGCCGGGAGAGGGCCCAGACTGGCAGTGGTGTGCTGGATTTAAGAATCCTCACCTCCTTCAAGGACCGGACCTGGAGGTGACTGGGATGGCCAAGGACAGGGTGGTCACCCACGCGGAGGCTGGCAGGTGCTGCAGAGGTGAGGAATCACCAAGCTCCACCTCGAGGACCTGTCAAATGTGAGATGTTATTGCCTTACTGACTGACCCATCCCTCCCACTGACCACATATCCATTCTCCCGCAGGTCCTCCAGCCGACGGCGCAGGCCCGTCCTGGGTGGCATCCACTCCAGCCTCCCGTGAGACCACCTCAGAGGGGAGCTCCGAGGAAGACACGATTGAGGCATCACAGCTGTTATCCTCACCCTCCATCAGCGCAGATACATGCACCTCGGTGAGAAATGTTAGTGGACAGACTTCTGGGGCACAATTTGGTGAGCGCCATACAGCTGCTAAAGCACATCAGGTGGAGGCAGGAACCCCCAGCTGAGGCAGCAGCCAGAGGTCTGCTGGATCCCATGACCCAACTGGGTCCCAGCCTGATGCTGTGCCTATGGAAGAGGTATCCCCGGAGCTTATGGAGTTGATAGGGAATGGTTAGGATATTCAGAGGGGGATGTCAGCGACACTCCAGCAGATCCATGGTTGTTTGGAGGAGTCCCAGAGGATCAGGGTGCAAGAGATATCACTGGCAATGCATGGCGCCGAGGGCAACACTGCTCGGGTGGCAACCGCAGTGGAGACCCTGGTGCACGACTTCAGCACCATTAGCGAAGGTATCCAAGGCGTTGCGCACTCGGTGACAGCCATGGCTGAGGGTCTTGCAGAATGTCCGCCTCGCTGGGGGATGTTACCCAGTACCAGGCTGACCTTGATGAGGTTCTGCGGGACATGTCCTGCTCTCCGATGGGAATGGCCGTGGCTCTGCGGAGATGGTCCCAGTCACAGGTGGGCATTGCTGAGGTACTGCAGAGCATGCCCCAGTCACTGAGGAGCATTGCCGTGGTGTCGACACAATGGTGCAGACCATGGGGAGATGGGGTTGGCAGAGGCAGCTGATGCAGGGGCAGCCAGGGCTCGAGCCAGCTGCCCCTCCGTCCCAAGGTGAACCCCAAGGCTGTATGAGCACTGACTGGGGAGGAAGAGGAGCTGGGTGGCACCCGGACCTGTTCCATGGAGTGGCGATAGTGACCACCAGCTCCCACACGTTCCACCTTCTGATGATGCCGCATCTTACAGTCAGCACCCAGAACACACGGCTGTGTATGTGCCGCTGACAAGTCCGCCGGACACCTCCAGCCCCAGAGACCCCAGAGGATATCCGTCAGGGACATCGAAGGCCACTGGATGAGGTAGGAAGCTAGCTGCCTCCACCTCTGATGTGCATCCTGATGACACATCTAGACATAGTGGTAGAGCTAGGAAGGCAAAGCACATCAAGGATCACTGAGTGCACCGGGGGAGGGGGAGAGGGTGGGGGGAGGGGGGGGGGGGGGGCACCATCGGGAGAGTGGGGAATTGTTTTTTTTAAATTATATTTTATTGAAAATTTTTTCCAAACAACAATTTTTCCCTCTTACAAAGCAAACGAAACAATAACAAAACAGAATTTTTTAACAATACACAGGTAACAAAACCCCATTGTCTATTGACCTAAACTAAACTGAACCCCCCCCCCCTCCCCCTGGGTTGTTGCTGCTGGTCATCTGTCTTCCCTCTAACGTTCCCCTAGGTAGTCGAGAAATGGCTGCCACCGCCTGGTGAACCCTTGAGCCGATCCTCTCAGGGCAAACTTTATCTGCTCCAGTTTAATGAACCCCGCCATATCATTTACCCAGGCCTCCAGTCCGGGGGGTTTCGCCTCCTTCCACATGAGTAGGATCCTGCGCCGGCGGCTACTAGGGACGCAAAGGCCACGACATCGGCCTCTTTCGCCTCCTGCACTCCCGGCTCTTCCGCAACTCCAAATAGAGCTAACCCCCAGCCTGGTTTGACCCGGGCCTTCACCACCTGCGAAATCACTCCCGTCACTCCCTTCCAATACCCTTCCAGTGCTGGGCACGCCCAAAACATATGTGCGTGGTTTGCCGGGCTCCCGCCACACCTCCCACATTTGTCCTCCACTCCAAAGAACCTGCTCAATCTTGCCCCCGTTATGTGTGCTCTATGTAGCACCTTAAATTGAATCAGGCTAAGCCTGGCGCATGAGGAAGAGGAATTTACCCTGCTTAGGGCATCAGCCCACATACCCTCCTCTATCTCCTCCCCTAATTCTTCTTCCCACTTTCCTTTTAGTTCGCCCACCGACTCCTCCCCCTCTTCCCTCATCTCTCTATAAATCTCTGACACCTTGCCCTCTCCGACCCACACCCCTGAAAGCACCCTGTCCTGTATCCCCTGTGTCGGGAGCAATGGAAATTCCCTCACCTGTTGTCTAGTAAACGCCCTCACCTGCATATATCGCAAGAAATTTCCCCGGGGCAACTTATACTTTTCCTCCAATGCTCCCAAGCTCGCAAAAGTCCCATCTATAAATAAATCTCCCACCTTCCTAATTCCCAACTGGTACCACCTCTGAAATCCTCCATCCATTCTTCCTGGGGCGAACCTATGGTTGTTCCTGATAGGGGACCCCACCAGGGCTCCCCGCACCCCTCTCTGTCGCCTCCACTGTCCCCAGATATTCAGTGTTGCCACCACCCTTAAGTACTTTGGCCGCTGCCGGCCTTCTTCTGATCCTTGAGCTGGATCTATCTAGCCCCGGGTCCAGCACCGTATTAAAGTCCCCTCCTAAAATCAAGTTTCCTGCCTCCAGGTCCGGTATACGCCCCAGCATCCGTCTCATGAATCCCGCATCGTCCCAATTTGGGGCATACACATTAACCAACACGACCTCCATTCCCTCCAGCCTACCACTCACCATTACATATCTACCTCCGCTATCTGCTACGATGTTCTTTGCTTCAAATGCTACCCGTTTCCCCACCAAAATGGCCACCCCTCTGTTCTTTGCGTCCAGTCCTGAGTGGAACACCTGTCCCACCCATCCTTTCCTTAGCCTAACTTGGTCCGCCACCTTTAGGTGCGTCTCTTGGAGCATAACCACGTCTGCCCTTAGTCCTTTCAAATGCGCGAGCACTCGGGCCCTTTTTATCGGTCCGTTCAGGCCTCTCACGTTCCACGTGATCAGCCTCACTAGGGGGCTACCTGCCCCCCTCCCATGTCGACTAGCCATTACCTCCTCTAGGCCAGTCCCATATCCCGCCTCCGCGCTCCCGCTCGCTCCCCCAGCGTCGCACACCATCCCCGCCCACCCACCCTTTAGCCATTTCCTTTTGGATTTCCGCAGCAGCTACCCAGTTGTCCCCCCCCCCCCCCCCCGCTAGATCCCTATCTAGCATGATTGCTCCCCCATAACACTTCCGTAAGTCAGCTGACTTCAACTGACCCCGGCTACTCCTGCTCACCCCTCGACCCCCCCGTGTGGGGGAACTCCCATCCGCCTTGCGCCTGTCTTCCCGCCTTATTCTTTCTGGCGCGGGAACATCCCTTTACCTGACCCGCCTCTTATGGCGCAGCTCCCTTTCCCCTCCCCCTCTCCTTCCCCATTCTCCAACTATGTCCCGTCTTTCCCGCCTCACCGGCGCCCACATTTCCCCAATGTCTCCCCCCTTCCCTGTTTACTTCTCAATTAACTTCCACCGTAATAGTAACAAAAACAATAACAATAACATTTCCTGCAGCATCAGTTCCTCAGTTCCGGTCCAATTTCTCTTCTTTGATGAAGGACCATGCTTCCTCCGCCGTCTCAAAATAATAGTGTCTCTCCTGATACGTGACCCATAGTCTTGCCGGCTGCAGCATCCCAAACTTCACCTTCCTTTTATGCAACACCTCTTTGGCTCGGTTGAAGCTCGCCCTCCTTCTCGCCACCTCCGCACTCCAATCCTGGTATATCCGTACCACAGCATTCTCCCATCTGCTACTCCGCACCTTTTTAGCCCATCTCAGGACCTCTTCTCTGACCTTAAGGCGGTAAAATCGCACGATTATCGCCCTCGGTGGTTCTCCCACTTTTGGTCTTCTCGCCAGAATCCGATTTGCCCACTCCACCTCCATGGGGCCCGCAGGGGCCTCAGCACCCATCAGTGAGCTCAGCATCTTTCTTGCGTACTCTCCACAGTCCACTCCTTCCACACCCTCAGGGAGACCTAGTATCCGAAGGTTCTTCCTTCGCGCTCCGTTTTCTAGGGCCTCGATCCTTTCAGTACACTTTTTATGAAGTGCCTCGTGCATCTGAGTCTTAACCGCCAGGCCCAGGATCTCGTCCTCAATATCTGTCACCTTCTGCTCCACCACGCGGAGCTCAGTCTCCTGGGTCTTTAATGTCTCCTTGAGCCCCTCAATTGCCTGTAGCATCGGGGTCAGCACCTCCCTCTTCAGCAGCTCCACGCACCGTCTCACGATTTCATCCTGCTCAGGCCCCCATGTCGCCTGCGCTTTCTCCGCCGCCATCTTGTACTTCTCTCTTTCTGACCCTTTGGTCGACGATTCCTCACGCTGCAGCTGCCGCCGCCGGTTTTTTTCCTCCTTCGTTTGGGGGGGACTCCCTTCTCACACACCCCACACCGGGTTGCGTCATCGAAAAATTCCCCGTTGGAGCTCTTAAAAGATCCCGAAGGTCCGTCGGAGCTGGAGCCGCCGAAGCGTGCGGCTAGCTAGGCATCACCGTAACCGGAAGTCCCTTCAGTGGCCTTGATGAGATCTTTTCACAGTTGTTCCCTCTGCTGCTAGAATTCACCTTTGATACAGGCCCTCAGATCAGCTTGCAGCTTTAAGCTTGCCCTTCCCCCGCCTGCATGCTGGAAGAGGCCCTGTTTATCCTGCAGTTGCAGCCAAATCTTTTACTATTTCTGCCGTGTCTGGCAACCAAGAGACATACCCTTCCTGGGGGACACTGTCGGGGGAATGTTGCAGCCTTCTTCCCACACCGGGAAATGGCAAACAAATGCAGTGGGGCCCTGTAACGAGCCCAAAAGTCCGTTCCAAGCAGGAGCTACCGAATATGCGACCTAGCTCTGCATAGCCGCACCCGGAAGTTGAGAGTGGGGAATTGTTAAACACAAGAAACAACCTTGTGCACAGCCTGTATGACGTCTCTGTCACTTTCTTTCTCTATGCGGGCCGATCTCCGAACCCTTGGCCTATCTCTCCAGGCATCATCCCCACCCCATAGCACTCACCCACCCTCTGGCCATGGACATGTCCCCGGAGCTATGTCCCAACCCCCGGGTGTTCGGATGTTAGCTGCTGCGTGTGCGGTGTTGTTTCCCGCAGTGTTCAGGCACAGTGTCCATGCATCAAGGTGTGTTTGGAATGCTAGGCAATGATTCTCACATGCTACATGGCCTGCCCACCCATGGGAATCCACTTGGGTTGTGTGAAGTGCTCACTTAACCACAATTGCCAGTTCCCTGTTAGCAATAGCCTTCAGCCACACGGCCAGAGGCTTTGGCAGTTGGTGCCAGTTGCTCCCCCAGCACCTCCCCCTCCACCTCCCCCCCGCACCCCCCACCCGCCGAGCACTTTGGCGGCAAGCCCAGCGCCCCTCCGGGCTCGAACAAAGATGGCTACTCAGCTCCTCGGCTCCGCGCAGAAGCCCTTCCGCCAGGTTCAGCTTTTTTAAAAGGAGTACTAATTGGCATCAGTGTGACCACTTGCTGGGGAGGCCGATGAATGACGGGAGGCCATTGGATATGGGGTGGCTCCCGTTAATTGTATGGAAATGGGGATTAAGTGGTGATAATTGGTTTCTCGCCAGGCCTACGGGAGCGGGCCTGTTGCATTGCAAACTGTTTGGCGCCTGGTGCAGTTCTCGTTTTCGTCCTCTCCTGCTATTCACTGGCCTCGTTTCGCTCCAGTGAGAGTGCAACGTGGCCAGAGAATCGCGCCCTAAGTGGGATTTTGTCGGGTTTGGTGGGTGTATCCCGCTGGCTTGTCGAGTGAGATCCAGACTTATATTCATCCACATTTCAAATTTTTTTTCTGTAGTGGGGAACTAAACTCGCTGACCAGACCAGCTCGGGGCATTGTTCTGAAAGGGTGCCCTGATCTCAAAGTGAATTTGAGCGTCTCCCACACCCTCCACCCACGGACAATGTGATCCCGCAGACATGGGCAACACCCACAACCCTCAACCCCTGAGGGGCAATCTCCCCCATCAATAAAATTTAGCGGGAGCCCCCCCCCAACCACCCAGGCATGAGGGTGACCCTGCCACACATCCAACCATCCTTGTAGGCATTGAGGCATTGCTGCACCCCTTCCCTCAAGTGAGCATACCTTGCTATGGAGTCACTGAGGCTCCCCCACCATTAGAGGACCCATAACTTTAGGACCCCCCCCTTTCAGGACCATGTCTACACTACTGCCAATGGGGTATAGAAAGGTATTGACCTGTTCCTTGATAGTCTTCTCTTCTAGTCCTGATTCGGGTCTGTTCCTGGTAAGCCAGCCACTTCTCGGTTTCATCCAGGCTTTCCACGTGTTTGAAACACTCTGGTAAGGGTAAGATTTTCTACAAGGCTTTTCTTCACTCTAGCCTTTCTTCAAATTCAGTTGCCATTTGTTCCTGCTCTGTCCTTTCCTTACAGTCATTTGGCTTGCTGCTTTCTTCAGTTGCTGGGCTGTTCACTTGATGTTTTTTCCATTGTCCTGGTGCTGCCACCATCTGTTATCATCGTTGTGGGTCTTAGCTTAGGTTGTCCTTGGTTAAGATCGATGGAGGCAAGGCTGTGGTAAACTTTACTTTTTATTATACATTCTTCTAACTATGTACAAGTTAAGGCTACCTGTCTAAGAACTATCTGTAAGTATGCTCTGTTGTACTGTGATCTTGCATCATTGATGATGTAGACTGTCTATTCACCCTTCACGTTACAGTTTGTAGAGGTAAAAATGACTGCATTCCATAGCCTGATGCTACACATCTAAACATGGTCAAATATTAAATGATGTTATTGGTTTTGTCTCATTGCTTATAATAATTCCTGACACACATCATAAACCAAAGGCATTTCTGACAAAAACATGGGGCGTCATTCTCCGACCCCCCGCCGGGTCGGAGAATGGCCGTTGGCCGCCGTGAATCCCGCCCCCGCCCCCGCCGAAGTCTCCGGTACCGGAGATTGGGCTGGGGCGGGAATCGGGCCGCGCCGGTTGGCGTGACGCCCCCGCTCAATTCTCCGGCCCGGATGGGCCGAAGTCCCGCCCAGAAATTGCCTGTTCCGCCGGCGTAAATTAAACCTGGTATTTACCGGCGGGTCCAGGCGGCGTGGGCGGGCTCCGGTGTCCTGGGGGGGGGCGCGGGGCGATCTGACCCCCGGGGGTGCCCCCACGGTGGCCTGGCCCGCGATCAGAGCCCACCGATCCGCGGGCGGGCCTGTGCCGTGGGGGCACTCTTTCCTTTCCGCCTCCACCACGGCCTCCACCATGGCGGAGGCGGAAGAGACTCTCCCTACTGCGCATGCGCGGGAAACATTCACCGGCCGCTGACGCTCCCGCGCATGCGCCGGGAAACTGACAGCAGCCGCTGACGCTCCCGCGCATGCGCCGCATTTCCGCGCCAGCTGGCGGGGCAACAAACGCCATTTCCGCCAGCTGGCGGGGCGGAAATCCCTCCGGCGCCGGCCTAGCCCCGACATTGAGCATTCCGCACCTTTGGGGCGGCGCAATGCCTGTCTGATTGGCGCCGACTTGGGCGCCAGTCGGCGGACATCGCGCCGTTGGGGGAGAATTTCGCCCATGGTGTCACCGCAAGAAAACTTCAGAGATTCGTGATCACAGCCCAGTCCATCAAACCTGCCTCCCATTAATTGACTCCATCTACACCTCCCGCTGCCTGGGGAAAGCGGGCAGCATAATCAAAAACCCCTCCCACCCGGCTTACTCATTCTTCCAACTTCTTCCATCGGGCAGGAGATACAAAAGTCTGAGAACACGCACGTACAGACTCAAAAACAGCTTCTTCCCGACTCCTAAACGACTCTTATGGACGGACCTGATTAACACTACACCCCTGTATGCTTCACCCGATGCCGGTGTTTATGTAGTTACATTGTGTACCTTGTGTTGCCCTATTATGTATTTTCTTTTCTTTTCATGTACTTAATGATCTGTTGAGCTGCTCGCAGAAAAATACTTCTCACTATACCTTGGTACACGTGACAATAAACAAAATCCAAAATCCAACAACCACTATTTCGTGCTTTCCCTCATTTTCTTTCCTATTCTTTCAACTTTGAAGGGATCCTGCATTGGGCATTTTATGCTTTCATCGAAATGCTCAAATGGTACTGTGTAATGATATTTTGTCAAAATACTAGATGTGCTTTTGGCAAACGTGGCTATAATATTTTTAACTCTGTTTTGAAGGCAGCGCAATCTAAAGTAAGGAGATACAGCTGCAATTGGTGTAAAGTTTGTAAAAATTCCAAAGGATAATTTGTTAATTCTTTTAAATTTTTGTATTTTAATTAAGCAGAAAGCCAGCATTCGGATTCCAATGGGCACAGCTTCAGTTTTTCCAAAACAAGGATTACTGCAAAGCTTATAATACATGAATTTCAGTTCTGTCAACCCCCTTGGTGCAGGTAATAATTGTCGTGTTGGGTGTTCTGGTCTACAAACAAGTCAACGCGGCTGGAGATGGTGTAACTCTATTTTATTAACAACTCAACTGTAACAACATACTGTAAGCTTGGGTACGTGCATTACCAGCTTATCTGTGGACCCTGTCCTATCACTATCTAGGTGAGGCACTCAGCACATGGTGAATTTCTGAGAGGCAGGCTGTGAGCTCTGTGCTCTGAGCTGGCTGCTGCTAGAATGAGCAGGAACTCTGGTGTCCCCTGTCTTTATAGTGCGTGTGCTCTCACTGGTGATTGGCTGCGATGTTGTGTATGCTGGTTGGTCCTACTGTATGTCCATCAGTGTGTCAGTGTGTGTGTGATTGCACCATGATATGCTGATGTATATCATGACATCCCCCCTTTTAGCAAAGAATATGTGCCTACATGAGAATAAATAAAGTGTAGTGAGTGTGTCTGATCATGTGTGTGCATTATTTACATCAATATGTACATGTGGCTATGCTATATACACGGGAAGGTGCCAGGCGCAGAGGAAAACTATGTTACACCAAGAACGAAACAAATGCTATTAACAAACGATGAAAAACTCTTAAACAATACGGCAGAACAAGTCAGTGAGTCTAATAGTGCAAGGTTTATAAATCAAGTCTTTGGGATGGGCGACGAATTCGGGTTGACCATCAGGGTGGCACACCATTCGTCGTCCGGATCAATGCTGTGCACCGACGGCGGCTGGTGCGTTCGACTCGGGGACAGCTTGTTCTTGTTGATGACAGCAATGCGGAAAGGCTCCCTGTCCTCATTGTCACTGGTCTGTATGATGTCAGGATTGGACTCAGTGAACGTGGGTAGAATTGCCCGAACATTTCTGCGAGGCTGGTTAAACTGTTGCGGGTTGGCAGGCTGAGATGCTCGACAGCAGGCAGCATAGTGGCTAAGCCTGCCACAGTGTAGGCATTGTCGTGTTTTGGCCGGACATTGCCACTTTAAATGGGCGGAGCCACAGTTGCCGCACGTCATGACGTCAGTGCGTTCGTTGCGCCACCGTGCATGCATGGTGTGGTCTTGCATAGTGCACACCTGCGCATCGCGTTCCTCCACGTCAACGTCCCCTCTTTTGGTGCGTACAAGCGTGGGAGGACTCGGAAAGCACGCAAAACGGCCGCCCTCCTCCGGGCCGCGGGCCGGAAGGTACTCGATCGTCTGGACCCGCTCCATCTTGTGGGGCCCCTGCCACGCCATTTCAGCCGCCTGGATGTGTGAGTACCGGCTGGTGGCATTCTCATGCAGGACGCAGGTCTCGATGGCTGTCGCTAGGGTGAGTTGCTTGATTTTAAGGAGCTGCTGGCGCAGGGTGTCCGACATGACCCCGAAAACTATCTGGTCGCGTATCATGGAGTCAGAGGTAGGCCCATAGCCGCAGGACTGCGCGAGAATGCGGAGGTGCATTAAATAAGACTGGAAAGGCTCGTCCTTACCCTGCAGGCGCTGCTGGAACAGGTACCTTTCGAAGCTTTCATTGACTCTAACGCTGAAGTGTTCATCAAATTTTAGGAGCACCGTCTTGTATTTGGTTTTGTCCTCGCCGTCCGCGAATGTAAGGGAGTTAAAGATGTGGATGGCTTGTTGCCCTGCCGTGGAGAAGAACGTCAATCTTCCTGGTGTCCGATGCATTCGCCCTGCCTGTGGCCTCTAGGAAGAGCTGGAAGCGCTGTTTAAAAAGCTTCCAATTCATCCCGGGATTGCCAGCGATGCGTAGCGGTGGCGGCGGGTTGATGTTCTCCATGCTGCAGGATGGCGGATTGCTGATAAGTTGCAGGTAGGTCTCACTGGGCTAGTATGCGTCCACTCCTGGAACCATGTCGTGTTGGGTGTTCTGGTCTACAAACAGGTCAACACGGCTGGAGATGGTGTAACTCTATTTTATTAACTCAACTGTAGTAACATACTGTAAGCTTGGGTACGTGCATTACCAACTTATCTGTGGACCCTGTCCTTTCACTATCTAGGTGAGGCACTCAGCACATGGTGAATGTCTGAGAGGCAGGCTGTGAGCTCTGTGCTCTGAGCTGGCTGCTGCTAGAATGAGCGGGAACTCTGGTGTCCCCTGTCTTTATAGTGCGTGTGCTCTCACTGGTGATTGGCTGCGATGTTGTGTATGCTGGTTGGTCCTACTGTATGTCCATCAGTGTGTCAGTGTGTGTGTGATTGCACCATGATATGCTGATGTATATCATGACAATAATCTCAACCTGGTAACTACTGACAACAGTCAAAGTTTATTTGGTTTTTCAAAACTATCGATGCTTTTCTTAAAATTGTTTAAATACTCTATCTGTATCATTTGAAGTACTGCGCACAGTTTTGGTCCCCTTATGTGGGGGAAGGACATAAATGCATTAGAGGTGGTTCAGAGAAGGCTCACTGGATTCATTCCAGTAATGATGGACTTTTCTTATGAAGAGAGATTGAGTAGTTTAGGCGTAAACCCCCTGGAGTTTAGAAGAATGATAGGAGATCCAATTAAGGTAATTAAAATGCTAAAGGCGGTTGACAGGGTAGACGTAGAGCGGACGTTTCCTCTTGTTGCACATTCGAGAACGAGAGGCATAGTTTCAGGCTAAGGAGTGTCAGATTTAAAACTGAAAGGAGGAGGAATTATTTCATTCAAAGGGTCGTGAATCTGTGAATTTCTGTAACCCAGAGTGCAGTAGACGCTGGAACACTAAACAAATTTGAGGAGATTGGTAGGTTTTTAATTAGTAGCGGGGTGAAGAGTTATGGGGAGGGGCAGGAAGGTGGAGATGAGATAGAGATTAAATCAGCCATGATCGTATTGAATGGCGAGCAGGCTCAAGGGGCTGAATTGCCTACTCCTAGTTCTTATGCATAAGTGTAGCTATTATACATACAAATAACTATAGTATATTTTCAACAGTTTGATACATTCAGCTACTTCCCAAGTATATTCTACCACCATTGAAGGGAAACTTTGCAGATCTATTGAGAAGGGCTAATCACTCTTTCAACGAGTTACTATGTTCCTGAATGCACTGCCTGAAAGGGTGGTGGAAGCAGATTCAATAATAACCATTAAAGGGGAACTGAATAAATAACTGAAGGGGAAACATTTGCAAGATTATGGAACAAGAGCATGGCAGTGAAACTAATTGACTAGCTCTTTCAAAGAGTCAGGACAGTCAGAAGAGGCTAAATAGTCTCTTTTTATTTACAATTTTATTAAACGCTCTAATGCAAGACTGGTAAAAATAGTAATGCAATTGTCAGGGAATGCAGACGTTGCTCTGTGTATCAGTCACAGTACCAGCAGCAAGGCTTGCATTCAGCTGAAAAACACCATCATTTCTCTTCCCATTTTTAAAAGTGCAGCAGCAGAATTTGGTCTTAGTTAACTTATTTCGAAGCTCTTTACATCTGAGGCCATAGACCACAGGACTAAGACACTGAGCTGCTGAGAAAATGACAGCATTGATCAGATACAACGTTGTCAGTTTAGGCCTTTTACCAAGTCCTATTGTGATCAAAACCGGAACAATAAAAAAGCTTAATTGCACACCATGAATAAAAATAGTCTTCTGTGCTTGAACATTTGAGGTGACAAAGTGTCCAGCCCTTTTTCCTTCTCTGTATATCAAACAGTAGCACAACACAATCAAGGTGAAACACAGGAGGATAAATGCAATTCCAATTTGTCTTGAAACAAAGCCACTCATTGGGTTAGGACAGCTATTGTCGTTTTCAATTATGTATGTCAAAGAGACATTCAGGCTTTGATATACTGTTGACCACAATGGATTCTGCACTGCTAACACCCACATTATTGCAGTTATTTTCTTATTTGTTGAATCAACAAGTGAAGTATATCGCAAAGGCCAACAGATAGCTATACAAGCGTTCAAGGACATTAGAGTTAAAGTTAGCATTATGCATTGTGCGAATGTTATTTGCAATGTGAACAGGATCCAGCAAAGAATCCTGGGTGAGTTGATACTGAAGAGTCGAAAACCATTTGTTAGGGTGCCCAGGGCAAAATATATAGAAGCGTAAATGAGATGTTGGCACAGGAGGAAGTATCTGGTCTCACGCTTTAACGCCAACTCTTGCTGCACTGTACTTATTATTACGTGACTGCACATACTAATGACAATAAAATCAGTCAGATAAATTGAAGTCTTCACCACATTTAAAATGTAATCAGAAGTCTCATTGGAGCTGTTCATGATTCTGTTTAATGTTCTTCTCTGACCGGACTAAACAAATTGTGCAAAGCTTTTTCTTCATCAGTTGTCATGGGCATCTTGTCATTTTGGTTTCTGCATTTCACAGTGCGTTGATGTCTGTAACTGCAATTCTATAAAGGTCAAAAAAGATAGAAAATAATCAGCTCAGCTTAAAAGAATCAAATTTGTCAACACAAATGATGAAACCGATGGAAACCCACGTTCCCTCTGAGTTGCGCAACTGCGCAGAAAAATGTCTTGCAGGAAGAAATAGGCCACACCCAAGCAATATTCCCTTTATAATGCGCATGTGCAGCCCCGTATCAAGTGTAGGGCACTGTAAAGCGCAATAAGTGGTTCATGCACAGCAAATAGAAGTTAGAAGGAAGATTTATTTTCAACACGTTTTAAGGCCACTTAAGAGTTGGTGTTTGAACTAATTTTACTGAAGAAGGTACGTGGACTAATACCACATCGGCCCAATGAATCTAATAAAGGAGGTTATAACATATTTTCCTGTATTACTGCAATAAGCTTGAGAAATCAAGAAAGGGAGATGGGGACAGGGCTACATTAGAAGGAGCGATAATGGAGCAGGGGATAAAAGATGCGATTGGGAGGATGCAGTCGGGGAAGGTGGCAAGGCTGGATGGGTTTCCGCTGGAATACTATAAAAAAATTCAAAGATAAGCTGGCACCCCTGATGGTGGGGCTGTTTGAGGAGGCGATAGGGAAGGGGGTGTTACCACAACTTTGGGGCAGGCATTGATTTCCCTGTTGCTTAAAAGAGATAAGGATCCGACAAAGTGTGGGTCGTACAGGGCCATATCACTTTTAAACGTGGACGCAAAGATATGGCGAAGGTACTGACAGGTAGGCTGGAGGAGTGCCTCCCGAAGGTGATAGGTGAAGATCAGAAGGCGTTTGTAAGAGGGAGGCAGCTCTTTTCGAACATTAGGAGGGTATTGAACGTGGTTTTGGCACCGGCGGAGGGGAAGGAAATAGAGGTGATTGCAGCATTGGACACCGAGAAAACGTTTGACCGGGTAGAATGGGGGTACTTGATGACAGTTTTGGAGCGGTTTGGGATTGGACCACGATTTGTGGACTGGGTAAAGCTACTGTGTAAGGCACGAGGGCGAGTGTCCGCACGTATAAAATCAGCTTGAATACTTTTCTCTCCACCGTGGGACTAGGCAGGGATGTCCTATGTCCCCCCTGCTGTTTGTACTCGCGATGGAGCCATTGGCTGTCACGTTAAGATGTTCGGAGGTATGGAAAGGGATAGTGCAGGGGGGGCGGGGGGGAGATAGAGCATAGGGTGTCCTTATATGCCGATGACTTGTTATGATACATGTCGGAACCAAATGTGTCAAGAAGGGGAATACTGGAGCTGCTTCGGGTGTTTGGATCTTTCTCAGGGTACAAATTAAATCTAGACAAGAGTGAATATTTTGTGGTGTCTCGGCCAGGGGTGGGGGCAGGGGTGGGGGGGCTGCCATTCTGTAGGGCAGGGACTCACTTTAGATACCTGGGGGTGCAGGTTGCTCGGGATTGGTGGGGGGGACTCCGTAGGTACAACATTTCTAGTTTGGTGGGGAGGTGAAAGCTGATCTGGCAAGGTGGGAAGGTCTCCCTCTGTCACTGGCGGGTCGGGTACAGGCGGTTAAAATGAATGTGTTGCTGCGATTTCTGTTTATTTTCCAATTTTCCTGCCAAAGGTATTTTTAGAGATATTAAAGGGATGATTACTTCATTCATATGGGGAGGGATGATGGCCATAATTAGAAAGGTGCTACTACAGAGAGGAAGGCAGGCAGGGGGTTTGGGTCTACCGAACCTGATGTATTATTACTGGGCGGCGAATGTGGAGAAGGTACGGAGCTGGGTCAGAGTGGTTGACTCCCAGTGGGTCAGAATGGAGGAGAGTTTGTGTAGGGGGTCGGGATTGAAGGCGCGAGCAACAGAGCCGCACCCAATGGCCCAGGGGAAATACTCAGGGAGTCTGGGAGCAATAGCTTTGTTGAGAATTTTGAGCCAGTTTCGCCAGCACTTCGGATTAGGGGCAGGGTCAAGGGAAATGCCAATTCGGGGGAACCATAGATTTGAGCCAGCGAAGTGGGATGGAAATTTTCGGACATGGGAGGAGAAAGGAATTAGGATACTAAAAGATTTGTTTCTTGGGGGTTGGTTTGCAGGATTGAAGGAGCTGGGAGCAAAGTATGGGCTGGAGCAGGGGGAAATATTTAGATACGTGCAGGTTCAAGACTTTGCCAGAAAGCAGCTATGGAGCTTCCCAGTAGAGCTGGCTTCCACATTGCTGGAGGAGGTACTGACGATAGGGGGACTGGAGAAGAGGGTAGTGTCAGCCGGTTACGGGGCTAGTTTGACAGAGGAGAAGGCACCGTTGGAAGGGATTAAGGCAAAGTGGGAGGAAGACGGTTGGAAACGGGTGCGGAGGCAGATGTTGTAGCCTTCGCCTCGTTGATCGCCCGAAGGCGGATCCTGTTGGGGTGTAGATCAACCTCGGCACCCTGTGCCCTGGACTGGCGGGGAGACCTGCTGGAATTCTTGACTCTTGAGAAGGTCAAATTTGAACTGAGGGGAAGGATGGGGGGGTTCGACAATTCATGGGCGTTATACATTTTGCACTTTTGAGAATCGGATAACATCGAACATGGGAGGCGGCATTGGGAGAGTTGGGGGGAGAGGGACTGTATGTGTTAATGGTGATTATGGGTGATTCCGGATTCCTTTTTGTCATTTGTTTATGTTACCATGCGGGTTAATGTTTGGGGGTTTGGTGGGAGGATGGGATTGTTATTAGTGATATGGGAATTGACATTACATTCGTTACTGATTACTGTTTATTGTTGGTGTAAATTTGGGAGAAAATGTGGAAGAGGAGGAGAATAAAAATATATTTTTAAAAATAACTCAAGAAAGGGTAGCAGGGAGCTATTTGTCTTTAGTCAGTTTCCTTGCTACTGATTTTATTGAACAGAAGTGGCTATCCATTGACCAGAAAGCACCCAATCTGGCTGTATCACAGCCTGGTATGGCAACTGCTCGGCACAAGACCGCAAGAAACTTCAGAGAGTCGTGAACACAGCCCAGTCCATCACACAAACCTGCCTCCCATCCATTGACTCCATTTACACCTCCCACTGCCTGGGGAAAGCGGGCAGCATAATCAAAGATCCCTCCCACCTGGCTTACTCACTCTTCCAACTTCTTCCATCGGGCAGGAGATACAAAAGTCTGAGAATACGCACAAACAGATTCAAAAACAGCTTTTTCCCCGTTGTTACCAGACTCCTAAACGTCCCTGTTATGAACTGATCTGATTAACACTACACCCCTGTATGCTTCACCCAATGCCGGTGTTTTTATAGTTACATTGTGTACCTTGTGTTGCCCTATTGTGTATTTTATTTTATTTTATTTTCATGTACTAAATGATCTGTTGAGCTGCTCACAGAAAAATACCTTTCACTGTACCTCGGTACACATGACAATGAACAAAATCCAATCCAAGCTATTGTCTAAAGTACCTCACATGCATTACATGAGAGAATGAGCTGGAAATTTTGCATTTTGCCAGCAACAGTGGCTAAAATAATGTGCTACAAATCTTGGTACAAACTTTTAGAGAAGACAACAAACACACCAGTTATCTAGGTGGTGAAGGGGAGGGAATGGTTCAATATTCAACATCCAAAACCATTAGTACAGCTAGAAGAAATAAGGCCTCCTGTTCCAACGTGAGCACAATTTAGCGAGTGCACACTCACATTGGTGGTGATATGCCATTGACTGTATAAGAATAAACTATACTTGTACTAGTGTAGCACGAATGAACAATATTGTTTAATACATCTCGTTTGCCAAGAAGCACATATGGGGTAAATGAGTCTATTTTTATATGCTTAAAAGATAGTGGGCGAGATTCTTCATTTGGGTGACTATTCTCCTGCCGGATGCGAATTGCAACTGAGTTGCGCTCCCAGAAAGCAATTCACCATCTATTCCCATGCATATTTATGCATGGCAAGGAGGGATCCCCAAGGGAATCCTGCTATTGGGCTACCACTTTGAGTGAGTGCCCGAAAGTGAGGTCCCGCGGCTGGCCACTCCCCTGCATCGCAATTCAACACCCCCCACCCCCTGGGCATCACAATTCAGACCCCCACACCCAGATGTTCTGGATCACCACACCTCCACCCATGTATGGGGGGGGTGTCCTGACCCCACCCCACAAAGACCCCTAAATAAGGAGCCCCCCTACAGAGACCCCCTAAATAAAGAGGCCCCCACAGAGATCACGTAAATCAAGCGACACCCCCACAGAGACCCCCTAAATAAGGAGACCCCCCCCACAGACCCCGCAGAAAAGAGAAACCTGTCAGGAAGCCCCCCAGAAAAGAAATCACTGTCTGGATGCTAGAGAGCAGTCCATACACAGGCAGTGAAAAATAATTACTGTTCTAACACTCACCTGGGCAACACACCTGCTGGCTCAAGCACAGGAAACGCCACATGTCAATTTCTGGAAAGAGAATCCAGTGACCTGTGTTTAGGCCCCTCAGATCCTTGAGCTGCAAGCCAGTTATTCATTTCCCCTCCTGGGTGTGATTTACAGCTTAAACACACACAGCTGTCAGTCACGCTTCATTCATCTTCTGTCACAGTTGAGGAACCCTGAAATGCTCCATCCACAATGGTGACAAACATGCACTTCAAAGAGAGTGCTGTCAATTTGTAGCTGAGCACTTTAAAATCACTCAGTTGTGAATGGGGGTGATTGGAATGCACTTAACTCTCTTTAAAGTAGTTGATGGTTATAAAGGTGGTTTGAGCACTTCCAGCCTATGGTCGGGGACTATGGCAACTTTACCTTTATTATCCTCATCACCCTCTTTGTTACCACCTCAAAAAGAATTCAGTCAAGTTAGTCAGGCGTAGACTTCCATTATTAGGTTCATGCTGACTGTCAATCACAGAATAATAGTGAAGAGGCCCTTCACCCCATTGAGTCTGCACCATTTACCAGCACTTGGCCCCTGGCCTTAATGATTAATCCATACCTTCCCAAATGATGATTGATACCATCCCTCAGAATTGTTTTTAATAATCTGCCACCAGCACGGTTAGGTTGACTGGTCTGTAATTATTTGGTCTATCTGTTCCTCCCTTTTGAAGCAATGATACAATTTAATAGTTCTCCAGTCCTCTGGCACTGTATAGTCAGAAAGGGTTGGAAAATGATGGTCAGATACTTCACTATTTTGTTCCCTATATCTCTTAACATTTATATCTTGCAATATGTCACACATCTCCCCTTTAACTACAATATTTCCGTTGTCACGATACAAAGGATTCATGAGGAACCATCCCTACATCTTCCACCTCTGCGCGCAAGTTAACTTTCTGCTCTCGTTCTCCTTATGTAATTATAAAATATCTTTAGGGTTTCCTTGATTTTACTTGTCAAAACCTTTTCATGCCCTCCCTTTGTTGTCCTGATTTCACCCTGCAGTTCCTACACTTCTCTAGGCTTTCTACAGTATTGAGCTCCCAGTATCTATGCCTTGTCCTACTATTTATGTTCTTTGACATCCAGGCAAGTCTAGATTTGGGAGATCCACCCTTTTTCCTGGTGGAAACATATTTGTTCTGAACCCACTCTCCTCCTTGAATCCCTCTCACCTCTATTTGGTAACTGTTTCCAGTCCACTTTTGCCAAATTACATCTCAGCTATGTAAAATTAGCCCTTCCCATTAAAAAAAACTCTTGTGCTATCTTTGTCCTTTTCTATAACTGTGCTAAATATGATCATGACAGCCAAAATGGCCTGCCACTGATATACCTTGCACTTGTTCAACTTAATTCCTTGAAACTACCCTATAACTGCCCTTCTCTTGATGGACATGCTACATCCTGGCCAAAGAAAGTTGTCTTGAATCCATTTTAAGGTGCATCCTCTATGCTTTTTTTAAATAAATATTTTTTATTCTCCTCCTTTTTCACATTTTCTCCCAAATTTACACCCACCAACAATAAAAAATAATCAGTAGCAAATATGTCAATCCCCACATCAATAACAACAATCCCATCCTCCCACCAAACCCCAAACATTAGCCCGCATGTTCACACAAACAAATGACAAAAAGGAATTAGGGATCACCCATAGTCGCCATTAACACACACAGCCCCCCTCCCCCCAACCCTCCCACCCACACGCCCCAACTAATGTTCGATGTTATCCAGTTCTTGAAAGTGCATAATTTCCATTTATGCACTTCATCCTTCCTCTCAGTTCAAACTTAACCTTCTCAAGAGTCAAGAATTCCAATAGGTCCCCCCGCCACGCCAGGGCACAGGGTGGAGAGGTTGCTCTCCAACCTATCAGGATCCGCCTTCGGGCGATCAACGAGGCGAAGGCTACAACATCTGCCTCTGCATCCGTTTCCAACCCTGGCTGGTCCGACACCCTGAATATGGTGGGGGGGGGGGATTCTCCGACATTGAGGCCAAGTGTTCGCACCGTCGTGAACGCTGTTGCATTTCACGACAGCGCAAACAAGGCCCGAACACAACCTATTCTGGCCCCCATAGGGGGCCAGCATGGCGCTGGAGCAGTTCATGCCGCTCCAGCGTCCTTACGCGGCGCCCCGCGCATGCGCAGTTGGGGCAGCCCAATCCTGCGCATGCGCAGTTGGGCCACGCCATCCTGCGCATGCGCGGGGAACGTCTTACGCACGCCGGCCCCTCACCAATATGGAGCCGGTGTTCTGGGCCGCGCGCGGAAGGAGGTAGGCCCAGGGGGGGAGAGGCCGGCTTGCCGATTGGTGGGCCCCGATCGCGGGCCAGACCCCATCAGAGGCCACCCCGGTGAAGGAGCCCCCCCCCCAAAACAGGCTGCCCCCGCAGAGTTCCCGGCGGCAGCGACCAGGGGTGGACGGCGCCGGTGGGAACCTTTCGTGTCGTAGCGGCTGCCCGGCCCATCCTAATCGCCGCTCGCCAGTTCTCCGAGCGGCCAGGTGCCAGAGCGGCCAGGTGCGAATCGCGCGCCGCTGGTTTCCGGGGAGGAATCGACCCCGCTGGTTTCCGGGGGGTGGGAGAATCATGTGCGGGGGTCGAGGCGGCGTGGTGTGATTCGCGCAGCGCCCCGGCGATTCTCCCACCCGGCGTGGGGGGGGGGAGAATAACGCCCAGGGGCCCAGGTCAAAGTTTCACATGCACCACTTTAGAAATTACCCGAAAAACCTCCTTCCAGTAATCCTCTAGCTTTGGACAGGACCAAAACATATGAACGTGATTAGCGCCCCCCCCCAAAAAAAAAATGTTCACACACATCTTCTACTCCTTCAAAGAATCGGCTCATCCTCGCCCTCGTGAGGTGTGCTCTGTATACCACCTTCAGCTGTATCAATCCCAACCTCGCGCACGAGGTGGAGGCATTCACTCTCTGGAGCACCTCACACCAGAACCCCTCCTCCATATCCTCTCCCAACTCTTCCTCCCACTTTGCTTTGATCCCTTCCAGTGATGCCTTCTCCTCTTCCAAAATAACTCCGTAAACTGCTGACACTACCCCCTTCTCCAGTCCCCCTATCGCCAACGCCTCCTCCTGCAATGTGGAGGCCGGCTCCACTGGGAAGCTCAGTATCTCCTTTCTGGCAAAATCTTGAACCTGCATGTATCTAAACATTTCCCCCTGCTCCAGCCCATACTTCGCTTCCAGCTCCTTCAATCCTGCAAACCGACCCCTAAGAAACAAATCTTTTAGCGTCTTCTCCCATTTCCGAAAATTTCCATCTCACCTCCCTGGCTCAAATCTATGGTTCCTCCGAATTGGCATTTCCCTTAATCCTGCCCCCAACTCGAAGTCTCTGTGCTTTTTAAACCAATTTTATTCTAGAGTAGTGTCATTGTGATGAAGCAAAACCCCGAATTATGGACAGACATATTGGACTTTCAGTAAGACAAGGGCAGCACGGTAGCAGAGTGGTTAGCAGAGTTGCTTCACAGCTCCAGGGTCCCAGGTTCGATTCCCGGCTTGGGTCATTGTCTGTGCGGAGTCTGCATGTTCTCCTCGTGTCTGCAGGGCTTTCCTCCGGGTGCTCCAGTTTCCTCCCACAGTCCAAAGATGTGCAGGTTAGGTGGATTGGCCATGCTAAATTGCCCTTAGTGTCCAAAAAGGTTAGGTGGGCTTACTGGGTTATGGGGGAGAAGTTGGAAGTGTGGGTTTCAATGGGGTGCTCTTTCAAAGGACCGGTGCAGACTCGATGTGCCGAATGGTCTTGTTCTGCACTGTAAATTCTATGATTCTATGATGGGTTTTACAAATGGGCAAATAAGCTAAAGAAGGCGGAGGATGTAAATTCTGAGAATGTAAAATTCAGTCGCTGTTTAAGAGGTTCCTATGTGGGTGATACTAAGAGAGAAACAATGGAATGTCACACCCTTTTTCCAAACAGATATTTTAAAGGAAGAAGCTATGCAAATTTGAACTGCCATCCCCAGTGGAGATAATGGAAGCTGATTACCATCTCAGTAGCAATTACATCCTGTACATTATGCCCCAGACCAGGTTTGTGAATTTTTGCCTTCCAAGAATGTGCAGGAGAGTGGGATAAAAAAAACAGCTGCAAAATTGGTCAGGGCTGACTAGTGCTGGTGGTTTCAGAGTGTGTAACACAGAAGGAAAGATAGCAGCAGTCACCTCTGCTCTGGTAGATAACAAATTTTAAGTCTTTCTCTCGCTCTGATTGTTGAAGCAAGCCAAGTCAACAAAATCGCAGCTGAAAAGGAAGCAGGTCAACTTCTCAGCTAAACCACAGGACCTGGAATCTCAAAACCAACTATTCAACAGCAGAACGCAGCACTACTGGAATCATGAATCTCAAAAAGCGGCAGCATTTCATAGAATCCCTACAGTGCAGAAGGAGGCCGTTCGGCCCATTGAGTCTGCACCGGCCCCCTGAAAGAGCACCCTACCTAGGCCCATCCCCTACAACCCTGTAACCCCACCTTACCTTTGGACACTAAGGGACAATTTAGCATGGCCAACCCACCTAACCTGCACATCTTTGGACTGTGGGAGGAAACCAGAGCACCCGGATGGAACCCACGAGACATTGGGAGAATGTGCAAACTCCACACAGTCACGCAAGGTCGGAATTGAACCCGGGTCCCTGGCGCTGTGAGGCAGCAGTGCTAACCACTGTGCCACTGTGCCATCTCCACCTCACCATCTCCTCCTCACGGACAAGACAAGAACTGATTCGTAGAATTCTTTAAAAACTTATTTCTAGACTGACTTCTCATTTCTAATCTGTGTAAATGTATGTGCATGTGCTTTATTATTTTCCTTGCGTTTAGTAACTAAGAAACTCACTCTGTGTCTCAAGGAAGCCTGTCAACTTCTCAGCTAAACCACAGGACCTGGAATCTCGAAACCAACTATTCAACAGCAGAACGCAGCACTACTGGAATCATGAATCTCAAAAAGCGGCTTCTTTGAAACCATAAATACATTGGAACTGGGGAAGGGATCCTTTTTGAAGTAACTTTGTTGTGACTAACCTAGGATGTTGAATAAATGGAGCCAGTTCAACCCGCCTCACCCAGGGCCATAACAATTTGGGTGTATCTCATTCAGAATTTAATAAGTTGGGGCTCATCATAGAATTTACAGTGCAGAAGGAGGCCACGCTGAGATAATTCCCACAAAGGGGATGGAGGATAACAAATTTGGGGATAATGCCTGGGGACCATTGGTTTAGTGTATTTATGCTTCTCAGTACTTTGCCCACATATTTACCCTCTGACTGCTTGGAAGTCTGTAGTACACTTCTTGAAGTGTGACTGCCTCATTTTTGATTTTCAGTTCAACTCCTATGGTTGATGATTCTTTTAGCATGTTATCCCTCCTTACAGTTGTGATTGTTTCTTTATCCAACATATTGTGACCCTCCCTCCATCTTTATCTCTCTCTTCAGCCCATATGAAAATCCTGTACCAATGTCTATTGAGCTGCCATTCCTGATCTTCTGTAAGCCATGTTTCAGTAATAGCTGTGATATCATACTTCCAAATGTCCACTTTTGCCTTATTCACAAGACTCCTTGCATTGAAGTATATACTATATCACTGAACAGCTAATTTTGTTTCTGCGCCATCCATACTCTCTTACTAATTTTCTGCTTTCCATTTCCAACTAGCTTAAACCTTCTCCAACAGTACCAGCAATCCTCCCTGCCACACTGTTGGCCCCTGCCTTGTTGAAATGCTGGCCCTATCTTCTCCAGAACCAATTCCAATGCAACAGGGATCTAAAGCCCTCCCTCCTGTACCATCGCTCTTGGTACACATTCAGAACTGATGAAAGGTCATTAACCTGAAACGCTAACTCCGTTTCTCTCCATAGATGCAGTCTGACCTGCTGAGTATTTACACCATTTTGTTTTTATTTCAGATCTGCAGCATCTGCTGTAGTTTGCTTTTGTAATTAAATCTTAACATCATTTTTGGTAAGTGTAGCTACTTGTATAATAAATAAAAGCATGGCAGAGCACTTCAGTCTTATTGAACACACATTTCATGCCATCGGTGAACTCCAGGATGCTTCTTGTGACTTGATAACCGCATGTGAATAGTGTCATCAGCTGGACAGGCTCAAGCTCCGGAATTTGGACTTTGGGCAGTTGACATCACTGTGTGCATCCATGAAGATGAGAGTAACATGGATAGTATGTCCCGGGACATGGTCACTCCTCACATAAGCAGTGATGGAATGGGGGACCATCCATTGGTGAACGTGGAGGATCTGGTAGGTAGTGGAGGATTCCCTGCGTATATCGCACTCTGTAACTGCTATTCAGTTCTGAATGCGGGTGAGGGTGGTAGCTCCTCTGGAGAGTACAGCCATAGCCAAGTGCATCTTATTGGTGGCTCAGCTGTGGAGGTGAGGGGAAGAGGATGGTAACAAAAGCCTTAGTAATGGGGGAATTCAATAGTTAGGGAAACAGATGTGATTCTAGGATGAAATGTTGCCTTCCTAGTGCCGGAAGCAAGAAATGATGTGGAGATGCCGGCGTTGAACTGGGGTGAGTACAGTAAGAAGTCTTACAACACCAGGTTAAAGTCCAACAGGTTTGTTTCAAATCACTAGCTTTCGGAGCAGTGCTCCTTCCTCAGGTGAATGAACACCTTTCATTCACCTGAGGAAGGAGCAGTGCTCCGAAAGCTAGTGATTCGAAACAAACCTGTTGGACTTTAACCTGGAGAAGCAAGAAAGACACTGAGCAGCTGCCGTACATTCTGAGGTGGGAGGGCAAACAACAGACATTCATATTAGTATTATTGACCTTGGTAGAAAGAGAGATGAGGTCCTGCAGGCAAATTTTAATTACTTAACCTAGTTTAAGTTATGGGTACCTAACATTATAGCAATGTTAAAGCTTGGTTAGATGTGGGGGGTTATTGTATTTGGGGGAAATCCAATGTATAATTTCTGCTTGTTGTGTTTTTGTTTCTTTTTCTTGTGGGGGGGGGGGGTTTGTTGAAAATTTGTTGAAAAATTTGAATAAATATATTTTCAAAAAAAAAGTTTGGTTAGATAGAGTAGGTTTAATATTAGCCCTCAATAACAGAAACAGGTTAAGGTTGATCTTCCATTATAAGTTAAATAAAATGAAGATAACTAGCCATAATTTTGCAATAAAGGTCTTTTGATTCATTGGATATGGGCACTGTTGGCTAGGCCAGTATTTATTGATCATCCCTAATTGCCCTTGAATGCCATTTAAAGAGTCAACCGGTGGATCTGGAGTCACATGTAGGCCAGACTAAAGGACATTAATGAACCAGATGGGTTTTAAAACAATCGGTAATGATTAAACTTCTAATTTCAGATTTTAATTGATTAAAACTTAATCATCTGCTATTGGTGGAGTTTGAACCAGGGTCCCCAGAGCATTACTCTGGATTATTAGTCCAGTGACAATAAAGTCAGTTCTGACAATAAAGGAGGGTTAAGGCTATCCCTAACAGTAAAACAATGTTAAACCCAGTCTTATATTATAGTATTTTATGTCTGATGCATGAGCTGAATTATTTTTTTAAATTGGCTGCTCATAAAACAGCTAGTTGATGGCGTTAAAGTACAATGTTAAATTTAACTAGAAAATTGCCACTAGAACCTAAGTAATTGCCATTTCATGGTTGCTAATCAATTAACATGTAAGATAGCATCTGCCATTTTGCTGTTTTAAGAATCTTTAACTGATTATCTCAATGGAACTGTTCGACTTGCCAATGATTATGTGTTAATAACCTGCCAACTTTATTAATGGCCTACATAATATTAGCTAGTTATCTTTGTCTTCATCCATTAGCATTTTCCTGTTTCTCCCCACGCCCTCTCGTTAGATACTTGAGGAGGGGAGGTGTGCAAGTTTCTTTCCATGCAACTAGCATTCTTTTTTTAAAATAAATTTAGAGTACCCAATTATTTTTTTCCAATTTAGGGACAATTTAGTGTGGTCAATCCACCTGCCCTGCACATCTTTGGGTTGTGGGGGTGAGACCCACGCAGACATGGGGAGAATGTGCAAACTCCACACGGACAGTGACCCGGGGCCAGGTCCTCAGCGCCATGAGGCAGCTGTGATAACCACTGCGTCACCGTGCCGCCCAGAACCAGCACTCTCACGGTGCAATGAACTACCACTCTAACCAAAAACAATATTGCTATGACCACTGTGAAGAGACAAAGGTTATTGGAAAACAGTAATTAATTTCTAGGTAGCTAATAGTCTACAGGATATTTGAAATGCAATAAAATAGTGTTTCCGTATCAATTCTCCACTAGCACTTTCCAAATAACAAGACAAATGTTTCCCTTTTATTAGTTCCCATTATTAACTATTTTAACATATAACCATAGTAACTAAATTAGAAAATTCCATTAGTCATATCACCAAGTATTATTTGTTCTCTTTTTTTGCCCAACCATGTGATTTACCTTACTTTTCCAGTTTCTTCCATGCGATCTTCAACACGTATGCTTATTCTCATGTTCTTCCTTGAAGTGGGCTTTTATGATAATTATTTATCAAAAATGAATTTTACTGGATTATTAGATGCTTGCAGCCCAAAGAGAGTGTGTGAATATTGTCCTACCACAAGCTGCCAAATGCTATTTCAGGCTGGTTTCACTGCTAAAGACTCGAGGAACCAATCAGAAGATTTAAGGGGTTGTATGCTGTGACTCTGAATGTTATATCCGCCTACTCCTCACCCTATGTTACACTGACCTTGAAAGCTACTCATTTAAATTCTTGCAAATAGCTGTAGATAAATGGTGAACATGTTTTATTAAGTTTAGATAGCAGTTCATATATATGTTAGATTATACAAAACACCCACAAAATATGTTTAAAACTATATCACTGTGCAATGTCCAAACGTGGATTTTCACAATTTTGCATTACAAGTACACCCCCAACTACAGCAACAGTTACCTGGTACAAGCACCTCCTTACACATTCCTTAGTCATACCAGATAAAGGAATGATAAATTCAGAGTCTTCTTTGATACAGTCACTTCTTTTGAATTAAAGTTTGCATAGCCGTGCAGAGTAGAACTCACCTTACCTCGAATTTTCCGGCACAATTTGTGTTGAGGCAGATTTAATGGCAGTGGGGAACTTTGACCAAATACAATGTTTGAAAAGCACCTTGCTGGGAATCTTCTGGCACTGTTCTGTCTGATGGTGAAGGCTCCACTGCTTACTTAGGCTTGAGGTTGAAATGCCAACTTGGGTACTGAGATCCCCATCAGAGGACCTGCACTTTGAAAGAAGATCCGGCCAGCTGGGGACAGTTGTCCTTATAGCCTATAGTTTAAAATTGGAGTCAGGCACATCAGCATGAAAGGGATTGAGGAAGTTTCACGTGCACCACTTTAACTTCCCAACCCCCTACGTTCTGGTTAGGAGCAATGGGGTGGGGCGGGGGGGGGGGGGGGGGGGGGGAGTTAAAACTGTTCTTAACAAAAACAAGTAGACCACAACAGTGATAGCTCATGTAAGCTTGTTGAGTAATATAAGAATGTTGAAATTTGGGTCACTCATGCTGTGCCTAGATCTGATTACCTCACTCTGAAGCTATCTTCATTACAGTTGTAGCTAAAACTCTCTTTTGCTTTCTCACAGTGCATTGGAATAATGACATTAAAAATGGGATAAAAGAAATTTGGGATTTTCCACATTTTTGCAATAAAAGGGGAAAGATGTTTCCAGACAGTTTCTACCACAAAAATAGGTCAATGTGAAACCACTATTCCTTTCCAAAGTGCAATGTGTGCTGACTCATGTTTGCAGATTCACATCGACAGCCACTGCTCCAGCTGTCAGTCTCTGCAGTAAATCAGACTGTTTGTAAATCCGACTGTGTGGGCTGAATTTTTCAGATGACAGGGGTTTGCCTCCTACACGATTCGACGGGGAACACATGCCCGCCGATTCCGACGGCCCCGGGGGCAATTTACACTCCAATGAGCATAGCTTTGCTGCAGATGGGGTTTCTGCCCTTCGATCAGAAATAAGTCCCATCTTAGAGAGCTGCCAGCCAATTTGATTGAACAGCGGTTCTCCAGCCCCTGCAGCGACAGCGCTGCAGTGAACACAACTGGAGATATTTGACTGAGCCTAAGTGCCAGAATCAGAGGACAAAATAAGTGCAAGGGGTCCTAGGGCAAGGAGGGTAGAGCAGACCAGGAAGTAGCAGGCAGGGGTGATTCGGTCATGGGGGAGAGGCTGGGGATGGGGGGCAGTCAGCAGGTCACTGGGCCTTCAGAGGAGGACATCCCAGAGAAAAGGGCGCCTTTGATGGAAGCGCCCCCCCACACTTCCCACATCCCACCCGATTCTTTGTGGCCTTCCCCCACAGAGATTCAATGTTCCCACCAGCCTAAAAAGGGGAACATAAAGGTAAATCCCAAAGTCTTTGATGGGCATGAAAATAGTAAAAGTGCGGTAAAAGGAGGAGTAGGGCCGATTAATAAAAAAAAGTTTTTATTCTCCTTTTTCACATTTTCACCAAAGTTTACCCCCAGCAGTAAACGGTAACGGATACAATGTCAAACCCCTTACTAACAACAACGATCCCATCCTCCCATCAACCCCCACACAACAGCCCGCATGGCAATATAAGCATCAAATAAAAAAAATGAATCAGGAATCGCCCATGGACATCATTAACATATATAGTCCACTCCCAACACCCCCCCTAATATTCAAGACCATCCAATCCCCAAATATGTACAATGAATGACACCCATGAATTGTAAACCCCCCACCCTCCCTCCCAGACTCCTCCCCTCCACTTCCTCTCGAAAACACCTCACCCAGTATCGGCCCCTTCCCCCAACTTTTCACCCCAGCTCGGCTCATCGAAAGCTGTTCTGCCAGGCTCTAATGGTCGCAGCCCCCCCCCCCCCCCTACCTCACTCCCTGTGGTGAATGAATTGCTGTAACAATTCACCATGTGCATATCTGTATTACGCTGTTGCCGATGTGGGCTCCACCTATGGACCATTGTAAGGTATTTCCTCAGAAACGAGATTGGAGACAATTGAAGGCTTTAATACGCTAGATGTTTCCCCCAACATGAAGCAATTAGTCATTAGTCGATCGGGGGCCCTGGTCGTCCTCTGCGATCGTCGTAGCTTTGGTGGTGATGGAGGTTCGGGCGTCTGTGACTCCGGGAGTGTGGTTTCGGCTTCTGTGGCAGCTTCATCACCCCGAGACGTGGCCGGTGGAAAGGCCGACTGACCTGGGAAGGGGGCGGCTGTGGGGTGCGCCGGTGGTCAGGGCCTAGACGGGGACGGTGGAAGAACCAATCCACCTGGGAAGGGGGCAGCTGTGGGGTGCGCCGGTGGGAGGGAAGGTGGGTCTGATGGCTGGGGGGGGGGGGGGGGGGGGATCCAGCGGGTGCCAGGTCCCGTAGGGAGACAGTATCCTGTCGGCCGTCGGGGTACGCCACATAGGCGTATTGAAGGTTAGCGTGGAGGAGATGGACTCTCTCGACCAATGGGTCTGATTTGTGCGCCCGCACATGTTTTCGGAGCAGGACGGGTCCGGGAGCTGCCAGCCAGGTCAGGAGCGAGGTCCCAGAGGAGGACATCCTGGCAAAGATAAGGAGACATTTGTGAGGTGTTTGGTTGGTCGTGGTACAGAGCAGTGACCGAATGGAGTGGAGGACATCTGGGAGGACTTCCTGCCAGCGGGAGACTGGGAGATTCCTGGACCGCAGGGGGAAGACCGTCCCATTCTCCCTCTCTACCTGTCCGTTTCCCCGGGCATTGTAACTGGTCGTCCTGCTCGAGGCAATGCCCTTGCTGAGCAGGAATTGACGCAGTTCATCGCTCATAAAGGAGGACCCCCTATCACTGTGAATGTAGGCGGGGAAACCGTACAGCATAAAGATACTATGGAGGGCTTTTATGACGGTGGTTGCGGTCATGTTGGGGCAGGAGATGGCGAATGGGAACCGGGAGTACTCGTCAATCACGTTCTGGAAGTACGTGTTGCAGTCGGTGGAGGGGAGGGGGCCTTTGAAATCCATACTGAGGCGTTCAAAGGGACGGGAAGCCTTTATCAGGTGCGCTTTCTCTGGCCTGTAGAAGTGCGGCTTGCACTCCATGCAGATTTGGCAATTCCTGGTGGCTGTCCTGACCTCCTCAATGGAGTTGGGCAGGTTGCGGGTCTTGATGAAGTGGAAAAATCGAGTGACCCCCGGGTGGCAGAGGTCCTCGTGGAGGGCTTGGAGGCGGTCCACTTGTGCGTTGGCACATGTGCCGCGGGATAGGGCATCAGGAGGCGCGTTTAGCTTCCCGGGACGATACAAGATCTCATAGTTGGAGGTGGAGAGTTCGATCCTCCACCGTAAGATCTTATCGTTTTTTATCTTGCCCCGCTGTGCATTATCGAACATGAAAGCAACCGACCGTTGGTCAGTGAGGAGAGTGAATCTCTTGCCGGCCAGGTAATGCCTCCAATGTTGCACTGCTTCTACTATGGCCTGAGCCTCCCTTTTGACTGAGGAATGGCGGATTCCGGAGGCGTGGAGGGTGCGTGAGAAGAAGGCCACAGGTCTGCCCGCTTGGTTAAGGGTGGCCGCCAGAGCTACGTCGGAGGCGTCGCTCTCGACCTGGAAGGGGAGGAACTCGTCGATGGCGCGCATCGTGGCCTTTGCAATGTCTGCTTTGATGTGGCTGAAGGCCTGGCGGGCCTCTATCGACAGGGGAAAAACTGTGGATTGGATCAGTGGACGGGCCTTGTCCGCATAGTTGGGGACACACTGGGCATAGTAGGAAATAAAACCTAGGCAGCGCTTCAGGGCCTTGGAGCAGTGCGGGGGGGGGGGGGGGAACTCCATAAGGGGGCGCATGCGTTCAGGGTCGGGGCCTATCACTCCATTACGCACTACGTAGCCGAGGATCGCTAGGCGGTCGGTGCTGAACACGCATTTATCCTTGTTATACATGAGGTTAAGGATTTTTGCGGTTTGGAGGAATTTTCGGAGGTTGGTGTCGTGGTCCTGCTGGTCGTGGCCTCAGATGGTGACATTATCGAGGTACGGGAATGTGGCCCGTAAACCGTACCAGTCAACCATTCGGCCATCTCTCGTTGGAAGACCGAGACCCCGTCAGTGACACCGAAGGGAACCCTTAAGAAGTGGTAGAGCCGCCCATCTGCTTCGAAGGCAGTGTATTTGCGGTCACTAGTGCGGATGGGGAGCTGGTGGTAGGCGGACTTAAGATCCACCGTGGAGAAGACCTTGTAATGCACGATCCTGTTGACCAGGTCGGATATGCGGGGGAGAGGGTACGCGTTGAGCTGCGTAAACCTGTTCATGGTCTGACTGTAGTCGATGACCATCCTGTACTTCTCCCCGGTCTTTACAACTACTACTTGAGCTCTCCAGGGGCTGTTGCTAGCCTCAATGACACCTTCCTTCAGTAACCGTTGGACCTCTGACCTAATAAAGATCCGGTCCTGGGCACTGTACCGTCTGCTCCTGGTGGCGACAGGTTTGCAATCCGGGGTGAGGTTCGCAAACAGGGAAGGAGGATCGACCTTGAGGGTTGCGAGACTGCAGATAATGAGAGGGGTATAGGGCCGCCGAATTTGAAAGTTAGACTCTGGAGGTTGCACTGAAATCCAACCCTAGGAGTATGGCCGCGCAGAGGTGGGGAAGGACGTAGAGTCGGTTGTTTTTGAACTCCCTTCCTTAGACTGTGAGGTTAGCTACACAAAACCCCTTGATCTCTACTGAGTGAGATCCGGAGGCCAGGGAGATTTTTTGATTAACGGGGTGGACGGGGAGAGAACAGCGTCTTACCGTGTCGGGGTGTATGAAGCTCTCCGTGCTCCCAGAGTCGATTAGGCAGAACGTTTCATGCCCATTGATAAGCACCGTCCTCGTAGCAGTCGATAGTGTTCGGGCCCGAGACTGCTCCAGGGTCACCGAGGCTACTCGTGGCAGCAGTTGAATGTTTTCTTTAGGCGGTGTGTGGTCAGCCGAGCTGGGGTACTGGGAGTCCATCCAAGATGGCGGCGCCCATTGGTCGCACATGGCTGGGGGTGCACAAAATGGCGGTGTCCATCCATCGCACGTGGCGTCCGCGGGACAAGATGGCGGTGCCCGGAGGCCGCAGGTAACCCGGGAGGAGGAAGATGGCGGCGCCCGCTGGCCGCACGGGGTCCGTGGAGAGGGTTGTGGTGGCGGTCCGTATTTGCCGCCGGAGACCACAGCAACCGCCCGGGCCTGGCATACCGCCGAAGTGGCCCTTTTTACCGCATCCCTTGCAGGTGGATGAACGGATCGGCCAGCGCTGTCGGGGGTGCTTGGCTTGCCCGCACAAATAGCAGCAGGGCCCCTCAGGGTTGCCAGGCTATCTTGCAGCATAAGCTTGTGGGGGGATGGGAGATGTCTGCCGCGGGGAAGGTTCCACGCTGCCCGGTCGGGTCGTAAGCGCGGGCGTTTCGGGAGGCCCGTGCCTCCTTGAGGCCTAGTGTTTCTTTCTTCAGCAATCGCTGGCGGATTTGGGAGGACAGCATACCTGCAACAAAAGCGTCCCGGATCAAAAGTTCTATGTGGTCGCTCGCCGAAACTTGCGGGCAGCTGCAGTTTCTCCCCAACACCAGGAACGCACGGTAGAATTCTTCCAGTGATTCCCCAGGGATTTGTCGCCTCCTCGCTAGCAGATGTCCGGCATAGACCTGGTTTACAGGGCGAATATAATATCCTTTCAGCAGCTCCATTGCTGCATCAAAATCATCCGGGTCCTCGATGAGGGTGTAGATTTCTGGGCTCAATCTCGAGTGCAGGACTTGAAGTTTCTGTTCTCCCGTGGGTGTGTTTTAGGCCATTCCGAGATATCCGCTGAAACATGCCAGCCAGTGCTTGAAGGTTGCCGCTGAGTTTGCCGCATGGGGGCTGAGTTGCAGACACTCCGGCTTGATTCGGAGCTCCATTCTTTTAAACCTAGCGTATTAAATTGATGCACGATCAATAACCTCAGAAACGAGATTGGAGACAATTGAAGGCTTTAATACGCTAGATGTTTCCCCCAGCAGTGCAGGTACAGAAGAAAGCTGCTGGGGCGGCACGGGCGCTTATACCCCGCCTTGCAGGGCGGAGCTAACATACAAGCTTAACCAATGGGAACAAGTACATTCTCCACCAATGGTATTCCGGCATTACTAGGTACCGTAATCCTCCTAACACAGACTACCACACCTATGATGTAACATGTTGGGGCCTGTGTGGGCTCTGCCTCTGGCTCCGCCCCTTGAGGGGAGGTATAAGGAGCAGTCGACCCGTAGGCGGCTCCCACTAACAGATCAGTCGCAGGCAGGCACTATTCTAGTTGATTAAAGCCAGTTTACTTCTACTCCTGGTTTCGTGTGAATTGATGGTCGCATCAATTTAATCAACTACAACGCCATTATGGAATCGGCCCTCAAACCTGACCGACTGGAACTTGATCCACAGGCCGCGGAGGTGAAAGAGATTTTTTTGCACTGGCTCCGCTGTTTCAAGACCTACCTCGCCGCGTCCTCCTCGCCTTCCGTCACCGACGAACAGAAGCTGAGTCTTCTCCACACACGGGTGAGCCATCGAATCTCTGTTCAACTCGAGGAAGCCTCCACCTACGCAGACGCCCTCGCTATGCTAGAGCGCCTCTACATAAGGCCCGTGAACGAGGTATACGCACGGCATCGCCTCACCACTCGCCGCCAGTGTCCCGGGGAATCGCTGGAAGAGTACCTACGCGACCTCAAAGTCCTTGCACGAAGTTGCAATTACCAGGCCGTTACGGCCACTCAACATATGGACCTCGCTGTCCGCGACACCTACGTGGCTGGAATCAGGCCCAACTACGTGAGACAGCGCCTACTCAGAAAAGGTGCCCTAGACCTGGAAGAGAAGGTAAAATTAGCCTCCTCTCTGGAAGTAGCATTCCAAAGCCTAACGCGTTCCTGTCCGATCACACGACCCCCTCGTGGACCCCCGACCAAAGAATACCCCGGGCCTGTGCCACGCGGCTGCCCGCCCACCATGGGGGGCTACCCTGTTATTTCTGCAGCCAGCCTCAACACCCCCGGCAACGCTGCCCGGCCCGGAATGCAAACTGCAGCGACTGCGGGAAAAAAGGACATTTTGCTAAAGTTTGCCTGGCCAGGTCCAAAAACTCTAAATCACAGGTGCGACCCTCAGACATACAGGCCCACAGGTCCCGCAGTGTGGCAACAACGTGTCTGCCAGCTCCGCCCCCCCCCCCCCCACCCCCGGACATGTCATCGGCCTCGTGTTGTCCGTGGGGGCAGCCATCTTCCAGCCCGCACAGCGTGTGCGACTCACAGGGCATGCCATCTTGGCCATCCTCGCCCACGCGGCCCATCTTGTGCGATTCATGGGGGCCGCCATCTTGGACGCCATCTTCCTCACCACCCGACACGTGCGACCGACGAGGGCCGCCACCTTGGCCGCAATCTGCAACGCCGCCCGACACGTGCGACCAACGGGGGCAGCCATCTTGGAACCGCCCCAGCATCTCCGACCACACCGGCTATCCGCAACTCAGCACGGTCACCCTTGACCAGCCGCGACCCAAACATCCCCGGAGCTCTATGATGACCGTCCGGGTAAACGGACACGAAACACCCTGCCTCTTCGACTCCAGGAGCACAGAAAGCTTCATTCATCCATACATGGTAAGACGCTACTCACTCCCAATCTTCCTGGTGAATCAAACCATCTCCCTCGCCTCCGGGTCGCACTCGGTGCTGGTCCGGGTGTGCACTACCGCAACCCTCGCAATACAGGGCGCCGAGTACGCCAATTTTAAATTATGTGTACTTCCCGACCTCTGTGCTCCTCTTCTATTGGGACTGGATTTCCAATGTAACCTCAGGAGCCTAACCCTGAAGTTCGCCGGGCCCCTACTCCCACTCACCGTATGTAGCCTCGCGACCCTAAAGGTCGACCCTCCCCCGCTCTTCGCAAATCTCACGGCGACTGCAAACCAGTTGCCACCAGAAGCAGGCGGTACAGCATCTAAGATAGGACTTTTATCAGGTCCGAGGTCCAGCGACTCTTGCGGGAGGGAATCATCGAGGCCAGCAATAGCCCCTGGAGAGCCCAGGTGGTGGTCATCAGGACCGGGGTAAAGAACCAGATGGTTGTAGATTACAGCCAAACCATAAACCGGTACACGCACCTCGATGCGTACCCCCTTCCTCGGATCGCAGACATGGTTAATCAGATCGCATACTACCGGGTGTTCTCCACGGTGGATCTAATGTCTGCGTACCACCAGCTCCCAATCCGCTCGGGGGACCGCCACTACACGGCTTTTGAGGCAGACGGCCGCCTCTTCCACTTCCTCCGGGTCCCCTTTGGCATCACGAACCGGGTCTTGGTCTTCCAAAGAACGATGGACCGAATGGTGGACCAGTACGGGCTGCGGGCCACATTTCCGTACTTGGTCAACGTCACCATCTGCGGCCATGATCAGCAGGACCACGATGCCAACCTCCAGAGATTTCTCCAAACCGCCCGAACCCTTAACCTCACTTACAACAAGGAGAAATGCGTTTTCCGTACAACCAGACTAGCCATCCTCAGCAAAGTCGTGGAAAACGGGGTTCTAGGACCCGACCCCGACTGTATTCGCCCCCTCCTGCAACTCCCCCTTCCCCACTGCCCCAAGGCCCTGAAAAGATGCCTCGGGTTCTTTTCATATTACGCCCAGTGTGTTAAGTAATGGGTTAAAAGACATTGCAATTAGTTGTCTCATTTATGTTAAGTATCCATTAATTGGCACTGATATGTAAAGGGACTTCAGGTGGCCTCTGTCAGATGATGTACAGTGAGAGTTTTGTGCAAAGGCTGTTGGAAGGAAATAAATGTGTGTTTGTGAAAAAGGAACAGAACTTTAGACTCTTCATATCACAGCAACTAAAACATCTAACAATTGGTAGCAGAGGATGGTTGCTGTGTAAATGTGAAGGGTTGAAAGATACAACTTTCCAGATCAAACCAAGGAGTGAGTGAGAAAAAAAAAAAAGGGATATATGGCTGAACCGAGGATGAAGATGGCTGGATATGACTATCCTCCCTTATTTTCTGAAAGGGAATCGTACGACCAATGGAGAAGTGCAGTAGTTATGTGGACTAAGGTAACTGCTTTGGGAAAGAGAAAACAAGGTATGGCATTGGCTCTTTCTCTACCATATGGCAGTAAAATCTGAAACAAAGTACTTTCTGAGCTGGAATTGGAAGAGTTAGACTCAGAAGACGGTCTGGAGACTTTATTACATTATATGGATAAGATTTATAAGAAAGATGACTTGTTAAGTGCGTATGAAGCATGGTCGGATTTTGACAAGTTCTGGAAAATGGAGGATATCTCCATGGAAGACTATATAATGGAATTTGGCAGACTATATAAAAGACTGCAGAAACACAACCTGGAATTTCCACAGTCTGTGTTGGCCTTTAAACTACTTGACTGTGCTAGAGTGAGCAACATAGATAGGCTCCTGGTTTTGACAGGAGTTCAGTTTACTGATAAGGATACCTTATTCGAACAGATGACAAAGACTTTACAAAAGTTTCTGGGGAAACATTCGATTCCGATGGCTCTGATGACCCAAATAGGTCAGCCTGCAATAAGGCAGAATATGGAAGATACACTACTAACAGGATGGCGAAATCGTATGGCTACGAACAAGGCTCAGGACTATAGAAGGAGACAGAGACAAGGAAATTATGAAGACAGAAACCCAGTTAGAACAATAGGAAGATGAACCCCAGAAATGAACGGGGCATGATAAATCGATGTTTTCGATGTGACTCTCAATACCATTATGCTTTCAACTGTCCAACTCGTTATGATAGAGTGTTTGAGGTGACACATGACACGGAAGAGTCAGAAGAGGAAAAAGATAGTGACCAGAAAGAAGGCATTGTCCTATTGACAAGCAGTTTTACGCTGGTAATGAGGGTGTTGGTTGCAGAATCCTTCAACTGTGCTGTATTGGACAGTGGCTGCACATCTACTGTGTGTGGAATTGACTGGTTAAAATGTTACCTGGACTCTTTGAATGCTGAAAATCGTAACAAGGTTAAGGAATTTGAAAGTTCCACAGGTTTCAGGTTTGGGGATGATAATACTCTGAAGTCGCTGAAAAGAGACTGGTGTATCCCTTGCAATATTGCCGGAGTGAATCATTTCATTAGCACGGATGTTGTATCAAGTGAGATACCTTTGCTTCTGAGCAGACCGTCGATGAAGAAAGCACACATGAAACTGGATATGGAACAGGATCAGGCAACAGTTTTTGGAAAGACGGTGGACTTACAATTTACACAGTCGGGACACTATTGTATTCCATTATTGACAAATGATATTTCAAATAGAGTGGTTAAGGATGTGTTAATGGCAGTTGAAAATGGAAATGTAGCTGATAAAAAGCTTGTGGTATTAAAACTGCAAAAGCAATTTGCACATCCGTCTCCTCGGAGGCTGAAAAATGTATTAAAGGATGCAGGAGTAAGGGATAACGACTATACTAAACTGATAGAACAGGTTAGTGACAGCTGTGAAGTTTGTAGGAAGTACAGAAGGACACCAGCACGACCGATAGTAACCCTACCTTTGGCCAGGGATTTTAACGATATTGTGGCCATGGACCTTAAGATCTGGGATAAAGCAAATAATATATTTATTTTGCATTTTATAGATTTAACAACCAGATTTAGTCCATCAACGATTGTACGAAGTAAAGAAAAGAAAGTAATTCTGGATCAAATCGTGAAAAATGGATAGGGACAGGAATGGGTCCACCGGCAAAATTCCTTACGGACAATGGGGGAGAATTTGCGAATGATGAGTTTAGGGATATGTGTGAAAACATGAATATCAGAGTTATGAATACGGCTGAAGAGGTGCAGTGCGGCATTGTATATCCAGCGAAGCTGAGGGTGACTTACAAGCTCAGGGACTTTTATTTTGGAACGGCGGAAGCAGCGGAGGAGTTTGCGAAGGCAGAAGGACTGTGGCAGAACTGACAAATTGAGGAATGATCATGTGCCGATGTAACCTCATGACTGTATTTTCTTCTTTTTTTTGTATCACTGCGCGCGGGTGTAGAGGCTAAAGGAGCCAATGTTGCATATATTTGGACAAGGAAAGGGACGGGACTTTCACTCGAAAGGAGGGCTCTTTGGGGTGTAGGTGGATATGTGGGGTTTGTGTGCTAAAAGAGGATCTTTGGGCTTTCCTAGGGCCGGGCAAGGGGGAAAGGGACCCGGGCGGGGGCCTCCATGCTGGCCGGTTTAAGCCGGCCAGTGAACGGGAGTGAGGTGGGGGGAGGGGCTGCGGCCATCGGAGCCTGACAGAACAGGGTCCGAGTGGTCTAGCCGGGGTGGAAAGTTGGGGGGAGGGAACCGAGGATGGGGGAGGGAACCGAGGTTGGGAGGATGAGTTTTACAAGAGGCATTGGATGGGAGGAGCTGGAGACTTTGGGGGGGGGGGGGTACAACTTTGGGGTATCATGTACGGTACTCTCTTAGAGGCTGGATGGCGTTGGTTGGGGGGGTGGGTGGGATGGGGTGGCGAGCCATGTAGATTAAGGGTGACTACGGGTAATCCCTGATTCCTTTTTGTCATTTGTTTATGTAAACAGGCGGGTTGAGGTTTGGGGGTTGGTGGGCGGATGGGATCGTTGTTATTATGGGGATTGACATATCTTGTTGATTATTGTTTATTGATGATGGGTGTAAATGTGGGAGAAAACGTGAAAAAGGAGGAGAATTTAAGAAAAACATTTTTTAAAAATGAATACGGCTGCAGAAAGCCCATTTAGCAATGATGGCTGTGAAAGAAATCATGCTGTCATTGATGACATGATTTGGAAAATTTTGGCAGATCGACCAAATTGCAGGCTAAATTCAGCTTTAGCATGGGCAGTACATGCAAAGAATTCATTGCAGATGGTTGGGGGCTATAGTCCTTTTCAATTAGTGTTTGGTAGAAATCCTAAAATTCCATCCATTTTGGATGACCAGCCTCCAGCTTGGGAGGGGACTACAATTATCTCTGGTTTTGCTGAACAGTTAAATGCATTACATCGCAGTAGAAAAGCTTTTTTGGAAGCAGAAGTCTCTGAAAGAATTCGCAGAGCTTTAAGACATAACGTATGGCCATCAGGTGCCGCTTTTCAGCAAGGAGGCATGGTATACTATAAGAGAGACAATTCTAATGAATGGAAAGGCCCAGGGAAGATCATAGGCATAGATGGAAAAACAATTATTTTGCAACATGGTAATCAAACTGTTAGGGTACATTCATCAAGGATAATGGGTACAGATTACAAATTTGCAAACTTAGACAGAGCCGACAGACATGACGAGGAACCAGAATCATCTGGTACGCATGTGTTACAGAACTATGAGGACCAATTAATTGAGATAGACAGGGTTGCTGTGGAGGAACACAACACTTCTGATGAATTAGAACAGGCCATTTTTCCGAAAGGGCAACTGCCAAAAGTTGGTACAAAAGTGACATACTTGCCTGAAGGGTCTAGTCAATGGAAGGATGCAACTGTTATTAGTAGAGCAGGGAAGGCCACTGGAAAGTATAAACATTGGTTGAATGTACAGCATTCAGGGGAAGGAGTCAAGACAATGGATTGGGAAAACAAAGTTCAAAAATGGAGGGCACCGAAACGCAGTGCCAGTTCAGATAGTACATCGGATAGTGAACAGGTCCGCAGGAAAAGGTCGAGAACTATTGAAAGGACATCCCACAGCAGAAGGGAAAGATCAAGCAGTAGCAGTACAGAACGAGATACCAGGCGGGAGAGGGGATGTAGTTTATCAAGATCTCGGAACATGAGTAAGATTACGAATACTAATAGGTGTAGAAGCCCACATGAGATTTTCGTGGCTTCAAATAAATTAGATGAAAAAGTTATCAAAGAAGCTAAACAGCAAGAATTGCATAGTTGGTGTGAATTTGGAGTATACACGGAAGTACCGGATAGGAGACAAAGAGCTCTATCCCACAGATGGATTTGCACGGAAAAGGTTCTTCCGGATGGAACTTATGAGGCAAAGGCCAGGCTTGTGGCAAGGGGATTTGAAGAAAACTTAGAAGATCAGAATTTAAGGGTAGATTCACCTACAGCAGGAAAGATTATTTTAAAGATCTTGGCTCTATTAGCCACAAAGGCATGGGACTGCAAATCTATAGATATGAAACTGCCTTTTTGCAGGGGCATCAGCTCCAGAGAGACATTTTTCTCCTTCCTCCTAAAGAAGCAGCTAACACAGAAGGGGTACTCTGGAAGTTGAACAAATGTGTATATGGATTAAATGATGCATCTCGAGTCTGGTATTTTTCGGTAAGGTCAGTTTTGTTAAAGTTAGGCTGTTGCCAGTTGAAAGCAGATCCTGCAATGTTTTACTGGCACTATAAAGGAAATCTTTCTAGCATTTTTATTATGCATGTCGATGATTTTTTTGTGGGGTGGGACTAGTGATTTTGAAGCTATTGTAATCTCTGGTTTGAGGAAAGAATTCAGGGGCGAAATTCTCCCCAAACGGCGCGATGTCCGCCGACTGGCGCCCAAAACGGCGCCAATCAGGCGGGCATCGCGCCGCCCCAAAGGTGCGGAATGCTCCGCATCTTTGGGGGCCAAGCCCCAACATTGAGGGACTAGGCCGGCGCCGGAGGGATTTCCGCCCCGCCAGCTGGCGGAAACGGCCTTTGTTGCCCCGCCAGCTGGCGCGGAAATGACATGTCGGGGCGGCGCATGCGCGGGAGCGTCAGCGGCCGCTGACAGTTTCCCGCGCATGCGCAGTGGGGAGAGTCTCTTCCGCCTCTGCCATGGTGGAGACCGTTGCGGAGGCGGAAGGGAAAGAGTGCCCCCACGGCACAGGCCCGCCCGCGGATCGGTGGGCCCCGATCGTGGGCCAGGCCACCGTGCGGGCACCCCCCACGGTCAGATCGCCCCGCGCCCCCCCAGGACCCCAGAGCCCGCCCACGGCGCCTTGTCCCGCCGGTAAATAGGTACTCTAATTTACGCCGGCGGGACAGGCAATTTATCGGCGGGACTTCGGCCCATCCGGGCCGAAGACTTCGGCAACCGGCGGGGGCAGGATTCACGGCAGCCCCCGGCGATTCTCCAACCCGGCGGGGGGTCGGAGAATGACGCCCCAGGATTGGGAGTCAGGCTTCCGGTGCATTTAAATATATTGGACTGGAAATTGGACAGACTAAGTTATGGGCAACTTTGCATCAGCAATCTTATTTGGAAAGCATCAGCCCAATAGCAATTAGTTGTAGCCGAGTTTCACAAAAAGACGCAATGGTTTCAAAGATAGAAAAAGTGCAACTGCAAAGTTTAATTGGGCAACTGAACTGGTTAGGTAGACAGACTAGACCGGACGTGAGTTTTGATGTCTTAGAGTTGAGTACAAAAATGAATGATCCCAAAGTGGAAGACACAATAAGAGCAAATAAAGCATTGGCCAAACTAAAAATGCAGGAGTGTGTTTTGAAGTTCCCGGTTTTAGGTGACCTTAGGCACTTGAAACTCATAGTTTATAGTGATGTGTCCTACGCAAATTTATGGGATGGGGTTTCAAGCGCAGGAGGTTTTATAATTTTCCTTTTGGGGAACAATGGTAAATGTTGCCCACTTGTGTGGGAAACAAAGAAAATAAGGAGAGTGGTAAAAAGCACTTTGGCTGCTGAGATGTTAAGCCTTGTAGAGGCGGTGGATATGGTCTTTTATATAAGTATGATATTGACAGAAATTTTGGGATTAGGGGATTTGGGTAATATACCTATTGACTGTCACATTGACAATAAATCCCTGTGGGAAAATGTGCACTCTACAAAAAGTGTCAATGAAAAGAGGTTACGGATAGACATCGCAAGTTTGAAGCAGATGTTGGACAGAGGGGAAATAACAAAAATTAAATGGGTCGACAGGAGCTATCAACTGTCGGACTGTTTTACGAAAAAAGGGGTGAGTTCACAGAAACTTTTGGATATTGTTAATGAAGGGCGCTTGTTTCTGTGACTGTTTTTTTTTTTCTTTCTCGTCCAAAGAAAAAAAAAGGGGGGGGGAAATCAGGTGTGTGTTTTTGAGTTTCTTGAAATTTTGTTTTCACCTAATTATTTTTATTCCTCCAAGGAAGGGGAGACTGTTAAGAGACATTGCAATTAGTTGTCTCATTTATGTTAAGTATCCATTAATTGACAGGGGCTTTAGGTGGCCTCTGTCAGGCGAAAGAAAGTGAGAGTTTTGTGCAAAGGCTGTTGGCAGGAAATAAATGTGTGTTTGTGAAAAAGGAACAGAACATTTAGACTCTTCATATCACAGCAACTAAAACGTCTAACACAGTTGGTCCCCAACTTTTCAGACAAAGCTCACCCACTAATCAAGGCCACCATCTTCCCACTGGCGGCTAAGGCCCGCCAGGCCTTCAGCTGCATCAAGGCGGATATCGCCAAAGCCGCGATGGGCGCGGTGGACGAGTCCGTCCCCTTCCAGGTGGAGAGTGTCGCACAGAGGTCACCCTCGCCGTTACCCTCAATCAGGCAGGCCAGTAGCATTTTTTTCACGAACCCTCACCACCTCCAAAATTCGACACTCCTCAGTCGAAAAGGAAGCCCAAGCCATTGTGGAAGCCGTGCGCCACTGGAGGCACTACCTCGCTGGTAGGAGGTTTACCCTCGTCACCGACCAACGATCGGTAGCCTTCATGTTCGATAATACGCAGCGGGGCAAGATCAAGAATGATAAGATCTTGAGGTGGAGGATCAAACTCTCCACCTATAATTACGATATAGTATATCGTCCTGGGAAGCTCAACGAACCCCCAGATGCCCTGTCCCGTGGCTCATGCGCTAGCGCGCAAGATGACCGCGCGCCACCCGGGGGGGTCACCCGGCTTCTCCACTACATCAAGGCCCGCAACCTGCCCTACTCCACTGAGGAGGTCAGAGCCATGACCAGGGTCTGCCAAATCTGTGCGGAGTGTAAGCCGCACTTCTATCGACCAGATAAGGCCCACCTGGTAAAGGCATCCCGGCCCTTTGAGCGCCTCAGTATCGATTTCAAAGGGCCCCTTCCCTCCAACAACCTCAACACATATTTCCTCAACATCATCGACGAGTTCTCCCGCTTCCCCTTTGCAATCCCTTGCCCCGACATGCCCGCGGCCACCGTCATTAAAGCCCTGCATAGGGTCTTCACCCTGTTTGGTTTCCCCATGAGCTCGCCGTTCATGAGCGACGAACTTCGTCAGTACCTGCTCAGTAAGGGCATCACCCCTGAGCAGGACTACCAGTTATAACCCCAGGGGAAACAGGCAGGTGGAGAGGGAGAACGCGACGGTCTGGAAGATCATCCTCCTGGCCCTACGGTCTAGGAATCTCCCAGTTCCCCACTGGCAGGACATCCTCCCCGACGTACTCCACTCTATTAGGTCCCCACTTTGCACGGCCACAAACGAGACCCCTCATGACCGCCTATTTGTTTTCCCCAGGAAATCCACCTCCGGGGCTTTGCTTCCGCCCTGACTGAAGACACCGGGGCCTGTCCTGCTCCGCAACCAAGTCGGGAGCCATAAGTCCGACCCCCTGGTCGAGAGGGTCCAGCTCCTACACTCCAACCCCCAGTATGCATACATCGAACACCCCGACAGCCGACAGGATACGGTCTCTCTCCGGGACCTGGCACCCGCAGGTTCCACTACCACCGCCACCCCATCTTACCCCACCCAACCTACGCTGACCTGCGCCCCCGCCCCTACATGGCACTCGCACCCCCTCCCGCCCGCCAGTCCCCCTTCACCGACCCACAGGAATGAAGCCTCAGAAGACACGCTCCCGGAGTCCACGTCTGTGCCCACACCGGTGACTTCACTACCGATGCCAGCATGGCCGAGTTTGATGCCCGGGCCAGCTGCGATACCAGAGCTTCGGCGATCACAACGCACAATTTGTGCGCTGGACAGGCTGAACTTATGAACCCTTCACCCCTGCCGGACTCCATTTTTTAACAGGGGGTGAATGTGGTGAATGTATTGCTGTAACAATTCACCATGTGCATATCTGTATTACACTGTTGTTCATGTGGGCTCCACCTATGGACCATTGTAATGTATTCCCTATGATGTAGCATGTTGGGGCCTGTGTGGGCTCCACCCCTAGCTCCACCCCTTGAGGGGAGGTATAAAGAGCAGTCGACCTGTAGGCGGCTGCCACTAACAGATCAATCGCAGGCAGGCACTGTTCTAGTTGATTAAAGTCACAGTTTACTTCTACTCCTAGTTTTGTGTGAATTGATGGTCACATCACTCCCGTTCACTGGCCGGCTTAAACCAGCCAATGTGGAGGTCCCGCCCGGGTCTCCTTCCCCCCTGCCCGGTCCCAGGAAAACAAAGAAATCCCCTTTGACACACAACCCCAGCATAAACACACAAGCCCCAAAAAACCATCATTGCAAAGGAAAGTCCCAACACTTACCTTGTCCCAATAGACAGCATCGACTCATTTAGTACATACAACAACATGCAGTGAAAAGATAAAGCTCCATACAGCTACATACTCTCCTACCAACCCCCTACCCTCAGTCCCATTTCTCAATTCTGCCACAGCCCTTCTGCCTTTGCAAACACCTCTGCCGCTGAGTAGGGCCGATTTAAAGGGAATTTACACAAGAGACAGCCGGCATGGCGGAGTCATTAAATGAATACTTTGAATCTGTCTTTATCAAGGAGGCAGATACGACCCAGGCCATAGGGACAGACAAGGAAACCCTGTCCCTAGAATGGTTCAAAATTGATAAGGAGAACATGTTGATTTCAAAGTTTTGCAATCCAGATGTGGGGATCCCAAAGTGCGCAGAGAAGACCAAGTCAGAAGAGGTCTTTTTTTTTTGTGCCCTTGTTTTGGATTTCCAGAGTGCCCCCTTTGGAGAGGTGAGGTACCCCTGTAGAGTTATGATTCAATTTGTGTTTAGTGGCCAGGAGTGTTAAGGATTTAACTCAGGCTCTTTCCAGGCTCATCGGGAGACATGGTTGGTATTTCCCAGTCAGCAGCATACAGTTGCATTATGGAAGTGACTGATGCTCTGCTCATGTGGGGAAGGACATTAGTTTCCCTATGGATTCTGAGTCTCAGACTCAGAAAACCACTGCCTTTTCCCAAATCAGACTTATCTCTGCTGTAGGGTATAGTTGACTGAATTCATGTTGCAATAAAGACCCCAGTCAACATGTGGACACCTTTGTGAACCGCGCGTCATTTCACTTCATCAATGTGCAGGTGGTTTGACACCACAATAAGGTCTTCCTTCAAGTGTGTGCAAGATTCCCAGGCAGCTTTATATGATTATCATAGAATTTCATAGAATTTACAGTGCAGAAGGAGGCCATTCGGCTCATCGAGTCTGCACCGGCTCTTGGAAAGAGCACCCTACCCAAGGTCAACACCGCCACCCTATCCCCATAACCCAGTAACCCCACCCAACACTAAGGGCAATTTTTGGACACTAAGGGCAATTTATCATGGCCAATCCACCTAACCTGCACATCTTTGGACTGTGGGAGGAAACCGGAGCACCCGGAGGAAACCCACGCAGACACGGGGAGGATGTGCAGACTCCGCACAGACAGTGACCCAAGCTGGAATCGAACCTGGGACCCTGGAGCTGTGAAGCAATTGTGCTATCCACAAGGCTACCGTGCTGCCCACATATGAAGGAATTCACAACTCCCCAATCTATTTCAGCTACCCACACAGATCTGGAGATGGCTCCTAGGGGACAAGGGCTGTTATTACCCCTTAAGAACTTGGCTAATGACCGTCTTTAGTAACCCACAGTCTGAGGCAGAGTGAAACTACAGTTGCAGCCTTGTCATTACCAGGAACGCTATCGAGCAGGCCTTAGGAATTTTAAGGATGAGATTCAGATGGCTCGACGCTCAGGTGGAGCTCTCCAATATGCCCCCGCAAGGTTTCAAGAATAGTTGTTGTGTGCTGCACAACATTGCGCAGCAGAGGTGAATGAGGCAACCATACTGCCAGCTCGACCAGAGTCAGGCCACGCCCACAATGCAGATAATGACACGAATGAAGATATGAAACCTTATACACATGAAACAAGTGTATGTTGCATCATACGTCCAGAAATGGCACCTTACTCGTAATGATTAGCCAACTGTGCCATCCAGCTCATTCAAATAACTTTTACTATGTCCATTCTGGCCAATGGCCCTGGCTGAGAACTGAGCATCACATGAATCAATCCTGGCTTATATATATCTCTGCCAACCACATCCTGTGACACCGGAAGTGGCAATGCAGCCATTGCAGTAATGACAGCAGGCGACCTATAAACTAGATGTGGTAGTACCAGGTATTGCGGTACCTGAGAGGCTGATGACCATTGGTTAGACCCAGGAGTCTACCATTGGCTGTATTATGTAGCTCCGCCCTGAAGGCGGGGTATAAGAGATGGTGCCGTCCCAGCAGCCTTCACTTTCTGTATCGAAGCTGCTGGGGAAAAGGTTCTAGCAGATTAAAGCCTTCAGTTATGGAATCACTTCGTCTTGAGTGTAATTGATTGCGCATCAATTTAATCTGCTACAACATAAGTTGGAAGGATGGATCTCCGAATCAAACCGGTGTGCCTCCAGTTCAACCCCCACGCGGATAACTCTGCTGCTATTTTTAAACACTGGCTGGCGTGCTTTAAGGGCTACCTCGACACGGCCATAGACACCCCCACGGAAGGACAGAAGATGCATCTCCTGCGCTCCCGGGTCAGCCCTGGGATCTACCCCCTTATCGAGGAGGCGGAGAGCTATGCTGCCGCTATCGAACTGCTAGAATGACATTACATCCGCCCTGTAAACCAGGTCTATGCTCGTCACCTGCTTGCAACTAGGCGGCAAAGCCCCGAGGAAACGTTGGAAGATTTCTACCGGGCGCTACTGGTGCTGGGCCAAAACTGTGGCTGCCCGCGAGTTTCGGGGAGCGAGCACATGGAACTTTTAATCAGGGATGCCTTCGTTGCAGGTATGAGCTCCCCCGATATCTGCCGAAGACTCCTAGAAAGGGACACTCTGGGACTTACAGAGGCACGGGCCCTGGCAGGGTCCATGGACGTTGCCTACAAAAACGCGCTGTCTTTTGCCCCTGATCGCGCGGCGGCCCCTTGGGCTGAGTGGCACCCCGCAGCGGCAGCCCCTCAGACTTTCCCCCTGACCCCGCAAGCCTGCGCGGCGAGACGGCCCGCTAACGCCGCCGGGCCCCACTGTTTCTTCTGCGGGCAGGCAAACCATCCCCGCCCACGCTGCCTGGCCCATACCGCCGCCTGCAAAGGGTGCGGCAAGAAGGGCCACTTTGTGGGAGTCTGCCAGGCCCGTGTTGTGGCCGCGGTCTCCAGCGACTATGGACCGCCGCGGCAACCCCCCCTTCAGGGCCCGACTGGCCAGCGCTCACCGCCATCCCCCTATCCTAGCGCCACGTGCGACCACTGGTGTGGCCATCTTGCCCCCCGGACTCCGCGCTGGGCGGGTGGGCGCAGCCATTTTGTCCATCGCCGCCGCCATCTTCTTCATCCCCGGACACCATGTGCGACCCATGGGTGACGCCATCTTGGATGGGGCCCCAGGCCCCCAGCACGGCCGGCTACACGCTGCCCGACCAGAACTCGCAATTGCTTCATCTGGCCTCAGTGACACTGGACCAAAGTCGACCCTGGACACTCGCAACGGCTACAACGACGGTCCTCATCAACGGCCACGAGACATTGTGCATGATTGACTCTGGGAGCACGGAAAGCTTTGTTCACCCCGACATGGTAAGGCGCTGTTCACTTGTAACCCACCCTGTAAATCAAAGGATCTCCCTGGCCTCCGGGGCACACTCGGTGGAGATACAGGGGTTCTGCCTAGCGAACCTCACTGCCCAAGGCAGGAAATTCAACAATTTCCGCCTGTATGTCCTGCCGCACCTCTGCACGGCTACCCTCCTGGGGCTGGACTTCCAATGCCATTTGCAAAGCCTGACTTTTAAATTCGGCGGCCCTATACCTCCCCTTACTGTCTGCGGCCTCGCGACCCTTAAGGTCGACCCGCCTTCCCTGTTTGCGAACCTCGGATTGCAAACCCATCGCCACCAGGAGCAGACAGTACAGTGCCCAGGACCGGACCTTCATCAGGTCAGAGGTCCAAAGGCTGCTGGGGGAAGGGGTCATCGGAGCGAGCAACAGTCCCTGGCGAGCTCAAGTAGTGGTGGTAAAGACCGGGGAGAAGCATAGGATGGTCATAGACTACAGCCAGACCATCAACAGGTTTAGGCAGCTAGATGCGTACCCTCTCCCCCGTATAGCCGACCAGGTAAACAGGATCGCACAATACAAGGTCTTCTCCACGGTGGACCTCAAGTCCGCCTACCACCAGCTACCCCTCCACACTAGTGACCGCAAGTACACAGCCTTCGAAGCAGATGGGCGGCTCTATCAATTTTTAAGAGTTCCCTTTGGTGTCACCAATGGGGTCTCGGTCTTCCAGCGAGAGATGGACCGAATGGTTGACCGGTACAGTTTACGTGCAATGTTCCCGTATCTGGATAACGTCACCATCTGCGGCCATGACCAGCAGGACCATGACACCAACCTCCGCAAATTCCTCCAGACCGCGAAAATCCTTAATCTGACATACAATAAGGAAAAATGCGTGTTTAGTACTGACTGTCTAGCCATTTTAGGCTACGTAGTGCGAAGTGGAGTCATAGGCCCCGACCCTGAGCGCATGCGCCCCCTTATGGAGTTCCCCCTCCCCCACTGCCCCAAGGCTCTGAAGCGCTGCCTCAGGTTCTTCAACTATTATGCACAGTGGGTCCCCAATTACGCAGACAAAGCCCGACCCCTGATCCAGTCCTCGACCTTCCCCCTGTCGACGGAGGCCCGCCAGGCCTTCAGCCGCATCAAAGCAGATATTGCAAAGGCCACGATGCACGCCATCGACGAGTCCCTCCCCTTCCAGGTCGCGAGCGATGCGTCCGACGTAGCTCTGGCCGCCACCCTCAACCAAGCGGGTAGGCCCGTGGCTTTCTTCTCCCGTACCCTCCATGCTTCCAAAATTCGCCACTCCTCGGTCGAAAAATAAGCACAAGCCATAGTTGAAGCTGTGAGACATTGGAGGCATTACCTGGCCGACAGGAAATTCACTCTCCTCACCAACCAACGGTCGGTTGCCTTCATGTTCGATAATGCACAGCGGGGCAAAATTAAAAACGACAAGATCTTGCGGTGGAGGATAGAACTCTCCATCTTCAACTACGAGATCTTGTACCGTCCGGGGAAGCTGAACGAGCCTCCTGATGCCCTGTCCCGCGGCACTTGTGCCACTGCACAAGTGAACCGCCTCCGAGCCCTCCACGAGGACCTCTGCCACCCGGGGGGGTCACTCATTTTTTCCATTTCGTCAAGACCCGCAACCTGCCCTACTCAATCGAGGAGGTCAGGACAGTCACCAGGGACTGCCAAATCTGCGCGGAGTGCAAACCGCACTTCTACCGGCCAGAGAGGGCGCACCTGATAAAGGCTTCCCATCCCTTTGAACGCATCAGCATGGATTTCAAAGGCCCCCTCCCCTCCATCGACCGCAACACATATTTCCTGAACGTGATTGATGAGCACTCCCGGTTGCCATTCGCCATCCCCTGCCCAGACATGACCACAACCACCGTCATCAAGGCCCTCCAGGGTATCTTTACACTGTTCGGTTTCCCCGCATACATTCACAGTGATAGGGGGTCCTCCTTTATGAGCGACGAACTGCGTCAATTCCTTCTCAGCAAGGGCATTGCCTCGAGCAGGACGACCAGTTACAACCCCCGGGGAAACGGGCAGGTAGAGAGGGAGAACGGAACGGTCTGGAAGACCTTTCTACTGGCCCTACGGTCCAGGAATCTCCCGGTCTCCCGCTGGCAAGAGCTCCTCCCGCTGGCCCTCCACGCCATCCGGTCGCTGCTCTGTACAACCACAAATCAGACGCCTCATGAACATCTCCTTGTTCTCCCCAGGAAGTCCACCTCCAGGACCTCGCTCCCAACCTCGCTAGTGACACCCGGACCCATCCTGCTTCGGAAGCACTTGCGGGCGCACAAGTCGGACCCGTTGGTCGAGAGGGTCCACCTGCTGCACGCTAACCCCCCAGTACGCCTACGTGGCGTTCCCTGACGGCCGGCAAGACACAGTCTCCCTTCGGGACCTGGCGCCTGCCGGACCCCACGCGCACCCGAACCATTGCCCCCCCCCCCCCCCCACTGGAGGGTCAGTACTCCCGCCGCTCCTGCCTAGGCCCGACCACCCACCGATGCCCCCAACAGGCGCCCCCCCCCTCCCTGTCAATCTTTTGCCCCTACAGCGCCGCCTAGGGGTTACGAAGCTGCCAGGGAGGACGACACCATGCTCCCAGAGTCGCAACCGCCGGGACCCTCGTCAGAATTACCGCCGAAGCCCAGACGCTCCAGAAGGACAACCAGGCCGCCCGATTGACTGATTTCTGCACTATGGACACTTTGTACATATCCTCAACATCACGGTACCTCCATACCTTGTCATACCATGCTAAAGGCACCTATTAATGCTGGCCACCACCCCCGCCGGGCTCTTTTTTAACAGGGGGTGAATGTGGTAGTACCAGGTATTGCGGTACGTGAGAGGCTGATGACCATTGGTTAGACCCAGGAGTCTACCATTGGCTGTATTATGTAGCTCCGCCCTGAAGGCGGGGTATAAGAGATGGTGCCGTCCCAGCAGCCTTCACTTTCTGTATCGAAGCTGCTGGGGAAAAGGTTCTGGCAGATTAAAGCCTTCAGTTATGGAATCACTTCGTCTTAAGTGTAATTGATTGCGCATCACTAGATAATAGAGTTTCGCTGTCCACACTAAGGCCAAAGTGCAACACTGCATTGCGGATGAATGATGAGCACCCAGCTTCAAATGCACTTGCTGACCAGCAGCTGGTCTTGGAGTCAATTCATTAAACCTCCCTTAAAAGGTATGCTTAGATGAAAACTGAGCCTTTAACCTCTGGAGTCTGATGTGATACAATAGAGAAGGAAGAAGCACTCTCATACCTCATCAATCAGGACACATCACTGCTTTTGGTGAAGCCATTTTCTGATGCAACTCATCATGTCATCCCCAATATTACTGATAAGAAGCGACTTTACATTTCTAGCATCGCTTTTGAGCTCTCTATTGTACATGCACACACCAAGTCATGTCGTTGTGAAAAGAAATAATCCCAACAAGTGCTGAAATATGGTATAAACAATGTGAATACTGTCGCGACCTCCTGGGCGGCAATTCCAGCCCCACTTGGGCCAAAGTCACGACACAAGTAAAGTTAGATGTTATTTTAAAATACCTGAGGACCTTGGCTGGGTCCAATAAACTGCAGTCACCAGGTTTGTAAATTTAACACAAATAACCTTTTATTATTTAACAGTAAAATAATTAAACTGATAAAGATGTAACTATCTAATACCCTTTACCAAACTCCTCCCCCCCTTTCCAACTCACACCACTCTATATACACACATGCAGACAACATAGGCGGTGGTTGGGAGGGAAGAAAAATGATGACAAATTAAAAGGATAACAGATCTCCGATGCACTATGATGGTTTTCAGTTAAAATCTTTCATGAGTTCGAGCTTTGGCTTTGATGCTTCTTCCTTCTAAACTTGTGAAGGTTTTCTCTGGCATGGCTGACTACATTTTCTGTAGATTCAAGAACATTTCAACTATATAGTAAAGATGTGCCGGGCACCCTCTGGTTTTAGAACAATAAAGCAGTCCTTTACTTCAGCAGAGAGAGAGAGAGAGAGGGCTCCTATTCCTTTCAGGGCGTAATCAACTCTGACCGGCTCTCTCAGAAGCATCCTACAGGAACCAATCACTGCCTGTTGTCAACCAGAACACTGTCCCTGGCCAACCTGATGATTGCTAGCCAGCCAATCGAACCGGCTTCCTCCAAAGCCGGTCCTTAAGATTCCCTTGGTGCCGACGAGTCTGTATTCTCATCTCCAAAAACAAATCCTGGAACATACTGTCCTGACTGGCAGGCTCTCTCAGATTGAACCCACACCTTAAACGTGTATTGCGATTATGAATCCACGGACCAAAGATAACAGAAAAATTGGGAACAAAGGGGAATCAAAATGAAGGACTCTAACAATACATTAGTGCTCTTGGTAAGATGGCGGCCTGCGCTGCTATGAAGTGCCCCCCATGTCCTGGAGGAGGTGGTGGCCGTCTGCTCACCTAGCTGTCTAAAAGGACAATGTGGAGTTTGGGCAGCCACCTGCTTTTTACTTCTTTTTATTTTATACTCTCTCTCTTTGTTTCCCTTTTTAATTCCTCTTTCTCATTTCCTTCAGCTGCTGAGACCCAAAGCACCGCGATTCCCTCCCTATATCTCTCCGCCTCTCAACTTTTCTTTCCTCCTGTAACATATTCCTAAAAATCTACCTCTGGTCGCCTAGCCTAATAGCTCCTTTTATGTCCTGTGTTAAATATTGTTTGGTGATCCTTTACCTTGCAGCATTTTATTACATAAAATTGAGATATAAATGCAAGTTGTTCCATATTTAATATATTAAATTCAACCATTCGAATTTACACTATCTTTTCAGTTCTTGCTATTAATTTAACAGTAGTTCCATCTGATTAGTTAAGAAGGTATCCAGTTGCTTTCCCTGTTCAAGCAGTGGCAGGCATTTAAGGAGATATTTCATAACTTTGAGCAAAGCTATATTCCATTGAGAAACGTTCTATGGGCTGGATTTTATGGTGGGGCGAAGGGAGGGGGTAGTGGTGTGTGTGTGTGGTGGGGGGTGGGGTGGTTGAAGTGGGGCCATACTGCTTGCACTCTGCCTCCCCAGCCCCGGAAGAAATGTCAGTCCTAAATCTAATGATGTTAACCAATGATGCCCTCCAGTCCTAATGTGCTTCAGGCAGCCTCAAGGAAGTGAGGGTGGGATCTCCGCCCCCTCAGTGCGAGGAAGATCTGTCCTCGGGCGCTGTCAGCCAATCTGGTTGGCCAGCAGCTCCAGCAGTCCCAATACTATGCGAACTCAATAATGGGTGCTGCTGGGACCGTTAGGCCCTAGGATGAAAAGGACACGGCCTCCAGAGTGCGTTAAGTCCAGGATATAGGATAGGGAAGAGTTGGGGGAGCCTAGGGTACGGGGGGTGGAGGAGGAGGGAGTGGCGAGGTGGGTGGGGGTGGGTTTCAGTGGCCAGGATGAAAGTGACAAAGAATGGGGAACATCATGGGGGGTGCCCGCAATGTGCGCATTATTGGAGAGGATTCTTCAAGACAGGATTTACTCCCATTTGGAAGCAAGTGGGCATATTATCAAAAGGCAGCATGGTTTTGTAAAGGGGAGGTTATGTCTCACTAACTTGAACGACTTTTTCGACAAAGTGACGAAGATGATTGATGAAGGTGGGGCAGTGGATGTTGTCTACATGGACTTCAGTAAGGCCTTTGACAAGGTCCCTCATGGCAGAGTGGTACAGAAGATGAAGTCACACGGAATCAGAGTGAGTTGGCAAGATGGATACAGAACTTGCTCGGTCATAGAAGACAGAGGGTAGCAGTGGAAGGGCGCTTTTCTGAATGGAGGGCTGTGACTAGTGGTGTCTCATAGGGATCAGTGCTGAGGCCTTTGCTGCTTGTAGTATATGGGCAGAATTCTCCGGCCGTGTCCGCCCGGCGACCGGAAAATCCTGCCCGAGGTCAATGGAGTTCTCCATTGTACGCAGTTTGCACTGTGGCGTTCTTGCGGCGTGCAGGGCAGGAGAATCCAACCCAATATAAATGATTTGGAGGAAATTGTAACTGGTCTGATTAGTAAGTTGGTGAAATTGTGGATAGCAATGAGCACTGTCAGAGGACAACAGGACATATATTGGTTGGGTACGTGATGGCAGATGGAGTTTAATCCGGACAAATGTTTGGTAATCCATTTTGGAAGGTCTAATACAGATGGGAAATATACAGTAAATGGCAGAACCTTTAGGAGTAAAGACAGGCAGAGGGATCTGGTGTACAGGTCCACAGGTCACTGAAAGTGGCCATGTAGTGCCGATTTTGTCAAGAATGCACATCGGCTCAGGCATTGAGTATAAAAATTGGCAAGACATACTGCATTTGTAGAGAACCCGAGTTAGGCCACTCTTGGAATATAGTGTTCAATTCTGATCACCACACTGCCAGAAGGATGTGGACTCTTTGGAGAGGATACAGAAGAGGTTTACCAGGATGTTGGTATAGAGGGCATTAGCTATGAAGAGAGGTTGGTTAAACTTGGTTTGTTCTCACTGGACTAACGGAGGTTGAAGGGCGACCTGATAGATGTGTACAAAATTACGAGGGGCACGGACAGGGTGAATAGTCAGAAGCGTTTTCCCAGAGTGGAAGAGTCAATTACTAAGGGGCATAGTAATAGGTGCGAGGGGCAAAGTTTAGAGGAGATGCGCGAGGGATGATTTTTACAGAGAAGGTAGTGGGGGTGCCTGGAACTCGCTGCCAGAGGAGGTGATGGAAGCAGGCAGGATAGTAACGTTTATGGAGCGCCTTGACAAATACGTGAATAGGATGGGAATAGAGGGATACGGACCCCGGAAGTGTAGAAGGTTTCAGGTTAGATGGGCAGCAAGGTCGGTGCAGGCTTGGAGGGCTGACGTGCCTGTTCCTGAGCTGTACTTTTCTTTGTTCTTTGAGGTACCCCATCTTCCTTCCTGCCGTTTAACTAGTTACGTTAAAAAACAGCTTCCCCCTCTCTCCCATCCGTTGATGCCAACTAGATAATAATGTGGCAGCATAAAATTCAGGATAATTGGCTTGCTAGCAAGCCCAAATTCTCATGAATTATTTTTCAAAAAAATGGTGGGCAAGCTGCCAATTTTGGCCCACCTATTGCTTTATGAGTAACAGATCGGGAGTGGGTGGGAAGATAATGTGCTAGCCAATCTGCTGTCATTGGTAGCAAGTTTGGAGTCGAGTATTTAGGCAGAATTATGGCCTCCTGGGACCCCGATGCCTTCCTGCCCCCACGAATTAGGTTCTGGGTGGGAAAACCCACGGTTGACCTTCCCACCCTGTCGCCTACTGTGACCCCAATTAATGACCATTTAAGAGCCTCATCCTGCTGTCCCTGGTAATAAACCAGCTGCAGATGGACCAGTCACCGTGGGGCATGCATGACATGTAAAACCGTACAACCAACCTGTCATCTCCTGGGGAGTCCCTCAATCTAAGGCACTCAGTACCTGATCAAAGGACCAGATATCGGGGGGGGGAGATCCCTCTAAAAGTCATCTCCTGCCATTGCTGCAGACTCCCCTATCCCCTGTGGCTTTCACCCCACAAGACAGCACCCGAATCACGTTACTTACCCTGTGACCTAAGCTGCTCCATGATCCTGCGACTCCGGAGCCTGTACTTTCGGCAGACACCACAACCTGAGCCCAAAAGCAGCCAGCCTCTGATTGGCTGGCCATTCTCAGTAGGCGAAGATGCCACCTTAGTGGTCTTGATACCGGGGCATTGGCTCAATGATGGCCTTGCCACTTTCCTGAAAGTCTTATCGTTTGGTGGGCATCCCCAAAGAGAGGCAATGCGGATCTCTTGCTAGCTCTCCAGTCAGCAGGTAAGAGCATGATGCCTCAACAAAATTCTGCCCATCATATTTTAAGTGCCGCAACCTCAGCACAAAACATGCCCAGCAGGGGGTCATAAAACCCAGCCCTATGAGAAAGATGCACCATCCATGATGTTAATGATAGTATCAAATTGAAAGGAAAAATGGTACATTGTGAAACATACAGTAGGGGGGCGTGGAAAATCCTGCCTAATGGTGGAGTTTGAGTTTGGAGTTTGAGGGAAAACTAGTTAGAAATATAAAAACAGATAGTAAGAGAGCGAACTTCTCCGGCCTACCTACAGCATGCTTTTTGGTGGCGAGAGATAGCCCACCCTTGGCCGGCAGTGGGATCGTCTGGTCCTGCCGCTGTCAATGGGAATTCCCATTGAATCCACGCCACGCTGCTGGGAAACCCGCAGCGGGGTACTGAAGCACCATCAATTACACACAAGGCAAGTTGTGGGAAACAAAGTAATGGGGCGTCATTCTCCGACCCCCCAGCGGGTCGGAGAATGGCCGTTTGCCGCCGTGAATCCCGCCCCCGCCGGTTGCCGAAGTCTCCGGTACCGGAGATTGGGCGGGGGCGGGAATCGGGCCGCGCTGGTTGGCGGGCCCCCCCGCTCAATTCTCCGGCCCAAATGGGCCGAAGTCCCGCCGAGAAATTGCCTGTCCCGCCGGCGTAAATTAAAGTAGGTATTTACCGGAGGGACCAGGCGGCGTGGGCAGGCTCCGGGGTCCTGGGGGGGCACGGGGCGATCTGACCCCGGGGGGTGCCCCCACGGTGGCCTGGCCCGCGATCGGGGCCCACCGATCCGCGGGCGGGCCTGTGCCGTGGGGGCACTCTTTCCCTTCCGTCTCCGCAACGGCCTCCACCATGGCGGAGGCGGAAGAGACTCTCCCCACTGCGCATGCGCGGGAAACTGTCAGCGGCCGCTGACACCCCCGCGCATGCACCGCCCGCGGATGTCATTTCTGCGCCAGCTGGCGGGGCAACAAACGCCGTTTCCGCCAGCTGGCGGGGCGGAAATCCCTCCTGCGCCGGCCTAGCCCCTCAATGTCGGGGCTCGGCCCCCAAAGATGCGGAGCATTCCGCACCTTTGGGGCGGGGCGATGCCGGTCTGATTGGCGCCGTTTTGGGCGGCAGTCAGCGGACATCGCGCCGTTGGGGGAGAATTTTGCCCATGGTTTTAATACTCTAAGATGTAGCCTGTCTGCTGCTGAACCCAGACTGGAGACAGGGCTACAGATCAGTCAACTATATACACTACCCAATGGGGCGGAGCCACGGAAGAACAACAATATAGAACACAGTGAGTAACAATGGAACAAACAGTAACAGAGAATATAAGTAAAGCTGTAAGTAACAGTGGAACAACAGTGGAACTACAATAACAGTGGTTCACCACATTCACCCCCTGTTTAAAAAAAAAAGTCCAGCGGGGGTGAAGCAAACTTATAGATTAAGTCTATCAGGAGCTTTAACTGTCCGCTGTGATCGCCTCAGTCCCGGCTGTGGTGTGGGCACTGGTGTCGAGACCTGCGGCTCTGGGAGCGTGTCGTCCTCTTCTTCTTTTGGAAGCGTCGACAGAGAGGGAGGCGGTGTAGGCGCGGGGGCGATGGTAATGGAGGTAGATAGTTGAGGGTCGGGTGGGGAACCAGAGGGTGCCAGGTCCCGGAGGGAGACTGCGTCCTGCCGCCCGTCCTGATGTGCCACGTAGGCATATTGTGCGTTAGCGTGGAGAAGCATAGCCCGCTCGACCAGAAGATCGGTTTTGTGGTTCCTCACATGCTTCCGGAGGAGGACAGGCCCTGTGGCTGTCAGCCAGGACGGGAGGGAAACCCCTGAGGTGGACTTCCTAGGGAAGACAAACAAACGTCCGTGAGGGGTCTCGTTGGTGGCAGTACACAGAAGCGACCTGATAGAGTGGAGCGCATCGGGAAGGACCTCCTGCCAGTGGGAGACTGGGAGACTTCTAGACCGTAGGGCCAGGAGGACGGCCTTCCATACCGTCGCGTTCCCCCTCTCCACCTGTCCGTTTCCCCGGGGGTTATAGCTGGTAGTCCTGCTTGAGGCGATGCCCTTGCTGAGCAGGAACTAATGCAGCTCATCACTCATGAATGAGGAGCCCCGATCACTGTGGATGTAGGTGGGGAAACCGAACAAGGTGAAGAGGCTCTGCAGGGCCTTGATGACAGTGGCCGAGGTCATGTCAGGTCATGGGATGGCGAAGGGAAAACGTGAGTACTCATCAACGATGTTGAGGAAATACATGTTACGCTCGGTGGAGGGGAGGGGCCCTTTGAGGTCGATGCAAAGGCGCTCAAAGGAGCGGGAAGCCTTCACCAGGTGCGCTCTGTCTGGCCGATAGAAGTGCGGTTTGCGCTCCGCGCAGACCTGGCAGTCCCTGGTCATGGTCCTAACCTCCTCGATGGAGTAAGGCAGGTTGCGGGCCTTGACAAAATGAAAAAAACAGGTGACCCCCGGGTGACAGAGGTCATTGTGGAGGGCCCTAAGTCGGTCTACTTGTACGCTGGCACATGTACCGTGGGACAGGGCATCTGGGGGCTCATTGAGCTTCCCAGGACGATACAAGATGTCATAATTGTAGGTGGAGAGTTCGATCCTCCACCTCAGAATCTTGTTGTTCTTGATCTTGCCCTGCTGTGTATTATTGTACATGAAGGCAACCGACCGTTGGTCAGTGAGGAGAGTGAATCGCCTGCCGGCCAGGTAATGCCTCCAATGTCGCACAGCTTCCACAATGGCTTGGGCTTCTTTCTCGACAGAGAACTGTCGGATTTTGAAGCCCTGGAGGGTACGGGAAAAGAAGGCCACGGGTCTGCCTGCCTGATTGAGGGTAGCTGTCAGGGCAAAATCAGACGAATCGCTCTCCACCTGGAACAGGATGGACTCGCCCACAGCGTGCATCGTGGCCTTGGCAATGTCTGTCTTGATGCGGTTGAAGGCTAAGGCGGGCCTCAGCTGACAAGGGAAAAAGGGTGGATTTGATGAGTGGGCGGGCCTATTGTTATGGGCCAAGGTTTAGAGAACCCCAAAGTGTATCCTGGAATTCACCTGGCCCACAACTTTTAATAGAATGTGGTATGGGGAGCACACGGCCCATTCTAGAGGTATGGTACAGTAGAAATGGAAAAGTATTTTTAAAACAAAACAATGTTTATTCTATAAACTCAAGTTAACCTTTTTAAAACAAACAATGAATATCTTAGCAACCATTCATTCAAAGATAACCCCCAAAGAATACAACGCTAAGTAATCCTTTAAGCTGTCCTTTTAACATCCAAAATACTTAACAACCTTTAAACAGAAGCACATCAGGGTTTACATTCAATACTGAAAACATTTAAATTTCTGAATTCACCAAATGATCAAGCGATAGTCCTTCATAGCAGAGAGATCAACAGTACAGCTGCTTTGGCTGACTTCAGCTGCAACACACTGAAAAACGAAACCAAAAAGACAGAGTCACACCCAAGATTTTCTGAAAGTGAAACTAAAAAGCAGAACCAGAGCTCAGCTCCACCCACACTCTGACATCACTGCAGTAACATGAGCAGCTAACCATTTCTTAAAGTGACATTCTCATGACACTTGTCCGCATGGTTGGGGACCCACTGGGCATAGTACGAGAAGAACCCCAGGCATCTCTTCAGGGCCTTGGGGCAGTGGGGAAGGGGAAATTGCAGGAGGGGGCGCATGTGGTACGGGAACGTGGCCCGCAGCTCGTACTGGTCAACCATTCGGTCCACCTCCCGTTGGAAGACCGAGACCCGATTGGTGGCGCCGAAGGGGACCCTGAGGAAGTGGTAGAGGCGTCCATCTGCCTCGAAGGCAGTGTATTGGTGGTCTTCAGGGCGGATAGGGAGCTGGTGGTACACGGACTTCAAGTCAACTGTGGAGAAGACTCGGTACTGCGCAATCTGGTTTACCATGTCAGATATGCGGGTAAGGGGGGACGCATCAAGCTGTGTGTACCGGTTGATCGTCTGACTGTAGTCGACGACCATCCGGAGCTTCTCCCCAGTCTTCAGGACCACCACTTGGGCTCTCCAGGGGCTGGTACTGGCCTCTATGATCCCTTCCCGCAGGAGTCAGTGGACCTCTGACCTGATAAAGGCCTTGTCCCGAGCACTGTATCGTCAGCTCCTAGTAGCGACGGGCTTACAGTCTGGGGTGAGGTTAGCGAAGAGCGGGGGTGGGGCGACCTTAAGGGTCGCGAGGCTACAGACAGTGAGAGGGGGCAAGGGTCCACCAAACGTTAAGGTCAGGCTTCGGAGATGGCATTGGAAGTCTAGGCCTAATAAAAGGGCCAGCCTCCCCGAACAGGCGCCGGAATGTGGCGACCAGGGGCTTTTCACAGTAACTTCATTGAAGCCTATTCGTGACAATAAGCGATTTTCATTTTAATTTTCAAGGGGAGCGCAGAGATAGGGGAGGACGTAGATTTTAAAGTTAACGTACTCTACGTCACATATCGCAAGAGCTGCGACACAGTACTCCCTGACTTCACCAGAGTGTGATCCCGAAGCCAGGGAGATTGTCTGGGACGCAGGAAAAATTTGGAGGGAGCAGCGCCCTACTGTATCCGGATGGACGAAGCTGTCCGTGCTCCCGGAGTCGAATAAGCAGATCATCTCATGCCCATTGATCCGGACGGTCATCATGGAGTTCTTGAGATGACGGGGCCGGGACTGGTTGAGGGTGACGGAGGCGATTTGCGGAAGATGGCTGGTCTGGTCGATGGTAGTGGGTGGTGTCGAAGATGGCGGCCAAGATGGCGGCCCCCACGAGTCGCACATGGCTGGTCATGTAGAAGATGGCGGCCAAGATGGCGGCCCCCCCGAGTCGCACGTGGCGGGTCGCATCAGAGATGGCGAACAAGATGGCGGACTCCACAGGTCGCATGAGGCGGATGATGCGTTAGAAGGGGGCGGTCCCGACAGGCAAGATACCATGAGGCAGGATTTGGACGTTTTAGGCTGGGCCTGGCAGACTTTTGCAAAGCGGCCCTTCTTACCGCACACGCTGCAGGTCGCATTCTGGGCTGGGCAGCGTTGTCTGGAGCACTGACCCTGGCTGCAGAAATAGCAGGAAGGCCCCCCGGAGTTGGCGAGCAGCCGCACGGCACAGGCTTGTGACACCCCCAGATCGGGTGATGTCTGCGCCCAGGACGCCCACGAGGATGCCGTGTGGTCGGGCGTGAAGGCATCCATATTCTGGAAGGCCACTTCGTGAGCCGCACCGTGTCGTTTAGGTCGAGGGTACCCCCTTCGAGCAGGCGCTGACGGATGTAGGCAGCACGGTAGCCTTGTGGATAGCACAATTGCTTCACAGCTCCAGGGTCCCAGGTTCGATTCCAGCTTGGGTCACTGTCTGTGCGGAGTCTGCACATCCTTCCCGTGTGTGCGTGGGTTTCCTCCGGGTGCTCCGGTTTCCTCCCACAGTCCAAAGATGTGCAGGTTAGGTGGATTGTCCATGATAAATTGCCCTTAGTGTCCAAAAATTGCCCTTAGTGTTGGGTGGGGTTACTGGGTTATGGGGATAGGGTGGCGGTGTTGACCTTGGGTAGGGTGCTCTTTCCAAGAGCAGGTGCAGACTCGATGGGCCGAATGGCCTCCTTCTGCACTGTAAATTCTGTAAATTCTGTAACGCCGGCCACATAGGCGTCCCGGATCAGGAGCTCGGTACGTTGAACTGCCGTTACTGCCTGGCAGCTACAATTCCGGGGGAGTACCCGCAGGTCACGCAGGAACTCGGCCAACGATTCTCCTGGACGCTGACGCCTCATGGCGAGGAGGTGCCGGGCGTACACCTCGTTTACCGCCCTCACGTACTGCCCTTTGAGGAGTGTAATCGCCTCGTCGTACGTGGCTGCGTCTCTGACGAGGGTAAATATTCGGTGGCTCACCCGGGCGTTGAGGACCCGAAGCTTGTGCTCCCCTGAGAAGGCGTCAGTGGAAGAGTCAAGATAGGCCTCGAAACAGCTTAGCCAATGCTGAAGATTGCGGTGGCATCGGCTGCCTCTGGGTCCAGGTCCAATCGCTCAGGCTTGAGTGACTTATTCATCGTACTATCTTAGAGTGTTAAATTGATGCACCATCAATTACACACGAGGCAAGTTGTAGGAAACAAAGTAATGGTTTTAATACTCTAAGATGTAGCCTGTCTGTTGCTGAACCCAGACTGGAGACAGGGCTACAGATCAGTCAACTATATACAACACCCAGTGGGGCAGAGCCACGGACGAACAACAATATATAACACAGTGAGTAACAATGGAACAAACCTTTGAGAAGGTGACTGAACAGGTAGACGAGGGTAGAGCAGTTGATGTGGTGTATATGGATTTCAGTAAAGCGTTTGATAAGGTTCCCCACGGTAGGCTATTGCAGAAAATACAGAGGCTGGGGATTGAGGGAGATTTAGAGATGTGGATCAGAAATTGGCTAGCTGAAAGAAGACAGAGGGTGGTGTTTGATGGGAAATGTTCAGAATGGAGTTCAGTTACAAATGGCGTACCACAAGGATCTGTTCTGGGGCCGTTGCTGTTTGTCATTTTTATCAATCACCTAGAGGAAGGCGCAGAGGGGTGGGTGAGTAAATTTGCAGACGACACTAAAGTCGGTGGTGTTGTCGACAGTGTGGAAGGATGTAGCAGGTTACAGAGGGATATAGATAAGCTGCAGAGCTGGGCTGAGAGGTGGCAAATGGAGTTTAATGTAGAGAAGTGTGAGGTGATTCACTTTGGAAGGAATAACAGGAATGCAGAATATTTGGCTAATGGTAAAGTTCTTGGAAGTGTGGATGAGCAGAGGGATCTAGGTGTCCATGTACATAGATCCCTGAAAGTTGCCACCCAGGTTGATAGGGTTGTGAAGAAGGCCTATGGAGTGTTGGCCTTTATTGGTAGAGGGATTGAGTTCCGGAGTCAGGAGGTCATGTTGCAGCTGTACAGAACTCTGGTACGGCCGCATTTGGAGTATTGCGTACAGTTCTGGTCACCGCATTATCGGAAGGACGTGGAGGCTTTGGAGCGGGTGCAGAGGAGATTTACCAGGATGTTGCCTGGTATGGAGGGAAAATCTTATGAGGAAAGGCTGATGGACTTGAGGTTGTTTTCGTTGGAGAGAAGAAGGTTAAGAGGAGACTTAATAGAGGCATACAAAATGATCAGGGGGTTAGATAGGGTGGACAGTGAGAGCCTTCTCCCGCGGATGGAAATGGCTGGCACGAGGGGACATAGCTTTAAACTGAGGGGTAATAGATATAGGACAGAGGTCAGAGGTAGGTTCTTTACGCAAAGAGTAGTGAGGCCGTGGAATGCCCTACCTGCAACAGTAGTGAACTCGCCAACATCGAGGGCATTTAAAAGTTTATTCGATAAACATATGGATGATAATGGCATAGTGTAGGTTAGATGGCTTTTGTTTCGGTGCAACATCGTGGGCCGAAGGGCCTGTACTGTGCTGTATCGTTCTATGTTCTAAACAGTAACAGAGAATATATACAGCGCTGTAAGTAACAGTGGAACAACAGTGGAACTACAATAACAGTGGTTCACCACAGGTACGTTATTGGCGGGACTGGAAGGTCTAAAAAAGGATTCAGGTAGGTTAAGTGAATGGGTAAATATTTGACAGGTGGAGAATAATGTGGTAAAAAAATATATTTTGTCCATTTTGACAGGAAGAATAAAAAAGCAGCAGGGTTGAGGGTATTATCGTCTGAGGAAAGGTTGAGAATATTGGGCCTATAATCATTGGAATTTGAATGGAGAGAGATTGCCGAACTCTACGGTACAGAGGGATCTGGGTGTCCTGGTACATGAATCACATGCAGGTACAGAAGGTGATGAAGAAAGCAAATGGAATGACCTTTATTATAAGTAGAATCTGTACAGGACCGTATGAGACCACATCTGGAGCAGTGTTTCCAGTTTGGTCTCCTTATTTATTAGGATATAATTGAATTTGAAACATTCCAGAGAAGGTTCACTTGAATGTTTCCAGGGTTGAGGGGATTATCGTCTGAGGAAAGGTTGAGAATATTGGGCCTATAATCATTGGAATTTAGAAGAATGGGATGTGATCTTTTTGAAATATATAAGATTCTGAAAGGACTTGTTAGGGTCGGTGCTGAGAGAAGGTTCCCCTTCTGGTGCAGTCCGATAATTTGTTTTCAACTTAAAATCCCACCCCAGACCTGAAACAGAGGATTTTTTATAAACAGGAAAAATACTGGGAATATTCAGCACGTTTGACAGAATGTGCGGAGAGAGTATTAGAGTTGACATTTTAGGCTGATGGCCTTCTGATTTGTTAGTTTAGCAGAGTACTTTGAAAGAAGGGGCACGGTGGCACAGTGGTTAGCACTGCTGCCTTGCTGCTCCAGGGTCCCAGGTTCAATTCCGGGTGACTGTCTGTGTGGAGTTTGCACTTTCTCCCCGTGTCTGCGTGGGTTTCCTCCCACAGTCTAAAGATGTGCAGGTTAGGTGGATTGATCATGCTAAATTGCCCTTAGTGTCCAAAAGGTTAGGTGGGGTTACTGGGTTACGGGGATAGGGTGGAGGGATGGGTTTAAGTAGGATACTCTTTCCAAGGGCCGGTGCAGACGCGATGGGCTGAATAGCCTCTTTCTGCACTGTAAATTCTATGATTCTATGACTGATCACCATTTCCAGGCCGTGATATGGACGGTTTTGTTTACACCGTGAGAGACTTTTATGATCAGAATGCAGGTACCAAAGAGGGCAGTTTGGTTTTTGGAAACAAGAGTCAATGATAGACTACAAAAGATTGGAGGCTGCAGGGAGAGTGAATCTACCCTGGACTGAAGGTCAGAATGCAGAAAATTCATTCTGTTTAGGTTAACTGTGCTAGCCCACTGAATTTAGGTTGAGTAATTTGTTCTTTATATTGTTCATCATTATGTAATTATAAACTGTACTGGCGAAAGTAAGAGATTCATTGTATCTCTTTGTTTCACCTCATTGTCGAATATAGCTGCTTACAATTCAAACTGAAATTTGTGTTAGCTCAGTCTACCTTGAAGAGAGCGAAGAGATGTCCGTTCCAATTTACAGCTACCCAGTACAGACATAGGGATGCTATTGTTAGATTCCCCGGGTATGCTATCATAGGACATAGGACTGTGAGAGTGAACTTCCATTAAAGTCAGATGTTCAGATAGTGAGAGGTTGACTGCTACCACAGAACCCCAAAAAAGTTATTCGTGCCAAATCTGAATCCAAGTTGCAGCCTATAAATCACTTCTAGTTTTTTCCGCTCCCACCACCAACCTCCACCCCCCGCTTCGCCTTATGGCCTGGATGTCAATCAAAATTAGGCAACATAATTACTGAAACTGTGGAAAGTACAAGCCTGTCAGCATCTGAAAAAGGAAAATGGGCTGATGTTCCTCATTGTGTTGGAATACACTATGGCATTTGTGGTGGCTCGAGACAGTCACTGGAGGCTTCCAACAGTATACAATGGGGTTTATTGAAGAAAGGCTAAATCGCTGGCTTTTAAAGCACACCAAGGCAGGCCAGCAGCACGGTTCAATTCCCGTACCAGCCTCCCCGAACAGGCGCCGGAATGTGGCAACTAGGGGCTTTTCACAGTAACTTCATTTGAAGCCTATTTGTGACAATAAGCGATTTTCATTTAATTTCATTTTTCATTTCAAATAACAGGCACACAACACTATACAATACGTCTTTACTCTTCAGCTCCCTGGTCCACACACCCCGGGAGCCTGCTCCCAGGGCCCCATACGAACTCCCCATTGGCCGGGGTTTGCACACTCTCCTGCGATTGGCCTCGAGTTGGTCACGTGGTCAGTGGAGCTCAGCTCCTTAAAGGGGCCACGCTACCACATCTCCCTCCCTCCCCCATTAAGTCCCTTCATACATTGCCCCATAACTATGTACAAAAGTCACAATTGTGAACAGGGACAACTGAGGAAAGAGAGTCCATCAAAAAGTCTAGCGGCCTGGATCCCTCCAGGTCCTCCAGGACCCGTGAAGCCCAGCCACAGACTCAGCACTCCTTTGGGAGATCAGGTATGCCACAGTTGATGCCACCTCAGGCAGGACCACTTCAACAATGGGCGAACTACCCTCACCAGCCTGGAAAGACGCAGCCGATTGAACAGACGTGGGACACCCTAGCTCTCCTTGGCTGGACCAAGTTACAGGTACATTCACAGTGCTTGCCAGACTCATCAACTCCACATGGTGGGGGTCACCACCCCTCGATTCCTCAGGTGGTCAATGTGCTTATAACAGACTTCCCGTTAACATCAACCACATGAGACACTGGCCGAAGCCGTCCTGCTGCGAAATGCCAGACCAAAACTGAGTCTCCCACCCAGAACAGCCCGTCCTCTCTCTGCTCTGACCACTGACTCTTCTGGGAGGCCTGATGTGCTTCTGGTTCTCAACCAATGACCCCCATGGTTGAATAAGGGGAGGCGATGTGGTGGTATTGTCACTGGACTAGTAAATCAGAGACCCAGGGTAATGCTCTGGGGACCCGGGTTCAAATCCCGCACTGCCGATGGTGAAATTTGAATTCAATAAAAATCTGGAATTAGAAGTCTAATGATCACCATGAAACAATTGAAGATTGGTGTAAAAACCCATCTGGCTCACTAATGTCATTTAGGGAAGGGAATGTGCTTTCCTCACCTGGTCTGGCCTACATGTGACTCCAGATTCCAGCAATGTGGTTGACTCTTAACTGCTCCCTCAAGGGCAATTAGGAATGGGCAATAAATGCTGGCACAGCCGGCGATGCCCACATCCCATGAATGAATTTTTTAAAAGTTGTACAGCAACAAAAAATTAGCCAACCTCTGGCAATGTGATTTATCTGACTACTTTTTCATGGAGTTCTTGAAAGCGTGAACAGCCAGACCGTCGGACGTTGGGTAATAGGGGGCTATTCTTTTTTTTAACTTTTAGAATACCCAATTCATTTTTTCCACTTAAGGGGCAATTTAGCGTGGCCAATCCACCTACCCTGCACATCTTTGGGTTGTGGAGGCGAAACCCACGCAGACACGGGGAGAATGTGAAAACTCCACATGGACAGTGACCCAGAGCCGGGATTGAACCTGGGACCTCGGCGCCGTGAGGCAGCAATGCTAACCACTGCGCCACCATGCTGCCCTATAGGGGGCTATTCTTGTATGCCATATGCTCTCTCAAAATGCTGGAAATTATCGTCAATGAAGTGGGTGCTGTTGTCCAAAGCAATTGCCTCATTAAGCCCATGAATGGCAAACATATGGCATAAAGCCTCTATTGTGGCCGCCGAGGTAGTGGTCCCCATCTCCTGGACCGATAACCACTTTGAGTGGGCATTTACCAGTACCAAAAACATCTTGCCCAAAAATGGGCCTGCATAATCCATGTGGACCCTCGTCCACAGGCGACCTGCAGTGCCACAGCCGGAGCCCCCCCGTAGGGCGAGCACTGACGTCGAGAGCAGCTCGGACGGCAGCCCTCAGCCTGAGACTCAGGTCACCCCGGAGCTCGAGTCTGAGGATGACACAGATTTTCCATCACAGCCATCTCCAACATCCTCCACCATCCCAGAGACTCTCACCTCGGATGGGCACTTTCGTGAAGAGGCTCCTGGGACACTATCTGGTGTGCAGATAGGAGCACCCGAGGAGTCGGACAGTCGGAGAACAGGCGGTCTGACAGACTAGCAGTCCCATGGAAAACAGTCCCATCTATAGTGGAGATGTAGTCACAAAGCGAGGGATTGTCGGCGAGCATCCAACACATGCAAGTGCAGTTGGAGGTGTTCAACTGCTTGCAGGAACAGTGGGTGGTGCCGACCATGCGTGCCACCCAGGCCAACACCACACGGGTGGCGCCCACAGTGGAGAATTGGGGGCGACGGTTTCAGCTATGGATTAGCATGTCCAAGGTCTGGGCCGTTCTGTGCAGGCGCTGGCCGAGGCCCAGGACGGGTTTGTCGCCTCACAGGCAACCATGTCCTAGAGCCACCTGGAAATCGCAGCCGCGTTCCTGAGCGTGACCCAGTCACAGCAGGCCATGGCTGGGAACATCGGCAGCATTGCCCAAGCGTTGGCCGACGTGGCGCAGACAGAGAGGGAGGCGGCACAATCTCAGCGTGATGTGGCGCAGTCCCAGACAGAGATGGTGCACTCCCTGTGCCCCATGGACGCGAGCGTGCAGCCACTGGTCGAGACAAGGCGAGAACGAGCCTCCAGAACTGGCAGTGCCAGGTGGCGGGGGAGCCTCAGGAGAAAACACCCCTCGTACCTCCGTCTCATGGAGCAGCCCAGGGGCCACCGCGCACCCCGAGGTAGGAGGTGGTGATGGTGACTCCCCCAGAGATGGTGCCAAAACACTGCAGCATCTCGGACTCCCCCCCCTCCCCCTTCCTGTCCTTAGCGCATCTGGTGGGCAGCGGGCCGAACGGGGTAGCACCACGCCACCCGGGACACCAGAGCAGCAGCTGGGCCCACCCAGGCCCGATCACCCAGACGCCCGCGGTCGGGGCCCAGGTCGCAGGGCGGGAATCACAGAAGGCTGCTTCCACTCCTGCTGTACTGTCTGGGAAACCACCTAGACGTAGTTTTAGGGCCCATAAGGCCAGGAGGTTAGACACTAGTTAAGTTGGCATAGATCCAGGGCACAGTTTAGTTATAATAATAATAATCTTTATTAGTGTCACTTGTAGGCTTACATAACACTGCAATGAAGTTACTGTGAAAAGCCCCTAGTCGCTACACTCCGGCGCCTGTTCAGGTACGCGGAAGGAGAATCCAGTATGTCCAATTCACCTAACAAGCATTTCTTTTGGGACTTGTGGGAGGAAAGCGGAGCACCCGGAGGAAACCCACACAGACACGGGGAGAACGTGCAGACTCCGCACAGACAGTGATCCAAGCCGGGAATCGAACATGGGGTCCTGGCGCTGTCACGCAACAGTGTTAACCAGGTGCTAGGGCACAAATCTGTATATTCGTTCACATTAAACACCTGTTGCCACCATTACAACCTGCCTCGGTGCTCTGTCTGATGGGTGTCAGGTGTGGGTTGGTCTGTTCTTCCTGGAGGGGGGGGGGATGGGCGGACAGGGGGGAGGCAAGGAAATGGGCGGACCCTGGGGGTGGCCAGGGTTGTCCGACCCCCAGACCCTCCCCACCACCGCCACCCCAGGGATCCGATGGTATCATGTGATGAAATGGCCAACTCACATGCAGGGATCACCCAAGTGGACAGTGGAAAGTGCTACTGTGGGGCACGAGTCAGACATTGTCAAATGATGCAGAGCACCTGAGCTCATCGCAAATGTCCTCCATCCCATGAACCAGATCTGATGTTATTACCAATCCAAGGGCCCCCACCCTATAATGTGACAGGTATGTATCACGGAGGGATTTGCAGGCATGTGGGGTGGGGGTGGGGGTGGGGGTGGGGGAGCAATGAGGGAGTGTGGGGCTGGGATGCGGTGTCCAAGCCCATGGCGTCTCTCTCCCTCTCTCTCCACTCCCCCCACCCCCACCTCCAGTCGGTGAACCTGGAGGCGATCAGAGCATCTTGTGCGCGTTAGCCCTGGCGCGCACGCTGTGTGGCCTTCAGTGCCTGCCTGGCTCTATGTCCTGCCCACCCTCACCCTCCCCCACCTTCTGCTGTGTGATTTCGTGGAGGACGCAGCAGGCTGCCAGAATGCGGACGAACCCTCTCAGCATCACACTGGAGAGCCCCTCCAGAGCAGTCCATGCACCTAAACCGCATCTTCAGGAGGCTGATCTTCGATCACGCTCCTGGTTGCCGTTTGGGCTTTGTTGCAGCAGGTCTCCGCGTCAGTCTGTGGCCTCCCGATGAGCCTCATCAGCTACGACCACAATGGATAATCCCTGTCACCCAGGAGCCAAACTCCCAGCCGGGGGGTCGTCTCGAACATGTCAGGAATCATCAAGTGTGCCAGGATGAACGCAGCGTGCACACTGCCTGGGTACCGGGCACAGGCGTGTTTGATGCACAGCTGATGGTCACATATCAGCTGCAAGTTCATTGAGTGGAACCCCTTTCGGTTGTGTAGAGCGGCCTGCTATCTGCAGGTGCCCATGGGGGACATGCATCCATCAATCACCCCCTGGACCTGGGCATCCTGTCGATGATGCTGGTGGGCTCGGTCCAATTGAAGTGGATGTATTGAGGCGCATGAGCAGATAGGGCCACCGTGATGACACGGATGCACCTGTGCACCGAGCTCTGTGAGAACCCGGACAGGTTCCCACTCGGCGCCTCAAAGGACCCCGTTGTGTAAAAGCTCAAGGCAACCGTCACCTTGGCCACCGGGAGTGGGTGTCCTTCCCCATGCCCATGCGGTGCACAGTGTGACATCATCTGGCAGATATGTTGCACTGTCTCTCTGCTCAGCCGGAGTCTTCAACCCGGTCCGGCAGGTCCTCGAATGAAAGGCGGTGCCGGTACACACAAGGCCTCATGCGGTGCCTCCTCGGCTCCTCCTCCTCCTTGGACTATTGGGCAGCCAGCTCTTCAACCTGGGCAGCTGCTACCTGGCTCTCTGCTGCCCGCTCCACTGCTGCAGCTTCCTCCTCCTCGAGCAGCTCCAGCTCGTACAGCCGCAGGGTATCCCCAGGCCTGCGATGACTAGCAGGAAGGCCACCATTGCTGGTTGAGTTCCAATATCCATTGTCTGCAGGAGGTAAAAGGCTGACATGTTAGCATGTGAACCATGCCATCGGGAACTCGGTCCATCGGAGGAGGAGAATCGCGGAGGTCACGGAGAATACCGGGTCGGGCCCGCTAATGATATGCAAACAGTGTTTACTATACGTGTGTTCCGGTGTGCATTGACGCCGCTGTTGAGGTGACGGAAAATCGCGATTTAGCATCAAACCGGCACCCGCCCCGATTTTGCCATCAGAACCGATTCTCCGCCAATTCCCGTTTTTGGCATTGGCTAACAGAGAATCCCACCCATGCAGTCTGGACAGAGTAGATAGAGGGAGAATATTCCCATTCGTGAAACGATCGAGAATGGGAGGGCACAGATTTAAATTAATTGGCAAAAGAAGCAGAAGTGATATGATAAAAAACTTTCTCATACAGCGAGAGGTTAAGATCTGGAATGCACTGCCAGAGCATGTGGTGGAGGCAGTCAATTAAAGCATTCACAAGGGAATTAGACTGTAATCTGAAAAGGAAGAATGTATATGGTTACAGGGTGTAGATTGGAGAGTGGCACTAAGTGAATTGCTAATGAGGAGAGCGGGCGCAGACATGATGGGCAGAATGGCCTCTTTTTGTACCGTAACACTTCCATGCTTCTGCGAAGGTACAAAACCAAGATTCGTGCCAATCTTTGTTTTTGACTAAGCTTGCCTTAAAGTTTCTTTTCTTCACTTCCTATGTGGGTTGATTCTTTACACTGGTAAATTCTCTTTACCATATCTCAAGGGGCTGACAACAACTTTAGCAGCCTTGGCATGGTTCCACACGCAATATTTGCCTATTAATCAAGTGTGGGCCATGACTGTGGATATTATCTTCATGCCATGGGAAGGGCAGGGGAGTGATTACAATTGACCTCAATTCCTCATCACCTGATGTCGATACATGCAGACACTGAGCAATTATTTCCGAGTAGCAATCAGGAGCAGAAACCCTGGCAATTTCCCTTCTTTAACTCAAGGGAACTGGCAGCAGCCTCTCTAACTCAATGGCTGATCAAACTCACTGAATTACCAAACTGACTGACTGGGGACTGAGGACCTCGTCTTTAACTAAATATAGTGACTGTTATTATTTGGTAGATTCCCATTGTGAATTTGACAGAGGTCAAAGCTTTATATCCTTTAAAAAGTACCTGGATGAGCACTTGGCGCGTCATAACATTCCAGGCTATGGGCCAAGTGCTGGCAAATGGGATAAGATCAGATGTTTTTTATGTGTCGGTGCAAAATTGATGGGCCAAAGGGCCTCTTCTACACTATTCTTCTGTGATCCTGTGAATCTCCAGCAATCAAAACAATATCCCATTAGCCATCTCTCTGTAAACAAGTAAATGGTTAAAATCAATCATTACCTTACCTTTTACGACTCGTTAATTACAGCTTTAGTAGACACATTACGTGTATGTATTTTATGCCAGAGTTTTTAATAATATTACTGACACAAATATGAAATATAATATATAACAATTTCGACATTCATCATACCCATATCCCTTTTTAATCCATTTCCAACCTGCCCTGCAACCTTCAACTATTCTCCCAGTTCTCCCAGTGAGCCAGAGAAGACACAGCCAGAGTGAGACAGCAAAGAGTGAGTTTAGGAATTTGAATCTAGGTGGGAATTCAAAGCTGGGTGGGGAGGAGGTGCTTTTTATCCCTGGTAAGTGACTGGTAAGTAGTTTTTCTTTTCATTGTCTAATTTATTTATTTTTTTCTTTTGTTTTTTGGAATTGTAGTTGTATAAGTTAACCTAAGGTTTAAGACATGGCAGGAGATCTCAGACCCACGTGATGCTCCTCGTGTGCGATGTGGGAGCTCAGGGATACGTCCACTGTCCTTGGCTCCTTCACGTGCAAGAAGTGTGTCCAGTTGCAGCTCCTGTTAGACAGCTAGACGGCTCTGGAGCTGCGGATAGACTCACTTTGGAGCATCCGCGATGCTGAGGATGTCGTGGATAGCACGTTTAGCGAGTTGGTCACACTGCAGGCGAAAGGTACTGAGGGAGATAAAAAATGGGTGACCAAAAGACAGAGCAAGAGTAGGAAGGCAGTGCAGGTGTCCCCTGCGGTCATCTCCCTGCAAAACAGATATACCGCTTTGGATACTGTTGAGGGAGATGGCTCACCAGGGGAAGGCAGCAGCAGCCAGGTTCATGGCACCATGGCTGGCTCTGCTGCGCAGCTGGGCAGGAAGAAGAATGGTATATTGCTTCCCTGGTGCAAGGGTCAAGGATGTCTCGGAGCAGCTGCAGGACATTCCTGGAGGGGGGGGGGGGAGGGTGACCAGCTAGCTGTCATGGTGCACATAGGCACCAATGATATAGGTATAAAAATGGGACGAGGACCTACAAGCTGAATTCAGGGAGTTAGGAGTTAAACTAAAACGTAGGACCTCAAAGGTAGTAATCTCAGGATTGCTACCAGTGCCACGAGCTAGTCAGAGTAGGAATGTCAGGATAGATAGGATGAATGCATGGCTCGAGAGATGGTGCAAGAGGGAGGAATTCAAATTCCTGGGGCATTGGAACCGGTTCTGGGGGAGGTGGGACTAGTACAACCGGACGGTCTGCACCTGGGCAGGACTGGAACTGATGTCCTAGCGCGGGGGGGAGGGGTTTGCTAGAGCTGTTGGGGAGGGTTTAAACGAATGTGGCAGGGGGATGGGAACCGATGCAGGAAGTTGGAAGGTAGTCAAACAGGGACAGAAACAAAAGGCAGTAAGGGGGAAAGTGTAAGGCAGAGAAGCCATAGTCAAAAATCAAAAAAGGCGACAGTACAAGGTACAGTGACTGAGGGGAGCTCAGTGAATAGGACCAGTAATACTAAAAGGAATAAAACGGGAAGTAAAAACATTAATGGTAAGCAACGTGGCAGGTTGTTACATGAAGATATGGGTTCAACGGCAAGGAAAATTAGAAGAAATGTTAAGAGGAAACATAACTTAGGAGATGTTACTGATCGAGGTGTTAAGATTCAAAACAGAGGTAAAAAAGCCAACATAAGTGTACTTTACCTGCATGCTCGTAGTATTCGGAATAAGGTAAATGAGTTGATGGCGCAAATCATCGTGAATGACTATGATTTAGTGGCCATTACTGAAACATGGTTAAAGGATGGTCACGACTGGGAGTTAAATATCCAAGGGTATCAAACTATTCGGAAGGACAGAGTGGATGGTAAGGGAGGTGGTGTAGCTCTGTTATTTAAGGATGACATCCGGGCAATAGTAAGGGATGACATCGGTGCTATGGAGGATAAGGTTGAATCCGTTTGGGTGGAAATCAGGAATAGTAAGGTGAAAAAGTCACTGATAGGAGTAGTCTATAGGCCACCAAATAGTAACATTATGGTGGGGCAGGCAATAAGCAAAGAAGTAACGGATGTATCTAGAAATGGTACAGCAGTTATCATGGGGGATTTTAATCTACATGTCGATTGGTTTAACCAGGTCGGTCAAGGCAGCCTTGAGGAGGGGTTTATAGAATGTATCCGCGATAGTTTACTAGAACAGTATGTAATGGAACCTACGAGGGAACAAGCGGTCCTAGATCTGGTCCTGTGTAATGAGACAGGATTGATTCAGGATCTCATAGTTAGGGATCCTCTCGGAAGGAGTGATCACAATATGGTGGAATTTAAAATACAGATGGAGGGTGAGAAGGCAAAATCAAACACTAGTGTTTTGTGCTTAAACAAAGGAGATTACAATGGGCTGAGACAAGAACTAGCTAAGGTAGACTGGCAGCAAAGATTTTATGGTGAAACAGTTGAGGAACAGTGGAGAACCTTCCAAGCGATTTTTCACAGTGCTCAGCAAAGGTTTATACCAACAAAAAGGAAGGACGGTAGAAAGAGGGAAAATCGACCGTGGATATCTAAGGAAATAAGGGAGAGTATCAAATTGAAAGAAAAAGCATACAAAATGGCAAGGATTAGTGGGAGACTAGAGGACTGGGAAATCTTGTGGGGCAACAGAAAGCTACTAAAAAAGCTATAAAGAAGAGTAAGATAGATTATGAGAGTAAACTTGCACAGAATATAAAAACAGATAGTAAAAGTTTCTACAAATATATAAAACAAAAAAGAGTGGCTAAGATAAATCTTGGTCCTTTAGAGGATGAGAAGGGAGATTTAATAATGGGAGATGAGGAAATGGCTGAGGAACTGAACAGGTTTTTTGGGTCGGTCTTCACAGTGGAAGACACAAATAACATGCCAGTGACTGAAAGAAATGAGGCTATGACAGGTGAGGACCTTGAGAGGATTGTTATCACTAAGGAGGTAGTGATGGGCAAGATAATGGGGCTAAAGGTAGACAAGTCCCCTGGCCCTGATGGAATGCATCCCAGAGTGCTAAAAGAGATGGCTAGGGAAATTGCAAATGCACTAGTAATAATTTACCAAAATTCACTAGACTCTGGGGTGGTCCAGGCGGATTGGAAATTAGCAACCGTGACACCACTGTTTTAAAAAGGAGGTAGGCAGAAAGTGGGTAATTATAGGCCAGTGAGCTTAACTTCGGTAGTAGAGAAGATGCTGAAATCTATCATCAAGGAAGAAATAGCGAGGCATCTGGATGGAAATTGTCCCAGACGCAGCATGGATTCATAAAGGGCAGGTCGTGCTTAACTAATTTAGTGGAATTTTCTGAGGACATTACCAGTGCGGTAGATAACGGGGAACCAATGGCTGTGGTATATCTGGATTTCCAGAAAGCCTTTGACAAGGTGCCACACAAAAGGTTGCTGCATAAGAAAAAGATGCATGGTATTAAGGGGAAAGTAGTAGCATGGATAGAGGATTGGTTACTTAATAGAAAGCAAAGAGTGGGGATTAATGGGTGTTTCTCTGGTTGGCAATCAGTAGCTAGTGGTGTCCCTCAGGGATCAGTGTTGGGCCCACAATTGTTCACAATTTACATAGATTATTTGGAGTTGGGGGACCAAGGGCAATGTGTCCAAGTTTGCAGCCGACACTAAGATGAGTGGGAAAGCAAAAAGTGCAGAGGATACTGGAAGTCTGCAGAGGGATTTGGATAGGTTAAGTGAATGGGCTAGGGTCTGGCAGATGGAATATAATGTTGACAAATGTGAGGTTATCCATTTTGGTAGGAATAACAGCAAAAGGGATTATTATTTGAATGATAAAATATTAAAACATGCTGCTGTGCAGAGAGACCTGGGTGTGCTAGTGCATGAGTTGCAAAAAGTTGATTTACAGGTGCAACAGGTGATTAAGAAGGCAAATGGAATTTTGTCCTTCATTGCTAGAGGGATGGAGTTTAAGACTAGGGAGGTTATGCTGCAATTGTATAAGGTGTTAGTGAGGCCACACCTGGAGTATTGTGTTCAGTTTTGGTCTCCTTACTTGAGAAAGGACATACTGGCACTGGAGGGTGTGCAGAGGAGATTCACTAGGTTATCCCAGAGCTGAAGAGGTTGGATTATGAGGAGCGGTTGAGTAGACTGGGACTGTACTCGTTGGAATTTAGAAGGATGAGGGGGGATCTTATAGAAACATATAAGATTATGAAGGGAATAGATAGGATAGATGCGGGCAGGTTGTTTCCACTGGCGGGTGAAAGCAGAACTAGGGGGCATAGCCTCAAAATAAGGGGAAGTAGATTTAGGACTGAGTTTAGGAGGAACTTCTTCACCCAAAGGGTTGTGAATCTATGGAATTCCTTGCCCAGTGAAGCAGTAGAGGCTCCTTCATTAAATGTTTTCAAGATAAGATAGATAGTTTTTTGAAGAATAAAGGGATTAAGGGTTATGGTGTTCGGGCCGGAAAGTAGAGCTGAGTCCACAAAAGATCAGCCATGATTTCATTGAATGGCGGAGCAGGCTTGAGGAGCCAGATGGCCTACTGCTCCTAGTTCTTATGTTCTTATTTGTGAACTTATACTCCTTGCACCTCTCTGCTCCTGAACGCCCTTATAATTCTGGGGTAGCTGAAAGGAGAAGGGCACAAGGGAGAGGAATGAGATGAGGGCGAAGAGGGAAAGAGGGGTGGCACGGTGGCACAGTGGTTAGCACTGCTGCTTCACAGCGCCAGGGACATGGGTTCAATTCCAGCCTCGGGTTACTGTCTGTGTGGAGTTTGTACATTCTCCCTGTGTCTACATGGGTTTCGTCTGGGTGCTTCAGCTTCGTCCCACAGTCCAAAGATGTGCAAAATAGGTGGATTGGTCTTGCTAAATTGCTCTTAATGTCCAAAAGGTTAAGTGGGGTTCTGGGGTTACAGGGATAGGGTAGGGGAGTGGGCCTTGGTAGGGTGCTCGTTCAGTGCGTTGGTATAGACTCGATAGGCCAAATGCCTCCTTCTGCACTGTAGGGATTCTGTGATTCTGTGAAAGTAAGAAGTGCACGGTTCCACCATCTGTAGATTGTAAATTGTATCAGACTGTGGAGTGAGGGTGAACGTGGATGTGAGGAGGGTGATTAGGTAGGAAGATATCCTCTATGGTTTCAGCCCTGCTGCCTGTCACGGCCTCAGTAATGGCCACTCCATTGATTTCCAACGCCATCTCCTCCATGGGATAATTGTGCATCTTTGATCCCTGCACCCGAGCTTGGGAGTTATCCAGTTTAACCCCTCAGAAATCTGTCCCCAGTTGTCCATGGATGAGGGAACAACTGAAGTTTTCGTAGCTGAAACTTTTTGAGGCCAGGGTATTAAGGGATTTGGTGCTATGGGAGATACAGGCCAGCCATGAATGGCAGAGCAGGCTTGGAGGCCTGAATGGTCTCCTCTTGGTGCTATGTTGTAACTTAAGAGACCCTCAGTTCCTATGGCAACTTTCAATTCCACATACAGTTTGTGCAAATGAATAGGGGAAAACATGTCGCAACCTCATAACATACAGAACCTGAAACCATCTGGCCTATGACTTAGCCTCTCCCTGAGAGTGAAGCCAAGGAAAATGAAAATCATGCAGATTTGTTGCTGTGCATTTTGTTCTATTGCCTGAGATCAACCACATCCACCCAATGTCTTATTCACCTGGACCATCAGGAAGCTCAGAATCTGTAAGTGTAAGAAGGACAACTTGTTTCAGGAATGTACACTGCAACTTCTGCAGTCAGATGCATTTCCAGAATTCTGTTTGTATAGAGGCAGTAGGCTACACTCAGTTCATTGATACTGAATGTAATAGCCCGCACGGGCCTACGGGGTGGGAATGATTATCTTCCCCGTGGTCATTGCGGAATAGAAGCTCCTCCATTAGGGACGTGCGATCTCTATTAACCTCTGTATAAAAGGTCGGCCAATAGGATACTGACCAGAACAGTAGGGATCTGTCGGGCGGTGTAAATATCGTGTATAAATAAAACTTTGTTTCTTTATTTTACATGATGAGTGTTGACACCTCCTGTCCTTATTAAACTGGCAACGAGGAGTAATCTGGCTTGCTATTGATGCTGCGACCTACCCCGAATTTCTGGATCCAGGTTTGGGTTGACTTGATTCACCATGCCTCTATTTGGGCGGTTAGATGCATTTGACGCTGGTGTTGAAGACTAGAACCACCATGAGGAATGGTTGCGTTACTTCTTCTGGGACAGCAACATCACAGAGAACGAGCAGCAGATGGTCATACTGTGAATGGCCTGCAGAGTGTATACATTTGGGATGATCTGGAGTCTCACGTACCCGGCGGCAGGGGCAGATATACTATGAAACTAATGAAGCTTAAGCTTCAGGGCCCCTAATCCCGGAGGGGCACCAGAAGCGACTTTAGTCCACATTGCTTAAAAATGTTGTGTTTGCTGTATGAGAAGGGTTTTTAAAAAAAATAATAATATTAATAATATGGTGTAATTCAATACAAAATAATAGTTAAAATAAAAATTAAAAAGTTATTAAAGTATCATGTAGGCTAGCTGTAAACGAAAAAACTTTCAAATTAAGGCTGTTTCATTCTAAATATATTTGATATAAAATAATTATAAATAATTTAAAACACTATTAACATTTATGACAGAAATACAAACAGTAGATGACGCGTCGTAACAAAAAGGGGAGCCGTTGAAAAGGCAATCACAATGCTAACGTGAATTTTCAACGTGATAGCACTCGTGATAGTGATCTAGACAAGAATTTTTTTCAATAGTGTTCATAAGGATACAATATTTTAATTACTCCTACTCAAAAATAAATGTTATATTTAGAAAAGTAAGGTAAGTAATAAAGGTGAAAGAGTGTCAGATTAGCCTAAGCCTATTGTTTTTATGAAGAGGTGAACGGAAGGTAGGCTACGACCTCATAGCCTAGGCTAATACTATATTACAAGTATTTATGAAAAAGTAATAAAAGGGTGAATTTGTGTTAAATTACAGGTGTTTATTATGAAAAGTGTTCAAATAATGGTAAAATTGTGTTATATTACCTTAGCCTATGAGTTTTGGTGGCCTAGTCTTGCCTAACTTAGGCTTGAACATAGCCTATTTTAGCCTATTTAGCTTATTTATTATAAATCTTAAAAAATGGCACTTTACTTTCTGAGAAGAGGGGCGTCATTCTCCGACCCCCCACCGGGTTGGAGAATCGCCGGGGGCTGCCGTGAATCCCGTCCCCACTGGTTGCCGAAGTCTCCGGTACCGGATATTCGGTGGGGGCGGGAATCGGGCCGCGCCGGTTGGCGGGCCCCCCCGCTCGATTCTCCGGCCCGGATGGGCCGAAGTCCCGCCGATAAATTGCCTGTCCCACCGGCGTGGGTTAAACCATCTTTTGAACGGCGGGACAAGGCGGCGTGGGCGGGCTCCGGGGTCCTGGGGGGGGGGGGGCGCGGGCCGATCTGGCCCCGGGGGGTGCCCCCACGGTGGCCTGGCCCGCGATCGGGGCCCACCGATCCGCGGGCGGGCCTGTACCGTGGGGGCACTCTTTCCCTTCCGCCTCCGCCACGGTCTCCACCATGGCGGAGGCGGAAGAGACTCCCTCCACTGCGCATGCGTGGGAAACTGTCAGCGGCCGCTGACGCTCCCGCACATGCGCCGCCCGGTGATGTCATTTCCGCGCCAGCTGGCGGGGCGGAAATTCCTCCGGCGTCGGCCTAGCCCCTCAATGTTGGGGCTCGGCCCCCAAAGATGCGGAGCATTCCGCACCTTTAGCGTGGCGCGATGATCGTCTGATTGGCGCCGTTTTGGGCGCCAGTCGGCGGACATCGCGCCGTTTCGGGAGAATTTCCCCCGGGGTTTTAAAAAAACTCTTTCTCAGAAATTAGACCTAAATATTTTTCGTTTCAAAGCATGCGACAATAGTCGCACAACTCAAATTGATTAACATGTGCAAGATGAAATTGTGAATCAAATCAACAACCTAGACACCAAATACTACTATATTATTGTTGACTCTACGCCTGACCTGACACATGTTGACCAGCTGGTAATTGTGCTTTGATACTGCTGTAATGGAAAACCCTGTGAGAGATTTTTAACATTTTTACCGATAGAAAACCATTCATCCACGACCTTGTTCAACAAAATACAACAAGTCCTGGGTGAACATAAGCTTTCAATTGAAAATATCCGTGGTCAGTCCTACGATAATGAATTTAATATGAAGGGCTCGGAGAAAGGGCTGCAAGCATGCTTTAAAAACATTAACAGGTACGCAGACTATGTACCATGTGCACCCCATTCATTTAACCTTGTTGGAGAAAAGGCAGTGTCTACTGTACCTGAAGCTGTTGACTATTTTGGCATTTTGCAGGAGCTGTATGTTTTCTTTTCTGGATCTCCATGAAGATGGGGGATTTTAAACACACAGAGCAATCTACATTTTTCTCTAAAGAGCTTAAATGTAACTAGATGGTCTGCACACTATGAAGCAGTCCGGGCAATTAAAAATGGATATATGGGTATTTTACAAACTCTCAAACATATTTTTGAAGACTCAGAAGAGAAGCCTGAATGTAAACGAGATGCAAAGAATTTATACCACAAGTTGGTAAAGCTGGAATATGCTATTTTAACAGTCGTTTGGGAAGAAGTGCTGGAACGTTTCAACAAAACAAGTAAGAAACTCCAAACCCTTGGTTTTGATGTATTTGAAGGTTATCTTCTGCTATCATCTTTACTTTAGTCTGTTAAAGAATTGAGAAAATTCAGCCGATTGGATTGCACACTATGAATCAGAAGCAAAAGGTTTGTGTGAAGGTATCACCTCAAATTATTCTGATGCTTCCAAACGCATTGTTACAAGAAAAATTTCAGATGGAACAAGTGGTATTTGTTCCGATGATGCCACTTTCCAAAATAGTGCTTAGAAAATGTGTTCCTTCTTCCTCAACCGTGATTTCCCACATACAGTTGTGGACAGGGCCCTCAACAGTGTGCGGTCCATCTTCCACGCCACTACCCTCGCCCCCTCCATTCCCTCCCAGAACAAGGATAGAATCCCCCTCGTTCTCACATTTCATCCTACCAGTCTCCGAATGCAAAGCATAATCCTCCGCCATTTTCGCCAACTCCAGCGTGATGCCACCACCAAACACATCTTCCCTTCACTCCCTCTGTCAGCATTGCCCAGAGACCGTTCCCTCCAAGACAATCTAGTCCACTCCTCCACCATACCCAGTACTTCTCCCATCACCCATGGCGCCTTCCCATGCAATCGCAGAAGGTGTAACAACTGCCCCTTTACCTCTTCCATGCTTAACATCCCAGACCCAAAACACTCATTCCAGGTTAAGCAGAGTTTCACTTGCATCTCTTCCAATTTGGTCTACTGCATTTGCTGCTCCCAATGTGGTCTCCTCTCTATTGGAGAGACCAAATGCAAAACTGGGTGATCGCTTTGCTGACCATCTTCGGTCTGTGTGCATTCAGGACCCTGACCTCCCTGTGTCTTGCCATTTTAACAAAAGACCCTGCTCCCATGCCCACGTGTCTGTTCTTGGTTGGCCTGCTGCAATGTTCCAGTGAAGCGTAACGCAAACTGGAGGAACAACATCTGATCTTTCGGTTAGGCTACAGCCTTCCAGCCTGAACATCAAATTCAACAACTTCAGATTATCAGCTCTACCCCACGTCGACCCATTTGTTTTCATTTCATTTTAACTGTCTTTTACCATTTCTTTCTTTCTTAATTTACGTTTAAATTCCCCCACCCCCCAATCTTATCCACCTTTCCTTCACCTTTCTCCTCTTTGCTCCCCTTCCCCTCCCCCACATCTACAGTTCACCCTCTGATGTTAGGTTCCCTGCTGTTTGACCTTTCACATCTTTTGTTCTCTCTGGGGACTGCCATAAGCACTCATTCCCCTTGGTTCCTGTGGCCATTAGCACCCGGTTTCCCTGGGTTTCTGTGGCTATGACTCATCTTTCATTCTCACTCCACAGTATAAATATTTCCCACTTTCTCTGTCTGTTAGCTTTGACAAAGAGTCATCGGACTCGAAACTTTCGCTCTTTTCTCTCCCTACAGATGCTGCCAGACTTGCTGAGGTTTTCCAGCATTTTCTCTTTCGTTTGCAAGGACATTGCCCAGTTCGCTGTCGATCTCTTCGACACTCCACATCTGACGATGCAGTGTTTGTTCGTAACTTCAATGATAGTGTTCGCTGGCTCCCTGGGATTGTTGTCTTCCAAACAGGACCAGTCTCTTATCAGTTTCGGGTCTGGGGGCAGCTGATGTGACGGCATTTGGATCACATTCACTCATGGAGGTTGATCCCTCATTAGGCTCCTCGCAGGAAACCAGTGCTGGATCCTTCGGCTCCATTGCCAAATCAGCCTGCTGTGACAGCTCCCATCTCTCTAAACGCCGACAAGCCCGCCAACATGCCCCATATTGTATCTTCCGACTCGCAAGTGAAGATGCACATCTCTGAGGTCTCGGACGCCAATCAGCCGCCTGCCGCAGGCCATCCTCCACAGCGTTCTTGCCGCAGATGGTGTTCACCAGAAAGCTATATACGCCGACCTATCCAGCGCAATGGCTCAATGACGATATGCCGGGGCCGAGAAGAATTTGACGTCCCTTGTCTGCTCCTTACTCCGCCTTGTCGGTCGTCGAGGGGGTCTTCGGACTTTGGAGGGGACAAACGTGATAGCCTGCATGGTGCCTAAGGGGTGGGAATGATTATCTTCCCCATGGTCCCGCTTGGGATGGAGGATCTCTATTAACCTCTGTATAAAAGGTCAGCCAGAACAGGAACCCGGGAGGGATCTACTGGGCAGTGTAAATATAACTACGATTCTTTAATTTACCTGGTGTGGACTCTCCGTGTCCTTATTAAACTGACAAAAATCAAAACGCCTCAAGAGCTTTCAAAGCCAATCATTTAATCATCTATCCATAGGGTCTACAATTTACCACCCCTTATTGATCGTATTTGGCTGATTCACATGCTTAATGTTATTGCAGTGCAAACCAGTACCGAATGCAACTGAGCTGACATCTGCAACCTAGATTCTAGTAGAGTGAAACTTAGCCAAACATCTGCAGCTTTCTCTGCCAGCCTATGATTAATCCTGGAGTAAAATCCTAGGTCCTCAGCCGGGACCTTGAATTCATGTTGCATTACATTCACCCCCCCCCCCCCCCCCCCCCCCCCGCCACCATCTGGCAAAATCCTACCAACTGTCCTGTCTTGAGACAATTCACACCTCTTTAACCTGGGACTACCCCCCTCTCTGGATCTGTAAAGACTTAATTACCTGCAAATGCTTGCATTCAAAGCATTGTCTTGCATCTTTGACTTTGTCTATATATATGTTTCTGGAACCTACCTCTTCATTCACCTGAGGAAGGAGCAGTGCTCCGAAAGCTAGTGACTTGAAACAAACCTGTTGGACTTTAACCTGGTGTTGTAAGACTTCTTACCGTGCCCACCCCAGTCCAACGCCGGCATCTCCACATCATGGCTACCATTGACACCGCAAACCGCCGGCTCAAAGTGGAGAGGATCTCCAAGAAGATCGCACATATAGACACTGACATTAAGTTTCTACAAAGACGCAAGAAAGCAGACAAGATCCTGAAAGGGCTACAGATCACAAACCCACTCAAGTCGACCTACAAAACAGACTACGCTGAGAGACTCTGCCGTCACACCTCTCTCACACTCCTCAACCACCTCGTACACCAGCTCTACAGCAGACGCCGCAACCTGGAAACCAAGATAGAGTCCATATTCTCAACTTGTGCTCAGGACGCAGCAGACCAGCTGCGGAACACCGCCAAACAGATGAGACAACAATACTATGCCACCTACATGCACACCAAGAACAGGAAGCTTGAGAAACTCGGCATCAGCACCAACAGCAACCAAGCCTCCCCCAGTACCACAGTAGAAAACAATACAGGCAAATCTATTGTCAACTTGTCAGACTACACCCTTCAACCAGACAAAATCGAAGTCCTCAGCAGAGGGCGCAATTTCTGCACCACCACCAAAATGGACCCCATCAGTCTCGCAGCTGACACGGAGGAATTCATCAGGCGAATGAGGCTCCGGGAGTTCTTCCACAGACCACAATAGGCTGACAACGAACCCAATGAGACAACCAGTGAACCGGAACAGCAGATCCAGAGATCTGTGGTGCGGCAACCGAAGAGGAAAGAGTTGAATTGGACCCCTCTGGAAGGCCGCTGCCCTAGACTCGATATGTATGCTCAAGCCGTCAGGAGTCGAGTCAATGCCAGATTCATCAGTCGCATCCACAAGACAGCCCCAAATGTCACCCAAGCACAACGCAACGCCATCCGCGCTCTCAAGACCAACCGCAACATCGTCATCAAACCAGCAGACAAAGGAGGGGCCACCGTCATACTGAACAGAACGGACTACTGCAAAGAAGTGTACCGACAACTCAACAACCAGGAACACTACAGACAGTTACCCGCAGATCCGACCAAGGAACACACCCGCCAACTCAACAGACTGATCAAGACCTTGGATCCAGACCTTCAGGGCACCCCACGTGCTCTCATCCCACTTACTCCCCGCGTTGGAGATCTCTACTGCCTCCCGAAAATACACAAGGCCAACACAAGGCCGGCCTATCGTATCATGCAATGGGACCCTGTGTAAGAACCTCTCTTGCTACATCGAGGGCATCTTGAAACCCATCGTACAAGGAACGCCCAGCTTCTGTCGCGACACAACGGACTTCTTACAGAAACTCAGGACCCATGGACCAGTTGAACCAGAAACATTCCTCGTCACAATGGACGTCTCGGCACTCTACACCAGCATCCCCCATGACGACGGCATTGCTGCACCAGCCTCAGTACTCAACACCGACAACTGCCAATCTCCAGATGCAATTCTGCAATTCATCCGCTTCATTCTGGATCACAACGTCTTCACCTTCGGCAGCAGGTTCTTCATCCAGACACATGGAACAGCCATGGGGACCAAATTCGCACCTCAATATGCCAACATCTTCACCGCACAGTACCTTTCACCGACGTTGTTGATTGTCCCTCGGCCTCAAAGACAAGATAAGATGCTGTCCAGAGTCAACCACTCTGTGTCCATTTTGTGAACCGTCAGTATTGTCCATTTTCATGTTGATCTGCAGAATTTCTTCATCTTCTCAGTCCTATATTTCAACAAGGAGTCAGCAACAGCTGAACAAACAACGCACAAAAGATCACCAGACTTGACTCATGGACACCATTGACAGTCTCCAAAATTGCTGACTCATGTGACTGGAAGTATGGGTCAGTTATTATTTTCTACAGAAAATGCAAATTAATGGTAAGTGATGGGGCAACCCGATTTATTTTAATCCATTCGGAGGATCTGCATGTCACTGATTTATTGCCCGTTCCCCTCGAGAACATGGTGTTGAGTCATCTTTATGAATACAGCTGAGTTGCTTGCTGGCTACTTGCCTTTGGGCTGGAGTCACATATAGGTCAGACCAGGTAAGGATTTCCTTCCCAAAAATCCAGTAGTTTCATAATCATCATCACTGAGATGAGCTATTTATTTTAGATGTATTTAATAAATTGAGTCAATTTGTCGGCTGCTGTGGAGGGATTTCAACTCATATCATAGAACCATAGAACCCCTACAGTGCAAAAGCAGGCCATTCGGCCCATCATGTCTGTACTGCCCTTCTGAAAGAGTACCCTACCTCGGCCCAATCCCTTACCCTATCCCCACCCGACCTGCACATCCCTGGACACTAAGGATCAATTTAACATGGCCAACCCACCAAACCTGCACATCTTTGGACTGTGGGAGGAAGCCCACACAGACACGGGGAGAACGTGCAAAGTCCACACAGACAGTGAGCCAAGGCTGGAATTAAACCCGGTCCCTGGTACTGTGGGGCAGCTATGCTAACCACTGTGTCACCATGCCGCCCCAGATCATTAGCCCAATAACAAAACTACAAGGTAGTTCCAAGTCAGGAGTTAAACTTGCAAGCATTGATGTTCCCTTGCATCTGCAGCCCTTGTCCTTCTTGGTGGTAGAGGTTGTGGGTTTGGAAGGTGCTGTTGAAGGAGCCTTGGTAAGTTGCTGCAGTGCATCTTGCACACTAGTGCCACTATTTGTTAGTGGTAGAGAGAATAAATGTTTAAGTAGTGGTTGGGGTACCGATCAAGCAGGCTACTTTGGGGTGGCATTGATCTTCTTGAGTGCTGTTGGAGCTGAACCCATCCTGGCAAGTGGAGAGCATTCCATCACACTCCTGACTTGTGCCTTGTAGAATGGTGGATAGGCTTTGGGGAATCAGGAGTGAGTTACTTACTGCAACTTTCCCAGTCCTTGTCTTGCTCTTGTAGCCACAGTATTTACATGACTAGTCCAGTTAGTTTTCTGGTGCCTCGGATGTTAATGGGTTTCTCAGTGATGGTAACCCTTTGAACATCAGGGGAAATAGTTGGAATCTCTCTTGTTGGAGATGGTTATTGCCTAGCATCTGTGTGGTGAAAATATTATTTGCCATTTATCAGTACAAGTTGAAATGTTGTTCAGGTCTTGTTGCATGCAGGCATGAATTGCTTCAGTATCTGAGGAATTGTGATGCCTCGGATGCCGGTGGATGGAAGTGGTGTTATTCTGCTACAGGAGAAGAAGCTGGTTATTTGGTGTGTATCTGGCAAGTGACTAAGATTTATTCTATCCCTAAGGGGTCATAAAAATAACAAAAGGATAAGATTGGAAGCTCAGTATCTGAATGTATATAGCATTCAAAACAAATAGATGAACTGAGATGTTCATGTAGCCAACCAGACAGCAGGCTACACTAGACCTGGCATTGTGCAATGAGATGGGAGTAATTAATGATCTCATTGCGAAGGTGTCCCTGGGTAGCAGCAACCATAATGTAATTGAATTTTACATTCAGTTTGAGGGAGAGAGGAGTGGGTCTGAGACGATTTTTAAAAACTTAAATAAGAGCAATTATGAGGGCATGAAAACTGAGCAGGATGAAGTGAATTGGAAGTTAGGTGAAGGGATAGGTCAAAAGAGATGCAATGGCAAACATTTCAGGGCATATTTCCGAATACACAGAATAGATACATTCCAACGAGTGAGAAAAAGTCAAAGGAACGGACAGCATCCATGTTTAACCAGAAAGGTTAAAATAGCATCAAACTTAAAGAAAAAGTATATAATTGTGCAAAGACAGGTGGAAGGTCAGAAGATTGGACAGAATATAAGGAACACCTAAGTGTGACTAAATGAAGGGTGATTAATAAGGAGGGAAAAATTTGAGTGCAAGAGAAAGTTTTTTTTAGAAATATTTTTATTCGGATTTTCATTTTACATACTACACAATAGCGCAAAACAACAAGACAGAGTAAAACATCTGTACAAAAGCTATTTATTCACATGCAAAAAGCAAGAGGGTGGCCAGGGAAAGGATTGGACCTCTTAAGGACAGTTGGGGGAATCTATGTGTTGAGCCAGAGGAAATGGCCGAGGTACTAAATGAGTACTTTGCATCAGTGTTCACCAAAGAAAGGGACTTTGTGGAAGATGATTCTTGGGTAGGGTGTGTGGACAGTCTGGATTAAGTTAACATCGAAAAGGAGGAGGTATTGGGTCTTCTAAAAGATGTTAAGGTAGATAAGTTTCCTGGGCCGGATGGCATTTACCCCAGAATACTGAGGGAAGCAAGGGAGGAAATTGCTGGAGCCGTGACTGAAATCTTTGTATCCTCATTGGCTACAGGTGAGATCCCAGAGGATTGGCGAATAGCTAATGTGGTACCGCTGTTTAAGAAAGGTAGCAGGGATGATCCTGGAAACTATAAGCTGGTGAGCCGCACGTCGGTAGTACGTAAATTATTGGAGAGAATTCTCAGGGACAGGATTTATACCCATTTGGAAACAAATGACTCATAAGCTATAGACAGCTTGGTTTTGTGAAGGGGAGGTCATGCGTCACTAACTTAATCGAGTTTTTTGAGGAGGTGACAAAGATGATTGATGAGGGGAGGGTGGTGGGTGTTGTTTACATGGACTTCAGTAAAGCCTTTGACAAGGTGCCTCATGGCAGACTGGTACAAAAGGTGAAGTCACACGGGATCAGAGGTGAGGTGGTAAGATGGATACAGAACTGGCTCGGTCACAGAAGGCAAAGGGTAGCAGTAGAAGGGTGTTTTTCTGAATGGAAGGTTGTGACTAATGGTGTTCCACAGGGATCCGTGCTGGGACGTCTGTTGTTTGTAGCCGGGCTGATTAGTAAGTTTGCAGGTGACATCAAGGTTGGTGGAGTGGCAGACAGTGTTGAGGATTGGCAGAAGATACAGCAGGACATAGATAGGTTAGAGACTTGGGCAGAGAAATGGCAAATGGAGTTTAATCCGGACAAATGTGAGTTAATGCATTTTGGTAGGTCTAACATAGAGGGGAAAAATGCCGTAAATGGCAAAACTCTTAGGAATATAGAAAGTCAGAGAGATCTGGGCGTGCATGTCCACTGATCTTTGAAAGTGGCAACACAAGTGGACAAGTTAGTCAAGAAAGCATTCGGAATTTTTGCCTTCACTGGACGGGGCATCGAGTATAAAAACTGGCAAATCATGCTACCAGAACCTTGGTAAGGCCGCACTTGGAATATTGCGCACAATTCTGGTCGCCACACTACCAGAAGGATGTGGAGGCTTTGGAGAGGGTGCAGAGGATGTTTACTAGGATGTTGCCTGGTCTGGAGGGTGTTAGCTATGTGGAGAGGCTGAATATACTCGGCCTGTTTTCATTAGAAAGATGGAGGGGTGACCTGATAGAGATCTACAAGATTATGAGGAGCATGGATAGAGTGGATGGGCAAGCACTCTTTCCCAGGGTGGAAGGATCAGTCACCAGGGGGCATAGGTTTAAGGTCCGTGGGACAAAGTTTAGAGGAGATGTGCGAGGCAGGTTTGCGTTCCAGGCAGAGGGTGGTGAGTGCCTGGAACGCGTTGCCAGAGGAGGTTGTGGAAGCAGATACATTAACGGCGTTCAAAAGGCATCTTGACAAACATATGGATAGGTTGAGTGCAGAGCGATACGGCACAAGCAAGTGCTGAGGGTTTTGGCAAAGGTTGGTATCATGACCGGTACAGGCTTCGAGGGCTGAAGAGCCTGGTCCTGTGCTTTATTGTTCTTTGTTCAAACATAAAACCCTGAAACATAGCCTACCCTCTCTCACAGCCTAACCCCCCCGCCCCCCGCCATTTCACATATTGTTTTCTATTGATTATTTACATTTGGTTTGTAATAGTACTGTCAGGTGAGTGCTTAAACATATGTGAAGCAAGTGTAAGTAACAAGGGATTTGTTGAGGGTGTTCAGTATAAACCTGGTGGTCAGGTACCCGATATCTCTGTTCTACCATTTATGTGTGACTCCCTGGTATTGAAACATACCAGCAATAGCATTGAGGGGTGCCAAGAAGTGGAGGGGAGTACTTAGAGGAGGAGAAGAACACCGGGTATCTCTGTATGCGGATGATTTGTTGTTATATGTAGCGGACCCGGTGGAGGGGATGCCAGAGATAATGCGGACACTCCGGGAGTTTGGAGAATTCTCAGGATATAAACTGAACATGGGGAAAAGTGAGTTGTTTGTGGTGCATCCAGGGGAGCAGAGCAGAGAAATAGAGGACTTTCCGCTGAGGAAGGTAACAAGGGACTTTGGTTACTTGGGGATTCAGATAGCCAAGAATTGGAGTACATTGCATAGGTTAAATTTAACGCGATTGGTGGAACAAATGGAGGAGGACTTCAAGAGATGGGACATGGTATCCCTGTCACTGGCAGGGAGGGTGCAGGCAGTTAAAATGGTAGTCCTCCCGAGATTCCTCTTTGTGTTTCAGTGCCTCCCGGTGGTGATCGCGAAGGCTTTTTTCAAAAGGATCGAAAAGAGTATCATGAGTTTTGTGTGGGCCGGGAAGACCCCGAGAGTGAGGAAGGGATTCTTACAGCGTAGTAGGGATAGGGGGGGGCTGGCACTACCGAGCCTAAGTGAGTACTACTGGGCCGCCAATATCTCAATGGTGAGTAAGTGGATGGGGGAAGAGGAGGGAGCGGCGTGGAAGAGATTGGAGAGGGCGTCCTGTAGGGGGATTAGCCTACAAGCTATGGTGACGGCCCCATTGCCGTTCTCACCGAAGAAATACACCACAAGCCCGGTGGTGGTGGCGACTTTGAAAATTTGGGGACAGTGGAGACGGCATAGGGGAAAGACGGGAGCCTTGGTGGGGTCCCCGATAAGAAACAACCATAGGTTTGCCGCGGGGAGAATGGATGGGGGATTTGGAATATGGCAAAGAGCAGGAGTAACGCAACTGAAAGATCTGTTTGTGGATGGGAAGTTCGCAAGTCTGGGAGCGCTGACCGAGAAATATGGGTTGCCCCAAGGGAATGCATTCCGGTATATGCAACTGAGGGCTTTTGCGAGGCAGCAGGTGAGGGAATTCCCGCAGCTCCCGACGCATGAGGTGCAGGACAGAGTAATCTCAAAGACATGGGTGGGGGACGGTAAGGTGTCAGATATATATAGGGAAATGAGGGACGAGGGGGAGATTATGGTAGATGAGCTGAAAGGGAAATGGGAAGAAGAGCTGGGGGAGGAGATTGAGGAGGGGCTGTGGGCGGATGCCCTAAGTAGGGTAAACTCATCGTCCTCGTGTGCCAGGCTAAGCCTGATTCAATTTAAGGTGTTACACAGGGCGCATATGACTGGAGCACGGCTCAGTAAATTTTTTGGGGTAGAGGATAGGTGTGCGAGATGCTCGAGAAGCCCAGCGAATCACACCCACATGTTCTGGTCATGTCCGGCACTACAGGGGTTCTGGGTGGGGGTGACAAAGGTGCTTTCGAAAGTAGTGGGGGTCCAGGTCGAACCAAGCTGGGGGTTGGCTATATTTGGGGTTGCACAAGAGCCGGGAGTGCAGGAGGCGAGAGAGGCCGATGTTTTGACCTTTGCGTCCCTAGTAGCCCGGCGCAGGATACTGTTGATGTGGAAGGAAGCCAAGCCCCCGGGGGTGGAGACCTGGATAAAGGACATGGCAGGGTTTATAAAGCTGGAACGGATTAAGTTCGTCCTAAGGGGATCGGCTCAAGGGTTCACCAGGCGGTGGCAATCATTCGTCGAATACCTCACAGAAAGATAGAGGGAATGGAAAAGAAGAAGGCAGCAGCAGCAGCCCAGGGGGCAGGGGGGGGGGGGGAACCAGAAGGAGTCTCAGGGTTATTAATATATATGTATAATATGTATAGGTCGTTGCTATAAATAATTGTATATTGGATTGTTAAACCATATTTTTGGAGAGTGTTTATCTGAGACAAGGCAGTTGCCATTTAGTTTTAGTTTTCGTTTTTGTTATATATTATTTATTCTTTGTTTATAAAACAGGTCATTGTTATTTATACTGTTAAATTATTGTGTAAAGGATACACAATGTACTGTGATGGTCGACCAAAAATTTTCAATAAAATATTCTTTAAAAAAAAAGAAACATACCAGGGGCATATTTACAGTCCCCCAGAAGTGCCCTTCCTGTTGCTGTTCTGGGCATCCATCCTGGGCTGTCTTCCCTTCCCCCAAGCCCTTTTGACCCCTCTGCCCTACTTCCCCTGTGTTCTGGGCTGTATCTTCTTCCCCCCTCTTAGATCCCTCCCTCCACCCCTTTCCTGCCCCCACCTCGCCTTCTTGGTCTATTACAGCCCGTCCACCCAAAGGTGTAGGAGGTTAGGGGAGTTGAGGGTCCCAGGGTGGCAGCCCTATCTGATTCTCAGTCTCTCGTTCTCTAATTTCTTACCGGTATAATTATGTCTGATGGAATCGATCCGGTGGAGGCTGCCCTTGCTGTGCTTGTGGCCACTGAGCCGGGCAGATGCAGTAGAAGGGAGCAGCTGGGGGCAGCATGGTAGCATATTGGTTAGCACAGTTGCTTCACAGCTCCAGGGTCCCAGGTTCGATTCCCGGCTGCGTCACTGGCTGTGCGGAGTTTGCACGTTCTTCCCGTGTCTGGGTGGGTTTCCTCCGGGTGCTCCGGTTTCCTCCCACAGTCCAAAGATGTGCGGGTTAGGTGGATTGGCCATGCTAACTTGCCCATTGTGTCCAAAAAGGTTTAGTGGGGGTTACTGGGTTATGGAGATAGGGTAGATACGTGGGGTGCTCTTTGTAAAGGCCAGTTAAGACTCGATAGGCCGAATGGCCTCCTTCTGCACTCTAAATTCTGCGTTCTATGTTCTATGACAACACAGGCTGGAGTTGACACCCCATGTTCAGGGGGACGCAACACAATGTGAAGACCCGGCCACCCATCAGGCTGAGGAGGGAGCCAGAAAGGGAGGCCAACGACACCCCAAGGTGTCCCGGCATTGGTAGTCCTTCCATGAGCTGGCGGACAGCATATGCCGCAGAAGCCTCCGATTCACCAGGAGACGGTGCAGCACCTGTACCACGTCCTCACGGACATGCCACCCCGTGGAGGAGGAGGACCCCCACTCCCGTTGGCCGGGAAAGTCACCACAGCCCTCAACCTCTATGCCACCGGGTCATTCCAGGACTCAAGCGTGGACCTGTGTGGCATATCCTAATCTTCTGGGAGGTGACAGATGCTCTGTATGCCTGTGCATCAGACTATATCACCTTTGACCTGGAGCAGGCCCACCAAGATGCCTGGGTGACAGGATTTACTGCCATCACTGGAATGGCCCAGGACCAGGGGACCATCGATTGCATGCATGTCATTCTGTAAGTAACCGGGCATCAGGGAGTGTCCTATATTAACAGGAAGGGGTTTCACTCCCTGAATGTTCAGATCGTATGTGACTCACCATCTCAGGGTAGTGTGCCCACTACCTGGGAAGCCTGTATGACAACTACATCCTGGGGTACTTGGAGATCCCCGGTGTCTTCGAGGACCACCAGGATTATCATAGAAGTTACAGTGCAGAAGGAGGCCATTCGGCCCATCGAGTCTGCACCGGCTCTTGGAAAGAGCACCCTACCCAAGGTCAACATCTCCACTTATCCCCATAACCCAGTAACCCCACCCAACACTAAGGGCAATTTTGGACACTAAGGGCAATTTATCATGGCCAATCCACCTAACCTGCACATCTTTGGACTGTGGGAGGAAACCGGAGCACCCGGAGGAAACCCACGCACACACGGGGAGGATGTGCAGACTCCGCACAGACAGTGACCCAAGCCGGAATCGAACCTGGGACCCTGGAGCTGTGAAGCAATTGTGCTATCCACAATGCTACCGTGCTGCCCCTAAATGGCAGGATGATGGGTTGGCATGTGGGGGACAAGGTATACCCACTGAGAACATGGCTAATGATGCCTGTGCGGAGGCCTGAGACCGAGGTGAAGACCCGATACAGTGAGGCTCACATTGTCATTGAGCCGTGCAACAGGCTGCTGAAAATGAGGTTCCAATGCCTGGACTGCTTTGGCAGTGTCCTGCTGTGCACCCTCCAGTGCATCTCACATTTTGTGGTGGACTGCTGTGCCCTCCACAATCTGGCACAGCAGTGGGCGACATGCTGGAGGAGGAGGAGGAGACAGAGGGAAATTCGTCCTTGCCTAAGGAGGAAGAGGCGGATGAGGTGGGGCTGGCGGATGAGCCAGAAGAGGTGATGGAGGATGGAGTACAGGCTGCGCCGAGGGTCCAACATGTGAGGAGGGCTAGAGGGCCCTCTTCATTTCCAAATTCTCCTAGGACGAGGCTGTGTCCATCACTTCAACACCCCTCCCCCCAATCTCTCTTCCCTCACCTTCCCCTCTAATCTTGCTCCTGCATCTTCCCTCCCACTCTTCCTCCCCCTTGAATCTCCCTCCCTCCTTCCATCCCCCAATCTTCCTCACCCTCCTATTTGCCTCTCTCCTTCTACCCCCGTCAACACCGCCCCTCCCCGACCACCCTGTATCCCCCTCCAAGGGTAAGTGTAACATCACTTCAGGGTGATGGGCCTGTGTTGGCGCTGTCAGTGGGTCATCATAAAGGCAGGAGAGTGATGATCACTCACTCTGAGGAAAGCTCCTAAATTTCTGCTAATGTCTGACTCCTGCCTTTCCGCTGACAGCGCACTCACACTCATTCTCTGAATGGGGTTGCACAGGGGCTTTCGACATTGGCCACTGAGTGGGGAGAGCGGAGGAGAACAGGGAGTAGGGATGCCGGCAGACCCGCTGTGAAGCTTAACTTGACAGAGGCTTCACATGTATGAGATGTGACATGTTTTAATAGTGAACATTTTACAGATTTCCACTCCCCCTAGCTACAGATAGTGATCCCACCACTGCCCACTCAATGTTCTTCATTCGTCTCCCTCTTTCATGGTCTAGTTCCATTACTAGATGTGTCCCCAGTAATGCACATCAGAGGTGGAGGCAGGCTGCTGCTTTCCGCACCTTGTGGCCTTTGATGCCCTTGGCGGACGTCCTCTGGAGGGCCTGGAGCCTGAGTGCCGAAGCCGACTTACCGCTGCCACTGGCGTTGCCATGCCACCCTGTTCTGTCTGCTGACCTTGAGACATGCCGGTGTCAGGAGAGGAGGGGGTATTCGGAAGAACTGGAGACCGCCGTAGTCTCCTTGGTGGATGGCCTCGGAATGGGCTCCAGCACTTCTCTCTCCCTGATGGTGCCCCCTATGGCCCTGTGGGACTCATCTTGCAGGCTCCCCATCGTCTGCACCATGGTGTTGATGCCCTCAGCAATGGTCTTCGGTGCCTGAGCCATGTTCTGAAGTTCCTCAGCAATGTGTACCTGCCTCCAGGACATGTCCCTCAGCGACTGGAACATGATACCGACCCTCATCCATGGTTGTCACACTGTGCCATGCCTTGGATACCGCCATTCAAGATGCGGACATCCTGCTCCACCCTGGCAGTGTTGGCCTCGGTGCCAGGCATTATCGGCACCATCTCCTAAAGCCTTTGGGACTCCTCCACTCGGCCTTTCAATCGCTGGAATGTCACTGACACCCTCTCCTGAATCTCACAGCTGTGTCCTATCATCTGCATCAGCTCTGGGACAACCTTGCCAGAGACTTGGCATCTGGCTGGGGCTGAGCTGGGATCCAGGAGACCTTTGACTGTTGTCTCCGCTGGATGTTCCTGCCTCCACCTGATATGCATCAGCAGCTGTGTGGTGCTCACCAAATTGTGCCCCAGATGCCAGTTCACTAATGTCGCCCACCAAGATGTATGTCTCTGTGCTGATGGAAGATGCAGGTGTTGCTCTATTAATAATGTTGGTGAACCACAAGCCTTCCCTTATATCGATCAAATGACCACACAACCAGTTAGTTAGTTCAAAAGATGGTGTATTTACATACACAAGGGTTACGTCGACATGCAAACACAATACCTACTACGAGTTAAACTACACCTATCAGCTACAATAACCTATACTTAACTTCAGGGCGACCGGCACTGTGCAAATGGATAAGGCCTTTATCTGGATTTCACTTGGCTGGTTCGAAGAAAGTGGCTCTGTCTCAGTTGGGCTCTTCCGTCAGGTAGCTATCGTTGGTCTTGAACTTGGCTGGCTGTTCCTGCTGTAATTGGGCTGGCACAGGCTGGATCCAAAAGAGGCAGAGCACATGGCTGTGTCCTCTTTTATCCCTCTGAGATTTCGCGCTCTTTGGTGCGGTCCTTAACCTTGGACCCAATAGTTCGACAGGGCTCTGATCACTGTCTTCAATTTCGGCCAATAAAGGGACGGGTGGCTGGGTGGGTCCTTTGCGGTCATTGACCTTGGCAGTTGGGCTCTCTGAGTACAGGGAGTGGTGCCGATCAGTCTGTGGCTGTACCGGTTGCTTGACTGGAGTTCTATTGTCCTGGGAAAATGGGCCATTAAAATGCAAACGAGCGGGGGTTTCGACCAGGCCTGGTTACCTGTGTTTCAGATACACCTAGGCTCTGTATCTGTCTGAGTCCTGGGTTGGCCATAATTCCCATGGTCCTTTGCAGGTGGCCATCTTAGATGGCTACACAGGTGACTGCTGCGATGCCTTGCCAGTGGGCATTTTTAAACAAGGGGTTAACTTTACCAGCATGTAATGGGAACAAGGGAAATACTTTTATTTATGCAATGTAGTGCAGAATGATATGTTGGCACATTTTAGATCAGTGACAGAGCTTGGGTTTTGCCGTCACTTTTTGACTGAATCCACCCCACCACTAGGGTGTGTGCGGGTGATGCGATTGCAGGTTTTGAAAACCGGAGCCAGCTGGTAATAGAATGAAGCAGCAAAGCATCTCCACGCTGGAGGGAGGATCAGCATCAGACAACAAAACATAGGGTCCAGCAACAAATCACAAACGCAGGATCCAACGGCAGGTACCGGAGGGCAATTGTCCATCAGCAAAAAGGTTGCCTCAAGCCAAGGAATCCAAAAAGAGCATCTTCAGAACCAGTCGGCAGAAAATGAGCAGCGCCGAGAGCGAAACGGTAACCATCACAACCGAGGCAACCCTGAGATACTCAGACTGTGTCGCATCAGAGCTGTAAGTGAAGCAAAATCACAGCAATTCATTTGAAAGTGCATTCAAGCACGAGCAGGTAATTGTATTCAAGCTTAAGCACAAAGGCGCAATACTATCAGCAGGAAATGCAGATGGACAGCGATCAGGGATAAGGATATTTGTTTGAATTTTAAAAGCTGGGAAGCACTTCAATGACAAACTCCTTAATGAAAAAAGATTAAGCGTTCTTAGATTATTTCTAGTTATTTATGACAATTGGAGAAATGTCAAACAATTATGCATTTCTTTTCATTTTATTTCACAACAGGCACTTTTAAAACTGACAGAAAATCAAATCAAAATATGCTCTGAGGGAAAAAATGATCCATTTTGATTTAAAAGCTGACCAGGTCTTTGTTAAGATAGAAAGGTTAATTGGATGGTATTAAGTTAAACATTAAGCAATGTAACACCCGGGGTAAAAGAGGATTATGACCTAGAATTATATTTAGACATTCTTTGTAAAATACTACTCATGAACAACAAGCAATGTGTTCCTTTGTAAATAGGAAACTCTGCGGTTATGGAGTACAAATAGACACATGATTTTGCCCAAGGCCATCTTTTGGTTGTGTAACCATTGGTTAAAGAGACATCATCGTTCTGGAAAAAATGTTTGGCAAAGCTTTTCTCTGCTAAAATTATAATGTACGACTTCCGGTGACGGCGGGCGGGAGGCAGCCGCACATTGGAGGGCTCCCGTTCGGGAACGGCATTTTCGGGGAGTATTGCCCGGTCCTAGGGCCAGCAACGGCAGTAAAAATCGGGAGATAGCGCAAGGAGAAGAAGGATGTTGAAAAACACCAAAAAAACGGCCGGGAAAAAAGCGGCTGAAAGTCCGTTGGAGAGGGGAAAGGTCACCGCGGGGTCAACAAAGAAAATGGAGGCTGGAGCACCAGGGGAGGCCGCAGTGCTTACGGCTGAAGAACTAACTAAGGTGATGGCTGCGGAATTCCAAAAGCAGTTGGCGCAGATTGAGAAATGTATGGAGATGGTGAGGAAGGAGATGAGGGAGGTTTTGAATGTGCTGGTGGAGGAGGCGGTTTCCCCGGTGAAGACGGCGCTGGCGAGCGCAGTGGCGGAGGTGCGAGAGCAAGGGGAGGCGCTGAAGGAAGTGGAGGAGATGGTATTGCAGCACGGTGATCAACTTGCCTCGATGGGGAAGGAGATGCGGAAGGTGATGGACACGAACAAGAATCTGCGTGGAAAAATGGAAGACCTGGAAAACAGATCCAGGCGACAGAATTTGAGGGTCGTGGGGCTGCCCGAAGGAGTTGAAGGACCGAAGCCGACTGAGTATTTTGCCGCGATGCTGGCAAAACTACTGGGGGAGGGGGAGGACCCCTCCTGATATGAACTGGATCGGGCCTGTACCAAAGGCGAGTGAGCCGCCAAGGGCAGTGACTCTGTGCTTCCGTAGGTACAGTGTGAAGGAGAATGTCCTGAGCTGGGCCAAGCAGAAGCGGGTGGTGCAGTGGGCTGGAGCTGGTATATGTATATACCAGGACTTTACGGTGGAGCTGGCGAAGAGGCAGCTTCAACCGGGTGAAGAGGGCACTGTACATTGGCAAGGTGCAGTGCGGCATTGTATATCCAGCGAAGCTGAGGGTGACTTACAAGCTCAGGGACTTTTATTTTGGAACGGCGGAAGCAGCGGAGGAGTTTGCGAAAGCAGAAGGACTGTGGCAGAACTGACAAATTGAGGAATGGTCATGTGCCGATGTAACCTCATGACTGTATTTTCTTCTTTTTTTTTGTATCACTGCGCGCGGGGGTAGAGGCTAAAGGAGCCAATGTAGCATATATTTGGACAAGGGAAGGGACGGGACTTTCACTCGAAAGGAGGGCTCTTTGGGGTGTAGGTGGATATGCGGGGTTTGTGTGCTAAAAGGGGATCTTTGGGCTTTCCTAGGGCCGGGCAAGGGGGAAAGGGACCCGGGCGGGGGCCTCCACGCTGGCCAGTTTAAGCTGGCCAGTGAACGGGAGTGAGGAGGGGGGAGGGGCTGCAGCCATCGGAGCCTGACAGAACAGGGTCTGAGTGGTCTAGCCGGGGTGGAAAATTGGGGGGAGGGAACCGAGGTTGGGGGAGGGAACCGAGGTTGGGAGGAGGAGTTTTACAAGAGGCAGTGGACGGGAGGAGCTGGAGACTTGGGGGGGGGGGGGGTACAACTTTGGGGTATCATGTACGGTACTCTCTTAGAGGCTGGATGGCGTTGGATGGGGGGGGTGGAGAGCAGTGTAGATTAAGGGTGACTACGGGTAATCCCTGATTCCTTTTTGTCATTTGTTTATGTAAACATGCGGGTTGAGGTTTGGGGGTTGGTGGGCGGATGGGATCGTTGTTATTATGGGGATTGACATATCTTGTTGATTGTTGTTTATTGTTGATGGGTGTAAATGTGGGAGAAAACGTGAAAAAGGAGAAGAATTTAAAAGAAATTTTTTAAAAAATCATAATGTACAATATAATTTATATCATTGCGTTCTTGCACGTGATAAAAATCGCAGGCAGTCCACCTGGACTTTTCCCGTCTTTGGCAATCATGACAATTCTCGTTTTAGTATTTTTGGGTAGTTGAGATGAAAACCTTCGATTAACAGCTGCTAGTTAACAGTTGCTGAACAATGTGACCACAGTGACATTACCAATAGGAATCACAAACAAGGTTACTGACCCTCTGGGATTGGCCTGGAGTCTCCAGGAATTGAATATCAGTCTCCAGGACACTGCTGTACATAACCATGGAAAATTAAATCATCAGAACGTTAAAAAAGATTGATAGATTTTTTTACATTTTCTTTCAAATGTATCTTTATCGGGCACAGAAATATTGAAAATGGGGATAAAAGGCTGTTTGGCTGAGAGTCGAGCATCATCCAATTGGGAATGAGTCTTCTGACATTTCAATTGGCATAGGAAGGTAGTACGTCACAAGGATGGATTTGTTGACTGATGAATGGCTGGAGTATGGGGGCCAGTCAAGTGTTGAAACCACCAAGAATACATTTAATCATGTTTGGCAATACTAGACGTGTACAACCCAAAGCCAGCTTCGAGTTAAAACATGGGTGATCTAATTTATCAAGTGCAAGGCACCTTTTCTTTTGGCTAGAGACACTTTGGGCTGAATCTGCTAGTCTTTGAAAAATGTTTGGCAACCGCGACCATTTTATGAGTCTCGAACCTGTTCACAGCAGCCCGCCTCCCAGAGAAATTTTAAAGTAAGTGCCTATGAGAGCAGGGGCAGCACGGTGGTGCAGTAGATAGCATTGCTGCCTCACGGCGCCAAGGTCCCAGGTTCGATCCCGGCTCTGGGTCACTGTCTGTGTGGAGTTTGCACATTCTCCCCGTGTTTGCGTGGGTTTTGCCCCCACAACCCAAGGATGTGCAGGGTAGGTGAATTGGCCACGCTACATTGCCCCTTAATTGAAAAAAAATGAATTGGGTACGCTAAATGTGTAAAAAGAAAAAAAAATAAGAGCCGCCCCCAGGACTGCCATCTAATTAGGGCCAGTGGGAAGGTTGTGAGACTGCAAAGTCGACCAATGGCCTTCACTATGTTTGCCTTGCAGTGAGGGTGCTGCTGGTGTGCATGGGACGTGAGAAAGCTAGATAAAATGGGTGGAGTGAAATGGCGAAAGGCTACAGATGCCATTTCTTTGCCACCGATAATCCAGTAGACTGGAGGAAAATTCTCAGTTTTCTTGTGGCTTGGGAATTTGCATCTTAAGGCAGTAGATTTAATTTATTTGTCATGGCACTCTGACCTCCTGCTCTGCATGTGGCTCCCGTTACCAAATGAGCTTCAAACACAGTGGAGATTCAGTGCGACGCCAGTTAAATCTTATTGACAACAAATAATTGCTCCTAATTGGTTGCTTATGAGCCTTTAGAGGTTTCTCACCGTTGCCTCTGGGAAACGCACGAGGAGACATCGGTGGATTGGTACAACCTCTTTTTCCCAGATTTTCCTGGACCTCAAATGTGCCTCAAAGTCCCTGAGAGAATTCCTTCCCTTGTTTGCTTCAATGAAAATGTTTCCTTGGAGTAGTTCTTTAAATGGTATTTGGTTTACCAAAGCTGTTTCAGAATAAAACAGGCATGTTCACAGAAGGTAACACTCCTTCTTCAAAAGTATGCTCTTATTTTGTGAATATATACTGTCCCTTCATGCTTACAGGATAGTGAAAGGCAACGTTTCTTTTTGTATCAGTGTCCCAAATGTTATAGTGGCTGCCAGTCAGTTGATGATGTGCGCCTTGGTGGTCAACTCTGTGTTAAGCATTTTCTGGTGTAGGTCAGGAGTTCCACAATGGCATGGCTGTGTGGCTCCCATTGCTATCCCACATTGCCCCCACTCTATCACCAGCTCCCCTCTCCCCCAACCCCCACTTGCCATTTCTTATGACATATGTTGTATCAGAATGCATGTAGCATTCAAAATAAAATTAATGAATTAACAGCGCAAATAGATACAACAGGGTATGATTACAAAGAGACCAGGGCCGGGATTCTCCTGCAATTGGCGGGGCGGGCCGTACCGGCGCCAAAGAGTGGCGTGAACCACACCGGTGCCAGGCCGCCCGGAAGGTGCGGAATCCTCCTCACTTCCGGGGCCTAGGCCAGCGCTGGAAGGGTTGGCACCGCGCCAATTGGCGCCGAAGGGCCTCTGCCGGCCAGTACAAGTTGGCGCATGCGCAGGAGCGCCAGCGTGTTCTGGCGCATGTGCAGAATCGCTGGCGTGTTTCCTGCGCATGCGCAGGGGTTTTCTTCTCCGCGCCGGCCATCGCAGAGCCTTACAGAGGCCGGCGCGGAGGGTACGAGTACCCCCACGGTACAGGGCCACCCGCAGATCAGTGGGCCCCAATCGCAGCCCAGGTCACTGTGCCCCCCCCCCCCCGGGGCCAGATCCCCCTGCGCCCCCGAGGACTCCGCAGGCCACCCTCCGAGGCAGGTCCCGCCGGTATGGACCTTGTCTATTTCACGCCGGCGGGACTGTCCGAAAATGGGTGGCCGCTCGGCCCATCAGGGCCCGGAGAATTGCCGGAGGGGCAGCTGCCAACAGCCCCCGACCGGCATGGAGCAATCCCGCCCCCGCCTGAAAACTGGCGCCGGACAATTCGGAAGCCGGCGCCGGAGCGGCGGGGCTGGATTCACGCGGCCCCCCGGCAATTCTCCGACCCGGCGGGAGGTCGGAGAATCCTGCCCCAGGTCTTGGAAGGATAGACAGAAATGAAAATGGAGGTGGTGTAGCTTTGTTAGTAAAGGAAGGGATCAGTGCTGTTGTGAGAAATGATATTAGCACTGGAGACTAAGATGTAGAATCAGTCTGAGTAAAAATAAGAAATAGCCAGGGAAAGAAGTCCGTAGAGAGTAATCTATAAGTCCCCTAATAGTAGTTCCACTGTAGGACACAGTATAAACCAAGAAATATTGGGGGCTTGTGAGAAGGGTACAACAATCATCATGGGTGATTTTGATATGCATATAGACTGGATTAATCAAATTGACAAGGATAGCCTCGAGGGAGCGTTCATAGAGTGTATTAGAGATGGTTCCTTGGAAGAATATATTGTTGAACTAACCAGGGAGCAGGCTGTTTTGGATTTAATATTGTGCAATCAGATGGAAATAATTAATGATCTTACAGTAAAAGATTCTCGAGGGAAGAGTGATCATTGCATGCTTGAATGTCATAATTATAGTCACCAGGTTTGTAAAGTTAAACACAATTACTTTTTATTTTTAACAAGAACTACAATGAAACCTGCAGCAAATACAATTGGTTAACTGTTATCTAATTCCTAATCTCCCAATTTAACCTCCCCCACCTTCTACACACACACACACACACAAGACAGAGAAACACAGAGGGGAGGAGAGTGATGTACTGTTTGGTGTGCCGCCTTCCACTCAAAGGCAGTTGACTTTTTCACCAGTTTGCATAGAGCCGTGGTGTGTTTGGAATGAACTTGCCCAGAAAATTGACCATACCCAAGACGCGCAGCACCGCCTTTTTGTTCTCATGACCTTCATCGCCTCGATGGCCTTGATTTTGTCCGGGCGCACACCATGCTGTGAGATCTGGTCGCCTAGGAACTTGAGCGTCGATGTGCCAAAACAACATTTGGACCTGTTTTAACTTTAGGCCATTGGCATGTACACGGCGGAATACCTTCTGGAGACGGGACACATGTTCTTCAGGGGTCGTGGACCATATGATGATGTCGTCCACATACACACAAACCCCTTCAATGCCTTCCATCATCTGCTCCATCATGCGATGGAATATCTTCGATGCCGAGATGATGCCAAAAGGCGTGTTGAAGGTGCAGAGTCTTCTGCTGGAATCTCCCAGCTGGATTTGCCAAAATCCCTGTGATGCATCCAATTTGGTGAAGCAGCGCGTGTATGCCATCTCACTTGTGAGTTCCTCCCGCTTCAGGATGGGGTAGTGTTCCCGCGTGATATTCTTATTGAGATCCTTGGGATCAATGCAGATGTGCAGGTCCCCTGAAGGCTTCTTTACACACACCATCGAGCTGACCCAGTCAGTCGGTTCGGTGACCTTGGATATGATGCCTTTTTGCTGAAGATCCTTGAGCTGTGCCTTCAAGCGCTCTCTCAGTGGAGCGGGGACTCGTCGTGGTGCGTGGACCACTGGCTTGGCATCAGGCCGTAGCAGAATCTTGTATCGATACGGCAACGTGCCCATCCTGTTGAACACATCTGGATACTGGGCAAGGATGTCGTCGATGCCGGCCTGAAGATCCACATGGGAGGATGCCGTGGTGTAAACCCTTTGAATGAGGTTCAGCTGCTTGCAGGCGTGCGCACCTAGCAGGGATGCCCTGTCCTGCTTAACAATTTCAAAGCGTAACCGTGCTTGTGAGTGTCATTTGGATATGTGCAGATGGCAGGATCGCAGTGCCGTGATGGTATTCCCGCTGTAATCCAGGAGCTTGCAGGCAGCTAGAAGGATCGTGGGGGGCTTCTTAATGCGTCTGAAGTCTGCCTGTGAGAGGAGGTTGGCAGAGGCACCTGTGTCCAGCTTGAACTGGATGGGGCAGTGGTTGACCTTCATCACTGCTCGCCATTCGTCCTCGGAATCCACAGCTAGGACGATTGGACTTGCGATGTGTCTGGTGTGGCATATTCACACGTTGTAATAATGCCCACACGGTAGGTGTTGTCCAGGCATTCAGCATCTGGATCCATTGCACTGCCAGGATCAGAATCCTGTCGGCGTTGTTGCACACTCCGGATGCGCCGTCATCGGAATTGGGAGCGCTGGCTCCTGACTGGTGGTGCAGATCTGCACAGGGCTGCACAGTGGCCTGGCTTCTGCAGTTTAAACAGCGTCTGCCTCTTGCAGGGCAGTGTTTCTTTAAATGGGCGGTGCCACAGTTCGAACACATCATGACGTCAGCGCCCTGATGCTCCGTGCATTGTTGCACATGCGCAGTGCGGTTCTCAGATGTCTGCACCCGCGCAGTGCGGGATTTCTGCCGCTTCGTTATCCTGTCCGCATCACGCATGCGTCGGGCCCCGGGAAGAGCGCGCAAAATAGCCACTTTCGGCAATGTTGAGACGCTGCATCCGGGAGATGGCCTGCACACTCTCCGCCTCGTGGGAGGCTAGTTTATCATTTTCTGCCGTTTTGTACTGGGAATAGCGATTTTTTGCGTGCTCATGCACTGTGCATGTTTCAATCGCGACTGGCAGGGTCATGTGCTTGATCTTCAGTAACTGCTGTCTCAGAGGATCAGAGTGAACTCCAAAAACGATTTGGTCTCTGATCATGGAGTCAGTGATATCACCGAAGTTGCAGGATTGCGCTAGCAGTCTAAGATTAGTTAAATATGAGTTGAAGGATTCATCTTTATCTTGCAATCGGTGCTTGAATATGTAGCGCTCGAAGATTTTGTTGGTAAACACCTCACAGTGGCTGTCAAACTTGTCCAGGATGGTCTGAAACTTTGTCTTGTCCTGTTCTTCAGCGAAGTGAAAGGAGTTGAATATTTCCAAGGCGTGGTCACCCGCTGTGGTGAGGAGAAGAGCTATCTTCCGTGCATCAGACGCACCATTGAGGTCTGATGCTTCGACGTGAAGCTGAAATTTCTTCTTGATTGTCTGCCAGTTGGCACTGAGATTGCCGGAGGTCCTGAGCTGGTGAGGAGCCTGAATCTTCTCCATGGTGCCGGGATACAGTCGCTGGTCGTCACGGATCTTGCTGAGTTGAACTAACTAGATTGAACAGACTCCTGGTATCATATTGTGTTATGTAATTTGGAATAACACAAGCTGCCACTTGATGCAGTTTTGAGTAAAAGATGCTCCAGACTTTGAAGTGAGTTCAACATGTTTATTGAACTATTAGCACAGTTCTCAATGAGTTCGACTCTCTGCTAATCTAAATGTAGTAACTCAGTCTAACTGAACCAGCCTTGCTCTAAGCCACGTGCTGGGGTGTGATGCTGAGGATGCACCCTGTCTCACGCTGTCAATGTTGGTCTGTGAAAAGAGGCCTCATCCCCTTTATAGTGAGATACCACCCCTGAGGGTCCTGACTGCTCATTGGTCGTGTCCTATTCTATGTGTTCATTAGCTGCATGTTTGCAAATCATGACACCCGGTAGAAGGTTGCGAAGGTACCATTGATTTCCTCTGGAGCCGTGACTACCTTACTGTTTCCATCCCTGATCTGTGCTATCTCTCTTGTGGCTGCCTGCTTCTTCAGCTGGTGTGTCAGTAAGTGGCTGGCTTTGTTCTTGTGATCATTAAAGGTCCCTCGTGCCTTGAGGAGCTGGTTCACCGCTTTCCCAGTGAAGAGCAGGTCAAATTCCATCTGTAATTCTTTCCTCTCCGTCAGCAGCTCCACCGTTGAGCCGTGGAGTACCGCCGATCCACATTCAATATGGAGTCGATCAGCCGCTGATTGGCCTGTGTGCCCTATATACTATTATTTCCCCCCTGATCACTGCCTTCAGTGCCTCCCATAATGCGGACGGGAGACCTCTCCATTCTGGTTGCAGGTTACATAGCTGTCGATGGCTTGTGCACCGTTTTCACATAAGGTTTTGTCGGCGAGGAGGGTTGTGTCCAGCCCCCATGGGGGGTGCTGGTCTCGGCCAGTCTCCAACCTCACCTCCATGTAATTTGGTGAGTGGTCCGAGATTACCATTGCGGAGTGTTCCGTCCCACTACCCCTGGAAGCACTAACTTTCCCATTATGAAGAAGTTCATACGGGAGTAGGCTTGTGGACATGGGAGAAGAAGAAAAGCTTCTTCTCCCCAAGGTGGTTGAACCTACACTGATCCACACCCCCGCCTGTTCCATGAAGGTGGTTAGTTCCCTCGCCATTCCTGATTTGGCCTCCGATCTGGGGCTGGACGATCTGCCTTCGGGTCCTGGACTCAGTTGAAGTCTACCCCACGATCAGTTGTTGGGAGTCGAGGTCAGGGATTTCTCCCATGGTCCTTTTAATGAACTCGGCGGCACCCGATTTAGGGGCGTATATGTTGACTAATACAACCGGGGCCCCTTCTAGGACCCCGCTAACCATGTCCCCTCAACATGGAGCAGTCGCTAACTTCAACCTCCCTTCAAATTTATGACAGCGTGTAACCAAATCTACACCAGGCACAGAAGATGTGGTCACCTATTTCACAAGTAGAGGATGAGAGATGACCCAAAGTGTGATTATGGCCATGAGTCTCAGATCAGCAGCACAGTAGCACAGTGGTTAGCACAGTTGCTTCACAGCTCCAGGGTCCCAGGTTCGATACCCACGTGGTCACTGTCTGTGTGGAGTCTGCACGTTCTTCACGTGTCTGCGTGGGTTTCCTCCGGGTGCTCCGGTTTCCTCCACATGCCAAAGATCTGCAGGTTAGGTGGATTGGCCATGATAAAATTGCCCTTAGTGTCCAAAAAGGTTAGGTGGGGTTACTGGGTTATGGGGAAAGGGTGTGAGGGGTGGGCTTAAGCGGGGTGCTCTTTCCAAGGGCTGGTGCAGCCTCGATGGGCCGAATGGCCTCCTTCTGCACTGTAAATTCTATGATCGTGGAACACATTACATCACCAACCCTAAGTGCTGTTTTAGGAGGCTGTTCATTTCTCCACTCCACATAGCAGTAAGACATTGAATGGATTGTTAAAATAGACAACCCAGTACAAATATTTCCCATCACACAAAAGTTATCGCTGAGTTTTAAATTGATTAGCGTATTGTTTAAAAGAGTAGAGACAGAAATCTATCTAAACTATTAATGGACACATTAAGAATAAAACCTATTGATCTAAAAAACAGAGAATCTATGATCCCAGGGTCACCTCTGCTTATTGGGCAGATTCTTACCAAAAAATGGCAAGTGTCAGTTCCGGTGAGAAAAATGGTGCATCAGGGGGGATTTCTTAAGCAATTTTGAACCTCTCAAGCAAAATGTTATTCCTCCACGTGAATCAAAGTGACTTCTGGCAGCCTCCCGCTGATTCACTCACCCTGGGGAAACTTAATCACTGGGGAACTCCATATAAACACCTCCACAGTGCTCCCCAGCTCTTCTTCCAGATCCATTGCAAGTGAGATGGCAGCCAGGAAACCATCTCCAAGATTCTTGGAGGGAGCCCTGACCGAACTTCCGGATGGAGTCCAGCAGAGGCGGGATGTTCTGTACCCACACTCCAGGAAGCAGCCCACCAACAAAATGACCATCCCCGCCTGGGAGGGTATTGCAATCTTTACTAAGTGGCACCTCCCTGCTGAAGAGGATGGAGCAGAACTGCCATAAAAAATGAATGACCTTCTTTGTACGGCCAGGGTAAGTCTGAACTACCGCCTCCAGTCTCTGAATGCACCCCTTCCCCCACCCCTCGCACCTCAAAGGTGATCTCTCACCCAGTCACCTTGCGTGTTGACCACCTTTCACGAGGCCCCTCCATCCCCACAACAACTTTGGTGCCCCCCAGTCCCAACTCTGGTCCTCACATCCCTGCTCCCACTCCAGTCCCCTGCATGCCATTCCTGAACCATCTGAACTGGCAGGACTTCCGCTTAAACTCTCCCCATCTGTATCCCCGCAGGACAAAATCGAGCACAGCGGGTGTGACAGGGCCCAGCCACTCAGCATCATGTGGGAGATCTGCACCCTCACCCCCCCCCATGAAAGAGCCCATGAACTGCTTGGGGAGGAGCAGGCCCTCACCTGTGCTGATGGCGAAGTGGGGATAATGATCAAAAGTGAGAACCCGAAGGACAAATAATTATTCCTCAAACCTCACGTGAGTAAACATTTTGCATCATTTATCCCGGTGAAATACTAATGCCATCTCCCTTCCCTTGCAGGGCATTAAGAAGAGCAGCCCGAACCATCCTCATGCCCTCGGGAAATCACAGACCCAAGCAGCTCAGAGGGCGAATTCTCAGATATAGAAGAGCGTCACATCTGTCACCCGCATCCTCCACCAGTGCAGATACTCATATCTGGGTGGGATTAACTAGTAAGCAGACTCCTAGGTTACTCCCTGGTGAGCACCTCAGAGCTGAAGATCCACAGCAGATGGAAGTAGGGACCTCCCAGGGATGCTAGCGCCCTGGACACTGCTGAGCTCCTGGCTGATGATGTGCCCCTAGGTCCGGTCGTCCCAGAGCTGATGGGACTGCAAAGGCAGTGTCATGAGAATCAGAAAGGGATGACAGCAGCCATTCTCGGTCTGCAAGAGCGATTCGAGCAGTCTCGATAGGCCTAATTCTGCTCCTACGTTTTTTGTCTGATGAACCGAAGAGATGGTGCTGCCAGTGCAGGCACTGGTGGGAATCCACGAGTGTCAGCGCAAGAGGAAGGTGGGGCTTCTGGATCTCACTTCAGCTGCTCCTCTATCCCATGGAGGAGCACAGGGGCCCCCCGGGGCACCCAAAGGAAAGAGGATCAGCGGGATCGTAGCCCGGTGGCCTCTGCACTGGTATCATCAGCCACCTTCTTATTGGGTACCCATTGTCCCCAAGGAGCCATCCCTCCAGACACTACTCTCCCACAAAGATGTCTGGGATCTGCGAGCGCCCCAAGATGTAACTGTCATGGATGCACCCCAGGAAGCGGGCACACACCTATATGATTTGCATTGTGTGGTTATTGACGATCTGAACGTTGAGGGAATAGAATCCTTTGTGGTTCATGAATGGCGGCGCATGATGCCATGGAAACCGCAGGGTCACGAGGGTGTAGTCTATCACACCCTGAACCTGGGGCATACCAGCTAAGTGGGTGAAGCACATGGCACTGGTGTCTTGGCTTTCCTGGTCGCGGACCAAGCTGATTTACAGCTGAGCCCTCACATAAAGGGCATCTGTAACCTCCCAAATGCATTTGTGTGCGGCTGACTGGGAGATGTCACAAAGATCACCGGTGCTGTTCTGAAACGAGCCACTTGCATAGAAGTTCAGAGCAGCGGTGGATGTCCTCTCATTTCATGTGGTTTAAGCTCTTCCAGGATATGGCAATAGTGATCTACTGTCCCCCAGGAAAGGCAGAATCTTTTCCAGCATCGGAAGATAGGTAGACCAAGGTCAGAAGACCCTTTGCCGGTACATTTTCAAACGGGACTCTTCCCTTTACTGGCCTCCAGATCCTCTGAAAGCAAGGGGTGCCTAAAGGTGAATGACAAGGAAAGGTCTGCTAGCATCCCCTCCCCCTGATACTGAGTGACTGAACCCCAGCCCCGTCCCCGAGTTGAACATATCTGTGTCTCCCACGTCCTCTCTGGTGCACCCTGACCAGTGAAGAGCCTGGAGAATCATGGCTGGCTGAGTATTCACCTCCGCTATCCCCCTCGGAGGTAAGGTCTCCAGGTTCATGCTTTTGTAGGACTGTTGTAAATGACACAGGCGTGGCGGCACGGTGGTGCAGTGATTAGTACTGCTGCCTCGTGGCGCCGAGGTCCCAGGTTCGATCCCGACCCCGGGTCACTGGCCATGTGGAGTTTGCACATTCTCCCCGTGTCTGCATGCGTCTCACCACGCTAAATTGCCCTTAATTGGGAAAAATATAATTGGGTACTCTAAATTTAAGAAAATGTAAATGACGCAGGCGTGACATCATGCTGGCACCCGGTGAATGTTCCGTAAGGGGTGAAGGTCTGGAGAGAGTGCTCGTTAACGACTTGCAAATGTATTAGAATGAGGTTCTCAGGCTCCTGCCCCGTGTTTCGCACTACTCCATCGGAGAGGGGGTGAATATTGCAAAATCCAATCACGCCGGGAAGAATCACGTTCTTCCATTCTCTCCGGACTTTGAGCCCGCGCAGATTTTCTCATGGGCAGAGAGTGCGGCCTCAAAATTGCCCCCACTATATTAATCACACTACTGACCGTAGCCAGGGAGTAAATCTGGATTGTTTAAATGGTCAGAGGCAAAGATACAGAAGAAACAATAAACAACAAACAAAAAAATGTGAAGTACCAAATTCATTCAATTCATATGACTCAAATCATTCAAAAAAACTAAACTCAGGAATTTTATGCAATAGAGAAGATAGAGAATGGTAAGTGTTGTTTGTTACAATTAAACAACCTGCATTTAATGATAATCTAGTTTCTTAAACTGCATGAGTGCAGAAGAGTGCTCAACCTAGTTCCCAAAATAACTTGAATATGCATAGATGGCAATTCTACATTGTAGATAGATTTAAGTACATCTGTTTGCTATTTTGAGTGTCATAGTAAATTATTTGATCTTAATGAATAGAGGAAAACATAAAGCAGAAAAATTAAAATAACAATTAATTACGTGGCAGTGGAGCAATGCTCATTTCAAAGATCAACATTTTGATTTTTGTTAATAGAAAAAAATGAAGTGATGGGATTTCCTGAAACAGAAAATGATAGTTAGCATTGAAAAGAATATGACCAATTATTTCTTATTGTTCTTCCAGATTCTCTTCAGCTATGACTATCAAGATGGGAACCAGCGGTGGAAACATTGAATACCACTCAGAAGATTGTGCTGAACCCAGAAGTGAGATGCAAATAATAAATCCAAACATAGACAGGGGCTGGGCCTGGATGGTGGTTCTGGCATCTTTCATCATGCACGTACTCGTCATGGGATCTCAGATGGCTCTGGGGATACTTTATGTTGAATGGCTTGAGGAGTTTAATCAAAGTCGTGGATTGACAGCGTGGATAGGATCCTTGACGATGGGTATATCACTTATTGTTGGTAGGTATGTCATTTATGACTGTAATGTTATGTTGAAAAGAAAGGGATCTTCTTTATTGTTTTGCATTAGCGTTACTCCTGAAAATATCTCTGTGCGGCTTGATACCATAATGTGTCACCTAACAATGATCCATTTTGAAGAGTTACAGAGGAAAATTTGCTTTCTATTGCTAAATTGGACAGCCCGCAGAAATGGGCACGGGATCTCAATGGCTGATTGCCAGCACCTGTGATGCGGGCAGTTCGCCAACCTCGTGCTGTCTGTTCATCGCTACTGTTCTAGTGTGCAATCAGCACCAAATGTGCTGTTGTGTGGCTGCATGCCTCAACATGGGGTCCAAATGCATGAGAGGCTAGCATGAATTAAAGCAAGCCTGCACTAGTTAAGGCCAGCGTAAAGGGGAGGTTCATTGTTGTGAGAGGAGGTGGTGAAAGCCATTGTACAAATCACTTTGACATGGAAAAACACTAAATAGTTACATTAGAGAGAACGGACTCTACAGTTCTCAGCTGCTGCATTCGAGGTTCTGGTGCAGGAGGGGCAGTGAAGGAGGGAAGCATTTTATCATTATGGGAACAGGAGGCCTTCCAGACAAATTCTCAGTAGGCAGTGGAATCAGGCATAGAATCCCTGCAGTGCTGAAGGAGGCCATTCGGTCGTTCGAGTCAGCACCAACCCTCTGAAAGAGCAACCTACCTCGGTCAGGCTCCCACCCTATCCCCATAGCCCAACCAAACCTTTTGGACACTAAGGGGCAATTTAACATGGGCAATCCACCTAACCTGCACATCTTTGGACTGTGGGAGGAAACCCACGCACACACAGGGAGAAAGTGCAAACTCCACACAGATAATCACCCGAGGCCGGAATTGAACCTGGGTCCCTGAGGCTGTGAGGCAGCAGTGTTAACCAATGTGCCACTGTGCTGCCATGGAGGTCAATCTAGGAATCAAAACTTGGTTGCAGTGTCACCACTGCCATGATATTCAGGTAAACATCATAGCATATACGTACTGATGGACAGATCAACGGACCAATCAACACACACACAACACCACAGCCAATCACAGGCAAGAGCATACACAGTACAAAACAGGGAACACGACACTTCCTGAGCAAACCAGCAGGAGACAGCTCAGGGCACAGAGCTCATAGCAAGCCACTTAGACATCCACTACAAGATAGTATTAGGAATAGGACCACAGATTCTAGGGTTATGATCGAACCTCAGTAACCAGTTTACCACTGTAAATAAATGTTAGCAATAAAACTGAGTTGTTCGTCTGTGTAGCAGAGTACCCAACACATCATAGTACCAGGAGTAACTGTGGGACCTACCTACGGATCCTCCGGAATCTGCCATCCTGCGCCATGGACACCGTCAGCACACCGCAGCCGCTACAAGTCGCTGGAAACCGCGGCGTTAATTGGAAGCTGCTCAAACAGCGCTTCCAGCTCTTCCTGGAAGCCAACGAAAAGGAGAGCGCTTCGGACACCAGAAAGATCGCCATCCTCCTCTCCACGGCAGGTCAACACGCCATCCATGTCTACAACTCCCTGGTGTTCGCGGAAGGTGAGGACAAGACCAAGTACAAGACGGTCCTTCTCAAACTCGACCAACACTTCAACGTCGAGGTCAATGAGAGTTTCGAGAGGTATCTCTTCCAGCAGCGCCTGCAGGGTAAGGATGAGCCCTTTCCATCCTTCCTTACGCATCTCCGTATCCTCGCGCAGTCCTGCGGTTACAACACCACCTCCGATTCCATGATTCGGGACCAGATCGTTTTTGGGGTCACCTCGGGCACCCTATGCCAGCAGCTCTTAAAAATAAAAGGCCTCACCCTAGCCTCCGCAATTGAAGCCTGTGTCCTGCATGAAAATGTGACTAGCTGCTACTCCCAATTTCAGGCGGCCGAATCGGCACGGCAGGGGTCCTACGCGGCCAGATCAGCGAGGCAGGCGTCCTACGAGGCCGAACGGGTCCAGGCGGTCGAATTCCTCCCGGCCCGCGGCCCAGACGAGGGAGGCCATTTCGCACGCTTTTCGAGGCCTCCCGCGTTTGTGCGCGCCAAAAACGACATCGACGCAAGACCGAACTGCGCGTGCGCGGTGGCGCAACGAACACCATGACGTCACGACGTGCGGCAACTGCGGAGCCCCACATTTAAAGCAGTAATGTCCCGCAGGAAACCGACAATGCCTCTGCTGTGGCAAGATGGGCCACTACGCTGTCTGCTGTCGAGCAGCTCAACCTGCCAATGTTCCCCAATTCCGACAACCTCGCAGGGACGTGCGGACCATTCAGCTTCCTTACTACGAGACGATATCCAGACCAGTGACACAGACGACCGGGACGCCTTCCGTGTTGCGGTCATTGATGGGAACCGGATGTCTCCAGCCAGGACCCACCAGCCGTTGCAAGTGAACACTGTCAATCCGGGTGATGAATGGTGTGCCACCCTAACGGTCAACCGATCACCAATAACATTCCGTCTGGACACTGGCGCCTCCGCCAACCTCATAGCATGGTCAGCCTTCTACGCCATGAAGGTCAGACCACCAATTCGGCCATCCCGTTGCAAGATGGTCGACTACAATGGGAATGTTATCCCGGCTATGGGATCCTGCCAGCTGCAAGTGACACACAACACACACACGGCCACACTCTCATTCGAGATAGTCAGGTCATCAAAGGACTCCCTGCTAGGCGCACAGGCATGCAAGGTTCTCCACCTCGTGCAACGAGTCCACGCTCTGTCTCCAGAAGGCACATCTGACTTCCCGGATGCAGAATTCAGGGCATAGCTCCAATCACTCCTCGCCCACAACCAGGAGGCATTCGAGGGCATGGGAACACTGCCCTACACCTACAGAATTCGGCTCATACCGGACGCCACCCCGGTCATTCACACACCTCGCAGGGTCCCAGCGCCACTCAAAGACCGCCTCAAGCAGCAGCTGCAGGATCTCCAGGACCAAGGGGTGCTATCCCGGGTCACGGAGCCCACGCCATGGGTCAGCTCCATGGTGTGTGTTAAGAAGCCCTCCGGCGAGCTCCAGATCTGCATTGATCCTAAAGAGCTCAACAACAACATAATGAGGGAACATAACCCCATACCCAAACGGGAAGAGATCACGAGCGAAATGGCCCGGGCTAAAATCTTCACAAAACTGGATGCCTCGAAGGGTTTTTGGCAGATCCAACTGGATCAGTCCAGCCAAAAGCTGTGCACCTTCAACACCCCTTTCTGTAGGTTCTGCTATAACAGAATGCCATTTGGCATCATCTCGGCATCCGAGGTCTTTCACAGGATCATGGAGCAGATGATGGAGGGCATCGAAGGGGTGCGCGTCTACGTGGACGATGTCATCATCTGGCCAACCACACCACAGGAGCACATCAATCGTCTCCAGCGCGTCTTTGCGCGCATACTGGAAAACAGCCTGCGCCTCAACCGAGCCAAGTGTTCTTTCGGCCAAACCGAGCTGAAGTTCCTGGGGGACCACATTTCCCGGTCAGGGGTCCGTCCGGATGCAGACAAGGTCAGCGCCATTACAGCCATGCCGCAGCCGGCAGACAAGAAAGCAGTGCTACGCTTCCTAGCCATGGTCAACTTCCTGGGGAAGTTCATTCCCAACCTTGCCTCCCACACGATGGCTCTGCGCCACCTCGTCAAGAAGTCCACGGAGTTCCAGTGGCTACACACACACCAGAAGGAATGGGAGGAGCTCAAAATTAAGCTCCCCCCAGCCCCGGTATTGGCGTTTTTCGATACATCTCGTGACACTAAAATTTCGACTGATGCCAGCCAGTCCGGCATTGGGGCGGTACTCCTACAGCGGGATGACACTGCGTCATGGGCCCCGGTCGCCTATGCCTCGCGGGCCATGACCCCCACAGAACAGCGCTACGCGCAGATCGAAAAGGAGTGCCTGGGTTTGCGGACCGGAATAGACAAGTTCCATGACTACGTGTATGGTCTCCCCCAGTTTACCGTTGAGACTGACCATCGCCCCCTGGTCAGCATCATAAATAAGGACCTGAACGAGATGACCCCTCGCCTCCAGCGCATCCTACTTAAACTCAGGAGGTATGACTTCCAACTGGTCTACACCCCGGGAAAGGACCTTATCATTGCGGATGCCAGTTGACGACTCCAGTCTGGCCCGTATTCGCCGGGAAACTGCGGCCGACCCCCTTCTACAACAGGTGATGCGCTACATGATGGGTGGGTGGCTCAAAGGACAGTGCCCGCAGTTCTACAATGTCCGAGATGACTTGGCCGTCATTGATGGTGTCCTTCTAAAGCTGGACCGGATTGTGATTCCACACAGCATGCACAAGCTGGTCCTCGACCAACTACACGAAGGCCATCTGGGGGTCGAGAAGTGCAGACGGAGGACCCGAGAGGCGGTATACTGGCCGGGCATCAGTGATGACATTGCCAATATGGTGCTCAACTGCCCCACCTGCCAAAGGTTTCAACCGGCGCAGCCTCCTGAGACGCTTCAGCCCCATGAGCTAGTAACGTCCCCCTGGGCGAAGGTGGGTGTGGACCTTTTTCACGCACTTGACAGGGACTATGTAATCGTCTTTGATTACTTTTCCAACTATCCAGAGGTCATACGCCTGCACGATTTAACATCGTCCGCTGTCATAAGGGCCTGCAAAGACACCTTCGCTCGCCACGGCATTCCGATTACTGTCATGTCAGACAATAGGCCCTGTTTTGCCAAGCAGGAATGGTCGTCCTTTGCTGCTTCATATGGCTTCACACACGTGACGTCCAGCCCTCTGCATCCCCAGTCCAATGGAAAGGTGGAAAAGGGCATTCACATCGTCTAGCGGCTCCTCTGCAAGGCTGCTGCTGCCAGATCGGATTTCTGCCTAGCCCTGCTGGCCTATCGCTCGGCCCCACTAGCCACTGGCCTCTCACCAGCCCAGCTGTTGATGGGTCGCGCCCTCAGGACCACTGTGCCATCCATTCTGGTCCCCACAACCAACCATGCTCCGGTACCACACAGAATGCAACAGCAGCGCGTTCGCCAGAAGATGGCATATGACACACGGGCAACTGATCTTCCCGCCATGGCGCCTGGAGATGACGTCCGCATCCACCTACCAGAAGGTGGCTGGTCAGCACCTGCCGAAGTTCTCCGACTCATGGCTCCCCGCTCGTTCCTGGTTCGCATGCCTGATGGCTCCATTCGTAGGCGCAATCGCCGGGCTCTTCGCCTACTTCCACGCTCGCTACGGGAACTTACACCGACACCGCGCCCTCCTGTTGTTCCTGATATCGACTTTGTGGAGCTTCCTGCCACCATGCCCCTTCCGTCATTGCCCGTGGCCAGGCCCATTCCTCAGCCGGTGGATCCAGACCCACCCTTGAGGCGGTCAACCCGAATTCGGCGCCCACCTACTAGACAGGACTTATGAGCCTGTTTGTACATTGAACTCATAATACCACTGTGTTAATATGTTTCTGTTCTTCCTTGTCGTTACAGGAGTTTGTTTTTGTCGTTCAACATTTCCCCGTTCTTTGTTTATGGTACAACCTCGTTGTTATGTCGCACCCGACATCGCCCCCTTGTATATAGTTTAGCCCCATGTACATGCTGTAGATATTGCACACACACATTCAGCTGCACTCAGTACACATCTCTATTTATAACCACATAGGCACATGTTCTTGTACGAAAGGGGGGATGTCATGATATTCAGGTAAACATCATAGCACATGCATACTGATGGACAGATCAACGGACCAATCAACACACACACAACACCACAGCTAATCACAGGCAAGAGCATACACAGTACAAAACAGGGAACACGACACTTCCTGAGCATTCCAGCAGGAGACAGCTCAGGGCACAGAGGTCATAGCAAGCCACTCAGACATCCACCATGTGCTGAGTGCCACTACAAGATAGTATTAGGAATAGGTCCACAGATTCTAGGGTTATGATCGAACCTCAGTAACCAGTTTACCACTGTAAATAAATGTTAGCAATAAAACTGAGTTGTACCATTCGCAACCGTGTTGGTACGTCTGTGTGGCAGAGTATCCAACACATCAACCACGAGTGGTCAAGGGCTGTGAATCTAACTTCAAATGCTATATTCCACCAGCTGCACCACCAGTCTCAGATACTGCTCAACGCACCACACCCCATCGCACCTACCTACAATATATGTCAATCAAGATTCTTAGCTCACATTCACAGCAGCATGAACCCTCTTCTCAGAGCTCGCACACACTGCCAGCTATTTAAGCGTGACAATCACATCATCCAAATGCTTTGCACAATACCCACTGGTATCATTTTCTCTTCCTCTTGCAGGAAAAAGTGGAGGCGGTGGAAACAGTGCTGGCTGACATTGCAGCAGCCATTGCTGTCGCTGCGATTTGCAGCTTGCAAATTATGTTTCCCCACTCCCTGCACCACAATCATACCCTTGAGTTTTTCTTCTTCCTGATACCCAAGCATATCCTAGCAAGGCAGTGGAAGAATAATAAGGAGAACAAGTCACGAATGATAAAGAAATACTGTCACTTGATTTAAAACTTGCAGGTACCAGCTCAGATGCTGACACTTGAGAGAAAAACAAGAAGCAGGACCTGCACGTGGTGAGACATCACGTGAGTTGCCTGCAGCTAGGCTGGGAGACAAGCGTCGCACAGTTGCTAGGGGGAGATGGCAGGTGAGTTCTGTTTCAGTAAACTCAGGTGAGCACTTCAATGGTGCAGACTACAAAAAAAAGCCGTTGGAAATGCACAATTAAACATTTAGTGCATTGGCAGGTCTGCTAGGACGTTTGTTTGCACATGAAGGCAGAGGGCTTTACTCAGAGCTTTACCAAGCCTTTTCCCATGGAGGTGGTGGACACACACTGGCGGATCTAACCATGATGCAGCTGACGCCTCAGCTACCACTGCAGCACGAGTATCAGCTATTCAACGTCGGAGTGGTGCAGGGGACGCTCAGGCTGAAGTTATGCTGCCATGCAAACTCAGATGCTGCCATGTGGCTGCAGCTACCAGTGCTCAAGGAAACTTGCAGGGCGTCACAGCAGTCCAGCAATCTGTCCTCCAACAGATAACTAGGATTGCTGAGGTGTTGTCAACTTGGATGAGTAGCAATGACTTTGAGGTGCATTAACTTGCTGTCCTCTTTCAAGATGAAAGCTTTTGTCCTCCTACGTCTGCCACTCTGCCAGTGTCCTTCGTGATGCTTCTCAGCCCAAAGGTTTATTTGAAATAAACCAGAGCAACTGCCGAAACCTTGAAGTCAGAACAAAGTCTTGCAGCACTTGCCACACCGCCCCCTCTAGCCATTAGCGACGTTAAAGAACTTTAGAAAGTACCAAACACTTATCTGATTGTAGCAACAGACAGTAAAAATCTATCAGTAGCAGATGATGTCTTTACACAGCACTGACGATGGTGGAGTGATCCTTCCTGCATATAGCCTGTGTGCATATATAACTGTGCAGGATTAAGAGATGCCATTCGTTGGAAGCTGAGCTCCAAAAGCTGCTGGTGTCAAAATCATCTTTACATGATGATCGATGCCATGTACACGTCTGGTCAACATTCGTTATGCACTGTAGTGCCTTTAGCAGTATTGAGCCTTGCATGATTCTGGACCTTTAAGAACACACAGTACCCAAAAAGCATCATTAAAGATCCAAATGTTATGCTTTTCTTTTCTAGTCCTTGGTTCCAACAGAGCTGAAATTAAATCATCAGGATTTACTTGTGATTTTCAAAATTATTTTGTCCCTGTGTATTTTTTGCATTTGTTATTCTGTTTTAATAAAGGCAGGGTTCGCCTACTTAAGGATGAAACTTCTTTTTCACTTCTTGAATGCAGCTTCCAGCATTCCAAGCTCACTACTGACAGGCAGGCACACTTTAAAATGCTATCAATGTATCATAAAGCCAGCTTTAGAAGACCACACCCAAGTCCAAATCATCTCCATACACTGTGTACAATAAAAAGAACAGCTACACACTGAGAACAGCTATCTGTGTCGATTCTCATGAATGAGGGCCAAATTTATACTAATATTTGGTTAGGGAGGCTACCAACTGAGGTAAACTCATGGTAAGACTCACTCCCACTGCAGCTTAGGTTGAAGAGCCTCAGGTGGGTTTGCCTTAGGATCCTTACAGCTAACCAAGTGTGATGTTCATTTCTTCAATGGACCACACTCAACCACAGATGTCAGTGGTGAAAGAAAATGTGCTTCATTCACTCCATGCCTGTCATAACATGCTCTTATTGAATTGCACCATAGCCAGCTGTTACTGTATACAACTGATCATCAAATATACTGATATTTACTATATTCTGTAGCTGCAGGAATGCAGGCAGATGTCTACATGTCATGTTCTGGATTATCTTTCTCTTCCCTATTGAACAAAGGTTTTATATCAGAACATAGAATATTACAGCGCAGTACAGGCCCTTCGGCCCTCGATGTTGCGCCGACCTGTGAAACCACTCTAAAGCCCATCTACACTATTCCCTTATCGTCCATATGTCTATCCAATGACCATTTGAATGCCCTTAGTGTTGGCGAGTCCACTACTGTTGCAGGCAGGGCATTCCTGCTCCTTTCCAAGTCCAGGGCACACTTTGCATATTTAAAATTGATTGACTTTTGACATCTTGCATTGGCCCCAGTGCATACCAATCAGGTCCTAATGTCTGATCTGCTTGAGGTCTGCTCATTGTTTGTTCCAGGCCAAATTCCTTTCTATAGTTGCAGTAACACCTTTTCCTACTTCAATTGTAATTTGTAAAAATCAATGGACAATATTTAACTCCACCATACCTTCATCCTCCACAACTGGGTTGGCCCTTCATCATGTTCTATATTCTCTTCAACCACTTAGTGTGTTTATAAAACCATTATCATTTAATTTTAGATTAGGTGCTTGAGTTTTTCTTTCCATAATCTCTTTTAACCTACTTGATCTTTCCCCATGATTATCTTCAGGAGTGCTACCTCAAATTTTATCATCATACAAATCATAGAATCCCTACAGTGCAGAAGAGACCATTCAGCTCATCGACTCTGCACCGACCCTCAAAAAGAGCTATTTACCCAGGTCCACCCGCCCCCCCCCCCCGCCATCCTCTGCCCTATCCCTGTCACCTAACAAGCACATTGAGGGACAATTTAGCATGGCCAATCCACCTAACTTGCACATCTTTGGACCATGGGAGGAAACTGGAGCACCCGAAGGAAACCCACGCATATATGGGGAGAACATTTAAACTCCACGCAGTCACCCAAGGCCGGAATCGAACAAAGGTCCTTGGAACTGCAAGGCAGCAGTTCTAACCACTGTGTGGCTGTGTCCCCATTTTCAGTTTCAGTCTAATTCTAATCCATCTATTACTGGAATTTTATTCTTTGGTGCACATTCTTTTTACCTCAAGGAATAAATCTATACATTGCAATGCATAATATTGATCCATCAATCTGCTTGGTATCTTTTCTGTCCAGTTAATTCAGGTATTTCCCTTTGTTGCACAGGTCCATTTGTGAGTTTTTTTGTGGATGCATGTGGATGTCGCACAACAGCAGTTTTTGGAGGGATAATAACCACACTGGGCTGGGCGATGAGTGCATATGCAACAAGTGTTTACTATCTCTTTATTTCATTTGGAGTAGTAGCCGGTGAGTGCATTTTAAGCATTTGACCTATGATTTTTCATAATCATTGTTATAATAATACACACGTTAATTTAACCATCTCCAATTATGGACTAGCTGGTGGTTGAATGAAAGTTCTTTATACTGTCATGTTGGATCTTGCTTGCTATACCTGTACTAAAAATACTTATGATCCTGTTTGAATGTGGTCCTTTCCTGACACAGAAATATTTGTTTCAAATCAGTGTCAAATGGAGTCCAATCCGGATAAGTATGAGATGATGCACTTGGGCAGGAAAAGAAATCCTGGGAATACGTGATGAATGGCAGGACCCTGGGAAACACCGAGGATCAGCAGGAATTTGGTGTGCATGTACACCGGTCCCTTAAGGTAGCAGGGCAGGTGGATAAAGTGGTTAAGAAGGCATATGGAATATTTGCCTTTATTAGCTAAGGCATAGCGTTTAAGAGCAGGGAGTTTATGTTGGAACTGTATAAAACATTGTTTAGGCCTCAACAGTTCTGGAATCCACATTATAGGAGGGATGTGATAGCACTGTAAAGGGTGCAGAAGAGATTTACTAGCATGTTGCCTGGGCTGAAGAGTTTGTTATGAAGAGAGATTAGATAGACAGGGGTTGTTTTCCTTGGAGCAGAGAAGACTGAGGGGGACACGATTGAGATGTATAAAATTATGAAGGGCATAGATAGAGTAGATAGGAAGGAATGTTTGCCCTTGGTGGAGAGATCAATGACCAGGGGGCATAGATTTAAGTTAAGGGGCAGGTGATTTAGAGGAAATGTGAGGAAAAATGATTTCATCCAGAGGGTGGTGGGAGTCTGGAACTCACTGTCTGAAAAGGAGGTGGAGGCAGAGACCCTCATAACATTTAAGAAATATTTAGAAGTGCACTTGTGATACCAAGGTATACAAGGCCAAGTGCAGGAATATAGGATTGGAATAGTTAGGTGGTTGTTTTTGACCGGCATAGACATGATGGACCGAAGACCCTTTTCTGTGCTGTAGATGTGGGGGATGTCAATAGGATTGACCATCCTGACTGAACAAATGGACTGGGCCCATGAAGATTTGGTGGCAGAGGGATAGGGGGAGGGAGGTGGAAAAAAGGGAAGATGGACAGATCAAAATGTTTTTAAAAAATAATAAGTATTTTATGCTCTTTCATCGTGTTTTTTTAAGTTTACACTAACAACAATGATCATGTTCAGAAGATTCCATTTGAAAGAACCCCAATAGATTTTTTCTGTATAACTAAAATATATTTTCTTCACTGTGATCAGGAATTGGCAACGGTTTGGCATATCTGCCTAACATAGTCATGGTGGGACAATATTTTCAAAAGCGCCGAGCACTGGCACAGGGAATAAGCACAACCGGCACTGGGTTTGGAGCTTGCCTTGTAACAATTTTACTTAAAACTCTCTCTGCTGAGTATGGATGGAGAGGTACAATGTTGATTCATGGAGCAGTGAATTTAAACCTGTGTGTCTGTGGCGCCCTGTTAAGACCACTTTCACCCGACAAAGGATTTGTACCAGACTTATGTGACATGCAGAGCTGCAACAGGAAGCCTTCTGAGAGTGATCACCCAGCACTTGCAATTGAAAATCAAAATGCTGGAACAAGGAAGACCGAAAACAAGGCAGAGGGTTGTAAAGAAAATTCGAACAGAGACTGTGTGAGAAGTGCATCGGAAACTAAATGGAAATATAAAGATACTGAAGGCATCATCTTGAAGAACATTTATGCAATACGCCTCTTTAAAACACTTCGCCAATGTGCAAACTCTGTGAGGCTAGGGTTTCACTTTTGGTATTCAAGCTACTTTGGAGGTGAATCCCTATTCCAAAATAAGGTTTTTGTAGCATTCCTTTTCTGGGCTTTATTTGCTTACTGTAGTTTTGTTATACCTTTTATTCATCTGCCAGAGATTGTAAAACAGTATGGTTTATCCTCAGAAAATGACAAGCTTCCCCTAACCTCAATCATCGCTATATTCCATATTTTCGGAAAAGTCATCCTGGGTATAATCTGCGACTTCCCATTTGTCAGTGCCTGGAATGTTTTACTCCTGTCTAACTTTTGTCTTGGCATTTGCATTTTGTTAATTCCACTCATGCACACATTTATCAATCTGGCCATTGTCTGTGCCATGATTGGGTTTGCCAGTGGGTATTTTTCAGTCATGCCCTGTGTGACTGAAGATTTGGTCGGACTAAGCAATCTTGCCAATGCTTATGGTATTACCATCTGCGCCAATGGAGTATCTGCTTTGCTGGGACCACCGTTTGCAGGTAAACATTGGAACAGTTTCATATCATTAATAGTAGCTTAGTTATGCAATGCAGTCCATTACCAATAAAGTACACAATAGCCAAGTGTTCTATCAATGTGAATGTTCCCTCAAGATGTTTCATGTTCATATTGCACTCCAGCCATTGATATAAGCTAAAGGAAACATTTTGCTCACCAAAGCATGAGTCTATGTGATTTGTTTTCCACCTTTCATTAGATTACTGTATCATTGGCTCCTATCTGGCAGCACTTTGATGGAAATAATTCTCATGCTTGGGCCAGCGTGGTGCCGCAGTGGTTAGCACTGCTGCATCACTGCTCCGAGGACCCGGCTTCGATCCCGGCCCTGGGTCACTCTCCGTGTGGAGTTTGCGCATTCACCCCGTGTTTGCGTGGATCTCACCCCCCACAATCCAAAAAGATGTGCAGGGTAGGTGGATTGGCCACGCTACATTGCCCCTTAATTGGAAAAAAAGAATTGGGTACTCTAAATTTTTTTTTTTAAATTCTCATGCTTTTGTTCAAATCCCTAAATCACCTCACTCCCTCTCCACTGTGCAACCTCCTCCAGCTGTCCAACCCTCCAAGATGTTACAACCAGGGGCTACGGCGACAGAATCAATCCAGTCTGGTTTTAGGACCCTAAAAGAAGTAGCTACGGAGGTAGTGGATGCATTGGCTGCAAGTTTCCAAATTCCTTGGATTCTGGCTAAATACTGGAGGATTGGAAAACTGCTAATCTGACATACCTATTCAAAATAGTGAGAGAGGCAAAAAGTGGATAAGTATAGATGTGTTTCCAATAACTCGTCCTTTTTCTAAAACTTATCCAAAAATGGTAACAGAAGGTCCAATCCAACATTGTAATTCAGAGCATCCACTTTCCACTCTGAAAATACTTTACATTTTATCTTACTTTTGGATGGTAATGGTAGTGCTAATGCCATACCTTGCTTCTTTCAGGGTATGGAAGTAACCCGGGTCCACATTTAAACTTCAACTTTCCATTGCTGATATGGTCCGGAGTCAGAAACAAATTGGTGGATAATCAACACTTGCAATTTTGCACTGTCTTTCCGCCATTCCATAACATAAATTGTCAGCAACAGTACAGTTGTTTTCCTGAGAATTGAGAAAAAAAGGCTTCATATACAGCAGTCAATCACCAAGCTTAAAGTCCATCGTCTGCTCCCATTTATTGCTCTCAATCAGGGGCTATGGTGGAAGAATCAATCCAGTCTGGTCTTTTAAGTTCAAGCTGATTTATTGTGAGACACTTCCTCGTAGCTACTGACCCACAAGAAGCTCTCACACCAAAGTGTTGTATTTATAGGATAATCAATGTCATATGTTTGACAAGGTGATTGCCATACACAGTGTTTAATAGTACATTGACACAAAATTTTGGCTCTCCTCCAATCCTCCGCTCCTCTCTTGTGCATTTCCAATTTCCATCACTCCACTATTATTGGTCGTGCCTTCAGCTCCCTGGACCATAAGCTTTGAAATTCCCTCCCTAGATCTTTCTGGTTCTTAACCTCTCTCATCTCCTTTAACTGGCCTCTTAAAACCAATCACTTTAACTAAGCTTTTGGTGAACCGTGTCCTGATTAGCTCTTTATGTGCCTGAATGTCATATTTTGTCTGATAATACTCCCCGAAGCACCTTAGGATCTTTGACGATTTAAAGGCACTATAGTAATGTAAATCCTTATTGTAGCAGCGGAATGATCAATTTGCAGCAGTGGGTGGAATAGGAAACTAGATCACCTGCTTTTCCATTCATTCAAACAATAGTGCTCAGTTCAATGAGACAGAAAGATGAAAAATTACTTTCAAACAAGATGGGTGTGTGTATTAATAATTGTTAATATAATAAAAGCATATTTATTATGCAAGGGTCGTTGTGGTCTCTTGCTGGTTGAACTGCTTGTTAATGATTAAATTTGGATGATATTCCAGACAGTTAGATACCCCAAACGCAGCAGTGGTCTCTGCTTTCCTCACAAGTCCTGTTAATTCATTACTCCTGTGGACACTGGGTTTGCACTGAGTGCTGAATTTGGTGCATTTGAGTGCGATAGTGAGAGTTTGGTGACCGAGGGAGTATAAGGCTTCATTTTTATCTAAAGTTTAGTCTTTCCTTTATTTAGTTAATTAACTTAAAAGTTGCTGTTTGGTTTAGAAGAAGTTGAATTTTCAATAAGCTTTAAACCGGCTTCTACTTGTAGGCACTTGCAGCTGGAGCTTGTTAATTAGTTAATTGGATTAGGCCAGGTTTTCAGAGGCTAGATTCACAGTATAAAAGTGATCCCCGACAGTGCAGACTTTGTTTGCACTGAGTGCTGAATTTGGTGCATTTGAGTGCGATAGTGAGAGTTTGATGACTGAGGGAGTGCTGAATTTGGTGCATTTGAGTGCAATAGTGAGAGTTTGATGACTGAGGGAGTGCTGAATTTGGTGCATTTGAGTGCGATAGTGAGAGTTTGGTGACCGAGGGAGTTAGGTGAGGAGGGAGTAAGGCGCTCCTTTCATTTTGTTTCCGACATTTCCGCAAAGAGTGAGAAGAGAGCCAGGAGTTTACAGAAAGTGTAGCTGACTGGGAGCAGGGTCGGAGGGCGGAGTTCTAGTTAGTCCACAGGGCAGCTATATTCTGTCAGGTAAGAGGGGATGGAGGCTAGGCCGGTTACATGCTCCTCCTGTAGGATGTGGGTGGTGAGGGATACCACCGGTGTCCCCACTGACTATACCTGCGGGAAGTGCACCCAACTTCAGCTCCTCAAAGACCGTGTAAGGGAACTGGAGCTGAAGCTGGATGAACTTCGGATCATCTGGGAGGCAGAGGGGGTGATTGAGAAGAGTTACAAGGAGGTAACCACACCCAAGGTACAGGACACGAATAGCTGGGTTACAGTCAGGGGGAAAAAAACAAACAGGCAGAAAGTGCAGGGATCCCTCGTGGCCGTTCCCCTTCAAAACAAGTATACCGTTTTGGATGCTGTTGGGGGGGATGACCTACCGGGGGAAGGCCCTAGCGGCCAGGTCTCTGGCACTGAATCTGGCTCTGGGGCTCAGAAGGGAAGGGGGGAGAATAGAAAAGCAATAGTTGTAGGAGATTCAATGGTTAGGGGAATAGATAGGAGATTCTGTGGTCGCGAGCGAGACTCCCGGAAGGTATGTTGCCTCCCGGGTGCCAGGGCCAGGGAGTCTTCGGATGTCTCGGATCGTGTCTTCAGGATCCTTAAGGGGGAGGGGGAGCAGCCAGAAGTCGTGGTGCACATTGGTACCAACGACATAGGTAGGAAAAGGGGTGTGGAGGTAATAAACAAGTTTAGGGAGTTAGGCTGGAAGTTAAAAGCCAGGACAGACAGAGTTGTCATCTCTGGTTTGTTGCCGGTGCCACGTGATAGCGAGGCTAGGAATAGGGAGAGAGTGCAGTTGAACACGTGGCTGCAGGAATGGTGTAGGAGGGAGGGCTTCAGGTATTTGGATAATTGGAGCGCATTCTGGGGAAGGTGGGACCTGTACAAGCAGGACGGGTTGCATCTGAACCAGAGGGGCACCAATATCCTGGGAGGGAGGTTCTCTAGTACTCTTCGGGAGGGTTTAAACTAATTTGGCAGGGGAATGGGAACCGGATTTGTAGTCCAGCAACTAAGGTAGCCGATATTCGGGTCGCCAAAGCGTGTAATGAGGCAGTGGGGAAGGGAACACTGACAAAGGAGAGTACTTGCAGGCACGGAGAGGGGTTGAAGTGTGTATACTTCAACGCAAGAAGCATCAGGAATAAGGTGGGTGAACTTAAGGCATGGATCGGTACTTGGGACTACGATGTGGTGGCCATCACGGAAACTTGGATAGAAGAGGGGCAGAAATGGTTGTTGGAGGTCCCTGGTTATAGATGTTTCAATAAGATTAGGGAGGGTGGCATTATTAATTAGAGATAGTATAACAGCTGCAGAAAGGCAGTTCGAGGAGTATCAGCCTACTGAGGTAGTATGGGTTGAAGTCAGAAATAGGAAAGGAGCAGTCACCTTGTTAGGAGTTTTCTATAGGCCCCCCAATAGTAGCAGAGATGTGGAGGAACAGATTGGGAAACAGATTTTGGAAAGGTGCATAAGTCATAGGGTAGTAGTCATGGGCGACTTTAACTTCCCAAATATTGAGTGGAAACTCTTTAGATCAAATAGTTTGGATGGGGTGGTGTTTGTGCAGTGTGTCCAGGAAGCTTTTCTAACGCAGTATGTAGATTGTCCGACCAGAGGAGGGGCAATATTGGATTTAGTACTGGGTAATGAGCCAGGGCAAGTGATAGATTTGTTAGTGGGGGAGCATTTTGGAGATAGTGACCACAATTCTGTGACTTTCACTTTAGTAATGGAGAGGGATAGGTACGTGCAACAGGGCAAGGTTTACAATTGGGGGAAGGGTAAATACGATGTTGTCAGACAAGAATTGAAGTGCATAAGTTGGGAACATAGGCTGGCAGGGAAGGACACAAGTGAAATGTGGAACTTGTTCAAGGAACAGGTGCTACGTGTCCTTGATATGTATGTCCCTGTCAGGCAGGGAAGAGATGGTCGAGTGAGGGAACCATGGTTGACAAGAGAGGTTGAATGTCTTGTTAAGAGGAAAAAGGTGACTTATGTAAGGCTGAGGAAACAAGGTTCAGACAGGGCATTGGAGGGATACAAGATAGCCAGGAGGGAACTGAAGAAAGGGATTGGGAGAGCTAAGAGAGGGCATGAACAATCTTTGGCGGGTAGGATCAAGGAAAACCCCAAGGCCTTTTACACATATGTGAGAAATATGAGAATGACTAGAGCGAGGGTAGGTCCGATCAAGGACAGTAGCGGGAGATTGTGTATTGAGTCTGAAGAGATAGGAGACGTCTTGAACGAGTACTTTTCTTCTGTATTTACAAATGAGAGGGGCGATATTGTTGGAGAGGACAGTGTGAAACAGATTGGTAAGCTCGAGGAAATACTTGTTAGGAAGGAAGATGTGTTGGGCATTTTGAAAAACTTGAGGATAGACAAGTCCCCCGGGCCTGACGGGATATATCCAAGGATTCTATGGGAAGCAAGAGATGAAATTGCAGAGCCGTTGGCAATGATCTTTTCGTCCTCACTGTCAACAGGGGTGGTACAAGGGGATTGGAGAGTGGCGAATGTCGTGCCCCTGTTCAAAAAAGGGACGAGGGATAACCCTGGGAATTACAGGCCAGTTAGTCTTACTTCGGTGGTAGGCAAAATAATGGAAAGGGTACTGAAGGATAGGATTTCTGAGCATCTGGAAAGACACTGCTTGATTAGGGATAGTCAGCACGGATTTGTGAGGGGTAGGTCTTGCCTTACAAACCTTATTGAATTCTTTGAGGAGGTGACCAAGCATGTGGATGAAGGTAAAGCAGTGGATGTAGTGTACATGGATTTTAGTAAGGCATTTGATGAAGTTCCCCATGGTAGGCTTATGCAGAAAGTAAGGAGGCATGGGATAGTGGGAAATTTGGCCAGTTGGATAACGAACTGGCTAACCGATAGAAGTCAGAGAGTGGTGGTGGATGGCAAATATTCAGCCTGGATCCCTGTTACCAGTGGCGTACCGCAGGGATCAGTTCTGGGTCCTCTGCTGTTTGTGATTTTCATCAATAACTTGGATGAGGGAGTTGAAGGGTGGTTCAGTAAATTTGCAGACGATACGAAGATTGGTGGAGTTGTGGATAGTAAGGAGGGCTGTTGTCGGCTTCAAAGAGACATAGATAGGATGCAGAGCTGGGCTGAGAAGTGGCAGATGGAGTTTAACCCTGAAAAGTGTGAGATTGTCCATTTTGGAAGGACAAATATGAATGCGGAATACAGGGTTAACGGTAGAGTTCTTGGCAATGTGGAGGAGCAGAGAGATCTTGGGGTCTATGTTCATACATCTTTGAAAGTTGCCACTCAAGTGGATAGAGCTGTGAAGAAGGCCTATGGTGTGCTCGCGTTCATTAACAGAGGGATTGAATTTAAGAGCCGTGAGGTGATGATGCAGCTGTACAAAACTTTGGTAAGGCCACATTTGGAGTACTGTGTACAGTTCTGGTCGCCTCATTTTAGGAAGGATGTGGAAGCTTTGGAAAAGGTGCAAAGAAGATTTACCAGGATGTTGCCTGGAATGGAGAGTAGGTCTTACGAGGAAAGGTTGAGGGTGCTAGGCCTTTTCTCATTAGAACGGAGAAGGATGAGGGGCGACTTGATAGAGGTTTATAAGATGATCAGGGGAATAGATAGAGTAGACAGTCAGAGACTTTTTCCCCGGGTGGAACATACCATTACAAGGGGACATAAATTTAAAGTGAAAGGTGGAAGATATAGGAGGGATATCAGAGGTAGGTTCTTTACCCAGAGAGTAGTGGGGGCATGGAATGCACTGCCTGTGGAAGTAGTTGAGTCGGAAACATTAGGGACCTTCAAGCAGCTATTGGATAGGTACATGGATTACGGTTAAATGATATAGTGTAGATTTATTTGTTCTCAAGGGCAGCACGGTAGCATTGTGGATAGCACAATTGCTTCACAGCTCCAGGGTCCCAGGTTCGATTCCGGCTTGGGTCACTGTTTGTGCGGAGTCTGCACGTCCTCCCTGTGTCTGCGTGGGTTTCCTCCGGGTGCTCCGGTTTCCTCCCACAATCCAAAGATGTGCGGGTTAGGTGAATTGGCCAATGATAAATTGCCCTTAATGTCCAAATTGCCCTTGGTGTTGGGTGGAGGTGTTGAGTTTGGGTAGGGTGCTCTTTCCAAGAGCCGGTGCAGACTCAAAAGGCCGAATGGCCTCCTTCTGCACTGTAAATTCAATGATAATCTATGATTAATCTAGGACAAAGGTTCGGCACAACATCGTGGGCCGAAGGGCCTGTTCTGTGCTGTATTTTCTATGTTCTATGTTCTATGTCACTGAACTGCATTGGCTCCCAATCCGGCAACATCCCTGGGTGGAATCCCCCCTGCCCCCGCTGGCGGCTGAATTGAGATGTTATTGAGACAGCCAGCTCACACACAATGTTGAAAATATTCGACGCCATGTTAAAAACAACTTTTTGGTTTGCAAAATTAGTCCTGTTGTTTCAATATTTTCTATTCTGAATATAACAGAAAAACACATCAGAAAAGAAAAGCTTTGGTTTGATGTAAAGTCTTCGCTAAGTTATTGGTATTGCTTGTTGCAGAAAGAAAACATTAAATGCAACAGTTCTTCTCTGGCATTTCTCATCTGGGAATAAAGCAATTGGAAATCCCTCCATTGGTTGCTTTTTCCCAGAAGTATTCATTTTGATTCAGGGATACCCCACTCTTGCAGCTGCCTGCTCTTTTTGCTGATACAGTCATGGAGGAGGTTCTGCAATGAGAATAGTAGGCATCCAAGCATACAATGATACAATAACCATTCATGTGTTACGATGTTTTTTAACATGTGCAGTAACCACCAAGCCAGGCAATAGCCTCTGCAGTGGCCAATTGGAGCTCTCTGAACCCTCCGCTAAAGGTTATCAGAGGGTAGTTTTTAGTGATGTGAGCCATTGATTGGGGGCACCACAGCTGCAGTCTGGGTTTCCTGCAAGGCCCCACTTGTGCCAATGTGCTGCACAAAGGCCTTGGCCAGTGAGGAAATGGTTGAGGAGAGCCCGATGTTGGTGTGGCAGATTGAAGCCGGGTGGGCGGGCTGTGGGATCTGTGATGATGATGTGGTTTTTAATGGAAGCATATTGTTTCCATTTCTGCTGTCATGGGCCTCTGCCGTTATTATCACAGCTATCGTGATGGGAAGTGAGCAGCTGGTGGATTGGTAAGGTCCTTGTGTAGCAATATCTTTGGTTGATGTAAGCCTTCTCCGGGAGCTTGCTCATTGTAATCTCCCTCCTTAAATGAGGGGTGGGATGTTGCCTAGGACTGGGAGCCAGGAGAGATAATTTTATTAAAAGAAAAATTCCAATCAAGGGCCAATTTGGTATGGCCAATCCACCTACCATGCACATCGTTGGATTGTGGGGGTGAGACCCATGCAGACACAGGGAGAATGTGCAAACTCCACATGGGCAGTGACCCGGGGCTGGGATCAAACCCGGGTCCTCGGTGCTGTGAGGCAGCAGTGCTAACCATTGCGCCACCGTGCCACCCGGGAGCCAGGAGAATTGAGTTGATTGGAGGGTCCCGAATGATACGCATTGTTTTGTTGAGCTGGGTTTCTAAGGACTGGTGTGTGATGAGTTGTACCATACTAATGCACAGTACTTCGCAGTTGTGTAGACAATGGCAAGAGCTGAGGTTCTTCAGCTTTGACCATCTGTAACCTATGGAGAGCCAGCAAGTTTGCTGAGGAAGTTGTTTGTGTTTTGATCTTTGCTGCTGTATTGCTCCGATGATTTTTGTATGTCAGTATTCGTTCGAGGGTAACACCAAGATAAATGGGATACTGTTTGTTATTCACTCTCTTGCCATTCTAGTTGATGTTGAGTTTTCTTTTGGTACGGGCATTGTGCAGGTGGAATACACGTGAGAGTGCTTTGTTGCTGCTGGGTTGAAGGTAGCAAGTCTTGCAGTAGTTGGCCAGCTTTGCAACATCATTGTCTAGTGTTGCCTCTCGTTCAAAAAATGTCCGAGCCTGAGAGACACCCCAGATACCATCAGCATAGATGAAGTTCCGAGATAGGGTTAGAGGCAGCTTGTTGACATAGAGATTGAAGAGGGATGGGGCTAGAACAGATTCCTGGGGAAGCCCATTGGACTGTTTCTTCCAGGCGCTTGTATCATCACCCATGTGCTCTGAACCATCTATATTGCAGTAATAGTTCAATAGCATGAAAATCTGACCATGTGCCAGACTGTGTCATATGCAGCAGTGAGAAGAAGAGACATATTGACTCAAAAACATTAACTGTTTCTCCACAGATGCTGCTGGACCTGCTGAATTTTTCGAGCATTTTGTTTCTATTTCAGATTTCCTGCATTCGAAGTATTTTTTTAAAATTAATTTACGGGGACTTCCAGTGGGGGCCATGGAGGAGTAGGACTTTTGGACCTTTCTTTTCCGTTTTTCCCCGGATTTTATTGGATGAATCGGTGGAAAGTGTCCCCCTCCAGTGCATGGAGAATTGGACCCGAAGTGGCCGTGTGAGAAGACAGAGTTTTACAAGAAAGAGGCAAGCAGAGCTGGCAACGCGGGAAAGGATGACGGAGAAGCAGGGTCACGGGGAGATGGCACAGTGATCGACGGGGGAGTTGGTGAAGTTTTTTGAAGAATGCTTCACCAAGATTAAGAAGGACACGCTGGACCCGATCAAGGCTTCGATTGATCAGGTGGTGCAGAATCAAGAAATCCACGGACGTGCGATCCAGGAGGTGAAGAGAAAGGTGTCCAAGCATGAGGAATACATAACCGTGTTGGAGACCACGGTGGAGTTGAATGACCGCCAGAAAAGAATGCAGGAGAAGCTGGAGGACTTGGAGAACAGGTCCAGGAGGCAGAACCTGAGAATTGTCGGCCCCCTGGAGGGCAGTGAGGGATTGGATGCGAGTGCCTATGTGACAATCATGTTGGAGAAGTTGATGGGGGCTGAGGCGTTCCCTCGGCCCCGGAAGTGGATAGAGCACATAGAGCCCTCGCAAAGAGGCCCCGAGCGAACGAGCCGCCGAGGGCGGTGGTGGTATGTATGCACCGGTTCCTGGACACGGAACACATTCTGCGGTGGGCCAAGAAAGAGTAGAGAAGCAGGTGGGAGAATTGTGAGCTGCGCATTTATCAAGACCAGGGCACTCTTTGCTGTCTCACTCTGGCTGTGTCTTCTCTGGCTCACTGGGAGAACTCAGTGGGAGTGAGTTACAAGTTGCTCTTTTTAAATTGGCCTGAGCTGACTCCCCTCCCCCACCTGCTTTTAGATCAAGGTAGATTTAACGTGACTGACACTTAACTGCCAACCAGTTATGTGAGTGGGTGGGGTAGCCCTTGTTAACCTACACTGAGAATTGTGAGCTGCACACTTATCAAGACCTGGGCGCGGAGTTGGCCAAGAGGCGAGCTGGGTTTAATCGGGAAAAATCGGCCCTCTTTAAGAAGGGGGTGAAGTTCGGGATGCTGTACCTAGCGAGTCTGTGGGTCACATATGAGGACCGGAAATTCTACTTTGAAACACCAGATGATGCATTGACTTTCATCAAAAAAAAAGTTGATGCGAACTAAAGACACTGGAGCTTTGGGGAGAGTATTGTAATGGCGATTTGTTGGTAATCACTTTTGTGCTTGTTTGAATAAGTAGTGTTATGTGCAATATGGGGCTGTTTCGGGTCTTAAAGTTAACTATGTTTTACTGGGAGCTGGATGGGAGGGGGGGTTTTCTGTGGTTGTTTTTCCACTGTTTTGTCTACTGTTTGTTTACTAGGGAATGTGATGCCTTGAATATGTATGTCCAAGTTGGGGGGGGGGGGAGAACAATGGGGAGACAGTCAGTTTGGTGCCATGGGCGGGAGCTATCAGGTCATTTAGTTCAGCTGGCTCACGGAAGCACAGTGGGGGGCGAGCAGGTGATGAGCTTGAGCTTGATATGTGGGGTTGGGTTTCTGGTGCTGTTACCAGGGGGGAGGGAGGGGCGGAGCTCCTTTGCTGACAGGGAAGGAACTGTTAATAGGGGACAAATGGGAGGTCGAGGACGGCGGATGCCCGAGTGCGGGCTCGTGGAGTCCGGGGACGCGAGCTGGAGGCTGGCCTAAAAGGGTGATGGCTAGTTGGCAGGTGTGGGGGGCATCGAGTCTCCCGACCAGGCTGATTACATGGAACGTTAGATGGCTGAATGGGCCGGTCAAGAGGGCTTGAGTGTTCACGCATCTGAGGGTGCGGAAGGCGGACGTGGCAATGTTACATGAGACACACCTAAAGGTTACAGACCAGACTATATTGAGGAAGGAGTGGGTTGGCCAAGTATTCCACTCAGGGGCAGCACGGTGGCACAGTGGGTTAGCACTGTGCCTCACGGCGCCGAGGTCCCAGGTTCAATCCCGGCTCTGGGTCACTGTCCGTGTGAAGTTTGCACATTCTCCCCGTGTTTGCGCGGGTTTCGCCCCCACAACCCAAAGATGTGAAGGGTAGGTGGATTGGCCACGCTAAATTGTCCTTTAATTGGAAAAAATTAATTGGGTACTCTAAATTTATTTTTAAAAAGTATTCCACTCAGGGCTGGACTCAAAGACCAAGGGGATAGCGATTTTGATTAATAAACGGGTGGCATTTGAGGCAGGGAGAATCGTGTCAGACACGGGGGGGGGGGCAGGTACATAATGGTGAGTGGGAAGTTGGAGGGGTGGGGGTGGTACTCGTGAACGTATATGATCCGAACTGGGATGATGTGGAATTTATCAGGCGGGTGTTAGGTAAGATCCCAGACTTAGAGTCACATAAATTGATCATGGGGAGAGATTTTTTAACACAGTCATTGATCCGGAATTGGACCGGTCAAAATCCAGGACAGGGACGGTGCCAGCCGCGGCAAAGGAATTGAAGGGGTTTATGGAACAGACGGGGGGAGTAGACCCATGGAGGTTTGGATGGCCAAGAGCAAGGGAGTTTTCTTTTTTCTTCCATGTCCACAAGGTGTACTCTTGCATCAATTTTTTTTGTTCTGAGCAGGGCTCTACCACCAGGGGTGGCGGATACCGAGTACTCGGCAATCGCAGTATCGGATCATACCCCACATTGGGTGGATCTATGGGTTAGTTTGGAGAGAGGACAACGCCCGCTATGGGGGCTGGATGTGGGGTTGTTAGCGGACGAGGCGGTCTGTGGGCGGGTGAACAAGTCCATCCAGAACTGCCTGGAAACAAATGAGACGGGGGAGGTCTCTGCAGCAACGGTTTGGGAAACTTTGAAGGCAGTGATCAGAGGGGAATTAATCTCGATATGGGCCCACAAAGAAAGGTGGAACGAGCTGAGAGGGATAGGCTAGTGGGGGAGATGCTCCAGGTGGACAGGAGATACTCGGAGGACCCGGACGCGGGGCTACTGAGGGAGCGGCGGAGATTACAGGTGGCGTTTGGGCTGTTGACTACAGGATAGGCGGTGGAACAGTTGAGGAAGGCAAGGGGGGCGATCTATGAGTATGGGGAAAAGGAAAGCAGAATGTTAGCGCACTAGTTCAGAAGAAGGGAGGCGGCCAGGGAGATAGGGAGAGTAAAGAGTAGAGTGGGATCACGGTCCTGGACCCAGTGGGGGTGAATGAGGTGTTTAAGGACTTTTACAGTAAATTATACGAGTCAGAACCCCCGGCTGGGGTGGAGGGGATGAGGCAGTTCTTGGGTCAGTTGAGGTTCCCGAGGGTGGATGAGGATCTGATGGAAGGGCTGGGTGCCCCAATTGAAAATGAAGAAATAATGGAGGGGTTGGAGGGCATGCAATCTTTGTACCTAAGTACAGTGAAAAGTATTTTTCTGTGGCCGAGGAACGTACACAGTACGTACATAGTAAACACAAGAATAATCAACAGAGAACATTGACAAATGGTACATCGACAAAACAGTGATTGATTACAGTGTGGAACAAGGGGCCAAACAAAGCAAATACATGAGCAAGAGCAGTATGGGGCATCAGTCCGAGGGGGAGTTGTTGAGGAGTCTTGTAGCTGTGGGGAAGAAGCTGTTCCTATGTATGTCTGGCAAGGCCCCGGGGCCGGACGGCTACCCGGCAGAATTTTATAAGACCTTTTCGGAGATATTGAGCCCACTGCTGGTGAGGGCATTTAATGAAGCAAGAGAGAAGGGAGTCCTCCTCCCAACAATGTCGCAGGCCTTGATTTCATTGATCCTGAAATGGGAGAAGGATCCGCAGCAATGCGGGTCATAAAGGCCAATTTATTTACTGAATGTGGATATTGGCCACATGGATAGAGGATTGTGTCCCGGGGTGATCGGGGAAGACCAGACGGGGTTTGTAAAGGGTAGGCAACTCACGGCCAATGTTCGAAGGCTCCTAAATGTTATTATGATGCCCTCAGAAGGAGGGGGGATGGAGGTGATGGCCGCGATGGATGCGGAGAAGGCCTTTGATCGGGTGGAGTGGGATTACCTGTGGGAGGTGCTGGGAAGCTTTGGGTTTGGTGAGGGCTTCATTGACGGGTGCGGTTGCTCTATCAGGCACAAGTAGCTAGTGTGCACATCAACCGGTTGAGGTAGGAGTATTTTAAACTACACTGAGGGACGAGGCAAGGGTGTCTGTCCCCTCTCCCCGCTACTGTTTGCTCTGGCCATGGCATTCAGAACCTCTAGGTACTGGAAAGGGCTGGTTCAGGGGGGTGGTGGAGCACCGGGTTTCGCTTTACGCAAATGACTTGCTCTTGTATATCTCAGACCCGATGGAGGGTATGGGGGAAGTTATGCGGATCTTAGTGGAATTTGGTAATTTTCGGGGTATAAATTGAACATGAGGAAAAGCGAGATGTTCGTGATCCAGGCGAAAGGGCAGAAGAGACTGGGGGAGCTGCCATTTAAAATGGTAGGAAGGAGCTTTTGATATTTGGGAATCCATGTGGCTCGGAAATGGGAGGCACTGCACAAGTTAAACCTATCCCGGATTGTAGAACAAATTAAAGAAGGCTTTAAGAGATGGAACATGCTCTCGCTATCACTGGCAGGGAGGGTACAGATGTGAAAATGACAGCCCTCCCCAGATTTCTATTTTCCTTTCAGTGCCTCCCCATCTTCATCCCAAGGGCCTTTTTTAAACGGGTGAATAAGGTTATCTCGGGATTTGTGTGGGCGGGTAAACACCCGCGAGTGAAGAACGTGTTGCTGGGGAGCGCAGTCGGGGGCGGGGGGGAGGGTGGGTTGGCGCTGCCGAACTTTTGTAATTACTACTGGGCAGAAAATATAGCCATGATTAGGAAGTGGGTAGTGGGGGAGCGGTCGGTGTGGGAGCGAATGGAGGCGGCGTCATGTAAAGACATAAGTTTGGGAGCACTGATAATGGCACCTCCCCCGTTCTCGCCGGCCGGATTCTCCACAGGTCCGGTGGTGGTGGCGGATCTGAGAATCTGGGGGCAGTGGAGGAGATATAAGAGAGTGGAGGGAGCATCGGTTTGGACCCCGATTTATAATAACCATCGGTTTGTACCGGGTAGGCTGGATGGTGGGTTCCGGAGATGGCAAAGGGCAGGAATTAGGAGGATGGGGGATTTATTTATAGACGGGAGCTTCCCCAGTGAAAGCCTTGGAGGATAAATGTGAATTGCCAGCAGGGAATGGGTTTAGGTATCTGCAGGTATGAGACATTTTGAGAAGGCAGATTCCGGCCTTCCCGCTGCTGCCGCCACGGGAGATACAGGACAGAGTAGTCTCCAGTACATGAGTGGGAGAGGGGAAGGTATCAGACATTTACCAAGAACTTATAGAATCGGAGGAGCTAAAGGGCAAGTGGGAAGGCGAGCTGGGGGAGAGATAGAGGCGGGCCTGTGGGTGGATGCCCTAAGCAGGATTAACGCATCCTCATCATGTGCCAGGCTTAGCCTGATACAATTCAAGGTAGTCCACTGGGCATGCATGACGGTGGCCCGGATGAGCAAGTTTTTCGGGGTAGAGGACAGGTGTGCGAGGTGCGCGGGAATTCCAGCAAATCATGACCACATGTTTTGGGCATGCCCGGAGCTTAGAAGGTTTTGGCAGGGTTTCGCTCAGGCGATGTCCACGGTACTCAAAACGTGGGTGGTGCCGAGTCCAGAGGTGGCGATCTTTGGAGTGTCGGAAGAGCTGGGAGTTCAGGGGGTGAAAGAGGCTATTTGGCCTTTGCCTCCCTGGTAGCCGTAGATGAATCTTATTAATGTGGATGAACTTGAAGTCTCTGAATGTAGAGACCTGGGTTAGTGACATGGCTGGGTTTCTTAGTCTCGAGAAAATAAAGTTTGCCTTAAGAGGGTCAATGTTAGGGTTCACCCGGAGGTGGCAGCCGTTCGTCGACTTTCTCGGGGAAAATTAAAATGTCAGCAGAAGCAGAATTCCAAAAAGCGGAGGGGAGAGACAGACTGTTGTTTTATTGTTGGGGGGTGTGAAGATTGTGATGGGGGTGGAAATGTTTATTTTGCCATGTTCATGTCGCTGTTATTGTTATTATAAAAATTGCAAATACCCTAGTAAGAATATTTAAAAAAAATTAAATTTAATAAATTTACGGGATGTGGGCGTCGCTGGTTAGGCTAACATTTATTGCCCATACCTAGTTGCCCTTCAGAAGATGGTGGTGAGCTGCCTTCTTGAACCGCTGCAGTCCCTGAGGTGTGGTTACACCCACAGTGCTGTTAATAATAATCTTTATTGTTGTCACAAGTAGGCTTATATCAGGGAGGGAGTTCTAGGCTTTTTCCCCAATGACAAGAAGGAACACCAATATATTTCTAAGTCGGGGTAGTGAGTGGCTTGAAAGGGAACCTCCAGGTGGTGGTGTTGCATGATCGTGGTGGGGGGGGGGGGGGGGGTGAGCCTCCCATATTGCATTTGCGCTGGGGGGGTGGGAGGTCGGGGATTGTTTTGGGGGGGCCTTGGAGATCGGGACGCCATTTAAAAATGGCATCCTGATCTCTCGCTACAATTGGGTATTCCGGCGAGTGGACTTCCCCTATGTAAAGACAGGGCCACGTGCGGGCTTCGGCCGTGTGTTCCCCGTTCAGGCCCCTTATTCAAAGTGAGTCGTGTTGAATAGTCATCTGTTTCTCGGTACTGCGAGTGCTGGGAAATCCGCGGCTAAACGCGCTCACTTTTGGGAAGATTGCACCCTAAGTGTAATTGGCTAGGGGTTTTGAACTTGCCGGCAGAGTGGCGGGAAACTCCCTAAAAAACCCGCCACAAGTGAACTCCGAAATCGCACCCGATACATTTAGTACCCTTGTCCAAATCATTAATATATATAGTGTGAACATTTGCCCTCTTCAAAACCTTGGTGCTCTCCACCCCAAACCCCACCCCACCCACACCACACATAGAGGGATCCCCTTCCCGAAACTGGGCTCCCCAGAGGGCTAGCACTGTCAGGTTTGCAGTGCCAATCTGTAGTGTGGGCAGTGCCAGGGCATTTTCTGGCATGTCCTTCTCCCCCTGGGCACAACCGGTGGGATCTCCTCGACTGTTTCCTGTCTTCATAAAGCTGTTGTGAACCTCGTCCACGTGACGTCACGTTGGTGAGATCTGAATATTCAGTGAGGGGGATAATGTGGCGTGTAGATATTTTAACAATATGGAAGTTAAAAGGGGCGGGGAAAATTGCTGGTGAGACTCTCGTTTCTCAACTCACAAGATTTTGCGCCCGTGTTGCCGATTACATTTGCAGTGAACGCAAGAGCAAAATCGCTCCCATTGTCTTCAGTGCCTGCCACCAGCTATATTTCCTCATCAACGATTCCAGCTCGCTTCCCAAACTCTGGTCTAGGCCAAGTAAACTGTTCACAACCTTAGCGTCCGATTTGACCCTGAGCTTATCTTCTGGCTCCATGTCCTCTCTATCACAAGGACCATGCACCCACATCCACCTACTCAACATTATCTGTCTCTGCCACTGCCTGAACTGAACTGCTTCTGAAACCCTCAGGCACACGCAACTGTTTTGACTGTCCCTCTATTTGGTGACATTGTCTACTCGGAGTTGCGAGTTTCTGCCATGTGTTTCCATGGCCAATTCTCAACCCACAGATTTTGGGCATATGGGTTAGGATGTTTCACAAGGTAATGGAAATTGGAATGCAGGATTTGTCACCATCATTCCTCTCTGCCTCCGCTCTACCTCATCATTAAGATGTTGCGATTCAAAGCATGATGGATCTTAATGGTGTTGCTAACTTTTGGTTGGTTCAATTGGCTCTGTTTTATAACCTCTGCTCTAGAGTCGCCAGGTATCTTTATGATACCGCCACGAGGTTCAAGTTCAAGTAATGATCAATAACTCAATACACCAATTAGTAAGATTCAAATCAAAGCACATTTATTATACACAGTAAATCGCTACTCATGCATAAACTCTACTTTCTAAGCTATTTCTATCACTAACAGGCCAATACGTAGCTTCGGACTGGCCCACCAGGTATGGGGAACAAATGGCCTTTCGTTCGGGTTCTGAGTCTGCGGGATTCAAAAGCTGGTATGGACTGGTAGCTAGGAGCGTCTATCTCGTAGCGAGCGTTGACTTGAGACTTACGTTCTTGGAGGCAGTTGGACAGGTCACTGTCAAGGGTCGGTTCGCGTTACTGAGTGACCCCGTCAAGAAGGACGATTTGAACTTGGGGGCTGCTGCAGTCTGTGGGCGTTCCGGGGCGGAGTGTATAGCTCGGGGGTGGAGGCGGGGTTGAGTCCGTGGCTGGGGTGGACGTGTTGGGGGAGGGTAGGGTTACATTGGCTGTGGGCGGGGCGTGGTCTGCTGCATTGAGCATGATATGGTGTGTGTGGTTCGACTGTGTTCCATTTGCCTTAAGCTGATTAATATGGAACCACGCAGTCTTTCCGTTGGGATACTTTATTTTGTAGACAGAATGGCTGACTTTGTCCGCAATGGAGTACGGACCCGAATACTTTGGTGACAGGAATGTGCTGGGGTTGTATACGGAGAGCATGACTTGCTGTCCTACACTGAACTCAGTCGCATGCACTGTCTTATCGAAACAAGCCTTGCTCTGTTTTTTTTGTGTGCCTATCGTACCGCGGCTGCTAGCTGAGCCGTTTTAACATTCTCTACCAGTTGTTCGACTGCTTTCTCGTGTGTGAGGGCCGTCACCTCGGGGCTGGTCAAATCTAATCCCAATAAAAATTCTGTGCCTTTCATGGGGCGTCCGATCATGAGGGTGTGTGGGGTGTAATCTGTAGATGTTGAAACCGTATTTCGCAAAAACATCAGCGCAAAAGGGAGGACTGAATCCCAAGTGGTGTTGTTTTGCTGGACCATTTTTCTGAGGGTAGATTTCAGGGTCCGATTCATGCGCTCCACGATACCACTTGACTGGGGGTGGTATGCGATGTGGAATTTTTGGGTAATGCCAAATATCGTGAGGACGTTCCTCATGACACATCCCATAAAATGGGAACCTTGGTCGGATTCAATGCTGCGGGGGAGTCCCCATCTCGTAAAGATGTGGTGGGTTAAGATCTTGGCTGTGGTCTTTGCCGTGTTAGTTTTGGATGGGAATGCTTCCACCCGTTTTGTAAACGTGTCTATCACGAGTACATACTTATAACCATTCCTGCATGGGGGCAATAGTCCAATATAATTAATCTGGAGGTTAGTCCAGGGGCCATTAACGGGTCAGGTGTGACTAAGCTGAGCCTTTTTGGCATATCTGTCCGGATTGTTCTGGGCACAGATAAGGCAATTCTCAACGTAGTGAGTTACATCGTCTTTTAAACTCGGCCACCAACAGAGCTGCCTGAGGTGGGCTGTAGTGGGATCAATTCCCTGATGTCCATGACTGTCATGGAACAAACAAATGAGCAGATTCCTGTCCTGTTCAGGAACCACATAAAGGGTGTCTTTTAACACCACACCGTCATGTGTGGTCAGAGCATTTTTGAATCTATCATAGGGTGCTGGATAGTTTCCTTTCAAAATCTCCCTGAGATTGCTGTCCTGCTTCTGGGCCTGCACTAAATCCTAAATATTAGTCTGCGAAACCTGAACTGCATTCACTGGTGCGCTTTCATGGGGTGTCCAAAAATATCCGTGCCTGGAACCTGCTTTTGCCAGTGCGTCGGCTTTTACATTTCCAGTGGGGTAGGAACGATGGTGACTACGAACTTTAACTATTCCAAAAGTCCTGCCCTGGGCTTTTTCTAGGATGTGACGGAGCAATGGGGCTGAAGGGAGGGGTTTTCCGTCTGCGGAAACAAATCCTCTTGCTTTCCACAGGGGTAGAAATTCCGTAAGGCTGTTGCAGACATAGAGGCTGTCCGAATATATGTCTGCTGGGCTGGGGAAGGAATCTGGGTGTTCCACTATGTATGCGATGGCCGCAGGTTCTGCAGCCTGCACGCCTAAGTGTCCTGGTAGTTTTATTGCTATTTCTTCTAGGGCGCGTCCTCGACGTAAATGCCGCATCCTGTTATACGCTTCCCTTCTAATATTGTGGAAGATCCATCCACATATATTCTTGTGTGTTCGCACGTGTCTGTGTGCTTGGGGCTCTGGGGTGAACTACCTATCTTTCTGGGGGGTGTTTTTGCAATAAAGGGGTCTGTGTTGTGGTGTGGAGAGATGATTTCACATTCATGGGGGGTTCCGGGGTACTGTAGGTTATCGGCTAAAAAAGTGTGGGTCTTGGTCCTTTTAACAGCGATGTCCCGTCCCTGCAAAAGAAGGGTCCATCTGGCTGTTCTTATTTGACTGACTGTACCGTCCTTGAGTCATCCGTCCAGTAAAAGTTGGGTGGGGGTGTGATCCGTGAGGATTGTGATGGGGTTCAGTCCGGTTATGTAAGAAAAATACTGTACTGCCCAAAGAACTGCAAGCAGGTGCCTTTCACAGGCTGAAAATCCCTGCTCCACAGCATCTAAGACTCTGGAGGCGTAAGCCACGGGCCTTAACTGTTCGTGCCATTCCTGGAGGAGCACGGCCGAAAGGGTGCGGTCGGTGCTTGCTACCTCTATCGCATAGGGGGAAAGCGGGTCTGGAACTTGTAGTGCGGGGGCTGCTATGAGTGCTCTTTTCAACGAGTCCACAGCATCCGTATGCTGCGGAAGCCATTCCCAGGGGGCTCCTTTCTTTCGGAGGTCTGAGAGAGGTACTGCCTTGCTGGCGAAACCGTCAATGTGGTTTCGGCAATAGCCAACCAGTCCTAAAAACGACTAGAGGGCTGAAACGTTCTGGGGAAGGGGCAATTTGGCAATCGAGTCAATTCTTTTGTGCTCGATCTCGTGTTTACCATGTGTGATAATTGTACCCAAATATATCACCTTGTTTTCCAAAATCTGGGCCTTTTTGGGGTTGACTTTACATCCAATTTTCTGTAGGAGTTCCAGGAGTTCAGACAGAAGCTCGATGTGCTCTTCCTTGGTGTCTGCCTGCAGTAATAGGTCGTCTACGTACTGGACCAGACACTCGGGGCGAGAAAATTTGGCCAAACCATTTGCCAGCTGTCGGTGGAAAATGGAGGGGGAGTTGTGGAATCCTTGTGGAAGGCATGTCCATGTGTACTGTTGGTTTTTAAACATGAAGGCAAATTTGCATTGGCACGCTTTTGCCAATGGAATGGACCAGAATCCATTACTGACGTCCAAAACCGTAAAATATTGTGAGTTGAGTCTCTGTTTGAGCATGGTCTCGGGACTTGTGGCTACCGTGGGGGCTGCTGCGGGGGTGACTTTGTTGAGTTCCCGGTAATCGATGGTTAGTCGCCATGAACAATCTGGCTTTCTCACTGGCCAAATCGGGGCATGATTAGTGGAGGCTACTGATCTAAGTACGCCCTGCTCTAATAAGCTGTCGATAACTTTTGCGATTTCTCCCTCTGCCTCTTGGGGAAATCCATATTGCTTTTGGGGTCTAGGGTCAGGTCCTGTGATTTGAACGGAACCAGTCATCCGGCCACAGTCGTGTTTGTGGGTCGCGAATGCTGTCCTGTTCTTTTGTAAAACTGCCCTAACCTGCTTGTCCGTGCTAATCGTGGTCGGGTCAAACTAAAATTCGCCTACTGTGCTAATTTTGTTTGCATATTCTCCTAAGGTGAGCATTGCGAGGGCTCTTGTGGATTTTGCCATTTTCCAGACATATTGGTTGACTGGATCAAAGGACAGATTGTGGGAATTCATAAAATCTATGCCTAAAATGTGTTCTGCTATGTGGGGTAGATCGACTAAAACTATGGGGTGCTTGGTGGTGATGTTGCCGATTTGAATGGGTACAGGGGCTATGATGTGTCCCTGCTGTGAGTAGCCTGTGAAACCGCTGAGGGTGATTGTGGCTGTAGTGGGCCACGTGTCCTTTTGAAACATGGTGGAGGAATTGAATGTGGTGCGGGACCCTCTTGTGTCCCAGAGAAACTCGATGGGCTGTCCTCGTGTCTTTGCTGCAACTACTGGTCGGCCGGACCTATCCCGAAGGGTGTCGCAGACCCAACTGGGGGAGCCCGAACACCGTCAGTCCGTTCCGTTCAGGTCCGTCTGATCTGAACGGGTGCTCACACTATGTATGGGCTCTGTCTTATTCTTATTCAGAGTGCCTGCCTGCTGGGTTCTCTGTGGCTTTCGTGGGGCATTGCATTCTCTTGCCCTCTTGTGGGGGGCTGTTCTTGCCTTCATTTACCCATGTGGGGTTCTGGTGTGTCTTAACTGCGTGTATGTCTGCTTCTGCCTGCTGTTCTTCGGGATTTTTATTCGTGGGTTTGTTTTGAACAGATTGCTCCCAGGCGCGGGACAATCTTTTTACAACCCATTTCTCATTATGAGCCTCCTCTGAGGGATCATAATTGGCGCAAGCTTTTTGTCCTGTTTCTGTGGCATGGGAGATAAGGGTGCGGGTCCATTTGGCCATGTTGTCTGGGGACAAATGGGCGCGGTCTAAGTCTCCGAAAACTGCTGCGAAATGGATCCACAAGCATCCAGCAAACGCTGTGGGGTACTCGGTTTTCTTTTGCCTGCACTTATTGAGGCCATCTACGGGGTCACCCCTGTTATACCCGATCGCGTCTAGGATCGTGGTATGCATTTCTGCCTACATTCTGTGGGTCGGGAAGGGCTGCTACGACCGAAGGGTCTAAACTTAAAACTGTGAGCTTCACGTGCTCTCGCTCATCCAGGCCGTACATGGTAGCCTGCTATTTTACTCTGGCAAAGAAGTGGTGGGGGTCTGAGGTGGGGAGGAACGGTTTGATTTTATCGCACGCGTCCCGTAATTGGGTCACTTTTAAGGGGGTGGTGTACAGAAATTCCGTGTCGTCCGATGTAGCTGTGCGGTGGGTGGTAACTGGGTTCATTGGAGCCTGAACTATCTGCTCTGTGGGGGGTTGGGGCGCTTTTCTCTTCTGGGGCTTTCCCTGCGCACATGTTCCCTGAACATATCTCTGCGCTGTCTCGCTCAATTCTTCCCAATCAGGGCCGTCGTCCTCATCTAGCTGTGATCCAAAGGTTTCCTGGAATCCTTTTTGAACTGAAAGCAAAGACTGCAGTCCTGCAATCTGCTTCCGGCACTTTGCGTGGCCTAATGAGCTTTGTCTTTGCTCCGTGGTGGCAGCATGGAGTGCTCTTAACGCTGCCTTCAGGTCACTACACTGCCTCTGCAATGCCTCTACCTGCTTCTCGGTTTCCTCTCGTACCAGGACTGCACGTTGCGTGTCCTGATAGGCCTTTTCGTACTGGGATTGGAAGCTGCTTAGGTGCGCCAGACAAGACTGGTGTGCCCCCTTGGCATCATCCACCTCTCTGTCTTTTGCTGCCAACTTCCTCCTTAACTCTAGGTTCTCTTTCTCTACCTCACTGACATCGACCTTGCTCATTTGATGTATGCCTTCTATCTCTTTCCGGAGCATCCTAACGACCTCCTCTGTGCCTCGCAATTGTGCCAAACAGGACACGATTGCCATCGGCTTGCGAGCTTTTCCTACGCTCTTCTTGTGAATCTCGCTCAGGTTCTCCCACCAAGTACGTCCTATACTCCCGGGACCTGTTTCCTCATTTTCACAGAATTCGCTCCAAAGGGGCCATCCTTTCCCTTTGAGGTACTTTCTGATTTCCTCTTCCCAAACGGGACACTGTCCTACTCTGCTGCTGGTCGCTGCGACCACGAATTCTTTGGGGTTCATGAGGCGTTGCATTGCCTACATTGCCATCTTTCTTATCTGAATGCTTCTCTTGAAATTTGGAACAAGGGGTATTAAGGCTGTGCTGTAATTACGGTACGGCTTTCGCTATTTTCTGGAATACAAACACCCGACAGTTTTGGCGCAACAAAAAATCTATCAGTTTACCTTATCGCCCTGTTAGTTACGCATGCATTTACACACTTCTGAATTATGAGGATTGATCAGAACTGCTTGAACACTTGTGGTTTTTCTGTTCCCAATTGGATTTCTAATTCAAATTTTTGGGTTCTCCCGGAGTGGTTAAGCCACTTCTAGATCGGGTCCCATCAGAGTCACCAGTAATATGTTGCTAACTTTTGGATGGTTCAATTGGCTCTGTTTTATAACCTTTGCTCTAGAGTCGCCAGGTATCTTTATGATACCGCCACGAGGCTCAAGTTCAAGTAATGATCAATACACCAATTAGTAAGATTCAAATCAAAGCACATTTATTGTACACAGTAAATCGCTACTCATGCATAAACTATACTTTCTAAGCTATTTCTATCACTAACAGGCCAATACGTAGCTTCGGACTGGCCCACCAGGTCAGGGGAACAAATGGCCTTTCGTTCGGGTTCTGAGTCTGCGGGATTCAAAAGCTGGTATGGACTGGTAGCTAGGAGCACCTATCTCGTAGCGAGCGTTGACTTGAGACTTACGTTCTTGGAGGCAGCTGGACAGGTCACTGTCAAGGGTTGGTTCATGTTGCTGAGTGACCCTGTCAAGAATGATGATTTGAACTTGGGGGCTTTATAGTCCCCAAGGGCTTCCCGCCTTTCGGGGCGGACCCTGTACCTGGTTTCAAGTGATTGGACTTCGTTCCAATCGCTTGGTTCGATTTCTCCAATACTGGAGCTGTTCCCTGATCGTTGGGCGGTCTTTACGTGTCCGTTAACTTCTTTTGTGTTGGCTCCTGCTGGCGCCGAGGAGTCTGGCTTGGCCTTGTTTATCTCAAATGTTTCGATTGTTCCCGGGGATCGCTCATTACTATGTAGATGGCTGCTACATTACTATGCAGATGGCTGCTTGTATCGATGCTGTGTCTGGACTTTTGCAGAGTCTAATACACAGTAAACTTGCACCTGCTAGTTTTTGCCTGTGTTAGCTGAATTTCCCTTCAGCCTTTGCTGTTCTCCATTTTAATTCGGGAATTGGCCAACCCAGGTGGCTACAATGGACAGGTTGTTGCCGTTCTGACTGAATGGTTGCAAGGTCCTCCCAGTCATTAATGTCAGTGCTGTCGCACTTCAAGAGAGCTTCAGAGTGCTTTTGAAAGTTTTTTTACGTCCCCTAGAACACTAGCCATTTGCTAGGGCTTAGTAGGTGGTATTGGGCCATTTGGACAGTGTCCAGTCCATCGTAATTTACTTTGCAGGAATTTTACCTGAAAGTTTGTGGAGTTGACTTCAGGAAGGATGGTCCACCCATTGACTACTGAGGATGCGGCAGAAGCATTGCTGATGGAATTTCTCTCGCGTTCTTGGGTGTTGCTGATACACAGTCTAGGTCGCACAAGTGTGGTGCAATATCTGTACATTAGGATTTTTGTTGACTTGTGATGATCTTTGTTCGAGGCTGAGCTGGTACATTGACCTAGTTATGGATCTCTTCGTCAATGGTGGCATTTTGAGTGAGGTGGTTGCCAAGGTATGGAAAGTGTTCAACATATTCCAGAATCTATCTTTCAATATGTACAGGAGGTATAATATTTGGCTGTCGTGGTGTGAGACGATATGCATTTTGTTTTGATAACATTCAAGGACAGGTTGAATTCTTGCATGCAGAATTGAAGAGATCGAGAGTGGCTTGCAAATCTGGTACAGAGTGGGCACAACACTAGAGTTATCTGCAAACTGTAGATCATGTATGCCTATGGTGATCAGTTTAGTTTTGGCATGGAGACGTCTGAGGTTAAAAAGTATTCCATCTGGATGGTATTTAATACTGACACCAGATGGTAGTTGATCTTTGATGAGGTGAATAGACTGTCAGGTAGATTGTAAATAGACTGAGACTGGACTACTCCAATGATGTCCTCGCTGCCCTCCCACCGTCCAATATCCATAAACTTGCGCTCCAGACTTCACTTCCTAAACTTTTCCATCTCTACATCTCATTTTGTCCTTGAAAACCGCCCTTTAAGTCAACCCTTCTAATATCTCCTTATTTGACTTGGTGCCAATTTTTATCTCTCCTGTGAAGTACCCTGAGACATTTTCCTATATAATTATTACATAAAGTGCAGAACGTTAATGTATGACTGTTTTAAGTTATCAAGGTAAATGTTGGAAAGACAAACAAATAAATTGGTGAATCTGGATGTAAGTTCAAAGAAATGAGCATGACCGAGATCCGACACTAGATTTTCCAGGTGTGAACTGCCAGACGTGAAGCTCGGCCATTGCCATGTGAAGAAATTGCAGGTGGCTGCCTGTGATTTTTCATAAAATGTTAATTTTTGCCGGATTTTGCCTGTGTTTTGACATGGGCAAATTCTTTCCTGGCAGAATGTGCAGTAATTTATGTAATATTTATGTAACATAATGGATGAAATTGTTTGTGATCATTGCCAGTCATGCATTGCAATGCTGAAAGGATCGAGGAAATGTTTATTTCAGCATTTCACATTGCTTATTTCCTATTATTGTGTAAAACATATATTTCCTAGATCTTTTTGGCCACATTGAGAATCTGCTTGCTCGAGTCCTTGTGGGCACATTTGCATGGGAGCTTCAATCACCTTGTGACATTGCGCATGTGAATGTTCTGTTTTAACTGAACCATCATGAGTTAATTAGACCCATGTAAATTACATGACTTCCAGGTTTCCTGGTACAAGTGATAGTGAGGAGCTTCAGAGTTCTTTCATTGCTGACTTTTGGATTCACAGCCCAAATTTTGTTCCCCCCACAGTGTTACTTCTTGAGATTTTCACTTCACTGTGCCCCGCTCCATGCCTTGAACAGTCCCACAGTCTCACACAACACCATCATATTTTCCAAGTCTCTCAACCCTCCCAGAGTCCCGAATGCTTGGAATTATTTTGATACACGTACAGAATTTGCTAAAAGGATCAAAAGTTCCTCTGATGGTCGGGAGCAAAAAGGGGTTTATGTAGTAAATGTTGTGGTTGTGAATTTAAAAATTCTGCCAGCTTTGCTGGCAACTGCCACAAAGGTTTTGTTCTGAACCACTCTACTCCTATCAACCTCTAATACAAAGACAATCATTTTTAAAGATGGTTCCTTGGGGGCAAGACATGCTTCCCTCAACCATGGCTCATGATTCCAGTGAGGCAACCAATATTATCAACAAAGGATACATTCAGTCAGGTCCATGCAGCAATAGGACCATTGAACTGGTAATGATAAAGGTACAGAGTGTAGAGGGCAGCACGGTGGCACAGTGGGTTAGCCCTGCAGCCTCATGGCGCGTGGTCCCAGGTTCGATCCCGGCTCTGGGTCACTGTCCGTGTGGACGTTTGCACATTCCCCGCCTGTTTGTGTGGGTTTTGCCCCCACAACCCAAAGATGTGCAGGCTAGGTGGATTGGCCACGCTAAATTGCCCCCTAATTTGGAAAAAATGAATTGGTTACTCTAAATTTATTTTTTAAAAGATACAGAGTGTAAGCCCCAAAGAATGGTAAGAATCCTCAAAGCATGCGGCACTTCAGTAAGGCCATTTGGTCCATCGTTCCTTTGTTGCCTCTTTGAAAAAGCTATCCATTCTCTTGCTCTTTCCCCATACCCCTGCAATCTTTTCTCCTACAAGTATTTATACAATTCACTTTTGAAACCTACCACACAATCTGCCAGAGAGTGCATTCCAGGTCATAACAACTTGCTTATTACTTCCTTATCTGTTGTTACATTTGAGTACAACCTTTATGTCCAGCTGGCACGAGATGAGAACTCCACATATTGGAAAATAGCACTTGAACAGCAACACTTTTTCTCCAAATATATTCTCTGGACAAATGGTCAAAAAACTCCAAAATGTGACACCTCCAATTACTGTCCATCTATTTAGCTTTGCAGAAGGGGAGCTAAATTGGATAGCCCCAAAAACAGACATTGCAGTGTGATTAACCTATGCCTGTAATACAGGCACTATGCCAACTTTGAGCTGCCTGCTATTTTAAATGATTTCAATGTTCGTCCAGCCACACTGTTGATTTGTTGGGAGCATCAGCAGGGCGTTTATAATGTGAGTGGTGAGCACCAATTAAAACAAGCCAGCATCTCCAGCTGTATTTTGGCTGGAATAGATGCAGGTAAGCTTGCAGGAAGTGAATCTGATCCAGGAAACATTGAATAAAGGCATAACATGGTAGAGTGTGGGCTCCAAGGATTGTGGATCCTGCGCTAAAAGCATTGGTGAATGAAGTAGAAGATAGGAGAAATGTTCTGTATCCACACGGGGTCAGAAGACCCTTGAGGCCTACACTCAGGAGACAGTGGAAGCAGATAGCAGCGGTGATCAATGCAGAGGAGTCTCGTCCTAAGGATAATAATAGTAATCGCTTATTGTCACAAGTAGGCTTCAATGAAGTTACTGTGAAAAGCCCCTAGTCGCCACATTCCAGCGCCTGTTCGGGGAGGCCGGTACGGGAATTGAACCCGTGCTGCTGGTCTTGTTCTGCATTACAAGCCAGCTGTTTAGCACACTGTGCTAAACTAGCCCCTTTTTTTGATACTGCAAGAAATTCAATGTCCTTACCTGGAATGAAGAATTTGTCTTATGAGGAATGGTTGAAGACTCGGGGTCTGTACTGGTTGGAATTTAGATGGATGAGGGGGGATCTTATTGAAAGGATACTGCGAGGCCTGGATAGAGTAGACGTGGAGAGGATGTTTCCACTTGTAGGAAAAGCTAGAACCCGAGGGCACAATCTCAGGCCAAAGGGACAATCCTTTAAAACAGTGATGAGGAGGAATTTCTTCAGCCAGAGGGTGGTGAATATGTGGAATTCTTTGCCGCAGAAGGCTGTGGAGGCCAAGTCAGTTCTTTAAGACAGAGATAGATAGCTTCTTGATTAATAAGTGAATCAGGGGAGAAGGCAGGAGAATGGGGATGATTGAATGGCGGAGCAGACTCGATGGGTCGAGTGGCCTAATTCTGCTCCCATGTCTTATGGTCTTATCATAGTGGTCAAGATCAACAAACGCATCTTCAAATGTAATATCCTACAACTAAACTGGTAACTTCAGACTTTGTTTGATTCATCACATTCCTAACACTTGCCTATCAATAATCTCTATCAATCAGTATTCTCACAGAACATTCACATGCTCCACCATACTCTCACATAATTAGCATTGCTGCCAGTCTCACACTCACATCTCACAGATTTTACATGCTGCCAGCTAGTCAACCATGAGAACCACATTACTCGACACTGGACGAGACTCACTAACACACTTCCCTCTCACTTGCAGGACAAGGTGGCGCAAAAGGTAAGCAGCAGGAACCAATCAGAGGGGGACAGGCATTTCCGCACGTCCTGACCCTTATGGAGGAGATAAAGTGCCTGTCATGAGTGGAATGCCATTTCTGAAGCTGTGGCCAGCAGTAAGGCTGAAACCACTGCAAATGACGTTATTCTCATACACATTCCTATTCCTCACACCTTCCCCATATCCCACAATCTCTTCTGATTTACAAGCTCCAGATGCTGTAAGAAAGTACCTCTTGCTTCCCGTCCCTCCCCGCACCACAGGCAAACCTATCCTTGTGCCTTTCTCCTTTCAGAAACCCAAGAATTCCAACCACTCCAGGCTGTGGCGGAACAGCAAAAAGACAGTGATGATGATGGACATCGCCACTCGATTTCACGTTCACGCCTTCCAGCTCAAATACAGACACTGCACATAATTAAGAAAATAGTATAGGGGTGGGATCTATATTTGGTAAGACAGCAGACATGCAGCCAGGGCAGGGGCAAGATTACTGCAGGGACAAACCCACCCGAGGGGTGAGGATGGGCGAGTTCTGCTGCGGAGAACTCAGATGAGCACTTTGATGTGGCAACTTACAGAAGAACAGTGATGGGTACATGCAATAAAAGGCTTGGTTCATCAGAAAGCCTGTGGTCATTGTCAAGCAGCATGGACGAGTCCAGCATCAACTTGGCCCAGGGCTTGGCCAGCTCCAGCAGCACATCTTGTGGACCCATCATGACGTAGTGTCAGGTGGCCGATGTCTCTGCTCCCATTGCAGCACCAGCGAGCTTTTGCCCAAAGTCCAGAAGAAGCACAGACTGAAGTCACGTGAGGACAGTCTGCTGTCCTGCAAGATCAGCTTGCTGACACGATTGCTGTTGTTTACAGAGAGAAAAAGAACTTGCAAGGTGTCACAGCAAAGCAACAATTTTTCCTTGAACAGATTACTAGGATTGTTGAAGCTCCATTGAACGTGAACCTATTTTCCTCTTTCTGGAAGTCTGCATTAATTCCCCCCCCCCCCCCCCCCCCCCCCCCACAGCGCAGGCTGCTCCTTCTCCTGCCCCTGCCAAAACGTTGCAGTTTGAAGCCAGGTCTTCCAGGCCCAGAGCAGCTCGAGATCATCCTACAAGACGATCTGAAGTCGTCTTGGCTAAAGGTCAGCAGCCTTCCACCAGCAACTCTGCAGATGTCGGGGTAGCACAGAGACAGGCAAAGGTCTGCAGAAGGAGAAGCACTAGGAATGCACAAGGTTGACTAGTTGATTTTTGTGTGAAATATGGAACAATTTCATTGATAAATTTGCTTTGCTTATATTTTGGGGGAATTTATTTTTGTAGTGTGATGGTCAGTGTAATAGGGGAAAAGTGGGATTGTTGGTGAATAGGGATTTGGGATTACGAAATCGCACTCGATATGTTCTTCGGCTTGGCCAGAAAGCAGCTTTCCATGTTCCCTCCACACTTGTGCCACATTTTGCAGGTAGAAACACATTACTTCATCAAGCTGGTAACTGACACACGTTTTGGGTAGTCACCAACTACATAATGGATGAAGTCAGTCAGGCCATGAGGATCAGAGGGTTTGGTGCAATAGCTACAATTCTCAAAGTGCAGGGAGTCATAGACTGCACACACGTGACCATCAAGGCTCTCTCTCATAGCCCAGCCAGAGGTATTTGTGAACCCCAAGGAGTACTGATTGTTGTGAGCACTGCCAGATGATCATGCAGATCTGTGCGCAGTACGTTGGGGGGAGCTGTCATGAGGCCTACATTCTTGGGCACTTCCAGGTGCCACACATACTTTCCCCAGTAGTGTTTTTGGAGGGATGGATACATGGTGATAAGGGGTATCCAGTAAAGAGGTGGCTCATGACCCTGGTAAGAAATCTACAGAGGCTGAGCATTCCAAGCCAACAGAACCAAAGCCAGCAATTCATATTTCAGTTGATACGTTTTGGCCATACCGTCACCACTTAACCCATGATTTCCTCGCAGCCTTTAGAAGAGGCAAGCTTATCGTTTGCAACATAATTACTCCCCCAGCTGCAGGATCTCCTCCCCCATCACCATCGTAAATGCCAGCTTGGGTACATGCCACTGGTACAAATCTGAAGAGGATTTCTCATAGAATTTACAGTGCAGAAGGAGGCCATTCGGCCCATCGAGTCTGCACCGGCTCTTGGAAAGAGCACTCTACCCAAGTCCACACCTCCACCCTATCCCCATAACCCAGTAACCCCACCCAACACTCAGGGCAATTTTGGACACTAAGGGCAATTTATCATGGCCAATCCACCTAACCTGCACATCTTTGGACTGTGGGAGGAAACCAGAGCACCCGGAGGAAACCCACGCACACACGGGGAGGATGTGCAGACTCCGCACAGACAGTGACCCAAGCCGGAATCGAATCTGGGACCCTGGAGCTGTGAAGCAATTGTGCTAACCACCATGCTACCGTGCTGCCCTCATTTGAAAGATGATCAGGAAGATCCACACTGGCCTGATGTTGTAACTGATGGCCAATGTGGAATGGGTGCCAGAGGGGCCCCGAGACCCAAAATGAGACACATCTCCTGAGGATGTGGGAGACTTTCAACAACATGATCAGTGCTCCAGTGTCCATAGATTCCCTACACTATAGAATCCCTACAGTGCAGAAGGAGGCCATTTGGCCCATCGAGTCTGCACCGACCCTCTGAAAGTGCATCCTACCTAGGCCCACTCCCCCGGCCTGACCCAGTAACCCCACCTAACCTGCTCATCTTTGGACTGTGGGAGGAAACCGGAGCGCCCAGAGGTAACCCACACAGCCATGGGGAGAATCTGCAAACTCCACACAGTCACCCAATGCTAGAATTGAACCCAGGTTCCTGGCGCTGTGAGGCAGCAATGCAAACCACTGTGCCACCCAGCAGCCCGTCTTCCGATCTGCAATCTTGTTAAGGCCATTCCAAGCCAACAGAACCAAAGCCAGCAATTCATATTTCAGTTGATGAATTTTGGCCACACCTTCACCACTTAACCCAGGATTTCCTCGCAGCCTTTAGAAGAGGCAAGCTTATTGTTTGCAACACAATTACTCCCCCAACTACAGGATCTCCTCCTCCATCACCATTGTAAATGCTAGCTTGAGTACACGTCCCTGGTCATCAACCTATCACGGATATTAGACCCTTTCTCCTCTGAGAATAATCGAAGAATGCTGAGTGTAATTTCTAGATAGATCATGGTGTTAGGGTTGAGTCCGAACTGCACCGCTTGGCAATGCTCCTTGCATGTGACCCTTTCCATCCACCACTCCACAGTCCCTTGAAGTCATGCTCAGTGCCGAGAGTGCATTCAGGCAGCTGGCCATTTATTTCCACTTATCATGCACATCACCAGATACTCTCCCATGGATGTGTGCCACATTGGGCAATAGGTTTACCACTCAGCTTTTCAGAAAGAAGAAAGGCAATCAGCCTCTTGCAGCACTGCAACCTCAACATCTGTATGTCCCCATGGCTGATGACCTCTTTTCCATTCCGACGTGCTCCGGTGGAGATGTCACCTCTTCACATCCTGTGGCATGGAATCATCCAGTCATTCATTCACAGCCTGGAGGAGGTCACAGGAAATTATCATCAAACTGTGGACCTGCCTGGCCTTTTGCCTTCTCTACTGCTCCCGGCAGCCAAAGTTATGGGATCCACTGGGGAGGTGCCCTAAAGGAGAGGTTGTCATTTCCACCTTTCTGATCCAGAGTGGTAGGGATTGTAACTGCCGCAGGCATCATCAAGATGTTGCCAGATGTTTTGCCCTCTAGCTTCACTCTCCTCCTCACCTCTTTGCAAGCAACACAGTCTTTGCTCAATGATGATGGGCAGCCAGATGCTACCCCTGAGGATGTCTACCCCACTATTGGCAGCCCTTTCAATCTGACGCTGGAACCTCCTTCTAGTTCACAGCCTAACCCCACTGCTCTAAGCCGCATGCCCTGGGTAACTAATTTCCCAGGGCTCCACTGGTCCGGTGCTAATTAGCCGGCCAGTGTTTAATTGCGGCGGGAATGAGCATGCTGCCCCCATTCACGTCTGCTGAATGATCCTGTTGCATGCACATGGTAAAATCCAGCCATTTGATCCTTGCTGAGATTCAGGTCAGAGAATTGCTCTGCAAACCCTGAGTGGATATGAGCTACTGCTGAGAGCCCTTTACTCCCTCCTCCTCCCTCTTTCAGTGCCTCCTGCAGTTCTATGCTCTGTTACTTCTGTCAAGAAGTTGGAATGAAAAGTAAATAATTGAATAAAATATAAGCCGATAGGGATTTCGCCATGCTGAGGACTTGTGAGCTGCAGATTAGCCTGGTAGCAGAATGAAACAGACACTTTGTTAAGCAAAGTGGAGACTAGCAATCTAGGAAAGATCAAAGCCACGCCCAGTTGCAAGGCAGAGCCCTCTAAGGGAATCAAGCTGGAGTGCAGGAAGACAGCAGAAGAACCATAAGTTCTATTTGAGGCTGATCCCTTATCCCACCAGGTTTCCATCTCTTTTTTCTCATTTCCCCCCAAATCTCAAAAATATTAAAAACCAGCGTTTCAAGTTTTCCTTCTGGGATTTGGGATGTCCTCGGATTGAACACCAGCTGGGTTCATAACACTTCTCCAAGTCATGCTGCATTCCAAGGAGAATGCCTACTGGAGCACCGTTGTCTGGGAGCAATTAGCTTACGGAGGTGCCACAAAGTCAGCGAAACCTCCTTGAGAACATACTACACCATGCAACTTTAAACAAGTATACAAAGTGCCAAACACATGTAGAAGAAACGCAACAGCCAGAAATCAGTCAGCAACTAACCTGTGAATCATTCCTTTAAATAGCGCTAGTGACAGGTTCTTACTCTTGCTGAATGCCTATTCAGCTCTTAGGAGAGGGCACAAGCTCCAAAATGGTACTGCCGATTACCTCATGATCTGCCTGGTCCTCATACTTTGGGTGTCCGTTCATTGGATGTGCTAAGGCTCTCGCCAATATAACATCCAGTATGACTTGTCATAAGTGTGTACATGTGCCATAGCCACCATTTGGAAGTCAATGGGCCCTTGTACCACCCATAAGTGGGCAAAAACAATTTCAATTTTTGTTCACAGCACAGAAACAGGACATTCATTCGAGTAGGTTCATGCTGCTGTTTATGCTTCACACGAGCCTCTTCCCACCCTTCTTCATCGACCTCCATCAATAAATCCTTCCTTTCCTTTCACACTCAAGTGATTACCTAGCTTCCCCTTCTCTGCAGGTCACCTCAACCACTCTTTGTGGTAGTGAGTTCCAAATTCTAACCGCTCTCTGGGGTAAACAATTTCCCCCTGAATTCAATTTATTAGAGATTAGCTTGTATTTATGGCCCCCAGTTCTGGCCTCTCCCTCAAATGGAAACATCATGCCTCATTTTCAACTCTGTTTAAACAAATGAATTTTAATGGAACTTCTCCACATCTCTGCTATCAATCCCCTTTTATATGTTTAAGGCACTGTATCAGATTCTCAATCATCTCTTTTCTAGAGAAAAGAGCCGCCTGTTCCGTATTCCTCACAGGTATAATCCATTAATCTGGTATCACCCTGGCAAATATTTTGTGCACCTTCTCTAGTACCTCTCAATCATTTATGGTTTTATTTACTTGTATTGCTACTTAGTGATTAATGCATCTCTGTACCCAAGACGCCTTTACACCTCTACCCCATTTCGACACCAGTTTCCCAATAAATATCAGAATGTACCATTTTAGATTGACCTATACTGAAGTTCATTTGCCAATGACCCATTCCCCAAGTTTACTGATGTCTTCCTGCAATTTGTCAGTTCTCTTTTCTATGGTAGCATAGCCCCAAATTTGGTGATGCCAAAAATTTTGAATTTGTACTCCTTATACTTGAGACAATAAGGTCAACTTTTTGTGGGTGTTAATATATTGTTTTGCCAGTATGAGCAATGTCATGTTCTGATTCATATTCACAAAAAAAAACATCAAGACTATTTGAGGTTTAACAAAAAATAATCTAGCTTTTCATAATGGAAATATATGTGGCTAGTATAAGTGTTATGAGGAAATCATTGCAAATGTGCTTATTGTAAGCACCAAATTAAAATGAAGAGTAACTGAAACGGCTATTGCTGGATACTTAATAGGTCTTCTCTTTGATTAGGCTGGCTTTTTGATTTGACAAACAAGTATGACTTCTCGTTTTATGTATGTGGTGTCCTCTACATGGCTGGAGTAGCCTGCCTGTTGATGAAGTATTGTGTCCAGACAAAGGAAAGCAATAAAAAGAAACATTTTGTGACAGAAGGTACCTTTTTAAAAATTATTTCATTTGGGAGAACAACTTTTGAGATTTTAAAAATGATTTAATACCTTTAGTGCATGAAACAGTAACAATTTGTGCTCGAATTGACATTATTTGTTTCCCATTTATATATAATCCTACAATTCAAGATTCAATGTTCTGTTTGAGACACTTAAGCAAGTAATCTTAATTTCCACTGAGGGACTATTTGAAACTTGATAACTACTCAGAATGATAGCTTTACCATTGATGTATATTCATAACCATTGTTTTATTTGTGTTTACACAGGTTCTAATAAAGTACTCCCATTGTATAAATAATCTCACATGTCAGTCTTGGAAAGTAGATTCTGCAAAGCTGGTTTATCACGACCATGTCACAAAGTACAGTACTAGCCAACCCCTCTTGTCAGCATGTGAAATTCTATTACGGCAGTCAACCTCTACTTTTTTTACGCTCATTCATTGGTTACAATTGAAGGTGTTGGGCAGAGTGAACAAAGTATGATTTAAGGTTCAATTTTTCACATTGCACCAGAAAGTAACAGAATATCTTTCTGCATGTGTACATAAGAACTAGGAGCAGGAGTAGGCTATCTGGCCCCTCGAGCCTGCTCCGACTTTCAATGAGATCATGGTTGATCTTTTGTGGGCTCAGCTCCACTTTCCGGCCCGAACACCATAACCCTTAATCCCTTTATTCTTCAAAAAACTATCTATCTTTATCTTAAAAACATTTAATGAAGGAGCCTCTACTGCTTCACTGGGCAAGGAATTCCATAGATTCACAACCCTTTCGGTGAAGAAGTTCCTCCTGAACTCAGTCCTAAATATACTTCCCCTTATTTTGAGGCTATGCCCCCTAGTTCTGCTTTCACCCGCCAGTGGAAACAACCTGCCCGCATCTATCCTATCAATTCCCTTCATAATTTTATATGTTTCTATAAGATCCCCCCTCATCCTTCTAAATTCCAACGAGTACAGTCCCAGTCTACTCAACCTCTCCTCGTAATCCAACCCCTTCAGCTCTGGGATTAACCTAGTGAATCTCCTCTGCACACCCTCCAGTGCCAGTACGTCCTTTCTCAAGTAAGGAGACCAAAACTGAACACAATACTCCAGGTGTGGCCTAACACCTTATACAATTGCAGCATAACCTCCCTAGTCTTAAATTCCATCCCTCTAGCAATGAAGGACAAAATTCCATTTGCCTTCTTAATCACCTGTTGCACCTGTAAACCAACTTTTTGCGACTCATGCACTAGCACACCCAGGTCTCTCTGCACAGCAGCATGTTTTAATATTTTATCATTTAAATAATCCCTTTTGCTGTTATTCCTACCAAAATGGATAACCTCACATTTGTCAACATTGTATTCCATCTGCCAGACCCTAGCCCATTCACTTAGCCTATCCAAATCCCTCTGCAGACTTCCAGTATCCTCTGCATTTTTTGCTTGACCACTTATCTTAGTGTCGTCTGCAAACTTGGACACATTGCCCTTGGTCCCCAACTCCAAATCATCTATGTAAATTGTGAACAGTTGTGGGCCCAACACTGATCCCTGAGGGACACCACTTGTTACTGATGGCCAACCAGAGAAATACCCATTAATCCCCACTCTTTGCTTTCTATTAATTAACCAATCCTCTGTCCATGCTACTACTTTCCCCTTAATGCCATGCATCTTTATCTTATGCAGCAACCTTTTGTGTGGCACCTTGTCAAAGACTTTCTGGAAATCCAGATATACCACATCCATTGGCTCCCCGTTATCTACCGCACTGGTAATGTCCTCAAAAAATTCCACTAAATTAGTTAGGCACGGCCTGCCCTTTATGAACCCATGCTGCGTCTGCCCAATGGGACAATTTCCATCCAGATGCCTCGCTATTTCTTCCTTGATGATAGATTCCAGCATCTTCCCTGCTGCCGAAGTTAAGCTCACTGGCCTATAATTACCCGCTTTCTGCCTACCTCCTTTGTTAAACAGTGGTGGCACGTTTGCTAATTTCCAATCCGCCGGGACCACCCCAGAGTCAAGTGAATTTTGGTAAATTATCACTAGTGCATTTGCAATTTCCCTAGCCATCTCTTTTAGCACTCTGGGATGCATTCCATCAGGGCCAGGAGACTTGTCTACCTTTAGCCCCATTAGCTTGCCCATCACTACCTCCTTGGTGCTAACAATCCTCTCAAGGTCCTCACCTGTCATAGCCTCATTTCCATCAGTCACTGGCATGTTATTTGTGTCTTCCACTGTGAAGTTCGACCCAAAAAACCTGTTCAGTTCCTCAGCCATTTCCTCATCTCCCATTATTAAATCTCCCTTCTCATCCTCGAAAGGACCAATATTTACCTTAGCCACTCTTTTTTGTTTTATATATTTGTAGAAACTTTTACTATCTGTTTTTATATTCTGAGCAAGTTTACTCTCATAATCTATCTTACTCTTCTTTATAGCTTTTTTAGTAGCTTTCTGTTGCCCCCTAAAGATTTCCCAGTCCTCTAGTCTCCCACTAATCTTTGCTAGTTATTATTTTCTTATTATTCGGTGTAGTCAGAATACAAATGTTTTTTTTGAAAAATATTTCATTGAGGCATTTACATATTTACACAACAAACAAATCAAAACAAGCCAACAGGGCTGCAAATAGCAAACTCAACAAAATACCTAAAACCCCTCCATCCCGCCCCCTACTTCCCAAATGCCTCCCCATTTAAAAAAATAAATTTAGAGTACTGAATTCATTTTTTCCAATTAAGGGGCAATTTAGCGTAGCCAATCTGCCTACCCTGCACATCTTTTCAGTTTTGGGGGTGAAACCCACAGAAACACGGGGAGAATGTGCAAACTCCACAGGAAAGTGACCCAGGGCCGGGATCGAACCCGGGACCTCTGCCAGATTACTTACCCACACCCCCATTTTCGGAGAGTCCCTCTATTCTAATAATATCGGTCTCCGGGCTACCAAGGATGCAAAGGCCAAGACATCGGTCCCTCTCGCTCCCTGGACTTCTGGGTCTGCTGACACTCGCTGAAGATTGCTACTTCTGGATTCGGGACCACCTTCACCTTCAGGACCTCCGACATAATGTCGGCAAACCCCTGTCAGAATCCCCCAAGCTTCGGACATGCCCAAAGCATATGGACATAATTTGCAGACACATCTGCATAACGCCCACACCTGTCTTCCGCCCCTTCAAAAATCCTTCTCATCCTGGCCACTGTCATATGTGAAATGAAATGAAATATGAAAATTGCTATTGGCACAAGTAGGCTTCAATGAAGTTACTGTGAAAAGCCCCTAGTCATCACATTCCAGCGCCTGTTTGGGGAGGCTGGTATGAGAATTTAACAGTGTTGCTGGCTTACCTTGGTTTGCTTTTAAAGGCAGCGATTTAGCCCTGTGCTAAACCAGACCCTTTTTGTGCCCTGTGGACCACCTTAAACTGGATAAGACTAAACCTAGCGCAGGCTGAGGATGCACAATGAGGACCTCCTACCACTGCCTAGCCTCCAGCTCCCTACCCAACTCTTCCTCTTACTTGTGCTTCACAATCTCTATTGGGGCTCCCTCCCACTCCATCAGCTCCTTGTAAATTTCTGACACCTTCCCCTCTCCTACCCCTGTTCTAGACACCACCTTGTCCTGTAGCCCCTGGGGCGGAAGTTGAGGAAAGGACAGTACCGGCCTCCGAACAAAGTCGCTCACCTGCAAATACCGGAACCCATTCCCGACGGGCAGCTCAAATTCCTCCTCCAACTCTTCCAAGTTCAGAAAGCTGCCTTCAGGTTCTCAGACCGCTCAATCCCTGCCCGATGCCAGTCCCGAAACCCCCCACCCAGCCCCCCCACCCCCTCCCCGGAACAAACCGGTGATTTCCACAAATCGGTGCCAAAACCGAGGCCCACTCCAGTCTCAGGTGCTGCCGCCACTGTCCCCACACCACCGGGCTTGTGGATTACCTGTCCAACGAGAACGGCAGAGGCACCGTCAACAATGCCCCCAAACACATATCCCTGCAAGAGGCTGCCTCCATCCACCCCCCACACCAATCCCTCCCCGATCATCCACTTCCAAATCATGGCTATGTTCGCCACCCAGTAATAATTCATGATGTTCGGGAGAGCCAACCCCCCTCAAGCAGCACCTTCTTCACCCGCGGGGCTTTACCCACCCAAACAATCCCTGAAATCCCTGCATTCACCCCCCCTAAAGAAAGCCGTAGGAATAAAGATCGGGAGGTTTGGAACACAAACAAGAACCTCAGATGGACCGCCATTTTCACCGATTGCACCCGTTTCTCCAATGACAACAGGAGTACGTCCCATCTTCTAAAATCCCGCTTCATCTGCCCCACCATCTGAGCCAAATTCAGCTTGTGCAGCTGCTCCCACCCCTGCGTCATCTGAATGCCCAAGTATCAAAAGATCCCCCCCGCCACCCTAAACGGCACCTCCCCCTGCCTCATATCCTGCCCCCTCGCTTGGATCGGAAAAACTTAGCTCTTCCCCATATTCAATTTGTACCCCGAGAACCGGCCAAATTCCTCCAAAATACTCAATCCCCCCCAATTACCTTCAAACGGGTCCGAAATATAAAGTAGCAAATTATCCACATACAACAAGACCCTATGCTCCACTCTCCCCGTACTATCCCTTGCCGTTCTCAGCACCATTGCCAGTCGCTCTATAGCCAAGACAAAGAGCAATTGGGAGAGTGGACATCCCTGCCTCGTCCCCCAATGCAGCCTGAAATATTCCAAGCTCACACCCAGTTTGTCTGCACACTTGATACCGGTGCCCGGTACAGTAACCGGACCCAGTCCACAAACCCCTGTTCAAACTCAAACCCCCCCAGCACCTCCCACAAATAAACCCACTTCGCCCAATTGAAGGCCTTTTCCGAATCCATGGCGACCACCATCTCCATACTTCGTTCCTCTGGGGCATCATTATAACATTCAGTAACCTCCTGATGTTGGCCGACAGATGCCTCCCCTTAATAAACCCCGTCTGGGCCTCCCCAATCACACCTGGCACATAGTCCTCGATCCTTGAGGCCAAACTCTTGGCCAGTAACATGGCATCCACATTTAACAATGAAATTGGCCTGTAAGACCCACACTGCTCTGGACCCTTGTCTTTAAAATTAGGGAGATCGAGGCCTGCGATAATATTGTGGAGAGCATTCCCTGCTCCCTCACCTCATTAAATGCCCTCACCAGCAGGGAACCCAGGTCCCCCAAAAACGTTTTTAAGAATTCCATTGGGAACCCGTCCGGGTCCGGGACTTTCCCCGCCTGCATTGCCACAAGACCCTCCACCACCCAATGGGGGCTCCCAGCACCTCCACCAGGTCCTCCTCTACCCTTGGGGATTCTAACCCCTCAAAACCTCGCCTTATTCCCTCCACCCCTGCTGGGGGCTCCGACTCATTCAGCCTCCTATAAAAATCTCCAAACACCCCATTCACCCCCACCAGAGCCAAGACTGTGCCCCCCCCATCCTTAAATTTTCCAATCTGCCTCGTTGCCTGCTGCTTCTTCAGTTGATGTGCCAACATCCTACTCACCTTTTTCATAGACCGCCCCCTTCGCCCTACCACCTTACCCGTGGATAATAACCCAAACTCCATCTGCAGTTTCTGCCGCTCCCTCAACAACCCTGCCTCCGGGGCCTCTGAATACCTCCTTTCCACATGCAACTAGCCTGTTGATGTGCTGAAAATGTGAAGTAATAGATTTTGAAAGTGAGGATATGGGAAGGAAATACACCTAAATGATTTAAAATAGGTAGATGGGCTTGCTGTGTAGAGACACAGGTCACTAAAGTGACAAGGAAGCACACGTCATAAAAAGGGCAGATAAAAATATAGACTTTGTAACTAAAGGCATCAAGTACGAAAGCAATGAGATAATATTGAACTTAGTTAGGTTGCATTTGGAGTATCGCATATATTTTTGGTGCTTCATTATGGGAAAGATCAGTGTAGACTGAACAATTGGATCATTAACTCCAGCACATGGAGTCTTTGCCCCAGTTTTGCTTCTTGGGATGAGATTGGTTTGTAATCACGGAGGTTCTTTGCCTTGCAAAGTAGATCAGAAAATCACAAAAATAAATGATTACCAGGCACAGCCAGGTCTCCATCATTTTCTTGGGAATCCATTGGTCTCCAACTATTGATAAAGAAGGAAACCAATGGAACTTGGTCCAGTGTATTTTGCAGATATAGTTAGAATGTAGAATTCGCTGTCACAAACCGTTGTTGAAGCTGTATCAATATTGCTGTAACTTTTTATGTGTAGTCAAGTACTAGAAATTCTCTGGGTATTTCTCTGAACTGTAAGTGCTTGACAATTGCCTGTAATTGAGCTGAATCAATAAAAAGCACAGGTTTGAAAATTCTGATGCCGTTTTATAGTTTGTCACCAGTTGAATTCATTAACACATTCTATATGACGTCAAAATTTAAACTATTTTAAGATATACAAAGGGAAAAAAAAGGAAATTAATTTTCCAACGATAAGATGGACTTTCCAGCCAAGAACACAAAACATTCAAAATTAAATACTTTATAGATAACTACCACAAGTATCTACTTTATCATCTGAAACACTGAAATATCTCCCATAAGAAAATGGCAAATATTTCACCATTAAGATTTAGCTTTGAGACCAAGTTTATTTCTGCCGATCTTTGATATCTCCACCAGAAACCACTATCTGAAGTATTGGAGTTTTCCCTAAAGACAAAGCTGGAAATATGTGGCCAGGGTCACTGTTTAAGTTCATTACCCTTTATGAAGTCCTGAAAACAGGGAATCCTTGAACTGTACTACTGATGTATAGGATGTCAAGTCTAGCTTACTAGACATGTGATCAGTTTATACAAGTTGGATGTTTTCCCATTGCTTGGAAATATTTAAATAAACGCCTTACCATTCAGATAAAAAAAGTACTAAAAAGGCAAAAAGAATACCATACTCTGTGGATGATACAAGGGCAGCACAGTCGTTAATGCTGCTGCCTCACTGGACCAGGGATCAGAGTTTGATTCCGGCCTTGAGTGACTATGTGGAGTTTGCAATTCTCCCCTAGTGTGTGGGTTTTCTCTGGTTGCTTTGTTTTCCTCCCACAGTTCAAAGACGTGCCGGTTAGGTGGGTTGGACATGATCAATGCGTGGGCTTTTGGGGATAGGGCAGGGGAGTGGGTCCAGATAGAGTGCTCTTTCGGAGGGTCAGTGTAGACATAATGGGCCGAATAGCCTCCTTCTGCACTGTCGGGTGGACAGTATGGATAAGAATAGGAGCAGGAGTAGGCCATTCGGTCCATTGAGTCTGCTCCGCTATTCAACGTGATCATGACTGATCTGATCTGATAATCCCCAACTCCTCTTTCCCACCTTATCCCCATGTCTATCTCAGCCTTGAATCTACTTCACGACCCAGCCTCTATAGCCTTCTGCGGTAAGAATTCCACGGATTCACTACCCTCTGAAACAATGACCGACCCCTTACTCTGAGATTATGCCCTGTCGTCCTAGACTCTCCCATAAGGGGAAACATCCTATTAGCAGGGACCATGCAAGCTCCTTCAGAATCCTTTATGTCTCAATAAGATCGCCTCTCATCATTTTAAACTCCAATGAGCAAGGCCCAATCTACTTAACCTCTCCTCATAAGAAATTCCCTCCATACCCAGGATCAACCTAGTGAACAGTCGCTAGACTGCCTTCAATGCCAGTATATCTTTCCTTAGATAGGGGACCAAAACTGTTCACAGTATTTCAGGTGTGGTCTAACTAATGCCTTGTATAGTTTTAGAAGGATTTCCCTATTTTCACACTCCATTCCCTTTGAAATAAAGGCCAACATTCCATTTGCTTTCTCTGTTACCTGCTAAATTTGCATGCCAGCTTTCTGTGATATATCCACGAGGATTCCCAATTCCCAGCTCCCTTATTCTTCCCACCAAAGTACATCAATAATTATATATGATCTATAATTTAACATACATGCTCCTCAAAGTGACTTAGCTATCAAGCATGAAAGCAATTTTAGAAGTGAATGCCACAAATATGTTCTGCCAGCTGTATCTATGGTACTAACATTTTCACCAATTTTTATAAACACTTATTTTTATGCAAATGCTCCATGGATTCTTGTGCACCAACGATTTGAGAAGTGGCATTGATGTTTTACTGGAAAGAAAGTCAAGATGATTGCGTCATTCCACGGATCTTTGTACAGTATCCTGATATTGACATACAGCCAGCAAAGACATTATGGGCTACAATCATTCTATACTTCTATTTGCTGCTTCCAAACACAAATTCCCACCTCGTCTCGAATTTGATTTAGTTCCATTGAACATGTATCTCTTATTGTGTGAAATGATTCTGACTGTATTCCATACTTATTTTTTATTTTGTCAATATTACATGGAGTGATACTTGAGCAACACGCTGAGATGAAATACAGGTTCAACTGATTTAATTTTAGTATGCCATATAATTAAAACTTAGAATAAACAATTGTAAATCACATGCTTATACAAACATTTTACAAGGCAAGAGCGGAACCTTCATTGTAGTCAACTAAATGAGATGTATCCCTTCCAGCTGGTCAGTCCTTGCAAGTTTGCACCAATGAGGTTTGAACACAGCTGTTAATTTTACTGCGACAGAAGACTGACAGACTGCTGCAAAGTTTAAATGGATCGTTCAATTTACCAAATTACCACATGCTCCACTAGAAATCAAAACCTGAATCTAGTGCTAAAATCTAGTTTGAAAACACCATTGCAACATTGCAATTAATTAAAATACATGAAAGAGACAAAGCCCTAAAAGTGACGAACGGGTTTGGAGTTCCCAGCCTAGTTAGTTAGGATTGCTTGTTTTAACTAGACTAAATTCATAAATTTCTAAGTGGAAGTTAAAAAAGAACATAAAGCAAGTATGGGATATTCAGCTCAGATGCCTACAAAAAGTCCAAAAATGTTTAATTTTCATCATTTCAATCCATTTTCCATTGAAAAGCAGCCGATACATCACCTTGCAGGACCACATTGCACCAACCAACAGCTATTTGTAGAAAATCTTAATCGTAAATGAATTTAGAGAGAACATTTTTACAATTTGTTACAAATGTTGCATGACAGAAACCTTCTTCATCGGTAATAAGCAGCACTCAAACGGTGCGGAATATAATTTATCTAACGGACTGCTTACTTCCATTCTGAAACTAGTTTGTAACATGGGCAACAATTCAGTGGTCAGAAATTAGTGCCAGAATGGGGTATGTTTCCCTGTGCCTGAACGGTTATGTCCGAGGACTCTTGGGTATTGGATCCGCAGTCCTTATTAGAATGAAGCCCACCAAGAAGGAGCAAATGAAGACCAACTGCTAACAGTACCACAGTGGGCCACAGGTAACTAGCCTCGAATGGATTTCGGAGCTCTGGTGGGATACAGGGGCAGAATCTAATGCTCCACCTGAGAGCAGGTGGAGTGGGACACAGAAAGAGGCAGGAAGGCTCTGGATTGAGGGCGTGTCATCTTTCTGACTTCCCTAAAATAACTCTGGGTTGGAACGGTTGAGAACAGCCTTCCTGCACAGAGGTCAATTGAGGTTCTCAAGTGGCTACATGGCAGGTCCTTTTTGGGTACCCAGCGCCGAATGAAGGGATTTTATGGCAGCAAAGAGGTGAACTGTGGGAAGACACAAACCCTGCCCTTTATTGACTCCATCTCCTTCTTTATTAGGGCCTCCCTGGCAGATCACGGCAATCCTATCCCACTCATCGGGGCTCTAGCAATGATCCTCATCCTTGGGCCTATTGCAGTACCGTCCGTGGCCACTGCTCATGATCGCGCTGCCGGACTGGAGAGTGTCCAGCCTCGGATTAGTTGGCAGGTCTCTGAGGCAGGACATCTGCCCTGCAGGAGAAAGTCCTGCAGGAGATTCCCCCCACAGGAGCCAGGAACCCCGACATCAGCTAGCAGAGTGACTAAATGGTTTAATCCCGATAGGACTCCTGGAAATTGCCATGGTGTGGTTGTAATCAACTCTCCAACAGAGGAGGCCCACAGGCATGACCATTAAATTTTACCCAAGGTATTGACAACCTTGGCTGGAGAAGCAGCAGCTGGCATCAAATCATAGGATCATGTGGCCTGGAGCCGTGGGGGGGTCAAGCATTTTGTGGCTGACAATCAATGATCAGTAGTCCTGGGCGGGATGGTCAAACTAATTGGTGGAGACATCAAGCTTGCACGAGGCCTCATTTCCTAAGCAAAGGGTCTATGCCTGCTTTAGCTGAAGGACTCTGCCTTGTCCTTCCAATATGATGAGTCAGATACATCCTGATGATCAATTTGGGGACTTATGGCCATTTAGCACCTGAAACTACCCAATTTCTACACTAGTGAGTCTGAAAAGAAAGCATCAATATATAATCATTTACTAAATAATTATGAATTTATGCATTAAAACACTAGGCATTATTTGAGAAAACTAAACAAAAGTTCAAATGACAATGAAACGAACACATTTCTGGTGCAAGCAGCAGATTTGTTTGCTGCCCTAAGTCTAGAACCCACTGTCTTAAACATTCATGTCATCTTCAAACTCCTCAACTTTCTTTCGTCTTCGTCGGATCTTTTTCTGTAGCTGGAGTTTGTTGGTGAAGAAGATCTCCTTCCAACCAACCTCAAAAGCCAATGTTTTCATGTCTGGAGTTATGTTGTCATAGTATCTTGAAGTAATATGTTCCCAGAGTTTATCAGAGTTGCACAGCTAGTGAGAAAGCAAATCAGAATTCAGCTGTTTAACTACTGAAACATGTCTTAATTAAAATCTAACTTGTTACAGAACCATTTTGCATTTCTGAATATTGGAACACAAAAGAATCACTTAACAGTGTATAAGAAAAAGTAACTCACCATAATATTATTTTTGATCCCTTCCCTCCTCGTCCTCCATCATATATCTCCTCCACATATCAGTTTCTGCCCTTATCAACACAAACAAATGTGGTTTGGGAGACTGATGAGGAAGTTGGAATTTGTCAGCTTTGTTCTTAGAAGAAAAATCACAAGTGAACCAAAGCTTGAAGTTCCTGCTGCACAGGCTCAACGTGGAAAGGCGAAGGCCGTCCCTCCTACCATATACCATGGGGTTGGAACCGGTGTAAAACCCCCCCAGATTATATCCACCACAGAATGTTTGACATGAAATATAAAGGTAAATTATAAATATCACCTGTATTGCAAGTTTAGTGAGGCACCTCTTGTACACTACTGAAAGAAGCTGATCTGTATTACGCTTTATGTAATGTCAAATTTGAACTATGTAATATACATGTATGAATTTCATAAAGAACGTGCATATGGATATCATACATCTAATTTGTAATAAAATAGTCTGATTTGAACCATTTTGTATGTTCAGAAAAACCCAGATACATATTGTACACATCGTTTGCTGCTAATATTATAACCAGGAGATCAATGAAAATAGTGAATTGTGTGAATTATGATGCAATTTGACTGAATGTGAAGTATGTAGTCCCTTATTTGCTAGTAAAGCCACTGAGCAGTCTGATTATATAGTGCAATCCCAATCATTTACGTTTCAATATTTTGAGACACCTTTCAACAGCACCCTCTATTGGTCACAGCTGTGCTCCACACAATGTTTTCAAAATCCGGCTTGACATTTGAACTTAATTCAAATATATTTTTCTCAAATTTCATTCCCTTTTTAATTCATTCATGGGATATGGGCTTCGCTGGCTAGGCCAGCATTTATTGCCCATTCTTAATTGCTCTCGAGATGTTGGTGGTGAGCTGCCTTCTTGAACCGTTGCAGTCCCGGAGGTGTAGGCACACCAATAGTGCTGTTAGGGAAGGAGTTCCAGGATTTTAACCCAGCAACACTGATAAGGATATACTTCCAAGTCAGGATGGTGTGTGGTTGAGAGGGACTTCGAGGTGGTGGACTTCCCATGTGTCTGCTGCCCTTGTCCTTCTAAATGGTAGCTATCGTGGGTTTGGAAGGTGCTGTCTAGGGAACCGTGGCGAGTTCCTGCAGTGCATCTTGTAGATAGTACACATTGCTACCACTGTGCGTCGGTGGTGGAGGGAGTTAATGTTTGTGGATGGTGTCCCAATTAAGTGGGCTGCTTTCTTCTGGATGATGTCCAGCTTCTCGAGTGTTAGAGCTGCATGCTGCACTCATCCAGACAAGTGGAGAGTATTCCATCACACTCCTGACCTCTGCCTTGTAGATAGACCATACTTTGGTGAGTGAAGAGGAGAATTATTTGCTACAGGATTCCATCTTCTGACTTGCACTTGTAGCCACAGCATTAATATGGCTACTTCAGTTCATTTTATTGTCAATGGAAACCTCCAGGATGTTGATAGCGAAGGATTCAGTGATGGGACTGTCATTGAATGTCATGGGGCAACGCTTAGTTTCTGTCTTGTTGGAGATGGTCATTGCCTGACACTTGTGGGGCACGAATGTAACTTGCCACTTGTCAGCCCAAACCTGGATATTGTTCAGGTCTTGCTGCATTTGGACATGGATTGCTTCGGTATCCGAGGAGTCGCGAATGGTGCTGAACATTGTGAAATCATCAGCAAATATCCCCACTTCTGACCTGATGGTGGAAGGAAGGTCATTGATGAAGTAGCTGAAGATGTTTGGACCTAGGACCGACCCTGAGCAACGTGGCCATTATGGGGATACATTTTCCGTAGTGGTTGACCAGTTTGAGAAAGGACCGGAGCTGCGTCGGGTCACGAGGGATGGGAGCCTGTCTGATTGCCCGCACCTCGTCCTCCATCGGGTGGAGGCCCCAGCTGTCTACCCTGAAACCAAGTAACTGATCTGAGGGGCATGAAATTTGTCCCGTTGGAGGTAGACGCCGGCCTGTTGAAACCTCTCGAGGACTTTGGCGAGCTTCTCCATATGTTCCTTTTCGAAGATGCCTGTAATTAGGAAGTCATCGAGGTATATGGCCACCCTTGGCAAACACAAAGATGTTTTTCATGATGCACTGGAAAATCGCGAAGGCTGAGGAAATCTCGAACGGCAGCCGGGTATATTCCTAAAGTTCCCTATGGGTGTTAATCGTTGCGGATGTTCGGGACCCCGGATCCAGCAGAAGCTGCAGATATGTGTGGCTCATATTCAGCTTCGTAAATGCTCTGCTCCCGTTGAGCTTGGCATATAGGACCTCAATACGCGAGACCAGGTAACAGTCAAGGCAGGATACTTGGTTCACAGGCATTTTGTATTCGCCGCAGAGTTGTATGGATCCGTTGGACTTCAATAGAGACCACTGGTGTGGCCCAATCCGTGAAGTGGATGGGACGGATGCCGCCCAAATGCTCTCAACGGTCCAGCTAGTGGTCCACCTTGGGGCACAGTGCTTAAGACACTGAGTGGGCGCGAAAGTACCGGGGTTGAGCCTTCTCATCCACGCTGATCTTGTCCATCGCTCCCTTTATGGTATGAAGGCCCTCAGTGAAGACTCCCGGGAACTTGGCCAGCACTCCGTCCAGCAAGATGGGTCCGACGCTGGGGACCACCACTGACAAGGTATAAGTCAGGAGTGTGATGAAATACCTTTTACTCGTCTCCTCTTGAAGTCCACTACTATCAACAGTTCACAATATCCACAGTTCACAATATTACCATAATAACTCAAAAGGAATCGATCATTAACAAAGATGAATTTATTATATTTACAAGTTCATGCTTAACATAGCAGCACACTCTCGGTACAGACCTCGCTAGGAGGTAAGGTCTCACCAGTCTGGAGTTAGGTCTGCTGTGATTCTATTCATAACGAGCCCCAGGTTGATGGCCTCCACCCTCTACCTTGGAGCTCTTACTTTCATGAGACCCATGGGGGAAGATTAATATTGGTTTCTTCCATGGTCCTTGAGAGAATTCTAACAAAGTCCGAAAATCTCCCTGAGGCTGTCAATGACGGGGGCTCTCCTCATCGGGGGCTATGTTTACGTCTGTGGCGGCACTAGATCGGGTGGAGTGTAACACATACGATCATCGTTTTCCTGGCTGACCATCAAAAGGTTATGGCCGAGACTCTGCCGCCGAACATTGTTGTGTCCACATCAAACCTGGATTCGCTGTCCTCTTGCCACACTAGGCGCGATGACCGGGATGGCTGTTCCTGAACCTGAGCGGCGGCCGCTGGTGTGACAAAAAAAATGTTACCACTGGGTTGAGAGGCCCCAGATTTCTGATATACTGGGCAGCCATTCAGTCAACCCTCCATGTCCCCATCGATACCCGGCCACCAAACACAGTTCCAGACCAACATTATGCAGTTTGGATGTCGCCGGATGGCCATATCCCATAACAGTGCTTCCTGTCCCTGCGGGGGAAAAGTTACTTCAAGCACCCTATCAGTCAGCTCTACGAATTTCGGAGCAAAGGGCCAAAAGGACACTGGGAAGGCTTACTTTTTCACTGCAGTCGAGTAACATAGGCAAAGCTTCGCCTACGCCGGGTCCAGCTGTGTTCATGCACGGCCTTGAGAAGCCGCCCCCGTTAAGGTGTCCTTAAACTTCCATGTTGTAATCACCTCATCCACAACTGGAAAGAGACATTGATAGGATGCAGAGCTGGGCCGAAAAATGGCAGATGGAGTTTAACCCTGATAAGTGCAAGGTGAATCATTTTGGTAGGACAAATTTGAATGCAGATTTCAGGGACAACGGCAGGGTTCTGAGGAATGTGGAGGAACATCGAGATCTTGGGGTTCATGTCCACAGATCTCTGAAGGTTGCCACTCAAGTGGATAGAGCCGTGAAAAAGGCCTATAGTGTGTTAGTGTTTATTAACAGGGGGCTTGAGTTTAAGAGCCGTGGGGTGATGCTGCAACTGTACAAGACCCGGTGAGACCACATTTGCAGTATTGTGTGCAGTTCTGGTCACCTCATTATAGGAAGGATGTGAAAGCATTGGAAAGGTTGCAAAGGATATTTACCAGGATGCTGCCTGGATTGGAGGGTAGGTCTTATGAGAAAAGGTTGAGGGAGCTTGGGCTTTTCTCATTGGAGCGAAGGAGGATGAGAGGCGACTTAATAGTGGTTTATAAGATGATGAGGGGGATAGATAGAGTGGACATTCAGAGACTATTTCCTCGGGTGGATGTAGCTGTTACAAGGGGGCATAACTATAAGGTTCGGGGTGGGAGATATAGGAGGGATGTCCAAGGTAGGTTCTTTACTCAGAGAGTGGTTAGGGTGTGGAATGGACTGCCTGCTGTGATAGTGGAGTCGGACACTTTAGGAACTTTCAAGCGGTTATTGGATAGGCACATGGAGCACACCAGAATGACAGGGAGTGGGATAGCTTGATCTTGGTTTCGGACAAAGCTCGGCACAACATCGAGGGCCGAAGGGCCTGTTCTGTGCTGTTCTATGTTCTATGGTGGGGACGGGGCCCTCGTGGGCAAAGGCAGATACTGCAGGAGACAATATGGGCCATCCTGGTACCTCGACGACTTTGGAAAATGTACTTATAAGTGGCAAGCAGGAATGCCCACCTCAGGATCCTGGCTGACACAATGGGATGCTCTTGTTCTCCCGGTACAGACTGAGCAACGGCCCGTGGCCCGTTATGACAATAAAATACCGCCCATAGAAAATCAGGGGATTAGTTGGGTCATAGTATGCCTGGGATTTTTTTGAAGATATGTGCCTCTTTCGGTCGTGAATGCCGCGTCCTGTGAAGTGCACTAGCAACTTTTTAGCCATTCCACAGCAACGCAGCCATCGGCCGTTGCCCAATAGCAAGGCCAGGTTGGTGAGAAACTTGCCATAAAAATGAGCAAGGTCCAAAAATGACTGGAATTCTGTGTCATTCCAGGGGGTCAGGGGCCCCTTAATAGCTCCATTTTTGCCCCACTGGGCGCAGCCCATCATTGTCCATGCGGTATCCAATGTAAATCATTGCCTTGGCACGGAAAATACATGTATATCGCTTCAATCGGATGCCTGCATGGGCAAAAAGGCGATGCACTTTCTTGAGATGATCCATTGAATCAGTGCTTAGAACGTCATGTAAGTAGATCGAAATTTTTGGCAGGTTGTTTAAGATGTTATCCAGCATGCTCTGAAACATCACGGGGGCCGATGAAACCCCAAATGAAAAACAGGTGCATTTAAACAATCCCTGATGCATGTCCATAGTGACAAATTTTCCAGACTCCGGGCCAGCTGTACCTGCACAAACACAAGACTCCTGTCTAACTGTAAATAAACAGCCCCCGGCCAAGCAAGCATCGAGATCCTCGATCCGGGGCATCGGGTAGTGGTCCAATTGCGAAGCCATGTTTATGGTTCGCTTCCTGGCTTGGGTCACTGGTGCAGAGTCTGCACGTTCTCCCAGTGTCTGCGTGGGTTTCCTCCGGGTGCTCCGGTTTCCTCCCATAAGTCTTGAAAGACTGCTGCGAGGTAATTTGGACATTCTGAATTCTCCCTCAGTGTACCCGAACAGGCGCTGGAATGTGGCGACTAGGATTTTTTCACAGTAATGTCATTGCAGTGTTAATGTAAGCCTACTTGTGAAAATAAAGATTATTATTATTATGGCTAGCGTGAAGTCCCCAGACAGCCAGATGGTTTCATCAGGCTTCATCACCGGCACTCCAGGCGCAGCCCAATCCTTAAACCGTACAGATCGTATGACCTCCAGATCTTGTAAGCAGTGCAGTTCTGCATCCACTTTCGGAAGTAGCGCATACGGGACAGGCCTCTCCTGGAAGTACAGGGGCTGAGCAGTAGGATCGACACACACGTGGGCTCTAGCATCCTTTATTCTGCGCGGACCCACCTGAAAAAACTCTGGACAATTATTCAGCACATCGTACAGATTTCCGGATTCCATTCGGAAGATCTGCTGCCAGTTGAATCTTAATATCCTTGTAAATTTGGACACGGACCACGTACTACTACCAGGGGCAGGTTGACCGACTGCTGTCCATATGTCACCGGCGTCACAGTGGTCCCCAAGATTTTTATTGGTTCCCCCATATATGCGGCCAATCCTGTCTTGATATCCATCAAAGTTAGAGGCCTGATGCCCTTATGAAAGCATTGAAACGTGTAGAAGTCTATAACGCAGGCCGTGGCCCCATGTCCATCACCACTGGATTTCTATTGACCCTTGGGGTGATGTGGATTAGTTTAATAACATCAACGGGTACCCTCTTCGGGGTTGCCCAAGTGCAAGGCCCTGGTCCGAGGTGACCCTGTTCGCTAACGCGGACGGTGTCTCCTACACCAAAATGGGCGATCCTGATTCTCCAGAGTCCTTTGATCACAAAGGTGGCAACATAGCCGGCACACACCATCGCCCTCGGGCGAAGGATCCCTCTGGGTAGCCACAGCGCCAAAGGTATGGGTTCCGCCCCGAACTTGCCTTGGGAGCTGTTCTTTTGGAAGGAACAATAAAGCCCGTATCAGTGATGGCCCGTGGTTTAGTGGGCATCGGTAAAGAAGGACAGCCCAAACTATGCACTCCATAATCAACAGATCTCTGCACACTCTTCTCCATGTTTTAGAGAGAAAGGGAAAGCTCAATGGCTCGCCTTAAATCCAGCACAGTTTCCCCTAACAGCTTCCGTTGAGTAGCCGAATTATCGGTACCACACATGAATCTGTTCTGTAACATTTGTGAGGGACGGCCCAAATTCGTAGTGCTCAGCCAAACGCCGCAAACTAGTTAAAAAGTCTGCAACTGATTCACCAGGGGAGCGTATCGCAGTGTTAAAACGGTACCTTTGTGAAATCACCGACATGGGGTTGTAGTGAGTCCAAAACCATTTCCACGAGTTCATCGAATGACCTAGAATCCGATGCAGCCGGGTATGTCAAACTTTTGATGATCCCAAATGTCCGGGACCCGCAGGCAGACAGAAGGAGAAGATTTTGTTGGTCTTCCCCCAATGTACGGTTTGTTATCTGCATCTCATTCCAATCCTCCAGCCCCACAGCGAAGGCATCCAATTTACCAAACACCAGCATTTTAAGTGATACGACATACTGTACTCAATACGAACTTCCGGCGGTTACGCAAATTGACGGACGAGGCCAGGGCTTCCTTAAATCCTCGTCGCCAGTATAACTCATAAGGAATGTCATTAACACAGATGAATTTATTATATTTACAATGCTTAGCATTGCATCTCACTTCCAGTACAGGTCTCGCTGGAGGATAGGTCTTACCAGTCCTCGAGTTGGGCCTGCCTTTACTTTACTCATAACGAGCCCCAGGTGGTTAGCCTCCACCCCCCACCTGGAAGCTCTTACTTTCATGAGTTCCACGGGGAGTATTAATAATGGTTCCTCTTGTGGTCCTTGTGGGGGTTATAACAATTACCAAGTTTTGTGTTATCTGCAAATTTTGAAATTGCACCCTATACACTAAAGTCTAGGTCATGAATATACATCAAAAAGACTTGTGGTCAGAGTACAGACTATGGAACCCTACTGTATACCATCCTCTAGTCTGAAAAAAAGCAACCACTCACCACCACTGTGTTTCATGTCACTCAGCCAACTTTGTATCTATGCTGTCACTTCTCTTTTATTCCTGGGGTTCAACGATATTGAAATGCCTATTATTTGGTATTTCAACAACATGACAGTTAAACAAATCCATGCTGGCCTTCCTTAATTGATCTACACTTGTAGAAGTGACTGTTAATTTTGTCCCAGACTATAGTTTCTAGCAGCTTTCCCAATCCGGAGATGTGTGGTTGCTCACTTTATCCTTACACCACTTTTTGAACACGGGTGTAACAATTGCAAATCTTCATTTCTCTAGAACAACCTCCGTATCCAAGAAGGATTGGAAGATTATGAGCAGTACTGCCATAATTTCCACCCTGACTTCATTCAGCATTCTCAGTGCATCCTATCTGGTTCTCTAACTTAAAGAATTTAAGTATTGCCAGCCCTTCGATCCCTCATCTTTATCAATTATCAAGTCAAACAGTACCTCAACTACCTCTTCCATTATGACATCAGCACTCTCTTCTTCCTGGGTGAAGACAAATGTGAAGTACATATTTAGTATGTCAGCTATCACCACTGTCTCCCTGCTCTGGTCGTAATGGGCCCCACCCTTAAACAGTAAAGGAACAATGGACTACCCTTCCTTTTATGATCTTTTTACTTTTACGTGCCCATGGAGGACTTTTGAATCCCTTTTATACTCGCTGCCAGTCTTTTCTTCGGCCTTCTTTACCTTACTTTTAAAACATTTTTTAAAATTCTCCTCCTTTTTCACATTTTCTCCCGCATTTACACCCATCAACAATAAACAATAATCAGCAACAGATATGTCAATCCCCATAACAATAACAACGATCCCATCCTCCCACCAACCCCCAAACGTCAGCCCGCATGTTTACATAAACAAATGACAAAAAGGAATCAAGGATTACCCATCATCACCCTTAATCTACACAGCCCCCCTCCCCCCAACCCATCCCCCCCCAACTAATGTTCGATGTTATCCAGTTCTTGAAAGTGCATAATAAATAGCGCCCATGACTTGTAGAACCCCTCCGAGCTTCCCCTCAGTTCAAACTTAACCTTTTCAAGGGTCAAGTATTCCAACAGGTCCCCCCGCCACGCCAGGGCACTGGGTGGAGAGACTGCTCTCCATCCCAGCAGGATCCGCCTTCGGGCGATCAACGAGGCGAAGGCTATGATATCTGCCTCCGCACCCGTTTCCAACCCTGGCTGGTCCGACACCCCGAATATGACCTCCCGGGGACCCGGGTCCAGTTTCACACGCACCACCTTGGAAACTACCCTAAACACCTCCTTACAGTACTCCCCTAGCTTTGGACAGGACCAAAACATATGAACATGATTAGTGGGGCCCCCCCCGCAATGCTCACACACATCCTCTACTCCTTCAAAAAATCAGCTCATCCTCGCCCTCGTGAGGTGCGCTCTATATTTCTTTACCTTGCTTATCTTCGTTTTCACTTCCCCTCTGAACTTTCTAAATTCAGGCTGGTTCTCATTTGTATTATCTATCTGACATCTGTAATCTGTGCCTTTCTTGCGCTTCAACTTACTCTTTATCATCATCTAGGGAGTTTTACCTTTGCTTGCCTCCCTTTCTCCATTGTGGGAATGTCCCTTAACTGTACCTTAACTATCTCCTCTTGAAAGGTAGTCCATTGTTCCTTTACTGTTTTGCCTGAAAATCCTTGATTCCAACTTATCCAGGATACATCCATTCCCGTCACATTGAAACTGACCCTTTTCCAATTATGTATTTTTACTCTAGGTTACACCTTGTTCTTTTCCATACATCACCCAAACCGTATGATATTATGATCACTGTTCGATAAAAGTTCCCCTGCTGACACTTGATCCACATGACCAAGCTCATTCTCTACTAGAACCATATCAGCAATCCGCCCTTCCTCGTGGCATCGGAAACAGTGATTAATAAAATTCTCCTGAATGCACTTCTGAAACTTTACCTCTCTAGCTGATATTACTATCCTAGTCTAGATCAGGATAGTCACAATTACTCCTATTCAGCTCTCTGAAATTTTCTTGTAAATTTGCTCCTCTATATCTTTCCCATCATTTGATGGCTGATAGAATACACCCAAAATGTAATGGCACTTTGAATGTTTCTTAACTTTTAATCAAATAGATTCTCTCATTGACCCCCTCCAGAACATCCTCTCTCCAGCACATGGCATCATATTCAGATGTGGCTGTCTGAACCCGCAGCTTACCAACATTAATTGCCACAGTAATGTATTTTCTATTATGTATTTTCTTTTCTTCCCATGTACTTAATGATCTGTTGAGCTGCTCGCAGAAAAATACTTTTCACTGTACCTCGGTACACGTGACAATAAACAAATCCAATCCAGTGTGTGTTAAACTTAATGTAGATCATACTGCATTCTCTCTTTAGTGTGGAACCACCTAATACCTTACTATTTCTTACACAACACCATCTGTTTATCTTAATCCTTCATGCACCTTGCTTTTCTGCTGTTTAATGCATCTCCCCGTGCCCATTTCCCTTTTTAAATGGGAAACTCTGATTTCAGAAAATTAGCCATTAATTATATTTAGATCTATAGTGAGACATAAATAAAGTTGACTGATTATTTTCATTGATCTCTGTCCCATGACAATTAGAAAAAAAGCATGATTCAAGACTAAATTATTCCAACTTTTCAGTTTTCTGAAATACTGATCAAATTAGCAATAAAATATTTTACCGTTTCAAATTTTCTGGACGTTTGGGAGAGTCTGGCAATGTCCTCAAGCTCCAAAAATGAAACTATGTACATGAGCAGGCCTTGAGGAATGCGATTGAGATAATCAAACTGATGTTGACATAGGTTGCAAATATACTTGAGGACTTCATCGCCAAAGATTACACCAACATGAACTAAAATTCAAAACAAAAAATATAGGTGTTTAGAAAATCATTGAGACCTTTATTCTTTTTAAAAATGTAATTTTGTTAAAGGTTGCAATATCAGCAGTGCGCAGTGTAAGACCCGGCATGCACATTATAAGCTATGTCTATGGTAATTTGCCTTGGTGCCAATCTGAACTAATTTTTATAATATGAAATGAAAGCTCGAAAGAACACCTTTGAATTTAGATGCACTGTTTTTGGAAAACTTTCAAACTCAAATTTTAATCAATCTACTGAAACTTAAAACATATAGAATTCTGTGTCTGCCAATTTTCGTTTAACCTGCAGTTATCCTATGTTACTGCGACCTCCTCGGTAAACATTGTGCAAATGTGGATCAGTTTTGGATGTCTGATTCTATGGTATTGGCGGATTGAAAAGATTAATTATGGTTAATGTTTAACTGCAACCTGTTCAAAGTTTGTAACATTGTTTGCTTTTTCTCTGACGATTGTTTGCTAAATCTAAACTCTACTGAGTGCAAGGTATGTATATATGTGCTTCATTGCTGAGTGAAACCACATTACTTTAAATTTTTTAAATAAAAACTCATAAACTACCTCCTTCCCTTCCACAATCTCAGCTAATGTCTAATTTTAGTCGATAAAAAACTTTTGGCTAAAAATTCAATTTGATCCATTAACAGGTGCAGGAATTGCAATGTGTAATTACACTATGTTCTGTCGAGTTGAGGCAAGCAGTGTACCAAATTCATGTTGCCGGTTCATTTCAATGACTATAGCAGTGCAAAACATGCTGCTGACTGGCTGCATGCTCAACACAAGCCAAAGACAAGTGGTGTGATTCTCCGTTTCTGAGACTAAGAGTTGACGCCAATGCAGAATTCGTGGACTTTCACAACAGCAAAACTGGTGCCGCACCTACGGGGGCTAGCACCAGCACCAGGTGGAATACAATTGATTCTAATGAGAAACAGTGCTGGATTCGCTGGTTCTGCGATTTACACTCAGGAGGCTGACCACATATACACATTTTACCCCCCACATATAACATCCCAGCCAACAAGATAACAGCAAGGAGAGCGACACCCGTTCCATCGACGCCGAGCTGGAGACCCTCCTGGACGCTGTGAAGGAGAGAAGGGTGACCCTGTACCCCAGCCTGGGAAGGAGGCTGCCAGCTGCCACCATTCGTCACGCCTGGGCGCAGGTGGCAGAGGCAGTCAGTGCCACCAGTAACACCGTCCGGACCGGACAGCAATGCCGAAAGGAACTGCCAGGGCGAGTAGGCAGCTCTGGGCCCCTGGCACTAACCCGCATCCCACACACCCGTAACCCTACTCTCCCCCCATCCTGCCTCACATGCCAGCACACATACTGGCCACCATGGCCGGGTGCCCTGGGCTGCAGGAGTCGGACTGTCAAACACTGTCGTTTTCTGTTTCCCCCCTCCCCCCACCCAGGAGAAGGCCATGCACAACCGCCGGGAGCGGGAGAAGACAGGAGGGGGACTGCCGGACCCGCATGGGGCCCTGGATGTGGTGGACAGCCCGGAGGAAAGGGACGTTGCCGAGATGGAGCCCGGAAGTGAGATCCTGCTTAGTTGCGGTTCTCTGTGACATGTGTGTCAAATCCACCCCCCCCCCCAAACACCACCCCCGACCCCCGCACCACCCTCGCCCTACACCACCCGCACCCCCGACCCCCCACACCATCCTTCCCCGCCCCCCATCCCAGCACCCCCCTCACCCCACCACCCCCTCCCCCACACCGACCCGACCCCCCCACCACCCTTCCCCACCCCCCCCATCCCAACACACCCCTCACCCCACCACCCCCTCACCCACATGACACCCACCCCCCCCGGCCCGTGGACTAATCATGCATCTTGCCTCGTGTCTTAGAGGATGACCTCCTTAGTGGATGAGGCGGGTCCATCTGGCATCCCACACCCTCAGCCAGTGCCACAGCTAGAGATCCCCAGTGAGCCATGCATGCTGAAAGCAGGTTGGACACCACCCCTCCGCCCGAGACGTAGGACACCCCAAGTCGGAGGATGACGGTGATTTTCTGTCACAGCTATCTCCAATATGCTCTACCATCCCAAAGACACTCACCTCTGTTGGGCATGTCAGTGAAAAGGCTCCTGGGACACTACCTGGTGCGCACCACATAGTTGACCCGGTACAGCAGGTGGCGGACGGTCGTAGGACAGGACGACCCAAGGAACTATCTGCCGTCCAGATGGGTTTTGAGCTTCTGGGACAGACAGTCCCGTCTATAGTGGAGATGCAGTCACAGAGCCAGGGTCCCCATGAGGGGTTTTCAGAGCATGCAGCACCTGCAGGTGCAGCTGGAGGACTCCAAATTGTGTAGGTGCAGGAGGTTGTGCCAACAATGCGTGCCACCTAGGCGAACACCGCATGGATGGCGTCCAGGGTGAAGGGATTGGAGGTGACGGTTTCGGCTATGGATCAGAATGTCCAAGGCCTGGGGAATTCTGTGCAGGCGCTGGCTGAGGCCCAAGACAGGGTTGCCGCCTCACAGGCGATCATGTCCCAGAGCCACCTGGAAATCACAGTGCTGGGCCTCAGTGTGGCTCAGTCACAGCAGGCCATGGCAGGGAACGTCTTTGGCATGCCCAGGCGTTGGCCGATGTGGCACTGACACAGAGGGAGGTGGCCAAGTCCCAGAGGGAGAAAGCACAGTCAATGGGTGATGTGGCACAGTCCCAGCCGCAGATGGTTGACTCCCTGTGCTCCATGGCTGCGAGTATGCAGACCAGCAGACCCTGGTCGAGACCAGAGCAGACTTCAGGATTGGATAGCTCTCTTTCCCCCCCCCCTGCTCTGCATTACAAGCCAGCTATTTAGCCCACTGTGCTAAACCAGCCCCCTGAATACATTGAAGTGGATATATTGAGCTGCCTGGCATATAGGGCTTCCGTGACGGCATGGATGCACCTGTGACTGGAGGTCTGTGAGATCCCTGACAGGTCTCCATTCGCCACCTGGAAGGAACCCGTCGCATAAAGTTCAGGGCGACTGTCGCCTTGATGGCCACCGGGAGTGGGCGTCCTCCCCCGTACCCCGCAATGCCAGGTGTGCCACCATCTGGCAGATATGTCGCACTGTCTGCCTGCTCAGCTGGAATCTTCGACGGCATGCCCAGTTTGGCAGGTCCTTGAATGGCAGGTGGTGCCGGTACACGCGAGGCCTCATGCAGCTCCTCCTTGGCACCTCTTCCTCCTCGGCTTGTTGGGCAGCCGCCTCTCCAACCAGGGTGGCGGTCACCTGCCCCTCTGCGACACGCACCGCTGCTGCAGCTTCCTCCTCCTCCTCGAGCAGTGCCCAGTCGTACAGCCGCAGGGCTGCGGCGATTCGGAGGTAGGCCACCATTGCTGGTCGAAGGAAGCAGACTAAAAATGGAGAACAATCTAGAGAGAAGATTGCCAGATTCTCAATGCTTACAAAGGCAGCCATGGAAATCAATCCACATAGTTTTCGGTTGCCTCGCCTTGTATTTATTGGGCATCTCTTTGCCATGGGAGTCTTAACCCATCAATCTAACCACACTCCAGCCCAAATCTCCTCCAAAAACCGGACAAGGAGGGCTTGAATAAAAGCTCTCTGGTAGGAGCCACCACATGTGTGGCTCCCACCGGTGTCACTTGAATACCCAAATATCTAAACCTGCTTTTGGCGAGCATGAATGGTAGGACACTCAAATTTGCACTCCTCCCCTGGGGGTGCGGGGTACTCCTCGATGACTCCGTTTTGGAGGGGGTGCAGCATCTGAAAACAGACACTGGTCCCCGATTCGGTCGAAAAAAGGGATTCTCCGCCCGATCGCCGATTACGAAATCGGTGTCGGGGAACGGAGAATCCCGCCCTTAGTCTCTCAAACGGAGAATCCAACCCATAGTGTGCAGATTAGATCAGTTAAGAGCAGCTCTGAATTTTGTGAATATGTTTGGATAGCTTAAGATCCTCCTCTTTGGTCGTGGAGCACATTTGGAGGAGGTCACATGCCTTTTGGGGTCGATCACATGGCCTTTGGAATTAATAAAAATAAGCATAAAGGTGTGTAAAAAGCCCATAAAATCATTGTCAAACTCATCAGAAATGTCAGCAAACCTGTCAAAATTGGTGTCCATGAGCTGATCGGTGACACACAAGGTGGCACCTGCTTGGAGGCGTTGGTTTTGGCCCTTTCTGCCCGGTTAATGGGCGCTTTTGTTGGAGATGGTGTAAAATAATTGGTGGGAGTTGAATTCTCCTCCAAAGTAGAATGTCGGCGGGTTACCCGGCAGAAATAGAATAAGGTGGCGGCTCCAGAGGTGGAGGATCTGTGTGGCACAGTAACAGAAAGCATGGCGGAGTTGGGAACATTGTCGGCATCATGATGTTGATCAAGGGGGAGCTCCAACAGCATCGGCTAGAGATGCAAGGGGACGGGTCCAAGGCGATTGAGGGAGAAGTAGCCCCTCTTCGCCGGACTTGGAGTGGGTGGAGAAGCGCCTTGGATTGCAAGGTGCGACGATCCGTGAGGTGGAAAGGGAGGTAACGGATCACAGTGGTCGGATTGTGGAGTTGAAGGCATAGGTGGCGATGTTGGGAGCCGCCTGTAAGGAGTTGACGATGAAGGTGGACGATCAGGAGAAATCGGTCCAAGTGGCAGAATTTAAGAATCGTATGTTTGCTGGAGGGGGCGGAGGGAACGAGTGCCACGGACGTGTCGAAGATGTTTGTGAAGCTGGTTGAGGTGGGGGTCTTTGAGAGGGACCTTGAGGTGCAGAGGCACACTGATCGCTGCGACAGAGGTTGAGAGCTGGGGAGACATCGTGGGCTGTGATAGTCTGAATACATAAATCCCAGGAGAAGAAACCCCCAGTGAGGATAATGACTTGGAATGTGCAGGGGTTGAATGGTCCATGAAGCGATTGCGGATATTCGCGCAGACAAAACGTTTAGGCGGGTGTAGCTTTGCTGCAGGAGATGGACCTGCGGCTGAAGGGTTAGACAGGTTTCATTTAAAGGTGGCAGATGTCTAGCTTTTTTTAGGATCAAAGGAGGTAAAAAGTTAAGTGTTTCTGTTAATGCCCAGGGGAGGAGTGCAAATTTGAGTGTCCTACCAGTCATGCTGGCCAAAAGCAGGTTTAGATTTTTGGGTAGTCAAGTGGCCCACGATTGGGCTGCGATGCAGGTGGAATTTTGCCAGTGTGGTGGATGGGGTAAAATGTGATTTGAATAGGTGGCTTGCCCTCCTGCTGTCACAGGCAGGGAGGGTACAGATAGTTAAGATGAACGTCCTCCCGAGGTTTCTGTTCATTTTTCAGTCCCTCCCGATATTCCTGCCAAAGACGTTCTTCTGGAAAGTGGATAAATTAATTTCGACATTATTATAGGCAGGCAAGGTGCCGTGGATTCTGAGGGTTTTTTTTTTTTTGCAGAGAGAATGGCGGATGGCAGAGCTGACACTGCCAAATCTGCTACGCTATTACTGGGCGGCGAATGTGGAGGAGGTGCGGCAGTGGTGGGGATGTGGGGGGGATGCGGAATGCATGCAGGTGGAGGAGGCTTCGTGTGTGGGGGGTGCCTAAGGCCCTGGCTAATGCCCCTCCTCCAGTTCTCACTGATTAAGTTCACTGTGAGCCCGGTGGTTGAATAGCCTCTAAAGGTATTGAACCAGTCGAGGCAGCACTTTGCATAGGGGCTTTGTTGGTACTGACCTCAATATGTGGGATTCACAGATTCGCTCTGGCGCAGATAGACGCAACGTATAGGTGTTGACAGAGAAAAGGGGTGGAGCGGGTTAGGGATCTGATCGTGGAAGGCAGGTTCACAAAGTTGGTAGAGTTGCAGGAGCGATACCAGTTGCTGAGGGGGTCTGAGTTCAGATATATGCAGCTGCAGGACTTTGTGCGGAAGGAATTACCAGCTTTCCCTCAACTGCTGGAGTGTACCTTGCTGGACAGGTTGTTAACACAGGTCAAGCTGGGGGATGGGAAGATTGCAGACATTATGGGTGGTTCGTGGATTTGGAGAAACAAAGCAGAAGTGGGAGGAATAGCTGGGAGTGGAAATGGGATGATGGGGCCTGGAATGAAATTATGTACTGGGTGAATACAATATCATCCTGTGCTTGGGTTAGCCTGGTACAGTTTAAAGTGGTGCAGAGGGTTCATATAATGTGGGCTCGTATGAGCGGGTTCTTCGCAGAGGTAGAGGATAAATGCGAGCAATGTGGAAGGGGACCGACAAATCATGTCCAAATGTTTTGGTCATGTCAGAGATTAGTATGTTTTTGGACCTCGATTTTTGAGGTACTCCCAGAGATTGTGGGTGTATGGAAGTCACCATGCTACCTGGTGGCGATCTTCAGAATTTCGAATCTGCCGGAGCTACTTGAGGGGGGTGATATTGTGCCTTTGCCACTCTGCTTACCCGGCCGCGAATTCTATTGGAGTGGAGGACGGTGGCGCCACCAAAGGTGGCGGTTGGAGGATGTGGCAGAGTTTCTTAAGTTGGAAAAAAATTATGATCACTCTTAGAGGGTCAGAGGAGGGGTTCTTCGTAAGATGGAAGAGATTCTTGTCCCTAATCATGGATTTGTTTGTCGGCAGCGGGTGGGGGGAGAAGGAAAGGGGAGAAAAAAATGGAAAAATGGCAAACTGTTTGGATTGTGTTATGTTTTTGAAAGAATAGGTGATTTGTATACTTTGGTTTGGAATAAAAAACATTTTTTAAAAGCAAACCTGTCAAAACTGCAATCAGCACCTGTCATTTAAATGGTCTGCCCTTTAAATTGTAGCAACAATGTCTGGAATGTTTTTTTTTTAAATATTGCATGCTATTTCGCTCTGTCTATTGACATAAGTGGATCCATTAATGGATTTGTACTGCATGGCGTATTTGACAATCACCCATTACCAGAGTCAGGCATCTCCCATTTCACCGTTTGATTGACAGCTACAAGTGGTTATAGGCTCTTTGAAGTGGGACCAATGCTTAAATAAATTAAAAATGCTACAGATGCTGGAAATGCTTGTTGTTATAAAGTTTTATTTAGCTGAATAATTGTAAATGTCATAAATGGGGTTTTATGAATGAGTGTTAATGAAGTCTACAACTGGCACTTATTTGTGTCATTTTATAGAAATGCATTTTTATCAGTATCAGATTTGTTACTATTGCACATAAATACTCATAACATACAGGTGTCATGAATATGTTCCTTTTATCACCATGTCTTTGCTTGTATTATAAGACTATTTAAACAAGAAGTAGCCTGTGTGACCATGAGGTGGAACCATTAACACATAATAATAATTATAATAATCTTTATTAGTGCCACAAGTAGGCTTACATTAACACTGCAACACTGAGGGAGAATTCAGAATGTCCAATTCACCTAACAGCATATCTTTTGGTGTATATTATGAGTGTTAAAGAAATTGTAAGAATGAAGAGAGATGATACCTCCCCGATATCCATGGTTAATATCTCTTTTTGCTCTGTATTTATTCAGTCATTCATACGTAGGGAAACAGAGCAACAGACAATACAACGTTATTTTGATATGTGAAGCAATGTTTGGATGAGAGTCTTATTGCAAGCATTACATGGTATGCTCTTTTGCTCTTTAGATATGAAATGAAATGAAAATCGCTTATTGTCACAAGTAGGCTTCAAATGAAGTTACGGTGAAAAGCCCCTAGTCGCCACATTCCGGCGCCTGTTCGGGGAGGCTGGTACGGGAATTGAACTGTGCTGCTGGCCTGCCTTGGTCTGCTTTGAAAGCCAGCATATAAAAAGACAGCAAGTCTCAGACAGATTGTCTACTTCTTGGTGGAATTTGCAGTGGATCTCAATGGGCCTATTTCAAGAGTGAATGCACCACGTAAAAATAATTTATTTCTACTGCTGTAGATTGGTCTGCGATACTGCTGGAAAGTGAAGGTTCTCATTCTTGTTCTCGGTTGTCTCCTTGGAGATTTTATTGGAAAAGGTGAGGGCATATGGAATATTCGGAGTCAAATTTCACTAGTCTTTCCAAAAGAATATCCAGTGTCTTTTATAATTAGGAGTTTACTTCCATTACTCAACATCTAGATATATGATAGTGTGATCCAGGAGAAAGGAAAGTATTACCTGAAGATCATCTGGTCATGCAAAACCATGTTACTCTTGTCAGGCCACTGACATGATTCCTGCATTAAATCTAGGTTGTGGTAATGCTCCTTGAACTGAGCATCTCTGCCACTTATCTCTGGGACTTGTACAAGAAAGATTTCCAAAATATTCATAAACGAGTGAGGAACAGAAATTTTCTTCATGCTCTGAACTCTTCCAATAATATCTCCAGGGAGCCATCAGAGAACATGGGTATGAATCTTCATTTTCCAGCCAGATCACAGACCAATCTGGCAGCAGTGGGTGCAAATTTTCTTTAATTTTAACAGGTCTCTTGGCGTCCATTGGAAAAGCCATTAAAATGTGGGCAAGTTGACTGTTCCCAGTGCATTCACACTGGCAGCTCACCAATCAAATGTAAATCAGACTTGGGGGTTAAAATATCCCCAAATCTTCAAATGAATGACTTCAGGCCAGTTTGCTGCTTAGCCCACAACTCCAGTTCACTCAAAATGCATTCGGAGTTAAAGTTCGCACCTCCCTAGTTCACATCCAGATGTTCATTTTGCAAATGAGTAACGCAAGATAACATTTTCATTTAACTCTATCCATTTCAAAACTTTCATAAAACAAGAAATCCAATTTTTCAGCTAAATTAAACTGGTTATGAATTGTCTATCAAATATCATTGACTAATCAAGTAAATGGCACACTAAAGGAACGCAAACCTGCAGCAGTAACAGGATGAGGGCAATGACAGTAGTAAAAGTGAATGGAGAAATGTTATATGGTGCGTGTGTGTGCGCACACTGTAATTTTAATTATACTCTTTCCCCCCCCCCCCCCGCCCACCTAAAAATATCCAGTAAATGTAGCTTATCTGGCACCATAAATCATTATACCCTTACCTTGCATGGTATAATCATCCAAGAAATCCTGATAAGAGTTCTTTTGTTCTCCAGGATACACATTTCGAAATTCACTTCGAAGAGAAATTTTCCACCATCTCCAGATTACCTGTGGTTGGATGGAATTAATCACAATGTAATCTGCATACAAAAAAGTTCACTTGTACTGTATACCTGAATCTCGACATAAGTAAAAAGCTTTTGTTTTCTGCCCACATACAAATTTGTCCAAACATTTTTGATACGAAAAAAATGAATAAATTAGTACTAAATCCCATAAAATGTATAATAAAAATAATTTGACAGAAATGTTTCATTTTACAACATTTCAAGTAGTCCCATTTCTTTTATAATAAAAATGGGGAAGCGACAGCATAGTGGCATTGTCACAGAAGTAGTAGTCCAGAGACCTAGGGCAATGCTCGCATTAAAAGTCCAATGATGACCATGAAAGCATTGTCAATTGCCGTAAAAGTCCATCCGGTCCACTGATGTCCTTTGGGAAGGAAATCTGCCGTCCTTACCTAGTCTGGCCTACATGTGACTCCAGATCCACATCAATGTAGTTGACTCTAACTTCCCTCTGAAATGGCCTATAAAGTGTGATGTGTGTCTCTAATGTTCATGCGTTTGTAAACAACATTTATTACGATCCCGGACCAGACCCCAACAGTTGCTAGGATACCGGACAGAAACCCCAATATTTTATTTAATTTTGTAAGATTGTGAATAAAGGATACTTCGCTCCAGGAGTGATTCATGCACAAAGAGATGTGGTATATTAAAATATTTTTTAAAAACTAGTACAGGATTACTAACTAGCACAGGTTTACCAACTTGAACATCAAAAACAAATAGCATTCATTACCAGTTAAACGATGTTTACCAATTAAACAATCCTAACTTCATCCCCCCTCAAAAAAAACCATCTCAGGTTACATTCCTCTTTTAAATACAGTTAGCAGACTCAGAAATACTTGCTGTAAAGAGATGTCTTGGATAAACCACTTTGAAAGCGATATCCTTCAGGACCCAGCCTGCAGATCCTTGCCTGTCTCAACTTACTGTTTAAAAGTCCAGCCTTTGAAATTGCTCCTATCCTGTTGAGAAGCAAATCTTTAACTCTGTCTTGAGATCAGCTGCTGGTCTGTTCAGAGGCAAATCCTTAACTGACTGTTTCTCCAGAAACTGCTTGTCTGTCCACAGACTGATCTAACCTCACTGTTTTGAGAGCACAGCTTCTCATCTGTTCACATCCCAATCTCAAACTAAACCCAAACTCCAGAAACTGCTTCAGCCCGTGGCTCCTCCCATTAACTACATCATCTTACTAAGCTGAACAGAATGTGTCTAATAATCTGCTCTCCAGGGAACCCTCTCAATATAAACAAAAGTCCGTTGGCCCAAACATTTATGATGCTTTAATTACACCCACCTCCAAAGCGTCTGCTGTCTTTCAAACCAGGAATTTTAAAAACATGACTGCAACAGTCACATACTAACCCAGGATTTTAACCCTTATGCACCAAATCCATACAATACAATGGGCGGGTTTCTCTGTCCCGCCGCACTCCCGGGGTTCTCCGTATCGCCAGCCAGCCAATGGGGTTTACCACAGCCTCATGCCGTCAGGGAATCCCCGGGCTGCCGGCGCAACAGAGAATCCAGACAGCGGAGAATCCAGCCCAATATATCTGAAATTCTTCACACAGTGCTATATAAAAACCTGACAGTAGGGTATGCTGGGGTTGGAGTCCAGGATATATTTCTCCTTGATGTAGAAAAGAATAAAAGGGGCCTTAATGTTTTGACAGACAGTTCAAAAGCAGGTGTGTGTGTGTTTGTACTTAATCCTTAAACTGTTTAGAAGTAATAAAACACTTCAGCCAGCCTGTTAGCTCAAGGGAAATTAGACATTGGCAACAGATAATGGCCCAGCCAGCGAGGCCCATGCCCATGAACAAATAAAACAAAAAATGCTGGAAAGATTCAGCATGTCGACTGGAATCTGTGGAGAGAGAAACAGAATTAACATTTCAAGTCCGTATGACTCTTCTTCAAGCTGAAGAGAACCAGAAATTGATGTATAATATAGTAGGATAGGGGTGTGTAGAATGTGGATCAGAATAGAAGGTGGCAGCTCTGCAGAGATTGACAAAGATCTCATGGGCACAAGACAAAGGAAATGTTAATGGTGATATGCCTTCAATAAGCACACGACGAGTGATGAATGTAACGGAGACTTTAGTACACTAAACAGCAAGCCTCCTGGCCTCTGACCTGAACTGGGGCAGAGGCGGAGACTAGCCACCTTTATACCTGAGCCCGAGGAGAGGAGCCACAGGCGGAGTCAGTCAGGACAAGCACAGGCATGTACAACACAACACAATGCAACACAGTGGTTTACCACATTCACCCCGTTTTTAAAAAAAGGGTCCGGCGGGTGTGAAGTGGTCTTAAAGGTCAAATCTGTCAGGGGGCCTTATCAGTCGGGGGCCAAGAACTTCCGCCATGATCGCCTCAGTCCCGGCTGTGGTGTGGGCACCGGTGTCGAGACCTGCGCGTCTGGGAGCATGTTGTCCTCTTCTTCACCCAGTTGTTGAGTCGGTGAAGAGGGGGCGGTGTATTGGCGGTGGTGGTGGTAATGGTCGCCGGTGGGCCTGCGGGTGCTAGTTCGTAAGGTAGGTGGGCAGGGGTGGTGAAAGATGGTGTAGGGTCGGGGGTGGTGATGGTCGCTGGGGAGCCTGCTGGTGCCAAATCCTGAAGGGAGACTGTGTCCTGTCGCTCGTCCTGGTGTGCCACGTAGGCATATTGTGGATTGGCATGGAGGAGCAGGACTTTCTCGACGAGGGGGTCGGATTTATGGCTCCTCGCATGCTTCCTGAGGACGACAGGCTCTGGGACTGCCAGCCAGGACGGGAGCGAGACCCCGGAGGTGGATTTCCTGGGAAAAGCAAACATACGCGCGTGAGGAGTCTCGTTGGTGGCTGTACACAGGAGCGACTGGATGGAGTGGAGCGCGTCGGAGAGGACCTCCTGCCAGCGGGAGACTCCTAGACCATAGGGCCAGGAGGACGGCCTTCCAGACCGTCGCGTTCTCCATCTCTACCTGTCCATTTCCCCGGGAGTTATAGCTGGTCGCCCTGAGCAGGAACTGACGCAACTTGTCGCTCACAAAGGAGGATCCCCGATCACTATGGATGTAGGCGGGGAACCCGAACAGGGTGAAAAGACTGTGCAGGTCCTTGATGATGGTGGCAGAGGTCATGTCAGGGCACGGGATGGTGAAGGGGAATCTTGAGTACTCGTCAACAATGTTGAGGAAGTAATCGTTCCGGTCACTGGAGGGGAGGGGCCCTTTGAAGTGTTTGCTGAGGCGCTCAAAGGGGCGAGGGGCCTTTACCAGGTGTGCTCTGTCTGGCCGATAGAAGTGCGGTTTGCACTCCGTGCAGGCCTGGCAGTCCCTGGTCGCGGTCCTGACCTCCTCGATGGAGTAAGGCAGGTTGCGAGCCTTGATGAAGTGAAAAGAACGGGTGACCTCCGGGTGACAGAGGTCATTGAGGAGGGCCCGGAGTCGGTCTACTTGTGCGCTGGCACATGTACCACGGGATAGGGCATCTGGGGGCTCATTGAGCTTCCCAGGTCGATACAAGATATCGTAGTTGTAGGTGGAGAGCCCGATCCTCCACCTTAGTATCTTGTCATTCTTGATCTTGCCCCGCTGTGTGTTATTGAACATGAAGGCAACAGACCATTGTTCAGTGAGGAGAGTGAATCACCTGCCGTCCAGGTAATGCCTCCAATGTCGCACAGCTTCTACGATGGCTTGGGCTTCCTTTCCGACGGAGAAGTGTCGAATTTCGGAGGCATGGAGGGTACAGGAGAAGAAAGCCACGGGCCTGCCCGCCTGGTTGAGGGTAGCGGCCAGAGCAAAGTCCGACGCATCGCTCTCCACTTGGAATGGGGTGGACTCGTCCACCGTGTGCATCGCGGCTTTGGCAATATCTGCCTTGATGCGATTGAAGGCCAGTCAGGCCTCAGCCGTCAGGGGAAAAACGTTGGATTTGATAAGTGGGCGGGCCTTGTCCGCATAATTGGGGACCCACTGGGCATAGTACGAGAAGAACCCCAGTCATCTCTTCAGGGCCTTGGAGCAGTGGGGGAGGGGGAGTTCCATGAGGGGGCGCATGCAGTCGGGCCGGGCCCTAGGACTCCGTGTTCCACGTAGCCAAGGATGGCTAGGCGGGTTGTGCGGAAAACGCATTTTTCTTTATTATAGGTGAGATTCAGGAGTTTAGCGGTGTGGAGGAAGTGCCGGAGGTTTTCGTCATGGTCCTGCTGGTCATGGCCACAGATGATGACATCGTCCAAGTACGGGAAAGTGGCCCGCAGTCCGTACTGGTCAACCATTCGGTCCATTTCACTTTGGAAGACCAAGACCCCATTGGTGACGCCGAAGGGGACCCCGTGGAAGTGGTAGAGGCGGCCATCTGCCTTGAAGGCAGTGTATTGCCGGTCCTCCAGGCGGATAGGGAGCTGGTGGTACCCGGACTTCAAGTCAACTGTGGAGAAGACTCGATACTGCGCAATCTGGTTTACCATGTCAGATATGGGGGGGGGGGGGAACGCATCGAGTTGCGTGTACCGGTTGATGGTCTGACTATAATCGATGACTATCCGGTGCTTCTCCCCAGGTTTGACGACCACCACTTGGGCTCTCCAGGGGCTGGTACTCGCCTCAATGATCCCCTCTCGCAGGAGTCGCTGGACCTCCTACCTGATAAAGGCCCTGTCCCGGGCACTGTATCGTCTGCTCTTGGTAGCGACGGGCTTACAGTCCAGGGTGAGGTTTGCGAAGAGCGAGGGTGGGTCGACCTTAAGGGTCGCGAGGCTACAGACGGTGAGGGTGGGCAGGAGTCCCCCAAACTTTAAAGTAAGGCTCTGGAGGTGGTACTGGAAGTCGAGGCCCAGTAACAGGGCAGCGCAGAGATGGGGCAGGACGTAGAGTTTGAAGTAAGCGTACTCCATGCCTTGTACAGTAAGGGTCGCGACACTGTACCCCCGGATTTCTACTGCATGGGATCTGGAAGCCAGGGAGATATTCTGGGTCGCGGGTAAGATTGGGAGGGAGCAGCGCCTTCTGAGTGAATGGAGCGGTCTGTGCTCTCGGAGTCGAAAAGACAGGCCGCCTCGTGCCCGTTGATCCGGACGGTCATCGTAGACTTCGCGAGGTGGTGCAGCTGGGACTGGTCGAGCGTGATGGAGACGAGCTTCGGAAGGCGGTCGGTAGGCCGGTCGGACGTAGCGGCGGCCCCCATGAGTCACACGTGGCGGGAGGCATCGGCGACGGCATTCAAGATGGCGGCCCCCATGGGTCGTGGGTGGCAGCGGCTATGGCGTCCCCTGTGGGTCGCGCGTGGCGGTTGGAGGATGCTTTAAAGATGGCGGCTCCCATTGGTCGCACGTGGCTGCCGAAATTGAAGATGGTGGCGCTCACGGGTCGCACATGGCAGGTGGCGCGGCAGCTGGGGGCGGCCCCGACAGGCAGCAGGCAGCGGTGCTGGGCCTAGAGGTTTTAGGGGGCGATCGGGCCTGGCAGGCTTTTGCAAAGTGGCCCTTCTTCCCACAGCCATTGCAAGTTGCCTTCTGTGCAGGGCAGCATTGTCTGGGGCGATTACCCTGGCGGCAAAAGTAGTACCTCGGGCCTCCGACGTTGGCGGGCTGCTGCGTGGCACAGGCTTGCGTTGCACCTGGGTCGGATGATGGCTGCGCCCATGAGGCCCACTAGGGTGCCGCGCGGTCGGAGGTATAGGCCTCCATGTTCTGGGAGCCACCTCCAGCGAGTTGGAGAGTTGCACTGTCTCTGGGAGGCCGAGTGTACCCCCTTCTCGTAATCACTGGTGGATATAATTTGATTTCATGCCCGCGACATAAGTGTCCTTGATCAGCAGCTCCACATGCTGGGTAGCCAATATCACCCGGCCATCACAGTTCCGGCAGAGTACAAGCAAAGCACGCAGGAATTCTGCAAGTGATTCCCCCGGACATTGCCGTCTCGTGGTAAGGAGGTGCCTAGCATACACCTCTTTAACGGACGTCATGTATTGTCCCTTCAGCAGCATTATTGCCTCCGCATACGAGGGGGCGTCCCTGATGAGAAGAAAGACTCTTGGGCTCACCTGTGCGTGGAGGATCTGCTTCTTCTGGAGGTCTGTGAAGTCTTCGGTGAAGGATGCGAGGTATGCTTCGAAGCAGCTTAGCCAGTGCTCAAAAGTTTCTGTGGCGTCGGCTGCCTGTGGGTCCAGCTCCAGGCGATCAGGCTTCAGTGATGAGTCCATCGTAAGGTTTAGTGTATTAAACTGATATGCCTTCAATAAGCACACGACGAGTGAGGAATGTAACTGAGGCTTAAATACACTAAACAGCTAGCCTCCTGGCCTCTGGCCCTGAACTGGGGGGGGGGGGGGGGAAAGAGGCGGAGACTAGCCACCTTTATACCTGAGCCCAAGGGGAGGAGCCATAGGCGGAGCCAGCCGGGACAAGCCCAAGCATGTACAACACAACACAATGGTTTACCACAAATGGTAATTATAAAGACTAAAGAAGGTGCTAAGGTAGCAGAATGTGCTAATAGTAGAACAAGGGTCAGCACTCTAAAAGTAAAACAAGTTTTTGATGGCGCAGTGGGGGAAGGGTTTGGGTAAATTTTAAAAAATTGAAATGGAGGAGACTTCATGGTCTGAAGTTGTTGAACTTGATGTTACGTCCAAAAGGCTGTAGAGCGCGATCTACTGGCCACGCTGCACCCGAAAAGCAGTGCACCGTGGCGCAACATGGCCGGTAATTACTGGGAATCCCCACTCCCAAAATCTAACTGGCCTGCCACGCCCCAAGAGCTCTAACTGCCAAGGTGCCCAGGTGGCAATGTCAGCTGGCAGAAGCAGTGCCAGGGCACCAGGCTGGCTCTGCCAAGGTATCAAGCTGGTATTTTCTTCATGGCAGTGATCGGGTTGGGCATGCTCTGCACATGTGGGTGAGTTGGGGCTAGGGGAGCTTTGGCCGTCGAGTCAGGGGCTCGAGAGATCGGAACACCATTTAAAAATAGCATACTGATCTCTCACTGCACTGAGGAGTTTCGGTGAGCGGAGATCTTCAGTGCAGGAAACGGGACTAAGCGCATCCTTGGCCGCGTATAACCCGCTGAGGCTCCGTATCTAACCGGAGCCACGTTCGATAGCACTTTGTTTCTCGGCACTGTGAGCACCGGGTAACACGCAGCTAAACGCGGTCGCTGTGGGACATAGTTCCCAATTGGTTCGATCGTGCCCATAAAGTGTCTAATCAGAAGATAGCATGTTGTTCCTCCAGTTTGTGTTGGGCTTCGCTGGAACATTGCAGCAGGCCAAGGATGGAAATATGGGAATGGGAGCAAGATGGCGGGTTTAAATGGCAAGCGATGAGAAGGTCAGGGGCATGCCTGCAGACTAAGCGAAGGTAAAAAGATCAAGAGTGAGTAAGAGGCAAGAGTCCAGGTAAAGGGAAATCGCTAGAGGTGGGTGAGGGAAGGACTCCTGCCCAAATAAATGAGCACAGTGATGGAGGTGATGGAAGAATTCAGCGTCGTGCAAAGCCCGAAATTCATTGAGGTGAAGGTGTAAGGGGATAAAACCGAGTACTTTGCCGAGCAGAATAATAATAATCTTTATTTGTGTCACAAGTAGGCTTACATTAACACTGCAACGGTTACTATGAAAATCCCCTTGTCGCCACACTCCGGTGCCTGTTTGGGTAACACTGAGGGAGAATTCAGAATGTCCAATTCACCTAACAGCACGTCTTTTGGGAGATTCAGAGATGGGAAGGACAGAGGGCATAGTGAACACAAGGCAAGAGCGGGGATTAAAAGATGGGGTCGAGTGACTTGAAGGGGTGGAGGGTCCCAAATCGGCATTGGTGTAAATAAGTTGGAGCTTGTGTTCCTTAATACTTGAAAGGAAGAAGAAAAGTTTCTTATTAAGGCATTAGATGCAACAAAGAATAAAATGGAACTAGGGAGGACAGCTTTGAGATAGGGTGACCTGGTGCAGAAGGTCGAGTGTATACATATGGCTAGCATGGCACTGAGTGTAGATCTCAGGATGTGGCAAAAACAGCAGTCTAAGATGCGCTGCATGTCCTGGAGATAGCTGAAACATGAAGGATGGAACTCCGGATAGAATCCATGTGGGGAAGTCGGAGATGGAGACAGTCACTGGGGAAGGATATGTGACTGTGGAAGCGAGTTTTGGTCAACACTTGGTATCAAACACCAGGAGGGAAATGGATGAGATCCTGGAGTGACCAATTTTCCATATCATGGAACCACTGAAGCCCAACACACCAAAGTGAAGCCATTCGACACAGTGGGTGAATATAAGGTTAAGGTAAAGTCGTCAAAGTCCCAGCTGACCATAGGCTGCTTTCCCCTTTGACGGGGAGAGCTGACGTGATGATTCAACCTGAGGGTCACCACACTCGGGCGAGGGGCAAGGTTGAGAAAGTGGGGCCTTCATGAATAACCTCAGCCGGTACTGGAATTGAACACATGCTGTTGGCCTCATTCTGCATCATGAACCAGCTATCTATCCAACTGAGCTATTAAACCCCTCCCAAGAGGCAGAAGGATGGAGGTTAAAACATAAAATTTGGAAAACCTGGCATGCACATTCTTATAGCAGCAATTTGCATGGTTTGTCGGTGTACCACCATTGAGATGCAGGACACTTCATTATAATACTTAAATCAGGTTCGCGCAGCAGTTTGGCAGCCTGGTTTATATTTAATGCTGCTCAGCTGGGTTTCCCAGGGAATGAGGAAACTGGCAGTAAAATGGGGATGGGAGCTGCCAGGTCAAGCAGGTAAATGCTCTTTCTAGCATTGCTATGAGTCAGGAGCGGCAGTAATGGTCCCCTGATCCTTTAAGCAACCCACCTGCCAATCTTGGCCATACCTTGCGATAGTGAGCAGCTGTGACCCAAGCTCACAGGCTTTTCCCCAGGGTAGAGGGGTCAATTACTAGGGGGCATAGGTTTAAGGTGAGAGGGGCAAGGTTTAGAGTAGATGTACGAGGCAAGTTTTTTACGCAGAGGGTAGTGGGTGCCTGGAACTCGCTACCGGAGGAGGTGGTGGAAGCAGGGACGATAGTGACATTTAAGGGGCATCTTGACAAATACATGAATAGGATGGGAATAGAGGGATACGGACCCAGGAAGTGTAGAAGATTGTAGTTTAGTCGGGCAGCATGGTCGGCACGGGCTTGGAGGGCCGAAGGGCCTGTTCCTGTGCTGTACGTTTCTTTGTTCTTTTGTTCTCATCAAACCGTATCTGTTGCCTCTCACTGTCCTGAATGTCAGACTCTGATTCCTTTCTCCCCCTCACCAAGCCCTGATCTTTCCCAATTATCAGGGATCGCCCCAATGGTCTCCAGATTCGGCCTTCTTCCACTGGTTTTTCTGCCCAACGGTCAATCAGCCTGTCGAATTGGTCGGCTCCTGGGCAGATCATTAAATTTGCAGGATTCTTAAGCTCCTGTGATTTCCAGGTTTCATATCAACAACTGCAACCCCTCCCTTTCTCCCCATGAATATAGGGATCAGCATATAGGTTATTCCTTCGAATTCCACTACTTTATTCATATAGTTCAGTATCATCTTCAGTCTTTTTGTATACCCAAAGACCTTATTGACAGTGAACTGGTCATGGGTTACAACCACCTGGGAATCCTCCGCTACAAGGACAACTGCAAGCGGTATATGAAGATGGTAGACATTGACAACTGGAAGACAGTTGCTGACAGACATGACTTCTGAAGACAAACTGTTTGGAAGTGGATTAGAAGAGGCAAACAGTATCAAATCACTCAGCAGAGGGCCCAGAGATAACAGAGGCCAGCTAATCGTGCACCTTCGCAGCCCACTGTCTTCCTCTGCAATAAATATGACAGACTGAAATGCCAGAGTGGGGCAGCTGAGCCAAACCGGGCAATGCTTAACAGAGTTGACTACCAAAGCACAAACCATCAGCTTCAATGTCTCAACGCCGCTTTAATTTGCATTGAAGTAGACTTCCAATGGTATCATTAAAAGAATGCCAAGATTAGGTTTATTTACATTACAGGACACATTAAAAGAGGAAAGAGTTCCACTGACATTTAAGCCGCCACCCACTTCCAAACTACAGTATCAGCAGAAACCTATTAAAACACTTCAAATTAAGGCTGTGTTCACTTATGCAACGTTTTTATTAAGTCTGTTGGAACACAAAATTATATCAACACGAGTTCTAGCCAAGCTACCTCTCCAAAGGTCCTATTGGAAGAGTAAGGAGGGAAGTTTCCTTTCCAGTCAGTAGGGGATGATTCCTAAAGACCAAGTAGTCTAACAGACATGGAGATGTTCCTAAGATTGACTGCTTCAACAGCATTACGCTCAGGACCTGGATTCAGTGCAGGATCCGGCATACAAGCAGAAACTCAAGTGGGAGAATCCAGCTCAGAATGTCGTGCAGTGCTGGTCCAAGGAAACAGAAGAGCTCCTACGTGACTGCTTGGAGACAGTGGACTGGTCCATATTTAAGAACTCAGCGACCAACTTAAATGAGTATGCCACCACCGTCACAGACTTCAACAGCAAATGAGTGGATGACTGCGTGCCAAAGAAAGCAGTATGTACATTCCTCAACCAGAAACCATGGCTCACTCGCGAGATTGACTCCCTACGGAAGGTCAGGTCTGGTCTGAGACGTTCAGGTCAAGTGACCCTGACCTATACAAGAAATCCAGGTACGACCTCCGCAAAGCCATCCGAGATGCCAAGAGAGAATATCAGGCCAAGAGAGAATGTCAGACCAAGCCAAAGTCACAGACCAGCGTTACAGACTCTCAGCGGTTTTGGCAAGGCCTAAACAACATAATGGGCTACAAAGAGAAGCCGAGCAGTATCTCCAGCAGCAGCGCACCCCATCCCGATGAACTCAATGCATTCTTTGCTTGGTTCGAGCAGGAAACCAACAATCCGCTGTTGAGTGCCCCAGCAGCCCATAACACATCCTGAAAGTGAACCCTCGGAAGGCGACGGTCTGGATGGGATCCCTGGTCATGCACTGAGAGCATGCGGGACCAGCTGGCAGATGTGTTCGCGGACATCTTTAACATGTCCCTACTCCGCTCCGAGGATTCCACCTGCTTCAAGAAGACTACCATCATATCGGTGCCAAAGAAAAACCAGGCAACGTGCCTCAATGACTGCCGTCTGGTGGCCCTGACTTCAGTCATAATGAAGTGCTTCGAGAGCTTGGTCATGAAGCACATCACCTCCATACTCCCAGAACGCCTTGATCCACTGCAATTCACAAACAGTCGCAATCGGTCCTCAGCAGACGCCATCTCCTTGGCCCTACACTCATCCCTAGAGCATCTCGACAACAAGGACTCCTGCATCAGACTCCTATTTATTGACTACAGCTCCGACTTCAACACCATAATCCCACCCAAGCTCATATCAAAGCTCCAAAACCTAGGACGTGGCTCCTCACTCTGCAACTGGATCCTCGACTTTCTAACGCACAGACCACAATCAGTAAGAATAAACAACAACACCTCCTCCACAATAGTATTCAATACCGGGGCCCCGCAAGGCTGCGTACTTAGCTCCCTACTATACTCCGAGTACACACACGACTGCGTGGCAAAATCTGATTCCAACTCAGTGTACAAATTTGCTGACGATACGACCATAGTGGTCCGGATCTCGAATAACGACAAGTCAGAATACAGGAGGGAGGGAGAGGACCTAGTGGAGAGGTGCAATGACAACAATCTATCCCTCAATGCCAGCAAAACTAGAGAGCTGGTCATTGACTTCAGAAAGCAAAATACTGTACACACGCCTGTCAGCATCAACGGGGCCGAGGTGGAGATGGTTAGCAGTTTCAAATTTCTAGGGGTGCACATCTCCAAAAATCGGTCCTGGTCCACTCACGTCGACACTACCACCAAGAAAGCACAACAGTGCCTATACTTCCTCAGGAAACTAAGCAAATTCGGCATGTCCATATTAACTCTTACCAACTTCTACAGATGCACCATCGAAAGCATCCTATCTGGCTGCATCACAGACTGGTATGGCAACTGCTCGGCCCAAGACCGCAAGACACTTCAGAGAGTCGTGAACACAGCCCAGTCCATCACACAAATCTGCCTCCCATCCATTGACTCCATCTACGCCTCCCGCTGCCTGGGAATCATAGAATTTACAGTGCAGAAGGTGGCCATTCAGCCCATCGAGTCTCGCATCAGCCCTTACAAAGAGCTTCCTACTGAAGCCCACGTATCTACCTTATCCCCGTAACCCCCACTTAACATTTTTTGGCCACTAAGAACAATTTAGCATAGCCAATCCACCTAACCCGCACATCTTTGGACTGTGGGAGGAAACCTGAGATAGTCTGAGAACACGCACAAACGGACTCAAAAACAGCTTCTTCCCCGATGTTACCAGACTCCTAAACGACCCTCTTATGGACTGACCTCATTAACATTACACCCCTGTATGCTTCACCCGATCCCGGTGTTATGTAGTTACATTGTGTACCTTGTGTTGCCCCATTATGTATTTTCTTTTATTTCCTTTCCTTTTCATGTACTTAATGATCTTTTGAGCCGCTCGTAGGAAAATACTTTTCACTGTACCTTGGTACACTTGACAATAAACAAAATCCAATCCAATCCAGGAAGCAATGGCTTCTATACAGTGGTAAGGTTGCATACGGCTCTTAATTTCTCGATCTTTTGACAACAGTTCTTTCCCCCACCAACAATTGCCTATTCTCCAAAGCCACACTATCATTCCCAGTTTAAACACACATTCCACCTTTACAGCAGCCAACACCATTTTTTGCTCATTTATTAAAAGTTGCAAAATCAACAAACTCTTTCCATGACTCTTTCCTCACTTCACACTTTGGCTTCCTATCCAACAACTCTCCATATTGATTAGCGTTTGCTTCTTCTGCCCCTCAGCTCCCGGATAAGCAGCGCCACATCCTTGCCCTCTGCTTTGTTGGAGACTCTCAGCCACCTCTCTGCCTCTTCTTGCACGATACAACAGCACACAACATGAGGAAAAGGAGATGACCCAGGAAGGACCATGCATTATAACGAACATCCCGAGGTTAGAACAGCAAGTGCTAGATATCATTGTCCCTCCAGATATGCTAGAAGATATTTTGATGGGTGAAACTTCTATCAACTTCTATAATTAAGAGTCCCTGACTATTTCTGGACCACTTCAGGAAACTCTGGAAAATGCCTTTTCAGGAAGTGAGTTACAAAGTCTCAAACTCCTCTGAGACAATTCATTTCTCCTCATCTCCGTCTTAAAAGATGGCCACTTATTTTAAAGTAGTAATCTCTAGTTCTAGGTTCTCCCACCCTGTCAAGACTCCTCAGGATCTTCGATGTTTCAATCAAACTGCCTCTTGCATGTGAAGAAACATCTAGAACTAGTGGAAGGTCCGCCATGCAGTTTCACTATAATAATAATCTTTATTGTCACAAGTAGGCTTACATTAACACTGCAATGAAGTTACTGGGGAAAGCCCCTAGTCGCCACGTTCCGGCACCTGTTCGGGTACACAGAGAGAATTCAGAAATGTCCAAATTACCTAACCAGACGTCTTTTGGGATTTGTGGGAGGAAACCTGAGCACAGGGAGGAAACCCACGCAGACACGGGGAGAACATGCAGAATCCATAATGCCTGAAAGGATGAGTCCGCTTCAAGCATGTGGGCTTTCTCTCAGTATCCTTTTGTGGCTTACCTTGGAAAATGTGGCCAATGTGCATGGGGAGAAGCTCAAAGGTTGAGCATGCTCTGGGCTCAAACTAATTTTCTGCCTTGGAGAAGCAGATTGAAAGGATAAATGGAAAGAGATTTTCAGGACACCTCCTGCAGTCAGCTCTTCTGCATATCAGTGGATGTGCTGAGCCCTAATTTAATTGCTTAGTAGCAATAATGCGGTTGCCCTATCTCAGGATATCAGGACATCTACTTTCTTACCACTCACTCAACCTATGCCAACCAGCTCACCAAGAGGTTAGCCGGGTCAAACTGCACTGGCAGCAGCTTAAGTGCCACAGTAATTACTGGGCCTTTGGCCTGTTCAGCTGAAATGCATTCTGCTGACCCATCATCTTCTTTCTCCCTTTAGGCTTAACAATGTCTTTTTTTTCTATGCTTCCTCCAATTGCAGTCCATTTTGCATTGCCAGGTATTGAAAACTGCAATGATGTGGCCCTCTTAGAATTATAGAATTTACAGTGCAGAAGGAGGCCATTCGGCCCATATGCACTGGCCCTTGGAAAGAGCACCCTACTTAAGCCCATACCTCCACCCTATCCCTGTAACCCAGTAACCCCACCTAACCTTTTTGGACACCAAGAGCAATTTATCATGGCCAATCCACCTAACCTGCACATCTTTGGACTGTGGGAGGAAACCGGAGCACCCGGAGGAAACCCACGCAGACACGGGGAGAACGTGCAGACTCCGTGCAGACAGTGACCCACACCCCGGAATCAAACCTGGGGGCCCTGGAGTTGTGAAGCAACTATGGTAACCACTGTGCTACCGTGCTGCCCTCTTTGTATTGACTATATTACAGGGAGTCCCCAAAGCTGATTAGTGCACTAGAATCTTTGTTTTGAAATGGTAATGGTGTACTCAGTGATATTCCTGATGCTGTCTTTAGTAGACATAGAGTATCTGGAAAGGAGAGTCAAGATACGGTTTATTTCCAAAATTAAAGCATTTGCAAGCAATAGTCTCAATCGGGATTACTCTGCAGCTCGGCTCCTACCTCGGCCGGCTTTTATGGTACTACTGAATTAACTAACCTCCGCCCCTCAGCAGGGGAGCTTGTACTCCACAATGCTCATGGGGAGATTAATTGGGTTGTCCCATGGGTCTCATGGGGGTTAAACCCCCCCCCCCCCTGGACTGGGCTGCACTTCCAGTGGGCGTGGAACTGGGTTGGGTTGGGGGCGGGGGGATTTCTAGCGTGTCGGGGAATTTCATTTCCGCGATGATTTTCTGGGGTGCGCTGCTGGCGACTGATCTCTGGCAAAGTCGCCGTCAGGGTCTCCACCTCAAGAGTCGGAGTCCACCACCTATCGCCCCAGGCCCCCATGTGCCGGGGCGATGTGACTGGAAGGCAGTTCCTCTGGTGGGCGTAGCTTACCTCTGGCCCCCCTGCTCCTGAGGTGGTCAAGGTACTTCTGCATCGTCCGTTCGTGCATCTTCACCTGGTGCAAAAACAGTCCGGTCTGTTGTACCAATGTCCCTAGAATCCAACGGGCACTGTCCCCAAACTTTTGAACGTACACCGCGTCCCCTCGTTTGAAACTGCTGTTCTGCATCTACCTGCCCTGGCTTCGTTTCTGCAGGTCCTGACCACGTTATACTCTCCCACCAATATCGAGGAACATAAGACTGACGTGGGTCCTGAGCATCTGACCCAACAGTTCTGCTGGTGCTATGCCGGTGTGGTCCGGTAGTTAAATCAAAACCGTGCCAACTGCGTCTCCACAGACCCAGTGGTATGTTTCTTCATCCCTCTCTGGAGGCAAACTGGGTGCGGCACATCCACAAGGCCCTGTATCACCCTTCTTCGAACAGGCTGGCCGAATGACCAAAAGCAATGTGGTTGACTCTTAAATGCCCTAGCAAGCCACTCTGTTGTATTCAACCACTACGAAACACAAAAAAGGAATGAAATCGGACGGACCACCCAGCATCTAACCAGGCACCGGAAACGACAACGGCAAACCCAGCCCTGCCAAATCGTCCTTACTAACATATAGGGGCCTGTGTCAAAGTTGGGAGAGCTGTCTCAGAGTCTCGTTAAGCAACAGCCTGATATAGTCATACTCAGATAATCAAACCTTACAGACAATGTCCCAGACACCATTATCACCATTCCTGGGTATGTCCTGTCTCACTGGCATGACAGACCCCTGACAGAGGTGGTAGCACAGTGGTATAGTCAGGAGGGAGTTGTTCTGGGAGTCCTGAACATTGACTTTGGATCACATGAAGTCTCATGGTTTCAGGTTAAATATGGGCAAAGAAACCTCCTGCTGATTTCCACATACCGGCCACCATCAGCTGATGAATCAGTACTCCTCCATGTTGAACACCATTTGGAGGAAGCACTGAGGGTGGTATGGGTGCAGAATATGCTCTGGGTGTGAGACTCCAATATCCATCACCAAGAGTGACTCAGTAGTACCACCACAAACCGAGCTGGCTGGGTCCTAAAGGACATAGCTGCTCCACTGGGACTGCAGCAGGTGGTGCGGGAGCCAACAAGAGGGGAAAACAGACTTGACTTCATCTTCACCGATCTGCCTGCTGCAGATGCATCTGTCCATGACAGTTACGGTACTCCTTGTGGAGACAAGGTCCCGTCTTCACATTGAGGATTCCCTCCACCATGTTGTGTGGCTCTACCACGGTGTAAATGTGATAGACCTCAAACTTATCTAGCAACTCAAGACTGGGCATCTATGAGGCGCTGTGGGCCATCAGCAGCAGAATGGTATTCAACCACAATCTGCAGCCTCATGGCCTGGCATATCTCCCACCCTACCATTACCACCAAGCCAGGGGATCAACTCTGGTTCAATGAAGAGTGCAGGAGAGCATGGCAGGGGCAACATCAGGCAAGAGGTGTTAACCTGGTGAAGCTACAACACAGGACAATGTGTGTGCGAAACAGCATAAGCAGTAGTAATAAACAGAGCTAAGTGATTCCACAACGAACGTATCAGGTCTTAGCTCTGCAGTCATGCCACATCCAGTCGTGAATGGTGGTGGACAACTAAACAACTCACTCAATGATGGAGGAGCCCACCACATATGTGCAAAAGACAAGGCTGAGGCATTCACAATGAGTGGATGATCCATCTCGGTCTCCTCCAGAGGTCCCCAGCATCACACATGTCAGTCTTCAGCCAATACAATTCACTCCACGTGATATCAAGAAATGGCTGAAGGCACTGAATACTGCAAAGGCTACGGGCCCTGACAATATCCCCGCAATAGTAGTGAAGCCTTGTGTACCAGAACTTGCTGTAACCCTACCAAGCTGTTCCAGTACAGTTATAACACTGGCATCTACCCAGCGATATGAAAAATTGCCCAGGTGTGTCCTGCACATAAGAAACAGGACAAATCCAACCCAGCCAATTACCATCTTATCAGCCTACTGTCCATCATCAGCAAAGTGATGGAAGGAGTCATCAACAGTGCTGTCAAGCAACACTCACTCAGCAATGACCTGCTTACGGACGGTCGGTTTGGGTTCCGCCAGGGTCACTCAGCTCCTGACCTCATTACAGCCTTGGTTAAAACATGGAAAAAAGAGCTGAATGCGAGAGGTGAGGTGAGAGCGACTGCCCTTGACATCAAGGCAGCATTTGACCGAGTAAGGCATCAAGGAGCCCTAGCTAAACTGGAATCAATGGGAATCAGGGGGAAAACTCTCGACTGGTTGGCACAAAGGAAGATGGTTGTGGTGGTTGGAGGTCAATCATCTCAGTTCCAGGACATCACTGCAGGATGTCCTCAGGGTAGTGTCGTAGGCCCAATCATCTTAAGCTGCTTCATCAATGACCTCCCTGATTTGTTATGTTGTAGGTGTAACATAAGCGGCTTTCTTGTGGTGCACTTGACAAAGGAAGGTTCAGACGTGGAGATAACTTCAACACGTTTATTAAACTATTTACACTTCTATTACTCGGGTTCGACACTACTGTTAATCCTACTATAGCTACCCAGACTGACTAACCAGCTGCTGCAATCCACGTGGTGGGTGTAATATTGAATCAATCCTGTGTCTGTACTCACTGACTGTCTCCACTGGAAAGAGGCAGATTATGTGTGTGGTGTCCTTTATATAGGGGATGGTGTAATGCCCCCGTGATCGTGTCACCTCCGTGTGTATCGTGAATGTCCATTGGTCACGTCCTATCTAACTGATCTATTGATTGAGTGTGTGTGTGATGTTTCCGGTTGCTCCCTCTATTGTCTGGCTAGCCTACATGTATTTATATTGATGCACATCACCACACTCCCTTCCATCATAAGGTCAGAAGGGGGGATGTTTGCAGGCGACTGCACAATGTTCAGCACCCTTCGCGACTCCTCAGAGAATGAAGCAGTCCATGTCCAAATGCAGCAAGACCTGGTCAATATCCAGGCTTGGGCTGACAAGTGGCAAGTTACATTCGTGCCACACAAGCACCACATCCTACAAGAGAGGATCTAACCACAGCCCCATGACATTCAATGGCATTGCCATCGCCGAATCCCCCACAAATCAACATCCTGGGGGTTACCATTGATCAGAAACTGAACTAGCCATATTAATACTATGGCTACCAGGGCAGGTCAAAGGCTAGGAATCCTACTCAAGTAACTCGCCTTCTGACCCCCCAAAGCCTGTCCACTATCTACATGGCACAAGTCAAGAGTGCAATGAAATACTCTCCACTTGGTTTGATGGTGCAGCTCCAACAACATTCAAGAAGCTTAACACCATCCAGGACAAAGCAACCCGCTTGATTTCCCCCCATTCTACATACATTCACACCCTCCACCACCGACGAACCAGTGACAGCCGTGTCCGCCATCTACAAGATGCACTGTAGTAACTCACCAAGGTTCCTTAGACAGCAGCTTCCAAACCCACAACCAATACCATCTAGGACAAGTGCAGCAGATACCTGGGAACCCCACCATCTGGAGGTTCCCCTCCAAGTCACTCACCAGCCTGACTTGGAAATATATCATCATTCCTTTACTGTCACTGGGGCAACATCCTGGACCTACCCTCCCCCTAACAGCACAGTGGATGTACCTAAAACACAAGGACTTAAGCAGTTCAAGAAGGCAACTCACCACCACCAAGTAGGGTAACTAGGGATGGGCAATAAATGCTAACCAACAACGCCCATTTCCCATAAATGAATTTTTAAAAGTCTGACAAAATCAGCATGCAGGCACACCCAAGGCTGGCCTGGCCATTCCCATGCCATCCTTAGTAGATGTTGCATTGTTGGACCAGTCACGGTCGTGCGATCCAGGTCTGACCACCACACATAGCTTCTGGCCAGTATCTTCATTATTGACACCCCTGGTTGCCCATTGTGCAGATCCTGGGGCATCGTCTGTCTGCCTGGCTTGGGACCACAACCTCTTTAAAAAGCCCTAGCAATGGCTTATAGTCCGTCACAATGGTAAATCGATGCCCATATGTGGATTGATGACATTTCTTCACTGCAAATACGATGGTCAAACCTTCTTTTTCGATGTGGGCATAATTGCGCTCTGCAGCGGCCAAGGCTCTTGACATGCATGCTATTGGCCTTTCCTTTCAGTTTGCCATGCAGTGGGACAATGCTGCTAAATTCCATAAGGCAAGGCGTCGCATGTCACCAAGAAGGTCTTGGAGGGGTCTTAATGTGTCAATAATCCAAATGACGCCAGCTGCTGCTTCACCCTGGCAAAAGCTTGCTCCTGAGGTGCTCTCCACACCCGTTCTTGGTGCTTCTTCAGAAATGCGTGTGGTGGGGCGAGGATGGTCGCTGGGCCAGAAATAAATTTCCCATACGAGTTTAAGAGATCCAAGAACAACCGTAACTCTGTTACGTTTTCCGAAGTGGGGGCTTGCTTTATTACTCGCACCTTCTTCTCAACCAGGTGTAGTCCGTCCTTCAACACGATACCTCAAGTATGTAACTTCCTTGGCGTAGAAAATACACGTTTCCCTTTTGAGGCCCGTCCAGGTAGACCACCACACATGGTAGCCGTCTCAGGATGTTCTCCACAACACGCTGAAAAATTGTGCAAGCCGCCGATACTCCAAACGGCAAGCTCGTGTACTCAGGGTTCCCTGTGGAAATTAATGGTGACGTAATGCCTAGAATCAGCATCCAGCTCCAGCTGGAGATAGGCATGCATGACTCAGGCATGACTCATGTCAGGCTTGGAAAATAAAAGTCCCCCAGCTAACTTAGAGTATGGGTCTTCTATCCACGGCATTAGGTACCTGCCTAGATGGGAGGCCTTGTTTATGGACAACTTATAATCCCTGTACAGGTATACAGTTTTGACATGTTTTAGTACTGGAACTACTGGCGCTGCCCAATCAGCAAATCGCACCAGCCAGATGATACGGAGGCCTCTAATTGGTTGAGTTCATCCTTGACTTTTGCCAGCAGTACTTAGGGGACCAGGCAGGCACAGATGTACTATGGCTGGGTCTCAGGGTCCACGTACATCTTGGCCATGGCCCCTTATATTTGCCCAGGCCCTCCTGAAAGACTTCTGGGTACATCCCCAAGACTTTGTCAAGTCCTCCGGTGCCCATTCGGAAAATCTGTTCCCAGTCCAGCTGGTGTAGCCAGTCACGGTCCAGCAGACTCGGTCCGGGGCCCGATACTATTATTTATTTTTTTAAAATTTAAAACAAATAAATTTAGGGTACCCAATTCATTTTTTTCCAATTAATGGGCAATTTGAAAAAAATGAAAAAGGAAAATCACTTATTGTCACAAGTAGGCTTCAAATGAGGTTACTGTGAAAAGCCCCTAGTCGCCACATTCCGGCGCCTGTTCGGGGAGGCTGGTATGGGAATTGAAGCGTGCTGCTGGCCTGCCTTGGTTTGCTTTCAAAACCAGCGATTTAGGCCTGTGCTAAACCAGCCCCTAGCGTGGCCAATCCACCTACCCTGCACATCTTTTGGGTGGCGGGGGCGAAACCCACACAAACATAGGGAGAATGTGAAAACTCCACACAGACAGTGACCCAGAGACGGGATCGAACCTGGGAGCTCGGCGCCATGGGGCAGCAGTGCTAACCTGTGCGCCACCCTCCCCATACTATCATTAATGGCAGCCTAACAGACTGTTGCCCATTAGTAATCAGGGTCATCGTTATGCCCGCTATGGCTATGGGTTCCCCTGTATAGGTTGCTAGCCTTGCTTCGGTGTCCTGCAAAAAACTATTGAACTCCAGTCCTGATTCTATTGAAGGTCAGCCTCCCTATTCCTGAAACTGCAGCCCCCGTGTCCAATTCCATCCCTAATGGGTGGCCGTTCACCTGGACAATAACCTTGATGGGGGCTTCTCTTGGTGCACCAATTCAATCGTCATCAGGTAGGTCCAAGTGGAGGGCCTAGCTGTGGGCTGGCGTCTCGCTCGGGGAGGTCGCCGGCTGCAAATGTCGCACCACCTTTTATCCTCCTGCATCGATTCTGGGGAGATGTCCCGCCTGGCTGCAGCAGCCCTTCGCCAATGAGCTTTGTCCCGAAGGCATTCAGGCCAAGGTGGTTTCCTAGGGGTCTTAGACCTGGGTGGTGCTGTTGGCCAGATGGGGGAATTCCTATGCCATTTCTCTCCATCGCTGCCATTCCCTGGAGTCCCCTCTCTGTGCTCTCCCAGGACAGGGTGATCTCCACAACCTTTTTTAGGTTCAGCAATGGCTCACCCAGCAATTTCCACTGGGTCACCATATTATTTACTCCACATACAAAGCGGTCCCAAAGCATGTGGGGTAGGCCCCTACTCGCAAAACTCTGCCAGTTTGTGCAATCGCACCAAAAACTAGGTAACGGATTCCCATGGGGTCCTCTCGGTTGTATAAATTTGGTACCTCTGTACGATAACCAACGGCTTGGGGTTGTAATGGCTTGCCATAAGCATCGCTAATTTTTCGACATCTTGAAGTCAAGGGCCTCAGGGTATGTAATGCTTTTTAGGATGCTGAAAATGGGGACCCCACAGGCAGTCAGAAGCATCACCATCTGACAATCACCCCAACAATAGCATTGCCGTTAAAAAAAAAAAGGGATGCGCTCCGTGCACTGACGTATTTACAAGTAACCAGTCAGGACTACACTTCAGCCCGGCTCCTACATTACTGAATTAACTAACTTGCAGAAGGGCCTCCGCCTCACAACAGGGGAGCTCATACTCCATGAGGTTCACGTGGAGATTAATCAGGTTGTTCCCATGGAGGTTATAACAGTGTCATGGTTCTCACTGTAGCTGTGTTGCACAGGCATTGGTCGATTAGAGAAGGGTATTATCAACTTGATGTGAGGATTATTTCTTGTTCCCTTTGGAGTTCCCAGATGGGTGAAAATGTCAGATGGGCTAGTGTTGCAGAATGAAATGATTATGGCAGTTGCCATGAAACTGATGCTGACTTGCATTAACCTTCATCTATGTTCACACCCTAACACACGAGCTTCAAGCTTCTGCAGGAATGTAATCCATTAAGCCCTGGAAATAAGGGAAAGCAGCCAATGTTACAAATCCTAGAGCTCTCTCTTTCTGATTGTTGGCATCCACCACAAAGGTACAGGTTAGGGAAGGAGTGAACTGGTGACCCTGTTATATGCACTATAGAATTGGAAACATATCCTCATGCAACAGCCTGTAGAAAAAAAGCTAAAGACAGTGGTGATTTTGGCAGCGACTAAAAAAATCATGGCACCCTGGTCTTTCTGCAACCGTTGAGAAGTGCAGGATCCTCCTGTCTGGTCAGAATAATTCCTTCTCCTTTAGACCCTATGTCCGGGGTAAGGGCTTCTAAGAGCAGATCCCCTCAAATGCTGTCTTCTAACAGTTCCGCCTGCTGCATGTTCTGGCTCTTTAATCTACTGCTGCTTCTTTTCCTCTAACTGTTCATTCATCCAAAAGAGTGTTGCATAAAAGAGCATCCAAGCGAAGCAGTGCATACTTAATGAAGGTAGATAAGATGGGAGTGTGTGGGCTTAGGTGGGTATCTGATAAAAGCAAAATAAAAGTTCAGGAAAGCTCACCATGGTACATAGACTCATATGACCAAAGTGCCTGCAGCTGTTTGCCCCTTTACACTCCACCTGCAGCTGTGCTATTCAATTTTGGAAGCCAATTTCACTAGCTCGTTAAAATCATGTCATCATCTAAATGAAATCATCAGACCCCTATCTGAATTTGCTGCAAGTTAATTTCTGGCATTTTAACCACACCACCCGCCTCATCCTGTTCTGTGGACTGGGTACAGTTAAAATGGGAGCCAAAATTCGAACCTCGATTCTTCCTTTAATGAAGGACAGAATAACGTGCCATTTTCTTTGTAGATATGGCAGAACTATGCAATTCTAAGTTTGTTTCTGAGATATGCTATCATCCTAATGTAGCAAACCAATTCTGCCATGTCAGAATCAAAGACAGGAAGAAGTCTTACAACACCAGGTTAAAGTCCAACAGGTTTGTTTCAAATCACTAGCTTTCAGAGCACTGCTCATTCTTCAGGCGAATCAAAGACAGTTACAAATAAGGGTAGGAAAACCAATGGCAGGAGGGCCAGGAAGGGCTGGCGGTGTGTTTTTATAAGCCATGTTGGTTGGGGGGAATGATGGTTATTTCGTTGCGTGTTCTGTTGGATGTTATTGTTGAAAGGTGTTAAAATTATAATTGCCTCAATAAAATATTTCCTTAAAAAAAGAATCAAAGACAGTTCTCGCGAAATCTTAGTCCTGGCGTCTTATTGGCTAAATCCCTTTCCGAAGCCCTCGATTTCATATGCCCCTTTAATTTAATTTTTTCCCCCCCATCAGCGGTGTAGAGGATAGCTTTGGTTTCCAAGGAACCATCTGTCAAATCTAGTTTCTCGTTTAAATAAATGAGGCATAGAAGATTACTTTAAATTAAGGGAAATGTTATTGTTGCCTGAGAATTGTGTAATAACCTGCATGATCCTGTATTGCTGGTCACACAGCGCTGCAGTGCAACACCTTATGGTTTATGATTACCATGGAGTCTGGTGCATGGCCCTGGATGGCCTTAATTCTCTCCTGAGCTTTAATGAATTCTGGATTATAGATTTGCAGTGCCCTCTCATAATTTGTTTTTGTTAGATAACTGATATTTAATTGCTTTGGTAAACAAAGCATCAGTGGCTGGTATTATGAAGAATGTGCTGTACACGGAGGACTAATTCATATCACATACGTCCCTTCTGCTAAGTTGAATGCATCAAAGTTCAAGTATAGTTACCTTCCCTACTACTGACAGTGTCATTCCTCTGATTAAGGTAGTTTGCATATTAGATTCTAGCAGATGACAAAATTGCTTCAGTGTTTCCCTGGTGAACCGGAGTGTGTGAAGGTACTTTTCTATTCAGCAATTCCAGTTTGGATCTGTGAACATGGCTCTAAAGTTAAGGCAAATAAGGGCAAGTTGCCTTTGTTTCTGGAAAATCTTCCTGGCATTGTCTTTATATAATTGTTTTGGTTCTCCAAATAAAAAAAGGCTGAAAGGCAATAACCATAACAGCAATATTTGGTGTAGCAACCAAAAATATTTTGGGCGGGAGTCTCCGTCGACTGACGCCAGAATTAGGAAATGCGATTGGGCGGATGATCAGTTTTGGCGCTAAAATCGTGGCGGGTGCCGGTTTCACGGGAAATCACAATTCTCCGGTGCCTCGATAGCGGCCAAACGCCCGTTGACATATCATTAGCGGGCCTGACCTGGTGTTCGCCGGTGTCTCCGCGATACTCCTCCTCCACTCGGGGGAATTCCCAATGGCGAGATTCATTTGTGCTTTTAAAAATAGAGACACAGGTGCCATGGCTGATGAGGGAGAGGAGGTAGGGCAGAGAAAGGCGCGATCGTGGGCTGCCGGTCCCGACACTGGCCAGTGTCATGATATGCACACACATGATATTCAGACAAGCAGCTAATGGACACAGAGAACAGGACATGACCAATAAGCAGGCAGGACACTCAGGGGTGAGATCTGACTATAAAAGACACGAGGCACTTACAGTCAGCCTCTTTCCACTGATGAACATCTAGAGAGTCAGTCAAGGGTGTTGCTACAATCTCACACCTCCACCACGTGGCTAAGAGCTAGTCTGGTTCAGTCAGAGTAACCACATTGAAGTTAGCAGAGAGTCGAACTCACAGAGAACTGTGCTATTAATTCAATAAACCTGATTGAGCTAACTTCAAGGTGTGGAGTATCTTTTTGATCTATGCTGCATCCAGTTGCAGCACATGTTATATCAGTGTATCTAACACGACAGCCGGGTTGGCCCCTGCTAGGACGGGGGGGGGACCCACCATGGGACTGGGGCAGTGTCCAGGCATGGACTGCCATTGCCATGGCCTGCAAGGCAGTCAAACTTGCTGTGCACCCCACTGACCACCCACCTTGGCCCTTGGTTCTGCAGGCTGCCACTGACCATATAGATGCCCCCAACCCCTGACCCCCCTCCCCCCAAATCAGCCGCCACCTGCCAGTGGGGTATCATGCGCCCACAGTAGTCCCTACTGGGGGGGGGATGGAATGTACTGCTGAGGATGGAAAGTGGTTCAGGTGCCTGGACTGCTCTGAAGGGTTCGTCCAGTATGATGCTGGGAGGGTCGCCCGCATCGTGGTGGCCTACGGCGTCCTCCACAACATCGCATAGTAGAGGGGCGATGTGCTGAAGGAGAAGGGTGAACACCAGGATTCGTCCAACGAGGAGGATGCGGGAGAGGGCGAGGATGGGCAGGACATCGGGCCCCGGCAGGCAAGGGGGGGCCGCCACACAACCAGCCTTGGCGTACACGGGATGCTCTCACTGCCTCTAGGTACACCGACCATGTGTGTGTGTGTGTGGTGGTGGTGGGGCGGGGGGGAACTGACGAAGGGCAAGGACGGACACCGCATCCCACCCCCACAACATCCCCTCGCTCCCCCCTGCCTGCATCCCCCTCCGTGATACATACCTACCACACTACGGCCCCTGGTTGGTAGTAACAGAGGGTATGGTTCATGGGATGGTCGATGACAACCTGGTCTGCAATGAACCCTGGTGCTCCACATCTTTTGACAATGTCTGACGCCTGCCCACGGTAGAACTTTCCACCATCCACCTGGGTGATCCCTGCTCGCGAGCTGGCCATTCCATCACACGGTCCCATCGAAACCCTGAGTGCTAGAGGTGGTGAGCGCCGGCTGAACTGCGGTCCCGAGCCAAGTACACCCCAATGGCCGTCCATTCCCTCCCCTCCCCCACCCACTCTCTCCCGCCAGTCCTCCCCTCACACCCTTTTGACACAGCACCGAGGCAGGTTGTAACATTGTGAAAGCATAAATACAGATTTGTGCCCTAGCCCCGATTGCTAAAATGTGCCCTGCACCCGTTCCAACTTCTGGTGTCTACGTTTCTGGCCTTACAGGCCCTAACGCCACATTTAGTGGATCCCCAGACAGTACATCAGGAGTGGAGGCGGCCTGTTGAGATTCCCGCCCTACGGCCGGTGTCCTCTTTGCTGGGCCGACTGGGCGTGGATGGACCCGGCTGCTGCTTGGGTGTCCCAGGTGGCATGGTACCTCCCTGCTATCCCTGCTGCACTTCAGATGTGCTGGGGCTGGGGGGGGCGGTGCAATATGCTGCAATGTTCCGGCACTTTCCCTGCGGGTCACCGGCACGGCCCCCATTATCTTCTCCCACCTGTGTGCCCGATGGCCCCCGGGCTACTCCAGAGGATGGGTATGCAAGCGAAGCTAACACCTGATACTCATCCACCACCTGGCACTGGCAGTCCTGGAGGTGCGCTGCTGTCTCGGCCAGGGTCTGCATCCTCGTTGCCATAGAACAGGGATGATTGGACAACCTCTGCTTTGGATGGCGCCATATCACCCATTGACTGTGCCACCACCTTCTGAGTCTGTGTCACATCAGCCAGCAGAGGGGGGGAGGGTGTGTGTGTTGGGTTTGGGGGGGGGGGGGGGGGGGGGTTGGGGTAGGGGTGGTGGTGGAGCAGGGGATGCGGGAAAGGGGGCGGTGTGAGGGTGGTGTTGGGGGGGCTGAGGGAGCACACGTCACGTGGAACCGCAAATCAGCAGGGTCTCACTTTCTCGCCTGATGCGGACCTCCACCTCGGAGACTGCCTTTTCCTCGGGCCTGCCGACCACATCCAGAGCCGTGTTGCAGTTCCGGTAGTCAGCCGAGAGACTTCTCCCACTCCAGCACGTTTTTATTTTTAATAATCTTTATTGTCACAAATAGGCTTACATTAACACTGCAATTAAGCTACTGTGAAAAGCCCCTAGTTGCCACATTCCAGCACCTGTTTGGATACACAGAAGAAGAATTCAGAATGTCCAAATTACCTAACAGCACCCAGAGGAAACCTACGCAGTCACAGGGAAAACGTGCGGACTCCACACAGACAGTGACTCAAGCCGTCTCTGGGGGAAGGGGGAAAACACAAAACGCAGTGTTAGACAGTCCAACGCATGCAGCCAGATGGTAAGTAGCTGATGGCTTCAGTGTCAATTAGGAATACGGTGAATCCTGCACTGTTTCCCATTGGAATCTACTGTGTCTCATGTGGTGCCGGTGCTAGCCCCTCAAAAGGTTGTTGAATCGGTCCAGGTGCGGTGCCAGTTTTGCTGTCGTAGAAGTCCACGAATCCTGCCTTGGCGACCACGCTTAGTCTGAGGAATGGAGAATTCTGCCGTTTATTTCCTTTCAGGTCATGGAATCGCTTGCCTTCATTGCCCTTGTAGATGGGCAACTGTGCAACTGCACAACTCGCATAGAAAGAATAGGTAACCATACAGACTTTTTAATATTATGCATTCAGATATGGGTGTCACTGGCAATGCCAACATTTATTGTCCATCCCTAGCCCACAAGCAGCCCGGTCACAAATGAGGGAGCGACAGTGCGTTATCAATGGCCATGAGGAGCCGCTCCACTCCGGATCTTGACGCCTATGCCAGGGCACTGTCCACCCTTTTTCCAGAGCTCCCTGTGACAGCCCCTTCGGCCGCTCACGAGGTCTGGACCAGCTACCCCCCCAATGCTCCCAGCCCTGATTGAAGCACCCCCTGCCCGGATCGGCCTACCCCCGAATGTGGCGGCGCCGGACTGAGTCCACAGCCGCCACGCTGAGTTCACGAGCCGCAAGGTAGCACAATGGGTACCACTGTTGCTTCACAGCTCCAGGGTCTCGGGTTCCGATTCCTGGCTTGGGTCACTGTCTGTATCGAGTCTGCACGTTTTCCCCGTGTCTGCGTGGATTTCTTCGGGAGGCTCCGGTTTCCTCCCACAAGTCCCAAAAGACGTGCTGTTAGGCAAGGTGGACATTCTGAATTCTCCTTCTGTACCCGAACAGGTGCCAGAATGTGGCGACTAGGGGCTTTCCACAGTAACTTCATTGCAATGTTAATGTAAGCCTACTTGCGACAATAAAGATTACTTTATTTTACGACGGGTGAGACCACACTTGTCCCACGCCGTCAGGAACTCAGCCAGTCGGGAACAGAGCATCGCGGGGCGGGCCTCAGGCAATGGTCGGAGGCCGTGGATAAGGTGTGCAGCGTACTCCTAGAGTGCATCTCTTTTCAGGGGGTGGAGCATTGTGAAAGCAGCACCGCCCCCAATTTGGGCGTCAATCAGGGATTTTCTGCCCCCCCTCGCCGAACGCGATTTCGGGGATCGGAGACTCCAGCCCCATTTTGTTATATGCAGGGAAGGACTGGCAAACGAAAGTTGAAAACCCTCAAAATTTCAAAGCATTTGAAGACAGCAAGTTCGTCAGCAAACCTTTTTTTTTTTCAAAGGAGTCGCGAGATCTTGCATTCAGAAATGTAACATTGAATGACAAAGCAAATTGAGATCGTGAGGATCAAGCAGGCTCACCTGGCGCATTAAAGGTGAGCAAAAAAGCTGGGTCCAGAAGGTCGGCCGGTTGGTAAAAATGGATGCCGAGGAAAAAAAAGTTAGAAAAATACCGTCATAGAGAGACAGCTGAATGTGAGAGATCCATGACAAGAGTAGCTATTCAAGTACATCGTGCCACGCTGAAAGTTTGAAAATAGAGGGAGCTGAGAGAGAACTTACCTTGGCAGCGAGGATGAGATCATTCATTTGCTTCCTTAATTGGATGGTGTTTTGGGAGCAGGTGGCAGTCATGCTGACCTCCTAGGCAATGGCCTCCCAGGCTGGAAAGGTGAGATTTGTGTGCTTCTTGAGCCATCGCTGGGGTAGAACACATGCCGATGGGCCCAGACTCCCCTGAAAAAGGACCTGGAGGTCCCTGGCTACTAGCCTTTTGCCAACATCCTGCACGGTCTGGTGAAGACAGGTGGGTTAGCGAGAGTGATAGGAGTGTGCTGGAATAGTGCTTAAATATGGTGCCGGGGCCTTCAAACCTGTCAGCTGATGCAGGTGGACTAATCAGCTGCCAGCCCGCCAGGATGTTCAGAGGGGAATACACCTGTGCATAATTAATTCGGTTTCAAGTGCAGAATCTGGTATGGGATCCTGCCATTCCGACCAGCTGGAAAGGCGGCACCTGACCTGCACATCACCAGTCTTAAAAATGGAGAATTCCGCCCAAGTTTCTGATCATCCCCCTCTTAATATCTGTTTCTTTGGCTCAGTATCTTTTTCTTAAATGTCACATCAAATGCATTATGGATGCTAAATAAATGCAAGTTGGAGAATTGTGCAGGCCTTTAGTTCTTCAAATAAAAGCCTCCTCTATATTTGTACTATGTGATGAATGCTGTAATAAAGACAATAATAAGACATTTGTTCTAGATCAATCAAATAACAGACTATTGTGATTGTAAGGTTTGTGAGAAAGAACAAGTAGGATTTGTGTGCGCTTAAAAAGGGCCTGCAAGCAGGCATCATCGAATCTGTAATTCTCAAGTGTTAGTGTGGCAGTGGGGTTTGTGAAATAATGAGACATGTCAGTTTCAGTCAGATATATACAGGAGAACAATCGCGTTGCAGTCCCCATCAGGTTTTGCATAGCCTGCGGATACTCATATAATGCAACATCTAACTTCCTGCCACATAGGCTTCCAGGGCCTTGGTGGCACAGCGGTGAGGAAAGGTGTAGCAACATGACAAGAAGGTATGTACAAACCTATCTATAAAACAGCTAAAACTGCCTTCAAAAAGTTCACAATTCACAAACAGTCCTGAATGTTAGGTCTTACAATATCCATAAGTCTTACCAGTGTTGATCCCACCTACGACAACACCCATCAGTGCATTTTGTTGGCAGCATCCATAACACCTAATCTTCCCAATATTCTCATATTCAACAACTTTTCCATGCTCCTATACCTGGGCCAAAGTGCTGTCACACAATATTGTCCTCACAGCCAGCACCCTCTCCCAATGCTCCCACATTTTGGGATCGGTTTTCTACATCTATCAGACCTTGACTCTCAGTACTTCCAAATAGGAGAACTACCCCTCCCAGTGCTCTAGTATCTCACAACCTCCATTTTATTCTCAGAGATCCTGCTGCCACATCCTTAGATTTTGGAACTACTGCTGCAAGACCCCAGGTTCCCTTCCTGTAATATTAAAATCCAACTCCCTCAACTCCCCAATACTGCTATACATAATTTCCATAACCTGTGTCCTACCTACCTGCAATTTGGGACATTTTCCCTCCCATCTTAGTCTATATCCTATGCTTAAAAAAAGGTAAGAGATATTGTTACACTCTTTAAAAAAAAAAATTTTATTCTCGTTTTTCACATTTTCTCCCACATTTACATCCATGAACAATAAACAATAATCAGCAAGATATGTCAATCCCCATAATAACAACGATCCCATCTATCCACCAACCCCCAAACCTCAACCCGCATGTTTACATAAACAAATGACAAAAAGGAATCAGGGATTACCCGTAGTCACCCTTAATCTTACACAGCTTCCCCCCACCCCCGCAGGTCTCCAGCTCCTCCCGTCCACTGCCTCTTGTAAAACTCCTCCTCCCAACCTCGGTTCCTTCCCCCCAACTTTCCACCCCGGCTAGACCACTCGGGCCCTGTTCTGCCAGGCTCCGATGGCCGCAGCCCCTCCCCCACCTCACTCCCGTTCACTGGCCGGCTTAAACCGGCCAGCGTGGAGGCCCCCGCCCGGGTCCCTTTCCCACTTGCCTGGCCCTAGGAAAGCCCAAAGATCCCCTTTTAGCACACAAACCCCACATATCCAACTACACCCCAAAGAACTCTCATTTCGAATGAAAGTCCCGTCCCTTCCCTTGTCCAAATATATACCACATTGGCTCCTTTAATTTTGTGATACAAAAAAGAAGAAAATACAGTCATGAGGTTACATCGGCACATGGCCATTCCTCAATTTGTCAGTTCTGCCATAGTCCTTCTGCTTTTGCAAACTCCTCCGCTGCTTCCGCCGTTCCAAAATAAAAGTCCCTGAGCTTGTAAGTCACCCTCAGCTTTAGCTGGATATACAATGCCGCACCGCACCTTGCTAATGTACAGTGCCCTCTTCACCCGGTTGAAGGCAGCCCGCCTCCTTGCCAGCTCCACCGTAAAGTCCTGGTATACACGTATACCAGCTCCAGCCCACTACACCACCCGCTTCTGCTTGGCCCAGCTCAGGACCTTCTCCTTCACACTGTACCTACGGAAGCACAGAGTCACTGCCTTTGGCGGCTCACTCACCTTTGGTACAGGCCTCCACGACCGATGAGCCCGATCCAGTTCATATCGGGTGGGATCCTCCCCCTCCCCCAATAGTTTTGCCAGCATCGCGGCAAAATACTCAGTCGGCTTCGGTCCTTCAACTCCTTCGGGCAGCCTCACAATCCTCAAATTCTGTCGCCTGGATCCGTTTTCCAGGTCTTCCATTTTTCATCGCAGATCCTTGTTAGTATCCATCACTTTCCGCATCTCTTTCCCCATCGAGGCAAGTTGATCACCGTGCTGCAATAACGTCTCCTCCACTTCCTTCAGCGACTCCCCTTGCTCTCGCACCTCCGCCACTGCGCTCGCCACCTCTGTCCTCACCGGGGAAACCGCCTCCTCCACCAGCACACTCAAAACCTCCCTCATCTCCTTCCTCACCGTCTCCACGCATTTCGCAATCTGCGCCAACTGCTTTTCAAATTCCTCAGCCATCACCTTAGTTATTTCTTCAGCCGTAAGCAGTGCGGCCTTCCCTGGTGCTCCAGCCTCCATTTTTCCTGGTGACCCCGCGGTGACCTTTCCACTCCCCGACGGACCTCCAGCTGTTTTTTTTCCGGCCGTTTTCTTGCTCACCCTCGACATTTTTCTTTGTTCTTTTTTTTCCTCCTCGGTCTTCACTGTGCCTCCTCCGTGCCTTCTCCCTGCTTCTGCCGCCTCCGCGGACCCTGGGGCCGGGCTTAAAGCCCCGAAAATGCCGTTGCCGAACGGGAGCCCTCCATTGTGCGGCCGCCTCCCGCCCGCCGTCACCGGAAGTCCATTGTTACACTCTCTTAACAGTCAAGAACATGAATTTACAGTCACAATCCAATTATACAATCAGCTCACTGCTGAAATATGTTACGTTACAATTACATATTTTCCTAACTCAATTAACAATATTACAGATCATATGAATAAAACGTATTTAAAAACTCTGTCACAGTCAGATATAAAGGTTATAAACAAGGCACCACAATTGAAGAGGTGGAGCGATGTGCAAAACAAAACCAACAACATGGTTTAAAAACTACTAACCAACAATGCCGCCTTGGCAGCATTTAATTATATTGCTTATGTTATACGTTCTGAGCTGTGTTGAATTCACGCATTGAGCAGAATTGACTTGTCACATTTGATATAAAAGGAAGATAAAGGAATAAAGAAATAAACTCAGGGTGATTCTTCGCAAGCTCCCAGTTTCACAATAAGATACCACAAATGTATGAAAACCACAAATGGAACAAACACCAAAATCTACTAAGAAGAATATAATTGCTATGAATAGTTTTTCTGAAAATCCTTTCAATCACTTTCCTGCTTTTTTCATTATGCTGAGGACTTAGTAATGGAAATATATTTTGTAACACCACAAAAGCATATCTGTGGTTAAAACGGATAAGTCCTGTAAACGGGCATGAACTTTCACCTACTCATTGTGCTGCAGATAGGATGTTGTGCTGCTTTCTGATTTTGTGTTGCCTGCTTGATTTCTCCATGCAGTCAGTACTACCTACACTGTTCATTGGCTTCATGCATCAACAAGGGACCAGATATTGCAAGAAGATACACAAATGTACCCTGCTTCTTTCAAATGGTAAGCATATTCCACCAAGGCTGATGGAAGTAGCATCAGGAAATAAATTTGTTTCAGTATTTTTACTTTCTCATCTCCTCCCACCAGAATTCAAATCATTCCCTTTTTTATTTAAGCTTCCAAGAACTAGAGGCTTCCTAATCGGATAAGGAATAGAAAGACGTTGATGATCAAGAGACAAATAAATTTAAATTACCCAATTTTTTTTTTTCCAATTAAGGGGCAATTTAGCGTGGCCAATCCACTTACTCTGCATATCTTTTGAGTTGTGGGGGTGAGACCCACACAGACATGGGGAGGACGTCCAGAGAGAATGTGCAAACTCCACATGGATAATGACCCGGGGCAGAGATCGAACTCAGGTTCTCAGCGCCGTGTGGCATCATCACTCTATTTTGGCACCAACAGTCACTAGTACAAAAATCAACACCACTCCACATTAAAGGCTAAGTTGGAAGAGGGATCTGCACACATCCACTGGAGCTAGGATAGGGTGAAAGGATACTGTGGATGTCAACTCGTCAGAAGGAGAGGAGAATTCAGATGATCAGCAGGGAGGCTGAGATACCATCCACGGAGTGTGGCAGTGGCTATGTGGAGCAGGAATCTGCTGTTCTGTCCCAAGTTGAGAACTCCTGCTCCAACTCCTACTTCTTCACCAGTGCTTTGCTGTTGCCTGTCAGCCAATCAACACTGCTGCAGCCCAGGCTTGAGAAGCTCAACAATGGAGATATTGATCTGAATTTCATGCTGAATCTCTTATGAAATGAAGACATCTCATGGACTGTCATCGCTGAAGTTCAGGGAAGAGAATTGCTCCCTAAAGATGCTCATAGGATATAAGCAAATTACTGCAGATGCTGGAATCTGAAACCAAAGAGAAAATGCTGGAAAATCTCAGCAGGTCTGGCAGCATCTATAGGGAGAGAAAAGAGCTGAAGTTTAGAGTCCAGATGACCCTTTGTCAAAGCTTTTCTGCCTCCTCCCTCACCTTGTAGTTTGTTCTGCTACGATTGACCTCTTTTCAATCTTCCAGTCATGCTTAATTCCCAGATTAGGTGTGGTGTTCCAACGTGGCATCAGTGGCTTCAAATCAGCACTGTTCCCCATGGCACTCCACCGGTCACATCTTACTAACTTGAACAGACCCATTTATTACTACCTTCTGATTCCTGTTGGCTAAACAATCGTCTATCCTTAGTATACCAGGGTTTTGTGGAATGATCAAAACCGTTGTTCCCACTTGGATCCCGATATTGGGAGAAGCGCCAACAGTTGCCACTAGCATTTTTATTGAGAATGGTGGCCGGTCACCTTTAAAATATGAAGGAAATGAGGTTGTAGAGTCTTCCGGCCGAAAGCAGCAGAAGTGAGGTCACGCGTCCTGCATGTATATTTGATGCCAAGCTTTCGGCACCAAATCAAGGAAGTGTGATTCTTCTTTTTCTAGCTGCTGGCAAGCAAGGCAAGTGGACTATGAAGATGAATCATTTTCTTCAGATGGCCAGAGACACAAATAGGCAGTGTACCTACTGGACAAGATCTCACAACTGAACTTCCGGTGGCGGCTATGCTGAGCTAAGTCGCACGTTCGGCAGCTCCCACCAGAATCAGACTTTTGGGCTCTTTTTAGGGGCCCCAGCGGAATTTGTTCGATGGTTCCCAGCGTGGGAAGGTGTCTGTACAATTTCCCGGCACTGTATGGATTGGACCAGGAGCGAAGTGGTGAAAAAAGTAATTTTGGTGCAGCGAAAAGTGCGAGGGAGGAAAGCCAAGATGGCGGCGGGTGGAGACCAGGCAGCGTGGGTGCAAGAGAAGCAGGAGTTTCTCAAGCGCTGCTTCTCGGAATTGAAAGTAGAGCTGCTGGAGCCGATGAAGGCTTCGATCGACAAGCTGGTCGAGACCCAGAAGGCCCAAGGGACAGCGATCCGGGAGGTGCGGCAGAAAGCCTTGGAGAATGAGGACGAGATATTGGGCCTGGCGGTGAAGGTGGAGGAGCACGAGGCGCTGCATAAGAAATGGCAGGGGAAGTTCGAGGACATGGAGAATCAGTCGAGGAGGAAGAACATGCGGATTCAGGGTCTCCCGGAGGGAGTGGAGGGGTCGGATGCTGGAGCATATGTGGTCACGATGCTGAACACGTTGATGTGCGCGGGTACCTTCCCGAGGCCCCTGGAGCTGGATGGGGCCCACCGAGGCCTGGCGAGGAGGCCCAAGTCCAACGAGCCGCCGGGGGCGGTATTGGTGCAGTTCCACCGCTTGGTGGACAGGGAGTGTGTCCTAAGATGGGCAAAAAAGGAGCGGAGCAGCAGGTGGGAGAATGCAGAGGTACGTATATACCAGGACTGGAGCGCTGGAGGTGGCCAAGAAGATGGCCGGGTACAATCGGGCTGAGGCGGTTCTGCATCGAAAGGGGGTGAAATTTGGGATGCTGCAGCCGGCGCGACTATGGGTCACGTTTAAGGATCGGCACCATTACTTTGAGACGCCGGAGTAGGCGTGGACCTTTATTCAGGCCGAAAAGTTGGACACGGACTGAGGGTCGGTTGTGAGGGGATGTCGCGGGGGGGGGGCTACTGTGCTTTGGGGGATGTTCTGTTCTGTATTGTTTCCTTGGGTGCTGGGTGGGGTAGGGTGAAATGGTTCGAAGTGGGGGTTTTGTGAGAGTGTGGGCGTTGGTGGCTGGAAGGACGGGGCCCCGTTTGGGGGGGGGGGGGGGGGGGGGGGGGGGGAGAGATGGGAGGCCCAAGGTGGGGAGCTGGGATTAGGCCGCAAAAGGGAGCTGCGCCAGAGAGGGTGGGGCCGGTTTAATAGAAAGCGCGGGCTTTTTCCCGTGCGAGGGATGGGGGCGGTGTTGGAGAGGAGCGCCCGCTGATGGACGGGGGGGGGGGGGGGGGGGGGGGGGGATGACTACCACACTGGGGGCTCGATGGAGTGGCCAGGATCAGCAGGAATCAGCTAACTTACGGGAGTGCTACGGGGGAAGCATCGCAGCTAGGGGGGGACCCAACTCTTTTGGGGGGGGGGGGGGGGAGATGGAAGAACTGGGTTGCTGCTGCATTGACTAAAGGGGAGCTGGAGCTCGGAGAGAGAGTCATGGGGGGGGGGGGGGGGGGGGAGTCTGCTGCTGGGGGGAATGGAGAGTGCGGGAGGCGCGGGCACGTGGCTCGCGTAGAAAAGGGGATGGCTAAGGGGGGGGAGATCCGCCAATAACTTGGAATGTGAGAGGCCTGAACGGGCCGGTCAAGAGGGCACATGTGTTTGTGCACCTGAAGGGACTGACGGCAGATGTGGTTTTGCTCGAGGAGACGCATTTGAGGGTGGCAGATCAGGTTAGGCTGAGGAAGGGGTGGGTAGGGCAGGTTTTCCACTCGGGGTTGGACGCAAAGAATCGAGGGGTGGCGATTTTGGTGGGGAAGCGGGTGTCGTTTGAGGCGCTGAACATCGTGGCAGACAATGGAGGTAGGTATGTGATGGTGAGTGGTAAGCTGCAGGGGGTGCAGGTGGTATTAGTGAATGTATATGCCCCGAATTGGGACGATGCCGGATTTATGCGGCGCATGTTGGCCCGGATTCCGGACCTGGAGGCAGGGAGCTTGATAATATGGGGGGGGGGGGGGGGGGGGGGGGGGGACACGACACTTCAACACGGTACTGGATCCAGCATTGGACCGCTCCAGGTCCAGGACGGGTAAGAGGCCGGTGGTGGCCAAGGTGCTGAGGGGGTTTATGGACCAGGTGGGAGGAGTGGACCCATGGAGGTTTGTCAGGCCGGGGGCCAGGGAACTTTCTTTTTTTTCCCCACGTCCATAATGCCTACTCCAGGATAGACTTCTTAGTTATGAGCAGGGCACTAATCCCGAGGGTGGAGGATGGAGTATTCGGTCATAGCCATCTCAGACCATGCCCCGCAATGGGAGGAGCTGGAGCTCGGGGAGGAGAGGGACCAGCCCCCGCTGTGGCGCCTGGATGTGGGCTTGCTGGCAGATGAGGTGGTGAGCGGGCGGATCCTGGGGTGCATTGAAAGCTATCTAGAGGCTAATGATAATGGGGAGGTGCAGGTGGGGGTGGTCTGGGAGGCGCTGAAGGCGGTGATTAGGAGAGAGCTAATCTTCACTAGGGCCCACAAGGAGAAGGAGAGGAGAGAGAGGGAGAGATTGGTGGGGGAGATTTTAAGGGTGGATAGGAGGTATGCAGAGGTCCCTGAGGAGGTACTACTCAAGGAGCAACGAAGCCCCCAGGCTGAGTTCGACCTGTTGACCACCAAGAAGGCAGAGGTGCAGTGGAGGAAAGCGCAAGGGGCGGTGTATGAGCACGGGGAGAAGGCTAGCCGGATGTTGCCACACCAGCTTCGGAAGCGGGAGGCAGCGAGGGAGATTGGGGGAGTTAGGGATAAAGGGGGAACACGGTCCGGTGGGAATAAATGGGGTATTTAGAGACTTTTATGAGGGTCTGTACAGGTCTGAGCCCCCGACGGAGGAGGGGGGGATGCGTCGATTTTTGGATCGGCTGAGGTTCCCGAGGGTGGAGGAGGAGCAGGTGGCTGGGCTTGGGGCACCGGTAGGGCTGGAGGAGCTGACTAAGGGGCTGGGGAGTATGCAGGCAGGGAAGGCACCGGGGCCAGATGGGTTCCCGGTGGAATTTTACCGGAAGTACATGGACCTGCTGGGCCCTCTATTAGTGAGGACTTTCAATGAGGCGAGGGAGGGGGGGCCCTACCCCCAACGATGTCCAGGGCGCTTATCTTGAAGCGGGACAAGGACCCATTACAGTGTGGGTCGTATAGGCCAATCTCGCTCCTCAACGTGGACGCGAAGCTGTTAGCGAAGGTGTTGGCTACCAGAATTGAGGACTGTGTCCCGGGGGTGATTCACGAGGACCAGACGGGTTTTGTTAAGGGAAGGTAGCTGAATACCAATGTGCGGAGGCTCCTTAATGTGATCATGATGCTTGCAGTGGAGGGTGAAGCGGAGATAGTTGCGGCGATGGACGCGGAGAAGGCCTTTGATAGGGTGGAGTGGGGGTACCTTTGGGAAGTGTTGAGGAGGTTTGGGGAGGGGTTCATTAGTTGGGTTAGGCTACTTTACGAAGCCCCGGTGGCGAGTGTGGCCACAAATCGGAGGAGGTCGTAATACTTTCGGTTGTACCGGGGGACGAGGCAGGGGTGCCCCCTATCCCCCTTGCTATTTGCATTGGCAATTGAGCCTTTGGCTATGGCTCTAAGGGAGTCCAGGAACTGGAGAGGGCTGGAACACCGGGTATCGTTGTATGCCAATGACCTGTTACTGTATGTGGCGGACCCATTGGGGGGGGGGGGTAATGATGCCGGAGGGGTTGCGGATCCTCAGGGAATTTGGGGACTTTTCCGGGTATAAGCTCAACGTGGGGAAGAGTGTGGTACACCCAGGGGACCAGGGAAGGGGGATAGACGAGCTTCCACTGAAGAGGGCGGAAAGGAGTTTTCCGTACCTAGGTGGCCAGGAGCTGAGGGCCCTACACAAGCTCAACTTGACGAGGCTGGCAAATCACACCCTCATGTTCAGGGCATGCCCAGCACTGGATGGGTTCTGGAGGGGTATTGCGAACACGGTGTCTAAGGAGGTGAACACCCGGGTTAAGGCGAGCTAGGGGTTAGCACTATTTGGGGTATCGGACGAGCCGGGAGTGCAGGAGATGAAAGAGACCGGTATTCTGGCCTTTGCTTCCCTTGTAGCCCGGGGAAGGATACTGCTACAGTGGAAAGATGCGAGGCCCCCCAAGCGTGGAAGCTTGGATCAGCGACATGGTAGGATTCATTAAATTGGAGAGGGTAAAATTTGCCTTGAGAGGGTCTGTGCAAGGGTTCTTCAGGCGGTGGCAACTGTTTCTAGACTTTCCAGCGGAGCGTTAGGAGGTGGTTAGCAGCAGCAGCAACCCTGGGGGGGGGGGGGGGGGGGTACTTACTGTGTTTATTATTGCTTAATGGGGGGGGGGTTTGTATATTGGGGGAATTCGTGATGTAGTTGTAAGATGTTTATTTATGTGTTCTTTGTTTTTCTTTTTTCTGTAAGGGGGGGGGGTGTTTGTTGAAAATATGTAAAAATTTGAATAAAAATATTTATTTAAAAAAAAAAATCAAAAAAAAAAAATCGCACAACTGAATCTTGAGAGCGCTGCTCAGGAGAGTCCACGGCAGGACAGAGCAGTGCTAATGTTAGCTCTGTACAGAGCTCCAGGGCCTCTGGTTAACAACCTACAAAAAAGAAAGGTAACAAGAACAAAACAGTATAAAGATGATTTCTTGAGGTATGGTTTTGTCAATTTTGCCAATGCAAATACGGATGCAAAGCCCATGTGTGCTATAATCAAGGGAATACTGGCAAAAGTTTTGGATTTTGAAAGAGAAGTGGTGAGTGAAATGTTCCTTTTGAGGTTGAGACACCAGAGAATCAGTGATTAACTTTCTGCTGACTCCAAATGAAAAGATTATGTTGCTGTACCTGACTTGTGCTAGCACATTAAAAAGCCATCAAGCCCATGAGCCTGCCAGCATTCTGGGGTAGCATCTCCCAGGAGTATCCAGAGTAAAACAAGCATTTTGTTGCTACTGTTCTTCACGACTACCGACATGTTTGAGGTTCGATATTCCATTTTCACAAAGATGAAGACAGCACAAAGGAACTCGCTGAAGTCTGCACCCGATATGTGCATTGCCCTCTCCTCATGTGAACCTGACTGGAGTAGGATCGTGAGGACCAAGCAAGCTCCCCTTTTGCATTAAAGGTAGGCGAACGTGGCTGGCAAGAGTGTATCCGAGGGAAAAATGTTTGAAATACATTGCACGTAATCTTTGATGTGGCACCTTGTCAAATGCTTTCTGGAAAACTAAATATAGCACATCTACAGATTCCCCTTTATCCATGTTACTTGTTACTCATCAAAGCACTCCAATAAATTAGTCAAACATGATTTGCCTTTTCAAAACCATGTTGACTCTGCTTGTCCATACGGAGACTAAGTAACCCACTATAACATTCTTAATAACGGATTCCAAACCTTTCCCTACACCAAGCCGAGATGGTGTCCACGTGCATTTAGACCCCATTTTTGAGTCTTAGTTGGCTGCACAAAACCTAAATAATGGATACTATACAACCCAATTTAACCCTCATCAAGTTGAAGAAAATGATTAATCTTACCAACACAGTAGAAATTTCTATATTCAAAATACCTCCAGTGCTTTCTGTTACAGGCCAGTATCTAAAAAACCCAAGCTTGAATCTCAGTATAAATATGAAAGCAAAGTAAGATTTTACAATTTTTAAATAAGTAATTTTCACAGCAAATCAATGTAAATTACTGTATTCAATTGGCCATTTAATCAGCTAGGACAGTGCACTTCTATCTGGAATTTTTAAATCAGTCTTTATTGGCAATTGAAAAATTAAAACTTTTAAACATATTTTGCATGCGATGTAGTAACCTCTTTAAATGTAAAAGAAAAAGTGGGAAAAATCTGGACCTCAAACTTGCCCAGGTAAATTGAAAGCAAATGAGTGAAAAAAAAAAGATCATTTTTTGTTTTGAACATTGCTCTTTAAAGGACTCTTTTAAAAAAAAAAAATCACAGCAAGCAAAAGGACAACCCACATTGACACAGACGCCAAATTTATGAGGCTCACCATCAAATATATAATGTAGATAGAACTATTGTAATTATTGGTACGATTCCAATTGAACTATTATAAATTGTTCGAGATTTTGTATTGGAAAACAGTTTAATGTCACTTTTGGTAAACAATTCTTGTGACCGGTGTCAGCCTTCTGTTGACAACATAAAATGTTAAAGGGAGGGCTTCCGGTGATCTCATGCAAGAGCAAGATGCCCAAAAAGGGGCTCCCATAGGGGCTTTGTTTTTGATCCCTTTAACCCGTTGTTTCAGCGGATTTTGATTGCCCTAGGCGGCTCTGGGGCCGATTCATAACAATTGGTGAAGTTCTCAAATGTTTTGAGCAGGGCTAAAGGCCGTAATTAGAGGGGAAATTATCGCTTTCAAAGCGCAAAGAGATAGGGAGGAAAGGGCGGCTAGGCAACAACTGGTTGACCCCATACTGGAGGTAGACCGTAAATACTCCGAGGCCCCGACCGTAGAACTCCTGGCGGAGAGGAAAGAGCTACAAAGGAACTTCAACAAGGCCAACCTCAAGAGTGTACTGCCAAAATTCCACCAGCACATCTCCTGTCCCATTAGGGGAGACAACACTCTTGACCACTGCTACTCAAAAATCAAGGGCGCCTACCGCTCCATCCCCCGACCGCACTTTGGGAAATCAGACCATAAGACGGTGCTCCTTCTCCCGGCATACAAGCAGAAACTCAAGCGGGAGAATCCAGCTAAGAAGGTTGTGCAGTGCTGGTCCGAGGAGACAGAAGAGCTCTTACGTGACTGCTTAGAGACAGTGGACTGGTCCATATTTAAGGACACAGCGACCAATTTAAATGAGTATGCCACCACCGTCGCAGATTTCATCAGCAAATGTGTGGACGACTGCGTGCCAAAGAAAGCAGTACGTGCGTTCCCCAACCGGAAACCATGTCTCAATCACGAGATTAACTCCCTACTGAAGGACAGATCTGAGGCGTTCAAGACAGACAACCCTGACCTATACAAGAAATCCAGGTACGACCTCCGCAAAGCCATCCGAGATGCCAAGAGAGAATATCAAACCAAGCTAGTCATAGACTCTCGGCGGTTGTGGCAAGGACTAAAGAACATAATGGGCTACAAAGCGAACCCGAACAGTATCTCTGGCAGCAGCGTACTCCACCCCAATGAACTCAATGCATTCTATGCTCGGTTCGAGCAGGTAACCAACAATCCGCCGTCGAGTGCCCCAGCAGCCCATAATTCACCCATACCCACCATCACAGCTTCCAAAGTCAGATTGGCCTTCCTGAAAGTGAACCCTCAGAAGGCAACGGGCCCAGACGGGATCCCTGGTCGTGCACTCAGAGCCTGCGCGGACCAGCTGGCAGAGGTATTCGCGGACATCTTTAACCTGTCCCTACTCCACTCCGAGGTCCCAACCTGCTTCAAGAAGACCACCATCATACCGGTACCAAAGAAGAACCAGGCAACGTGCCTCAATGACTACCGTCCAGTGGCCCTGACTTCAGTCGTAATGAAGTGCTTCGAGAGGTTGATCATGAAGCGCATCACCTCCAAATTCCCAGAACGCCTTGATCCATTGCAATTCGCATACCGCTGCAACCGGTCCACATCAGACGCCATTTCCCTGGCCCTACACTCATCCCTAGAGCATCTCGAAAACAAGGACTCCTACATCAGGGCACGGCTTTGCAAATTGAATTTTGTACTAGCCTGGCAAGTAAGGTTAGGGCGGATTTACAGAAGTGAGACAGCCTCCCCTTGTCATTGGTGGGCCGGGTTCAAGCTAGTAAGATGAATATCTGGCCAAGATTTGTGTTTTTATTTCAATGCCTCCCAGTCTTTTTGCCGAAAACGTCTGTTTGGGGGTTGGAGCGGCTCTTAACGGGGTTCATTTGGGCAGGGAGAACTCCACGGATCAAGAGAAGTCTTGCAAAGAGAGAGGCATGTTGGGGGGGGGGGGGGAAAGAGAGAGAATTGGCACTGCCGAACTTGATGTTTTATTATTGGACGGCCAATGCGGAGAAGGTGCTGGATTGGTTTTGGGACCAGGAAGTCACTTGGGTGCAGATGGTGTCGGGATCAGGCAAGGGATTGTGCTTGGAGGCACTGGTGATGGCATCGCGACCGTTTGCCCCAGCAAAAGATTCATTGAATCCAGTGGTCACCTCCATGTTTTAAGATATAGCAGCAACATCGCCAGCATTTTAAGCTGTGGGTAATCAAGGTGGGTCCCTATCTATAGGAACTTTCTGTTCGAACCAACAAAATTGGATGCCACATTTGGGGGGTGGAAAGACAAGGGGTTGGAGGGTAACGGACTTGTATTTGGTGAGTTGGTTTGCTAACTGGGAGGAGCTGAAGGAGAAAGCAGGACTTGGGGAAGGGTGGATATGTTCAGGTACTTTCAGATGTGGGATTGGGTTTGGCAGGCTTTTTCGACGTTTTGCAGAGGCGCTGCCATCCACTTTGCTGGAAAGGATACTCTCCTGTGTGAGGTCAGAGGCAGCATGTCCAGGATATATGAACGGATCATGGGGGAAGAGCAGGTTTAGGCTTAGGTGGTGAAGGCCAGGTGGGAGGAGGAGCTGGGACCCATTTTGGAGGTGTGGAGTGAGCCCTTCCATCGGGTGAACGCTACGTCATTCTGCGAAATTGGGTTTGATACAGCTCAAGGTGGTGTTCAGGGCACACCTCACCAAGGCCAGAATGAGTCAATACTTTGAGAGGGTTGAGGATCGGGGTAAGCGGTGCTCGAGAGGGTCTGCGAACCATACGCATGTTCTGGTCTTGCCCCAAGTTTTCTGGAGTCCTGTCCATTAGTAGCGATATTTCGGGTGTTGGACCAGCTGGAATGTAGGTTGGGTGTGAGGGCGGATGCTTTGTCTTTCGCCTTGTTGCTGGCTCGGCAGCAGGTTCTGCTGAGTTGGAGGCAGGCGACACCACCGAGTGCCGCATTGTGGCTTGATGATTTGATAAGTTCACTGTGAGGGGGTCGATCAACGGGTTCTATCCGCAAATGGCGGCCGTTCATATTGCACTTTAAGGAACCGGTCATTGTTAGCAGTTAGTGGGGTGGGGTTTCTTTGGTGGGAGGTTGTTAAGAGTTGTTAATAAGAGTCTGTCTTTCTGGGCATGTTTTAAGCTGGTTTTGGTTCGATTTGTAGAAAATGTTAAAAGTTCAATTAAAATATTTTCCAAAAAAAAAATTCAAGAGTGTACCAGTGGTGTGTGATCACTACTGTTCTTGCTCCAAATCTAACTTGGAATGAAGGACCAATGTTTGCAACAGTTTAAAAATAACGGCTTTACAACAGTTTCTAATAATAAATTAGAACAAATGGCACCAGCTATTTATATTTACACTTGCCTAAAAGACCTCTGGAATATGTAGTTATTAGTGAGGCAAAACAGTGCCATCCTCCACAGGTAATCTCGGACTTTAATCAACCAGAGAGGAAAATGGTAATAGTTGTTGGAAGTCAATCATCTCAGTTCCAGGATATCTGCAGGAGTTCCTCACAGTAGTGGCCTAGGCACGACTATCTTAGCTTCTTAATCAATGACCTACCCTGTGTCAAGTGGATAGAAGTGGGAATGTTCACTGATGGTTACAGAGTGTTCAGTACCATTTGTGATTCCACAGATACTGAAGCAGTCCGTGCCTGCAGGCAGCAAGACATAGACAATGTTCAGGATTGGGCTGATAAGTGGCAAGTAACATTCGCGCCACACAAATGCCAGAAAATGACCATCTCTAACAAGAGAGAATCCAACTACCTTCTCTTGATAGTCAATGGCATTATAATCACTGAATGTCTCACCATCAACATCCTGGGGTTTACCATTGGTCAGAAACTTACCTCGACCAGCAATATAGCTACTCTGGCTACAAAAGCAGTTCAAAAGTAGGGAATTCTGTCGTGAGATATACATTCCCCGAGTCCCCAAAATCTGTTTACCATCTAGGCCAAACCATCTAGGCATCCCATTCATCTTCTTAAACATTTACTCCCTCCACCACGAGAGCACAGTGACAACAGTGGGTATCATGCAGAGGTGCACTGCAGTAACTTACCAAGATCCCTTTGCCTTCCAAACCTTCCACCTCTACCAGCTAGAAGGCCAAGGCTGAATGGGAACACACTTGCAATTTGCCATTCAAAGTACACATTATCCAGCTTCAGTGTTCCTTCACGGTCACTGGGTTAAAAATCCTGGAACAGCCTCCCTGACAGCACTGTGGGTGTACCTACACCACAAACTGCAGGGGTTCAAGAAGGCAGCTCACCACCACCTTTCAAGGGTAATTAAGAATGGGCAATAAATGCTGGCCTTGCTAGCAACATTCAAATCCAGGAACAAACAAGATAAAGTTTCAGAGTCCCCACTGACACACGTAGGGTGTGCAAGTGGATCCCAGAGTCTAAACCAGGGACTTTTAGTTGGAAAAGTTAGCTCAATGTCAAATCATGCACAAAAAGCAAAAGTGGAAAAAGATGGGATTAATAGATTTAGAAACATAGAAAATGGGAGGTGGAGGAGGCCATTCGGCCCTTTGAGCCTGCTCTGCCATTCATTATCATGGCTGCTCATCCAACTCGGTAACCTGTTCCCTCTTCCCCCCCATATCCTTTGATCCCTTCAGCCCCAAATGCTACATTTAACTCCTTCTTGAAAATGTTTTGGCCTCAACTGCTTTTAATGGTAGCCAATTCCACACTCTGGGTAAAGAAATTTCTCATTGCAGTCTCAAATGGTTTACCCCGTATCCTTTGACTGTGACCACTGGTTCTGGACTCTCCCACCATCTGGAACATCCTTCCTGCATCTACCCTGTTTAGTCCTGTTAGAATTTTATAGGTTTCCAGAGACTCCCCCCTCATTTTTCTGAACAACCGCGAATCACTGAAACCGACACAATGACAAATTCTGCCCATTGGGTCTGGAATTACATGTAGACCAGACCAGGTAAGAACAGAGTTCCTTCCCTAAAGGACGTTAGTGAACCAGAAAGATTTTTACGACTAACAACAATGATTCCATGACCATCAATAAACTTTGAATTCAATACTGAATTCTAATTCCACCATCTGTTGTGGTGGGATCTACAGATAAAGATACAGAGATAAAGGATGCAGATAAAAAAAAATATATTTTTTAAATCTCCCACAATAATTTAAATCTGAAGAAATGAGATGATACACTTCCCTTAATATTCTTTGATGTCCAATTATTTTTCCTCATGGGGTCAGTATCCCACAAATATATGTTAAGCAAGCAGAGAAATCTAAATTGAGATTTACAAATTGCATTGTTTCTCTCAATTGCGAGTTAATTTGGTTCACCGAACCAACTCTGTATCAAGCTGTGTGAATGAATTATCCTTTCTTGGCAAATCAGACAAGAAGGCAGATACCAAGTCATGCACTAACAACTATTTATGAACTACAGATAATTATTAAAAATAAATATGGAGTATACAAACAATTAATAGATAGAACATTAGACAGGGAAACCCCAGCAATTGATTGACAAATAATTAATAGGTCTAATAGCATCTGTGGAGACAGCAGAAGAGTTAATGTTTCAGGTCTGACTGTTACTTGTATTGTAATTGAATACCTAATTTTATTCAGGAGGTGGGGGATTAACAGGGGATTCACGAGAGTTCCTCTAGGCGCGATCCTCTGGCCATGCTGCGCCTGGAAACCAGCTCGCCGTGGTGCAGCATGGCCGCTGAAAGCTGGGAGACCCCGCTCCCGGGATCGAACCGGCTCGCAACGCCTTGCGAGATTCAACGCAATCTCTAGAGACGTTGCAAGTGGAATTCCTGCCCACAATGGGAGGGATCACTTTTTGGCAACTCTGCATATTAGAGTGAGGCAGTAAACCTTACTCTAATGTGCAGATTCCCGAGTTACCAGAGGCTTTGGGATTCAATCCCAAAGCCTCAGGGACTTTGGGCGAGCGCCATTTGGTACTGGTCCCCACAAACGGGGACCAGATGGAACGGCACTTGTGGGGGTCTCCAAGGGGATCGGAGGCCCACAGCTGCATGCCCTTTGGGCAGGGTGGTGCCAGCTGGGTACCCTGGCAGTACCACCTGGCTGCCAGCCTGGCACTGCCAAGCTGACATTTTCTGCATGTGCACGATCGGGCCAGGGTTGCTCAGCGTTGGTGGGTACAGACGGGGACCTGCCCATATTGTGTTGAGGGGGGAGGGGCGGGGAAGGAAGGTTAGGGATTCTTTTGGAGTCTCGGAGATCGGGAGGCATTTAAAGATGGCATCCTAATCTCTCGCTACAATGGGGACTTCTGGGGAGCAAAACTCCCCACTGTAAAAACCAGGGTCATGTGCGCCTTCAGCCATGCGTACCCAGTTCAGGCCTTTATTAAAACGAGTCGCGTTGAATAGCCATGTGTTTATGAGCATTGCTAGTGCCGGAAACAGACGGCTAAATGCTCTCGCTCGGGGCCTTTGTTCCTTTTTGGGAAGATCACGCCCTATACATGGGACAACTCCAGGCTAGGTTTTACATGCCGATGCTGGGCCCCCATAATACCGGGTGGGCGGATGCCAAAATAGGCAGCCCCCACTCCCACCTGAGAAGTGTTCGATGTCAGCCGACCCACGTTAAGCAAGGCAGTCTCACAGGAAATGCTCAGGTGATATGAACAAGGTGACAGTAGGGCTTCCACCCCTCAGTGGCCAATCTGAAAGGGCTGGCAGCTTTAGAACTTGGTAATGGGCACTGAAAGGCCATTGGATGAACACAGCCATGGCTTATAGACTAAGGTTAGTCCTGGGTTTTGTACATTGAAGGATCAGGGATCCCAAAGAGGAGAGCAAGTGAAGGGGATGAGGAGGAAGGTGAGGAAGACCAAGGAGGAGGTATCATCTGGGCGGTGGAATGTGGCGGTGTGACCCCGATGCAGATGGGACAGTGCACAAAAGGACATATTCCCTCTTCCTTTTAAGATGTTTGCTTAAGAAACAACTTGTCCACTCCCAATCCATGCCAGCTTGACTTAGTTAATGAGCTCAAATAGCTGTTAATTATTTATTTAAAAATGGCAGGCAGGCTGCCAATTTTGGTGTCTGTCCACCCACCATATTATGAGGGCCAGCTCTGGGATCGATGGGAAGTTGGTGTGCTTGCACCCCTCATGGGTGGCATGGTAGCACAGTGGTGAGCACTGTTGCTTCACAGTGCCAAGGACCTGGGTTCAATTCCCGGCTTGGGTTACTGTCTATCCGGAGTCTGCTTGTTCCCCCAGTGTCTGCATGGGTTTCCTCCAGATGCTCCGGTTTCCTCCACAAGTCCCGAAAGAAGTGCTTGTCAGGTGAATTGGACATTCGGAATTCTCCGTGTACCCAAACAGGCGCCGGTCTGTGACGACTAGGGAGTTTTCACAGTAACTTCATTGCAGTGTTAATGTAAGCTCACTTATGACACTAATAAAGATTATTATTATATTTTATGTGCCCTCATGTGGGAGATTGTAAAATCCAGCCAATTGTTTAAAATTTAAGTGTCTTACAATTTGTACAGTTTGTATAATATTTGGGGCAGTATAAGGGTTTAAATATCACATGTCTGAATTGGTAGATCCTAAAGGGGATATGCAATATAGTTTGGGGCCCTCTGCATTAGAGGCATCCAAAGTAAATTTTCATCTGCGAGTAAATGTTTGACCCTCTCAAATATTTTCACATGTTCGTGGTTCGGAATTCCAACGTGTGAATATATGATTAATTCATAGCCTTAGTTTTATTTCTAATACCCTTATTTTGTTTTCCTCAACATCCATGTGCTTTTAACCTAATTCTGTCAATAGAATGTAAATTTGGAGAGTCAATGCAAGTAACTTATTAGACACTGTCAAAACAGTCTTGATCATTCACATATTCTAATTGTTTATATTGTACTTCTCCATGTCAAATCAGAACGGATTTATAGCGAAAATGGACATTTGGTTTTAATTTGCAAGTTAACAATGCCCATTTTTTTCAGTAGGTTTTCAAAACTGCCTCTTTAAGCGACAAATTTAATAGAATTGTTGTCACACCTGACCTTTAGCGGTCTTTCCCTCCTGCCAAATGATTTTTCATACTTGCTTTCCCTGTTGCTTATGTTCCAGGAGGAAAGTTGAAGGAACAAAAGGTGCAGGGTAAAATTTGCCTACTTGCAAGTACAGCAAAATATTTATTTGAGGACTCCGGCTTGGGTCACTGTATGTGTGGAGTCTGCACGTTCTCCCGGTGTCTGCATGCTGTTAGGTAATTTGGACATTCTGAATTCTCCCCTCTGTGTACCCGAACAGGCGCCGAAATGTGGCGACTAGGGGCTTTTCACAGTAATTTCATTGCCGTGTTAATGTAAGCCTACTTGTGACAATAAAGATTATTATTATTGTAGACATTCGTGGAACTTTAAGCAGCATGAGACATTGCTTTCAGGAGCAACGGGAAGAAAGCAGAAGAAAAGAAAATTAATTTACATAGCATAGTTTTAGTTGTTTCTTATTCCACAAATCTAATATGTGTATGGTGAGGGCAGAAGGGAGAGTTCTTCCAATATTTCGCCTTGCTTGAGGCTTGGAAAATGTTTCCTCAACTGATGATCAAATTTGCCACTGCACTGAAATTTTCCAATCCCCAGTCCTTTGAAGGCATGGATGACAGTCCAAATCGATTTTCATGTTCTCTTCATGTGGAACAGCTATATAATAAATAGTAACTTTTGGCATTGCCATCAGTTCAGAACAGATGGGAGATTGCAGGGACACTGATAATGTACTGGCAAAAGAGGTTAAAAAAAAGATATTTAAAGTCAAGTAAAATCAGTTGGTGAAGAGAGAAACATTTGAAATTAATATACATACAGGAAGCAAATTATGGGAACTACTATGTGGTGAAAAGAACAAAAAAATATCAAATGTACTTGCCATATAATTGGAAATGACTGGAGTAAAGGAAGGGTAAAAAGAGTAATGCCAAAAAATGTTTTATAATGTTAAAAATGCATGCATTATACAGAGTGTGGGAAATAAACAGGGAGGTATGGAAGCAAATACTTTACAAGGAAAATTTACATTTAATTAGTATTAAGAAACTATAGGATTAGATCTACAAATTTACTAGATGTTAAAAGTTTAGGTTGATAAGGCCATAAAAAGATGAAATCATTGAAATTTATGATACAGAAGGAGGCTATTTGGCCCATTGTGATTTTGCTGTTCAGTCTGATCCCGCTTTCCAGCTCTCCGTGTGCAGTCTTAAAGTATATACAGCCAAATACTTTTCAAATACAATAAGGGCTTTTGCCTCTACCATCCTTTCAAGCAGTTGAGTTCCAGATCCTCACCATCCTCTGGATGAAAATAATTTCTCAAATCCTTTCTAATCCTACCAATTACTTTAAACCTATGCTCCCTGATTATTGATCTCTCTGCTAGGTCCTTCCTGTCCACCCCAACCAGGCACCCCTCAATTCTATACAGCTCAATTGATTCTCTCGTCACCATCCTTATTCCAAAAAAAAAAAATGAGTCTATCCAATCTTATTTCATATCTAAAATTATTCAGTCCTACAGTAAATCTCCTCTTGCACAATTCTTGTAACACAGTTGACTAGAACTGTAAGCAGTACTCTTACCTGTGACCTAAACTAGTATTTTATACTGCCTTAGCCTAATCTCCGTGATCTTATATTCTATGTTAGACCAATAAAGGAAAGTATCCCAACCCCTTTCATAACCACCTTGTCTACCTACCTCAGGGATTATATACTTCAAGGTCCCACTGTTCCATTACACTTTTCAGAATCCCACAAAACTACAGAGTGATAAACACAGCCTAGTCCATCATGCAAACCCACCTCCCATCCATTGACTTTGTCTGCACCTCCCGATGCCTTGGGAAAGCGGGCAGCATAATCAAAGACCCCCCCCACCCCCCAAACCCGGATTATTCTATCTTCCAACCTCTTCCATCGGGCAGAAGAACAAAAGTCTGAGAACATGCACTGACAGCTTCAAAAATAACTTCTTTCCCACTGTTACCAGACTCCTGAATGACCTTCTGATGGACTGAACTGATCTTTCCACGCATCTTCTCTACTGTGTAGCACTACACTCCATATGCTTCACCCGGTGTCTATGCATTTACATTGTATATTTATCATATGTCCTATGTTTTTCATGAATGGAACGATCTGCCTGGACTGTATGCAGAACAATACTTTTCACTGTACCTCAGTACGAGTGACAATAAAACTAAATTTGTGTATTTCCTGCCTTGTTTACCTTCCCCAAATACAATATCTCACATTTTTCTGAATTTAATTCAGTTTGCCAGTTTGACCAGTCCATTGATATCTTCCAGCAGCCCACATCTTTCTTCCACACTATCAACCTCAAGACTGATTTTTGTATCATCTACAAACTTCTTAATAATTCCCCCCAAATGTAAGTCTAAATCAATGATTATATAGTGAAAAGCAGGGCAGACCTTCAGTGGAAATAGCCTTCAAATCAGAAAAACACCCATCAGCCATTATTCTTTGCTTCCTGCCAGATACCATTTTGGACCCAACTTGTTATTTCCACTTTTCTGACCAGTTGTTCATGTGGGCCCTTGTCATATGTCATAAGACATAGGAGCAGAATTAGGCCACTCGGCCCATCAAGACTGCTCCACCATTCAATTATGGCTGTTTATTTTCTCATCTCCATCCAAATTCTCCTGCCTTCGCCCCATAACCCCTGATCCCCTGTATCTCTGTTTTAAAGACACTCAGTGATTTGGCCTCCACAGCCTTCTGCGGCAATGAGTTCCAAAGATTCACCACCCTCTCTGGCTGAAGAAATTCCTCCTCATCTCTGTTTTGAAAGATCGTCCCTTTAGTCGGAGGCTGTGTCCTCAGATTCTAGCTTTTCCGACTTGTGGAACCATCCTGTCCACGTCCACTCTATCTCGGCCTCTAAGTTTCACTAAGATCCCCCCTCATCCTTCTAAACTCCAACGAGTACAGACCGAGCCCTCAACCGCTCCCCACATGACAAGCTCTTCATTCCAGGGATCATTCTTGTGAACCTCCTCTGGACCCGTTCCAAGGCCAGCACATCTTTCCTTAGTTACAAGGCCCAAAACTGCTTACAATACTCCAAATGGGGTCTGACCAGAGCCTTATACAGCCTCAGAAGTACATCTCCACTCTTGTATTCTAGCCCTCTCAACATGAATGCTAACATTGCATCTGCCTTCTTTTTTTTTTAAACATTTAGAGTACCCAATTATTTTTTTCCAATTCAGGGGCAATTTAGTGTGGCCAATCCACCTAATTTGCACATCTTTGGGTTGTGGGGGTGAAACCCACGCAGACATGGGGAGAATGTGCAAACTCCACACGGGCAGTGACCTGGGGCCGGGATTCGAACCCGGGTCCTCAGCGCCGCAGTCCCAGTGCTAACCATTGCGCCACATGCCGCCCAGCATCTGCCTTCCTAACTGCCCTTAAAAAGTCCAAGTAGACTATCCACATGAAAGCTCCGGTTGATGTATCTTGCAAACGGTACACACTGTACCACAGTGTCGGAAGTAGGTTTTGGAGGTGGTAACCGAGGTATCAATCAAGCGGGCTGTTATGTCCTGGATGATGCTGAACTTCTTCAGTGTTGATGGAGCTGCACTCATCCAGACAAGTGTAGAGTACTTTGTCACTGTCCTGATTTGTGCCTTATAGATGGTGAACAGGGTTTTAGGGAGTCAGGAGGAGAGTTACTTTCACAGAATTCCCAGCTCTGACTGCTCTTGTAGCCACTATATTTATATGGCTAGTCCAATTCAATTTCTGGATAATGATAACCCCCGGATGCTGATAGTAGGGCAATTCAGCCATGATCATGCCATCGAATGGCAAGTGGAGATGGTTAGATTCTCTCTTGTTGGAAATGGTCATTGCCTGGCACTTGTGTGGCACCAATGTTACTTGCCATGAATTAGAGCAAACCTGGATATTGTCCTGAATATTCACATCAACATTATGGCGACACAAGTAAGATATTACCATTGGAAAGGTGTGGAATTGCTTTCCCAATGTATTGATAAGAATTGGAACTTTTGAGTTGCTGTGCATAAAGTAGTGTCAACACTGACAAACTTAGAGGGAAGATGATGTACAAAAAAATGTTAATTGAATAAAGCAGATATGATGGCACGGTAGCACAGTGGTTAGCACCATTGCTTCATAGCGCCACCTGGGTTTGATTCCCGATTAGGGTAAGGGTCACTATCCCCCTCCCACTTCTCCTTATTCTTCATCACCTGTTTGCCTCCTTGCTCTCCCAGCCACCCACATACATGTCTCCGATCCTGCCCTCCCCTTCCACATCCAGAAGCAGCAGTCGCTCCAACACGGTATACCTCGGCAACGTGGGGAATACTTTCCAAACCTTCCGCACAAAGTCCTTTATCTGCAGGTACCGAAACTCACTTCCTCTCGGGAGCTCTACCCTCTCCTTCAGTTCCTCTACCCTGGCAAACCCCTAACCAAGTCCTTAACCTTAACCAGCCCCACTTCTCTCCATTTCCTATACACACCATCTATCCACCTGGCTCGAAACCGGTTTTCGTACAGTGGTACCAGCAGCGACATGCCTTCTATCCTAAAATGCCTCCTCAGCTGGTTCCAGACCATTATTGTGGACTGCACCACCGGGCTCTCCGTGTATTTCCTTGGCGCCATTGGCAATGCCTGCAACACCATAACCCCCAAGCTCAACCCCCGATAGAATTCTTCCTCCATCCTAATTCATTCTTCTCCCTCTCCTTCCCACCATCACCTCACAAAATTATAATGAACAATTAAGCACAGGAACAGGCCCTCCGGCCCTCCAAGCCTGTGCCAATCATGTGTCCTGTCCAGACCAATCGCCTGTATCCTTCTATCCCCTGTCTGTTCATGTGCCTATCCAGATAAGATTTAAAGGTTGCTAACATATCTGCCTCAACCACCTCACTTGGCAGTGCATTCCAGGCCACCACCGCCCTCGGTGTAAAAAAACTTCCCCCGCACATCTGCACTGAACCTTTACCCCCTCACCTTCAACTTGTGCCCCCTTGTAATTGCCATTTCCGCCCTGGGAAAAAGCCTCCAACTGTTCACCCCATCTATACCCTTAATAATTTTATAAACTTCTATCAAATCGCCCCTCAGCCTCAGTCTCTCTCGGGAGAACAATTAAAGTTTATTCAATCACTACTCATAGCTAATACCCTCCATACCAGGCAACATCCTGGTAAACCTTTTCTGTACTCTCTCCAAAGCCTCCACGTCCTTCAGTGACAGTGACCAGAATTGGACACAGTATTCCAAATGTGGCCTTACCAATGTTCTGTATAATTGTAACATAATCTGAGCTTCTATACTCGATACCTCTGTCATGATATGCAGACAATGATATACAGACAGGCAGCCAATGAACACAGAGAACAGGACATGACCAATGAGCAGGCAGGACACTCAGGGGTGGTATCTCACTATAAAAGGCACGAGGCACTCACACTCCGCCTCTTTCCACTGATGAACATCTAGAATGAGTCAGGGCGTATTTACAGTATCACACCTCCAGCACGTGGTTAAGAGCTAGTCTGGTTCAGTCAGAGTAACCACACTTAGGTTAGCAGAGAGTCGAACTCAGAGACCTGTGCTAACCGTAAGAAGTCTTACAACACCAGGTTAAAGTCCAACAGGTTTGTTTCAAACACTAGCTTTCGGAGCACTGCTACCTGTTGGACTTTAACCTGGTGTTGTAAGACTTCTTACTGTGCTCACCCCAGTCCAACGCCGGCATCTCCACATCATGTGCGAACTGTGTTACTGGTTCAATAAATCAGACTGAACTAACTTCAAGGTCTGGAGTATCTTTTGGTTAAAGCTGCATCCAGTTGCAGCCTGTGTTATCCCAATGTACATAACACGACAACCTCGTCCTATGAAGGCAAGCATGCCATATGTTTTCTTTACCACCATTTCCACCTGTGCTGCCACTTTTAAGGATCTGTGAACCTCCACACACAGGTCTGTGTCTCTATGCTCCTGATGGGTCTGCCATTTATTTTATAGCTCCCGCCCGAATTGGATCTCCCAAAATGCATCACCTCGCATTTGTCCGGGTTAAATTCCATCTGCCATTTCTCTGCCCAATTTTGCAGCCTATCTATATCCCGCTGTATTCTCTGACAATCTTCATCACTATCAGCAACTCCTGCAATCTTAGTATTGTATCCGCAAACTTGCTAATCAGACCCGCTACGTTTTCTTCCAAGTCATTTATATATATTACAAAGAGTAGAGGTCCCAGAACTGATCCCTGTGGAACACCACTAGTTACAGACCTCCATTCGGAAAAACACCCTTCCGCTGCTACCTTTGTCTTCTGTGGCCAAGCCAGTTCTGGATCCATCCAGCCCTGACCCCATATGATCTCATCTTCTGCACCAGCCTGCCATGAGGGACCTTATCAAATGCTTTACTAAAGTCCAAGTAGACAACATCCACAGCCTTTCCCTCATCAATAATTTTTGTCACCTCCTCAAAAAATTCAATCAAATTAGTGAGACACGACCTCCCTCATACAAAACCATGCTGTCTGTTGCTAATAAGACGATTCACTTCCAAATGTGCATAGGTCCTATCTCGGAGAATCTTTTCCAACAATTTCACTATCACTGCGTCAAGCTTACTGGCCTATAATTACCCGGATTATCCTTGCAACCCTTTTTAAATAACGGTCCAACATTGGCTATCCTCCAATCCTCTGGGATCTCACCTGTGGCCAATGAGGACACAAAAGATTTCTGTCAGAGGCCCAGCAATTTAATCTCTTGCCTCCCTCAGTAATCTGGGATAGATGCCATCTGGCCCTGGTGATTTGTCTACCTTAGTGCTTTTTAGCACACCTAACACTTCCTCCCGCGTAATAACGACCTGATCTAAAGTGTTTACACGTCCCTCTGAAACACCAATCAGCATGTCCCTCTCCTTTGTGAATACCGATGCAAAATACACATTAACCTACTTCCTCTGGTTCTATACATACTTTCCCTCCTTTGTCCTTGATTGGGCCAACTCTTTCTCTAGCTACCCTCTTGTTCCTAATATACGTATAAAATGCCTTGGGAATTCTCCTTAATCCAGTCTGCCAAGGACATTTCGTGACCCCTTTTGCCCTCCTAACTTCCTGTTTGAGCTCTTTTTTACTTTCCTTGTATTCCTCAAGTGCTTTATCTGTACTGCACATATGCATCTTTTTTCTTTTTGACAATATTCTCAATTTCCCTGGTCATCCATGGTTCCCAAATCCTGCCTTTCCTGACCTTCCTTTTTACCGGCACATGCCTGACCTGCACTCTTACAACTGCGACTTAAAAGACTCCCACATGCCAAGTGTGGATTTACCCTCAAACAGCCTCTCCCAAACAACAGCCTCCAAATTCTGCCTAATCTGTTTGTAGCTAGCCTTCCCCCAATTTAGCACCTAGGACAACACTCATCCTTTTCCATGAGTATCTGAAAGCTTAAGGATTGTGGTCACTGTCCGCCACATGTTCTCCCACTACAACGTTGATGACCTGGCTGGGCTCGTTCCCGAGTATTACGTCCAATATAGCCCCTTCTCTAGTCGGGCTATCCACATATTGTTCCAAAAAACCTTCTTGGACACACTTAAAATTCCTCACCATCCAGACCCCTAGCCCCATGGGATTTCCAGGCAACATGAGGAAAATTAAAGTCTCCCACTACAACAACCCTATTATTTCTACATCTATCCAGAATCTCCTTGCATTTCAGTTCCTCAACTTCCCATGGGTTGTTGGGAGGCCTGTAATACACCCCCATCATCGTGACTGCCCCTTTCCTGTTTCGGAGCTCTATCCACAGTGCCTCGTTACTTGATCTTTCCATGGTGTCCTCCCTCTGTACTGCTGTAATATTTTCCCTAACCAGTATTGCAACTCCCCCACCTCTTACCTTCCTTCCCGTCTCGCCTAAAACACCTATATCCTGGAATATTTAGCTGCCAGTCCTGTCCCTTTTTTAACCAAGTCTCCGTTACAGCAACCACATCCAAGTTCTGCCTGTGAATCATGGCTTTAAGTTCATCTGTCTGACCTGTATACTCCGTGCATTGAAGCAGATACTCCAGACTTCCAGTCCCACTGAGTTTGACCTCCCCCGGCCAACCCTTCCTCTTAGCCAGCCTGGTCCTGGTCCCATGCTTAACCCCAGTCTCTACACTTGCTGGCTCACTGTTCCGATTCCCACCCCCCTGCCAAATTAATTTAAACACACCCGAACCAGCCAGGATATTGGTGCCCCTCCAGTTCAGGTGTAGCCTGTCTTTCTTGTACAGTCCCCACCTTCCCTGGAAGACATCCGTGATCCAAAAAACTGAAGCCCTCCCTCCTGCACCTCACCTTCTCCATGTTCGTCACCCAATAATAGTGTAGCAGGTTCGACAACACCAACCTTCCCTTCTACCTCTGTCTCTGTAACAGGGGCCTCTTAATCCTTGGTACCTTCCCTGCCCATACAAAGTCTGAGATAATGATAACCAGTTTTTGAAAGAAGGCCTTCGGTACAAAGATCGGAAGGGTCTGGAATATGAACAGAATCCTCAGCAGAATGTTCATCTTCACCACTTGGACCCACCCTGCCAGAGTCAGGAGCAATATGTCCCACCAATACAGATCCTCCCTAAACTTCTCCACCAGCTTTGATAGATTCCATTTATGTAGCATCATCCATTCCCTCGCCACCTGAATCCCCAGCTATTTAAACCTGTCTCTGGCCACCTTGAATGGCAACCCCACGAGATTGGCTTGCCAACCCAACTTGTTCACAGGGAACACACACTTTTCCCTACATTTAGCTTATATCCCGAGTGCGCCCTAAACTTCCCCAACAGGCCCATGATCCTCTCCATGCTCTCCACCGGGTCCGACACATACAATAGTAGGTCGTTCACGTATCGTGCCACCCGATGCTCCCTTCAACCCCTTGTAATCCCTTGCCACTCTGTCGATCCCCTCAGTGCTATTGCCAGAGGCTCTATTGATAGAGCAAACAACAGCGGCAACAGCGGGCACCCCTGCCTTGGTCACCTGTGCAGTTTAAAGTTTCATAAGCTCATGTCGTTGGTCCGCACACTTGCCTTTGGTGTCACGTATAACAGGTGCACCCATGCCACAAACTTGAGCCCAAATCCAAACCTTCCCAGGATCTCAAACAGGTACCTCTGCTCCACCTGGTCAAATACCGCCTCTGCGTCCATGGACAACAGTACCTCCAGTACCTGAGCTCTGGACGGGGTCATGACCACATCTAACAGCCTCCTTGTATTCCTGGAAAGCTGCCTGCTCTTTAAGAAACCTGTCTGGTCCTCTGCAACCGCCCCCGGAAATCATCCATCCTTCCTGCCACCAACTTCGCCAACACTTTTGTATTTAACAGTGATATGGGCCTATATGATCCACATTCCTATGGGTCTTTCCCCTTCTTTGGTATTAATGTGATCATTGCCTGCATCATCATCATCTACGGCAGCTCCCCCTTCTCCAGCGCCTCATCAAACGCCCCCAAGAGATGTGGCACCAGATCCATCGCGAACCTCTTATAGAATTCTGCCGGGTAACCATCGGGCCCCAGGGCCTTCCCCGACTTCATACCCCTTATACTCTCCAATATCTCCCTGAGCCGCAAGGGCTCCTTTAGTGCCTGCCTATTGTTTTCCTCCAACTGTGGATCCAGTTCCTCCAAAAAATGTGCTATATCCCCCCCCGTACAGCTTCTTATAATAATCCCTAAACGCCTTGTTTATCTTCCCTGGCTCTGACACCATATCCCCAGCCCCAGTCCGTATCTTCAATATTTCCCTAGACGCGGCCTGCCTGTGTAGCTGATGCGCTAACCTCCCTGTATTCGTACTTCACCCCCTTTGCAGCTTTCCGACTGCCCTCCCCATCATTAACCCAACGAATTGCCTCTGCAATTTTTTCGTCCTTGCCAATCCCTCCGTGGTGGGCACACCGGAGTACTCCCCATCTACCACAACTATTTTGCTCATTAGCCGTTCATATACTTCCCTCCTTCCCCTATCCACATGTGCCTTGAATGCGATAATCTCCCCCCGGAACACCGCTTTTAGTGCTTCCCAAAATGTAGCTGCCGACACCTCCCTGTTTTGGTTCAATTCTGCACAATCTTTAATCACAACCCCCACTTTTATCGCAAAAACCCTCTATCTGCCAACAACCCTGAATCGAGCCTTCACCCCGGCCTCTGTTCCCATCCCGATCTAGGCGGAATCTGCAGCCAATGGGGCGCATGGTCCGAGATTACTATCCCCATGTACGCTGCCCTCTCCACCCCAAAACCTCCCGGCTCACCACAAAAAAGTTGATTCTTTAATACACCTTATAAACTTGAAAGGAATACTCCCTTCCCCCTGGGTTCTTGAAGTGCCATGGGTCCACCATACCCATCTTTTTCATAAACCCGCCCAGCTCCTTTGCCATCTGTATCTACCCATTGACCTGGGGCTTGATCTACGCTTGGCTTTAGGACACAATTAAAATCTCCTTCCATAATCAACTGGTGCGTGGCCACATCCGGGATCGCTGCCAGCAACCCCCAAATAAAACCAATATCTTCCCAATTCGGTGCATATACATTTACCAGTACCACCGGCGTCCCCTCTTAATACCCGACTCACCATCACATAGCTCCCACCCGGGTCCCTCACTTCCTTCGCGCTCACAAACCCCATTTTCTTGATCAACATGGCAGTGACCTCAGCCATTTTGGATGGCCCCCTAACAAAAGAGAAACCCCGGAATGCAGGGACACATCCACAAGGTAAGTATGGTTGATCCTGCAGGAGGGAGGTTGGGGTGGGGGTGGGGGGAGTAAACAAATCCCCCCCAAAATCAGAATAGTCATCTGAAACGTCAGAGGACTTAATGGCCCAGTGAAAAGATCCAGAGTCTTCGCCCATCTGAAAAAAGTATGAAAGCTGACATAGTCTTCCTCCAACAGAAGGACGGACTGCGGGAAAGGAAGGGTTGTGTGGAACAGACCTACCATTGCTGCTATGGGACAAGAGCTAGGGGGACAGCCATACTGTTAATAAGAGGACGATGTTTACTGCGACAAGGATGGTTATGGACCCAGGGGAATGGTAGTCATGGTCGAACCTCTAGTATAGTGAAAGAACTCGGCCCGGCTAATCATGGAGCAGATGGGGGGGCAGTGGATCCATGGCGGTTCACCCACCCAGGGGAGAAGGACTTCTCCTTCTTCTCCCAGGTACATAAGTATACACCCAGATTGACTTCTTTGTAATGGGAAAATCGGTGCTTTCGGGACAGCAAGAATGGAAACTCCGCAATCGTGAACTCCAACCACGGACATGGATGTGAGGTTGGAGACGGGCTGTGCCCAACGCCCCCCCATGGAGTTTGGATATGGCCTTCCTGGCCGACAAGGTTTGCTGCGAGAAAATATCACCGGCCATAGAGGAGTATATTACTAATAATTGGAACGCAGAGGTCTCACCCTCCACGCTTTAGAAGGCGCTGACGGCTGTAATCAGGTGAAATTATTGCTTACAAAGCACAAGAGATAGGAAAGAGAGGGTGACTAGGCAACAGCTCGTCGACTCCATACTGGAGGTAGACCGGCAATACTGTGACGCCCCGACTGTAGAGCTCCTGCTGGAGAGGAAGAAGCTACAAATGGACTTTGACCTGCTCTCCACGAGGAAAGCGGTGCACCAACTCCGCCAGGCATGGGGACCCTGTACGAGCATGGAGTCAAAGCCAGCCGCTGGTTGGCTCACCAGCCGAGAAAGCAGGCAGCCACGAGGGAAATAGCACAAATGGGAGAATGTGCAAACTCCACACAGCCAGTGACTCCGGCTGGGATCGAACACGGGTTCTCAGTGCAGTGAGGCAGCAGTGCTAACCATGCTCCCCCATCCACTCACCTTCCCCACGTCTTTCCCCACTGCACATGTGCAGTCTCTGCATATGCGCAAGTTCACCGTTCGCTATTTTACCCATTGCGAGATTTGGGGGAAACTGAACCCCATGAACGGTAGGACTTTACTGTAGTGTGGTTGCCTCTCAAGTACTCTCTGCAATGGCCAAGCAGTCACTCAGTTTAAAGGGTAATTAGAGATGGGCAATAAATGCTGGCCTTGCCAGGGATGTCCACATTCCATGAAAGAATACATTAAAAAAATTCCTTTGACCCTCTCGACAATCAAGACTTCATGTAACTCAGCCTTAAAAATATTCCATGACCTTCACTGCTCTCTGGGGAAGAGAATTCCAGAGAGTAATAATCTTCTGAGGAGAAAAACATTTATTCTACTCTCCATGAGCAACCCCTTATTCTAGTCTTTCCCATGAGGGGAAACATATTTTAGTCTTTCCCATGAGGGGAAACATTCTCTCAGTAACCACACTATCACGTCCCCTCAGGATCCGTGTGTTTCAATAAGATCATCTCTCATTCTTCTAAACTCCAATGGATATAGGCCCAACTATTCAACCTTTCCTGATAAGGTTACCCAAGATTCAATTGTGTAAACCCTTTCATGTAGTCATATCCTAAGTAAGGAGATCAAAACTGTACACAGTAATCCAAATGTGATCTCGCCTGGGCAACACGGTAGCATGGTGGTTAGCACAATTGCTTCACAGCTCCAGGGTCCCAGGTTCGATTCCCGGCTTGGTTCACTGTCTGGGTGGAGTCTGCACGTTCTCCCAGTGTGTGCGTGGGTTTCCTCCGGGTGCTCCGGTTTCCTCCCACAGTCCAAAGATGTGCAGGTTAGGTGGATTGATCATGCTAAATTGCCCTTCGTGTCCAAAATTGCCCTTCGTGTTGGGTGGGGCTACTGGGTTATGGGGATAGGGTGGAGGTGTGGGCTTGGGTAGGGTGCTCTTTCCAAGAGCCGGTGCAGACTCGATGGGCCGAATGGCCTCCTTCTGCACTGTAAATTCTATGATTCTATGTTCATATGACGCATCTCTGCATGACAGACACAAATTTGGAATTGTAAGAAAATGCTGAAAGTCAGTCAGCATTTGAAGAAAAAAATCCAATACAGGAGCATGGAAAGATTCATGGCACAGGAGGCAGCTATTTACTTCATTATCTCGGTGTCAGCTGAAAAATGAACTACCCAGTTTCTTTCCACCTTCCAGTTCTTAGTCCATAGCCATGTTGTCACTGTGGTGGATTCAAGATAGAGTCTTCAGGCCTTGGAAGTGAAGCTGTTAAACACAATCAGGCTGCGATGTTAGACTGCCAGATTGCCCTCGCAAGGCACCTAATTGTTCTCTTAAATAGACCCTGTTCAGCAACAAGGCTGCTTGTGAGGAAACACGAAAAACACTATGAATACACATTTCCTCCACCTTTAAATCAAAAATCACAATAAACGGTACAACATTATAAATTAGCAACATGAACATTCAATCAACAACAAGAGCCAATACATCAGAGGTTCCGGAGGTCGTTGCTCCATGTGGCTGTCAGTGAACCTCAGGTGTCTGCTTTTCAGTACTCGCTGCAACCTCGTCTTTGGCTTGGTGTAAACATTGTCACTAGTTATCTTAACCGGAGTCGATGTAATGATTGGAGGTTGACAGTGTTTGATTCACAATTAAAGGTGCCATTTTCCCCAATTGGTTTGGTTCGCCTCAGGGAAGGTCCAGGTCATCCCTTGGCATAGCTGGATTTGGACTCTGTTGGTTCTGCCTGTCAGATTAGTTTTTGTCGTCAAACATTGATCTGCATTCCTTTCTCTGACAGATTAGTTCTCGTCGTCAAACTTGATCTGCATTCCTTCCCCATATATCATTTTGGGTTTGTGCAGTGTTGCAGACAGGTCCTGTCTGTGCTAAGATGGTGGCAGGAATCCACTTTTCACTTGTGGTCTAATTTCTTGCCAGAATTACTTGACCCTGGCAAAAAAACACAACATTTTGCCTTGTTCTCCCACCATATTACCTGATCCTGCTGCATTTTCTTGATAATTGTCTTGGGTGGATTTAGCAAATCGAATGCTGTGCCTAGTTGACGTTTGACCATTTGCAAAGCCGACTGTGCAGTATTCCACTGTGAGATCCGGAATTGAATTGCAGTTTAGACGTGTAACCTTGTTCTCTGATTAACTTTAATGAATGTTTCAAAGAACAAAGAACAAAGGAAAGTACAGCACAGGAACAGGCCCTTCGGCCCCCCCAAACCTGCGCCGACCATGCTGCCCATCTAAACTAAAATCTTCTACACTTCCAGGGTCTGTATCCCTCTATTCCCATCCTATTCATGTATTTGTCAAGATGCCCTTTAAACGTCACTATCGTCCCTGCTTCCACCACCCCCTCCGGCAGCAAGTTCCAGGCACCCACTACCCTCTGCGTAAAACACTTGCCTCGTACATCTCCTCTAAACCTTGCCCCTCGCACCTGAAACCTATACCCCCTAGTAATTGACCCCTCTACCCTGGGAAAAAGCCTCTGACTATCCATCCTGTCTATGCCCCTCATAATTTTGTAAACCTCTATCAAGTCAACCCTCAACCTCTGACGTTCTAGTGAGAACAAACAGAGTTGATTCAACCTCTCCTCATAGCTAATGCCCTCCCCATACCAGGCAACATCCTGGTAAATCTCTTCTGCACCCTCTCCAAAGCCTCCACATCCTTCTGGTAGTGTGGCGACCAGAATTGAACACTATACTGCAAGTGTGGCCTAACTAAGGTTCTATACAGCTGCAACATGACTTGCCAATTTTTATACTCAATGCCCCGGCCAATGAAGGCAAGCATGCCGTATGTCTTCTTGACTACCTTCTCCACCTGTGTTGCCCCTTTCAGTGACCTGTGGACCTGTACTCCTAGATCTCTTTGACTTTCAATACTCTTGAGGGTTCTACCATTCACTGTATATTCCCTACATGCATTAGACTTTCCAAAATGCATTACCTCACATTTGTCCGGATTAAACTCCATCTGCCATTTTTCCGCCCAAGTCTCCAAACGATCTAAATCCTGCTGTATCCTCTGACAGTCCCCATCGCTATCCGCAATTCCACCAACCTTTGTGTCGTCCGCAAATCTACTAAACAGAACCGTTACATTTTCCTCCAAATCATTTATATATACTACGAACAGCAAAGGTCCCTGCACTGATCCCTGCGGAACACCACTAGTCATAGCCCTCCAATCAGAAAAGCACCCTTCCATTGCTACTCTACTCTCTGCCTTATGACCTAGCCAGTTCTGTATCCATCTTGCCAGCTCACCTCTGGTCCCCTGTGACATCACCTTTTGTGCCAGTCTGCCATGAGGGACCTTGTCAAAGGCCTTACTGAGGTCCATATAGGCAATATCCACTGCCCTACCTGCTTCATCGTTTGTACAAAACTTACTGCCAGCCCATTTGTGGCAGTGTGATGAGGACCGCTCCTCATTACATTCTGTTCTCTATCAAGCAGTTTATGAACTCCTGAGATACGAAATGCAGTCCATTATCCACCGAATCTGCTGAAGATTTCACCCAATTTCCAATGATGCTGACTTCATGATGGCAACTTCAGGCCATTTCAAGTGATCATCGACTAGAATGAGAAACACCAATGGTTTGGCGTAAACAACATGTACCCGTTGCCAGATGTTTCCCCTGGGTATAACAGGGTTAATGGCGGGGTTCCGCACTTTTGCGCAAGCCTAACACATTATGGCCTTCTCATCGATTTTGGCATCTAGCCACGGCCACCAAAAATATCGCCTGGCTATCTCCTTCATCCTTATACCACAGAGACCTTTGTGTAATTGGTTCAATATACGTTTTCTTAATAATGGTGGAATGATGATTCTCACTCCCCAGGGAACAGCCTGCCTTTATGGATAACTCAAGTCTTCGGGTGGAATATGGCTTTAACTCAGGGTTTGTTCCTGAAGTCTTGCCTTGAAACACCATGTCCATAACCACTAACAGTACTAGATCACTTCTGGTATGCTTCCTCACCTGCCCTGCAGTTACAGGAGTGAGTGCTATCTACGTGCTCGAAGTAGAAAACGTTTCCACACTAACTGCTTATCGGAGAACTATTTGATAAGGGTAGTTGGGAAGAGTCCATCTGTGTTCCCATGAAGGTTTGATTGATGATATTTGATCATGTATGTGTGTGCTGACAAGAGAAATGCCCACCTCTGCATTCTGTTCGCTGCCAGTGATAGAATCCCAGTATGAGATCCAAAGGTCGTTAGTGGATGATGGTCTGTCAATAAAATGAATTTCCTCCGATAAATAAATTGGTAGAACCGTTTTATTCCAAAAAGTTATTCCTAGGGCATCTTTTGCTATCTGCGCATAATTGTTTTTGGCCTTATTTAAGGTCCACGACAAGAAGGCTATCAGCTTCTCTCCACCTGTGGGCATTATGTGGGAAACCACTGCCCCAAGCAGAGATGAATCACATGCCAGTTGCAGGGGTAAATTTAGATCAAAGTGTGTCAGGGCTTCTGACTTGAATAGCACCTCTTTTGCTTGCATGAATGCTCTCTCACATTGTCAAATAAAAAATGGAAATGGGGGGGGGGGGGGGGGGGGGAAGTCACAGTAGTTTGATTTTAGAATAATTGCCAGATTAGGGGCAAATCTTCTTTAGTAAGCCTAAGAAAGACCAAAGTTGGTTGACATTTTGAAGTGCGGGAGCCTCGGTAATGGCTTTGACTTCCAAAGGCAACTTATGCAACGCCTTGGCGTCGATGACATGGCCCAGATATTCAGCTGATTATTGGAAAAATTCACATTTGTCATTCGGACTTTAAATCTAGATTCTTTTGATCTCTGGAGTATAGCATCTAGTTTGTGGAGATGTTCTTCCTCATTCTTCCCAATAACCATAATAATATCCAGGTAAAACTGGACTCTGTCTAATCTGCTTAATGTTTGGTCTGTAGCTCATTGGAACAATGCTGGCGCTGAAGTGATGCCAAATGGTAATCTTTTGTATTAAAATAATCCTTTTTGTGTGAAGAACATTGTGAATCCTGATCCACATTCATTTGAAGATATGCTTGACTGAGGTTGATTTTACTGAAGTGTTAGCCTCCATCCAACGCAGTGAATAGGTCATCAGGGGTAGAAAGTCCTGCTCTGCACACAGTACAGGATTAATTATGACTTTAAAATCACCACAAATGCATACAGACGTCTTTTTTTAATCACGGGTACAATCAATGTAGCCCAATCACTCAAGTTAACGGGTTCAAGGACTCCTGTTCTGACCAGCCCTTCTAAATCTGCCTCTACCTTGGGTTTGATTGCACGCGGCACTGACCTAGCCTTTAAGTATCTCGCCTGACCTTCTTCCTTGATCTTCAGCTTTACGGAGATATCCCTCGTTTCCCAGCTTACTGTTGAAGACAATGGCAGATTTCTTCAAGATTTTGGGTAGGTCTGATTTGGAATTGATCAGGAGATTTACCTTGACCCAATGTAATTCTGATCTTTTCCAGCCAAGTTCTTCCCATTAGTGTCAGGTAATTTATTTTGACTATGTACAAGGACAAATCTGCCGCCTGCCCATTTAATTGCACTGTTACATCAATATGGTCCCTCAACAGAACGCAGAGTGTAGGTTTTAACACGATATTTGAGGGTTGCAGAGGAATATATCAGAGCTTTTCTTAATAAAGAGTCTCTGGCACCAGAAAGGCAGCTGCCCAGAGTCCACTTCAATCTTCACCAGCTGACCATCCAGTAATGGAGTGTCCCAGGACGATTTGTTACACCAGCAATAGCTAGTACATTTAATGACAATTAATCTTCAGACTGCGAATCAAGTTCCTACTCATGTCCTTTTTGTACCATGTGGACACTTTTTCCTTGATTCAGCTTGCCACAATTCCTTTTTCTTTATAAGTTTAGAGTACCCAAATCATTTTTTCCAATTAAGGGGCAATTTAGCGTGGCCAATCCACCTACTCTGCACATCTTTGGGTTGTGGGGGCGAAACTAACGCAAACATGGGGAGAACGTGCAAACTCTATACGGACAGTGACCCAGAGCCGGGATCGAACCTGGGACCTCGGCGCCGTGAGGCAGCTGTGCTTTTTTTTTCAGTTAGAGTACCCAATTCATTTATTCCAATTAAGGGGCAATTTAGCGTGGCCAATCCACCTAGCATGCACATCTTTTGGGTTCTGGGGGCGAAACCCACGCAGACACGGGGAGAATGTGCAAACTCCACACGGACAGTGACTCAGAGCCGGGATCAAACCTGGGACCTTGGCACCGTGAGGCTGCAGGGCTAACACACTGCGGCACCGCGCTGCTCTTGAGGCAGCTGTGCTAACCACTGCGCCACCGTGCTGCCAAATTTCTGCACAAGATGCCTTCGCGACAACAATCTGCTGCTAAGTGCCCAGTTTCTGCATACCTATGGCAAGTGCGTGTCTGTTTGTGTTTGCGTTTCTTGTGAATTCTGCTCCTTCAACTTAACTGTTGAGCTTCTTTGGCTGCCAATTCCATGGATACAGCAACTCCCAAAGCTTTCTTTAAAGTTGCTTTTGGTTAACAGCCACTTTTGAATAGCTTTGCTCCTTGAACCACAGACTAATCTATAGTTTAACACATCCCAGACTCTGCAGCATTCAGCCAGTCTTCGCAGGGTAGCTACAAACTGGGTAATCGATTCACCTTCTTGGTTGCACAAATGAAACCTAAACCTCTCGGCCATTCTGGTGAACAGTACCCTCCAAAATTCTACGATCTTTTTGTATCTTTTATGTTTTGTGCCTAGCTTTTTGGCTATGCCAGACATCTAAGGGAGGTAAATGTCACCCCCCATTATGCCCAGGAATGTTGGAACTTTTATATCTGCTATCTTGAACGAAATAGTTGAATTGTTATGTTTACAAGCTCTATCACACCAAACAATCCCTCAGCGCCAATACCTCCTGCCATTTTTCTCTATGGAGTGACCTATGTGTGCACAATGTGCCACAAATTTGTAGCACTATCTTGCTTCCTTTCTCCCCAAAACAAAGCACAACCCGAGCTCATTCTGTTTCCCTTCACGTTTTTGAACACCCAGAATTCTAAATTTGTTGTTGCAGGGTACTTGCTACTCATAGCTACCGATTTTCTTTGGGTGGAACACATGGCGGGTTTCTCTCAAAAGGTAGTTTTCTTCAGATTTTCTGGTTTCTCTGCTGGCTGCAACCTTTGTTTGGCTCCCTTGTCGCGAGCCTTCATGTAGTGACAATTTCAATTATTTTTTCTTTCTTCAGATGCCTATGAACGCTGTTCGCCTACCTCATCACCAGTTTTTATATGGTAGACTCAAGGTCGAGTCTGTTGGCCTTGGAGATTCAACTAAAATGTAGAGCTTTATTTCGAAGATGTTAACACTACAGACTGCGATGTTAAGACTGCCCATTTGCCCACGCAAACATTGTCTTAAAGTGCCCCTGTCCAGCGCCAAGGCTGCTTGTGAGGAAACAAACATTATGAATACATGACAGTCACGGTACTTCAAATTCATATTCAATTATTTTGGAAATACAATGAGGATTTTTGCCTCTAATACCCTTTCAGGCAGCGAGTTCCAGTCCACCACCACCCTCGAGGTAAAAATAATGTTCTCCTCAGCCCATAATTTATTACGCATCAATTAAATCTCCCCTCAACCTCCTGAGTTCCAAAGATAACAGCAGCAAATCCCACGCAACCCTAGGGGATGACCCAATTAATCTTTCAGTGAGCCTCGTGGAGTACAAGCTCTCCTGCTGAGGGGTGGAGGCCCATCACTGGGCTAGTTAATTCAGTACCATAAGAGCCGACCCAGGTAGGAGCCGAGTGCAGATTGGGACTGTTTACTTGTAAATACACCATTTTTGACTCTCCTTTCCGGACTCCACCATGACTACCAAACAGTCTTTACTCATAGCTAAAATTCTCCAGTTCTGGCAACATCCTTCTTTTTAAAAAAATATGTTTATTCAAGTTTTTCAATAAATTTTTACAAAACACTCCAAAAAGGAAAGAAAATATACACAAGGAAAGTAAAAAGGGAGGCTATACGCCATCCCCTCCACCAACTTAACCCACTAAACACTAAACTATCTAACAAACTGAGAGAAAAAAATGGGACAAATACCCCTTTCAAAAATAAAAACAAACAACCCCCCCACCCCCGGGTTGCTGCTACTCTTGACCTCCACCTAACATTCCGCAAGAAAGTCTAGGAACGGTTGCCATCGCCTGGAGAACCCCTGCACAGACCCTCGCAAAGCAAACTTTATCCTCTCCAACTTGATGAACCCTGCCATGTCATTAATCCAAGCCTCCACGCTTGGGGGGTTTCACATCTCTCCACATTAACAGGATCCTCCTCCGGGCTACCAAGGACGCAAAGGCCAGGACTCCGGCCTCTTTCGGCTCCTGTACTCCCGGCTCCTCTGATACGCCGAATATTGCTATCCCCCAGCTCGGATTTACCCAAGTATCCAAGACTTTGGACATAGCCTTTGCAAAGCCCTTCCAGAACCCCTCTAGAGCTGGGCACGCCCAGAACATATGGGAGTGATTCTCTGGGGTCCCTGAGCACCTCACGCATCTGTCCTCCACCTCAAAAACCTTGCACATCCTCGCCCATGTCATATGTGCCCTGTGAACCACTTTGAACTGGATCAGGCTAAGTCTAGCGCAAGATGAGGAGGAGTTAACCTTACCCAGGGCCTCCGCCCACAAGCCCTCATCCAGTTCCTCACCCAGCTCCTCCTCCCACTCGCCCTTCAGCTCCTCCACCGAGGCTTCCTCTGCCTCCTGCAACTCCTGATAGATCGCCAAGACCCTGTCCTCTCCCACCCTTACACCCGAGGTCACCCAGTCCTGAATCCTCCGTGCGGGAAGCAGCAGAAATTCCCTTACTTGCCTTCTCACGAACGCCTTACCCTGCTTGTACCTAAAAGCGTTTCCGGGGGGTAACCCAAATTTCTCCTCCAGCACCCCCAGGCCAGCAGAAGCCCCATCAATAAATAGGTCCCCCATCCTTTTAATTCCCGCCCGATGCCAGCTCCGGAATCGCCATCTATCCTGCCCGGTGCAAACTTATGATCATTCCGTATTGGGGACCAAATTGAGGCCCCCAACTCACCCCTGTGCCGTCTCCACTGCCCCCAGATCCTCAGAGTCGCCGCCACCACCAGGCTTGTGGTGTACCGTGTCGGCGGCAGCGGTAAAGGTGCCGTCACCAACGCTCCCAAGCTAGTGCCCACGCATGACGCCGCCTCTAATCTTTTCCATGCCACCCCCTCTCCCTCCATTACCCATTTCCGAATCATTGCCACATTGGCTGCCCAGTAATAACTACACAGGTTCGGTAGCACCAGCCCACCCCTGTCCAGACTACGCTCCAGAAACAGCCTCTCGACCCTCAGGGTCTTACTTGCCCATACAAACCCCATAATGCTCCAGCTTACTCGCTTAAAAAAGGTATTGGGGATGAGGGTGGGCAGGCACTGGAACACAAACAGGAACGTAGGGAGGACTGTCATCTTAACGGACTGCACCCTGCCTGCAACACGTCCCATCTCCTAAAGTCTTCCTCCATCTGGTCTACCAACCGCGCCAAATTAAGCTTATGCAGGGCCCCCCAACTCCTGGCCACCTGGATACCCAAATACCGGAAACTCCTCTCCCCTCTCTTAAGCGGCAGCTCCTCCAGCCCCCTTTCCTGGTCCCTCGCATGCACCTCAAAGAGCTCATTTTTCCCCACGTTAAGCTTGTAGCCAGAGAAGTCCCCAAACTCCCTAAGGATCCGCATGACCTCTACCAACTCCTCCACTGGATCTGCGATGTACAAAAGCAGGTCATCAGCATACAACGAGACACGATGTTCCTCCTTCCCCTCCACGGACCAACCCCCTCCAGTTTCTAGATTCCCTCAACGCCATGGCCAACGGCTCAATTGCCAAAGCAAACAACAGAGGGGACAGGGGGTACCCCTGTCTCGTCCCACGGTACAACCTAAAATATTCTGATCTCCGCCGGTTCGTAGATATGCTCGCCACCGGGGCCGGATATAACAATTTGACCCACCCTACGAACCCCTCCCCGAACCCAAACCTACCAAACACTTCCCATAGGTACTCCCAGCCCACCCGATCAAAGGCCTTCTCCGCATCCATTGCCGCCACCACTTCTGCCTCCCCACCCTCCGAGGGCATCAAAATCACATTCAGGAGCCTCCACACATTTGCATTTAGCTGCCTGCCCTTCACGAACCCAGTCTGTTCCTCGTGATTCACTCCCGGGACACAATCCTCAATCCTTGTGACTGGGACCTTTGCCAGCAACTTGACATCTACATTAAGGAGCGAGATCGGCCTATACGAGCCACACTGCAGTGGGTCCTCGTCCCGCTTGAGGATCAGTGAGATCAGCGCCCGAGACATTGTCGGGGGGGAGAATCACCTCGTTGAAGGGTTTTTTTTTGGAAAATATATTTATTCAAATTTTTCAACAACCACCCCCCACCCCCGCAAACAAGAAAAAACAAAACACAACAAGCAGAAATCATACATTGGATTTCCCTCATATACAATAACCCCCCCCCCTAAACAGTAAAAACACAAATAGGGAAACCCCCCACTTAACCCAAACGCCACCCCAAAAGAAACCGCCCCACCCACCCCTCCCCCCCCGGCCCCTGGGCTGCTGCTGACCACCTCCTAACGCTCTGCGAGATAGTGTAGGAACGATTGCCACCGCCTGAAAAACCCTTGCAAGGCAAACTTTATCCTCTCCAGCTTGATGAACCCTGCCATGTCATTGATCCACGCTTCCACACTAGGGTGCTTTGCATCTTTCCACAGTAACAAAATCCTCCGCCAGGCTACCAGTGACGCAAAGGCCAGAATACCGGCCTCTTTCGCCTCCTGCACTCCCGGCTCATCCGATACCCCAAATAATGCTAATCCCCAGCTCGGCTTGACCCGGGCGTTCACCACCTTGGACATAGTCCTTGCAAAAGCCATCCAGTGCCGGGCACGACCAGAACATATGGATGTGATTTGCAGGGCTCCCCGAGCACCTCCCACATCTGTCCTCCACCCCAAAGAACCTACTCAACCTTGCCCCGGTCATATGCGCTCTGTGAGTAACTTTAAACTGTATTAGGCTGAGCCTGGCGCAAGAGGAGGAAGAATTAACCCTACTCAGGGCATCAGCCCACAGACCCTCATCTATCTCCTCCCCAAGCTCCTCCTCTCACTTGCCCTTTAACTCCTCCACCAAGGCCTCCTCCTCTTCCTGCAGCTCCTGGTAAATCGCCAAAACCTTGCCTTCTCCAACCCATACACGCGAAATCACCCTGTCCTGAATCCTACGTGCCAGAAGCAGCGGGAATTCCCTCACCTGCCGCCTCACAAACGCCCTCACTTGCATGAACCTGAAAGCGTTTCCCGAGGGTAGCCCAAACTTCTCCTCCAGCGCCCCATGGCTCGCAAATGTCCCAGCGATGAACAGGTCCCCCATTCTTCTAATCCCTGCCTGATGCCAGCTCCGAAACGCCCCATCCGTCTTTCCCGGGACGAACCGATGATTCTCCCGAATCGGGGACCAAACCGAGTCTCCCACCTCGCCTGTGTCACCTCCACTGCCCCCAGATCCTCAGCGTCGCTGCCACCACCAGACTCATGGTGTACCTTGTCGGCGAGAGCGGCACTGGTGCCGTCTCCAGCGCCCTCAGGCTCGTGCCCACACAGGACTCCATCTCTAGCTGAAGGTTCTTAACAGCAGCGGATCTAGCAGATCCACAAACTTCCTGTAGAATTCGACCAAGACCGCCTGCATACTCCCCAACCCCGTAACCATCGCCCCCATCCCAATCAGGGCCCCCAGGCCTTCCACTTGCCCCTCCTCCACTCTCGGGAACCTCAACTGGTCCAGGAACCGCCGCATCCCCCCCCCCCCCCCTTCGGGGGTTCTGACTTATAAAGGTTCCCATAAAAATCCCTGAATACCTTGTTTATTTTAGCCAAACTTCGCACCGTGTTCCCCGCTCTGTCCCCGATTCCACCAATTTCCCTCGCCGCCTCCCTCTTGCGTAGCTGATGCGCCAGCATCCGGCTCGCCTTCTCCCCATATTCGTATACTGCCCCCTGCACCTTCCTCCACTGGGTCTCAGCTTTCCCCGTAGTCACCAAGTCAAATTCCTTTTGGAGGCTCCGTCGCTCCTTCAGCAGCCTCTCTTCAGGGGAATCCACATACCTCCTATCCACCCTTAATATCTCCCCCACCAACCTCTCCCTCTCCATCCCCTCTCTCTTCTCCCTCTGAGCCCTAATTGAGATTAACTCACCCTTAACCACCGCTTTCAGAGCCTCCCAAACCACACCAACCGGTACTTCCCCATTATCATTGGCCTCTATGTATCTCTGAATGCACCCCCGGACCCGCCCACAAACCTCCTCACCTACCAACAGATCCACATCCAAGTGCCACAACGGGTGCTGGTCCCTTTCCTCCCCCAACTCCAGCTCCACCCAGTGCGGGGCGTGGTCCGAAATCGCTATGGGCGAATATTCCGTTCCCTCCACTCTTGGAATCAGTGCCCTGCTCACCACAAAGAAGTCTATCCGTGAACAGGCCTTATGCACGTGGGAGAAAAAAAAAAAGAGAACTCTCTGGCCGCTGGCCTAGCAAGCCTTCACGGATCCACTCCCCCCATCTAATCCATAAACCCCCTGAGAACCTTGGCCGCAGCTGGCCTCTCGCCCGACCTCGACCGGTCCAGCACCAGGTCTAGTACCGTATTAAAGTCCCCCCATTATCAGGCTCCCCGCTTCCAGATCCGGGATCCGACACAGCATGCGCTTCATGAACCCTGCATCATCTCAATTTGGGGCATACACATTCACCAGCACCACCCAGGTTCCCTGCAGCCTACCACTCACCATCACATATCGACCCCAATTATCAGCCACAATGTCCAGAGCCTCGAACGACACCCGTTTACTCACCAGGATTGCAACCCCTCTATTCTTCGCATCCAGTCCCGAATTAAAGACCTGCCCCACCCATCCCTTTCTCAGCCTGATCTGATCCACCACCTTCAAGTGCGCCTCCTGCAACATAGCAACGTCTGCCCTCTGTCCCTTTAAGTGCGTAAACACCCGGGCCCTCTTGACCGGCCTGTTCAGGCCCCTCACGTTCCATGTGATCAGTCGGATCGGGGGACTGACTTACCCCCCCCCCCCCACCGACTAGCCATCTCCTTTCTTAGGCCAGCCACGTGCCCACGCCTCCCACACTCTCCAGTCCCCAAGGTGGAGGACCCCCACCCCGACTCTCCCTCTTACCTCCAGCTCGTCGATCAATGCAGCAGCAACCCAGTTCCCCCCCGCCCCCCTCACCTAGAAAACTGCCTAGCCTCCTTGCTCCCCCCATTGCACTCCCGTAAGTCAGCTGACTCCTGCTGACCCCAGCCGCTCCCACCTCTGCCAACGATCCCCCGTTTAGCTTCCCCGTCAAAGTCCCCCCTCCCCCTTCAAATCGATACGGACACCCCTCCGGCACCGCCCCTCCTGTCGGGCCACGCATCCCCCTTCTTTAGCACGGGAAAAAGCCCGCGATTTTCTACCTGGGCCGGCCCCGTCCCCTGTGGCGCAGCTCCTTCCTCCTGCAGCCTCTCCCCAATTCCCACCAACCCAGGGTCTCCTGGCCCCCCCTCTCCCCTTCGAACGCGAGGAGTGGCCCCCTCCAAAACAGTACCCCCTCCAAAACAGTACCCATGCCCATTAAAACACACATATCACATCCAATCACACCTTCCCACTCCCCAGCTTTCCCAAAACCCACAGCAAACCATTGGTTCGAGTCCAATTTTTTGTTCTGAATAAAGGTCCACGTATCGAAATAATGGCGTATCGAAATAATGGTGGCGGTCCTGAAAAGTGACCCACAATCGCGCTGGCTGCAACAGCCCGAACTTCACTCCCTTTCGGTGGAGAACCGCCTTGGCCCGGTTGAATCCTGCCCTCTTCTTAGCCAGCTCTGCACTCCAGTCTTGGTAGATGCGGATCTCCCTATTCTCCCACCTGCTACTCTGTTCCTTCTTCGCCCATCTCAGGACGCACTCTCTGTCCATAAAGCGGTGAAACCTCACCACTATGGCCCTTGGCGGCTCATTTGCCTTAGGCCTCCTAGCCAGGACTCTGTGAGCACAATCCAGTTCGAGGGGCCTCGGGAAGGCTCCCGCGCCCATTAGCGTATTCAGCATCATAGCTGCATATGCCCCGATGTCGGACCCCTCCACACCTTCTGGCAGACCCAGAATCTGGAGATTCTTCCTCCTTGACCTGTTCTACAGGTCCTCAAACTTTTCCTGCCACTTTTTGTGCAGCGCCTCGTCGCCTCCACTTTCACCGCCAGGCCCAGGATCTCGTCCTCGTTTTCCGAGGCTTTCTGCTGCACCTCTCTAATCGCCGCCCCTTGAGCCTTCTGGGGCCAGCATCTCTGCTTTCAGCTCCACAAAGCAGCTTTTCAGGTACTCCTGCTGCTCCCACGACCACTGCGTCCACACTGCCTGGTCTCCGCACACCACCATCTTACTTTTTCACACCTGTTTTCCTCTCTTCGCCAAGATCCCTTTTCTGACCGCTCCACTCCTGGTCCACTCCATGCAATGCGGGGGGAACCTTACTGCTGCCTTCCCACATCGGGAATCGTCGTCCAAGTGCCGCTGGGGCTCCTCAAAAGGGCCCAAAAGTCTGTTCACGGTGGGAGCTGCCGAACGTGACGGAAGTCCGGCAACATCCTTTCGAATGTCTTCTATACCCTCTCGGGTAAGATCACATCCTTCCTGTAATGTGGTGACGAGAACTGTACATTACAATCGAAGTAGTGTTTTATACAGTTCTAGCATAACCTCCCCTCTTATACTCTAGACCTCCGCCAATAAAGAAAAGCATCCTACTTGACTAACTTATCTGCCCGTTTGGCCACTTTTAGGGTTCAGTACATATACATTCCATGGTGCCTTGGCTAGTATACCTTTCTCAATCTTTCCATTTATTCTGTATTCCCTTGCCTTGTTTGTCCTCCTCAAAAGAAAGGGGATACTTCATTGGCTTATAATGTTTTTTTTTAAATTAGATGGGCGATGTGCACACAATGAGATGGATCTCATGTGTGATGAACTTCTATTTGCATGTGTCAGCACAGCGACAGCCCCCATTTTGTAAAATAAATTTAGAGTACCCGATTATTATTTTTTTTTCCAATTAAGGGGCAATTTAGCATGGCCAATCCACCTAAACGGCACATCTTTGGGTTGTGGGGGTGAAACCCACACAGACACGGGGAGAATGTGTAAACTCCACACGGGCAGTGACCCAGGGCCGGATTCGAACCTGGGTCCTCAGTGCCGTAGGCAGCCTGCAGAGATAATTTGTTTTTTTAGCTTGGAGAGATGAGGTCATTGCTGGGTGGAGCCAAGGAATGCAGAGACAGTTATGTTTTGGAGAAGGTTTTGGGAGGGAGGGAGAGGAGCCGAATTTTGATCTGCATAACCCCGAGCCCACAATTATCTCATAATAGGACGGTTCTAGAAGAGTAATAATATGTAAATCAGAACAGTCTTGTCAAGGGACCAGGAAGAAGCAGACACAAGCCAGGCGAACCAGCCTTTTGAAGATATTCAGCCAGAGTCTGAAAGGGTTTTAACAGAGCCAAATCTATTTTATAAAGCAAGTAATCGCATGCCCTGCTGATTTTAGGATAGATTGAAGAGCTGTATGTTTGTTTTCTTGCTGTTTAATTGGAAACTGAGTAGTGCTTAAGGGGCAATTGTAAACTGTTTTTTGCAGGCAAAGTTAAAAATGTTAATATTGTAGTCATAATAAAGTTTTGTTTTAGAAATAAGAAAGCCCTATTTTTTCATGCAATCATTCCTGGAGCTAATCATTCTTTCCACACCGTCTTACAAATAAGCCAAAATATTTTGTCCAGTATCCAAGCTGTTGGGGTGCGGTCTGCGATGCCCCCTTGCCCCACATTACCTCCTTGCGGTCTGGGATGCCTTCTTGCCCCACACCTGACCAAGGGTAGCCCCCCCCCCCCCCTCAAAACTATATAACCAATTTTCACTTTCCATCGGATGTTCGTGGACTTTGGCAGCTGATCTTCCTATTATAATAAATTTAAAATTTGCGTCTCACCAGCCAGCGTGGCAAAACAAAAAGAGAACCAAACCATCATTGCGAAAACTGCCCTGGACCTGAAAGGCCACGGTTGAAAGGCTCCAATCTCTGCCGAGCAAACGTGCTGCGACACCACATTCCCCCCCCACCCACCCACGAGACATTTCTTAATCTCCAACCCGTGAAACATAAACCGGTCGGCCGAAATAAACGGGGTCACCGAAAACTCACAAATGTTCAGGTAGGTACCACCCGCGGAGGAGGGGGGGGGGGGGGGGGGCAGTGGGCTGATTTTGCCGTTTAGGCCGAGGAGAGCGAGGTGGGCTTCAACTTTGGAAACTTGTGGTCGTCGCAACGAGTTAGTCAAGCGAGCCGCTCAGACCCACCCCACCCCACACAAAAACACCCCACACGATATACTGACCTCGGAGTCTGTCACAAGCAGCTGATGATAATCCTTACTGGGCGCTGGGGCTTGCGCTCGGATTTCGAAAAGTGTGCCTTTTATTAAAGACGCCATTTTGGACGCTTCTCATTGCCAGAGCAACGGCGTCGAATGTAAACACCAGCGGCCACGACTAGTTTTACCTTGCACCGAGCCCCCCCCCCCGCAACGCAAAACTCGACATGGACACCCGCTTAAATTATTTTTCCTCAAAAAAAAACCCGACGCTGCTCGGCCTGAAACGGTTTGAAATAACGGGAGCCGAAATAAAATAATCGTCGAGGGGAGGGGAGAAGAGCCGGGGGGGGGGGCGGGGGAGGGGGGGGGGGGGGGGGCGCGGGGGAGGGGAGGGGAGGGGAGGGGAGAAGAGCCGGGGGCGGGGGGGGAGGGGCGGGGCGGGGGGGAGGGGCGAGGGGCGGTGCTAGACCCACCGTGCCCGGGACTAGAGGGGTCGTGACCCCGCGGAGCGAGACGGTCGAGGGTGAAGAGGAGGAGGAAGGAAGGAAGGGGAGTTGATTAATTGTAAATACAGCGGATTATGTGGTTTTTTTTTTAAAAGAAGAAAATATGTCTATGTCAAAAAAAAAGGGAGAGAATTCCATATCGGGCGATTCGAAAGAAAGGGGGAAGGACGTTTTGGATTGGTGTGTGTGTGTGTGTGGGGGGGGGGGGTACATCAGAATAAATCAGAAGGAGAAAAGCCATACTTTTAAATTATCTATTTTGTTTGTTTGCTGGTCACCACATTTTTTGGGGGGGGGCGAAGGGAGTGAGAGGGCTTCGTTTACCCCTCCCCCCAATCCCCATTGACTCTGAAGGGATGGATCTGGAAATAGTCCCGGGAAAGGATACATGACGATGCGCAGGGTGAGACGGTGAAGCTGTGGAGGCCGAGAGTTAGTAAAGAGAGAGGGAGAGGGGGAAGAGAGGGAGAGCTGGTGGCAGGACAGGCTGTAGAATTGGCACAAACTAGGTAATAACATTTATTTAAAACAACAGCAACAAAGGAAAAATGAGGGGAGGAGGCAAGACACTTGTTTATTCTTCATCTCTTGCTTCTTTCAAAGAAAAAAGGCCAAGCAGGGTTTTTTTTTTTGGGGGGGAGCTTTCTTTAATTTTTTTTTTTGCATTGTTGCCCACCTCACCAGAATGATTTCAGCCTTGTGTACCTCGTTTGGTGCTGGGTTTACTCTTTCCCCCCCCCCCCCAAACTTCTCCAGCCAACCCTTTTTGATATTTCAAAAATATTCTGAGGGGGAAAAAAGCAAGCAATGGAGGAGCGAAAGAGAGGAATATGTGTGTGAATGTTAGATGGGTCAATTTGGGGTTTCTTTCCTTTTTTATTTCTCTTTTAAACCAGTGATCCGCTGCGGGGCTCCTTTTGGCCTTTCCTCTCTCTTTCCTCCCCACCCCACGGGCGTCCTCAGTTCTTTTCCTGTTTGTGGTGATGGGTGGGAAATAGAGAGAGAGAGAAAGAAAGAGGAGAGGCCCTTTCAGCCCGAGCTCTGGGCTCAGCCTTGCATTCGATTTTGCCATGTAAGGGCCAGGGAGCAAAATGGCTTTGGACATCTATCTTTTACTCAAGTTGTCCCTGACAGCATTTTCCACGGTTCACAAACCGAGTTTGGGCTCTTCCTCCTTGTTTTGTTTTTGGGGAGGAGGGAAGGGGGTGGGGAGAATGCTGGAAGAAGAATTAAAAAAAAAAAATCCCTCCTCCTCTTACCCCCCCCCCCCCCCCCCCAATCTTTCCCAGCAGCACTTGGTGTTTGACGTTCACACATCCGGCGACAGCTGTAACTCCGACAGCGGGGATTGATGCTGGGACACAGGCCTGGACGCCCATTCCCCACCAGCCTTTCTCCCCCCTCCCTCACCCTTTAAGGGAGTGTTTTGCTTGGTGTGATCAGGAAAAGAGACCGCTGAGCTTGAACTTTTACAGTAAATGTAGTTGCTCCCTTCCCTCTCTCCTTTGGTGATTGTTGGGTTTAATCCCACTGCGAGGTAGGCCGCTTGTAACCATAATGAAAGCTCTAAAAATAAAGACCTGTTGTCTGGGCCTGCTCAGCAATATTTTCCATGATCCCAGACGGATGTGCAATATTACCCCATTTTGCGGGTAGTAATTTGTTTTCTTGCGTTTTTATTTAAGGCGTACTACTTTTGATGTTTTAATTTAAAATCGACTTGGACACTCTACAGCCAGCAATGTTTTGGTGGTATATATATTTATCTCGTTCCGAAAATTTAGTGAACAACAGTTCTGTTCGCATTGTCACCGTCCAAAGCGGTGCAATCCTGCGGCAGCAGTGTTGTGTAGGCCGCAAAAGTAAACCGGAATGGCCAACGCACCACGTATCTCCGTGATACCCATTGTCTGTCTTAAATTCGACAAAGACGGCAACATATTCAACTGACGTATCTAAACTTTTGTGTGCGGAGAAAGCCGAAAGTTCGGTGTCTCATCTGTTTAACGTCTAACGCAAACTGAAGGGCTCTAATTTCCCTTAATTTTATGAAGCAAACCGAGTTTAATTTAGCTTCGGGAGGAAGCCTGGGTGTTCTGCCAAGAATAGTCGTCATCAAATAACTATTGGTTATGGGTGCCTTGCACAATCAGATATGCATGAAGTGGGCAACTTCTTGCATTTCTGTTGTACCCAAACTGCAACGTTTCTCAATTTATTACAAGAGGAAGGCTGCCGTTTCATGGACATGGATACATTATTTTTTCTTAACTGCTAGATTTCAAATTAATTATTTTGTCTACTTGAGTAACTGTGCCCTGAAAGCATACCGGCAAACGATTTCCTCCTTGTTCTAACTACTTTTCATTGTCTGGGGGCAAGAACCAATTTGGGCCCCTTGAATGTAAAGTCTGCAGATTCAGATATTTTCTTGATTTATCAATTGGTGGCAATGTGGCAGATGTTGAATATTAATATTTGATTTTTGTTTCAAATTCAAGGACCTTGAAAAGATATGGCAATTCCATGGGGTTTACAAGTTCTCTGGTACCTCATCCTTGTTGGACACTGGATGGTGGTTTGCTTTAAATTTCAGTAGCTGGAATGACTTACTGTTTTTTAAAAAACGGAAAATAAATCCAGGGTCCATCCATTTTAGGGAGTTTCTCACTTGTTTATAATAGCACAAATTATTTTGAAAATTAAATTGATGGAAATCCTTTGTTCAAAGTAAACAAGCTTTTGAAAAATATGGAAAAATGTACCGCTTCATTGGACTTTTTTGTAATTTGAAAGTTCAGAATCGCTGATGAAGGTAACCAGTTTTGTCCCATGTTATAAGGTTCTAGAATGGACATACCAATGATTGTGTCCTATTACGACAAAGGCTAGGTTTGTGGTTTGCTTTAACATGTTTACAACTTATGCAGTGAAAACACAGATGGGTGCGCATGGGTAGATCCCAACCTCCTGGATCAGCAAGAGAGTAACCTGGCTTATTATTCAGGTTGGACAACTGATCCTTTAGAGATGCAAAGAAATTTTGGATGAAGTTAAAATTGCACAAGTACATGAATCCTAAATTGGAATGGTACCACAAAGAATTCATCAACAAATTCTTGCCTTAGTTAATGATCTAAAATCAAAAGTTGTGACTTGATTTTGTTTTCAGCTAGAATGAAGTTGTCAAACATATTTCCTTGGGTTTGGGAAATAGTTCATAACGCTTGGACTTGAGACATTCTTGCCTCTGCTATTGATGGAGAAGGAGGAGATCAGTTATACTACATTGTTCAGAAAAAGTCAGAACGTGTATTTCATTATTTAATGTTTAATTCTGAGCATGCTTCAAGTATTTCTGATTTATTTTTCTCACACCAAGACCAACTGCCAACCAGTTCAGAAATGTTAAAATGACTGCAACTCTTTTTTTCTGTGCTTACAGGTCAGTTTTCACGTGATGTTTCTGCCCAGGGAGCAATGAGGGTCAAATAAGCTGGCACTGATGTCCTCGCTCAATTTGTAAGTAAACGGGTCTAAGATTTGTATTGACAGCTTGGGCGCATGTTAAAATCGATGCTGAAGGGGAAATTTTGCTAAAATTGAGAATGGAAATATACAATGAACTCTCAAATATTGGTTATGTTTTATTGGTCCCCAGTTTGTTTAATAATGGGTGACATGGAGGGAAAGAACTTGGTGAATCAAACAGTGTCTTGGTAGAGCATAAAGCAAAGATTCGTAGTGACTATTGTTGTTTTGATCATGCTCTGCTTCCTTGGGTTTTAGATTGGTTTCTCAAGACTCAAATTCTGTCCCTCACAATAGCCCCAATTAATGGGAATGAACATGTTAATCTTGTGACATTTATTGGAGTGGTATTGTAATATATTAACACACCTTTAGAACTTTATGAAGAGAACTATGTGGAAACATTTCAGAAACACTTGTGCTTCTAATTATTTTTCAAAATCCTATGTGGCAGCTTTCAAATGAACAATAATCAAGGGCACACGTGTGTTCACTAGGTAGGATAACCTGCTCTGAATGGGGAACTGAAGGCAAGTTTTTAGATGCTTTTGGTCCAGAGTTTTTGAATATGTACTATAACGTATAGTTGAAGGAAAAACCAAGGCCTAGACATCTGCTTATGCATCTTGTGCCAAAATAAAAGCACAACTAAGCTTCTCATTGCATTGGAGCCGTTTTGTCATTGTTGTGCAAAGCCTGGAAACTGTTTCCAGTGGAAAAAGAATGGGAAAGTGAATATAGTTGAGGCTGGAATTGTGGTCGTCGGACTGATATGGAAATAGACTAACTGATCTTTGAAGACTTGCTGAGCAAAATTAGATCCTTTGTATTTTGACTGTATACAGAATCTGGCGTGCAAGATACTATGAATATTTCTATAAAAAGGACTTTCATTTCAGATGCATGAAACATAGATAACTGTATCTTGTTGAAAAATATCTTGTTAAATATGACATGACTTGGTTTCTGAATTGCCTGTCTATAGCCTTTTTTTGGTCCTCTGGGCATACTAAAATACGTCATAGCCAATTATTCCTTTTTCTTGAAATGCCATCACTCTTGAATATGAAATCTAGTTATGTATAGCAAGATTTCCTGTAGTTTGTAATTTAAAAGGTTAACTTTTGTTTGTGGGTGAAGATTGTGCAGGACACCAGGAGAATGCTAGTCAACTTTGAGAAAGTGCTGTAGGACCTTCTATGTCCATCCAAAGATGCAAATAGGACCTAGGTTTTACACTGAAAGACATTGCAGCGTTGCATCATTGCTGCATTTAGACACCAGCATAAATTTACCAGCATAATATCTGAAGTGTGATTTGAGCTTAACATTCCTCTCTCTTCTGAGGTGCGATTGTGACTGTTGAGGCAAGCAATAAGTCCTGAATAGGTGATCACAACTATGTCAGAGTCCAGTATAACACACGTAGCTATGCTTTTGCTTTTGAAACTGTGTTCCTAGTTAAATTATTTTGATGGCATCTAGCCACCAAGTGAGTTGTGTACTTGTGTCACTTGTACCCCCTTTTTCAGATGGTGGGTAATGGATGGAAATTCATGTTGCACAATGGATGCTCCTAGGTTTAGTTGTTGACCTCTAAATATCTTGACCTCACATTATGGTTTTCACAATTGTATAATATATGATGGGGGCACATAAACCTTAAACAGAGGTTTTTGGAGAGCAAGATATTATGTATATTTGTATAAAAAGGACTTGCATTTCAGATGCATGAAACATAGATAACTGAATATCTTGTTGAAAAATATCTAGTTAAATATGACAACTTGGTTTCTGAATTGATTTTTGAAACGGCTTAAAGGGTAAGCTCAATAGATGTAATACCTTGTTCCACAGCTGAATTTGAGGAGGAGAGTCAAGTGAATGTGTAAATCTCTCATTCTACTATTCAACTTTGACAAAGGAAGTAAAGTAGTTATTCCTAGAAACAACATTGATTACCCCAGTTTTGAAGAACACGTTCTGGCTACACGTTATGATGACCTTTCAATGTGTCTTTACTTTGAACAGTGGTTGGTGAACTTGTCCTAAAAGAAGTCACAAGTCTCTGCAACTCTTAATTGAAAGGATGTACACATCAGATCTATTTCTTTGCAGTGTTTAATATTCCTATTCATAAAAATACATTCCATCAGGCATTTGGAGTTTTAAATTTAGACTAAGAATCAGTTTGATCAAAGAAATCTGTTGCAATATTTCACAATAGTATTTATGTTTTAAAAAAATATTTTTATTCTCCATTTTCACATTTTCTTCTAAATTAACAAATACATTGTCAATCCCCTTAGCAACAACAATCCCATCCTCCCACCAAACCCCCAACCAACAGCCTGCATGTTAACATGAACAAAAAACAAAGAAGGTATCCGGAAACACCCATAGTCACCATTAACCCATGTAGTCCCCCTCCCTGCCATCCTCCTAACACTTCCCCCCCCCCCCCCCCCCCCCCCCCCCCCCCCCATGTTCGATGTAATCCAAATCTTGAAAGTGCATAATGAATAACCCCCATGAATTGTCCCTTCCATCCTTCCCCTCAGTTCAAACTTAACCTTCTCAAGAGTTAGGAATTCCAGCAGGTCTCCACGCCAGGGCACAGGGTGGAGAGGTTGCTCTCCACCCCAACAGGATCAGTCTTCGGGCGATCAACGAGGCAAAGGCAATAATGTCTGCTTCTGCACCCGTTTCCAACCCAGGCTGGTCCGATACCACGAATATGGCCTCCCGGGGGCCCGGGTCCAGTTTTACGTGCACCACTTTAGAAACTACTCTTAAAAACCTCCTTCCAGTAATCCTCCAGCTTTGAACAGGACCAGAACATATGAATGGGGTTTGCACACATCTTCTACCCCTTCAAAGAGCCGGCTCATCCTCGCCCTTGTGAGGTGCGCTCTATATCCCACCTTCAGCTGCATCAGCCCCAGCCTCATGTAGGAGATGGAGGCATTCACTCTCCAGAGCACCTCCCACCAGGACCCCTCGTCCATATTCTCTCCCAACTCTTCTACTTTGATCCCTTCCAGTGGTGCCTCCTCCTCTCCCAAAATAGTCCCATAAACTGCCGACACCAGCCCCTTCTCCAGTCCCCCTGTAGTCAGAACCTCCAGCAATGTGAAGGCCGGCTCCATCGGGAAGCTCTATATCTTTCCTAGCAAAGTCCCGAACCTGCATGTATCTAAACATTTCCCCCTGCTCCAGCTCATATTTCGTCCCCAGCTCCTTCAATCCTGCAAACCACCCCCAAAAAACATATTTTAGTGTCCTAATTCCCTTCTCCTCCCATGTCTGAAACTTTCCATCCCACTTCCCTGTTTCAAATCTGTGGTTCCCCCGAATCGCCATTTCCCTCGACACTGCCTCCAAATTCTCAAGGAAGCTTTCGCTACCGGACTCTGAGTATTTCCCCGGGGCCATCTGGAGTGGCGCTGTTGATGGCGCCTTCAGTCCTGACCCCCTACACAAATTCTCCTTCATTGTGACCCACCGGCATTCAACCCCTCTGACCCAGCTCCGCAGCTTCTCCAGATTCGCTGCCCAGTAGTAATAAATCCGGTTTAGAAGCCCCAAACCTCCTGTCTCCCTATGTAGCAGCACCTTTCTAATTCTGGACAACTTCCCTCCCCATATGAACGAGATAATCATTCCTTCAATCTCTCTAAAAAAATGTCGTTGGCAGGCATTGGAAAATAAACCGAAATCGCGGCAACACATTCATTTTAACCGCCTGTACCCGGCCCGCCAGTGACCGAGGGAGACCATCTTACAGTGCCAGATCAGCTTTCACCCTCCCCACAAAACTAGAAATATTGTACTTCAGGAGTCCACCCCCCAATCCTGAGCAACCTGCACCCCCAGGTATCTAAAATGAGTCCCTGTCCTACAGAATGGCAGCTCCCTCCCACCCCGGCTGAGACACCGCAAAATACTCACTCTTATCTAGATTTAAGTCACATTAATGTTTATAATGGAAGATTCTAGGGCAAATGGTAGAAATTGCGAACATTTTATAGTGGAGGAACGGAAATGTGTTTTGCTGCAGTTTGCTGAAGAGCCAATTAAATCACTTATTTGAAGGAAGTGTTCGGTCGTTCTCAGTAATTTAAGTTTTTCATATCCAGTGAAGTTTTAAACAAGTATTTCAAAACATGCTAAATTTATCAATTGAATTGTCTTTTAATCTATTTTAAAAACCTTCATTAAAATTGTATTTGAAGTTCTTGGTTTCTACAAATTTGAGTTTGGATATTTGTGCACATAATTGAATTCAGATTCTATTTTGAGCATGTGATGTGTACTGAATTTTCCAGAATCAAAAGGAGACCTGGATGTCTTGCCTGGATGTGTGCAGCTCCAACAACACGAGGGGCTCAACATCATCCAGTTCCAAGCTTGCTTGATTAAGGCACCATTGACAAATATTCACTCCCTCCACCCACTGCACAATGGCAACAGTGTCTACCTTCTATAAGATACACTGCAGGAACTCACCAAGGCTCCTGAGACAGCACCTTCCAAACCCATGACAGCTACCACCTTGCCTCTTAGAACAAGGCCAGTAAATGCATGGGAACACCACCACTTGGAAGTTCCCCTCAAGTCGCACAACATCCCAGTTTAAAAATCTTTCATCATTCCTCCAGCATCGCTGGGTCAAAATCCTGGAACTCCGTCCCCAACTGCACTGTGGTGTGCCAACACCACATGAATTGCAGCGGTTCAAGAAGGCAGCTCACCACCACCGTCTCCAGGGAAATTAGGGATGGGCAATGAATGCAGGCCTAGCCACACCTCATGACTGAATAAAAAAAGTACTGCTACAGAAACTACTGATAATTTAATCGTGGCAAGGAGGCAGTGGCAATGTCATTGGGCTTGAATTTAAATTCCATTAGTAAATCTGGAATATACAGCCATCTGTATATGGTGGGAACCAGAGCAGTAGGCCAGCGGGAGAAATGACAGAGAGAGCGACAGACTAAGGCCAGTAAGATAAAGAGGAAGAGCAGGCAGGGAGTGGTTCTTCAACGCAGCGGGGCTGGTGGGCTGAAGTGCATAAGTTTCAATGTGAGCAGTATTTTGGGGAAGACAGGATAGAGGGGGATGCAAAATGTGGGGTGTTGCATTATTTGTTGAAAATATCACAGCTGTCCTGAGGGAGGACACCTTGGAGGGTTCAGGCAGCGAGGTAATATGGGTAGAGCTCAGGAATAGGAAGAGTGCTGTCACAATGTTGGGGGTTTACTGCAGACCTCCTAACAGCCAGCAGGAGTTAGAGGAGCAGATATGCAGACAGATCTTGGAAAGATGCATAAACAATAGGGTTGTTGTGGTGGGTGATAAACTTTCCCTATATTGACTGGGACCCATTTACTGCTAGGTGATCAAAGTTTAAGTAAGAGATCATTTCGGGAGCAGTGACTGGATTGGATTTTGTTTATTGTCACGTGTACCAAGATACAGTGAAAAGTGTTTTTTTCTGCGAGCAGCTCAACCGATCATCAAGTACGTGAAAAGAAAAGGAAATAAAAGCAAATATGTAATAGGGCAACACAAGGTACACAATGTAACTACATAACAATTCTAAGTTTTAAGCTGCTTGTGGATAAGGATAAGCGTGGCCCTCAGGTGAAGGTGTTAGACTGGGAATTAGGCAGGATCTGGAGAGTGATCTGGAGGCATTGGAGAGGGTGCAGAAGAGATTTGGCAGGATGTTGCCTGGTATGGAGGGCATTAGATATGAGGAGAGGTTGACTAAACTTGGTTTGTTCTCATTGGCATGTCGGAGGTTGAGGGGTGACTTGATAGAGGTCTAGATAATTATGAAGGGCATAGACAGAGTGGATAGTCAGGCTTTTTCCCAGGGTAGAGGAGTCAATTACTAGGGGACATAGGTTTAAGGGGCAAGGTTTAGAGGAGATGTACAAGGCAAGTTTTTTTTTTTTTTTTTTTTTTTACACCGAGGGTAGTGGGTGCCTGGAACTTGCTGCCGGAGGGGGTGGTGGAAGCAGCGACGATAGTGACGTTTAAGGGGCAACTTGACAAATACATGAATAGAGGGATACGGACCCCGGAAGTGTAGAAGATTTTAGTTTAAACTGGCAGCATGGTCGGCGCAGGCTTGGAGGGCCGAAGGGCCTGTTCCTGTGCTGTACTTTTCTTTGTTCTTTGTGTTGACCGGGCGAGGCTGTTTGAGGGGAAAATCAACATCTGGCATGTGGGAGGCTTTCAAATGTCAGTTGATTAGAATTCAGGACTGGCTTGTACCTGTGAGGATGAAAGATGAGGGTGGCAAGTATAGGGAACCTTGGATAACGAGGCATATTATGAACCTTGTCAAAAGGAAGAATTCGTAAGGTCTAAAAGGCTTAGGACAGATGAAGCCCATGAAGAATATAAAGAAAGTAGGAAGGAACATAAGGTCAGAGTTAGGAAGGCTAGAAGGGCTCAAGAAATGTCAACCTATGTATGGAACCAGAGGAAATGGGCGAGATCCTAAATGAATACTTTGCCGCAGTATTCACCAAAGAGAAGGACTTTGTGGATGAGGAGTATAGGGTAGTGTGAGTAGATATTCTGAGTCATGTTGATATTAATAAAGAGGTGGTGTTGGGTATCGTAAAAAGCATTAAAGTAGATAAGTCCCTAGGGTCTGATCGGATATACCCAAGAATACTGAGGGAGGCAAGCGAGGAAATTGCTGGGCCCTTGACCGTAATCTTGCTATCCTCATTGGTACAGGTGAAGTTCTAGAGGACTGGAGAGTAGCCAATGTTGTTCCATTGTCTAAGAAGGGCAGCAAGGATAATCAAGGAAATTATAGGCTGGTAAGCTTTGCGTCAGTGGTAGGTAAATTATTGGAAAAGGTTCTTAGAGATCGGAGTTACTCACATTTGGAAACAAATGGACTTATTAGTGATGGATAGCATGGTTTTGTGAAGGGGAGGTCGAGTTTTTCGAGGAAGTTACAAAGATGATAGATGAGGGAAAGGCAGTAGATGTGTACACATGGACTTCAGTAAAGCCTTTGACAAGGTACCTCATGGTAGACTGGTACAAAAGGTTAATTTACACGGGATCCGAGGAGAACTGGCAAGTTGGATGCAGAACTGGCTTGGGCATAGAAGACAGGGTAGCAGAAGAAGGGTGCTGAATGAAGGCTGTGACTAACGGCGTTCCTCGGGGATCAGTTCTGGGACCTTTGTTCGTAGTGTCTATAAATGATTTGGAAGAAAATGTAGCTGGTCTGATTAGTAAGTTCGCAGACGACGCAAAGTCGAGTTGAGGATAGTGAAGAGGATTGTCAGGATACAGCAAGATATAAACTGATTGGAGTCTTGGGCGGAGAAATGATGGAGATGGAGTTTAATCTGGGCAAGTGTGAGGTAATGCACTTTTGAAGGTCCAAAGCATGTAAGAATTAGACAGTAAATGGTCGAACTCTTGCGAGTATTAAAAAATTAGGTACTCTTAAATTTGTTTTAAAAAATAAAGAAGGCATACGGCATGCTGGCCTTCATCGGTTGTGGCATTGAATATACAAATTGGCAAGTCATGTTGCAGCTGTACAGGACCTTAGGCCTCATTTGGATATTGTGTACAATTCTAGTCGCCACAATACCAGAAGGATGTGGATGCTTTGCGAGGGTACAAAAGTGGTTTACTAGGATGTTGCCTGGTATGGAGGGCATTAGCTATGAGGAGTGGTTAGATAAACTCTGCCTGTTCTCACTGGAATGTTGGAGGCTGAGAGGCGACCTGATCGTGGCTACAAGATTGCGTGGCATGGACAAAGTGGATAGTCAGATGCTCTTTCCTAGGATAGGAGAATCAGGTACTAGGGGACATAGGTTTAAAGTGCATGGGGAAAATTTTAGAAAAGGTGTGCGAGGCAGTTTTCTTTACACAGTGTGGTAAATATATGGAATGCGCTGCCTGGGGAGGTGGTGGGAGCAGGTACGATAGTGGCATTTAAGGGGTATCTAGACAAATATGAATAGGGTGGGAATGGAAGGATACAGACTCGTAAGTGCATACGGTTTTAGTTTAGGCAGGTACCCATGGTTGGCGCAGGCTTGCAAGGGCCGGTTGCTGTGCTGTACTGTTCTTTGTTCTTTATCTCCGTAATGTTAAACATGAAAACATTGCTTGTTGCAACTACCCATCTGCCAACTGTCCTTTAAGGGAGAAAATCTGCCATCCCTTAACTGGTTTGGCCTACATATGACTCCAGACCCACAGCAATGTGGTTAACTCTTACCTGTCTTTTTGAAATGGCCTAACAAGCCACTTAGTTCAAGTGCATTTAGGAATTTGTAACAAATGCTGCTCTTGCCATCCCACGGAAATATTGTGTCTGGACATTGAATGAGATAGAGTTCAACACTGCTTGCATTTTGTGATGAAATTTGGCTAGCACATTGTGAAATATTTAAATCTAAAGAGACAGGACAGAAGAGAGAAACAACTAAAAACATTGCGTAAATCTAACTTAAGTATACTAATTTCATAGTTGGAACTAAAGCTGCATTATTCATGATTATGGTGTATTAAGAATCAAATTCAAAACTGGAAAATTATCTTTATAGACAACTGGTTACCAAAACTGTATATTTGCTTCTTGACATGCCAGTGTTATACAGTATTGAGTAGAATATGGTTTTGGCCATGGCTTAGTGCTGGCCATATTAAATTAAACACAATAATTTGAACTTTCGATGGATGTCATGTTTGTACAAAAAATGAAAATGTGCTGTATGGCCATGTAATTTGACAAGTCTGATCGAAACAGATTGAAGATTTCTATGTATAAAATTGAGTGATCATGGGAAGCAGAGGTTGATGATTTGTTCTATGTGAAATTAAATGAAAGTCACCATAGTAACAAAAGGACCATAGGCTGCTCTCCCCTTGGAGAGAAAGCTGACTGGTGGTGATTTAACCTGAGGGTCACCACATCTCGGGCAAGGTTGAGAAGGTGGGCCTTCATGGATGACCTCCGCCGTTACGGGAATTGAACCCGCGCTTGGTATCGCTCCACATCAGTACCAGCTATCCAGCTAACTGACCCCCTATGCATGCACATGCTGAATGTCTAGGACATGTTAGTACTAGAGAATAGTGGTATGAATTTTTTTCCCCCTTGGATTCTCATCTGGCTAACTTTGGTGGAGGTTTCAAGTGAGTGACAGACACTTCCACAATGAGAAGGGGGTTGTTGAAGTAGGACATATGGGCTTAGGAACTTTGCAATTACCTTGGGAGAGGGAGGGGCTGTATAAAGAGAAGAATGAATCAGAAAATACTAGAAATACGAGCTGGCCTGACGTGAGCATTTCTCGCATTTTCTGTTTTTTTTTTTTGCCAGATTTCCAGAATCCACAGTATAAGTGAAGATACATCAACAGTGGGATCTTTATTGCAAGGAATTTTGTGCAATGTGATCATTTTTAAGGATAGGAAGCATCTTTTTGAAAATTCTAGCTCCACTACTAAATAGGCACCTTGTCTTCCAAAAGTTGTCTGATTACATAAGATACCTTTGATTCTATATGCTTCGAGAAGTTTGGGGTGGGCACAAATGCTAGCCTTGCCAGCAACACCCACATCCCAGGAGTGAATAATTTAAAAAAAACTTGCTTGCATGTAACCTGACATTTGTGCAGTTTTATTTTGCAGTTAATTGGGCACAAGATCATTGGAAAGTTTTAAGCTCCTTTTGAAGAGGAATTCAGTTGAACTCCAATTATGCAGATGCTGGGAATCTGAAATAAAAATGGAAAATGCTGGAAAGACTCAGCTGGTCTGGCAACATCTGTGGAGAGAGAAACTGAGTCAATGTTTGATCGCTGCAGACATCTGTGGAATCTTTCCAGCATTTTCATTTTTTTAAAAAATTTCGAGTACCCAATTCGATTTTTCCAATTAAGGGGCAATTTAGCGTGTTCAATCCACCTACCTTGCACATCTTTGGGTTGTGGAGGCGAAACCCACGCAAACACGGGGAGAATGTGCAAACTCCACACGGACAGTGACCCAGAGCCGGGATGGAACCTGGGACCTCGGCGCCGTGAGACTGCAGTGCTAACCATTGCGCCACCGTGCTGCCCTTATTTTTTTAGTTAAGTTCCATCTTGGCACTGGTTAGAAAATGTTGTAAAGTTGCTGGTTAGAAAATGTTGTGGAGTTGCTGTATGAAAATTCTGAGGCTATGAACCCTTGTAGTGCGATTGTAAATGCAAACTACATGCTTTCAGATTGTGAGCAGCAAGTACAGGTATCAGTTTTTGTAATGTCATGATTAAAGATTTCAAACAATTTAAACTAGATGGTGAGAAAGCAGACTCATCAGTTCAGAAAGCTGCAAGTACCCAGGTTTAAGATCAGATCTTCTATCTGGTGATATTTTTAAGACACATGCTCTTGAATGTGAGTGACGGCTAGAATCATTAATTACTCTGGAGGGGGTAGTGGTGTTAAACCTGCCTCAATGGACCGTCCCTTGTAAACATTACTCCAAGCATAAATACCAACGTGTAATAATGTGGATACTGGTAAATGGAAATAGAAAATGCTGAAAATTTGCAGCAGGTCAGGCAGCATCTGTAGAGAGAGAAATTAGACTTGGATAGAACAGCGTGTGTGCTAATGACATGATCAATTTATTGCCTAGATTTGGGTTTGTATAAATGAGTTGGGCATGCTGTTTAGGGCTATGGAAATGACATTGAGCCAAAAAATTTTATTACCATGGTCACATGTTGGATATAATGAAATGTTTTTCTTGGTAGGAACTGCAGTTGATATGTTTGTTGCTGAGGCCTCTAGATGGCACATAGCAGAACCATGAGCCTTTGTACTTTTCCTTGTTCCCTCAATTTAATCTTCAAATTCTAAAGGGATCTCATTGAAGAATTTAGTTTCCCCTTTTTAATTGTGTAATTGGAATAAAGAAATACTGACTTTTTACGCTGGTCTAATGTTTTTGGGCAGAGTTCAATTGGAAGTCCAAGTATTCTGTTCGATCATACTTTTCTAACTTGATGGAAAGCTCAAGTGTTTTAACAGCACAAGTTAAAGCTGGATGTACATTATTTCATAGAAAGTAAGCATCTTTTCCACTAAGTTTCATTCGCTGACTTCTAAAACCTTGGCTTTAGCATGTGATCCTGGGTTTATTCACGTTCTAATGACTGTCTTCCCCCCCACCAACAAGAGTCTAAACTGTCTTTTGGTTGTCCTAATTGCCACTTGCGGAAATGAGTGTGATGTTCTGGTTTATCCTTGTGTGTTGGAACTTACACTGGAGATCATTGACGGATGCATGTTATCTTAAATCCTTCTGTTTTTGAAGGTTTTCACGTTGTGCAGAACTTTAATTCTTGACAAGGTGCAGATTTCCATCATATGATTACTGTATCCTAAACTTTGCAGTTAAAGAACAAAGAAAATGAGTGAATGGACATTGTACCTCCCTTCCAGAGAGTTAGTTGAATTTGCTGTGAATGGGTTTTACCTGTCTGGGCTAATCGATGGAGTTACATCTGATTACAACACCACTTGCCAGCAGGTTATTACAGCATCAGTTGGTTCTCCTGCTGTATGCAACACCTTGAACCATTGGAGTTTGGTTAGGTATTATGATCACCAGCCTGAAGTCAATGAATGCGATGCTGCTTCAGTACCTTTTTTATTTGAATCTCTTTAACCGGCTTTCTGCTCTGGCAATGAAACAGCTCTAATAAAGTATTCTGATTGACCAAGGTTACTGACCCCTCATCATAGAATTTACAGTGCAGAAGGAGGCCATTTGGCCCATCGAGTCTGCACCGGCTCTTGGAAAGAGCACCCTACCCAAGGTCAACACCTCCACCCTATCCCTGTAACCTAGTAACCCCACCCAACACTAAGGGCAATTTTGGACACTAAGGGCAATTTATCATGGCCAATCCACCTAACCTGCACATCTTTGGACTGTGGGAGGAAACCGGAGCACCTGGTGGAAACCCACGCGCACACGTGGAGGATGTGCAGACTCCGCACAGACAGTGACCCAAGCCGGAATCGAACCTGGGACCCTGGAGCTGTGAAGCAATTGTGCTATCCACAATGCTACCGTGCTGCTCTTTGTAGCCCTTTTTAATGATCAATGAAGTTGGCCTGCTCCAACTATCTTTCATTTTCTTGCTCTGGGAATGCCCTTTCTTGGGTCCAATCCTAGCCAAAGCATCTTCAGCAAAAGCTGTTCTTATACCAAGGATTTGTCCTTGGCTGCTTCCTCCTCTGCATGTTGGCATTTTAGGTATAAGCTGCTGATGTGGTTAGTTATGTATGCTGAGAGCACCTAACTACCCCTCCATCATCCACTAGCTTTACCCTTCTATTGTTTATGTTGGACTCCTCCTTCAACATCTGGCCAGGTAGTGAACCTATGGCATTCTCTACCACAGAAGGCTATTGGGAGTACTGAATATATTTAAGAAGGAAATAGATTTTTAGACTGGTGAGGGTGTCGACAGGTATGGGGAGAGCACTGGAATGTGGTGTTGAGGTAGAGGATCAACCATGATCGTGATGAATGGTGGAGCAGGCTCGAAGGGCAGAATGGTCGTCTCTTGCTCCAAATTTCTGTGTTTATTGGTTGAGCCACTATTTCCTCCAGTGAACTTTGGGAAGACTGAAGTCATTGTCTTCAACCTTTGCTGCAAACTCTGTAGGTTTAGCACTGGGTAGGATTTGGGGATCGATAGTGGTTTCCACCTTATAACCCCCTCCTATACCTATTTTCACCGCTAACATCTACAGCCTTAGCCAATCTACTACTAAAGCCCTCATTCATAACCAATTAATCTTATTGCTTTACTTTTCCAGTGTTCTCTAGCCAACCTCCAATCCTCTTACACTCTAATTGTTAAGTCATCCAAAATTCTCCGTTTTGCTCATCTGAATCTGTCCTTGAGTTGTATTTGCTCCCGCAGCCCTCAGATTGAAAACTTTACTGCAGGCTCAAGCACCAAGATTAAAAATGTATAGCTAGTTCCCTGCATTTCAATAGCAACCAGATTCAATTTCTCAATCAAAATTCATTGAAAGGATGCACAGAGATTTAAACTGTGGCCCTGTCTACCTTCTCAAATGCAAGTAAACGATCCCACAGCACTATTCGGAGAGCAGCCGAGTTTACCCCTGTATTTTAGCTAATATTTATCCCTAAAGTAAGATTGATAGTAAAGGCTATCTGTTTGTTATCTCCTTGCTTTATGTGCAACCTTGCTGTGTGTAAATTAATTTTTCTGTTACTTGACAACAGCAAGTTTACTATAAAAGTATTTTATTGGCTGTGAAGTATTTTGGAGTGTCCTGAAGTCATGAAATGTGCTATGTCAATGCAAGTTTTTGATTTGGCTCTCACTTCTGGTTAAATTTTGCAGTCTTTTTAAAAAAGAAATACAGCTGACTCTTTTCTGGGTGTATTTATGAAACGCTAAGAACTTTGCATCAAATATATCTCCAAATTTGTTGGTGATGCAAAACTGGAATGTAAGTAGTGAGTAGGAGGAGGATGAAAGTGGGCTTCAAGGGCATTTGGGCAGGCTAAGTGAGTGGGGAAGAACATAACAAGTGGAATAGATTGTGACGTTATCCAGTTTGCTGGAATTTCTACCAAAATCCAAAGGGATCTGGGTGCTGCTTCATGAGTTATTGAAAGCTAGCATGCAGGTGTGGCATGTAATTAGGATGTTGGTCTACGTTCCAAAGGGATTGAAGTACAGGAGTAAAGAAGTCTTGCTACAATGGAGCGTTGGTGAAACCGCACCCGCAGTCTTGTGTACAGTTTTGGTGTCTTTATCTAAGGAAGAATATACTTGCCATTGGAAGCAATGCAATGGAGGTTCACCAGACTAATCTCTGGGATGCAGAATTGTCCTCTGAGGAGAGATGGCATCCTAGGGTATGGGGATAGTGGGAGAAAATGGCATAGAGTTAAATGATCAGCCATGCTCTGTTTGAATGGCAGAGCACGCTCAGCAGGCCGAATAGCCTACCCTTTTTTTGATGTTCCTAATAAGTCAATTGAAGTAATGTTAGAAGTGAGACTTGCTGGATGTCGCACATAAGGTAGCTCCCAGAAGAGTCTTTTTTGGCCCTTTTAGCCGGCTTCCTGGGCAAAATTTATGCACAGACCCGGCCCATCTTAAGTTCTTTGTGAGAGGATGTCAAGACGGCCAAAAAGAACATTAGAAAGAATGGTATAAGTAGTAGCCCTTCAGAGGAGACCGGGAAGATGCAAAGTCCTTTGGGAGCAAAAATGGCAGAGGCAAGTTCGTCGGGTGTAGCCACGCCTATTACAGTGGATAAGCTGATGGAGATGAAGGCAGCTGTGTTTGAGACATAATTTGGCAAGCATTTTTGAGATGCAAGGGAGGGAGATAAAGGAGACACTAAAAAAAAAAGTCTGGAAGATGCCCAGGGCCCAATAAGGGAGAAATTTGGAAAGACCTTTGGAAAGACCTCTGAGATGTTGATAGGGTTGTGAAGAAGGCCTATGGAGTGTTGGCCTTTATTGCTAGAGGGATTGAGTTCCGGAGTCGGGAGGTCATGTTGCAGCTGTACAGAACTCTAGTACGGCCCCATTTGGAGTATTGCGTACAGTTCTGGTCACCGCATTATAGGAAGGACGTGGAGGCTTTGGAGCGGGTGCAGAGGAGATTTACCAGGATGTTGCCTGGTATGGAGGGAAAATCTTATGAGGAAAGGCTGATGGACTTGAGGTTGTTTTCGTTGGAGAGAAGAAGGTTAAGAGGAGACTTAATAGAGGCATACAAAATGATCAGGGGGTTGGATAGGGTGGACAGTGAGAGCCTTCTCCCGCGGATGGAAATGGCTGGCACGAGGGGACATAGCTTTAAACTGAGGGGTAATAGATATAGGACAGAGGTCAGAGGTAGGTTCTTTACGCAAAGAGTAGTGAGGCCGTTGAATGCCCTACCTGCTACAGTAGTGAACTCGCCAACATTGAGGGCATTTAAAAGTTTATTGGATAAACATATGGATGATAATGGCATAGTGTAGGTTAGATGGCTTTTGTTTCGGTGCAACATCGTGGGCCGAAGGGCCTGTACTGCGCTGTATTGTTCTATGTTCTATGTTCTATGGTGCGGGAGCATGGAGAAGTGCTGAAGGAGGTGGCACAGTGACCAGATAGCCTCATTGGAAGCTGAGCTGCTGGTGGTGGAGCAGAGGAACAAGGGCCTGAGGGCTAACTTCTGGAGAATGGGTCGAGAAGGCAAGAACGTCAGGATTGCGGAGCTGCTAGAAAGAGCTGTGGCCTGTTGGACCTGTTCAGTCAGGTTTTGATTAGCCTAGAAAGTGTGAATGATGGGGGGAAGGGATGGTGAAGAGAGATAATGGTTTGAGGGGAAGGAGATTAGGGTTTGAGGGGAAGTAACTGGGGGATTTCTGGGATAGTGGAAGGGAGGGGGGAGAAGGGTAGGTTGCTGAAAGAGGTTTTCTTTGTCTCACCTTGGGGGTGGGGCTGGTGGCCGCCTTGGGTGGGCCCTGGTATTAATTAAAATGAGACCGGTTCCAGGCAGGTAGGATTGTGGTGAATCAGGTACGTAATAGTCACTGGGACACTGGCAGGTAAGTCAGTGATGTTGGTGAATGTGTACACTCCAAATTGGGAGGTAGGATTGTGGCAGATCAGGGTGGTAGGTACGTAATAGTCACTGGGTGTCAGTGGTGTCCGTGAATGTGTACGCTCCAAATTGGAACAATGTAGCATTTACGAAGAGATTGTTTGCCACACTACCAGACTTGGATATGCACCAGTTAATCATGGGAAATTTGGATTGTTCTGAATCCAAAATTAGATTGGCCTAAGCAGTGTTGTTGGCCCCTTCTGGGGTAGGGAAGGTACTGATGGCATTTATGAAGAAGATTGGAGGGGCGGATCCGCGGCGGTTTATGCACCCTGGGTAGGCAAGTTTCCTTTTTCTCCCCAGTACATAAAGTATATTTTCGAATTGACAATTTCATGATGGAAAGGTCTCTTTTGCCTGGTGTGAGGAAACTGAATACTCCATGATAGTTTTCTAATCACGCTCTACATGAAATGAGATTAAATGAAAATCGCTTATTGTCACAAGTAGGCTGCAAATTAAGTTACTGTGAAAAGCCCCTAGTCACCACATTCTGGCGCCTGTTTGGGGAGGCTGGTACGGGAATTGAACCGTGCTGCTGGCTTGCCTTGGTCTGCTTTAAAAGGCAGCTATTTAGCCCAGTGTGCTAAATCAGCCCCATATCTGGTAGGTTGGGCATTAGAGGGAGGTCTGGTTCAGTATCTGGCACCGAGACTGGATGTAGGGTTGTTGCCAGACCTGAGGTTCTGTGGAAGGATATCAAGGGCGATAGATAAGTATGTGGGATTTAATAAGAATGGGGCGGTCTCTGTTCTGTGGGAGGCCCTGAAAGTAGTGGTGAGAGGGGAGATAATCTCGCATAAAGCAAAAACAGGCAGGGCGGAACATCAAAGGTTGGTAGATGAAATTCTGGAGGTGGAAGATAGATAATCGAATGACCCAATCCCAGAACTCTTAGCTAGCAGGAAGAAGCTGCAGATGCAGTTTGACCTGTTATCCACAGATAAGGCAGTGCGCCAGTTGTGGTGCTTGAAGGAGGGTTATGTACGAGTATGGGCAGAATCCAGCCGTCTCCTGGCTTGCCGGTTAATTATCATAGAATTTACAGTGCAGAAGGAGGCCATTCGGCCTATCGAGTCTGCACCGGCTCTTGGAAAGAGCACCCTATCAGAGGTCAACACCTCCACCCAATCCCCATAACCCAGTAACCCCACCCAACACTAAGGGCAACTTTGGACACCAAGGGCAATTTATCATGGCCAATCCAGTGGTAGGCAGCCTCCCGAGAGGTTATTTAGTTTTGAAACTCGGGTGATGGGCTGGTGTCATGCCAGATAAAGTCAATGGGACATTATGGGCAGCATGGTAGCACAATGGTTAGCACGGTTGCTTCACAGCTCCAGGGTCCCAGGTTCGATCCCCGGCTTGGGTCACTGCTGTGCGGAGTCTGCACGGTCTCCCCGTGTCTGCATGGGTTTCCTCCGGGTGCTCCGGTTTCCTCCCACAGTCCAAAGGATTGCAGGTTAGGTGGATTGGCCATGATAAATTGTGTTTTGTGTCCAAAAAAAGGTTAGTTGGGGTTACGGGGATAGGGGGAGGCATGGGCTTAGGTAAGGTGCTCTTTGTAAGGGCCGGTGCAGACTCGATGGGTCGAATGGCCTCCTTCTGCACTGTAAATTCTATGATTTGAAGAGTTCTAGAAGAACCTTTCATAGGTCTGAGCTGCCCAGGGAGGGGATGGGTATCGTTGAATATCATAGAATTTACAGGTGTAGAGGGAGGCCATTCGGCCCATCGAGTCTCCACCAGCTCTTGAAAAGAGCACCCTACCCAAGCCCACACCTCCACCCTATCCCCATAACCCAGTAACCCCAAGGGCAATTTTGGACACCAGGGCAATTTAACATGGCCAATCCACCTAACCCGCACATCTTTGGACCGTGGGAGGAAACCGGATCACCCGGGGGAACCCCACGCAGTCCCAGAGAACGTGCAGACTCCGCACGGGACCCAAGCAGGGAATCAAATCTGGGACCCTCGAGCTGTGAAGCAACTGTGCTAACCACTATGCTATCGTGCTGTCCATGTTGGTGTTGGGTTGATGTAGGAATCTGGGAGCCACTTGGGGGCGTATGGAATCAAAGTTGTGCAGAGGGTTTGGCTTGCGGGCATTAGCAACGACCTTGCCCCATTCTCTCTGGTGAAATATTCAGCAAATGAGTTGTCTACACTTTGAAGATATTTAAAATTGGGGGCTGTATTGAAGCTGGCTCCGATTTGTGCGAAGCCTGAGGGTGTATGCCACGTTCAGTGGTTGGGAGGGGAAGGGGTTGGAAAGAATATGGGTCTGTCCTTGGAGGGGTGGTTTGCCAGTTTAGAGGAACTGTCTTGAGATGTCTGGGCTCTTGCAATCTGACTCGTTCAGACAAGTTTGCAATTTTGTGAAACAGATCTTCCTGACATTCCCGTGAAGCTGTCAGCCTCGCTAATGGAGAGGGTTCTTTCACTCGCAGGGTTGGAGGAAGGGAGCATTTCTGGTATCTAATATGGATGGATAATGGTGGAGGGGGTTAAGGCCAAGTGGGAGGAGGAGTTGGTGCCTGTGTTGGATGATGTGTGGTGTGAGGCTCTGCAGGAGGTAATCTCCACATCATTGTTTGAGAGACTTGGTTTAATACAACTTAGTGGTGTGAAGGGCTCACTTGAATTGAATTTGGTTTATTGTTGTGTGCAGTACAGTGAAAAATATTGTGTACAGTCCAGAGAGATCGTTCGATACACAAAAAAACATAGGACATACATAAATACGTAGGTACAAGCATCGGGTGAGCATATGGAGTGTAGAAGATGTGTGAGGGGATCAGTTCAGCCCAGAAGAGGGCTATTCAAGAGCCTGGTAACAGCGGGGAAGAAGCTGTTTTTGAACCTGTAAGTGTATGTTCTCAGACTTTTTTATCTGCTGCCCGATGGAAGAAGTTGGAAGAGAGAATAACTTGGGAGGGGCTAAACTAGTAATTTTCAAGTTGGCATGTTTTTAAAAAAAGAATTTAGTGCACCCAATTCATTTTTTCCAATTAAGGGGCAATTTAGCATGGCCAATCCACCTAGCCTGCACATCTTTGGGCTGTGGGGGTGAAACCCACACACACTGGGAGAATGTGTGCAAACTCCACACGGACAGTGACCCAGAGCTGGGATCGAACCTGGGACCTCGGCGCCGTGAGGCTGCAGGGATACTTCACTGCGCCACTGTGCTGCCCCGGGTTGGCATGTTTGAACGGACGGTATACTGTAGAAATCTGTGCTTGGTCCTCAGCTCTTTAAAATCTATAACTTCATCCAAGTGTTATGTATCCAAGTTTTCTGATGATGTAAAGTTAGGTGGGAAAGCAAGTGGTGAGAAAAGCAACAACTTCACAAGGAATTGCAGGTTAACTGAATGGCGAAGAACATGATGAATGGAATATATTGTATAGAAATGCGAAGTCATCCACTTGGTGGGGGGAAAAAAAGCAGAATTTCTTTTAAATGACAAAACTATAAAATGTGGCAACTGAGGGATATCCGTGTCCTTGTACACTAATCATATTCAGTGTAACATGCAGATGTGTAGCAGGCAGTTAGGAAATCAAATGATCTTTTTGACGGGATTGGGTATGAGTAAAGAAGTGTTACACAATGGTGTAATGGTTTAATGTGATAACTCTTGGTGAACGGTGTACAGTTTTGTTCTCCTTGGCAAAGGATAGACATGCTTTGGAGAGAGTGCAATGAAGGTTTGATGGACTGTTCTGAGATGAGATTGAGTAGACTGAGATATTTCCTGGAGTTTAAAAGCATGATGGGTGATTTCAATGTCCTTGAGGATAGATGCTGGGAGGTGTTTTCCCTGGTTTGGAGCCTTGAACTCTGGGTCCAAGTCTCCGAATAAGAGTTGGCCATTTAGGAATGAGATCAGAAGTTTCTTCACTCAGTGTTGGGAATCCCAGAGAGCTGTGCATGCTTAGTTGTTATTTTGAAGACCGATGGGTGAACAAGGCCAGCAGCGCGGGTTCAATTTCCATACCAGCTGAGAATTCTGAATTCTCACTGTGTACCCTAACAGGTGCCGGAATGTGGCGACTGGGGGCATTTCACAGTAACTTCATTGCAGTGTTAATGTAAGCCTACTTGTGACAATAAAGATTATTTACATTTACAAATGTTTGGACACTAAGGGAATCCCTCCAATCTGTGTTCTGCTCCTACTGCAATACCAAAATAGCTCTTATCCAAAGAACAGCATATATGACTATGACAAAGGTAACTTTCCCACCTTGTCTTCACCGGTCTGCAGCCTTTGACATGGTTGACCACGTCACCGTTCTTCATTGTCGTCCAGCTGGGTGGCACTGCTGTCATCTTGTTCCATTCTTATTTAATTGAAACAAGAAAATCTTTTGCAAGGACTTCTCTTCCAGATCCCACATGATGACGCGTCGGTACATCCTCTAATCTATACTTGGCCCTCCTATTTCTCATGTACATGCTGCTGCTCAGTGACATTATCTAAAGCAGTGGTCTCCAGCCTTTTTAAGCACAAGATTACTTTTAGAATGTCAAAACAAGTTCTATTCTTTAAAACGTGACTTTACAAAACCCTCCAAAAATGTACGCTATGCATAACACTCACCTATTCTTTGTGTGCAAACACAGGTGTCACACTGAGTGGTGTGAAGTCTGTGTTGTAGTTTGAGATGGCCAATCTCCTACAGATAGACATCTGTGAGACGAGTACGAGACTTGGACTTGACGATTTTCATCCTGGAAAAAGCCATCTCCGAGCTATGTGGAACTAAAGTAGGCCTTCACTGAGTGCACAGGATATCAGAAGAGAGTAGTCCTCAAAAATCTTTGTCTTTTGACCGAGCTTTCAGCTCTGTCATTTTGCATGGTGATGGTCCATGTCAAGTCCACTCCTTTGTTCAAACACCTGCTGAAATTGTGCTGTCAGTTCTCCAATGTTCACTTAAGAAAACGATTTGAGATGAACAGTGATATGCTCCATCTTGTCGAATTCCTGAAATCATCTGTTAAATTCTTTTTCCAATTTGTTCAGGTGATCACAGATTTGTTTGGGTTGAACCCTTTCTGTTTGTTAGTTATTCTTTGATTGCTACAAATTTGGTAAGTGCTCAATAATTTTCTTCTTTAACTGAGAATACACAGGCCCAGTTTCAACTTGAACACTTTCGCTACATTGATCATGTGCAACAAGTCTCTGTCCCTCCCTTGCAGTTCGTGATTCAGCTCATTCAATTTTGCACTTGCGTCCATAAGAAGCGCCAAATCTAGCAACCACTCCTAATGGCAGTTCGCTGTGGACATTTTTTGATTTAAGAAATGTTGCTAACTTTTGGGTGGCTCTTAATTCGTTGCCCGTTGGGTCTTTACTGAATTTGCTGTTTCTATAACCTTTGCTCTAGAGTCGCCAGGTATCGTTATGATACCGCCACGAGGTTCAGTTCAAGTACTGATCAATAACTCAACACACCAATTAGTAAGATTCAAATCAAAACACATTTACTATACACAGTAAATCACTACTCATGCATAAAACTCTAATTTCTAGACTATTCTCTATCACTAAAAGGCCTATACTTAGCTTCGGAATTGGCCCACCAGGTCAGGGGAACAAATGGCCTTTCGTTCGATCTGAGTCTGCAGGATTCAAAAGGTGGCATGGACTGGTAGCTAGGAGCACCTATCTCGTAGCGTGCGTCGACTGGAGACTTATTTGGTTGATGCGGCAGCTTAGACAGTTCACTCAAGGGTTGATTCGAGTTGCTGAGTGACCCTGCCAAAATGACCGATTTGAACTTGGGGCCTCTACTTTATAGTCCCCAGGGGCTTCGCGCCGTTCGGGGCGGACCCCGTATCTGGTTCCAAGTGATTGGACTACGTTCTGATCACTTGGATCGATTTCTCCAATACTGGAGTTGTTCCCTGATCGCTGGGTGGTCCCTGAGTGTCCGTTGACCTTCCTTTGTCTTGGCTCCTGCTGGTGCCGAGGAGTCTGGCTTGGCCTTATTCACCTTACATGTTTCAATTGTTCCTGGGGATCGCTCATTAGTATGCAGATGGCTGTGAGTTTCCGTGCTGTCTGGGCTTCTGCAAGTTCTAATACACAGGATTTTTGCACTTGCTAGTTTTTGCCTGTGTTGGCTGAATTTCCCTGCAGTCTTTGCGGACCTCCATTTTAAGTCGGAAAGTGGCCAACCCAGGTGGCTGCACTTCCTCCTTGTGATCCCTAACGTGAAGCGTGAAGGATCACATAACTGCGTTGTCTTCTCTTCCTGACCCAGCGAGCACTCTTCCATGGCCTCTACACTGACCATAACTATGTATGAAAATTTTTTAACTAACAATTCTAAGTGGAGCTATGTCAGACAGGGACATGCATTACAACAACAAACGATACCTCTAACTGTCTCTCAAACTACACTCACTCAAACATTCAATCATACTAACTTCCTAACAGTACAAAAATAATAGCAGCATTCACATTTTTCCTCTGGCTTGGCAGTCAAGCACAGAGGTGTACAATATTTCCGTTGTAAATGAAACACATTTCTTTATTTACAAAAGATGCAACACTAATGTTCTTTATTGTAGACCAAGGGGTTTGGGGCCCTGGTGATAACCGAAAATCGGGGATCTTATCCTGTATACCGGGGTGCGAGAGTTGAAGGCTCTCTTTTGCCATTTCCTCATGCTGATAGTCTGCACGATGCTGCAGAGTATCACCAATACTAGAAGGGGTTCAATTACGTATGATAGTGAATACCAGGTTATGAACGTATCACACCATGATGGTGTGTCGGTGACTATCTCGGGGTTGACTATTTAGGGTATAGTGTATGGTAGGGGTGGGAATCATTCACGGCCTGTATGGTAGGGGTCAGGGAGTTTGCATTCGCGCGGAATCGGATACATATTACAATAACGATGAAGAACACGTATGATGTCTTCATTGTTGTCTTCTTTCCTTTTTGTCTCTTCCTTTCTGTTTCTTCTCGCTTCCTAGAGCTTCTGGAATTCTGTGGATCAAGCATAGTTCCTGTTGCTATCTTGGTTAATATCTCGTGCGTTAGCATGTCTGTCTTGTAGTGCCAATTTCCCTTTATAATTTTTCACCATGTGTGACTCCCTCATATAAACCAAAAATTTGGACTAGACACACGTTTTAAAAAAAACTGAAACAGTGCGAGCCGTCTCGCAGGCTGTGCGATTTACCATCCAAATGTTTGAGGCTGTAAATAGCAGAGGGATGGGAACCTAAGGGTTTCCCGAAAACAGAACAAAACTTTTTGAACCAAGAGTGCCGAAATGAGGTGCGTATGGGCCGTGACGGTTAAGATTTGGTTGGAATTCCCGGGTAGGACGGTGATCGATGCTGTATGTGCTCTACCTGAGTGTAGCTGACCAGAGGGGTGGGTCCTCAGGCAGGGTGGAGACCAATGCCGTTTCTCCACTGCCTGAGCAACTGGCAAGAACGGGCAAAAATATAGTCATCGTGGGGGATTGCAGTAAAGGTTCTACCGTCGAACCAGAAGAGCAGTTCTGAACAGGGACTGGCAAGCTCTCAGCGGTTTCTGCCGATAAGCGTGCTGACAAGTTTTCACAGGTTTCTGCCGACAAATATAGCGTGTGGCCGTGGAACTTCCGAGTGTACAAAGAACACTTAACAATAACACAAACAAACATTGAAGATCATGCTGCAGGTTCCATCAGAAAGGGCGGCGTTTCTCCCAAGCAGTTCCTTTTAAAACATCATCTGGACATCTCAGTTATCAGTTGCGAACAGGGTCGCAAAGGGGTTCTCGTTTTGGGAGTCAGACTCGAAGTCATCTTCTCCCGGATGTCATACTCTGGAATGGATGAGGGTTGATCAAGCTGCATGGTGTGACTTAGGGTCCATCTCGTCGTTTCGGACGAGCCTGTATGAATTGTCACGGTGCCAAAAGGTGGTGTCTAATTCTGTGGGGACGGAGTTGGGGTCGTAATCGTAGGGTGGTGGTCTTTGGTGGGGTTTGTTGAGGAATGTGATCAAGAAGGGATCACTCGAACCGTGTTCAGATTCGCTGGGTGTGGGTCCTGTTGCATGGGGATAGTAGGGAGGCGTGCTGTGGCTATTGTCTGTGTCACAGTCACTGTCTCTGCTGTCCGTGGGCGTTCCGGGGCAGAGTCTAGAGTTCGGGGGTGGAGTCGAGGGCGAGTCCGTGGGTGGGGTGGATGTGTTGGGGGAGGGTAGGGATAAGTTTGGTGTGGGCGGAGTGTGTTCTGCTGCGTCGAGCATGCCGTGGTGTGCGTGGTTGGACTGTGGGCCATACGCCTTAAGCTGGTTAATATGGAACCCCTAATAAAAAATCTGTGCCTTTCATGGGGCGTCCGGTCATGAGTGTGTGGGGTGTATCCTGTGGATGTTGAAACAGTATTTCTCAAAAACATCAGCGCAAAGGGGAGGACTGAATCCCAAGTGGTGTTTTGTTGGACCATTTTTCTGAGGGTTGCTTTTAGGGTCCGATTCATTCGTTCCACGATACCACTTGACTGGGGGTGGTATGCGATGTGGAATTTTTGGGTACTGCCAAATATCGTGAGGACGTTCTTCATGACCCGTCCCGTAAAATGGGAACCTTGGTCGGATTCAATGCTGCGGGGGAGTCCCCATCTCGTAACGAGGTGGTGGGTTAAGATCTTGGCTGTGGTCTTTGCCGTGTTAGTTCTGGATGGGAATGCCTCTACCCATTTCGTAAAAGTGTCTATGACGACCAATACATACTTGTAACCATTCCTGCAAGGGGGCAATGGTCCTATAAAATCAATCTGGAGGTTAGTCCAGGGGCCATTAACGAGGCAGGTGTGGCTAAGTTGAGCTTTCTTTGCGTATCTGTCCGGATTGTTTTGGGCACAGATAAGGCAATTCTCAACGTAGTGCGTTACGTCTTCTTTTAAACTTGGCCACCAACAGAGCTGCCTGAGGTGGGCTGTAGTGGGATCAATTCCCTGATGCCCATGACTGTCATGGAACAAACAAATAAGCTGATTCCTATCCTGTTCAGGAACCACATGAAGGGTGTCTTTTAGGACCACACCGTCATGTGTGGTTAGTGCATTTTAAAATCTAACGTAAGGTGCTGGAAATTGTCCTTTCAAAATCTCCCTGAGATCGTTATCTTGCTTCTGGGCCTGCACTAAATCCTCTATTAGTCTGTGAGACCTGAACTGCATTCACTGGGACTCTTTCAGGGGGGTTCCAAAAATGTCCATGCCTGGAACCTGCTTTAGCCAGTGCGTCGGCTTTTACATTTCCAGGTGGGGAGGAACGGTGGTGACTTCGAACTTTAACAATTCCAAATGTCCAAAAGTGCCTATCTGTGCCCCTGACAATAGAGTCCCCTATGACTTCCAAATTGCGGAGCAATGGGGCTGAAGGGAGGGGTTTTCCATCTGCGGAAAGAAATCCTCTTGCTTTCCACAGGGGTAGGAATTCTGTAAGGCTGTTGCAGACATAGAGGCTGTCTGAGTATATGTCTGCTGGGCTGGGGAAGGAACCTGGGTGATCCACAATGTACGCAACGGCTGCTAGTTCTGCCGCCTGCGTGCCTAAGTGTCCCGGTAGTTTTAAGGAGATTTCTAGGGCGCGTTCCTGCGCGTCCTCGACATAGATGCCGCATCCTGTAAAGCGCTTCCTGTCTAATACAATGGAAGAACCACCCACCTAGATCCTTAAGGGTTCGCACTTGTCTGTGTGCTGGGGGCTCTGGGGTGAACTACCTATCTTTCGGGGGGGGGGGGGGGGGGGGGGTGCGATAAAGGGGCCTGCGTTGTGGTGTGGTGAGATGATTTCACATTCGTGGGGTGTGCCTGGGTACTCCAGGTTGTCGGCTAGGAAAGTGTGCGTCTTGGTCCTTTTAACAATGATGTCCCGTCCCTGCAAAAGAAGGGTCCATCTGGCTGCTCTGATCTGGGTTACTGTACGTCCTTAAGTCGTCCGTCTAGTAAAAGTTGGGTGAGGGTGTGTTCCGTGAGGATTGTGATGGGGTTTAGTCCGGTTATGTAGGAAAAATACTGAACCGCCCAGAAAACTGCGAGCAGGTGCCTTTCACAGGCCGGAAATCCCTGCTCCACAGGATCTAAAAGTCTGGAGGCGTAAGCGTGCCGTTCCTGGAGGAGCTCGGCCGAAAGGGTACGGTCTGTGCTAGCTATCTCTATAGCATAGGGCGAAAGCGGGTCTGGAACCTGTAGTGCGGGGGCTGCAATGAGTGCGCGCTTTAAAACATCTACAGCATCCGTGTGCTGCGGAAGCCATTCCCAAGGGGCTCCTTTCTTTAGGAGTTCCGAGAGGGGTGCTGCCTTGGTGGCTGAAACATTCTGGGGAAGGGGCAATTTGACAATCGAGTTAATTCTTATATGCTCGAACTCGTGTTTACCATGCGTGATAATCGTACCCAAATACATAGAACATAAAACGATACAGTGCAGTACAGGCCCTTTGGCCCATGATGTTGCACCAAAACAAAAGCCATCTAACCTACACTATGCCATTATCATCCATATGCTTATCCAATAAACTTTTAAATGCCCTCAATGTTGGCGAGTTCACTACTGTTGCAGGCAGGGCATTCCATGGCCTCACCACTCTTTGCATAAAGAACCTACCTCTGACCTCTGTCCTATATCTATTACTCCTCAGTTTAAAGTTATGTCCCCTCGTGCCAGCCATATCCATCCGCGGGAGAAGGCTCTCACTGTCCACCCTATCTAACCCCCGATCATTTTGTATGCCTCTATTAAATCTCTTCTTAACCTTCTTCTCTCTAACGAAAACAATCTCAAGTCCATCAGCCTTTCCTCATAAGATTTTCCCCCCATACCAGGCAACATCCTGGTAAATCTCTGCACCCGCTCCAGAGCTTCCACGTCCTTCCTATAATGCGGTGACCAGAACTGTACGCAATACTCCAAATGCGGCCGTACCAGAGTTTTGTACAGCTGCAACATGACCTCATGACTCCGGAACTCAATCCCTCTACCAATAAAGGCCAACACTCCATAGGCCTTCTTCACCACCCTATCAACCTGGGTGGCAACTTTCAGGGATCTATGTACATGGACACCTAGATCCCTCTGCTCATCCACACTTCCAAGAACTTTACCATTAGCCAAATATTCCGCATTCCTGTTATTCCTTCCAAAGTGAATCACCTCGCACTTCTCTACATTAAACTCCATTTGCCACCTCTCAGCCCAGCTCTGCAGCTTATCTATGTCCCTCTGTAACCTGCTACATCCTTCCGCATTGTCGACAACACCACCGACTTTAGCGTCGTCTGCAAATTTACTCACCCACCCTTCTGCACCCTCCTCTAGGTCATTGAGAAAAATGACAAACATCACTTTGTTTTCCAAACTTTGGACCTTTTTGGGGTTTACTTTGCAACCAATCTGCTGTAGGAGTTCGGCCAGAAGCTCTATGTGCTCTGCCTTGGTGTCTGTCTGCAGTAATAGGTCGTCCACATACTGGACCAGACATTCGGGGCGAGAACATTTTGATAATCAATTTGCCAGCTGTCGGTATAAAATGGAGGGGGGAGTTGTGGAATCCTTGTGGAAGGCATGTCTACGTGTACTGCTGACCGTTAAAAGTGAAGGCAAATTTGTATTGGCACGCTTTTGCCAATGGAATGGACCAGAATCTGTTACTGACGTCCAAAACCGTAAAATATTGTGAGTGGAGTCTCTGTTTGAGCATGGTCTCGGGACTTGTGGCTACCGTGGGGGTGACTTTGTTGAGTTCCCGGTAATCGATGGTCAGTAGCCATGATCCATCTGGCTTTATCACTGGCCAAATCGGGGCATTATTAGTGGAGGCTACTGATCTGAGTACGCCCTGCTCTAATAAGCTGTCGATAACTTTTGCGATTTCTCCCTCTGCCTCTTGGGGAAATCCGTATTGCTTTTGGGGTCTAGGATCAGGTCCTGTGATTTGAATGGAACCAGTCATCCGGCCACAGTCGTGTTTGTGGGTCGCGAATGCTGTCCTGTGCTTCTGCAGAACTGCCCTAACGTGCTTGTCTGTGCTAATCGTGGTCAAACCAGAAATCGCCTCCTGCGCTAATCTTTTTTGCATACTCACCTACTGTGAGCGTTGCGTGGGTTCTTGCGGATTTTGCCATTTTCCAGACACGTTGGTTTACTGGATCAAATGAAAGGTGGTGGGAGTTCATAAAATCAATGCCCAAAATGTGTTCTGCTGTGTGGGGTAGATCGACTAAAACTATGGCGTGTCGTAATATTGGCAATTTGAATGGGTACAGGGGCTGTGATGTGTCCCTGTTGTGAGTGGCTTGTGAAGCCGCTGAGGGTGATTGTGGCTGTAATGGGCCACGTGTATTTTTGGAACATAATGGAGGAATTAATTGTGGTGCGGGACACTCCTGTGTCCCAGAGAAATTCGATGGGCTGTCCCCGTATTTTTGCTGCAACTACTGGTCGGCAGGACCTATCCCAAAGGGTGTCGCAGACCCAGGTGGGGAAGCCCGAACACAGTCCAGTCAGTTCCGTTCATGTCTGAATGGGTGCTCACACCTATGTATGGGCTCTGTCCTATTCTTATTCAGAGTGCCTGCCTGCTGGGCTCTCTCTGGCTTTCGTGGGGCATTGCACATTCGTGCAAAGTGATTTAATTGTTCACAGTTGTAACATTCTTGAGCTTTGGGCTGGGGTTGGCTGTTCCTGCCCTCATTTACCCATGCGGGGTTCTGGTGTGCTTTAACTGGGTTCATTTCTACCTGTTCTTCATCGGGTCCTATAAATGCGGTTTTGCCTGCAATTGATTGCTCCCAAGCGTGGGACAATCTCTTCAAAACCCATTTTTCATTGTGGGCCTCATCTGAGGGGTCATAATTTGGGCAAGCTTTTCGTCCTGCCTCTGTGGCATGGGAGATTAGGGTGCGGGTCCATTTGGCCATGTTGTCTTGGGACAAATGGGCACGGTCTAAGGTTCCAAAAACGTCAGTAAAATGAATCCACCGGCATCCAGCAAACGCTGTGGGGTGTTCTGTCTTTTTCTGCCTGCACTTATTCAGGCCTTCTACTGGGTCACCTCTGTTATAGCCGATCGCGTCTAGGATCGCCGTGTGCATCTCTGCGAGGGTGCCTCCTCCTACATTCTGTGGGTCGGGAAGGGCTGCTGCAACTTGAAGGGTCTGAACTCAACTGTGAGCTTCACTTGCTCACTCACGCTCATCCAGGCTGTACATGGTCGCCTGCTGCTTCACTCTGGCAAAGAAGTGCTGGGGGTCTGAGGTAGGGAGGAACGGTGTGATCTTTTCGCACGCGTCCCGTAATTGGGTCACGGTTAAGGGGGTGATGTAAAGAAATTCCGCGTCTTCTTCCGATGTGACTGTGCGGTGGGTGGTTACTGGATTCATGAGTGCCTGATCTATCTGTTCTGTGGGGGGTTGGGGTGCTTTTCTCCTTTGGAGCTTTCCTTGCGCACATGTTCCCTGAACATATCTATGCGCGGTTTTGTTTAGTTCTTGCCAATCAGGGCCGTCTTCATCGAACTGGGATCCAAAGGTGCTCTGAAACCCATTTTTCACTGAAAGCAAAGACTGCAGTTCCGCAATCTGCTTCCTGCATTTTGAATGATCCACTGAGCTTTGTCTGTGCTCCGTGGTGGCAGCATGGAGTGCTCTTAACGCTGCTTTTAAATCGCTGCACTGCCTTTGCAATGCCTCTACCTGTTTCTCTGTATCTTCTGCTGCTCCGATGCGCTAGACAAGACTGGTGTGCCCATTTGGCATCATCCACATCTCCGTCCTTTGCTGCCAACTTCCTTCTCAAATCTATATTCTCTTTCTCGATCTCGCTAACATCGGCCTTGCTCATTTGAGGTGTCTCCTCTATCTCTTTGCGGAGCGTCCGAACGACCTCTGTGCCTCGCAATTGTGCCAGACAGGACACTATTACCATCGGCTTGCGAGCTTTTTCCCAAGCTTTTCTTGTGGATCTCTTGACAGGTTCTCCCACCAAGTATGTCCTATACTCCCGGGTCCTGTTTCCTCATTGTCACAGAATTCACTCCAAAGGGGCCATCCTTTCCCTTTGAGATATTTTCTGATCTCTTCTTCCCAAACGGGACACTGACCTACTCTACTGCTGGTTGCTGCGACCACGAATTCTTCAGGGTTCATGAGGCGTTGCATTGCCTGCATTGCCATCTTTCCTCTCTAAATACTCTCTCAAAATCTGGAACGAGGGGTACTAAGGCGGTGCTGATATTACGGGTATGGCGTTCGCTACTTTCCGGAATACAAACTCCCGACAGTTTTTCGCAACAAAAATCTATCAGTTTTATCTTGTAGCTCTGTTAGTTACGCATGCATTAACACTCTTCCGAATTACGAGGATTGATCAGAACTGCTTGAACACTTGTGGTTTTTCTGTTCTCAATTGGATTCTAAATCAAATTTTGGTTTCTCCCGGAGTGGTTGGGTCACTTCTAAGTCGGGTCCCGTCAGATGTCGCCAGTAATGTGTTGCTGACTTTTGGTTGGCTCTTAATTCGTTGCCCGTTGGGTCTTTACTGAATTTGCTGTGTTTCTATAACATTTGCTCTAGAGTCGCCAGGTATCTTTATGATACCGCCACGAGGTTCAAGTACTGATCAATAACTCAACACACCAATTAGTACGATTCAAATCAAAACACATTTACTATACACAGTAAATCACTACTCATGCATAAAACTCTACTTTCTAGACTATTCTCTATCACTAAAAGCTTCGGAATTGGCCCACCAGGTCAGGGGAACAAATGGCCTTTCGTTCGATCGGAGTCTGCAGGATTCAAAAGGTGGCATGGACTGGTAGCTAGGAGCACCTATCTCGTAGCGTGCGTTGACTGGAGACCTACTTGGTTGATGCGGCAGCTTAGACCGTTCACTCTCAAGGGTTGATTCGAGTTGCTGAGTGACCCTGCCAAAATGACCGATTTGAACTTGGGGGCTCTACTTTATAGTCCCCAGGGGCTTCGCGCCGTTCGGGGCGGACCCCGTATCTGGTTCCGAGTGATTGGACTACGTTCTGATCACTTGGATCGATTTCTCCAATACTGGAGTTGTTCCCTGATCGCTGGGTGGTCCCTGAGTGTCCGTTGACCTTCCTTTGTCTTGGCTCCTGCTGGTGCCGAGGAGTCTGGCTTGGCCTTATTCACCTTACATGTTTCAATTGTTCCTGGGGATCGCTCATTAGTATGCAGATGGCTGTGAGTTTCCGTGCTGTCTGGGCTTCTGCAAGTTCTAATACACAGGATTTTTGCACTTGCTAGTTTTTGACTGTGTTGGCTGAATTTCCCTACAGTCTTTGCCGACCTCCATTTTAAGTCTGGAAGTGGCCAACCCAGGTGGCTACAGAAAGGTGACCATTTCAGAGAGCAGTTCTAAAAATCCCTGGAGGACATGGTGGCATAGGTTAGCATTGCTGCCTCACAGCACAGGGACTAAATTTCAGGCCTTGGGTCACTGTCTGTGTGGGTTTGTATGTTCTTCCCGTGTCTGCATGGGATTCCTCAAGGTGCTATGGTTTCCTCCTGGAGGTGACAATTAAGCTCATCGAGTACCAATTTGAGCAAGTGCTGTTGCAGAGCTCTGGCATGAAGTTGCTGACCACTGCCATTATGAGGGAAGTCAATAATCTTGCTCACTAGCACTTCTTGGTGGATAACGCTGTGGTAATTTCCCAGCCCCAGGTCACTGTCCGTGTGGCGTTTAAGTATTCTCCCCGTTCTGCGTGGGTCTTACCCCCACAACCCAAAAGATGTGCCATGCTAAATTGCTCCTTAATTGGATAAATTTAAAAATAAAACTGGTATTGACAAAGATGGGGGAATTCAGGATCTGAAAAGTGCAACAAAGCCTGCATTGACACCCAGCATTGTAAATACACCACTTTTTACGATTGAAACCAGTTTCTTGATCTGAATGTTTTTCTCGGTCACTTACTTTTCGAATTTGATGTAGACTTCATGGCCTGTTGTCTCTTTAAGTGGTAAAAGAGTGAAAAGTCCTCCTTTGTTGAGTGTTTGAATGCCATGTGAACAAAAACAAATGGCTGGGCCGTATCCATCGTGTCTACTGATTCATCAAACTGCAATGAGAAACATTCACAGCCAGATTGTGAATATTTGCTGAGACACTACTTTAGACAACAATTCCACCCTTCTGGCTACTATTAAGGCACCAAGTGGGATGCTCTTGATGGCGATCGTAATTTCATCTTTGTTTTTCAAGTCTTTGAACAAATGTCAACAGCAACGCCAACCTCTTGATAATTTTGCCATTATCGCCGCTGGAAGGGATCAAGGCAAAGTGGGAGGAAGAGTTGGGAGAAGGTATTCCGGAGGGTGAACGCCTTCACCTCGTGTGCGAGGTTGGGGCCGATAGAGCTGAAGATGGTGTATGGAGTACCATTCAAGGGTGAGGATGAGCCGGCTCTTGTGTTTGGCCTGCAGATGGCAAATGTGAAAGATGCCTCTCTGCTACACTTAACTTTAGTCACAGGTTTTAAAAACTGACTGTTGAGCTTTCAAATTTAACTCTACAACTTTCTCGTCCCAGTCACGTTGTTTAAAGGGAAGGTTTTTTGCATGCATTGTCTTGTGTTGCCATTCCAAATTACCCCTCTTACTCAAGGCTACACCATTGACAAATGTGACAAATGGTCTTGCCATTGACTGAGTGCATTGGAATACTTGGGTCTAGAGGCAACAAGGGCATGATGAGGGTTCAGCAGATGAGCTGAGACAGGGGTGAGGTCAGTAAATGTTGCAGAGGTGGAAATTGGTAGTATTGGGTGATAGCACAAGAAGCCAGCACGAGTAAGAAGTCAGGAGCTCAGCTTGAGATGAACACAATACCAAGTTTTGTGAAGAGACTGGTTTAATTTCAGATTGTTGCCAGGGAGAGGATGGAGTCAGTAGATGAGGAACAAAGTTTGGTGTGGGGACCAAATCTTGTGGCTTTAGTCCCAGTGTTTAATTGGAGGAAATTTATGCTCACCCAGTAAAAATAAATTTGTTTCCCCATTCCTGGTGGAAATGGTAGACTTTTGCCCTCGTCCCTGGCTCCTCACTCACATTTTGTCATCAACCAACTTATTCCAAGTTTTGGCGCCTGCAAGAATCTTGGTGAGTGAGCGGCATTATGAGAAATCCCAAGTCTTGCGTAATTAGATGCAGTTCATCAGACAACGACAATCGGTTGTTCGAGACCCCGGATTGATCTGTCGTTTGCCATCAACTTTGGAGACCGCTGATCTACTGTCGTAGTGTTAGTTTTCATGTGCAGTGCCAACACCAGCTCTACTTTATCACCTTTTGATTCCACTGTTATATCTTGTCTGACTGGGGGTGGGTGGGTGGCGTTCATGTGTTTTGGTCCTGTCCAAAGCAGGAGGATTACTGGAAAGAGGTTTTTAGGGTAATCTCTAAAGTGGTGCACGTGAAACCGGACCCGGGCCCTCGGGATGCCATATTCGGGATGTCGGACCAGCTGGGGTTGGAAACTGGTGCGGCGGCAGATGTTGTAGCCTTCACCTCATTGATCGCCCGAAGGCAGATCCTGTTAGGGTGGAGGTTACCTCCACCCTGTGCCCTGGCATGGCGGGGGGACCTGCTGGAATTCTTGATGCTTGAGAAGGTCAAATTTGAACTGAGGGGAAAGATGGAGGGGTTTTACAATTCATGGGCGTTATTCATTATGCACTTTCGAGAATTGGATTACATCGAACGGTGGGGGGGGGTGTATGAGTTAATGGTGTCTATGGGTGATTCCTAATTCTTTCTTGTCATTTGTTTATGTTAACATGTGAGTTAATGTTTGGGGGTTTGGTGGGAGGATGGGATTGTTGTTGTTGATATGGGGATTGAAATTGCATTCGTTACTTATTGTTTATTGGGTGTAAATTTGGGAGAAAATGTGGAAAAAGGAGAATAAAAATATTTTAAAATAAATAAATAAACTCGGTCATCCAAAATTCTGTCTTGACATTCAGGAAGCCCCTTTTTCCTGTCGCCCCTGTGCTTTGGCCTACATTGATTTTTACCAAGCAATGGCTTGGTTCTAAAATTCTCACCCTTGTTTTCAAATCACTCCATGACCTCACCCCCACCATTTCTTTGTAATCCCCTCCAGCTATACAATTTTCCAAAATACCTATGTTAATTCTGACCTCTTGTACATCCCCAATTTTAATTGTTCCACCATTGGTGGCTGTTCTTTGATTTGCCACGATCCCAAGCTCTGGAGTATCCTCCCTACACTTATTTGCCCCTCTTTCATTTTCGTCCTTTTAAGGCACTCTGTAAAAAGTACCTCCTTTGATCAAGGTTTGGTTTTCTGACTATATCCTTATGTGGCTCTGTGTCATACTTTGTTTTATAATGCCCTTGAGCAGTGCCTTGGGACGTTTCATTACATTGAAGGTGCTTTATAAATAGATGTTGTTGCTCAATGCTATAGGGATAATGGAGATAGATCCATTAGCCACGATAGCCTATTGAATGGCAGAGCAGGCTTGAGGGACACATTTCTTGTGTTCTGAACAATGTTGTTCTATAGGTTTTAAGATGCCAAATGACATGTGACCTTTTTGAATTGATGGATTCTAATGAAAATAAGTGCCACATTACCAAACTGTAGTGATATTTGTAGGTCATGTGATTGTCCAGAAACATCCTTCTCCAGCACAGGTGTCTCAAACTTTAGTATTTCAAATCAAAGTAAGTTGGAACAAGAGATCCATTTGGGTATGCTGTCGTTCATCTGAGTGAAATTCTGCTCCTTAAATTTCTGAAATAACCAAGCAAACTTCAGAATATTTACTCATCCTTGCACCTCTGCTATTTAACTCGGGCTGGCTGCTTCCCACAGGTGACTCCCATTTCCTTGCCCAATACCACAGCTGAATACTTATTCTTAGGCGAGGTAACTTTTATTCTTGTACTGAAGCGTTTTCTCAAGTTGAGATGAGTTTAGTTGCTGGGGGTCTGTTGTAAACTTGTATAAATATATAAAGTGGAAATTACACTTCTACAGTATGATGCCACAATAATGGAATGACATCATAAAGCATCTTTAATTTTCTTTCTTGGGTTACAAAAACTAGACTAATGGATGATAGGACTGTGGTAGGTTTAGCTTTGGTAGATAAGACTATTGTCCCAATGGCTATCTAGTGGTCATGGAGCAGGAATGGTGAAAAGAATTCCATTCTACACTCTGGTAACTTGGCAAAAATAGAAAAATGTGCACTCTAAAAGCCTGCGCCAGGTTTGTATACAAATTCTCAAATTAGTAGGTACTTCTGTAGATATTTTAAAAATCACTTCCTCATATGCTGTTGGTTTGGGAAACCCATTGATCCTGTGCTTGTTTGCACACTAATTTCATTCTCTAAAAGTGATTACTTTCTATTTTGCGCTCTTTCTCTTATCACCTGACTTTTTCCTTTTTGTGGCTGAATCCAAGCAAGGCGAAACCCATTCCTTGGCAGATTACCAGGGGACAGTACAGTAAACAAGTCTAATATTTTGAGATATTTAGACACATTTAATGACGATTCTAACCCATCTGTACTTCACTCCCTGTTTGCTACCAAGAATGCCATTGTGAATGTTTCTTTGGACTGGTGATGCACTATATAAGTATAATTGTTTCAAAGCTGCTTATTCATCTGTTTCATTTGAAGAACTTTTGAAGGTAAATTATGGACAGTCAAGTTTAATTGATACTATTTATGAAATTGTCATCTCAACCAATCAACATTAACTGAGCAGTCATTTCACAATCATTGAATTTAATGAATATCCATGTGGTATTACTGGTGACTATTATAACCAAACTGGATCTTGTGTTGGGTAAGTTTCTGATCAAAACAATCCAGAAAAATATCAAGAGTATGAAAGAAATGGCCAAAAACATTTAGCGGGATTAATTGTGAAGGAAAAGGAGTTTTTGAGTGACTTTTTTTTGGAAGAGTACTTGTACTTTCACTACCTTTCATCAGATTTCATTCTCCTGTAGGCTAAAAAAGAGGCATCAGTACATGTTACAAATGATTCCTTGACTAAATCGAACATGTAATATGTACATACGAACTTACAAATTGGGAGCAGGGTTAGGCCGTTCTGCCATTCAACAAGATCACGGCTGATTGGATAGTAACCTCAACTCATTCTCACCAACTCCTGATGACCTTTCATCCCCTTGATAATCAAGAATTTATCTAGCTCTGCCTTAAAAATATTGAAAGACTGCTTCCACTGCCTTTCGAGGAAGCAAGTTACAGAGACCCTCCGGAAAAGAAAAAAGAAATTCTCCTGATCTCCGTCTTAATGAGCAGCCCCTTATTTTTAGGAAATGAACCCCCAAAGTTCTAGGTTCGTCACAAGAGGAAACATTCTCTCCGCATCTGCCCTGTTAAGACCCCTCCGGATCTTAAGGGGTTCAAGCAAGTCACTCTTCTTCTTTGAAACTCCATAAGATGCAAACTCCGCCTTTCCACCATTTCCTTACAAGACACTCTGGTATTCGTCTAGTAAACCTTCACTGAACTGCTTCCAATGCATTTGCATCCTTCCTTGCATAAGGTGACCAAAACTGAACTCCAGATTTGGTCTCACCAGTGCCCTGTACAATCTCCCTACTTTTGTATTCAATTGCCCTCTCAATAAACAGAAATATTCTATTAGCTTTCCTAATTACTTGCTGTACTCTCATTGTACCCTTTTGTGATTCATGCACAATGGCACCTGGAGCCTTTTGAATCTCACTTCAGATAACGTGCTTTTTTAATTCTTCCTGTCAAAATGGACAATTTCACTTTTTACCACATTATACTATACATTTCTCACTTACTTAGCTATCTGTGTCCCTTCTTAACCTGTGTGTCCTCTTCACAATATTGTGCAATGGATAGATCAGCATCTGGGGCAGCACGGTAGCCTTGTGGATAGCACAATTGCTTCACAGCTCCAGGGTCCCAGGTTCGATTCCGGCTTGGGTCACTGTTTGTGTGGAGTCTGCACATCCTCCCCGTGTGTGCATGGGTTTCCTCCGGGTGCTCCGGTTTCCTCCCACAGTCCAAAGATGTGCAGGTTAGGTGAATTGTCCATGATAAATTGCCCTTAGTCTCCAAAATTGCCCTTAGTGTTGGGTGGGGTTACTGGGTTATGGGGGATAGGGTGGCGGTGTTGACCTTGGGTAGGGTGCTCTTTCAAAGAGCCGGTGCAGACTCGATGGGCTGAGTGGCCTCCTTCTGCATTGTAATTTCTATGATTTCAATTCTATAAATATCTTTTACTGAACCAAAATGTAGTATCTCAGCTAAAGATATACTCAGCATATCTAAAGACTTTTGCACAGAATAGGAGGAATACATATGTTTTTTAAAATATATATTTTATTCCAAACATTATCAAATTCATGCATACAAAGGCTTAGCTGTATTATATAAACAGTTGGTCATTATTATTTTAACAAAGTAACAACAACAACTCTAAATTCCTTATCTCTTCTCCCCCCCCCCCCCGGCCCACTATTGTCCCATCCCCCTAACTGCTGGCCATCAACATGTCCTTAAAGAAGTGATGAACAGCACCCACCTGGAATATACCCCTCTCGGGGTATATTTGATCTTTTCCAATTGCAGGAATTCTGCCAGGTCATTCAGCCATGCCGATGTCCTATGTGGCACCGCTGACGACCCACCAAACAGAACCTGTGTCCGAGCCACCCCCCAAACAGAACCTGTGTCCGAGCCACCCCCCCAAACAGAACCTGCGTCCGAGCCACCAAGGAGGCAAAGGCCAAGATGTCAGCCTCTGGTTTCCCCCCCCCCCCCCCCCCCCCCGAGGAGCTCCAGGGAGTCCCGACACCCCAAAGATCACCACCAGTGGATGTGGCTTTAGTTTGACCCTCACAAAATGAGACCCAGAACTAACTTGGGGTAGTACCAGAACATGTGTGGTGATTCGCAGTCCCTCCTGAAGAACGCTCACACCTGTACGCCACCCCAGAACCCACTCATACGCGTCTTAGTTAAGTGCACTCTATGTACTACTTTAAATTTGTATCAGGCTCAACCTAGCGCAGGAGACGGTACAGTTCTCTATACAGGACCTCACTCCACACCCCTTCCTTTAGCCCTCGGCCAGCTCTAATTCCCACTTCCCCCCCTCTCCTCGGCAACTGGGGGAAACGAGGAAAACTCTTTACGAATAAAGTTCCTCACCTGCAAATACTTGAATGCACTTGTCCTCGGGAATTGAAATTTCTCCTCCCTCTCTAGACTCACAAACCTACCGTCCGCAAATAAATCCCTGAACCTCTCACAACTCTTCGCCTCCATATCCTGTACATTGCGTCCAGCCTTGATGGTGCAAACTGATGATTATCACAAATTGCTGACCGTAAAACATGTCCCCCCCCCCCAGTTCAAAATGTTGTTTAAACTGGTTCCAAATTCTTAAAGATGCCACGAGCACCAAGCTCATCGAGAGTTTGGCCGGGGAGAACGGAAGAGGGGCAGTAACCAATGCCCTTAGACACGACCTCACCCCGCACCAGGCTCCTCAAACTATCTTTGTACTTTCCCAATGTTCGCTGCCCAGTAATAGTGTCAGGCTTGGTAGCGCCAACCCACCTGATTGCTGCCCTCTCTGCAGGAAAGCTCTTCTAATCCTAGGAGTCTTTCCTGGCCAAACAAAGGCAGAGATTAGTCCATCAACCCTAGCGAAAAAAGATTTGGGGAGGAAGATCGGAAGACTCTGGAATACAAATAGAAACCTTGGTAAAACGTTCATTTTGACTGTGTGTACTCTACCAGCCAAGGTTAGTGGGAGGACATCCCACCTCCTCGGGTCCCCTTCACCTCTTCCATCAGACTGGCCATGTTCAACTTGTGCAAAAGTGTCCAATCGTGTGCCACCAGAATCCCTGATTACCTAAACTTCGTCTTGGCCAGCTTAAAAGGCAGCCTCCCCAGATCTGTTCTCTTCCCCAGGACATTTACCAGGAACATCTCTCACTTGCCCATATTTAATCTATACCCTGAAAAGGATCCAAATTTTTTTCAACAACTCCATAATTTCTCCCATACCTGAGAGGAGCAGGAATGTACAACACATTCTCGGCATAAAGGGACATTCTATGTTCCTCACACACCCCACTACCTTTCCACGATATGAGCGCAATGGTCAATGGTTCAATCACTAGCACAAGCAATAGTGGAGACAGTGGGCCGCCTCGTCTCGTGCCCTTGTATAGTCAGAAATATCCTGAGCTCCCAGCATTGGTCTGGACAATAGCCATAGCACCAGCAGCTTCACCCAGGAAATAAAAGTAGGACCAAACCCAAATCACCCTAAGACCTCAAGAGGTAGCTCCACTCCACACGCCAAAGGCCTTCTCTGCATCCATGGGCGATGATTACGTCCGGCATCTGCTCCACAGAGGGCGCAGGTCTCCGAGATCACCTCCAATAGGCACCCCTCCAAACGTTTTGCCAGAACCTTGGCTAGTATTTTCGTGTCCGTGTTTAATTGTGAAATAGGCCTGATTGCATCGAACCAATACAGTCTGTAACTCCCTCCAACCCCTCCCCTTCACCCTTTTTAGCACTGCGAAGTCCAGTCTGCCCGAATATCACTCCATCTCCAAGCCATCCTCTGGCGTTCAGACTTGTGTAGATCATGATTTTTTTTTTTAAACTCCAAAAGCTCCATTAATCTTATCTGGGGCAGTAACCAGCTCTCTTCCCCCCCTCATCTTTAACCTGAGCTATTTCCCTTGTTGCTGCCTGCTGTCACAATTGGTGAGCCAATAATCAACTGGCTTTATCCCCGTACTCCTAAAATGTCCCTCACAAACTGAAAAGCTGGCTCACCCCATTCTCCGTCGATCAAGCTCAAACATCATTTGTAGCCTCTTTCTCTCTGCCAACAGCTCTGCCGTAGAGACCATGGAGTACTGCTAATCCACCTCCAAGATTAAGTCTACCAATCTCTGCCTTTGTGCCCTGCCAGCCTTAAACCTTGTGGGCCCTGTACGATCTTATTTCTCCACTGATCACCGCCTTCTGTTTGGAATCTACCTCATTCCCTATGGCTGAAGTCACCCTTTCACAAAACCCTTTATCTGCCAATAGTGATGTGTCCAGCCACCATGGTGGGCGCTGGGCCCGTCCACTACGAAAAAAAATCTATTCTCTAGTAGACTCGGGTGCACGTGAGAGAATCATAGAATCCCGACAGTGCAGAAGGAGGCCATTTGGCCCATCGAGTCTGCACTGGCCCCTGCTCCATTAGAGCACCCTAGCTAAGAAGGAAAAGTCCTTCTCCCTTGGATGACACAATTTCAATGGATCCCCCCCCCCCACACACACACACCTCCTGTTCCAGGAACACAGCAAACTCTAGAAGTAACCAGAGACCTGGGACTTGACCTGTCCATCCTCGGATCTAATGCGCAATTGAAATCTCTTCTCTCTCTCTCTCTCTCTCTCTCTCTCTCTCTCTCTCTCTCTCTCTCTCTCTCTCTCTATCTCTCTCTCTCTCTCTCTCTCTCTCTCTCTCTCTCTCTCTCTCTCTCTCTCTCTTTCCCCTCCCCCCCCCCCCCCCCCCCCCCATAATCAACTGGTAAGCCCAGATTGGGGATGGTTGCCAACACCCTTTCGATAAAATCTGCGTCATCCCAATTTGGTGCATAATGTTAACTAATACCACTGGTGCATCCACCAGCACCCCACTCACCATAACATACCCCCCAACTCCCCCTCTCCCACCCCCCACACCAGGTTCTTTCAAAATTCTAGTATTGAATCGAATTTGGGTGGAACATCTGCCTCGCCCACCATTTCCTCCATCTTGTCTGATCCCTCATTACCAAATTCAAGAAGACGACCTCTGCGTTCAAAGACCATAAATGAGTAAACATCCAAGACAATTTAACCAGACCACTAAATCCCCCAGCCCTCCATGTCACCAACCGTGAGGGGGTGATCTGGACCCTCCCTCTAGTAGTCAGCCGTATTCCCTCTTGAGGATCTCCAACTGGGCCCCAACCTACCTTGAATCCAGGCCTACCAAAGATTGCTGCCGTCTCCACCCCTACGTCGGCTCATACATAAAGAGACCCTCCGCAACTATTTTATCTACCCCCCACCTCGGCTGTCCATCCAACATCCCTCCACCACTCAAAACATCTGCTAACCATTCCTCCCAGCTCAAATAGGCACCCATTCCCTCCCCTCCCACCCCCAACACAGAAAACCCAACCACCCTCAACCCATTACCTCTCCCAACCAACAAAACAGAAACTACTCTCACCTTCAGCATCTAGCCATAGCCCCCAACCCCAATTTGCTTCCGTTAACTAGCAAAACCTCCATCCAGGCAGCCCCCATCCAGCAAGTCCGAAAGAGGAAAAAAAACAAAGGCAAATCCCAACCCAAAAGAGCCAGACCCCCCATTTACCTCAGTCCCCCCAACCCAACCAAAAGTACACTTTCGGCAAAACAATAATGGGAGTCCACACCCCTAATTGACCAATCAAATTACTCCATACTATCATGTGCGAGAAGAAGAACACGGAACCCCGAATAGCTAAAGCGCAAACAGTAACAGGAACTATATACGGGAACATGCGAAATTCAAAAAAATATCCCATAACCACAATCAAATCTCTCTTAGTCTGTTACTCTTCACAAAGTAATTCGCCTCGTCTGGTGCATTAAAGTAATGGTCCTTGTTTTTAAACGTGACCCCTTAGTCGAGCTGGGTGCACCATTCCGAATCGCACTTTTTTTTTTTTTTTGCAAAGCATCTCTGTGGCCTTGTTGAACCCAGCTCATCACTTTGCAGTTCTGCCCCGATGTCCTGATAAATTCGACCAAAGCTTTCCTTTGTGGCCTTCGCCCATTTCAAGATCCGCTCTTTATCGAGAAGTCTATGAAGGCGAACATGACTGTCACTGGTGGATTGCCAGATTTTGGTTTCTGTCGTAGTGACCGGTGGGCCTGGTCCACCTCTGGAGGGTTGGCAAAGCCCCCCTCCCCACAAAATAAACCAAGCACCTTCGCCACAAATTCTGTGGCATTCGTGCCTTCGATGCCGTCAGGTAGTGCAAAATTTGCAGATTTTGAGCCTGGTGCTATTCTCCTGGTCTTCAACCTTGGCTCTTAAAACGTTTTGGGTCTCCGCCATTAACTTAACCTAGGCCTCCAAAGAGGCAATCCGGTTGCTATGATTCGAGACCCCCTCTTGCCATCTCATGAATCATCGTGCCTTGTACCTCCTGCTGCTGCTCCATCCTCTCCATGGTTAACCGAAGTGGGGCCAGCGCTTGCTCAATTGCTCTGGAAGCGTCTTCCGCCATCAGCTGCCTTTGTTTATGGAACTCCCCCACAAGGAATTCCATCAATTTCTCCATTGGCTCCAGGGTAGGCATAAACGATCTGTAGGGGCTCTGCCATGTTTTTCTTCCCTCACCACAAGGTGCTGCCTTTTCAGGTGAGGTGCTTGGTTTTACCCCCGATAATTGGATGACAAGGGCCAAAAGCACGCCGCTAAACGGGAGCCGCCTTTTATGCGATTGCTCACCGCCTCGCTGCAACCGGAAGTCATGGTATACAAATGTTGGTAATTTGTCAATTCATATCTGAATGTTCCTTCCAGAGATACAGTGGCCTCATGAACAGCTTTTCATGTCACCTGGCCTAAAGTTCAATTGTACCAATTTTGGTACAAAGGTGCTTGATGTCCTATTGGTAACTGCCTCAACCTGTCTAACTATGCTTGTAATGCAGGCCCTTCTTAATTGTAACGTTATTGCCATGAGAAGAATCGACCATTGCCATTCCTTTGAATTAACTGTTCTGCTGACAAATTGGCAAAGTATTGAAGATGGCACAGTATATGCATTGGTTTCCAGTCTTGAAGGTCAAGAGTTGCACTTTCCAGCTTTGTTTTATATCATAGTATCCTAACAAAACTGTCTTCCCAGTAAACTGCACTGTTTGCACACACTTACAGACTTAATTGTGCAGAAGCTATCAAACGCAATTGCATGTTGCGCAATTAAAACACACCAGTGCAATTGTTCATAATGTTAACTAATATAAAAAATTCTTTGCAGAGGATCAGGGCTTGCTGGAAAAGCCAATGTTCAAGTTGAGTCGAGAAGAAGGGTAGTTTTCTGCAATCAACTTTCAAATGGTAGGAAATTTCAAATGTGAATTGAGACGAGGGCACTTTCCGTGACTACAAACATCCGCGTGCATCATTAAACTGCTAATGAAAGTATCTGAAACCCCATAAACATTTGTGATGAAATGCTGACTTCAGTTCTGCACCTTTTTAACATGCTCTGTTATCTCTTTCGTTTTTCTTTAAGCCCATCAACTTTAACATTAATCCCCCCTCACTCCTGAATACCATATTGTGACTTCTGTTGTGATGCCAGTATAAGCCTATTTGTTGTCATAAGCAAGAGAGTTTGGAGAATTAAACGACCTGACTCATGCTATAACGACTGTGTACGCTATAACGACTGTTACTCTGGAAACCTCAGCAAGAGGTTTATTTGCTGAATTTTCGGTTTGGATGTGTCTTTGCTCCTTCAAAGCAGTGGGGTTAAATTGGTCTTTGCCAGTAACATAAAATGGCTGAAAGCAAATTGGTAGCCTGTTCTACACCGCACCCAGCTTTCTTTTCCGCTGAGAGCATGGCCAGGCACAGTGTAAAATGGGCTTCCAAACTGACTATGCAACCATTTTTTTAATAAACAAAGGCCAATCTAAGCTCATGCGTTTTTTGAATGAAAATATTTTTCTTCACTGAGTGCAAGGTCATACGATTGGCCGAAAAAATGGAAAGGCAACTTATTATCGAAATGGGGATAGACTTTGGGGTTCTTCGATGCAGAGGGATCTGGGTGTCGTCGTGCATGAGTCACAGAAAATGAGCATCCAGATGCAGCAGATAATAAGGGAAGCAAATGGAGTGTTGGCATTTATAGCAGAAGGAAGTGAGTATAAAGGTAAGGAAGTGTTGTTGCAACTATGTAGCACGTGGAGTATTGTGCACTGTTTTGGTCCCCTTATTTGAGGAAAACTAGTGGCATTGGAGGCAATTCATAGGAGGTTCACTAGATTGATTCCAGAGTTGAGAGGTTTGTCGTATGAGGAGAGATTTAGAGTTTAGAAGAATGAGGGGAAATCTAATTGAGGTGTACAACATGCTAAACTGTATGGATAAAGTAGATGTGGAGCTGTTGCTTCCTTTTGTGGGGCATTCTAAAACGAGAGGGCTAATCTTAGAATAAGAGGTAGCAAATTTAAAACTGATTTGTGGAAAAACTACTTCTTTCAAAGGGTTGTGCATCTGTGGAATTTGCTACCCCAGTGTGTGGTGGATGCAGGGACAGTGAGTAAATTTAAGGAAGGAGTTAGTCAGATTTTTAATTGGTCGTGGGTTAAAAGGTTACGGAGAATGGGGAGGATGGGATTAACCCTGATCACATTGAGGGTGGTAGGCTCGGGAGGCTAAATTGTCAATTCCTGCTCTTGGGTCGTGTTCTCGGGAGGAGATGCTCTGCTGATTTCTCAATCCAGCCCTTGGTCTGTAGCATTGTAGGTAGCAGATGAGGAACATTCAGCATGATCGAATGGTGGAGCAGACTCGATGGGCCGAATGGCCTAATTCTGCTCCTATATCTTATGAAATTATGAACGCAAATGCCTACGGCAAAAATCAATGTAAATAGTATTGCCACTATACAACAGAACACATTTGAACATAAAACCCTAATTACTTGCTCTTACCTCTAGTATGATCCTCTTAATGCTATTATTGCATGGTGTGTGGCATTTTGAGTTTAATTTGAGAGTTTCAACCACAAATTAGTCTCTACAATCACCCAACCTCTATGCTTGTTTTATCTCCCTTGACTATACCTTGGGGCAAGGTTGCCCGCTATTTCCCTTTGGGACAACTCTGAACTTTTTGAGAACCAGACAGCTAACTAACCTTTGATTATTTTGCAATAGTGTTGGAAAATCTTGTGGCCTGTCTTCAGAGGCTGAATGTCTGGTTACCAAATGCTATTTTAGTTCGCTTGGTTTCATGTACTCTGTGTTGGTCACAAACTATAATATGCAAAGGCAGTTTACCTGAGGGGTGCCTGCAGGGGGCGACTAATGCTCCCTCATTCCATCATGCAAGTCTACAGCAAGAGCATGACAATTAAAAGCTTAATTTTATTAAACTTAACTGAAAAGAAACTGAGCGAGCAAAGAGGAAATGTGCACAGCTGTAGCCTTGCATAGAATGACGCCACACTGGATGTTTGTATTCCCACTGATTTTTCTAAATCTGGATTTGAACTATCTAAATGGGGATTTGAACTAATCACATCTGCTTAGATTCATAATAACATATGCTGCACCAGAAGCAGACCTGATTGATCTACCTACCACTTTAAAAAAAATCAGGAATTCAAACATTGCTGTGGGCGCTTTATGCAATGCTGCAAGGTGTATACAGTACTTGGAGTTTAAACTTTTAAAGTTTGTTTAAAATTTCAAGAAACTCATACACTGTCATGATATGCAAACATGCAGCTAACGAACACACAGAATAGGACACACAACCAATGAGCAGTCAGGACACTCGGGTGGTATCTCACTATAAACTGGATGAGGCACTCACACCCCGCTTCTTTCCACAGACCAACATCTACAGAGTGAGACAGGGTGCATCCTCAGCATCACACCCCAGCATGTGGCTTGGAGCAAGGCTGGTTCAGTTAGACTGAGTTTACTACATTTAGATTAGCAGAGAGTTGAACTCATTGAGAACTGTGCTAATAGTTCAATAAAACACATTGAACTCACTTCAAAGTCTGGAGCATCTTTTACTCAAAACTGCATCAAATGGCAGCTTGTGTTATTCCAAATTACATAAAACAACACTCGATGCATGTTTTGGTTGGTTGGATACATCATTTGATTCTACTCCTCAACCAGCCTGCCATCACCACATGCCCCCCTGATTGTCAGCATCCCCTGGTTGAAATCGAGGTTGTCATTTGGAAGAAGCATTGCCCTGGAACAAACATTCAGATTGGAAAACGACATTCATATGCAGAAAGTGTAAATAAATCCCTATGTAATATGGTCTTGCTGACAGAACTATTTCTCACAGCTGCAAGCTTGTTCATTGCAAAAATTCAGTTTCCTACTTGCCACATGAATGCCTTTGAGCATTCGCAAACCTCGTGTTAATTAACTACATTATCCATGTGTTATTCCGCTCCCTTGTTGCCCACTTTAATTGAAGATATATTTTGCTGCCAATTATTGCAGGAACTGAGATCATTTTCTTGGTTCTCAACTGCAGCAAGGAAATCTTTTACACCTGATCATGTGCTAGTGGACATTACTTCTTGTTTTGTTGCCGTTGACATTTGTGGACCGTCACCAGTGCCCAGTTCTTACCTTTGCCCATTCTGTTGGTTTAAAAAAATTACTTGGCTACCAAGATTATGGATAGAGAACCGTGACTGCGGTAAGATTATGATCCTTTCTGAGATGGGGAGGGATGATTAATGGGGTTAAAACTGTTATGTAAATTAAGTAAGCAGTTGCACCAAAATCTTGATGTATTTAGACTTCTATCAATGGAACTGGGAGCATTCCTTTGTATCATTTTAGAAGCTTGCTTCATTCCTGGCCTGTTGTTTTAAAAACTAATTTGCAACATACATGAATGACATGCAATTTTGAGTTGATGCGAGAAACCAAACACGACATTTACCTTTTTTAAGGCAAATTAATTTGTGGTGCTCCTTTACATAGAAAAAAAATAATGTGGGACAGCCATTCTCTGCTTAAGTTTGAATTCCTGCCCTTTAATAGGCAGTTGAGCAAGTGTAGTTTATGACCAAAGTAGTACTGCAATTTAGAATTATGCTGAGTGCAAAGAATATCTACCAGAAATTGAACATTTTTCACTATGAAAAGCACTTGTTCAAATATGACGTTGGTAATCAAGTTCCTTCCCCAATTTGGCCCCTGCACTCAGTTGAATTCCAATGGCATCAGTGTGGTGTTTCCCAAGCCAACCTTTTGATGCAACCTCAAAGCATTCTGAATTATTTGCTGATTTTGTTTTCAGTTTAACTCAACCAGTTGATGCAGTGACCAAGCTTCTCCTCCCTCTCCCCCCCCCCCCCCCCCCCCCCCAAAATACTGAAAAGCAATATTATAGAACATACAGTGCAGAAGGAGACCATTCGGCCATCAAGTCTGCACCGACCCACTTAAGCCCTCACTTCCACCCTGTCCCCGTAACCCAATAACCCCTCCTAACCTTTTTGGTCATGAAGGGCAATTTATCATGGCCAATCCACCTCTGTCTTTGGATTGTGGGATGAAATTGGAGCACCCGGAGGAAACCCATGCAGACACTGGGAGAACGTGCAGACTCCATGCAGACAGTGAACCAGCGGGGAATCGAACCTGGGACCCTGGCGCTGTGAAGCCACAGTGCTATCCACTTGTGATACCGTGCTGCCCCAATATTATTTCAATTAGTTCTGCAAGAACCATAGGGACACTGAGAAATTGTTATATCTTTCAGAGTCATTTTGAAAGATGGCCAATTCTCTCTCTCATTTAAAAGCATCATTTGGTTCAGGCATTTAATTGGCTCAAGGTAGGTTTTCCAAAAAAAAAAATTCTAGTGTGAAAATACATGCTCATTTATTGAAATTGATGATGAAAGAACGTGTTTTAATTGCAGCACAACAAGAGCAATATTTGCAGTTTAATACTGCTGGAGTAGGTAAAAACCTGAATGTGGCTCTTCTGGGTTGCAGCTTTTTTCTCCACTGCTTTGAATCAGAACAGCTGATAGCAACCTGAAAGACCAGCTGCTTCTAATGGACAGATTGTCCAATATGAAAAGCTATACAGAGTGATAGATAATGGATTGCTTGCACTCAGCTATTTGGAGCCGGAGATTCATTTTAAGAGTGCAGTCCAGGTTTATGCCTGTGAATAGGGCAATGGCATTGATAACTTTAATATCCCATTTAGTGACAACAGCCAAAAGCACTTGAAATTTTTTATTTAATATTTTAATTTGTAATTTGGTTTACTTTTAATTTGGTCGATCTCCCACATTCTGTTTAGCAGTAAGATACTGAGGTTGAATTGGTAAAGCTTCAGACTTTGCAAGATGCTGGCACTGCAACCATTGCTGCCACCTGGTTAGACTACTGGGCTGGATATAAATGGTACAATTGTGCAGTTGTGAACTTATTGATGAGTTTGTGAAAGTCCCTGGGAATGAACTGCAATTAGTTTACATTCTACAAAACAATGAATGACAGCAGAAAGCAAAATAAGTGCATGTTCACAATGCTGAGGTCAGGCTGCATCTGTGTGCAGTGGGGGGGGGGGGGGGGGGGGGAATTGGGTCCTGTGGTTTGGATACCAGTGCAGATTCTATGTGTGCTTTGAACTGCAATTGGATTGGATGATTCACAAACAGGTTATTACTTCTCCCTAGTTAGTTGAGTGAGCAGTCATCTGCTTGAAATGTTTTTTAAAATTCTAAATGCAGGTATGATGCCAAAAGAGATGTGCAGTCTTTGCATTAGGAATACAGTAAAGCAAGGCACTTGGGAATGTTTGGCCAGTTGGAAATGTAAAAGACAACCGGAAGGTTAATAAATGTTTCAGGCAGCTATTTCGGATGCATCTTTAAAATGATCACAATTCATGTGTTCCAGACGTGTGCAGTGGGCTATTTGGCCCTGAAGGTAATCACAGTTGAGGTCAATTGTTATTTTTTCCCTTTGCTCAACTCGTATGCATATCACCATGATTGCAGCGATGAGTAGGAAATAAGGATTTTTATGGTTCTCAGCTGACGCCAATTTGTTTAACTGCAATCTTGTTTGCATGGACTTGGTGAGACCTAGCACTTCTGGCTCTGTGTCCCTTGGTGCTGGATTTTGTTGTTGAAAGTTTCATAGTTCATAATCTTTATGGGTAGCGCTTACTATAATACAATTGCACCATTACTAGATTAGCAAACCGATTGAAAGAGGTTGGCAACTTACACTTCCACACCTTATTTGTGTTGATCAAAGCAACTATTTGCTATGTTAGTTTTTGAATAACTGCCAGTGCCCATGTTATTCAAATTGGATAAATTAATTAAATTGAGTTTGATTCCATGTGAGAGGATACGGTCTGAAATGATTTTGTTTGAGATGGTGTGCTTTGCTTGCTGTTTAGAGTATTCTAGAAATATCTGAGATGACAGATATTGCAGAGCAAAAACTGAATTGTGATAAATATGAAGTAGAAATAGTATAGTTCATCTCATGGATTAGAATGGACTAGTATTGGGTTTAATTAAATCTTAACTGAAGAATGGCCCAAGAAAGGTGTTTTCATGTGAAAGGTGTACTGCAAGGGTTATGGTGATTAAAGCAAGAAAGTGAGTTGAGGATTTTCATATTAAATCAGCCATGATCTCATTGAATGGCAGAGAAGATTTGATTGGCTGAATAGCTGACTTATGGAGCCCTTCTCTTGATTCCTTACTTACCAGGTATTGCTGTTAATTACTGTTGCTGCTTGATGACTTGCAGATAATTTGATGGCTTTTGGTGGAACGCAAATTGAAGCAGCTTCTTGCTGATTTTTTTTTTAAAAAGCAGGCAACAAAATGGTTCTCGTTATTTCCACAAGCTCCAAGTGTATGCGTGAATGTTGTTGCCAATTATCCTATTCTGTCGTCAGATACCTTGCGATTCACTCAGTCTTGTTTGGATGAGAGAAAATATCTGACTACAATGGATGGTCGATGGGAGTTTGCATCTGTCTTGCACGTTTTGAGTTTTGATGCCCTTTTATCTACGTTGAAACTGAGGGGCTGGTTGGCTGGAATTCTATTTTTACAGATCCACCCTGAAAGGATGTGCGAATCCCTGGATGCTGAGTATCCATATTTAATACTTAATTAGGTATTTGCCTGAAGCTTAACTGTCAAAGGCCACATCATTTGCAGAAGTTGGTTTAATATTGTATCTAGTTTTTAAAAATATTGACAATTTCATAATTATATTGAGATATGTCTTTGCTCAAATAGGAGAGAACATCAGGATGATTGTGTATTTTTCTACCTGTCCTAAATAGTAAGGATGGCATATTTCTATTGATCAGAATTTATTGTCTTGGTCCTTGATAAATTCATTCTGCTTAAAACTTTGAAAATTGAGTTTCTGCAGTTTTTGTTTTGCCACTTTGTGTTGGTCTTTCTGTTGGACAGTGTTGGTTAGTTCCTTTTGCAAATGTATGACCTGAAGTGGTAGTTTTCTTTGTCCCTTCAGTAACCACCTCGATATTGGTGCTTGTCAGGTTTGTGTATCTGTCAGTCAGAAATTCCACGGTTACTGCTTATATTTTCGTTTCGCGTTCACATTGGTGCTTGGCCACTCGAGTCTGAAATCTTTTTCCAATTAAGGGGCAATTTAGTGTGACCAATCCACCTACCCTGCACATCCTTGGGTTGTGGGGGCGAAACCCACACAAACACTGGGAGAATGTGAAAACTTCACAGGGACGGTGACCCAGAGCCGGAATCGAACCTGGGACCTCGGTGCCGCGAGGCAGCAGGGCTAATCTACTGTGACACCGTGCTGCCACGAGTCTGAAATAATCTTGATGGGGAAGGGATCTGTTATAAAATATTACCTTTCCATGTGATGTTTAGTTAAACCAATTTTTGAACTTGGAATGCTGCTTTGCCTGTTAGCATTCTCTTTAACTACAACTCTAAAAGCAAGGAACAAGTAAACATACAATATTGACGGGCAGTGAATGGCACTCAAAAGGGGACTGACTTGCCAAGATAATATTTCAGTAGAAGTTAAGTTCAGAAATTAAGGAGGTAGTTCTGTATGTAGATTGCCATTTACTTGGGCAAAACTCATAACTTTGGCCACTGGTTTTTTATTGTCTTGGGCACTATCCTATTGTAAAAAGAAATCCTTCTGGAAAAGGTGCTTGGTGGGAGATATTTGACCCCCCCACATTCTTCGGTTTACTCTTCTCGCATAAAGGCGTTTTGGCAAAACTGCAGCACTCGTATTCATGCAAGATTCAGTTAAAATAATTCTGGAAAAGGATTGTGAATCTTAATAGCTTCCAGTTAACAAATAGTTTGGGGAATACCTAAAATGTTAATCTGATATTCTGCTATACCGATTTTGCTTGTAATTTTTCCAAATTGTATCTTAACAATATAATCTGCATGCTTTTCTTCCAAATATAAAGATGATCAAGTGCATACAATGAGCAACAGTTAAACCTTCCAATAGGTAAAACAATGTGACACAACTTTTAAAGTTTCAATTCATGGTGACCGTGAACATGGATAGTATTCGGGTTTTAAAATGCCGGTGCCCTTATTTTAACTCCTTTGTCTTAGGCTTCTAAATATAATTTGTATTTTAAGCTAGTTAGGTAGTCTGGTTCTGGTTGGTCCTTGACTTTTAATTCAAAGCCAATTTGGGCTTAATCATTCTCCATCCTTGGAGGGAGAAATGATCTTGAACATCCATTACTTCTATAACTATCCTCAGTTCTATCAATATTTGAAATGGTTTGCAGATTTTGGGCAGCAAGATGGCACAGTTCGCACTGCTGCCTCACAGCGCCAGAGACCCGGATTCAATTTCAGTCTTGGGTGGCTGCCTGTGTGAAGTTTGCACATTCTCCCTGTGGCTGCATGGGTTTCCTTCCGCAGTCCAAAGATGTGCAGGTTAGGTGGATTAGCCATGCTAAGAATTGACATTGAGGGTGGGGTTGCAGGAATAGAGTGGTCTTTCGAAGGGTAGGTGAAGACTCGATGGGCCAAATGGCCTAGTTCTGCACTGTAGGATGAGTTTCTGATTATGATGGCACTCCATTAAGTTTTGGTTATCCTGTGTACTCTGGCAATCTTTCATAAGCAGTATTAATTTTAAAATGATCTTGCTTAGCGACGAAGCATGTGCAGTTAGCGACAGCCATTGTTGTTGGAGGCAATGGTGGAGCCTGACCTCCTCCTCCGCCGGTGCCCGATCCTCGATTGGGAAGTCACGGAGCATCTCCCCATAAAATGGCATGATTTTGAATTGACTTCATCCTATTAGTTGGTTGTATTTCAGTCCTTCTACTTGTAAACTAGTTATTAGCTTGGAAATTATTATCAAAAAGTCCTGTTGAAAGGTAAGATTTTACTTAATCGCCTTTTTGTTGTCGCTAATCTTGTTCCAAGATTATTTGCAAATTCTTTCATTGCAGTCAGCCTTTGTATTCACCACAATTTCCCCTGAAATTAGGACTCTGTCCGTAACTCTTTGGTCTTTCCCTTTTTGCTTACCATTCTTTTTAGAACGCTTCCATGATGACATGTATAAAGAGTTTTTCAATTTTGCTGGAGCTGTTAGTTTCCCCAGTGACTCTAGTAATTTATGGAAAATCTGTTGGTTCTCCACAAACAAGTAGATTCCTACTGCGATCCTTGCAGATGGTTGATTCCACTCTGGTACATGGAATGCTTGCTATTGGAGCGATGTTCTGAAACTGTTGAGCAAGAAACTAGCAAACTGTTTGAGGCAGACTTGATGAGTTGTAGAAGTGAGTAGTTGTGTGTTGGGGTGTACTGAACTGTTTTGAATGCCTGATCATGTATTGCTTCCCTGATAGCAGATAAAAGGACACAGCGGAACATGTGGAAATAACTTGGGAATTCAAAGAAGAACAACTAGATATGTGGTCTTGTGTTGGAAGCAGTAACAAGAATGTTTAAGGACTATAGATGGAATTAAAGAATCTAGACACTAGATTGAAATGCAAGACCACAGAGTCATAATTTTTAGGTTGTTTCCTGTATTTCATACTGGGAATATTATGATTAGTACAGGAGGGAATACATTAGGGATGTATTAAGTACGAGGAGCAAGGGCTACACATTTTTTAAAATTGGAATGAGAAACTAAGGAAATGATTAATTAAATTCTTCAAAAGATTATGAAGATTGATAAGTATATGAATGCACAGTGTTTTCAGACAAAATTTGGAGATCTGGAAGCTTAAATAAATGGAAGGAAATCAGAGTGCTATATCAGAGGTGGCTCAATTTTGGGCAGAACAGGGAACTTGGTTTTTTTTCAAACAATGATTTGACGATTTGGGAAGGGGCATGTTAGTGAAATTATTCTGTACTTGAGCATGAGGAAATTTTGTTGGTCCAGTGTAGAAAAGGTTGAAGTGAAACTGGATAGATCATGTATGAAACTTTAGAAGACATTTAATGAAATATTTTGAGGTTTTTTAAGAATGAATCAAGTGTGTGGTATTAGAGAGAGTATAGTATAGATAGAAAGTGGTGTACGAACATGAAACTGTAAACGACATGGTTCTGATTGGAGAGCGGTTAGAAATGTGCCTTGGGTTCAATAATAGGTCCACTTTTGCGCTGAATGCAGTTTGGACTTGGCTACGGGGAAAAACAAATCTCAATTTTCTGATGACACGAAGAGCAAGTTCCACAGGCAGTGAGGAAGGTAAAAGAATCAGGAGGTAGGTTACTGGAATGAACAGACATAACAATGCATTTCAGTATGACAATTCAGTGTGGGTTTTTTTTGCATTTTGGCAGTGTACATTTAATGCAAAGGCATTGGGTTGGCATGAACAGGGACTTTCTGGATACAACTGGTATTGGGTTTGCTGCATAGAGTTCATTTGTGATTTTTTTTTTTGGGGGGGGGGGGGATTTTATATTCCAATTAAGGGACAATTTTGCGTCCAAGGAACTGCTATTTGGACCTGGACTGTTTGTTTCATGTTTGAATGGCGTGCATTTAAACAAAATACAAAGTGTTCAGATTTCACGAATGATCTAAAAATAGGGACAGTGGAATGGGACAACAGAGCACAAACTGAGCTAAACAAAATATGCATATTGGCAGAACAGCAAATTAAATTTTATGCAAATACTGGATTGTCTCGCAGAAACGAAAACCATCAATGCACATACTCCTTTTTTAACGAGATAAGTTGTTGAGAAGATCTAGAAATTCTGGTAGAATTTTGGCTTAACAGAGTGGCAACCAGCCACGAGTAGGAATAAATTTGTCTTTTTCCAAATGTAAGGCAGTGGCCGGTGGGGAACCGCAGGGATCGGTTTCGGGACCCCAGCTATTCGCAATATATATTCATGATTTGGATGAGGGAACGAAATGTAATATCTCCACATTTGCAGATGAGACTGAGCTGGGTGGGAGGCTGAGCTGAGGAGGATGTAGAAATCCTTCAGTGTGATTTGGACAAGCTGAGTGAGTGAGCAAAAGATAATACAGTATAATTTGGATAAATGCAAGGTTATCCACTTTGGAAGTGAAAATGGGAAGGCAGGTTATGATCTGAATGGCCATAGGTTAGGATATAGGAATGTGCAGTGAGATTGGGTGACCTCATACACATGAGAACATTTTTAATTTTTCTAGTGTATTGATTAATCCATTGAAAGCTCAATCTTCGTTGCACCTCTCTGGTTACTGCTACGAAATGTGGGTTAGATTTCATCCTATAATGTAGGGATTTTCAAACTGCTGGTCGCGACTCATGGGTGGGTTGCGGGCGGGTAAAGAACAAAGTGTCGGGGAGCTTTTAAGAATACCAGCCGTGACTTCCAGCAGCAGCATGACTCTAAATAGTGGGGATGAGGTGATCATATGGACGACCCCCCCCCCCCCCAGTCTGAGGCAGAGATGAAGGTGATAGCGGACCGCTGTGAACGCTAGACAACAAGGACAGTGGGTAGCATAGTTGCTTCACAGCTCCAGGATCGCAGGTTCGATTCCTGGCTTGATTCACTGTCTCTGTGGAGTCTGCACGTTCTCCATGTCTGCGTGGGTTTCCTCCCACGGCCCAAAGATGTGCAGGTTCGGTGAATTGGCCATGCCCTTAGTGTCCTAAAAGGTGTGGTGGGGTGGGGTTACGGGGATAGGGTGGAGGTATGGGCTTGGGTATGGTGTTCTTTCCAAGGGCCGGTGCAGCCTCGATGGGCCGCATCTGCAGCTCGGTAAGGACCTGTGCGGACTCCCTGCATAACTAGAAGTTGTTGGTGTAATCGCACGCTGGGGTGGAGGGGTTGTCTTTGTTAGTGGGTCCACCTCCATTGAAGTGGCACTGCTCTGAATCCGATAGTGCAGTTGCACAGCAGGTCCGCACGAGGCACAGTTCTGTTACATTGGCTCCCGCTCATCTTCCAAGCACATGAATGTTTTGCCCAACAAATAAATAGTTCTGAGTTTCAATTGACCCAGTATTTATTTGTTACCTTGATTCTCATCCAATCCATGTATTCCTGAATCATGGAGTTTTACAGCGAAGCCAGTATTCACCCACATGCTTATCCTGGCTCTAAGCTATCTTTTTTGTCTCACACCCTGCATTTTCCCATGAAATCATAGTACCTGTACTTCAATTGGATTATTGCTTCAAATATATTTGAGCCTCAACGTTCTCTGATTTATTTTGTAGCCAATTGGAACTTGGAAGTGGTTGCTTAATGGTTGTTTTTGAAGAAAAATATATAGAGATACATGAAGCTGCCCAAGAAAGGATATGAAGATGACAAAAATTTGAAGCAGCAGGTTAAAAGAATTATCAAGAATCTAATTTCCTCCTCTGGTGGACCGAATCCAACTCAAACCAGTATAGTACCGTGTAGGAGAAGATTCCACAGTCATACCAGAGAATTGTTTTAGAACCAGGAAACTTGACTTTGTTGCTGTCTCCTATTGTACCTACATTGGACAGCATGTTCTTTTACAGGTCCATCACATTGTGCTTGTTCAGGTTGCATGATTTAACACTGAAGAAAAAACAGTAGTTTAAATATTAACCTTGGAGAATGTTAGAAATTGTCTTGTTATTGGGGATGGATGCAGTCGTGTGACCGTTTACCAGTATGGTTAGCCTCTGGGAACAAATTTGTGATCTGATTGTCTGGTTCATTAACACTTGTTATCCTACAAAAAAAACATTGGAAAGAGGAGCTGATGCTCATTCCTATGCTTGGAAGGTATACTTAAAGAATCATAAATGTGCAGGATATCATGGTTGATACCTTAATTTGACATATGTTTTCTGATCTATGGATTAAATGAATTGTATTTCCTGGAGATTTTCCAGTGCAACTGATTGCATATTTTGCCAAGAGACAGGTGGCATGCAAAGCAGCTTTTTGCAGTGACTGTCTCTGTACATGTTACTTCTATTTTCCTCATTTGTAATGATAACTAACTCGATTAAAACTATTCTTTACCGACTGTAGCTGAGCACAGAATCTGGCGGTTTGCTGTGTTTTCTTGTGTGCCGGTTTTATTATTGCAGGTAGTTCTGTTCATGTGATAGTTGAACATGTGGCAGATACTGTGCAAACATGCAAAAATGCATTTGCTCTAAAGTCTTCCAATACCTAAAGGATAGATTTTCTTTGCTTGTGCAATTCTCTTAACACTACAGGGAGAGAGAGACACACTGCCACTTGTAGCACCAGTTTCTTTAAGAGACGGTGTAGCTTATCACCTTCCCTTATGGTAAACTGAATCAGCACATAGTGAATCCCTCATTCAACATAATCTCACCAGCAACACACAATTGGGGCTGTGAGCTCACCGTCAGAATATGGCAGGAGTTAACATAACAAGCAGTTCCAAGGAGCGAAGGTCAGTCCGTGTTGAGGGAGCATTGGACTGTTGGATGGTCAGTAATGAGGGAGTAAGAAACTGTCATAATGGGAATACGGAGTTGAGTTGTTAGGTCTGGGGGAGGACTGCATTGTCCCAGGGTCAGCAGTGAGTGAGTGTGATCTGTTTCCTGGTTAGTACTGAAGATTTGGAAGACATTTATAGGGCCGAATGGTCTCCTGTGCTGTAACAAGATGATATGGATAAAGTAGACATGGAGCGAATGCTTCCTCTTATGGGGCATTCTAGAACGAGAGGTCATCTCAGGTTTAAGAGGGAGCAAATTTAAAGCAGAGATGAGGAGAAACTACTTCTCCCAGAGGTTTGGTAATCTGTGGAATTCGCTGCCCCAGAGTTTGTGGATGCTGGGACAGTGAGTAAATTTAAGGAGGAATTAGACAGATTTTTAATTTGTAATGGGTTGAAGGGCTATGGAGAGTGGGCAGGGTGGTGGCACCGAGGCAGGGATGAGATCAGGCATAATCGAATGGCGGACCAGATTCGATGGGCCAAATGGCCAACAATCTTGTGAATTTACGAACATGTGTTGAGTTCTTAAACAGTTGAAAACACACATGCCTGCACAGTTACTCCGACCAGATCTAAGAAATACTTGGCTCTATCTGCTTGCACAACAACAGTTTTTGTGCCTGGTGGTTGACCATGATGACTTATGTTTAACATTCAGGGTAGTTCTTGCCCAATATACTGAATTGTTTATCACGTGCCTGAGCAGGAAAAATATATTTGATGTATAACCACTTTTCTTTGTTTAATTTCAAATGGAGTTTTTTCATTGAGCTAAGTATGCTTATTGACTGTAAATGCACAAAGGCAAATACTTCTAATGAAGGACTAGTCAAGAGGGCGGGTACTTTTGCATTCTTCTCGAGTGCTGTTTTGACTATGGTTTTGTGAATAAATATTGAACTGGGCACTGGGAATACTCCAGTACTCTTCGAACCCTTGACAGTATATCTGCCTGAACAGTAAACTGGGTGCTGGGTTAATGTTTTTTCAAAGACTTGTTTTTCTGTTAGTTGAGTGTGAATCTAGATTGTGCTCGAGTCTTGGAGTGGGGCTTGAATCCGCAACCTTCTAACGTGGACAAAACTCTCAGGTGATGGATCAAGATGAGGGGGTTGGATTCTGATTGGCTGAAAACCTAGCTATACGTCTAACTATAATTTAATTATACCAAATTTATTGCTAAGTGACAACTCCCACAAGATGATTGCATTGTTATTGTCAGCTGTGAATATTTATCTATTTCAGATTATTTTGTGTTCTGATTTTCAAACTTGCTTTTTTTTCAGTGAATGATAGTGTCTAGAAAGGGTATGTCCCTTAAGGAGAGAGGTGCCAATGTCCAACCGGCCTAATTACAATACAGGGGGGTCACTGCGACGTTCACAGAGGAACACTGCCGGGGCCCAGCCACAAGACGAAGCAACAGGAGGAAGGCAAGTAAAATAAGTATATATATTTTAAAAATGTTTTTTTTTCCCAGAAAAAATGTACTTGTGCTTTTACGCTATGCCTAGGCCTATTGGTATTTTGGAAGTTGTCTGTCAATATAGTGCAATCAAGTTCCTAGTGCATTGACACAACTGTCCTCATTTTACACTAAATGGGCATCAATTAAATGAAAAATGGCAATTGGGGAAGTAAAAAGTGCACTTGAGGAAAGAATTATATTAATTTTGCATTCAATCTCAAATTTAGTGCTGCGTTGATAAACAATAAACACCGAGCATTTACTGATTTTGATATGGTGCTTTCAGAGTGCAGTTTTTAAAATTTTATTTGGATACCGTTGAAATAAGCAAAAATATACACGGAAATTCGTCATGGATTCTGCAACATACCCCGTCCCGTGTCTTCATGGTATCTCATTCTTCAAACATAGTAGATTGTTTTTTTGATTCCCTTTTGATTTCTTTTGCTATAGGCCGCAGTCAGAAGAGAGGAAACGGAAACCGATTCCCAGTAGGCCAACTGCTAAAGCAACAAAACTGCAGTCAGACACTACCTCTGGGCAGTCCAGAGGGCGTGTGTCACGAAGGTATTAGATTTGCTTAATGGAAAATTTCACGACTATGTTGGACAGAAAATAGTTAAACTAGATGCCTTGAGATCCTTCAATCTTCCAAAAGCAAATTTATTCAACAGGTGTATTTTTTGATATTCTGAAATAAAAATGATGCCTTACTGATTAGAATCTCTGTCTATGGGACACTTGCCATGTTTCCTGAGTTCCATTTTTATTCAATTGGAGAATCATGACCACATATTTTAGGCAATATGTAAATTCCAAATTTCCCAAGTTATTTTAATTTTATGCCCTTGGTTGCATTATTCTGCTGCTTTATTTGGAGGTTGATTTCTATTCCATGTTTTTAGTTTTAAGAGAGCACTACTTCCCCACTCTGTAGCAGGTTCGTGAACATTGAAGCAGTAGAAATGAGTTGCAAGTGCTGCCGAAAGGTAAGGAAGCACGGGGAAGAGCAGGAATAAAATGCTTCTAAATGAGTCATTTGCAAGTGGAGATTTTGAGTAAAATTTGTGCCCTTTTACATGTACTCTACCAGATCCTGCAACCACTGAAGCATTGTTGTGAAGCAATGTAACAATTGGATTTAGTAACAAAATATGATTACATTATCTCGTAGCTTGCAATTTCTTAGCAAGAAGAGAAATCTCCACAACATCTGCTGGAAGTTTTCAGTCTCTGCTTCGTTGGAAATGATTTTCATTATTGCCCTCCCAATAGGGAATTGTCTTGTTCTGGAGGTGATTTCCAATTTGTGACTTTTTCCCACCTCATCACCAGTTCAAAAGTTTTAAATTTAGCTGTATTTTGAATACTTTTTCTTTGCAAAAAACGTTATTGCCATTTATTTTTTCAGACCCAAGAGACGATCAATGCCAGACTTCGACATCTGCATTGTTTTACATTTGTCACTTGTACAGCAACACCTAGATAATCATCATTGCAAAATTAAACCAAGATTGGGTTTGCCCTTGCCTGTTGGGAAATTCCAGGTTGTGATTAACCCTTAGCTTACTAGGTTTGGTTTCTCAAATTGTCTGCTACTGTATAACTGATGTAGACTGGGCACTCCAAAGAAAATCTATATAGCTCTACTCCAGGAACAGTAAGTTCCTATAGTTAAACCCATTTTACAGCCCTTGTAGATTTTTTCGGAGGTTTTCTGTTTAGTTCAACTGGATTAAGGAAGAACGATTGCTTGCTTATCAAGAGGAGATGAAAATGAAATGAAAGTCGCTTATTGTCACCAGTAGGCTTCAAATGAAGTTACTGTGAAAAGCCCCTAGTCGCCACATTCCGGCACCTGTTCGGGGAGGCTGGTACAGGAATTGAACCGTGCTGTTGGCCTGCCCTGGTCTGCTTTAAAAGTCAGCGATTTAGCTCAGTGTGCTAAACCAGCCCCTGTAAGCAGATGTAGGAGATGTAAGCAATTGAGTGCTTGGAACAAGATTGCATACTTTCCACAACAGTTTTACAATTAAAGATGACTGCATATCGTATGCATTTGTGAAATAACACCATACATTATTATTAATAATTATTAATAGCTTATTGTCACAATTAGGCTTCAATGAACATAGAACATAACAGTGCTATGAGTCCCAGTGTCATCGCACCCTCGCAATAATAATAATCACTTATTGTCACAAGTAAGCTTCACTGAAGATCCTAGTCGCCACATATCCGGCGCCTGTTCAGGGAGGCTGGTATGGGAATTGAACCCAGGCTGCTGGTCTTGTTCTGCATTGCAAAGCAGTTGTCAAGCCCACTGTGCTAAACCATACAAGTGGTTTAATGGTTCTTTTTTGTACCAAGTTCAAAGTATGCATATGCATTTGTTACCCTGTGGAAGCAATAAGTTTACAGCTTCATGGTCAAGCTCACTGCATTTGAAAATTAAAATAGTTATTGTAAAATGCTTGCTTTGAAAATCCAGTCCTTGTCAAACGTCTGCTAGTGACTTAAGGACTCTATTTAGAGGTGTAAGTAGAACCATTGCCATAGATACACATGTAATCTTTTAATATTGTCATTTCAGGAACTCCAGGAGCTGTAGCTCTTCATCTGTTGCTTCTGTGACACAGCAAGAAGATCGAATTAGGTCAGAAAGACCCAAAGCTGGACAAACTAAAAGGGACGGCTCCAAAAGCAGTTTGAGAGGTGTGAAACGAGGTCCAAGCCCTGATTACAGCAGTTCAAACTCCACCTGCTCTGCAAAAAGGCCCAAAGCAATTCAACCCTCAGAGAATCCTACCGAAACACACAAACATAAGGTGCAAACGAAGTCCCCAAAGAAAAGGAAGTCTGTGCAAGATCAGCAGATAAGAACTTCTCAAGCAGCCTCCACGAGTAAGACACAGAGTAGAAAACAGACTGGGCCTCCTGGTGCCTCCCCCTTTCAGAAAAGGAAAAAGATTGAAACTGCAACTTCTGTAAACAGTGATTCTGTGACTGACGCGATCAGTGCTGAAGAGCGGTCTGCTAAACCAACCAAGCTGGCTTCAAAATCGGCGACCTCAGCCAAAGCTGGGTGTAGCACTGTCACTGATTCTTCATCCTCTTCTGCCTCTACTTCGTCATCCTCTTCTGCTACCGTCTCTGCTGCTGTGCCTCAAGGAGCCAGGCTAAAACAAGGAAAAGATCAGAATAAGGCTCGTCGTTCCCGCTCAGCATCTAGCCCCAGCCCTCGCAGAAGCAGCCGAGAAAAAGAACAGAGCAAAACTGGTGGTTCCTCTAAATTTGAGTGGGCTGCCCGTTTTAGTCCTAAAGTTAGCCTGCCGAAAGCAAAACTGTCACTCCCGGGGTCTTCCAAATCGGAGACTTCAAAACCAGGCCCTTCAGGCCTGCAAGCAAAGTTAGCTAGTGAGTTGATTAAATTACTTGATTGTATTTTGGATTAGACAATGTCAAAAAATTTAACTTTTGTATTCCAGTCCAGTTTTTGAAACTGTTGAATAAAGAACAATACAGCACAGGAACAGGCCCTTCAGCCATCCAAGCCTGTACCGGTCATGATACCATCCTTGGCCAAAACCCTCGGCACTTCCTAGTGCCGTATCCCTCTATACCCATCCTATCCATGTCGAGATGCCTTTTGAACGCCGTTAATGTATTTGCTTCCACAACCTCCCCAGGCAACGCGTTCCAGGCACTCCGCACCCTCTGTGGGGAAAAAAAAAACCTGCCTCGCACATCTCTAAACTTTGCCCCATGGACCTGAAACCTATGCCCCCTGGTGTCTTGATTGCATTTATGTAAGCACTTTGCTATATGGATGAAATGCTAAAATAACCCAAATCTGAATTGGTGAGTCAGCTAAATTTGGCCAGTGTACAAGTTCTGATCTATAATTGTTGCAAGTAAAATATAATCCTTACTGATGTGTACTGCTGTTTTTATTTAAAAGCAAAGCATGCGCTTTCTTCCATAGCATGCCCCGGGTCATTTTCTGTACCAGACAAGGCAAAAACATTGCAGTTGTATGACTTAATTTTGGGGAAAACCATTCATTTAAGCACCGTAAGACATTTGACCCTTAAAGATACAATTGTCGTGCTGACAATTGATGCTGACCCTCCAGCTTTCCTAGGTAAAGGGTTTGAGCTAGTGTCGAGTCTGTGACCTCTTCCACATTTTGCACTCTTTAGCCGAGGTAATCAATCTGAATTTTTAAGCTGCTATTGTGCCCTATTGAAATTGTGCTGTGCCAAACTTGAGCTTCAGCCTTGTGATGTGTTTAAATGAATTTAATTTAAAAATAATATTTAAATTGAAGCTTGTGTGTTTCACTCCCTGAAATTCTGAACTAGGCCGTAGTAACAGAATTTTCCCAATGAAATTTCAGCATATTTCAAAGACTAACTTGACTAAGTTAGTCATATGGCCCTTGGGGCTGTATTAAACATTTTTTTAAAAATCCTTCAGTTACTTTTAATGTTTTGGTGAATTCAGCTTAGACTGTTGACCAGAGATGGTCCATTTCTGGAGGCGGGAGAGGGCTCTGAACTACGACACTGACTAGATAACAGAGCATTGGTGGCTTGAGAAGTTGTTGCCATCTGTTAGGTAGCGAATGAAGTGTTATTTTGGAGGGAAGCTTTTTGGGGGGTGGGGGGGGGGGCAAAGAAAACTTGGAACATTTTACAGCAATGCGAATTCATAAGCTTTTCCACATTCTTTTCCTTTCAACTGTCAAACCACCACAAGTGTATGAAATGCCACAAATTAAGATTTTAAGGATGCCATTGGATAAGTTGTGAAGCACATTGGTAGTAACTTTGCTGGAAGTCTCCTTTCGTGGGAAATATTATCTGCTGATATACCTTGGTTCTTAGGGTATTTAATTTTTCGGAACTGCACAAGTATTTTTCCTCTATGATTTCACTGATCCCTACTGTTGAACTTTTTAAAGGCTTGAGAAGGTCTACTAAGAAACGCAGTGAATCACCACCAGCAGAGCTCCCCAGTTTGAGGCGGAGCACACGGCAAAAGACCACGGGCTCCTGTGCTAGTACCAGGTAAATGTTTTTAGAATTCAAGATATGTCTAGAACTATAGTGCAAGTTTTTTTTTATTGGTCTGAAGTTAAAATTATATTGTGATCGTATTGAGACAGCCTAATTTACCTAAAATGGCCATTTTTGTTTTTACTTGTGTGTATTTCTGCAATGGCACAAAATTACATTGATGTGTTTTTTGTGACGAAATCTGAAACAAAAAGAGAAAATGCTGGACGATCTCAGCAGGTCTGACAGGACCGGTGGAGAAAGAATGGAGCTAACATTTCAAGTCTGGTTGATTCTTTGTTAAAGCTTTATTGCATGTTGGCTGGAATATAAGAGTAAAGAATTCTTGATACAGTTGCACAGGTCTTTGGTGTGACTATACCTAGAATACTGTAGACACTTTTGTCTCCTTTTTCAAGAAAGAATGTACTCTCCTGAAGGAGGTGCAGTGAGAGTTCACTTGATTCTTCAGATAAGAGGGTTCTCCTGTGGTAGGTTGAGTAGATTGGACCTATGCTCTCGAGTTTAGAAGAATGGGAGGTGATCTTATTAAAACATAAAAGATTCTGAAGGGGCATGTGAGGTGGTTTCCCTTTGCTAGAGAATCTAGAACTAGGAGGCATAGTCTCGGTCAGCGATTTTGAAATTGGATGAGATGAAATTTTTTAACTTGAAGGTTATGAATCTTTGGAATTTGCATTCCAGAATCCTGGGTATGCCCATTGGGTGGAGTTGGACTCTTAAGAAAATTAACAAATATAAAGTTTGGGTGGGAAAGTAGAATTGAGTTAAAAGATCAATCACTATCTTATTGATGACTGGGCAGGCTTAAGGAACTGTATAGCATATTCTATTTCTTAATCTCTGTATTGTAGTAAACCATCACGACTGAACAGAAAATTCAGGAAATAATTTAGATTTGAGCAGAAAACTTCAAAATTGTTTCAATTATTTTAAGAGCACATAAAACTGTGTGTTGGGGGAAAAAAAACATTTTTGATGCATTGAGTAAAAATTTGGATGACTGTCACATCAAAGTCTGTTTCCCAAAACAGGACTCTTAAGTAGGTTATAAGTGGAAATGTAAGTAACAGACTATAGAGAAAGAAGAGTTCTTGGGCAAGTGAGAGTAAAACAATATTATAATTGTAACCTGGAAATATCAGTAAGATGTGGAATATTTTTCTTGGTCATGTGGTTTCTTTGATATATATTGCAGTGATGAAACTGAAGGTTTAATCTAATGCTGGGGATAGTATTCTTCTACAGCTTGTCCACAAATATCCAGCAGTAAAAGCTCTTATTGTAGACTTGATGGTTTGAGTTATAAGGAGAGGCTGGATAGACTGGGACTTTTTTCCCTGGAGCGTAGGAGGCTTAGGGGTGATCTTATAGAGGTCTATAAAATAATGAGGGGCATAGATAAGGTAGATAGTCAACATCTTTTCCCAAAGGTAGGGGAGTCTAAAACTAGAGGGCATAGGTTTAAGGTGAGAGGGGAGAGATTCAGAAGGGCCCAGAGGGGCAATTTCTTCACTCAGAGGGTAGTGAGTGTCTGGAATGGGCTGCCAGAGGTAGTAGTAGAGGCGGGTACAATTGTGTCTTTCAAAAAGCATTTAGATGGTTACATGGGTAAGATGGGTATAGAGGGTTATGGGCCAAGTGCGGGCAACTGGGACTAGCTTAATGGTAAAAACTGGGCGGCATGGACTGGTTGGGCCGAAGGGCCTGTTTCCATGCTGTAAACTTCTATGATTCTATGATGATAAGCAGCAGGAATCATACAAGTTTGCTGTTCTAATGAGATATACTAAAATTCCTGTAATACGCTGCATATTTAGGGACGCAAGCCATGACTCGTGATTCCAGAATGAATTGATCCACTGCTCAATGGCCCAGCCAAGTTGGGCAGCTTAGGGTATATTGCTATGAGGAGCAAGAATGCATTCTGTAATTGGGCAAACCAAAACCTTACACGGGTATAGATTTTTCAACTTGAAATGTAGACTAAAAATGCTGTGTTAAGTGCCTAACTAACCAAAAAATTGCAGTTATAAAGATTAAATTGGTGGCACAGATAATGCAGTTCCATATGATCCGACTGCTAAATACATGGGGGTAGAATTCTGTGTCTATCCTGTCAAGCTCCTTCAAAATGTCATGTTTCAATGAGGTCATCTCTCATTCTTCTAAACTCCAGTGAGAGTAAACCCAATTTACTGAGACTCTCATCATAGGACAACACTCTCATCCTTGGAGCCTATTCCATGAACCTTCACTTGCCTCTAATGTAAATATAACCCTAAATAAGTAAACAAAATCAGCACCAAGTACTTCGGGTATCTCGCCAAATCCCAGTACAATTGTAACAAGACTACTTTTGTTCATGTATTCCAATCCCTCTTGCAATAAAGGCCAAGCGTTGCATATATCCTGGTAATTGCTTGATGTAATAATAATAGCTTATTGTCACAAGTAGGCTTCAATGAAGTTACTGTGAAAAGCCACATTCCGGCACCTGTTCGGGGAGGCTGGAACGGGAATTGAACCTGCGCTGCTGGTCTTGTTCTGCATTACAAGCCAGCTGTCTTAGCCCACTGCACTAAACCTCTATCAACATTCAGAATTTTCATGCCTTTTGAAAAGTACATTCTGCTTTTCTAACTACTGAAGTGAATAACCTTACACTCCCCACATTATATTCCTCACCTTGCCCACTCCCTTAAACCTGTTCATAGCTCTTTGCAGCCTATTTGAGTCCTCACTGCTTGTATTCGCATCAGCAAACCTGTATACATTATTCTGTAAAGAGATATCTATCACCCCTTCTGGGTACAATGCGTATCACTTTGTTGAATGATAGTTTTGCCAGGTTGAATTGCATAACTTGTCACAGCAGTTGCTTTGTATTGCATAGAAGGTGGGAAGAATTTCACGTTTAACTTTTATCCCCGTTCCCGAAAACAGTCGGCGAGGCTCTGGCCTGGGTAAAAGAGGAGCATCTGAGGCTCGCCGACAGGAGAAGATGGCAGATCCTGACAACAACCAGGATGGAGCAAATTCTTCTACACGCACGGAAGATGTACCTCAAGGAGCATCAGGTAAAATTTAAAAAAAAAACCATTTTTAACTGTATCTGCTTACTTTAAAAATGAAATGCTGTAAAATATTTTTCGAAATGCATTGCATGGCAAAATCACAATTCAATTATGGAGCATGATCCAGGACCAATCTTGTTCTACTAAAAACAAATGTGTCGGGTATAATGTGTATTGTGGAGCAGTAATCAAGAAGATGGGCAACTGACTCAATATTATCTTTTTCACAAATGCATCATAATTTTAACACTTGCTGTGGTAATATTTGATATCCACCTTCCGATGTTGTGGCTGTTCCCTCAGCTTCTCACTGAAAGCATGGCTTTAGACTGGGTTGCAAAGTGAGATGTGGTGCTTTTGACACCTGAAAATATTGCACACTTGCATGTCAAATGGAAGTAAATCAATCTGGCTTTATCTCCATTTGTACAGTGAGTCGCTTAAGTCTTGTGTGTATTTGGAAATCTGAGACTATATTTTGTTTTTGAGTTACTGGGAAAATAATGCCGATTCGTGCTTGCAGGCATCTTAATTTTGTTCTCCACTAATTTATTATCCCTTTGATCCTCCCTACTGATATTTTATCAGAGCACTTTGACTGCTTTTTACATGTCCACTTCATAAGATTTAATAATTTATTTTGATGAGTTGGATTATTTTATTCTTTGGCTCCATCTGTATTGTGTAATTTATTACCACCTCCAAAATGGTTTTCTTGACACATACAGGCTCTCCTCCACTTGCTTTGTTCTCCTTGAGTCTCCTTCATTTTGCTAAGTTGGTAAGAGTAGATTACCCTGCAGGTTCCTTATGTCAAAGAACATAGCCTGTCCTGCAATGAACAAATTAACAGAATTCCTGTGAATTTCCTCTTGAGCACTGGATCAGTTCACTCAGGCATGAATCAGCTATATTTTATAGATAATATACTGATTGTAAATTGCCACTAAACCTCTACTGGTTAGGGGAATATTTCAGGGAATATTTTCTTTTTATAATGGTCAGGCTGATGCCAGTACTTTGTGGCAAGCATGATATAAAAGTGCCCTGCTTGAGGTCAGCAAAATGGTTGCTAAAAGTACTATTGGTAATGGTTTGCCACTTTGGTGATTGAAACCTTTCCACCTGGGATATCAGTAGTGGACCAAGTAAGTATTATTTTTCCCATATTTGGGGGAGCAAATTGTAAATCGGGATGGGGGAGGGAGGAGAGAGAAAGATAAGTTTGCTGATACTCAACTTTATCAGCATAGAGTTCAGTTGATACCATACATCATGGTGTGTTTGCTAATGCACATTTGTAATATTTGCTGATCGTCAAACGCTATGCTGCAGCTTTGCATTGGCCAAAAGCTGTTGCAAGAATGGAAGAAATCCAACCTCCAGAGGATGCCCAAGAGCAACTTGTAACCAGGATGAGCCACTGGCCTCGTCCTGAGAACAACATATCAGAATGGATCCTCAAAGCGTCAGAATGGTTACATTACCAGAAATTCAATGCCTATATACGCAAGTCACCAAATCAAACAGGGGAAAATATTTAGCAGCTAGATGTGCAGTCACTTTATGTAACAAAAACATTCTTGTGTTGAGGCAGAACACCAAGATTACTCTGACTGCTAGAGTATCTCGATGCTAAAATTACCCATTTACAGTAGCTCATCAAATAGTAAAAACACAAGTATCCATTAAGTCTCATTGGCTAAATAGATAAAATGCCCATGAATTTGGATATGTCCAGCAGCTAAACTGTGGAATGAAAAAGTTCAAACAGTTCTAGTGAAAATGAGAGGATATAAGACTAGACCTACATGGTTGACAGAAGAAAATTAAAGCCTATGTTAATTTTCAAATTGTAAAACCATGCTGAGCAGATGCCTGGAGGAGTTCCTGTGCATGTCTTTTTTTTTGATTTTGAGTTCCCCTTTTTTCCAATTGAGCAATTTAGCATGTTCAATCCACCTGCCTTGAACATAGCATCATAGAATTTACAGAGCAGAAGGAGGCCACTCAGCCCATCGAGTCTGTACCAGCCCTTGGAAAGAGCACCCCACTTAAGCCCACCATAGCCCCGTAACCCAACCCAACCTTTTTGGACACTAGGGCAATTTACCATGGCCAATCCACCTAACCAGCACATCTTTGTACTGTGGGAGGAAACCGGAGCTCCCGGAGGAAACTGGGAGAACGTGCTTCTCTACATAAGACAGTGACCCAAGCCAGGAATCGAACCTGGGACCTTGGCGCCCTGGAGCTGTGAAACAACTGTGTTGACCACTGTGCTACCATGCTGCCCCTTTGTGCTGTGGGGGTGAAACTCACGCAAACACGGGGAGAATATGCAAACCCCACATGGACTGTGACCCAGAGCTGGGATCGAACCTGGGACCTCAGTGCCGTGAGACTGCAGTGCTAACCACTGTGCCACCGTGCTGCCTTTCCTGTGCATGTCTGAGCAGTTGGATGTATGAGGCTGGACTGAAGTCACAGATGATTGTGGATTCGGTTCCAGTAACCTAAGTAAATAATGCAACTTATTGGTGTGGGACATGTTCTGATTCCATATAACTGAGATCAAGAGGTCCAGTGAAGAAGAAATACCCATCTACCGGGGCCTCTAACATTCATAGTAAAATCTTTTGGATTTGTGCGTCAAATAAGCTGTTCAAGATGAATAGTTGACGGAGGGAAAAAAGTTCACGAGGTTGGAAATATGCATGCTTGCTTTGTGCGGTTATCAAATTATGGAATGCTATTAGTGGACCAAAATTGAATTGGATATTCCATATTTTCTTTCGAAAAATGGATGGAGAGGAACATTTGTTATGGAGGGGTGATTTTGAAAGCAGAAGAGCCACATTGGATCCAGAGTGGAATCCTTAGTGATTTATAATGAATTTGATTAACTCTTTGCATTGAATACCAAAGATAATTAAAATGCTTCGATTGTAGTTAAAACTATCTCTGTACAGTTAATTGTGCCATATAAAATAATTGAATTACCAGTGCTTTCCTACATTCAAAAATGGCAACCATCCAAACTGGGCAGCGGTTCACATTTTGAGTATAAGTTGACCCCTGCTTTCGGGAGGATTTTTGAAGGTTTAGCAGGTTGACTGCCACATGCTGCGATATGGTAACTGCCTGTGCGAAAGGTTTTTTTTAATAAAAAAATCTTGTTCGCTCTAGCTTCTAGTTCTGTTGCTGGAGCTGTTGGAATGCCAACTTCTGGAGAGAGCGAGTCAGATGATTCTGAAATGGGCCGACTGCAAGGTGAGGACTTGCTAGATCTAACTGTACAGTGGCATTCGCCTTAAATCGGTTGCATTGATCACAATATGCCCCAGTGAGTTGTCTGATTTCACTTTTTAAGAAAAAGTACTTGAAATGTGAAGCCAAATGGTGCTAAATTTATGCAAAAAAACCCTTGCCCTCAGATTGTTGCAAAGTGCTTCACAAGTCCGTGAATTAGTTTTTGGAACATAGTTACTGTTGTGCAAGTAAACAAAATAGAAGGACCTACAATCAGTGGGTATGAAGGTCTGGCAGAAAATTGCGATTATACAACAGATGTCAACATTCTTCGATTAAAATTATCCATTCAAGGCCGATGTAATGTCCTGAATTTGATCAGAAAAGCTAGCCACTTTTGATTTAAAGTACATTTCCAACTTGCCACCCGGGCATGAAACTGCTGATACGGATCCATTTTTTGCATTCAGTGATTTTTGTTAGAAATTAATAATTTAGTAGATCCACAATGCAAATTTTATACACAGATGAAAGTTTAAAATCGCTATTCCATTTTCTTACCCTCACATTTTTCAGCGTATGACATTAAGGTTGCGAGCAGTCTGATTCAGCCTCATTTACGTTCTTCAGATTTTTTGGCTTACTGATGGAAATGTGAATTGAGCTGTGCACATTGTACGACTTTAATTTTTAAAATGTAGAAATTGGTTCAGTGCTGCCTGCTATTGTTCCCATTGAACCAAATTCTATTGTACTTCCATGTACTTCATGGTGTCTAATCCTGCTTATCTTGTTCCAGCTTTATTGGAGGCACGTGGCCTTCCACCCCACCTTTTTGGTCCCCTTGGTCCACGAATGTCCCAGCTTTTTCATAGAACAATTGGAAGTGGAGCAAGTGAGTAATTATTGAAGTCTTATAGAGTCATAGAATGTTTACAGCACAGAAGGAAGTCATTTGCCTTGTCCTGTCCATGCCAGCTCTCTGCACAAGCAATTTAGCTAGTCTCACTCAGCTGTTTTCTGGCAGCTTTGCAATTTTTTCATGTGCTTCTCCAGTGTCCTTCTGATTGAATCTACCTTCAACATGTGCACACTTGCACTGAGCCAGTGCATTCCAGGTCACAACCAGTCACTTTATTTTAAAAAAAAAAAAAAAAATGTTTTTCCTCATATCATTTATTCTTTTAATATTCAACTTTATATTGGTGTCCTCCAATTCTTGACCCACTTGCCAATAAAAACAGTAACAGCCAAATTTGTTGCAGCATTGTTGGTTCTGCTGCATGGGGAAGAATAAAAAGTGTGCAGATTCAATTGCAAGGGAGATAGATGGGAGTTTCTGTGGCTGCAAACGAGACTCCAGGATGGTATGTTGCCTCCCTAGTGCTAGGGTCAAGGACGTCTAATTGAACAACCGATGTCGGGGTACAAACAACATGGATTAAAAAGAAGATCGTAAAAACAGAATGTTGGGAAGAAAGTTGAAGTCGGACCTCCAAGGTAGAGAACTCTGGATTACTACCAGTGCCACATGCTAGTCACAGTAGAAATAATAGGATATAGCGGATGAAGAGATGGTGTGAGGGGAAGGGTTTCAGATTCCTGGGGCATTGGGACTGGTTCTGGGCGAGGCGGGACCAGTACAAACTGGATTGGTTACAGCTGGGCAGGACCAGGACTAATGTCCTACGGGGGAGTATTTGCTAGAGTGGCTGGGGAGGCTTTAAGCTAAAAAGGCAGGGGGATGGGAACCTATGCAAGGAGTCAGGAGGGGGAATCGAGGGCAAAAAAACGATGAAAGGGGAATAAGAAAAGTGATAGGCAGAGAATCCAAAGGCCAGATTCAAACAGGCCACAAAGGCCAGATTCAAACAGGCCACAGTGAAAAGTATTAGGAGCAGGGCAAGTAATGTTAAAAAGATAAGCTTAAAGGCTTTGTGCCTTAATGTGTGGAGCATTCCCAATAAAACAGATGAATTAATCGCGCAAATAGATGTAAATGGGTATGATATAATTGGGATTACGGAGACATGGCTGCAGGGTGATAAGGGATGGGAACGGAATGTCCAATAGTATTCCGTATTTAGGAAGGACAGACAAAAAAGAAACGGTGGTGGAGTTGCAGTGATGGTTAAAGAGGAAATTAACGCAATAGTGAGAAAAGATATTAGCTCTGACAATGTGGAATCTGTATGGGACATTCTGAATTCTTCCTCTGTGTACCTGAAAAGGCGCCGTAGTGTGGCGACTAGGGGCGTTCCGCAGTAACTTTGTTGCAGTGTTAATGTAAGCCTACTTGTGCCACTAATAAAGATTATTATTAGAAGTAGAACTGAGAAACACCAAGGGTTAAAAAATATCAATGGGCGTTGTATATAGACCCCACACTAGTTTGTGATGGGAATGGCATTAAGCAGGAAATTAGAGATGCATGCAATAAAGGAATATCTAATTATGGGTGATTTTAATCTGCATCTAGATTGGGCAAATCAAATTAGTCACAACTGTAGAGGAGGAATTCCTGGAGTGTATACGGGATGGTTTTCTGGACCAATACATTGAGGAACCAACTAGAGAGCAGGCCATCTTAGACTGTGTTGTGTAATGAGAAAGGAATAATTGGAAATCTAGTTGTGCAAGGCCCCTTGGGGATGAGCAACCATAATATGATTGAATTGTTCATCAAGATGAAGAGTGACGTCGTTGATTTTGAGACTAATAAATGAAACTACAATGATATGAGGCGTGAGTTGGCTATGATTGATTGAGAAACATTACCATGACTCTGAATAGGCAATGGCAAATGTTCAAGGAGCGCATGGGCGAACTGCAACAATTGTTTATTCTTGTCTGGCACAAATGTAAACTGGAAAAGTGGCCAACCATGGCCGACAAGGGAAATTGGAGAAAGTATTCAATCCAAAGAAGAAGCATAGAAATTGGCCAAGCAAAACAACGGGCCTGAAGATTGGGGGCAGTTTAGAATCCAGCACTGAAGGACCAAGGGATTGATTAAAATGGGGAAAATAAGAGAGTTAACTTAGAGGGAACGTATAAACTGACCATAAGTTTCTATAGGTACGTGACAAACCTGTAGAATATTAATACTATTAACTGAATCTTTAACAGATCTGACTTTAAGATTAATATTTCAGTACAATGAATCCAGTTACCTATTCTCTACGAATAAAAGCAGAAAATGCTGGTGAAACTCTGGTCTGGCAACACCTGTCGAGAGAAACAGTTAATGTTTTGACCCAAAAATTGGGTTAGAGTGTCAAGATGGAAGGGAGACTTCATGGTCTGAAGTTGGTGAATGCAATGTTAAGTCCGGAAGGCTGTGAAGTCCCTAATTGGAAGATGAGGTGCTGTTCCTCCAGTTTGCATTGGGCCTCACTGGAACATTGCAGTAGGCCAAGGATAGACATGCAGGCATGAGAGCAAGTTAGTGAGTTCAAATGGCAAGCAATGAGAAGTTCAGGCTCTTGCTTGCAGATTGAGCGAAGGTGTTCTGCAAAGCGGTCACTTAGTCAGTGTTTCGCCTCCCTAATGTAGAGGAGATTGCATTTTGAGCAGCAAATGCAGTAGACCAAATTGAAGGAGATGTAAGTAAAATGCTGCTTCAGTTGAAAGGAGTGCTTGAACTTTGGACAATGAGGTGGTCAAGGGGCATGTGTTGCATCTTTTCCGATTGCATGGGAAGGTGCTGTGGGAAGGAATCAGAAGTTGGGGGTGATGGAGGAGTGGACCTGGGTGTCACAGAGGGAACTGACCCTACGAAATGCTGACGGGGAGGAGAGGTCAAGGTGTGTTTGGTGGTGTCATTATGCTGGTGTTCCAGAAATTATGGAAGATGAACGCAGAAGTCAGTGCGGTTAAAAGTGAGAACCAGGGGACCCTATCATTAGTTCTGGGAGGGAGGGGAATGTGAAAACAGATGTGCGGGAGATGGGTTCAATGCATTTGAGCACCCTGTCAAGTACATTGGAGAGAACCCTCCGATTAGGAAAAAGGAAGCCATGTGAGAAACATCGTTTTGGTAGGTAGCATAATTGGATCAGTGGTGGAGAAACTGGGTGAATAGACTGAAGTCCTTGCAGGAAGCAGGGTGTGAGGAGCTGTAATCGACATGGCTGTGGGAGTCTATGGGCTTGTAACGAATATTGGGAGACAGTCTATCATCAGAAATGGAGACCGAGGTCAGGGAAGGGACATGTTGGCAATGCACCACATGAAGATGTGAGAGAGATGGAAATTGGAAGCAAAGTCAATATTTTCCAGGTGCAGATGAGAGCACGATACAGTGGCACGAGACAGTTATTGATATACTGGAAGAAAGGTTGTGGGAAGGGACCCGAATATAATTGGAAAAAGGATTGTTCCACATACCCAACAAAAGGCAGGTAAAAGTGGGACTCATAGCCATATCTTTTATTTGGACGAAGTTGAACAAATTAAAGAAGAAATTGTTGAGGGGAGAACAAGTTCAGCCAAGTGGTGGCGAGTAGTAGTGGTCAGGGATTATATGGGCCTCTGCTCAAGGGACAAGAAGAGAGCCCTCGGACCATTCTGGGGAGGGGGGGGGGGGGGGTGAGGAATTGACCATCCGCATTGAAGAGGTGGTTAGGGCCAAGAAACTGAAAATTGTTGGTATGATGTGGGTATCAGCAGAACTGTGAATGTAGCCGAGAAGAAACTGGGCAATGGGAGGGAAAATGGAGTCAAAATTGGAAGTGAGTTCCAGGTAGCAGGAACAATTTGACAGGATGGGTCAACCAGGACTGTCCTCTTCGTGGATTTGGGAAGGAGGTCGATATGGGCTGTGCGTGTTTGGGGGACAAAGTTTGGAAACGGTGGAGGGAAGATATCCAGAGGAGATGAGGTCGCTAACAATCCTTTTGATGTGCCTTGATGTTTGGTGGTATGGCCACAATCCAGAGAGTGATGAGAAGTTGCTGAGAATCTTAAAGGTGATGCTATTGAGACTGGATGCATTGGTAATCATTTTCTAAAAATCCTTGGATTATTAGAAAACTACCAATGTGGCTGGCCTTGTCCAAAAAGAGGAGGCAAAATGCAGGAAGCTACAGGCCAGTCTAACCAGTTATTGGAAAAAATATTAGAACCTATTATTGAGGAGAGACGAGCAGTGTATTTGGGAAGTCATATTCTGGTCACGCGGAGTCAGCATGGTTTCATGAAGGAGACATCTTTAAGTAGGTATCAACCAGAGTATATAGAGAAGAACCACTCATTATGTTACGCATTTGGATTTTTAAAAGGCATTTGATAAGATGCTACAAAGAAGGCTACGATGCTACAAAAAAGGAGCTCATTGTGTTGGAGGTAATATTCTGGCATGGATAGTGGATTGGCTAACCACAGGAAGTTGTGATTGGATTGGATTGGATTGGATTGGATTTGTTTATTGTCACGTGTACCGAGGTACAGTGAAAAGTATTTTTCTGCGAGCAGCTCAACAGATCATTAAGTACATGAGAAGAAAAGGGAATAAAAGAAAATACATAATAGGGCAACACAACATATACAATATAACTACAAAAGCACTGGCATCGGATGAAGCATACAGGGTGTAGTGTTAATGAAATCAGTCCATAAGAGGGTCATTTAGGAGTCTGGTGACAGTGGGGAAGAAGCTGTTTTTGAGTCTGTTCGTGCGTGTCCTCGGACTTCTGTATCTCCTGCCCGATGGAAGAAGTTGGAAGAGTGAGTAAGCCAGGTGGGAGGGGTCTTTGATTATGCTGCCCGCTTTCCCCAGGCAGCGGGAGGTGTAGATGGAGTCAATGGATGGGAGGCAGGTTTGTGTGATGGACTGGGCGGTGTTCACGACTCTGACGTTTCTTGCGGTCCTGGGCCGAGCAGTTGCCATACCAGGCTGTGATGCAGCCTGATAGGATGCTTTCTATGGTGCATCTGTAAAAGTTGGTAAGGAGGTTTTCTCGGGTTGGAAGGGAAGTAACCAATGGAGTGCCACAGGGATCCGTGCTGGGACTGCAGCTCTTCACATTTAATGATTTGGAGAAAGGAACAGGATGTACTGTGGCCAAATTGGTGGATAGTACAAAGATGGGAGGGAAGGCAGGTTGTAAGGAAGATATAGTTTACCGAGAGATGTTGCCAGGCTAAGTGAATGGGCATAAAATTGGCAAACTGAATTCCATGTGGGAAAATGAGATTGTTAATTTTGGGAACATGAATGTTAATGTGTATTATTATTGAATGGAACGATTCTGCAGAAAGCTGTAACAGAAAGGGACTTGGGGATCCTTGTTCATAAAACAAAGATGCAGAAGATAATGGGGAAGGTAAATGGAATGATGGCTTTTATTGCAAAGAGGCTGCAGCATAAAAACAAAGAGGTATTGCTGCAACTGTACAAGGTACTAGAGCGGCCACAACTTGTGTACAGTTTTGGTCCCCTTATTTGGAAAGATATATTATGATTGGGGGCAGTACAGAGCAGATTTACTCAGATGATCCCGGATATGGAAGACCAGCCATATAAGGAAAGATTAAACGGATTGGGTCTGTGTTCCTTGGAGTTCAGAAGAATGATATGATTGAAGCATGTAAGATTCTTTGGGGGTTTGACAGGATAAATGTAGGAGGATGTTTCCACTCATGGAGAGTGTAGGACCAGAGGGCATAGTTGAAGAATAAGGGGGCACTAATTTAAGACCGATTTAAGGAAGAATTTCTTCAGAGTGGTGAAACTTTGGAATTCCCTGGAAATTGTGTGGATGCCGAGTCCGTGAACATTTTCAAGTCTGAAATCAATAAATTTTTAATCAATAGGGGATTGATGGTTATGGGGAGAAGGCAGGAAAGTGGGCTTAGTGAGTATTAGATCAGCCTTGATTTTTATTAAAGGGTGGCGCAGGCTTGAAGAGCTGAATGGCCTACTCCTGTTCCGATATCTTGTGGTCTCCTGGAAAATTGCTTCAAATTTCCACCCTTCTCCCTCCCTCATCCATCTCCGGCAATCCCTTCCTTGATCTCGGGGGACAGCCTACTAATATTAATTTCAAGCCCACAGTCTCTTACAGCTACCTCAACTGCCAGCTCCTGTAGCTGAGTTTTTCCGACATTTTCTGTTTTCATTTCAGATTTCCAACCGATGCAGTACTTTGCTTTTACCTATTCTCTAAACTGGATGTCTCAACTCCAGTTTCCTTCTATACCCAATTGACTTGCCCTCTCTCAAAATCATGTCTGATACTTATCAAAAATTGAAAGATTAACAACTAGGCCTGAGTGCTGCTTGAAGATTTGTATTAAGGGTTGAGATTTCTCGGGCCTTCTGCTTACTTCTGGTAAGATTGCATCCAAATATATCTCCAACTGACCCATAGTTGTAGACCCTCGGTTCAATACAGGTGTCGCTGACATCTTGAGCTTTGGTTGTCATGTTCTTTTAATTTTAGAAGTTTGCATCTAAAATACTCTGCTGCTCTCAGCTTGGCTATTCCTGAAGCCCAACTCGCTGTTAATGGCCCATAAGATGAAGGAACAGAAGGAGGTCACTCGGCCCATTGAGTCTGCTCTGGCATTCAATGAGATAATGGCTGATATATAATCCTCCGCTCCACTTGCCCACCTTATCCCCATAACCCTCGGTTCCTTGTCAATTAAAGGTTTGTCTATCTCTGCCTTGAACATAACGACCCAGCCTTTACAGCTCTCTGCGGTAAAGAATTTCACCGATTCACTACCCTCTGAGAGAAGAAACTCCTTCTCATCCATCTTAAATGGGGGACCCCTAACTCTGAGATTGGGCCCTCCTAGACTCTTCAACAACCTCTGTGTCTACCCTGTCAAGCCCTCTTGAGAATTCTATATGTCCCAATAAGGTCACCTTATTCTTTGGAGACCAAAACTGAGGACCCCCAAATTCATCTGTCTTTCACTATTTAAATAATATTCAGCTCCTTAATTCTTCTGTTTCAGCCGACAAGAGTTTTAACTTTTGGCCAACATCCAGAATTTAAGCAATTCTGCTGGAAAGAGGTGTCCCATGTTTTGCAGGCAGTTCATTCTAAACTCAAAATCCTGCTTGAAACAGAAACTGCGCGCACAATCTACTCTCCTACAATTAACATCATGTTGACTCTTTCTCTATTGTTTATCTCCCAGGTAACTTGGATAGATGATCAGTTACCAGAAGCAAGGTGGTTTTCCAAAAGTCCTATCCTATAGAAACCTAGTTCGAAGGATCATCAGTCCAAAATAAAAGTTTGGTTTTTTTCCCCCCAAAACCATTTGGGCCACTATAATTATCAAATTCTTTTGGAAGCCCACATGCACCACATCAATTGCATTCATCTTTTTGACCAATTGTTAAATTGTCAAAAAACTCAAGCATGATTTACTCAAAATACATCTGTGCTGGCCTTCCTTAATGAATCCGCACTGGTCCAATGACGTAACTATAAATCTTGTCCCAGTATATCGTTTCTAAAAACGTTCCCATAACTGAGGCTAAACTGATTGAATCGTCTATTTTAGCCCATTGAGTGTTTCAGCTGCCACCCCTTTCGCTACGATTTTGATAGCACTATATTGCTAAAGACAGATGTGGGGTACTCATTTAGTACTTCAGCCATACCCACTCCATGCGTAGATTCCTTTTTCGGTGCCTAATCAGCTCCATGCTGCCTCTGACAAGTCTTCTTGCTCTGTATTCGTGCTCATGGGTTTTCTTCTCATTTTCCTTTGGCTTTTTCCTTTTTCACTTCCTCTCTGAATTATATTTGCTCTGGTTCTCACCTGTATTGTGAACCTGCCATTTGCACAATTTTTCTGCTTCATGCTCACTTTTTCATCATCCATGGTGTTCTGGATTTGTTTGTCCTTTTCTCCTTTCTGGCAATGTACCTTGACTATCTGAACCAATTCCTCAAGGCATCCTGCTCCTGTCAATCTTTGATTCCAATTTGCCTGATCTGTTTCCATCCTACTGAAATTAGCCACCCACCAATTTATTGCTTAAGAACTTAAAATAGTGAATGGTGGGGTTGTACCCTGGGGAGTACCCCAGAAGATGCACTTTTGGGTCTCCTGGACGACTCCATGCAAGGACTATATGGGGATTGCCCTGTCAATTTAAACTTCCAATGGGTAATTACCCTGCACTGGAAAGCATCTGAAACTCAATCGGACACTTTGGATGGTTCCGATTCTCTTAGCACAATAACTATGCAGGAAAAGTTAGAACCATTCCCCTGCTCTCTGTAAGGATCCTTTCTGTTGATTCCCCTATTTCTCCTCTCTTTTGCTGTTATCATTTTTGGTCCATGGACGCTTATTGGATATGTATCTTTAAGTCAAGCAACTGGTAGGATGAGTTCAAAGTTGCAAAATGATATATGGTGCTAGCTTTGGACAGCAGAACGCAGACTATGTGACACCTGAGAGATGGGGTGGGTCTCTGTTCAATTGGTTGGCTGGTGGCCAATGAATTAGCCAAAAGGCTGTAATCTGCCTGGTAACAAGTGAATTTTTGGATCCTGCCTGAGTGACATGATTTCCAGAGACCCAAGGAAAGCAGAGTTTGAATCCTGGATGTTAAAAATAAAGGACCTGTTCTCTTCCTCGTGTTCCCTCCAGCAAAACTACTGTATTTCTGAAATTGCAAAGACCTTCATGAATTTACAGTGACAACTTCAAACTGAAAGCAAAGTAGAGAAGACCGGTGTTGGAAACAACCATCTGGAAAAGACGCTTGTTTTTTTTCCTTTTTACTTATTTTCACCGCACTTCCCCTCTTTGTTGTGTGTGTAGAGGGTAGGGGAAGGTTAAAATGGGGGGGGGGGGGGGATTAAGAATTAGTTGAAAGTTAACCAGTTGTATTTACTGCATATTTCATTACAGTTCTTTTAATTAATAAGTAATCGTGTTTAAATTTACAAACCCGGTGATTAATTATTGGGCAGCCAAGTGCCAAAGGCTGGGTATTTTTAAAGAATTGTTAATTCAATTGTGTTGTGACACCGGGTCAAGGGCCGCTGGAATTGACCCTGTCGTAACACCCCTATTGCCCTCCCATTTCCTGACTGACCATCTGATCCATCATGCCCATTAATGTTTTGAACTTGCCTTACCCAGTATCTCAAAATGCATTTAAACACAAGGACTGTTAAATTTACATAGTCTTATAGCTGCTGTCATAAAACGGGAGTGAGGTGCACTTTCTGGGACATTGCTGCCCTGCAAGAGAAGGCCTTGGGAACCAGGTACACTACACCTTTCTCACCGGGTCGGAAGAGAGAGCGAGAAATGTGCAGTTCCCATTTTGGGTCAGTAAAAAGGAGCTATGGCAATCTGACTTTGATTGCTACACCTTGGATGTTCTGGCTCATTTTTTTTTTACGCTAGATTGCTCCATGTCCTTTCCATGGCTAATCTAAACAGTAATCATGTTCCCCTACTGACATTTTATAAACTTTATCCACCTCATTCCGCAGATCCATGTTGGGCCAGATACATACTGAACAATAAAATTCTCCTAAACATGTTTCTCAAACTCTTTCGCTCTGTCTTTTACACTGCTACTACTCTAGTTTATATTATATTGCTAAAGATATATCACTACTTTTTGCAGCACTCTAATTTCCCTGCAACTTTTCTCTTGTATCTTTCCTACTAATTGGTAGAATGCACCCAGTACTGCAATGAGATCCTTCTGTTGTCTCTTAACTCTAAATAGATTATGTTCTTGATCTCTCATGTGATTGTAATATTCTCCTCAACCAGTACTATCACACTTCCATCCTTACCTTTCTTGAGCACCATATATTGTACCCAATCCCAACGTTTTTTGAGCCAGATCTCCATTATTACAATTTTTCTTTGTTTTACAGGATTTTTATTTGTATTGGTAAACATTAGAAATAAGGTATAATTTTAATTAGGTTTTATTTAATGTTTCTGTGGCTGGAAGTGTAAAACTTAGTTTGTGTGTTTGGGGGTTGGTTTCAATTCCAACTGTGATTCTGTTGCGCTTGGAGAGGGCAATGACGTGAACAGTAAATAAACCAGCAGTAGTTGCTGAGCAATTGGGAGCTGTATGGTTGAGAAGCTTTTAGTTTAGCTCATTTGATTGCAATTGGAGATAGGTAGTGAGAGACGAGATGGCTCTCTTTAGAAGATCAAAGAGAGAACATCTCTCTGCCTTGCCAGAAGAAAAACCATACCATAGAGATAATGGTTAAGACAGCAGATGCCGGAAACATGGAGTCCAGCTAATTAAGGAAACTAGGGAAATGAAGAGAGGTTTCCAGGTATGGTGTTAACGGAATGCAGGAAACTGGGAACCAGTCAAGAGTTGGAAATGCATTGGATTCTGAGAGCCAGAAAGATATCTACAGTTGTGTTAGCTTTTGTGAGAAATTACTACAGTTTAGGAGGTATTATTTGAAATAATTGTGGAAATCAGTGGCTGGACCTGGAGTTTGTGTAAAAACACCTTTTTAAGACCAAGGGAACCTGAAGGGAGAGGTGTGAAACTTTGATGGAAGCAGTGGAGGGGAAGCATAATTTAAAAGAAGATTTGAAAGTGTGACTTTTGGAAGCAGACTTGGAGGTGGAATTTGAAATAATTTGTGTGTAAGTCAGACTTCAGTGAGACAAGGTGGCTCATGGTATAAGAATCATCTGGGGAGATTGTGAGGAGAAATCCACAGACATTCACTTGCGCTCAGAGTGGAGTGTTTCTTACTACAGTCACCTTGTGTGTCAAAAAGGGACTTTGTGTTAATGTAACCATTGTAGCTTAAGATGTACTTTGTAAATCTGCATTAATTTTAAAATCTGTGTTAATTTGAGTACTGTATCATCAATTTTTTTCCATGTTTAATTTTTTTCTTGTTAAAACTAATTAGTGATCCTGTGACTCTGTTCCTCCATGTTTTATAAACAAAAATGTAAAAGCCATGGTTCCATTCTGGGATCTTTCCGTCCAGTTATAACACCAACTGGGATCGCAAAAATTGTTTTTGTATTTGACAACATGCACAAGTCTTCACTCCTTTCTCACTGGTGTTGCTGGTACTGCTGTCAGGATGGGCTTGAGACAGCAAAGTGGAGCTAAAAGTAATACTCAAAATTTCAGTTGCTCTTTTTGTAATTTTAGCGAAATTATTTTCTCAGGTTCAAAGGCGCAGCAGCTCCTACAGGGTCTGCAAGCTACTGGAGATGAAAGTCAACAACTTCAAGCAGTCATTGAGATGTGCCAGTTATTGGTAATGGGGAATGAAGAAACCTTGGGAGGATTTCCTGTGAAGAGTGTTGTTCCGGCATTGGTAAGAGCCATGAAATGCTTAAATCATTGTTTTGCTTTTTGAAGCTATTATGCACAACATGTTACAGTTTCAATTCTGTGGCACTCCACATATAAACGGGTGATGTCTTGTTATTGTTTTTGATTTCAAAGCGTTGAGGATGAATATCACTTTCAGATCCTAAATGATCAACTCAAATGGGCAAACCCAAGATAATGCTGACAGTTTAAGAATAACTACAAAGGCCAAAATTGCATACTGAACATATTGAAAGAAAAAACATTCTGATTTCAGGCTAGTTGTTTTTCTGGTATATAATGAGTGTACAATTGGTACCATGAGTGTCATGAGAGCAGCAGTGTAAGATTTGAGTTATTCCTGTTTCGGGTGTATTCATATTTGCACGAATGCTTCAAGTTGACATTCTCTTTAAGCATTAAAACATATTGTACCGACATGCTGCTAATTTTCTCATTTGCTTTATAATGAGCGAAACAACATTCTCTTAACCTTTTGGTTTCAAAATTATGTCAATTGAATTATCAAAATGATATAAAATTCACTGTAAAATACTCTGTTCAAGGTGTCTATGTTAAATTAAATCTTCAAAATTAGTTTTTGCATGTGGCACTGTGGCACAGTGGTTAGCACTGCTGTCTCACACCGCCAGAGACCTGGGTTCAATTGCAGCCTTTGGCGACTTGTGTGGAGTTTGCATGTTCTCCCATGTTTGCATGGGTTTCCTCCGGGTGCTCTGGTTTCCTCCCGCAATCCAAAGATGTGCAGGTTCGGTGGATTAGCCATGCTAAATTGCCCCTTGGTGTCCGAGATTAGGTGGAATTACGGGGTTAGGGCAGGGGATTAGGCCTAGGTGGGGTGCTCTTTTGGAGGATCGGTGCAGACGCGATGGGCCGAATCATCACCTGCACTGTAGGCTTTCTAAGATGAGCCCTCGGTGGCTCTCGTGTTTTGAAACTTTAATTTTTAATTATGCGGAGAAATAAATTTCACATCATTTGCATTAGGTTTTAACGCATATGCACACTGGTTTAAATGGTGACCCCAGTGATTCAGAAGATCAAGGTCTTTATGCAGAGAACTTTAGTTCTGGAAGAAAATAATTATAACCATGTAATATTTAATTGCTAACATTGTAATATTCAAGCTGAAATCTATAGAAAGTACTGGCCTCATCTGTCCACATGTAGAACTTTAAAAATTTATTTCCCATCAACTGCACTCATTCTGCGCCTCTTGTGGAAAAATTATTAGGTTGAATCCTGCAACACAGTGCAGTGATATGGTTTGTGCTGAAGATGACTTGAGATATGGATTGTGAAGATACTGAAGTTATTTTGTAGTTTGTAATCATCAATGATTTTTCACTTGAAGTTTGAACAGAAATACTCCGTTAACTTTGTTTAAATTATCTTCTCTGCTTGTTTTTAAATGTGCACAAAATAGCATTTCTAATCTTAATGTGATTAAGTTTTGAAAATATGCACATCCAACTCCTGTCATTAATAACTTTCCTTATTACTTTACAGATAACTTTGTTACAGATGGAGCACAACTTTGACATTGTAAGTATTTCCTACTAGGGTAGTTATTAAAATGTTTCTTGAGTTGTTGTTTATTTACTGGTTTTCTGCTTATTTCTAATATGATAGATGAACCATGCTTGCAGAGCTTTGACTTACATGATGGAAGCTCTACCTAGGTCATCAGCTGTGGTTGTTGATGCTATTCCAGTCTTCCTCGAAAAGGTGAGAATAAGTTGATCAATTGCAAAACTTTTTAAATTTTTGAATCCCATAACCTTCTTTCTTGCTCTCAAGATTCCACCTGTAAGTTGACAACACTCAGCTATACCTCACCACCCTCTCTTGACACTTACACTGTCTCCAAGTCGTCAGACTACTGGTCCAACACCCAGTATTGGAAGACCGGATGTTTCCAATGAAGCATTGTTTTGTTTTCAATCCTTATCAAAGCTCTATTCACTTGCCATCAACTCCATCCCTCTGTCAGGCAACCGTCTTGAGACTGAACCAGACTGTTAGTAATCTCCGTGTCACATTGAAGCTGTGATGAGCTTGGATTGGATTGGATTTGTTTATTGTCACGTGTACAGAGGTACAGTGAAAAGTATTTTTCTGCGAGCAGCTCAACAGATCATAAGTACATGGGAAGAAAAGAAAATACATAATAGGGCACCACAAGGTAAAAGATTAAAACGAGTATAAATTAAGTAAAAAGTGGATTTGTTGGGAAGAGCTCGCAGAGCGTCGCCTCGCTCCGGCGCCATCTTCCACGCATCAGCTTTCAAACTAACGTAATGCCACTACTGAGGCCACCTATTTCCAGTTCCATGATATTACCTGACTCTGCCACTGTCTACTTGTCTGCTACTGAAACCCTCATCCACGCCTTTGTTATCTCCTGGACCTGACTATTCTGATGTGATGGAGGGTTCCACAAACTTGCGGTTACAAAAAAGCTCTCCCCACATCATGACTTGCACTGCCTCATTCTCCAAGGCTCATCTACATGGACTCCTCATAAAGCAGTATTTGATTTTTGAACTAATTTTCTCATTTTGGATCCTCTAAGGCCTCACTTCTATTTCTGTAATATATTGCAGATACACCACCTTCACATATCCATGCTCCTCTAATTCTCACCTCTTTGACAATCCCAAATTTTAATCACTTCACCATTTGTGGCATGCTTTCAGATGCCAGAGAGTTCTGAAACGCCTTCCCTCAACCTCCCTTTGTTTTTGCTCTTTTAGAACATAGAACATAGAAAAATACAGCACAGAACAGGCCCTTCGGCTCACGATATTGTGCCGAACCATTGTCCTAAATTAATCATAGATTATCATAGAATTTACAGTGCAGAAGGAGGCCACTCGGCCCATCGAGTCCGCACCGACTCTTGGAAAGAGCACCCGACCCAAGGTCAACACCTCCACCCGATCCCCATAACCCAGTAACCCCACCCAACACTTAAGGGCAATTTTGGACTCTAAGGGCAAATTATCATGGCTAATCCACCTAACCTGCACATCTTTGGACTGTGGGAGGAAACCGGAGCACCCGGAGGAAACCCACGCAGACAAGGGCGAACGTGCAGACTCCGCATAGACAGTGACCCAGCGGGGAATCGAAGCTGGGACTGGCGCTGTGAAGCCACAGTGCTATAAACTTGTGCTAACGTGCTGCCCATAAAATGCTCATAAGGTTGGCGGTGCCACAGGGAATGTCGGAAAGATCTGTTTCGCAAAATTGCAAACTTGCAGTATCTGAATGAGTCAGGCCACGAGAGCTCAGATTTCTCCAATGCCTCCTCCAAACCCGCAAACCGTTTCTCCCAAGAACAGTTTCCCCCATTCCTTCCAACCCCTTCTCTTCCCACTCCCGAACATGGAATCCAACCTTGCAGGTTCAAACATATATGATTTGTGCAGATCGGAGCCAGCTTTAATACCGCCCCCCCCATTTAAAATGTTGCTGAAACTGTCTCCATATCTTCAGGGTGGAGACGACCACTGGATTTGCTGAGTATTTCACTAGGGAACTGGAGCAAGACTGCCACTAAAGCCCTCAACCCAGACCTCTACATGGTTTCAACCCCATCTGTACCCAGGTAGCTTCCTAATCCCCACACCACTCCCAAATCTTTTCCGCATTCGCAGCCCAGTAGTAATCTCAGGCTCGGCAACACCAAGCCCCTGACTGTTGGTCAGCCTGGAAGAAAAACTGGCAGACTGGAACCCCCCCCCAGGCCCTGAGTGGAACACCTGGCTCATCCAACCCTTTGAAGCCTGCTCTGGTCCCTCACGCAAGTGGGTCAACAAAAGTACCGTATCGGCCCTTAAATCCTTCAAATGAGAGAACTCTCGCTCATTTCACTGGGCCATCCAAACCCCGAACATTCTATGTGACCAATCTAATTGAGGGTCTCAACCCCACCCCCAAGTCAGTCATTTCCACTGAGCGATTATCCCCTCGGTGTTTCAGGCTTCCAACACCAGGGCTCAACTAAGGTGGCACCCAGCCCCACCCATATGACGAGACAAAGAAAACAAAAACCTGGTCACAGTCATTAAGGTACCCTCCCCTCTCTTCTCCATCCCAGAAATCTCCCAATGATTTCCTCTCAAACTATTATCTCTCCTCCCCCTCCCACACACCACCTAGGCTCATCTAAACTGGCTGCAGTGTCTCTTCTCCCCCCCCCCCCCCCCTCCCTCTTTTGTTCGCTCGCTGAATTCTGTCTGCTTGTGAGGTAGCCCCCTATCAGGGCCCACATCAAATGAGTAAAGGAAAATACCCAAAACTCACCCGCCCCTCCTTCTACCAAGGAATAACCGAAACCCATTGACAACCCCACCTTCTATTTTGGGCCACTTATCCCCAACATTTACCCCCAAAAACTTATTCTCTCAATACAAAATCATAAATTTCAGTTAACCATATCTATATACAAAAAGGAAAAACATAGCCCCTCTCAATCACCATAAAAGTCCCATTCCAACCCCCTCAGTTCAGCCCTATCCGTGTGCTTGAATGAAAGCCTATGCTTGCCCCCGCTGCCTCAAAAATGATTTCTGGAATTGTGTAACTTTTAGCCTCGTCGGGTACACCACACCAAATCGCACACCGCTCTTATACAGCGCTGACTTTGCCCTGTTGAAGGCTGCAATGCCTCTTTTGCCAACTCTGGCACGACCTGGTCCTCCTTTCGCAACAGCTTTACGAACATCGCAGTACTTCGTCGCTCTCGGACCTCCACCCACTCTGGCAACTCGTGATCCTGAGGTTTTGCCTCCTCGACCTATTCTACAGATAGTCAACCTTAGGACCTTGTTCCTGTCCTCCACCATCAACAGCTCAGCTTCCAGTGAGACTATCTGGTCACTGTCGCGACAGGATCTCCTCCACCCCCTTAAGTACCTCACCATGCTCCCGCGCTGTCTCCAAAGTCTCTTCCAATGCTGCCTCTATCAGGCCCAACACGTCCTCGACCAACTTTTTAAGGGTCTCCATCATTTCCCTCCCTTGCCTCTCAAAATGCTTGCTGAATTGGTTTCCAATTCAGCTACCGTTGCCTCTATCAGCTTGTCTACTGTAATAGGTGCAGCCCCACCCGACGATCGTGCCTTCACCATCATTGCTCCCAACGAACTCTGAATCTTCCCAACTCTTCTGAAGGGCTACTACTTGTATCCTTCTTTCCAGTATTCTTCTTTGCAGTCTTTGACATCATCTTGTAAAGAGCTATCAAATGGGACAGGTCTGTCCACAAATTTCCCCTGGGGACCGGGCTGAAAGAGGCAAAGACCAAGGACTCTGGCAGGAGCTGCCTTGCATGCGACCTCCTGCATGCTGCCACCTGATGAAAAATATGGATTTTTACGAATGTGTTCATATTTAATATTAGCAAATTTGAAGTTTTTACTTGATCAAAGTTTAAGATGTAATTGAAGATCCGACGCCTGTGTCTTGTCCCCTGGAGTATTCTGTTACTAACTTCTTTCCACACTGAAATAATGCTATATATATGTTTCCTTTTGGTTTTCTGGTTTCAGATAATTGTGCAGCATGTTAAATTTTATCCCAATTCCATGAGCTTTGGCCATTGATCTCCAATATAGAAAGATGACTCACTTATAGAAACATAGAACATTCCTCCCATTGTTCCAATTATAAGTCAATTGTTACCTGTCTGGTTTATCAGAATACAAATTTTTAAACTTGTAGGCTGAGGGTCCAACATTTTAAATTAAGAGCAATCTATTTGTTCTGCTGTGAATTGCAAAGTCTTAATTTAAATCTGCAGCTTGTGGGAAAAAATAAACGCGAGAAATACAAGGATGACGTCAATGCTAGAGAATTTGACTAATTTTTTGGTAGCATGGATTTTTGGTTCTCATGACTGGGGACAGTGACAATACTATAAGTTAATATATTCTGTTGTGGAACTGTTGTCTGTCTATCAAGGGTTCATTATAAATCTTTTCACATGCTTAAATTCTATCCTTGTTTCTAGCTACAAGTCATTCAGTGCATCGATGTGGCTGAACAAGCTTTGACTGCTTTAGAAATGTTATCGCGTAGACATAGCAAAGCCATTTTACAAGCTGTAAGTACTAAAAGTTTCTTATTTGTGTGTGGTGTGGATAACTAAACATATTTCCAGTCCCAAATTTCATATAAATGATTCCTCACTTTTTTTATTCTGTCAGGCAGGTCAAGGTACAAATGTAAACCGCAGGGCAGCGTGGTCGCACAGTGGATAGCACTGCTGCCTCACGGCGCTGAGGTCCCAGGTTCGATCCCGGCTCTGGGTCACTGGCCCTGTGAAGTTTGCACATTCTCCCCATGTTTGTGTGGGTTTTGCCCCCACACCCAAAGATGTGCAGGATAGGTGAATTGGTCATGCTAAATTTCCCCTTAATTGGGAAAAAAGGAATTGGGAACTCTAAATTTATATTTAAAAATCCAAATGTAAACCGTAGCTCTGTAGTCCCTGTCCATGGTGGTGCAATGCTGCCTGACGGCACTGAGATCAGGCCTGGGTCACTGTCGTATGGACATTCTCCCAGTGCTTGCCTGGGTCTCACTCACCCTCACAACCCAAAGATGTGCAGGGTAGGTGAATTGGCCATGCTAAATTGCCCCTTTATTTGGGGGGTAGTGGAAAAAGAATTGGGTACTCCAAATTTTTTATAAATAGCCCCTGTCCAAATAGTTACAGCACAGAAGGAGGCCATTTGACCGATCATATCTGTGCTGGCTCTCAGAAGGAGCAATAATCCCATACCCCCCACCATTTCTCCATAAGCCTTACACATTTTTCCTTTTCAGATAATCCAATTCCCTCTTAGAATGCCTGGATTGAACCTGCCTCCACAACACTCTCAGGCAGTTCATTCTAGATCCTAACCACTTGCTGCGTGAGAGAGAGTTTTTTCTCATTATGTCATTGCTTCTTTTGCCAATTACCTTAAATCTGTGCCCGATGGTCCTTGATCCTTCCACCAATCCGCTCTTTCCAGATCTGTCATGATTTTGAATACCTCCTCGAAATCTCCTCCATGGAGAACAGCCCCAACTTCTCCAATCTATCCATATATCTGAAGTTCCTCATTCCTGGAACCGTTCTTGTGAATCTTTCCTGCGCTATTTTTAATGACTTCATATCTTTGTGTGGTGCCCATACTGGTCAGAATACACCAGTTGAAGCTAATTCATTGTTTATGCCATTTTAAATAACTTCCTTGATTTTGTACTCTCTGCCCTTATTGATAAAGCCCAGGGTTCTGCATGCTTTATAAACCGCTCTCTCAACATGCCCTGCCACCCTTGATAATTTATGCACATCTACATCCAGCTTCCACTGCACCCCCTATAGAATTGTACCCTTTATCTTGTATTGTCTTGTCTGTTTTTCCTACCACAATGAGTCACTTCTTTTCTGCATTGAACCCAATCAGCCATGTGTCCACCGGTCTGTTCTTACTTGCAGGTTTTGTATTGTCTGCAAATTTTAAAATTGTGCTGTTTGGGGAAAAATGTTCACTTCTATTTTGTTTCCTGTCACTCAGCCAATTTCTTATGCATCTTCCTACTGTCCCTTTTATGTCACGGGCTCCACCTTTGCTCAAAAACTGTTGTCTGGCACTTTAATGCTTTTTGAAAATCCATGTATACCACAGCAATAGCATTACCCTCACCAACACCTCTGCCTCATCAAAAACTAATTTAAATTGGTTAAATGTTATCAGTCATTTGTGTGGGGCAAGGTAAAAATTGTGAGCAGGAGATAACGAGCTTCATGCTATTCCTGCCTGATGCTAGTACGCCTCTCGAGGCTGGATTACAGTCCATCCTTCACTGCTTGGTTATCCGAGTTGTGAAATCTAGACAGATTTTTATCCCCATCCATACAGGCATTGAGGTGAGTTGCTACACATTCTTTTGAGGTGTGCCGTATGGTTGAAGGAAGCTTCAATAGGTAGGTCAAAAAAGCAGCCTTTTCTAAATCTCTTGTGCAGTGCCATGGGGCAAGGAAGATGGTGTAGATGAATGTCTGATTGGAGAGAGAAGGGAAGGCTTTAGAATTCTGGGGCATTGGAACTAGTTCTGAGGCAGATAGAACGTATCAAGACCAAATGGATTGCGCCTCCATAGGACTGCAACCAATGTCATGACGGAGACTTGCTGGTTCTGTGGGGGGAGGTTTAAATGAGCTGGATAGGGAAATGGAAACCTGGACATAGTTTCAAAAGGGTGAGAAGCAATGCTGAATCGAATACAAAGATGGAAGGTATGGAGAGTGGCAATTAGACAAAGGACTTTTGCAGCAATTAGTGCTCGTGTACTGCGCCTATTAATAAGGCATGAGATGATGGCACAGATTCTGAAATAATGTGTATAACGAGACTGAATCCAGTGTTTTCTTCACGTCCAAGAACTTCCATCATAATCCCCTTAAGCTTGTTGCTCAGAATTTCCAGTGATATCCAAGAAACATCTGTTATATTTAGTAGAGTATTTTGTTGTAGAAAAGGAATTTGTGTAAAAATGATTATATAGTTTAAGATTGTTTTGCAAAGTATGTTCTTTTCTCTCCTTCTGACCTTCATTTTGCCAAAATTATGCTCATTACTTTCCTTTAATTACTTTGAAGGGTGGATTGGCTGACTGCTTGCTTTACCTGGAGTTCTTCAGCATCAATGCCCAGCGAAATGCCCTGGCAATAGCAGCAAATTGCTGCCAAAGTATAACTCCTGATGAATTTCACTTTGTTGCTGATTCATTGCCCTTGTTAACCCAGAGACTGACCCATCAGGTACAAAAGGCAAATTTTCTATTGATGACTGAACATGTGTAAATTCTGTGGATTTATGTGCACAATTTATAATGAAGTGTGAAACTATAAATGCCCAAAATCAAGAGTTTTGTAGAGTTCGTTAAAGCTGCATTTATGGGTTTGTTTTGGCCAGTGGCTCGTGTGGTGAAATACCGACTACCGATTCCATCTTCTTATTTATTTGTTCATGGGTTGTGTGCATTGATGGCTATGCCACCATGTATTGCCTATTCCTAATTGCCCTTCAGAAGGAGGTGGTGATCTGCATCCTTAGGACCTCTGCAGTCCATGTGATGTAGATAGGCCCACAGTGCTGTTGGGAAAAGAGTTCCAGGATTTTGACCCAGCAACAGTGGTGGAACGGTGATATTGTTACAAGTCGGGATGATGCAAGGGATGGAAGGGAACTAACACGTGGTGGCCCCATGCACCTGCTGCCCTTCCACTTCTAGGTGGTAGAGGTCACAGGTTTGGGAGGTGCTGTTGAACGAGATTTATACATCTGGAAACCCTGCTGAATTTCTTTAGTGGCATTGTTGACTGGCTTTTATGCTGTCACCAGAAATCAGAGTCAGACTCTGCATTCGTAGCATTTTGGATTCGGTGGTGTGCTGTTTCCAGGAAGACCAGCTAAATATGATAACTTTAATATGAAAAAGCAACTCTGTTAACCCAGTCCCCAAAATTTAGGCTCAAAAGCAGTACTACATTTTGTGACTTTTGCTGCTATGAAACCGAATTCTCATAATATAGAATGCTCTCAAACCATTTCCTATGCATTTCTGAATAGTTAACTTGAGTTGAACAAGTTTCCTATTGTTAGTTTTAAGTACTTCATACTCTTAAATGTCAGCTGGAGCAAAACACTTATTCGAGTGTTCAGGTATTTTGCTATAAACTTTTACTACATGTTTAAACTGTGCTTTAGAATAACCATCTTCATTTCAGCATTTTAAGTTGCATTTGTGCGCTAACCCATAAATAAAGAATATAAATTAAACTTAAACCCAAAGGTAAAACTTATGCCTATCACCCACAAATGCAGGCAGTCCTCAACTTTATGACATTCCAGTTATGACTGACGGCGTTTTAAGTTTGTAAATTATACCCAGTTCTGACTTTTCCATCTCGGTTTCAACCTAATTTCAGCACGTCAATGTGCTGCCATGTTATTGGCATCCATACTGTACACATGGATTGATGTTCAGTTGCTGTTTGTACATATGCAGTCGGTGCTTGGTGACTTTGTTGTTTCAAACTCATAAAATTTAGAGTTTCTGGGTGGCACGGTGGCGCAGTGGTTAGCACTGCTGCCTCGGCGCCAAGGACCTGGGTCCGATCCCGGCCCCGGGTTACTGTCCGTGTGGAGTTTGCACACTATCTCCGTGTCTGCGTGGTCTCACCCCCACATCCCAAAGATGTGCAGGGTAGGTCGATTGGCTCCACTAAATTGCCCCTTAATTGGGGAAAAAATAGAATCGGGTGGTCTAAATTATTTTTCTAAAACGTAGAGTTTCTTAATTTTGTGCAAGGGATGTTTTATGAGAACGCAGAGCAATTACCATAGAAACAAAAATGGAAGTAATTGAGAGGTCTGAAAAAGGTGAGACATACATTGAAATTGGTAGAGCTTTGGATATTCCCTGAATAACTATCGTGAGCATCCTGAAAGGCATCTATACAATGATAACTAAGCAGCGTATTGAACTTGCTGCTCAAGTTGAGAAACTGAATAGTTCGGCTGTTCTAAGAGTTTAGGCATAATTCAGGAAAAGACTAGGAGTCTTTATGATGACTTAAAGAAGCAACAGGGGGCAGAGTTCTAATGCTGAGCCTTTTAATACAAGAGGGGATGGTTTATGTGTTTTAAAACCAGGACCAATTTGCAAAGGATCATTGTCTCGGGTGAAACTGCCAGTGCTGATGAGGCAGAGCTGTACCCGGCAAGGTACAATGTTGATGAAACTGGGCTCTTTTGTAAAAAGAAAATGCCACAACTGGGCTCTTTTGTAAAATAATATCCTGTCAAGAACCTACACTGCCACAGAGGAGAAATCCATGTCAAAGCTGCTCAAGGTGGGCCCAATCTTCTGCGTGGTGCCAATGCTGTGGGTGACTTTAAAATTAAATCTTTGCTTGTGTAGCATTCTGAAAACCCTAGGGCTTTCGAGGGATGTTTCAAGGCATTTCTTCCAGTGATATGAAAATCCAGTCGTACAGCTTGGGTCAATAGGAACACCTTTGAGGATTGGTTTAACCATCATTTTGCTTAACCAGGGATTATTCCCCGCATTTAAAGCATTGTTACTCTTCGACAATGCTCCTGGTTATCCAATCATCCTTAATGACATGCATTCTGACATAGAAGTAGTCTTTCTGCCCCCCAATATCACTTCACTGTTGCGAACCATGAACTGGGGTGATTGCATCCATTAAAGCCTTTTCCTTTGGCGCACATTTTCCCAGTCCATCAGGAAAGCTGAGAAAGAAAGTGAACAAACTCAAGGAATTCTGGAAGGGCTTCAATGTTTAGCATGCAATTCAGAACATTTGTGATGCATAGAATGAAGCCACACAATCAAATTTGCGTGGTGTTTAACACCTGAACAACGCCCACACCTTTTCTCCACCCCAGGGAAGAGTCCACTTGTGCACTTGTGGGTGAGGTTGTGCCCATTTAGTTAAGTGAGGCCGCAATACTAACCACAGCGCCACCCTGCAGCTCTGCTCCTGTTCAATCGATACCCTGAAAAGGATCCAAATTTTTTCAATAGTTCCATAATTTCTCCCATATCTGGGAGGATCAGAAATTTACAACAAATCATCCGCGTTAAGAGACTCAACTCGCCCCACCCCATACCTTTCCATTCCCCTAACGATCTAAGCGCATTGGCCAGCAGTTCAATCGCTAGTGCGAACAATAGTAGAGACGGGGGGCATTCCTGTCTTATGCCCCTGTGTAGTCGGAAATATCTTGAGCTCACACACTGGGCAGCACGGTAGCATTGTGGATAGCACAATTGCTTCACAGCTCCAGGGTCCCAGGTGCGATTCCGGCTTGGGTCACTGTCCGTGCGGAGTCTGCACATCCTCCACGTGTGTGCATGGGTTTCCTCCGGGTGCTCCGGTTTCCTCCCACAGTCCAAAGATGTGCAGGTTAGGTGGATTGGCCATGATAAATTGCCCTTAGTGTCCAAAATTGCCCTTCGTGTTGGGTGGGGTTATGGGGATGGGGTGGAGGTGTTGACCTTGGGTAGAGTGCTCTTTCCAAGAGCCGGTGCAGGCTCGATGGGCTGAATGGCCTCCTTCTGCACTGTAAATCCTATGACTCTATGGTCCGAACACTAGCCATGGTGCATTAATATAGCAGTTTCCCCCAGGAAATAAAAAGAGGACCAAACCCAAATCATCCCAAGACCTCAGAGGTAACTCCACTCCATACGGTCTAAGCCTTCTTCGCATCCATGGAGATGATTACCTCCGGCACCTGCTCCACAGAGGGCGACATAACCACATTAAAAAGTCTCCTGATGTTGCATCGGCCCCTGACATAGCCTGTCTGGTCCTCCGAGATCACTTCTGGTCAGCATCTCCCAAACGTTTCTCCAGAACAAACAAAGAACAAAGAAATGTACAGCACAGGAACAGGCCCTTCGGCCCTCCAAGCCCGTGCCGACCATGCTGCCCGACTAAACTACAATCTTTTACACTTCCTGGGTCCGTATCCTTCTATTCCCATCCTATTCATGTATTTGTCAAGATGCCCCTTAAATGTCACTATCGTCCCTGCTTCCACCACCTCCTCCGGTAGCGAGTTCCAGGCACCCACTACCCTCTGCGTAAAAAATTTGCCTCGTACATCTACTCTAAACCTTGCCCCTCACCTTAAACCTATGCCCCCTAGTAATTGACCCTCTACCCTGGGGAAAAGCCTCTGACTATCCACTCTGTCTATGCCCCTCATAATTTTGTATACCTCTATCGGGTCTCTCCTCAACCTCCTTCGTTCCAGTGAGAACAAACCGAGTTTATTCAACCGCTCCTCATAGCTAATGCCCTCCATACCAGGCAACATTCTGGTAAATCTCTTCTGCACCCTCTCTAAAGCCTCCACATCCTTCTGGTAGTGTGGCGACCAGAATTGAACACTATACTCCAAGTGTGGCCTAACTAAGGTTCTATACAGCTGCAACATGACTTGCCAATTCTTATACTCAATGCCCCGGCCAATGAAGGCCAGCATGCCGTATGCCTTCTTGACTACCTTCTCCACCTGTGTTGCCCCTTTCAATGACCTGTGGACCTGTACTCCTAGATCTCTTTGACTTTCAATACTCTTGAGGGTTCTACCATTCACTGTATATTCCCTACCTGCATTAGACCTTCCAAAATGCATTACCTCACATTTGTCCGGATTAAACTCCATCTGCCATCTCTCCGCCCAAGTCTCCAGACAATCTAAATCCTGCTGTATCCTCTGACAGTCCTCATCGCTATCCGCAATTCCACCAACCTTTGTGTCGTCTGCAAACTTACTAATCAGACCAGTTACATTTTCCTCCAAATCATTTATATATACTACAAAGAGCAAAGGTCCCAGCACTGATCCCTGTGGAACACCACTGGTCACAGCCCTCCAATGAGAAAAGCATCCTTCCATTGCTACTCTCTGCCTTCTATGGCCTAGCCAGTTCTGTATCCACCTTGCCAACTCACCCCTGATCTCGTGTGACTTCACCTTTTGTACTAGTCTACCATGAGGGACCTTGTCAAAGGCCTTACTGAAGTCCATATAGACAACATCCACTGCCCTACCTGCATCAATCATCTTAGTGACCTCCTCGAAAAACTCTATCAAGTTAGTGAGACACGACCTCCCCTTCACAAAACCGTGCTGCCTCTCACTAATACGTCCATTTGCTTCCAAATGGGAGTAGATCCTGTCTCGAAGAATTCTCTCCAGTAATTTCCCTACCACTGAAGTAAGGCTCACCGGCCTGTAGTTCCCAGGATTATCCTTGCTACCCTTCTTAAACAGAGGAACAACATTGGCTATTCTCCGGGACATCCCCTGAAGACAGCGAGGATCCAAAGATTTCTGTCAAGGCCTCAGCAATTTCCTCTCCAGCCTCCTTCAGTATTCTGGGGTAGATCCCATCAGGCCCTGGGGACTTATCTACCTTAATATTTTTTAAGACACCCAACACCTTGTCTTTTTGGATCACAATGTGACCCCGGCTATCTACACCCCTTACAAGATCCACACTCAAGGAGATCTTTGTCCTTTATCGGGATTAGAGAAATCGAGAACTGCATCAGCGTGGCCGGCAGCAGCCCCCTCAGCAGAGAATTGTTGAACATTTCCAGTAAGTGCTGCGCCAACAAGGCCGCAAACTGTAAAATTCAGCCTGTAAACCATCTGGACCCCATTTGCATGGAACCGATGCAGTCTATAACTCCCTCCAACCCCAATGGTGTCTCGAGCCCCTCCTGCTTCACCCTTTCTACCACTGGGAAGTCCAGTCCGCCCCAAAATTGCTCCATCTCTGAACCATCCTCTGGCAGTTCTGACTTGTCGCCATCAATTTTTTTTTTTTTTTTTTTTTTAAACCCTCAAAAGCTCCATTAATCTGAGACGAGCAGTAGCCAGCTTTCCTGCCTTGTGTCGCTTTGATTGAACTTTCAGACACATTTTAGAAATGGTCAATCCTACAGTCTTGGTCACTCTTGCATCCTGTGTGTCATTCTTCCTGACAGTGATGTAGTTGATGAGATGCCAGTGTCCAGATGAGAGACTATAGCATCGCTCAGCACCCCATGAGTGATTTCCAGCCTTGGTTCAGGAACCAATCCCCTATGTATAACATTGTTCCTAGGGGCAAATCTGTTTCTACTTACAACGTTTTTACTTGCAATGTGGCTTTCAGGAACCAGTTGTCGCAAGGACTGCCTGTGCAACTTGCTTAACTATCTCTATTAACTTAAAACCGGCTGCTGCCATTGTCTCTAAGAATAAATACCTCCACCTTACCCGTAAAATTGCCTAAGCCTTCCTTTGACCTCCCAACAATCTACCCTTCCGGATTACAAAGGCAGACTTCAAAAATGGGCATGTAACTCCCTTCATTTTACCCTAAGTTTAAAGACCGACGAAAGCAAGTTTTACAAACCTCATAATTATAACAAAATACACCTTGAAAACAAATTTACTGGACAACCGAAGTTGTTCCTTGTGCTCTCAATATTAACTTGTATAGTGCTAATATGTATGAGCATAAATGACGTTCAATAAATTTGGCCTGAGGAAATAGTAACTATGTTCTTTGAGAAGCAACACAGAATGGTTACAAAATAGGAGAAGGCCATTTGGAAGAAAAAAAATCTGAAGAATGTGGATGGGATAACAATATAAGTCAGATGGCGTGTCAGATGACCTTAAGCTGAATTAGCTATTTCATCAAGTCTGATTCTGAAAATGCTGTACATGAAGGATGTTTTGATACTTTAATGATAAATCCTCTGAAATAATTTTGTAATTATAGTTGAAAATTGCTAACTTGCAGCCTGATGTAATATTTAAAAAGGCAACTTTTTGATTTTGATTAGGACAAGAAATCTGTCGAAAGTACTTGCCTGTGTTTTGCCCGACTGGTGGACAACTTTCAACATGAAGAAGTAAGATATTTAAAGGTGATATTTCACTGAGGACTCTTCCAGTATATGCAGGAGCATTGGAAAGTTGTCAAAATCAAATTTCCTTTAGTTTTATTTTATAAAAATTGTATGCATATTTGAATTGCAGAGCTGTGTGTAGTTGGTATATCTATGGAGATATTTATTTAGAAACTTTGTCCAGGTGTATTTTGTTATAAAACACGTCATATGTATTTAAATCATAAGGAATAGAAAATTCCAGCGCCACCAAATCTTAGGTCTTGAGCAGAGGCAATTACACCACACCACTCTTTATTCCCATCCACAAGTCTGAGAACTGATCGTTTCTTTCCATCTATGCATTTTAACCAAAATGAAGCACCTACACTCCTATACAGAGGTAAACAATACATTCCTATACAGAGGCAAATAATATTTCCACAGATGAGCTATTTATTAAAAAATTGTGCATTAGTTCTTTTTTTTTTAAAAAAAAGTAAAATTCAAATAACTTTCAGGTAAACACTTTCTGAATCAAAGTCTGTGCTCTAGGGTGCACTTGATCTGACAAATCTCTTCCATAAAAAGATTCAGTCAGATTCTTCCAATAGTGAAATCTCAGGATACTTAACGAGGTTTGCGATAATTTATCAATTTCATTTAACAGGCTAAAAATACAATCTGCAATCCGATGGCAACTTGTTCCATTTTGCAATAGCACTCGGCGTTGGCTCATTACAAGAATTGCCCCATATACTTTCACTGCATCAATATTATGGCCTTAACGGGAACTTGACCGAGAGGCGATGACATTGCTAGATCTGCCTGGACCACGTAAAGCACTACATTGAGTGTTGTTTTCGTCTGATAAAACTGCTCACTATTCCAAGATTATTGAGGGATGTGAAGATGGCCCTGGTTTATTTTCTTAATTGCTAACTCTCTAATCCCTGTCGCTCCAACCTCCCCTCCAATAACATGCAATGGACTTGGTTTTTTTCCCGAAGAAGGTTGTTGACAGTAGATTTAAAGGAGAAAAAGTGGAGAAAGATACAAGTTGAGTGCTAGTGCATGGAACTCATGGTCGACTTTGTCATAAAATTGAAGGGAAACAAGGGGTGGGCAATAAATGCTGGCCTGACCAGCGACACTGAATTAAAAATAAGCTATTTCTGTCGCGTCCCTCCCTTCCATGATCCTACCTCGCCAAGCTTCCTCTAATGCTCCTTGCTGCATTAGTCCTTGACTCGCATCTTTCTCTATCTCTCAAATCTGCATTGAGTGTCCCACTTGGCTAGATGAGAGTGCTTTTGGAGTTGGGTGAAAAACAGAGTTCAAGTGGTAAATTAATCTTAAACTAATTTCAAGCTTAATTAGTTCTTTAATCTAGGAAATAAAAGCTGCTCCTTTTGATTTTTGTAATTTAGTTGCATTCCTAAAACAGGAGTCAGCTGAGGCACACTCAGCTGCTGCTGGTTAACTGTGCAACTGGTTTAATCCAGTTTCCAAAGCAATGTTTTTGAGGCCTATAAAAAGGGAAGCCACTCAATGCTGATTGTCTGCACTGAGTGCCACTTGGCTAAACTTGGGGTTGGCCGAAAAATGGATAGTTAGGTGAAACTGAGACACGAGGATGCTAAAAGGACTAATTGCGGAGCTGTCTCTGTCCAGTAGGATTGGAGCACAGCTGACATTCATAAACATCAAGGTTGGATTCCTGTTCTCACTGACTTTGCAGTTAGTGTCACAGTGAAGCCATTGTGAGTTTAAAAAGGATGGGATTAACTGAGAAACACCACAAATAATTGAAAGTCAGGGTCATTATAATGAAGTAATAAACAAAGTAGGGTGAGGGAGGCAAGTAGAGTGTGTTCTTATATAGCATTTTTTGTAGAAAGGGAGTAAATAAGGGGCTTGAGGGCAGTCAAGGCAGGAGAGCTTGCACCAGTGATATCCTGTGCTCTGTGGCAAATCATGGAAGCTTCAATTGTCCCTGGTGGCCACGTGTGCAGGAGGGTGTATCCAACTGCAGCTACTAGCTAACCACATTTTGGAGCCGGAGCTGAGGGTGGATTCACTGTGGATCATCTGCAATGCTGAGCTTTGGGAATGGCACGTTCAGAAGGTGGTCACATCGCAGGTGAGGATTGAACAGGCAGAAAGTGCATGGGTGAGCACCAGGCAGGATAGCGAAAGGCAGATAGTGCAAGAGGCCCCTGTGGCCACCCCCCTTTCTAACAGATATACCGTTTTGGATACTATTGGGGGAGATGTCTGTGTAGGGGAAAGCAGTGGCAGCCAACTTCATGGTACCATGGATGGGTCTTCTGCGCAAGAGGGGAGGAGGAAGAATGTCAGTGCTATAATGATTGGGGATTCAATTGTAAGGGGATTAAGCAGGTGTTTGTGACTGCAAGAGACTCCAAGAAGGTATGTTGTTGCATCCCTAGTGCCAGGGTCAGGGATGTCACTGAACTGCTACAGGTATTTATTTTAATGCAAGGAGTCTGATGAACAGGGCAGATGAATTGAACTCACAAATTAAAACATGGGTGTATGATGTCATTATTGTCATTGAGACATGGTTGAGAGAGGGGCAGGATTGACAGCTCAATATTCCAGGATACAGGATCTTCAGGTGAGCTGGGGAAGGAGGTAAAAGAGGAGGGGATGTCACAATTTTGATTAGGAAATCAATTACAGCAGTAAGGAGGGACAACATCTTAGAAGGCTCTTCAACCAAAGCCATATGTGTAGAACTTAAAAAACAAAAAGGAGCGATGATAGTCCGAGAGAAATAGAAAAGCAGATATGGAAACAAATTTCAGGGTATTTACTTTGGGGGATTTCAACTTCCCCACCATTAACTGGGGTAGCCATAGTGTAAAAGGTTTAGAGGCATTTTGCAGACAGTGTTCATAGCTCTGTTAGATTCACAATTGTCATGGAAAAGGACAAGGATGGACCTGAAAGTGTGCAAATGGGAACTTAAAAAGGAAATTAGCAAGCAGAAAGAGGACATGAAATGATACTGGCAGATAAAATAAAGGAAAATCCTCTGCATTAAGGGTAACTGGAGAAAGATTAGGGTCCATTAAGGACCACAATGGTAATTTTTCACAGAACTCCAAACAGGTTTCCATCCTGCCGCAGTGCTGAAATGGCGCTTAGCAAATCCATAAATGATCTATTTGACTGTGACAAAAGAACTTAAGTCTGTCTTTTCGCAACGTTAGTGATCCAAGGTTGAGTTTCTGACCTTACTGTGCCATCACTGAAATCGCCACTTTTCATCTCCGTAACATCACCCAACTTTGCCCCCATTTCAACTCATCAGCTGAAACCCTCATTCATGACTTCATTACCTTTTCGATTCGATTTTTCCATGTACTCCTGGCTGGTCTCCTATATCCAACCCTCCATGAACTTGGTCACCCGTGGCTTAACTCGCAGCATGTTCATCTATCACCTCAGTGCTCTGGCCGACATTACTCTCAGTTGAGCTATGTCTTAACTTTTAATAATTTCTTTCAATCCATCCCTGGCTTTGCCCTTCCCTGTTTGCCCAGGCAAATGCTCTGGGGACAAGGGTTCAAGGTGGAATTTAAATTCTGTAAATAAAAATCTGTAATTGAAAGGTGTCTCTGTAATGTTAATCATAAAACTATTAGGGAAGGATATCTTATATCCTTGCCTGGTCTGGCCTACATGCGATTCCAGATTCACAGTAATGTGGTGACTTAATTTCCCTCTGAAATGACCTAGCAAGCAACTCCATTCCAGCACAATTGGGAACAGGCAACAATGCTGGCCTTGCCAGCGACACCATCACATGAAAAAATATTTTTAGATTGTAACCTTCAGCCCCCAAATCTTCCAGGATGCCGACATGCTGCTAATTCTGGCCTCTGCATTGTCAATTATAATTGCTCCACATTAGTGGCTGTGCCGTACGTTGCCAGGACCATGAGCTTGAGAATTGCCCCCTTCACCTCTCTGTCTTCCTACATCGCTTTCATCTTGTAAGGTATTCCTTAAAAGCTACCTCTTTAGCCAGACTTTGGTCATCTGACATCTCCTTGTGTGGTTCAGTGACATAGTTTGTTTTGTAATACTCCTGTGAGCTGCTTGGGGATGTTTCATCCGGTTAAATCAATTATAAAATTATAAGTTGCTATTGCAATTGTAAATACAGCAGATTTGGTGCTAGGTTCTTGGTTTTTTTGGATGTATTGTACATGCTCAGTTACTTTACCAGTTTTCTTGTGCTTTTAATTCCTGGTGTAGAATTTTGCTGTGCCTTGTACACTTGCTATATTTCTTTATTCCTTGTGTGTTATGTGTGGGCTTCTGTCTTTTCCGGTTAGACCATATCATGCATGTCAGTTGAATGTGTGATGGACTTTAGGTTCTAAGTTGCGAACCATATTTGAAAAGTGCAGCAAACTAATTAATATAACCACTGATTTTGTGGCCAAACCATAGAAGTAAACTGGACAAAAATTTAGCTGTAATTAATTTAAGCCATACCTGACTGACTGTCACCTAACTGCCTACTCCACCAACTTTCCTAACATTTGGTGTTAACTATTCTAAGAATTTCAGCATTGTCTGCAGGTTTTGGCACTGCTCTCTTTCGGCAGAAATTCAAATTGGTAGATAATGAACTCTGGTCAGAAACAAACCCTTGACACATCTTTCATGCAGCCATTCTGAAAAGTTGCACTCTACTCCAACTCTTGCTTTCTCCATCCTGGTCATTTTACTTTCATACATTAATAATATGGAAGCCAATCAAACACAGTTTGTGCATTTTCTGATATTTAATAGAGAATTTAAAGAATATTTTTTAATTTGGTACATGTCTGTGAATTGTGGGCAGGTGATAGATTACAATCCAGTTCATTGGGCCATTTACTGCAACCTAAATGATCTTTAAACCACATTTAGACTGTAAAGTAGCTTTTCAGTTGAGATTACTTGATAATGTCATACTAAATGATTTTTATCAAGACTATAAGTATATATTTTACATATTGCAACCATATGATTTATTCAAAACTGATTCAAATAGATCTGTTGTAATGTCAGTTTGTTTAAGAAATGGCATCTTGATAAACTTCAATTCCAAGAACATTGTGCCTGTGGGAGCCCACTTGTTTTAAAAGCTTGTGGCACAAAAGAGAAAATAACTCGCTGATCCCCTCCCTGCTGTCCTTCCAAGTTGTCTCCTGTGTACATTTAAGCTGGGAATTCTACCTGCTACACATGCATACTCGTAGTTTATAGGCATCACTGGTACAGTCAGCATGCTATTGTCCTTCAGCGGGTGGTGGTGAGCCACCATCTTGAATACAGCAGTGACTTGTGGGGCCATTTTAGACAGAAGTCAAGAGTCAACCATATTGCTCTGGATCTGGAATTGTATCAGCCAGACAGGGCGAGGGCAGCAGATTTACTTCCCTAAATGACAGAGTAAACCAGATGTGTTTTTAGGACAGTCCACTTTCGTGGTCACCTGATTACGAGCTTTTTATTCCAGATTTTACTTTGATTGAGTTTATCTATTTATTGAATTTAAATTCCCTAGCTGCTATGGTGGGATTTGAACTCGTGTCTTGGATCATTGGTCCATGCTCTGGATTACTTGTCCAGTTACACAAACACTTTAAGAGTCATCCAGACTGGACACATTTGGCTTCCTTCTCTCTCCACCGATGCTGTCAGACCTGCTGTGACTGTCCAGTATTTTCTATTTTTGTTTCCAATTCCAGCATCTGCCGTAGTTTGCTTTCATGTACACAAGCACTGCTAATTCCTCTGACCATTCATCAGAACGGGATTTGTAGAAATGCGTAAACTACGCTTTAAGCCAATGTTGGGAAGTTTCCAAATTGTTGCCTTTTCAACAAAATCTTTTACAACTTCTCATGATTTTACCTTCATTAGGTAGAAAATTAATTTTAAACTGCAGAGACCCAAAAGGAAGAAAGATGGCATGTACTCAAATCAATTTGTAAAATTTGTTTGAGTTAGCGTTTTGTGGAATGTTTGTCTCAATTTGTTGTTTTAAACATTGAACGATGGAAATGTTGAAAATGCAATTTGTGTACAAGTAAATAAGCACACTTGTGCATAATGGAGATCGTTAGTCAGTGTATTAGAGGTTGTACAGTGTTTTGGGGGGTTGAGCTTCGGTGTTATAAGTTAATAAAAGTCTTTGATCTTCATATGTCTTTGTTCTGTGAATCAGGTTTGAGAAATATAATCTTTTTATATCTATTAATAGAACTTGTTGCAGCAGGTGGCATCTCGTGATTTGCTGACCAACATACAGCAACTTCTGGTGGTGACTCCCCCAATTCTCAGTTCTGGCATGTTTATCATGGTCGTCCGCATGTTTTCATTGATGTGTTCGAACTGTCCTAATCTGGCTGTGCAACTTATGAAGCAAAGTAAGTATTTTGCAGATCTAATTGGGGCAAGTGATCATTCAGGAGTTGAGACACACAAATGTAGTGCTTATTTTAGAATATTGAACACCAATATGGTGTAACATGACACATTGTGCTTAATTAAAATTTGTTTTCATTTCTAAAGCACAACTTAATTATGGGCCTTGTCTTACATTTAGCTGGTTTAAGAGCCATTTGCTGAATGACCAATTCGGTGAAGCTTTCTCAATCTCAGTTTATTTTCCTTTTAGCATTGGTTTCTTGGTACACCACGCAATCTCATTATCTTTGAAACTGTTGATCTTGAACTGGTAATGGCAACTCTGCAAGATACTTTATAAATGATTCAAGACTCCTTTTATAGTTGAACAGCAGGTGTCTTGCATCACAATTGTTACTGTGCAGAAGGAGGCCATTTGGTCCATGTCTGCACCGACTGCAAATGAGCATCATGACTTAGTGCTGTTCCCCTGCCTTTTCCCTGTATATTCAAGTAATCATCTAATGCCCTTTTGAATGCCTCGATTGAACCTGCCTGCAATCCGAATCACTCATTGTGTGAAAAAAATGTTTCTCATGTCACATTTGCTTCTTTTGCAAATCACTTTAAATCTGTCCCTCCTTCTTGATCCTTTTATGAGCAGGACAGTTTCTGCCTGTCTACTCTGTCCATCCCCCTCATGATTTTGAATATCTCTATTAAATCTCCTCTCTGCCTTCTCTCCAGAGAGAAACAGTCCAATGTCTCCAATCTATCATCATGATTGAAGTTACTTTTCCCTGAAACCATTCTTGTAAACCTCTTCTGCACTCTCTCCAATGCATCCACATCCTTCCAATAGTGTGGCGCTCAGAACTGTACACCGTACTCCAGCTGAGGTCTAACTTGTATAAGTTCAGCATAACCTCCTTGCTCTTGTACACTCTGCCCCTATTAAAGTCCAGAATACTATGTTTTATTAACTCCGCCTGTCCTGTCACCTTGAATGATCTATGCACATATGCACCCAGATCCCTGTGCTCCTGCACTCTAAGAATTGTACCCCTTAATTTTATATTGTTACTCCATGTTCTTCCTAACAAGATGAATCACCTCAAACGTCTCTGCATTGAACTTCATCTGCCACCTAACTAGCTCCTCCACCAATTTGTCTACGTCGTTTTTGAAGTTCTGGCATCGGTAAGAAGGGCTAGATAGTTTTGAGTCATCAAGAGACTTGCAGCACTGACCTCCAACATGCAGTCAACTAGTTGGATCGTCCAACCCCAAGCAAAATAATCCATTTACCACAGGAGATGGGGGATGGTGTTCCAGCTGGTGTATATCGATCTAATTCTTTTTGTAAACTAAAAGGTAACATCTGCTTTTGTTTTGGTAGACATTGCAGAAACTCTTCGTTTTTTACTTTGCGGAGCTTCAAGTGGCAGCTGCCAAGAACAAATTGATCTTGTACCCAGAAGTCCACAAGAACTTTATGAGCTTACTTCCCTAATCTGGTAAGATGTTTCATAAAATGCAGTGAATCTTTCTGGTTTTCATCTGTGTATCTGTCTACCTAATTTGCATGTCTTCCATCTTAAAAAAGACTGAACATCACACTGTAGCCTAACCCCCGCCCCATTCCACTGTCTCGCCTAACTTTCTCCCATTCCACTGTCTAGCCTTGGCCAAAAATATTTTGTTTCTGGGAAATAATCTTTATTGTCACAAGTAGGCTTACATTAACTCTGCAATGAAGTTACAGTGAAAAGCCCCTAGTCGCCACATTCCGGCGTCTGTTCGGGTACACTGAGGGAGAATTCAGAATATCCAATTCACCCAACAGCACGTCTTTTGGGACTTGTGGGAGGAAACCGGAGCACCCGGAGAAAACCCACGCAGACACTGGGAGAATGCGCAGGCTCTGCACAGATAGTGACCCAAGCTGAGAATCGAACCTGGGACCCTGGTGCTATGAAGCAACAGCGCTAACCATTGCTATTGTGCCGCCCGAAAGAGCAGGGAAATTAGACGAATTGGGACCCTCTTTCAAAGGAGCCTACGTAGGCAACTCAAGTGAATGATCGTCTGTGCCTTGTGATTCCCATGATTTTTGAGCTATGTACATCCTTGAACTGCAGCAAAAAGTAGGATTTAATAATGAGACTTGGGGGGTTTTACATATTGTGGTAGGCATTTGAGGGAGTTGGTGTATTTTTCTGTCTTAAGCTGTCTGTATAAATGGGGCAAACCTAATACTCGGAACTTGGTTAAAATTTTCATTCTCCATGGCAAAATCTAATCAATGTTTTCTTCTGCAGTGAATTAATGCCATGTCTACCCAAAGAAGGAATTTTTGCTGTTGATACCATGCTAAAGAAGGGAAGTGCTCAAAATACAGATGGTGCAATATGGCAGTGGCGTGATGATCGAGGTCTCTGGCATCCCTACAACCGAATCGATAGTCGCATAATTGAGGTATAATACCTTAAAATATGAAATCACTACAGGAAGGGAAGAGGATGAAGGTGGGAAATGGAATTTAAGTGGGAAATAAGTTCCATCATTATTTTAATTCTGCAGTAATATGAGAGTTTTAGCCTGTTGGTTACTGACAATGTCTTTAGATTTTGCAGTGGGAAATAAATGAGGCTATTGGGACTCTGTTATTCAGCATGTAAACTGGTCAACTTCCAGCGAACTCTTCCCCTAATTAATCCCGATCTTGCACAAGTGTGCAATCTCATTCCTTTAGATTTTAATATTTGTTGCCGAATTGTTAAAAAAATTGAACGTGCCCCATTAGAACATAGAACATAGTGCAGAAGGAGGCCATTCAGCCCATCGAGTCTGCACCAACCTACTTAAGCCCTCACTTCTACCCTATCCCCGTAACCCAATAACCCCTCCTAACCTTTTTGGTCACGAAGGGCAATGTATCATGGCCAATCCACCTAACCTGCACGTCTTTGGACTGTGGGAGGAAACCGGAGAACCCAGAGGAAACCCATGCAGACACGGGGAGAACGTGCAGTCTCCGCACAGACAGTGACCCAGCGGGGAATCGAACCTGGGACCCTGGCACTGTGAAGCCACAGTGCTATCCACTTGTGCTACCATGCTGCCCCATTCTCTCATGACCTCAAATAAGAAATTCTCTCATGACCTCTAACAAGAATTTTCATGCTGAATTTGTATTCAAATCCAATAATAACATGAAGAGCCGTGAGGAGTCATGAATCCTAAACTGCTAAGATCTAAAGTAGTATTGTATTCTCTGATAACAATTAGGGCTGTTAAAGTTTCATAATTTGGTTTGTAATGGTGCACATCCACTCTTGCTGCCTGTTACTATGTACAATCAAGTCAGACTTTCGAAACTCAGCATATCTTTATATGTGCAGGCATGTATGTGATATGCAATGAGTACTGTATGTGCTTCTGAACCAGCGTTCCAAGCTTGGAGTTGAAGTGCCCTGCATACACTGGTAAATGTTGACCAAAATGCCTCGGACACACTGGCAAGCAGTCTAATCTTAGGTCTGCAGTAATCTTTTTGTATGCTTTGACGGTCTGTTCACATTGTTCACAGGCAGCCCATCAAGTGGGTGAGGATGAAATAAGCTTGTCAACATTGGGTCGAGTTTATACTATTGACTTTAACTCTATGCAGCAGATCAATGAGGACACTGGGACAGCCCGTGCTATTCAGAGAAAACCCAATCCGTTGGCCAACACGAACACTGGTGAGTACTGCCCAGTGAATTGAGTTTTGAATTTTTGTTTTTCTAAAAAAAAAAACACTGGCTTGAGGAAGCCTTTTAGTATAAAAAACATTTGCAAGTACCTTTAATAACTTAGGTTAAGACACCATGGGTGAGTGCGCGGTCTGTTCCAATCGCATAAAACCCGGAGTCCAAATATAAGTGAATTAACCAATAATTTGTGTTTTCCTGAGATACTGAACTCTCGACTGCTCCAAGAGTTACAGACACCAGATTTAAAAGTAAAATATTAACAAGCAAAGATGAATATATTAAGAAATAACACAACAATGGTCTCCCAATCTACCTATTCCCCAAACCCTGTCCCACCTTCCACCCAGACACACAAGACAGACCAGATAAGGGTTGGAGAGGATCAGGAAAAAAAGGGGGGGAAAGTTTGAGGTGAGTCTTAACTGCTGTGTATGTGGCCCTTGGGGATAGATTTGCTCAAGAAACTAAGTTTGGCGCAGTTCCGGTCTTTCCACCACTGGATGGAGCTAGGTAGAGGATGTTCAGGTCAATGCAATGCCCAGTGCTGGCCACCAGATGGTGCTGTACATGACATTTTCACATCAGTACAATTCTGCCCCCCCCTTACCACCAGATGGAGCTTTCATCTTCCTGTGAAATAACTATAGCCGCCTTCCTGAGTAAACACAGTTTTTATTCCCTTTGTCTGAAGTCAGCACAGGACTTTTAGGAATATTCTCAGTTTAAGCTTCAATTTGAGTTCTTCTCAGCCCCTGAAACACGGTATTAGAATGTTACTGGCCTGTTGAAAACGACTGGCACGTCCTCTTTCCAGAGATCTCTTGCGCAGGTCTGCCTTCTCTGTCTTTTAATTAAGAAAGTCTTCACAGATTTAGCTAGAATGTCTCTTAAAATGGTCTGGCAAACATAGAGAAGGAGAGCGAGAGTCTTCAAGCTGCTTACTAGCTGGCTTCCTTCACAGAACTGAAACAAAAATGGAAATCTTCAGAAGACGCGCCTTCCTCTTAAAGTTTCCTACTGGTATCACCAATCACAGGCAACAATAGGAGAAGGCTGAGAACTCTACATTCACCGATTGGCTGCTTGCCAAGTCTATCAAATCAACATCACAGGTTCTGCCACAGAGCCGAAAGGCGACGTCCTGGCCTGGTCCATCAGGACGGGTGTTCTCGCTCTGCCTAAAATCTGTAGTTTAACACACATCCCAAATGGTGCAGTAACATTGTAGTAGCTAACCAGAAGACTGTAGATCCAAGCAGGTAACAGGATGGGAATAAAAAGGAACACAGACAGACAAAAGGTTTTACAACAATGTCCTAACTGCTCAGTTGCCAAATTGCTTTTGTAAACTATAAGATTTAATATTTTACAAGAAAGGAGGAACTTGCATTTCTATAGTGCCATTCATGACCTCCGCGTCCCATGGTTCTGTGCAACCAATGAAGTACTTTTGAACTGTAGCTACTTCTGGAATATAGGGAGAAAATTGGCAGCAAATTTTGTACACCGCAAGATCCCACAACAAAGGGTGTTGGTAATGGTCAGATGAGCTAATTTGAATGAGGGATAAATATCGATGGGAATGATGAAGTGTTATACCCCTATTCAAAATAGTGCTGTCGGATTTTTTGGTCCGCTTGAGCCCAGGTTGGCTTTGCGTCCCATCCAAACATACCTCCTAGTGTACTCCATTGCGATGTTGACGTAGGTGTTGTCTTCAGGTCTCTTGAGTAAGACTTAAATCCACAACCTTCTGACTCTTGAGTGCTGTCACTTTCGAAACAAAATACTAGAGACAGATACTTTTGGCACGCTGCCATGATTGACAACTCTTAAGTGGCAGCTTGCCAGAGTATTCGTCTCCTGGATTGTGTTAACCTGGTCTACTTCTGCTGACATAGTTATGGACTTGACATTAGGCTATAGGCTTCAAGCTAATTGAGGAAACCTCTTTACTATGATCCAGGATTTCCAATCCGGTATGGTAAGATGAATATGGAGCATGTTCTGCATATTAAAGGCTTGTTTGGACGTTTCCAATTTCATATAGCAATAACATGCCAGGTGGAGGATTTAACAAATTGCTCAATGATTGCAGTACTTCAACGTGTTCTAAGTAGTTTGAACTTGATTTCCTCATTTGGCCTATTTTAGTGGCTTGAATCTTTTGTGAGAAAAACTCATAATTTGTTGAGAATTTAACAATTTATAAGACCATGTTCGCAACCAAAACTGCTCAAAGCAGGATAAATTCTTCAAGAAAATGCAATGAATAGAGAGAATGCATGAGTAAGAGAATATAATGATATTAAAAAATACCTTTGTAAAATCAATTCATCATTTACAGTAGCAGGATCGATGTGATTGATTGGGGAATTCCTTCCCCTTCGTTTTGCCTGAAGTTTCTGATATCCTATGCAGCAAGCGATCTCCCAATTCTATACTTGCTATACCGTTATAAAGTTTAACGGTTAATTAATTTGTATTATTGAGGTTCCTGTAACAAAGGTCTGAATATTTCTTGAGTGAAGTGTTCTGCAGTGCCCCCTGGTGTCTGTGTAATCAACTCACTTCTGAGGATAAATGCCTCTGGTCAGACTAATTGCTGCTGAGAGGATCGTTAACAAGTTGTGCCTGGCTGCTTTGATGGATTTTAAAACTATTGGTAGGACGAGGCTAACCTTTGCTTTTGTGGAATCACAATTAATTGAGACAGAGCTTCCCCCACAGTTCAAACTGAACAGTAACAATTTAATTCTCTTTCAGTTAAATGAATATTGTCATTGAAAGTCTGGGGGGTTTCGGAAAAATGCAGTCTGAAGTCTGTGCTTTTGTATATACAGGTGGTCACTCTGAAACGAGGAAGGATGATGCACGTGCTCAACTAATGAGGGAAGACCCAGACCTGGCTAAATGCTTTATAAAGACATTGTTTGGTGTGTTATATGAAGTTTATAGTTCATCAGCTGGACCTGCTGTCAGACACAAGTGCCTTAGAGCAATTCTTAGAATAATTTATTTTGCTGATGCTGAACTTCTAAAGGATGTGCTTAAAAATCATGCTGTTTCCAGGTTGGTATTGAGTGTATTATGCTTAAAAGAGCTTTATGAAATGTAGAAACATCTGCTGAAAATTTAGAACTTCAATATTGACTATTTGTAAGAATTCCATCAGGAACGAACAATTGTTCCGGTACAGGAAAGAAGGGTCGTGTGTAATTTTTTAAAGAAACAGAGGTGACACGAGGTAAAGAAAATGCAGCAAGTTATGATCTGAAAGGGTAATGGAAACTGATTCAATAGTTTTTAAAGGGAAATGGGATAAATACTTGAAGGGGAAAGAAAGCAGAGTAGTGGAGCTAATTGGAAAGCTTTCAAACAGCTGACGTGGCTGCATGGACTGAATGGCCATTTTCCAGGATTCTAAAATGCTTCCCTATTGGTACCAAAACCAGTCAAAATTGATTATCTGAATGTTTAATGATGGCCTTTCACTTCATGGTGGCATTCAGACCTGACAAATGATGATAGACGGTAGTGTCTTTCATAAAATTGAAGTATTACTTTATGCTACCTGCACCGTTATATTTGTCTAACTTTGTATTGAAGAGTCATTTATTACAAGAGCTGTCCTCCTCCGCTGCTCTGCCCCACCTGTGCTGTGCCATTAACATGTTTGATCTTGTTCAACTTATTTGACAATATGGCAACTCTCAAAACGCTAACTAGATACTTTTGAGTAACGTTTGCATCTGTGGGTCGAAAAAGAGGGCTTTAGAGCTATAACTTGAGGTGTAATTAGTGCCTTGAATATTGATTTTTACTTTCTCCAAAAAATAAACTTCACAAAATTTGTACAAGTACATTATAGTTCAAATTTTACATTGCATCAAGTGCAGCACAGTTAAGTTTCTTTGAATACGTTCATGGTGCTCTAGGTGCTTCGCTACTTATTTACAACAGAAATTTCATGTCAAACACTCCTGCGTACAGCCTATTTGTGGACTGTGGGGTGACGACATCCTTGGATCCAATGCAGAAAAGCCAGAGTCCATGCGATAGCTGCCCCAAGCTTCAGTGCCCCTCAGCACGTTGTCCTACGTTTTTCAAAAAAATAATTTATTCATAAATTTGTAAATGTACATTACACAGTTCAATTTTGACATTAAGTGAAGTGCAATACAGTTCAGTTTCTCTCAATATAGTGAGATACTTCCCTAACTTACAATTTCATAGAGGTTTCATAGAATTTACAGTGCAGAAGGAGGCCATTCGGCCCATCGAGTCTGCACCGGCTCTTTGAAAGAGCACCCTACCTAAGTCCACACCTCCACCCTATCCCCATAACCCAGTAACCCCACCCAACACTAAGGGCAATTTTGGACACTAAGGGCAATTTATCATGGTCAATCCACCTAACCTGCACATCTTTGGACTGTGGGAGGAAACCGGAGCCCCCGGAGGAAACCCACGCACACACGGGGAGAACGTGCAGACTCCACACAGACAGTGACCCAAGCCGGGAATCGAACCTGGGACGCTGGAGCTGTGAAGCTATTGTGCTAACCACCATGCTACCGTGCTGCCCCAGAAGGAGGCCATCCGGCCCATCGAGTCTGCACCGGCTCTTGGAAAGAGCACCCTACCCAAGGTCAACACCTCCACCCTATCCCCATAACCCAGTAACCCAACCCAACACTAAGGCCAATTTATCATGGCCAATCCACCTAACCTGCACACAATTATGGACCATATTTTCATTATGCACTTTTAATGTAATGCAGAACTATTTGATGTGTAAATTTGAAGTGGTGTCTACATATTCCTTTTGTAGGTTACATTAAGGTGTACTTTAACAATTTGCATCTATATGAACTGATTTTCTTGTTCCCCAACAGCCACATTGCTTCCATGCTATCAAGTCAAGATTTCAAGATCGTTGTAGGAGCACTACAGATGGCAGAAATTTTGATGCAGAAGTTACCAGATATATTTAGCGTTTACTTTAGAAGAGAAGGTAAGGAATCATTTTATATTCAAAGTTTGCAAAATTCCAAAACTGAATTTATTTCAACTTTTTTATGACAATTTTTTTTTACTTTGGGGTAAAGTATTACATTTTCGTTATAGTAACTAAAATGGTTTGAATTTTGGATGTTGGGCAAAATATTAATACTATTTTTGTTTTCGTGGAAGGTGTGATGCATCAGGTGAAAAATTTAGCCGAGTCTGAGACTCTACTTACCAGCCCTCCAAAGGCATGTAGTAGTGGAATAGGAAGCCTGGGCACTGCTGCCACAATTAGCACAGCCAACGTTGCAAGCAATACAGTTGCAGACCTTGGATCCCCCAGTTTCCAAAGTATGGATGATTCTTTGGACTTAAGTCCGCAAGGGTAAGTTTTGGAAGTTTCCAGATTTAGGCAACAAACCTCCTTGCTGTGCTCTCCGGTTAGGATTGCGGTAATCTGTGGGGTTCTGAGCTCTAATATTGATGAACTTACTGGCAGGGGCCACTTTGATGTCTTATTAAATGAGTTGCCATTTGGTCCTGGCATATTGACAGCAGTGACTTTTCGTTAAGGACGTGGTTTAACCTTTAATTTTTGAAATCTAATTTTACTGATATTCAAGCTGGATTTGTGCGCAGTAAAAGTAGAGACGAGGCCTACCATGGCTGCGGAAGAATACAGGAACATCAGGCCTCCGAATTCCTTCAAGAGAAATTTTGTTCCATCAAATATTGGGTTGGGCTCCATCTCTTGATTCAGCCTACTTGTACACTATAATTAACATTAGTGCAAAGCAGAATCGCTCTGTATCCAACACTGTTTTTGCCTTTTCCTCCTTTGCCAACACTGTCGATGAATTTGGCTGATGTGGCAGAAAGAAAGTTGAGATGTTAGTTTACATTCAACCACCTAGCTTCGCAGGGAGGGCAGGTTTTATCTGAAATGAGACCAATTGTACATATTTCATGTCAAGTGGAAAATTATTCAGTATCGTAAATTTGTGGTCTTGGTTCTCTAGTTACTGGGTCTTCAGTATCAAAGCAAGATCAAACATACTTCCATATTTTAATCATTTATCCATGTACCCTTGGTTTTACAGGCAACTATATAAAATCGGTCTTTCATTTGGAAGACTTGACCAGTACGTGGAGTCCTATTTATTTGCATTGATTTTGCAACCTCTAACGCCCTACCTGGTTATGCCTATCTTAGCTGCAAAGGAATATACAAATTAGGAGCTGGCCACTCCTCGAGTCTGCATGAGGCATGCTCAAGGAGGCTTGGAAGAGTTCAAATGTTTAGAATGGGAAACGGGAAAGCAAAGAAAAAGAGAACATGTTATTTAGTTAATCTGATTATTGAACTCTCAACAATTGGAAGGATGTCGATTTTGTAATTTGATACGGATCTATTGGGAACCATGTGACCCAATCAACACAAAGCAGTGATCTGCAATTCTGCCTTGAGGTGGAATCTGTGCCCCAGGATATTTTTGATACATCAGGTAATGCAAACTAAAACTTCTGTTTGAGTGCAAAAATAGTTTTCCAATTTGCCTTGACATCAGCTCCCAGTGTGTTAGGTGCATGTCATGGTGTTGACATTTCTTTGCCTCTTCATATTGAGCCGTACTTGATTCCACCACACTTAATGCCCAAGCAAACCAAGATCCCTCAGATCAAGATTAGAATGCAACTTGGGAGCTAGCACAGGATTAATTATCATGTATTCTTAATTCCAGGTATGTCTACATCTTCTCAACCAGATCAGCCCACTGTCCTGCAGCTTGGGCAGTACCTTTTAAGGTTGCTTCAGAAATAATCATATTTTTGAGTCATGGGGCAGGCAATTTTATAGTTCTTCTCGAGACTTGTTAGTTACTGATGAACTATTTTAACTGTACAATTCCCACTAAGACTAAACTGACCACGTCAAAATCAGACTCGTGGTCCAGATAGGTTTCAATGTCTTCAATAATCATAGAATTTACAGTGCAGAAGGAGGCCATTTGGCCCATCAAGTCTGCACCGGTCCTTAAAAAGAGCACCCTACTGAAGCCTACGTATCTACCCTATCCCAGTAACCCCCATTTAACATTTTTTGGACACTAAGGGCAATTTAGCATGACCAATCCACCTACCCGCACATCTTTGGACTGTGGGAGGAAACCGGAGCATCCGGAGGAAACCCACGCAGACACGAGGAGAACGTGCAGACTCCACACAGATAGTGACCCAGCCGGGAATAGAACCTGGGACCATCAGGCTGTGAAGCAACTGTGCTAACCACTGTGCTGCCCAAAATCAGCAACAAAGGAATATTTTGCCAGAGTTGTTTTGCAATTAATTGAACCATTAATTGAACCATTAATTAGAGTGTTGGTTGTGTCGGAGAAAGGAGCGCAAAGCTTTTTTTTTCTTTTCAAAAAGTCTTTCATTTAGACTTTTTCTTTAAAGACATGGGGAGACCTGTCACATCTGAGACTTTTTAAAAATGAAGCTCAGCCATAACCTTTTTCTATCTTACCAGACAACTTTAAGCAAATTGCTTTTGCCCAAACCATGATCAGCACAGCTGTCAAGAAACTCTGCAATAAAGCTCATCTTCTTCATGCTTGCTATTATTCAGTACTGGTTCAGTACTGAAGGTTGGGAATGTGCAAGGTGGGGAAGAGCATGCAGTCACATTTCACTATGTCTGTGTGTGTGTGTGTGCACTTGCATTGCCTTTTTGCTATCAAATTGATCATCCCCAACCCCTGTGCATCACCTATTTCATCAGTGTGACATATTACCAAATTCCATTATTCTGACCTTGGGCAATATTGTAAAATTAAAAATAACTTTTTAGTAAATCATGTCATAAAAATATACTCTTTCAGGATTCTTTCACAGACTGCATGCGCACACATGCACAATCTTTTCATTTAAATCTAGGGTAGTTTTGGATGGGATGTCTGATAACTATGCCTAAAATTATCATGCAGGTGCAATCATTTAGGAAGACAAGTGGCATGCCGGCCTTCATTGCAAGGGGGTTGAAGTACAACAATAAACAAGCCTTGTTAAAATTTTGTGGGTACACCTGGGGGTACTTTGTGAAGATTTGGTCTCTATGTTTGAGGAAAGATATGCTTGCATTTGAGATGGTGCCATAAAGGTTCACTAGACAGGTTCCTGGGATTGCACAGGGATGAGTGGTGTAGATTATATTGCCCCTTGAACCATCTCTGTCCTTCAGTACAATCGTGGCTGATCTTGTGCCTCAACTCTGTGCTCCTGGCTGCTCCCCTTATCCATAATTTCCTGAGACACAAATATCTGTTAGGATTATATTCATTTAAGTTTAGAAGGGTGAGAGGGGATCTCATAGAAATTTATAACATTCTAACAGGATTAGACAGGGTGGATTCAGATAGAATGTTCCCAATGATGCAGGTATCCCCAGAGCTAGGGGTCAAAGTTTGAGGATCAGGGGCGGCATGGTAGCATAGTGGTTAGCACTGTTGCTTCATAGCGCCAGGGACCTGGATTCAATTCTCGGCTTGGGTCACTGTCTGTGCAGAGTCTGCACATTCTCCCTGTGTCTGCGTGGGTTTCCTCCCACAGTCCAAAGATGTGTGGCTTAGGTGGATTGGTCATGCTAAATTGCCCCATGGTGTCCAAACGTTAGGTGGTGGTGCTAGGTTACGGTGATAGGGTGGAGGTATGGGCTTGGGTAGGGTGATCTTTCAGGGGCAGGTGTAGACTTGATGGGCTGAATGGCCTTCATCCGCAATAAATTCTATGACTAAACCTTTTAGAACTGAGATGAGAAATTTCTTCATTCAGAGTGGTGATTCTGTGGAATTACGACCACAGAAAATAGTTGGGGCCAAACTTGAGGTTTCAAGAAGGAATTAGACATAACTTTTGGGGCGAAAGGAATCGAGGCATATGGATGGAAGGTGGGATCAGGATATTGAATTTGATGATCATGAATGGCGGAGCAGGCTCAATGAGCCGAATGACCACCTATTTTCTATGTATGTTTCTATGAATGAATGGGTCATGAGTCAAAAACCTTTCTTCCCACACCACTCTTTATCCACATATTGAATTCTCTGATCTGTAAAGTACAATATCTGTCCCTCTGACTAGACTGGCCCATGTCACACCATATTCCTTTTCATTCCTCTCCACTTGAATGGGTTCATGCACCATGGTGCTGCAGTTAGTTTTCTCATCTAATCTAATATAAGCAAAATACTGCGGTTGCTGGAAATCTGAAATAACAACTGAAAATGCTGGAAAAGCTCAGGTTTGGCAGCATCTGTGGAGAAAAAAAAGTTAATGTTATTTTGTGTCCATATGACTCCTCAAGAGTATTAGTTTGCTCATCTACACGGGCATCAAGTACCTCACACCTACTGGTCCATGTCCAGGATTGAGGCTGCTGTGCACCACACCCAGAATCCTCATAATTGCCTGACTCACCATCACATCCTCTTTTTTTTTATACCTGACCAACTCTTCTTAACGAAACTAGTTTCCTTTCTGGAACAAGATGTGCAGATAACTCCGTCTCCCTGATGCCCTGCAATGTCTGCCGCTCGGGCTCCAACTCAGCAATTCTTGAACTAAACTTTCTCAAGCAGCACGGTAGCATTGTGGATAGCACAATTGCTTCACAGCTCCAGGGTCCCAGGTTCGATTCCGGCTTGGGTCACTGTCTGTGCGGAGTCTGCACATCCTCCCCGTGTGTGCGTGGGTTTCCTCCGGGTGCTCCGGTTTCCTCCCGCAGTCCAAAGATGTGCAGGTTAGGTGGATTGGCCATGATAAATTGCCCTTAGTGTCCAAAATTGCCCTTAGTGTTGGGTGGGGTTACTGGGTTATGGGGATAGGGTGGAGGTGTTGACCTTTGGGTAGTGTGCTCTTTCCAAGAGCCGGTGCAGACTCGATGGGCCGAATGGCCTCCTGCACTGTAAATTCTATGAAGCTGCAGTCACTTGATACAGATATAGTTGCCTGGAGCTGCAGTGCTTTCCACAATCTCCCGCATGTTGCAGTCACAGCGTACACTACCTCCTGCCATTTTGGTCTAACCTGATAGCAAATTACAGATTCCTAGCTTGGAAACAAACAAACACTCACCAGCTGTTGGAGGCAAAAGAAAAATAATAAAAAGTAGCATCTCCTCCCTCTGCACTGAATTCCCTCTTGTGCCAAATTTCTGACCTTCGCAATTCTGCTCCTCATCACTCTGCTTCAACTGATTGATTATACCAGACTAGAGGATTAATGCTAATGGAACATTTGTGAACAGAAGCATGGATAATGTTTTAAGTTTTGGATTTTATCTAAATGCTTCTGTACCTTGGCCTTGAAATCAGACATCGCCGCTTCTAAGAAAGCGAAGATTTTATTACAAACCACCCTGTGTGTGTGTCTCCTCTTCCCCCCCCCCCCCCCAAATATCTTTTGCAATATCTGAATGCTTGAAGTAGTAATCTAGACAAACACATTACTGCAAGTGCTAGAACTCTAAAATAAAAATAATGTGGGAAATTCTAGCAGGTTTGGCAGCAACTGTGGAGGGAGAAAGAGTTGACATTTGAGATTGATGATCCATTAAACATCTACGTTTGGTCTTGGACAACACGATTAATGAACCCTCAATGCAAATTTTAAAACATGCACTTGTAATGTACTTTACACAACCGAATGACATCCTGTAGTGCTTCACAGTGTACTTTTGAAGTGCAATGTGGCAGTCATTTTGCACCAAGTTCCCTGAGGAGACGAATAAGATAACCGATCAGATCATTGGTTTAACTGATGTTGGCTGAGGGAGAGTGCTATCAATCATGAAGCCGACTGCAGCTCCAGGATGCATATCTATTTCACGGCTGCATAACTTTCTGTTTATACAGGTTGGGCATCCCCCCCCCCCCCCTTTTTCGGGCATCCCTTTTTCAGGCATCCCTTATTCAAATGCTTAGGGTCGAGAGTGTCTCAGATTCTGGAATTGTTTGAATTTTGGAATACCTGTATAGGTATAGCTGTGAAATGTGCACAGCTAGTAGATCTCTGGTGAACACCATGTTATTTTTTATTAGAAACATGATTTTGACATTCAGAGAAATGTGCAGATTTCGGAGCTTTTCGAATTTCAAATGAGTCCTAGGTTTGAGGAAATCTCTATTGAACAAGCTGTACTTTGATCAATGATGTAAAAGGTTGCATATCTGCGATGCCTCAAGGCACTTATTTTTAGCTTGCTGGTTGGCAATAGACTAAACAGGCAATGGAGTTATCGACAAACCAAAAAATAAATGGTGCCAGAAACGACGTTCTAAATCCCTACCTGTCTATCCCTCGTATCAGAACAGTTAGTGGAAAATCAGTATCTCTCTCCAAAATGCTTGATGTGAAAATGGATTCTTATCAAGAAAATATTATACTGAATGCAGACTATCTCATACTTAGAATTATAAAGATATTTTGAAACATTCTAAATTTATTAAACAATTGGGTATAAAGCTTTAAGATTGAGTCTATGCCAGTTTTATATATCTGGCTTTTCTGACCAGATTATATGGTTCATTTTGGTTTGCTATCATTACTCCAAGAACAGAACGTTGACACACAATGTCACCAAGTTCGAAAGTGAACTTGTGCTGGCTGCAATGTTGCTGTGTAAAATTAATCCCAGAGCTCCTCTTGGAAGCAGACCAGCTTGCATCACGCACTTAGTTAGACTGATGAAGGCCTAATGAAAATATAAGCATGTCACTCCAGCCAAATGCATATTATGTGAAAGCAGCTATGAGAAATAGGCACACTAATGTTTTTTTTCTCGTATCCTGTCAAACATTGCTATCTTTACCAACACCACAAAGGCAGATTAACTGGCAATTTGTCTCATTACTGTTGGGGAACCTTGTGTGTAGAATTGCTGCCTTATCTACCCAGCTAACAGTAATAACCATATTTCATTCTGTGATGCCCTGGAATTTTTCAGAAATGTCACCAAGATGTTATATAAATACAAGCTCTTAAATGACTGTATGAAACTTTGCTTGTTTTTGCAGACGATTAAGTGATGTCTTAAAGAGGAAAAGATTGCCAAAACGTGTAACCAGGAGGACAAAGTATTCGCCTCCGAGAGATGATGACAAAGTTGACAATCAAGGTATGACTCCTACATTGTCATGATGCAGTATAACTAGTGAAAACCTTGTCAATTTGGATTTGTCTATAATACAACAACTTGTTATCGGTTGTCCCCCTTGTGGTAATGTGAATCACAAGGTCCTGTGTCCCGATAGAATGCAAATTAGCTATCCTCTAGACAGCCAACTCTATTCTCTCTTGGAATTAAATAGACAGCTTAAAGTAGAATCCTTTTATAGAACCTGACATTCCTAACACCTTCCTGATACTTGGAGACTAACGGTCTATCAGCTGTCAGCACAGCTACTGTAGTCATTGTTTACAGGCATGAACATCTTGCACCTTCCCGGTAAATCAATCTTGGTATCACTGTCCCCATAGCAATCAGGCCACCCAGGCTTGTCGAGCAGAATTCTGAGGAGGTCTCATGACTACTTCACTACTTCATTTTACTTAAATTAAGCCGACAATCCCCAATTATAATCAATTATGTGCTTCAAATTCGTATTTGACTCATTTGCAAGTCCAAGTGCCAGGTGCCGGAGTTCCACTTCTAAAACAACACTTGCCTACGTCTGGGGAATTAACAGTTGTTATCACCAGAGGACCCTCTTACTACTTTATCAAAGGCAGCTAGACCATGATTGAGGCTGTGTTTGAGAACTGCCTACCTGGTGGGCACTTCAGGTTTCCACCTTTATTTTGATGTGCTTAATTGTGTGTGCTATTTTCACCTGAATTTTTTTTTAATGGTCCTCTTTAATTTGTTTGTCACAATTGACCAATGTTCGATGCATGTTAACAGCAGGTTTGTTTACACTAGAAGTGACCAGCATGACTGATTATTCTTGGTGACATGTTGGCAGCATTATCTACTTGTTTCAGATTTCCTACACCTGTGGTATTTTGCCTTTATTTGAGAGAGAAATTCAAACTTAATAGATGTTCTTGTGGAACATTGTGACGGTGATGCTACCTTATTGCTAACATTCGAGTTTTGTTTTGTGTAGCAAAGAGTCCTACAGCTACCCAGTCTCCCAAATCTTCCTTCCTTGCAAGCTTGAATCCTAAAACATGGGGAAGGCTCAGCACACAGTCCAACAGCAACAATGCAGAACCAGCACGCACTGCCGGAGTTAGTGGTATTGCACGGGTCACCCCAAAGGATACCATGTCCAACAACAGGTATCTAATCATTCTCCTTTACTTTTGAGAAGTGTAGTAGACATGAAATTGAATTGATGTCTATAGTTAAATTATGTCGTGTTATGGTCATTTTGCTTAAAAATAGCATTCATTTAATTTCAGCTGATTTAGTTGGAAGATTGCGAACTCAGCAGTACTTTGTGTATTATTATGTGCCAATTTAACTACAGCTGATGACCAAAAAGGAGCAATCACATTGCTGGAAGTGTTCTGTAGGCCCCTAACAGTCAGAGAAAGAGCAGATATGTAGGCAAATTTCAGAGATGTGTGATTAGTGATGGTGGGAGGATTTCAACTTGGGATAGCCATAGCTTTGAAAGGTTTCGAGGGAGCAGAACTGTGCATCCAGGATAGCCTTTTAAACCAGTACATAGAAGGGCCTACCTGGACTTAATTTTCAATAATGAAGCTGGGCAAGTGGTTGAAGTATCAGTGGGGGAACATTTTGCAGGCAGTGATCATAACTCCAGGTTCAAGATTGTTATGAAAAAGGACAAGGGTGGGCTTGAAATCAAAGTTCTAAACTGGAGGAAGACCAATTTTAATAAGATGAGATATGATTTGGCCAGCGTGGACTGAGGGCAGACAATTTTTGGGTAAATCTGTGGCGCAACAGTGGGACACCTTAAAGAAGGAAATAGGGAGAGTACAGGGCCAGCATGTTCCAGTAAAGAAAAAGGGTTGGACCAACAAATCCAGTCAACCCTGGATGTACAGTATTGGATCAGCCTCTTTTAAAGCAACTCACTGTTGCATTTGTCTGCCACCCTTCGATTCCAATTTATCTGGACAATCTGTTTTCACCCATTAATGGTTGCCCTCACACAATTAGTTAACTGGAATAGGTTTTAACACTCCCATGTGCTAAGCACAAAAGACAGATCAATGATTTGCCAACAGGTAGAATCATAGCATCTTACAGCACAAGGAGGCCATTCTTCCCATTGTGCCTGCACCAGCTCCTGAAAGAGCTACCCAGCTAGTCCCATTCCCCAGCCCCATCTCCGACGCCCTCTAATTTAATCACTTTCAATTATATATCCAGCTCTTTGAAACCTCCTATGGAATCCGCCTCAACTGCTCTCCTAGGCAGCGCATGCCAATCTCGACAACCCTGAGTAAAGAAGTTTTTCATCATCTCATTCCTAACACTCTTGCTGACCATCTTGAAATTGTGACCCCTAGTTACTGACTTACCAACTAATGGAAACTCTTTACCCTGTCAATATTGTTCAGATTTTTTAACAGTTCAGTAAGGTCACTTCTTAAACTGCTCGTTCCCAGGAGAACAAGACCAATTTCTCGAACCTTTCCTGGTATCGTTCTCCTCTGCATTCTCTGGAGTTTTAACAATCTTCCTTAAATATGGTGCCCAGAATGGAACACAATTTTCCAAAATGTGGTCTGACCAATGATTTGTGGCGGTGGAGCATCACTTTGTTGCTTTTATACTCTATGCCTCTTTTTATAAACACAAGGATCCTATAGCTGTAACAACTGTTTCAACTTGCCTGGCCACCTTCAGGGAATTATGCACTTGAACCCAGAGGTCATCTGCTATGTGGCATTGTTTCAAATATTTTCTGAAATTCCAAATACACTACATGCACAGCATATACACTAGAATTGTTCTCACTGGAAAGAAGGAGGCTGAGGGGAGACCTGATAGAGGTTTACAAAATTGAGACATCTAGGCAGGGTGGATAGTCAGAGGCTTTTTCTAAGGGTGGGAGTGTCAATTACAAGGGGGCATAGGTTCAAGGTTAGACCTTGTTGGATGACTAAAGTGATGAAGCGCAAGATGAAGCAGTAAAAGGGTGCAAATGCCAGCTGTCAATTTGATCATATAAGTGAAAACTGGGCTGAATATAGAAGGGAAGTTTAAAAATGAGAAATGAATGACAGCTAACAAATGAATTCAAAAGTCGTCTTTAGACATAAAATAGTAAAACGAAATGATAAATGGTGACGTGGGGCTGATTTGGACCTGAAACATGGATTTATATAATGGAGGGAAGGGACATGGCTACGGTACTGAATGAGTACTTGGCATCTTCTTCCTTGGTAAAGACAGGTGCAGCCAAGGTGTTGGTGAAAAGCGTTGAGAGGCTGGATGGGCTAAAATTGATTGAGGCGTTTTAGGCTGGCTGTAACTAAAATTGATAAGTCACCAGGACCAGGTGAGAAGCTTACAAGAATATGGAGGAAAGTAAGGATGGAAATTGCAGAGGTACTGGCCATAATTTTCCAATGTTCATAATTACAGTTGTAGCGTCAGAGGACTGGAGGATTGTAAATGTCACATCCTTGTGCAAAAATAGCTGTGAAGATGAGTCCAACAAATGGCAACTATCAAGGCATGTCCGTTTAACCTCGCTTTCGATACTACTTTAGAAATGAGAATTCGAGACAAAATCAACATTCACTTTGACAAATTGAGTTAATTAAGGAAAGCTAGCATTAATTTTTGAGTTTTTTCATGAGGCCACAAGAGGTTAGATGAGGGTAATGTGGTATACTTGAGCTTCCAGAAGGCACTTGATAAGTGCCACTCCCTACAGACTTATTAGGAAAGCTGTAGCCCATGGAATAAAAAGGACCGTGGGTACATAGATATGAAACTGGCCAAGAAAAAGTCATGTTGAATGGCTGTTTTTTTTGGACCAGCAGAAGATATGTAGTGGGGGTGGCCATGGGGGTTGGTGTTCGGACGCCTGCATTTCTTGGCATATATTGATGACCTAGACTTCGATGTTACGGGGCACAATTAAAAAATTTGCCGATAACACAAAATTTATAAGTATTGTGAACTATGTGAGCGGAATAGTGATAAACTTCGAGAACATAGGTTGATGGAATGAGCAGGCAAATCACAGATCAATTTTAGGGCCGAGAATTGTGAAGTCATTAATTTTCATAGGAAGAACCAGGAGAGGCAATATAAAATAAAAAGGGTACAATTTTAATGGAGCTGCATGAACACAGTTCTGGAGTTGTATGTGGACAAATCATTGAAGCTGACGAGGTAGGCTGAGAAAGCAGTAAATTAGCACATGGAAACTTGAGCTTGATAGATAGGGACTTAGTACAAAAGCTAGGAAATTATGATAAACTGTGTTTTGGTCTCAACTCGCGTATTGTGTCCATGTGAAAGCATTAGAACGGGCGCAGAAAATATTTATAAAAATGGTTCTTGGGTGAGATTTCAGGTTTGTGGGTAGAATGGAGAATCTCCGACTGTTATCCTTGAAGAAGAGAAGGTTGTGGGGAGATTTGAAAGTGATGTTTCAAATCATGAGGGGCCTGGATAAAGTAGATGGGGAGAAACTTGCCATTGTGAGTAAGGGTGGGAAGCCAGAGGAGACCGATTTAAAATGACTGACAAAAGAACTGAAGATGACCAGAGGGAAAACACATTTTAATATAGCGATGCACTACCTGTGTGATGGAGATAGATTCAATTGTGGATTTCAAAAGGAGTTGATCATTATTTGCAGCAGCTATGAGGATGGAGGTGGGGAAGTGGGACTAGGTGAATTGCGTGCGTGCGTGTGAATGACTATTGTTTAAGTGTTGACTTACGATCTCCATTGCTGTAATCCCTATAGAGATTGATAATCTTTAAAGATTTCCCTGTAACCGACTCAAAACATCGCACTGAACAATTTAACGTTTTAAGACTTCTTTTGTAATAAGCGTACTATAAGCAGCATTGACAAAACATTACATAGACAACTAATGCAGTAAACTATTGTCGTGTGAGAGTACCTTTAAGAAATGGGTGTTTGTCAGATAGCTATAGTGGGTGTACCTTTAAGAAATGGGTGTTTATCGGATGGCTGCAGTGATTTCAGAGTGGGTGGAGCTGGGCTCTCTGCTTTTAATTTTGCTTTGGGCTGTCTGCTACAGGGTGTGTTTTAGTTTCGTTTTGAGAGCTGGATAGCTGCAGTCACAGCAAGAAGGTGTATTAGGATCTCTCTGCAATCTAAAGACTGTCTCCAAATCCTTTGGTGATTTTTAAAAAATTATACCTGTTTCTGTAAAAAGGTTTTTTTGTCTTGCGGATGTTGCAAGGAAAGATTAAGTTAGTTATAGAGTACTGTATTCTTTGGGGGATTTATTGGTGTTGATAGTTGTTAAGATGCTTACTGTGGGTTTATAAAGTGTTAACTGGTTTCTTAAATAAACATTGTTTTAATTTATAAGTACTTTTACTCTCTGTTGCACTACACCTGTAAGGTAGGCCCCTGTGCTCCCCATAACCACAAGCTATTCAAAGTTATGGGTCAGGTGAACTCCATGATATGCTTTGGGGTTCTCTAAAACCTGGCCCATAACACTATAGAAAAGATATCCTCCCTTAACTTCTTAACAGGGCTGAAAATCCCATGCCTCATTTAAACGCTACACAGCATACACTACAGAATTATAATCTTCAGCTTCTGTCAGGCTGGTTTCTGCCCATTTCTTTGACTCAATGTCCAGTGTGTGTCAGAAGTCCTTTCCTTCAGTCTTATGGAATCCCCAAACTAACTTACAGCAGCCAGGTCCGTCCTGTCAACAACTCTTCCCAGCCATGTTGGGGCAAATCTTTCAGTGCCCTTAGTTCCTGTTTCTTCAACCAACGAATTAACTCCTGCAGAATCCTGTGTGGTGGCTAACAGAGAACATTGACAGCAGCTGCTGGTTCACTGCCTTTCTCAGATTCTGCCTCTTTCTAGGCTCTCTGACATTTGCTGTCTGCGTCTGAATGCTTCCCCACATCAAGGGCAACTGCTCCTTCCTGTGTGTAGATGTGAAAGCTCACACTTTAATTTCAATAAAACTTGTCCTGGTTCCCATGGCAACCAGTTTATGCACTTATCCCTGTGCCGGTCAAGTAGGAGGTTACATGGCTCTCTTCACTACTCCATTTTATCTTGAACTAAATTTAAAATATAACTGTCTTATAAAACCTTGAACTCTTAGCGTGCTGAAACTAGCTGGTTTTCCGAACCACCTAGTTTTTGTAGTCACTTTATACACACAGGTGGCCAGTTTTTCATTTATCTGACCAAACGGAGTGTGAGGCCACTACACTGTTGTTCTTTCAATGCTCTCTTTGCAGTTGCATCTCGAGTACATTGTCAATAAAAAGAAGGGCATGGATCAAAATGCAATAGCTGCAAAACATTTACCTGTAGCAATGTAAAAATATCACCTGCCTTTTATTGTTTTTCTCTTGGAAGGAGACAGGATTTGTACATAATGCTGAAAAATGTCATATTTTACATGCACTAACTTGGAGCGTACTAGCATGGTGCATTAGGACGTTTTGGTCTGTTGACACTAGATTATGAAAAACTTTTCTTGCAGAGAGAAGATAAAAGTGTGGATCAAGGAACAAGCCCATAAATTTGTTGATCGTTACTTCACCTCCGAGAATGTGGATGCAAGCAATCCAGCACTGAATGTACTTCAGAGACTTTGCTCTGCCACGGAACAACTCAGTTTGCAGGTCTGGTCAGAAGCCTTTGAAAAGCAATATGAATGGTTATTTTGAATCATTGGTGCAACTTGAAATGGTTTTAATGACTGTCCTAACAGCATAATTCTTGGATTCCTGTATTGAGTGCCACTGGTTAGAATAGGAACTGGAGTAGGCCATTCAGCCCCTCCAGCCTGTCCCACCATTCAATGAGATCATGGCTGATCTGTGACCTAACTATCTTTACACATATAATGTTTACATAACAATCATCCAATCCAGTTGATCATAGAGTCATAAAATTTACAGTGCAGAAGGAGGCCATTTGGCCCATGGAGTCTGCACCGGCCCTTGGAAAGAGCACCCCACTTAAGCCCACACCTCCACCCTAACCCAGTAACCCCACCTAACCTTTTTTGGATAGCAAGGCAATTTATCATGGCCAATCCACCTAGCCTGCAGATCTTTGGACTATGTAGGGGAAACCGGAGCACCCGGAGGAAACCCACGCAGACACTTTATATTTAAAAAAAATAAATAAAAAAATTCTCGAGTACCCAATTAATTTTTTCCAATTGAGAGGCAATTCAGCCTGGCCAATCCACCTACCCTGCACATCTTTGGGTTGTGGGGGCGAAACCCATGGAGACACGGGGAGAATATGCAAACTCCGCACAGACAGTGACCCGGGCCAGGAATCAAACCTGGGACCCTGGAGCTGTGAAGCAACAGTCCTAACCACTGTACTACCGTGCCACCCGCCAGTGCCCAGCTACCTCCCAGCATACTTCATGCCTTAATGGAAGGTGATCAGATATTCAGACACTTGTTCAGCACCATGTTCTCTTGAATTAAAAGTAATGTGCACTCAATTTTTCTGCATCAATATAATTTATTAATATAATTAATTATTCGCCTAAAACAGAGTTGGCAAATTCCCATGTAGATGAATTGCTGTAGAAAACCAGTTACATTTAACTCCGTGAAAGAAATTGTGTTAATTATCTTTAACCTCCAGAATTCCCAACCACTTCCAGGCAGTAATTACTTTTTAATCAACTGTTATAACAAGGGACCGTCCATACAATAGCAATGAGCTAAATTCTGTCATCCATTTTAATGTTATTGGTTGAGGGTTACAATCTGTTGAGGGTATTGGAACAACTCAACTCTCGAAATAGTGCCATGGAATCTTTTGCGTCGCCTGAGAAAACTGCTGGGGCATCAGTTTAATGTCTTATCCTGAAGGCAACACCTCTGACACTACAACAGTCCCTCCGCTCTACATTAGCAAACCAATATGTATGAGCTAAAGCAGTTGTATTTTGTTTGCATAGAATTAACCTTGCATTCGCCAAACATGCAAACATTTGAGACCAACCAGGTCTTTATCTTCCAAGTGAGCAGTAGACTCAATTGCAAGTGCCCTCTCTGTTCCATCCCAATTGATTTACCTTGCCTCCTTAAATGTTGATATCATCACTGCTTCAATCATAACTTTCAGTTTTTGATATCCCCCCCCCCCTCCCCCTCTCTGGGAAGGTTTACATCTTTCCATCTCTTTTTAAGAAAGATAAACTTCAGATATATTTTCTAAATTGGCCCTGTCCTTCTAAGTGTGGGAAACAGAGTCCATAATAATATTTAAATGGTATAAGGCATTAATAGGTCTTATGACGTAGTGGATAGCATTCCTGTCTCTTGGCAGAATGTCTGTGTTTGGGTCCCATCCCAGGACTTGATTGCCAAGGAGGTTGCATTCATAACACTGCCAAACAGGTTGGTTTCTCAATCTACAAATCCATTGCATGCCAATAGTAGAAGTGGGAGAAATTCCAGATCAGCCATGATTTTGAATCACTATCCATAGCTCCAGACTACAACATGTTGCTACAGCAATTCTGTCTGAGTGATCTGTAACACCAGTGCGTGACTATCTGGAGTAAGGAAAATATAAATAAATCATGGGAATGGGACTAAGTGCTGAGATGTTTCATCAAACTGATGCAGGTACAAGGTGCTGAAGGACGTGTGCTAAAGAATTCTGATAATCTTGTCCAGGACTTTGTAATTTTGGTTCAAGTGAAGGTGGTTACTTCTATAGACCTTCCATCTTTCTTGCAATTCACCTAATACCCAAAATTTTGAGCATCTTCATTTAGTAATGTTAAGCTATGCACTGACGTCTTTATAGTTCCCCTCTCCATGTAATGCAACATGACACACTGGGAGTAATTCTGAGATTACTACCCTTGATGTCTTGCTCTTGAACTGTAATGTAACCTGTCCTATTAGCTACCTCTCTTGAACAACTCCTTGACTTCTAATGCTCCAATGACATGCAATGCATATTATACAGTTTAGTGCCATTGGTCAGCTTTCAAGCCAAATTTAAAGCACTGATTGTCTTTTAAAATGGAAGAGTTGCATAAGGCTCACCTTAGTTTTGTTTTGGTGTAAGCAGAGCCTCAGAATAGCAGACCTCTAAGAATATAAAATGGAAAGCTAAAAAGTTCCTTTAAGCACTTGAATGGAAAACACTCCCGCCAGCCATTTCAAGTTGCATACCAATTATGTGCAAATAATTCTATCAAATGTGTACAGTAATTGTAATTGCACGCCATTATTTAAGCAGTGTTACAACTTTGTATGCAAACACTATGTTTTTTCTGAAGGTGGATGGTGGGATTGAGTGCCTTTTAGATATCCGCTCAATAGTCTCCGAGTCTGATGTGTCCTCCTTCGAAATCCAGCACAGTGGCTTTGTAAAACAGTTGCTGCTCTATTTGACTTCAAGAAGTGATAAAGACCTTGTGAATCGACATGTCAGGTTGAGGAGGTTTCTTCATGTTTTCTATGGTTGTCCAGTGAGTAATAACTTCTGATTTATTTGCTAGTTTACTCCTATTAATTACTTGCAATATTGCAAGTGGTGCACCACACCTGTTTTGCTTAACTCATCTTAAAATGATGGTATGCTAGACAGCATTTCCCCTCATTCATTAGTTTGCCATAATGTGTTATTTTACTGAATCAAGAGGAATGTATTTAAGCAGTCAGTAGTTGCAAATAAATTCCAACATTCTTGGGGCAAATCTTAGTGGAAATAGCACTAACTAGTGCTTCAGTGTTTTCATTACAAACAAAGTGATGTCTCAATTCTGAAGTGATGGGGGCACGTTACAATAAAAGGCTGCAACACTTCAGGGTGCCCCATCACCATTTCAGGGCAACCGAGGATAGACAGTAAAAATGGCCTCACCAGCATCACCCATGGGGTTAGTGAAGGAGAATGCAAACAGGATCTAGTTAATTTGTACAATGAATTGATTCTTAATCGGTTTGTTGTATTTTGCACATTGCAAGATTGATCTGCCCCTTTTGTAAAGTTGAGCTATAATAATTTAAATATCAGTTACTGACACATGGATCCATATAAATAAGTGTACAGTTGAACAAACCATATCAGTATTTGGGTTAGGTGGATTGGCCATGATCAATGCCATGGGACAGCACGGTAGCACAGTGGGTAACACTGTGGCTTCACCGCACTAGGGTCCCAGGTTCGATTCCCAGCTAGGTCACTTTGTGTGGAATCTGCTCATTCTCCCCGTGTCTGCGTGGGTTTCCCCCGGGTGCTCCGGTTTCCTCCCACAAGTCTCAATAAACATGCTGTTAAGAAATTTGGACATTCTGAATTCTCCCTCCTTGTACCCAAACAGTGCTGGAATGTGGCGACTGAGGGCTTTTCCCAGTAACTTCATTGCAATGTAAGCCTACTTGTGGCAATAAAGATTATTATTATTACTATTATTATAGGAATAGGTCGGGGGAATGGGGCTGAGTTAAGGTGTCTTTTGGAGGTACTAACTCAATGGGCCGAGTGGTCTCCTGCATTGTCGGGATTCTATGGATATGGATTCTATGGAACTGCCTGTCTTTTGAAGACTTAATCCATAGCTTGTTTCCTTCTATTTCTTCCCCCTCGCCAATAAAACTTAATTAAAATGCAAGGTAAGTCTGGTCATTTGTTGTTGAGGGAAATTTGCTGAGTGTCAGCTTTTAAAACATAGAATCCTGCCTCTTCAAACTCCTTCCTACTGAGGGTACAGCTACAGGTGGGAAGTAAGGCATCAAAAACCAATCCCACCAAAGCTCTGATGCAGAATCAGCTCCAGGACCAAATCACGGTGCAAGTGCTCCAAAGGAAAGTACATTTCTTGATATCATGGCACTTGGTAAACCTTCATTGTGCCGATTCAACTGTAACTCTACCGTATTGGTTTCTGGGTGTAATCACTGCTTAGGGAGAATTTTTATTTTTTTATTTTTTTGCTGGCTTTGGCTGCTGATGGTTTTTGCTCATCCAGAGTATTTAATTTCTGTTAAATGATCAGCTTTGACTGGAGGCAGAATCCCTTTGGCTAAAAGACTTGTGACAACCTTTTAAAAATTGTTGTATTTGCATACTCTATCTTTTTAGTTATGTAGGTACATTGCAATGGTATATTTGATCTGCGCACCCTTTTTTGTCTCCACTGGTAACTCAGGATAATTAATGGGTTATAGACCAAGATAGGCAACTGAATCTAATAAATACTGTCAAGCTTATTTATAATTTAGCACATTTATAGAATGTGTTATAACTTGTTCTAACTATTAATTGTATTTTTCAACTCTCATTCAAAATATTCTGCCTCACAAATCTTTGTTATGTCATTGGTTTACCATGTCTTATTTTAGCTCCTCCCATGTAACTTATTTTTAAACATCTGGGCAATTAAAAAATTACAATGGGTAATGAGCAAGGAATATTGGACATACCATTAGATAGGAAGGTTTGAGAGAGATTTTTAAAAATTGAGAATTGTCATGGATTTTCATGTACTTAAAATCTAACCTAGCAGCCCCTAGGAGAGGAACCACTTGGTCGACTAGAACCTCTAGGCAATGGGCCTTTGCTTGCACTGGTGCACAAAATGAACAACTGTCTGAGCCAGATGGAGCAATTTCCAGTGAAGGTGCATGATTTTCCGAGTGGAAATGGAACAGGCAGCAGGTATTAATTTATGCATTAATTTGACTTTACTGTATGACAATAATGCAATTTAAAGAAGGTTGGTGTGTGTGTGGGGGGGGTGGGGGGGGGGGGGGGTAGTTAATCTTCAAATTTTGGGCACAATGTTTGGGAAGGGAAGGCCTGTCATTTACTTGTGGAACCAGGAGCACTCCCAATATTCTTGGTCCACAGGGAACTAACTTCCTTTCAGCCTACCTGCCCTGGTACAAGGTTAGCCTTGTGAGGTGGCTTCAACTTCTGTATGCAAGCCTTGGAATTGAATTGCAGCAAGTCCTTAATTAATGTCGTGAGTCCCTTTACAGCTGCTCAATTGAGCAAATTAAAATTGCAACATGTGGAAAGGCAGTGGGATTGGAGTGGCTAAGTTGCTGTAACCATTTTAACTGCTCGCCCAGCTGACTTTTATTTGCCCATGTAAAAATTAGCCCTTTGGGAAGGTTCCAACCGGATACCAATCTGTGGGATAATCTGATGGACTTTGTAATAGGGTTGAACAAAATATTACATTTTGAAAGTGTTCTGCTAGGTTTATGTACAGAGGCCAATTGTTTTTCATAATTGAAAGATGGTTTTGATTGCCTCTCCATTGTTTGTGCAATGCTGATTGACTTGAAAATTTCTGTATAATTAATACCCATGAGAACTTTTTTTTTCTTACTTTTCTCTTTATGACATAACTTTCCTTCGTTCAACAGAGGATCACAGGCCCTGAAATTCTTCAACACACACCAGTTAAAATGCCAGCTGCAGAGACATCCAGACAGTACCAATGTCAAGCAATGGAAGGGTGGTCCTGTGAAGATCGATCCATTGGCTTTAGTACAGGCTATTGAGCGCTATCTTGTCGTCAGAGGTGGTGGCTGCTTTATTTCTGTGTTAAGCAGTAAAATTTTATTTTCTTATCCTTTGTCTTGTGCTGCAGGCAATTGTGTTCAATATTGATAATTTAATGTGGTGGGGTAAAAACCCATTTGAGGTTAGATGACGTTTGGGGGGAAAAAAGCGCCACTGAATATTCACAATTAATTAATTTTAGCAAAAATCACATTTTTGGCTGCAAAAACTAGCTTTTTATACACCGTATAGCCTGGCTAATGTATGTGTTTTTGATGTCTTAATATTATGTAGTGATTTCAAATACCAACTATCGATGAAAGCTACATCAGAATTGAGAAGCTGTAGAACAGGCTGCTTTAAGCTGTAATGCCTCAGTCATAAAAGCTGAAGGTCATGAATCCACAATTTAGAAGTATTTTGAATTCTTAGTGGTTTGTTCTTGTTGATTCTTTTGGCTTGTTAAAAATCTAAGTACAGGGCATAAATCCCTATCACGGATGAAGGACAAGCCCCCAAATTGCTCTTTGGTCACTATCAATGCTTCTTTGTAACTAGACAATAAATGGGTAAATTGAGCTAGTTTGACCCTGTACTCCCAGTATTTCGCAGTAGCTGATATTGAGATCTGTAAATGAAATTTCAAACACGCAGCTACCAGACTATAGACCATGCCCTGGCCGATGATTGTGCGCTCCAAATTTGGCGTTATTAGGTACCGCAAGTCTTTACTAAAGAGAAGAAGAATATTAAACCAGTGAATCCTGGAGTGGCTGCAAGCAAGATCAGCAATGTTATCATGGATAAAAAGAAAATTTGGGGGAAGTTAGTGTTTCTAAATGAGAGCAAAGCCTGACTGGATACATCCTAGATCTGGTGGGAGATGAGGGGGAAATTGCCAACATCTTGGAAATTATACATTAGCACTTGTGTGTGGATGTGTGCCAGAGGACTGAGGAGAGACCAAAGTCATGCCTGTTTTTTTTAAGCGATGGAGAAAATCTGGTGAATTTCCGATCAATTATGGAGCTGTACTCGTGATTTTTTTAAAGTCCCCTCAATTTAACGATTAAATTGCAATTTACATTGATAGCGATAATACTTCGAAGTAGCCAGAAAGAATTTAAAATGGGACAATTCTGTTTGGCAAACCTCTGGCAGATGGAAAAATTGTGGTGGATGCATTTCCATGGACTTTGCGAAGTGTTTTGTAAAAATTCGCCTACTCAAAGGTTGAGTATGGAATTGCAGGAGGGGGTGAATACTGTACTCACTTATAAAAATATTAGAAGAGAATATATAACGGGCAACCTTTTCAGGTTGGGCCACTTCGCTATATATTTAGATAAAAGTCTCAAGCGGGTAGTGTCAAATATTTGATATTAGAATTCTATCTATAAATCCTTTAGCAAGCCAAAGGAAGCTGCAAAAGGATATTGATAAGATAGGAAAATGAACTAAAATGCCAGATGTATTTCCGTGTTATTAATTGTGAGTTGATACATTTTGGTTAAAAGAACAGTAGTAATCATCTGAATGAAACTAGGCTGTGCTGTGCAAAAGGAGGATTTTGAAGGTATAGGTTCACAAGGCATGAAATATGGCACCTTGGCTTTAGGTCTTAACCAGAAAAGTTGATGGCTTCTAGATTTTATAACTAAGTGTAGAAGCGAAAAGCCAAGCAGATGAAACATAAATAAAACCCCACAATCACTGTGTATAGGATTCCAAGTTATAGGAAGACTATTGTGGGATTAGAGATGCCAAAATACAAATCTATTCGGCTGCAGCCTGGTGTGAGGAAATATAGTTGTTTCAGATCTACTGGGTGATTACACCTGCACCTGTGGATAGAAACGCACATGGTTGCAGTAATTGAAGGGTCTGGAATGAATGGCTGCAGATACAAGATTCATTAAGAAATTTGGAACAGTGAGCAAATTAAATCTGTTTTTCCCACTGTTTTTAGGGTGTGAAATTCCATTAGTGATTGAGACCAAAAGTGTCAACATCCAAGAATAGATTGGATGGGTAGATAAACAGGGAAGGATATGGACAAGTAGACATGATTGAGGCCATTTGCTCATGTGGAGGCTAAATAACAGAGCAAACTATGGAGAGTCGAGAGTTTTCCTAGAATGATACCAAAGCATGACATTATCGGTGTGACCACTTTGCTGGTGGAATCCCAAACACTCATACTTTTGGAGCAAGTCAGTCCTCCTCTGCCTGGTTTGGTCACATGTCAGTGCATGTTGCAACTTCTATGTATAATTATTTTATATACATGTATCAAGCATCACTGGCTATGAAATAAGCAGTTCTGAGGTTTGATCTGTCCTATCTGTTTTGTAATTTCCAATCCCCCTCCAGCAGTGATTGCCAAGGAGCTTTTCTAAGACACTACAGACGATTCGGTGCCATTTGCTTCAACTTTGACTGAAGTCAAATGTTTCTAAATCTTTCCAAACATTCACTCCTATGATGAGCTGAGTTCCCTCTTTCTTGGTGAAACACTTCTTTGCTTTTGAAATGTTTTTTCCCCTTCAGATGTTTTGTTTCCGTGCATCACCCCTGTCCGAAAGGCTTGGTGGATAGCTGCTCATATATTAGTTCTGCAGTCAGCTGCTTTGAGGTTGATGAGAAATGTTGTTTCCTTGTCTGTGGGTTGAACTTGATACTTCTACACAGTTGAACAGCCAAGCGTAGGAACTTTAAATTGAGAACTTGGATATAAGCCTACATCCCACCAGTTTACAATTGGGCCATTGCACTGCAATTCATGGTCAACCTTAATATTTGTTGCTTTGATATAATTCGTTTTGTAATCTCTAGCCTGTGGTTGTCTACGGTCTGAAAATCTGGGGCTCATGTTGACATAATGTTTCTGTAATTCAAGGGTATGGAAGAATACGTGAGGAGGATGAGGATAGTGATGATGATGGCTCAGATGATGAAATTGATGAGTCATTGGTAAGTCTGTTTCTTACGCTCATAGTTTGAAAGTAAGTGTTTGTTCATGTTGTCATCAGGGTTGAGAACCATAAAGGCAAAGCTAAAAGATAATTATTTTCTTATTTGATTAAGTCACGAGCAATTGATGACTTGCTTTGTTAGTAACAAAACTGGTGCCTCAGAAAATGTGATTTGAATTATATAATAGCTCATGTTCAATATGATGTGTACACAATTGTTCACAATTTAAATCGCACTTGAGGCTTTCCTTTTAATATGGAAGGAGGAAGTGTATGAGCAAAAGTGTAGAAATAAAATCTAGGTTAATGCAGCCGCTGTTCAGTGTATCCATTATATTACTTATGAAATGTTGTATACATGTCTGATTTGTGAAAGTAAGACCGCAAATCCTCGTGTAAAATTGAGGTCACATTCCTCAAAGTACAACTTCAAGTGAAACGACTTCAGAATCAGATTTTCCCAATAAAACTAATTTTTAAAGAAAAAAATTATACCCTGTAAGCTGAAATACTTTACATTTGTAAATTCTCCATTGGAAAATGAAATGACTTTTCTATGTTTGAATTAAATGAAATATGCAAACTTTCTAGGAGCCTCCTGCTCACTGCTGATCCTGTTCATCTAACCTCCTCGCTACACATCCTGCTCCCTGACTCTCTGCCCGACCCTCCAGCTCATGGCCACTCCTGTCCCTTCACCCTCTCTGTTTCTGCGGATCCTTTCTCTTGCCAAGCCTCCCACTCCCCATCCCTCTCTCTCGTTCTCCTCTCCCAAATCCTCATTGTGAGTGAGGGCTCAGGAGATGTGTGACCAGAAAGAGCCGCTTCCACTTGCAGGAGGTAAGCCGCAAGTCAGCGGGTCAGGGTGCGGCAGAGGCAGCTCTAAAATGGTGCCAAACTGGCACAAAACTATTTTAAAACATTTCCGATGCTAAATGTGAATAGAGCCCATGTTAACTGACTGCTGTTAAGTGGAACAATTTGAAAGGGGGAAATTTAAAATAGGGAATTGCTATACTTGGGAGAGTTTACCCCCGTTATCTTTGCTGTTCGGTTCATGACTCTTTCCCGCTATTGAATAGTCTCCGGAGTGGATCCATTGTTTAGTCACCAGTTACTTTGATCCAAGTAAAATTCAGTTGTTATCTGAGAAATAATGATCAATCCAGGTTCTCGTAATGGATGAATAAATGGGAACATCAGTGACAGCAGTTACCTTCCCACTGTGTTCCCTGGTTAAGTTTGATTTTATTTTTTTCAGTTGTCTTGCCTGGTGCCAGAACATTCTGATAAACTTGTTGAAACGATTATTTAAAATATGCTGCAGTGTGCTTCTTTGCCACAAGATGGTGCAATTTTCATACAACAGGCTAGATGAGAAACCACAAAGGACTTTTATGCAATATGCCTCAACACGCTTAGTTTTGTGGAACTAAATGAATTCTGCAAGTTTATTTCATTCTTCATTGAAGTCTTTCAAATTCATTATTCTTTAAGTGGTATGCCCTGTCAATATTCCACCTGTTCTACAAATTAGTCTTTTCAAAGTGTATTAAATATCAATTACTTTATAAATTGCAGGAGTAAAATAAGAACATAGGCCACTCAACCCCTCGAGCCTGGTCTGCAATTCTGATTGTGGCAGATCTGAACCCTAACATCCTCCATTTGCCTTGGCCTCGTATCCCTTAACACCTTTGGCTAGCAAAAATCTGTAGATTGAGCTAATGTCTGCTTTTTTTTTTGGTGGGGAGAGGGTTCCACACTTGTCCTGTGTGTTACAGTATTTCCAAGCTTTCCTCTGAAAGGCCTGGCTCTGATTATTATGGTTATGGCCCTTTTTCCTAGACTTCCCCAGAAGTTTCTTTCATAAGATATAACTTCATAAGATATAAGAGCAGAATTAGGCTATTTGGCCCATTGAGTTTGCTCTGCCATTCAGTCATGGCTGATCTCACCCTGGCCTCCATTGACCCCAGCAATTCCTATCAAAATTTTACACCCTTCAATCAAATCACCACTTAACCTTCCATTCCAGGGAATACAAGCTTTCTTTATCCAACCAACCTTCATAATCCAGCACTTGGGAGCCCTGGCAAACCTTTTGCTGATTCTACATTGCACTCCTTCCAACGCCATTGTCAATTCTATGTTGTCGTGTCCAGAGCTGTGCACTGTACTGCAGATATGCGTTTACCAGGGCTTTATGTAGCTGTGCCAAACTTCTGACTGCAATGTTTTTAATGGGCTGCTTACATGGACCATTAAATTTCTTTTGGGCCCCCCTCCCCACTGTTCCTAGATTTTCACCTTTTTAAAAACAAACTGCTCTGAATTATCTGATGAATTATCTGAAATCAATTCCTTGTGATACCGGAATTGAAATCCATGTGCCAATGTTTTTCCGTGTGTCATGTGAGTACCTTTTAAGAAATGGGTGTTTAAGAAATGTACCTTTAAGAAATGGGTATTATCAGTGATGTCAGAGTACAGGTGGAGCTGGGCTGTCGGCTTTTTACTTTCGTTTTTGAACAGGCTGCAGGGTGTGTTTTAGTTACGTTTTCAGTGTTGAAGCTGAAGCCAGACCAAGCAGGGGTACTGCTTTTCTCTCTGCCATCAAAAGACTATCTCTTGATCATTTGGTGAATTCAGAATTATAAATGTTTTCAGTAGTGACTTTAACCTGATGTGCTTCTGATAAAGATTTTGTTTTTAAGTCGTATGGATGTTAAAAAGGAAAGCTTAAAGGTTTACTTAGTGTTGTAGTCTTTGGGGGTTGTATTTGAATTAATGGTTGCTAAGATGTTCACTATGTTTTAAAAAGGTTAACGAGTTCATAGAATAAACATTGTTCTGCTTTTAAAAAATACTCTTCCATTTCTGCTATACCACACCTGTAGAGTGGGCCATGTGCTCCCCATACCACAATCTATTAAATGTTGTGGGTCAGGTGAACTCCATGATACACTTTGGGGTTCTCTGAACCCTGGCCCACAACACCTGTAACTTAATCTATCACTATATCAGGTTTTGTACCCTTGCCTATATTATTATGCCACCAAACTTTTGCTATTGACAAATTTCATATGTAGCCCGTAGGGATAGGCTGGCCAGAAATACATTCCTTCATTCATTTAGCTTTGAGGTCCCGCAGAACAGAAACCAAAGGAGGCACTCTTGTATCTCTCTGTAGCTGGAGCAAGTGGGAGTTAAGTACTTTGACTATTTTGGAAATGAGCCCACTTATAAGCACACAATACTTGCGCGCCAGGCAATCTGGCAAGTGCAGCCTTGACCCCATACATCATTCTTCAATCAGCCATAGTTACAACCCATGCCTTGTTACAATCTGTCAATCTGGCCTCTATTATCTGTCCCAAGCAGTTAGACCTCAAGTGGGGTGTCTACAGCTTGTAGCACTCTATTCAAAGATGAGGTATAGATTCGGACTAAGTTAATTCATCATTGAAAATTCTACCCAAGGCCCTTGGCTGAGCTGAAAACTGAAACCTAATTTCACCCCAGCTTAATCTTCAATGAAAGTAAATTCACTGTTTCTGATCCTTAATATTTACTGTTTTAATTCCTAGCCAGCTCATTTTATGCAATGCGGGTTTTCTTCTAAACTAACATTCATAAAATAATTGCTTATAAGAATTGATTTACTTCCATTTTTCCTGTTTTGTTCTCTTAGGCTGCCCAATTCTTGAATTCAGGGAGTGTGAGGCACAGACTACAGTTTTACATAGGAGATCACTTGCTGCCTTACAACATGACCGTATACCAAGCTGTCAGGCAGTTCAGTGTGCAAGCTGATGAAGAAAGAGAGTCCACAGATGATGAAAGTAACCCATTAGGAAGGGCAGGAATATGGACCAAGACCCATACAATATGGTACGTATTAAATTCATCCAGCAGACTTTGGTTGCTCAATGTGGGGACAGCACATGTGGTGTTTCTCCCGTCAAATCTTTTTACAAGTTCTTAACGTGTTAGTATATTGTTATTTGCTACCGTGAAAATTTATTTAAATACTTGAGGAACAAGTTTTTTTAAAATATGCCCAAGAATTTAAAACATACAGGTTGGAAAATATTAAATGATAAAGACACCCCTGTCGAGACTGCTAAAGTTAAGATGGTTATGGCCCTTCTAACTTCTAACAGCTGAAAAACAGCAGATTTCTGGTCACAGCTTGACAAATCTTAAGTTTGGCTCTGGAGCTGAAAGGTTCATTTCAAGAATTGCTGGGTCCACTTGGTCCTCCCTTGACACCATTAGTTTAGCTGTCGACTCTCTCACCAGCACCCATACTGACATTGAGGCGGCCCTTTCAGACCACAGCAACAGGAAGGGTCCAGGCTGATTCCAGTGATTAAGGAGAGTGTTGCAGTTGTGGGGCAAAGTCAATAACCTGGAAAATCAGACAAGATGACAAAACCTTAGCATTGTTTGTATACCAGAGGGGATTGAAGGCCGTGCCCCAACACAATTTATGTCAGAATTATTCAAAAAGGTGATGCCGCATTCCCTAAACACCCATATCTAGACTGAACCCACTGTACCCTTCGGCTGAAACCTTGTCCTGGTGACCCCCCACAAGCTTATTGTAGCCCAGTTCCAGCGCTATAAAAATAAGGAGCTTGTTTTTTGGTGGGCAAAGGAACACTGCGATGTTACTTACCAGGGCCATTCCCATCTTCTACCGAGAGTACAGACTTGGCAAGGAGGTGTGCGGCATTCAACAGCATCAAGTCCACGCTGTGCAAGAAAGGAATTGGCTTTCGCTGAATCACGCTGACCGTTTCCGCATCACATTTAACGGAGAAGATCATTTCTTTGACGCACCAAACAAGCCAGACCTTGCCTTCAGTGGTGCATACTTAATCCTTGACTGCCGTACTAAATTTATGGTTTTACTTTTGGATATCATGTGTTTGAATGCCTGTATAGACCATTTAATATGCACAAAATCAAGAACCTGTTTACACTAGAGCTCTTAATATGTGGTAAGAACAAGCAACTCTCCAATGGCGTATTATATAACGTAGCTTATATGTCAGGAATATATACCATTAACAAGGGTGGTTAGGCAACAGATGTCATATAAGACACAATACCTGCTGCTTGTCTTGTTTATAAACACAAGCTTGGGATTTGATTCAAGGTTTCATTTTGTTAAAGGTTTATCATCACACTGTTGGGTTTTTGTTCTCGTGGTTTGGGAGTGTGATGATTGTTCTGGGGATGGGGTTGACCTCTTTGTATTTGGCCATTTTCATTATGTAGCGGATCCTCTTGGCTTTCCTTTCTTTTCCATTCAATTTACTGACCCTTTACCGTGGCACGGTAGCACAGTGGTTAGCACTGTTGCTTCACAGCGCCAGGGTCCCAGGTTCGATTTCTGGCTTGAGTCACTATGGAGTTTGCACGTTCTCCCCATGTCTGCGTGTGTTTCCTCCGTGTGCTTCAGTTTTCTCCCACAAGTCCCAAAACACGTGCTTGTTAGGTGAATTGGACATTCTAAATTCTCCCTCGGTGTACCCGAACAGGCGCCGGAATGTGGCGACTAGGGGATATTCACAGTAACATTGCAGTGTTAATGTAAGCCTACTTGTGACAATAATGATCATAAAGTCCTCCTGTACGTATGACTAGCTCAGGCGGTCCGGGGCTCTCGATCAGATTGATCAAATGGAATGTTGGGGTTAAATGGCCCAGTAAAACATTCAAAAGTGTTTTCATATCTCAACAGCCTTAAACTGATGCATTTCTTCGTGTTACAGATCACACCAGATTATGTAAAATGTGGGTTGGCCAGGTGTTTCATTCCAGCTTTAATGGCAGAGTTAAGGGGATGGAAATGTTTAAATGACAAAATTATACAGTTATCCTCCTTAAATGTAACCTCAGACCCTGGTGAATGTTGTACGTAGTTCATGTCAGACGTTTTCAAACCCCCTGTAGTTTTGGTGAATGTATGTCTCTAACTGGGACAGTACAAAATTTATCTCACCACTTTTATCTTCCCTTCCTAATCTAGACAACCACCATCTTTTTTTTTTTGGAGGGCATCTAAACTGTGTTATAGATCCAAAGCTTGATTGCTGAAGTCCAAATACCTTTGCCCCTCTGGCATTTCCAAGGCTCTTTCTGCCTTTGATTCCAAATGGGTTGTGTGGATCCTTGATGGTTCCTCCACCCGGTTACAAGGGACTTTTCTTGTTTTTCTCATGTCAACCAAGATTTCTCACGCATTGATTTTTTTTTTTTTTTGTCAGAGCCCTTCTCTTTCTAACCCCCCCCCCCAACAGTTAAACCCATTGTGTATTCTGCCATAGTTATACCAGACCATACTCCCCACTCCTTCGACCTGGCTCTTGCATTCAGACCTAGTGATTGGCCTCCATGGGCAGTTAACACAACCCAATTATCTGACTGGAAATTTTGTAAATCTATATCCACCAGTATAGACGTTTTTATTAAAACAGTCAAATCTGGGAGTGACACGGTTGTGCAGTGTTTAGCACTGCTGCCTCAAGCCACGGAGGCCTGTCCTAATCTAGACAACGCCCATGTGGTTAATTGCATATTCTCCTCGTGTCTGCATAGGTCTCACCCCCACAACCCAAAGATGTGAAGGGTAGGTGGATAGGGCACGCTAAATTGCCCCTTAATTGGAAATTTATTTTATAAACCAGTAAATCTGATTCCAACACCCCATCAGTATCCTGGGAGACCCATGAGGCGGTTCTCTGGGGAAATGTAATTTCTTACAATATATATATTATTACACAAAGAAAATTAAAACAACTGGAATTGGTGGATTCAATTTTAGAAATAGGCCGTCAATATTCCACTGCCCCCACTCCTAAATTATATACAGACAGGCTAAAGCTCCAGACCCAATTTGACTTTCCACAAATCCCAAGAACTATGACTGTTCCTATAATCTTACTACTGACCCCTTTTGATATTAATTTGGCCTTCGCTTCCTTTTATTGTAACTCCTATAAATCTGATCTTCTGTAAGATAGCATGGCAGTGGCTGACTTGGACATCCCATCTGTAGATATGGACAGGAGCAGAGACTTAAGCGACCTGTTGCGCCTGGATGAGATAACAAGCTGCATTAAGTTGATGCAAAGTGATGAGGCCCCAAGCCCTGACTTCATCCCGAATAATAATAATCTTTATTGTCACAAGTAGGCTTACATTAACACTGCAATGAAGTTACTCTGAAAAGCCCCTCGTCGCCACACTCCGACACCTGCTCGGCTACACAGAGGGAGAATTCAGAATGTCCAAATTATCTAACAGCATGTCTTTCGAGACTTGTGGGAGGAAACCAAAGCACCCAGAGGAAACCCACGCAGACACCGGGAGAACATACAGACAGTGAACCTGGGACCCTGGCGCTGTGAAGCAACAGTACTAACTACTGCTACCGTGCCGCCCATAACCCCAACTACCGTAAATTCCTGAAGCTACTGCAAATCTTGTTCCACTTGCAGTACTTGTAAAGCAAAACACAAGATCCATTCTACTTGGGACAGAGTGAGTTAACTAATCTGAATATATCTAATTCATAAAGGGCGGCATGGTGCAGTGGTTAGCACAGCTGCCATCGGCGTCGAGGACTCTGGTTCGATCCCGGCTCTGGGTCACTGTCTGTGTGGAGTTTGCACATTCTCCCCGTGTTAGCATGGGTTTCACCCCCACAACCCAAAGATGTGCAGGTTGGGTGGATTGGCCACGCTAAATAGCCTCTTAATTGGAAAAAAATGGGAATTGGGTACTCTAAATTTAAGAAAAAGAAATTTGATACATAAAAATGAACATTTTCCTAGATTCTTGTTTCTTTTCCAAGGCCTTCCATTTTGTTCTGCCAAAATTATTTTGTGTTATGGTAGCAAGCTGGTATGACATTTATCTGGGCAGGCAGAACTCTGGAGTCCGTAGAGCGATACTCAAAGAGGGAGACTGGTTGGTGGGCTAGTTAACCTACTGTACTATTATTGGGCGGCCAATATTCAAAAGATTCTATGGTGTCATGGTTCAAGTGTAAACTGGTGTCTTATGGAAGGGCACACCTGCTGCTCTTCCTCTCTTCCTGCCTTAATTTGTGCCCTGCAACACTTTCCCCCTCTAAATACACGTAGACCCCATTGTGATTTCTATTTTAAACATATAGAAACAATTCCATCAGCATTTTAAACTCTCCACTCCTTTGCTATTGGGCCCTATTTGTAACTTCACTTATTTTTGCCCTCCATGCTTGACTTGGCATTTGCCTTGTGGAGGAAGAAGGGACTCAACGTTTTACTGACTTGTTTGTGGGTGGGAACGTTGCCAGCTTTAGTGAGCTTGCAGTCAAATTTAATTTACTTAAATCTAGTCTTTACCACTATTTTCAAGTCTGTGCATTTGTTTGCTCACACTGTCCACCCTTTCCTCAACCACCTCCCAAGTATGTTGTTAAAAGAGATTTTGTCATTGCCTCAAATCAGCAGTGGTTCTATTTCAAGGTTGTGCAATCTCATGATATCCTCTGGACCCTCCTCTCCATAAGGTAAGAAATTATGGTGGCCAATCCACCTACCCTGCACATCTTTGGGTTGTGGGGGCAAAACCCACGCAAACACTGGGAGAATGTGCAAACTCCACACGGACGATGACCCAGAGCCGGGATTAAACCTGGGACCTCGGCGCCGTGAGGCAGCAGGGCTAACCCACTGCGCCACCGTGCTGCCCAAACTGAGAATTGTTTTTGTAGATGACAATCATTTAGTTACTGTCAAGTTTTTGTTTGTCTGTTTATTGTGGGGGTGGGTCCATTATAGTCCTGTATTGTACTTGTTTACCTGCTCCTTTCCACTTTTGGAAATCAATAAAAAGAATTTACAGATTCACTTCACTGAAAATGTGTTGGAATAATTTTGCCTCCAATTCCAGGAGCCCTTTTAGATCAGCACCAGCCCACAGCTTTCTTCAGGTTACTTAGCTGTTTCAGTAAGCAACTGTGGAATGAATGTTTTGTAACCTTTTAGAGCTTATTACTTGGTGAAACCAAAGATTTCACTGATACAAAGTCAATAGCAATGGCTTGTGGAATTTGAGGTGCTACAAACCATGTATTTTGTCTTACAATGGTCTGTGTATTCCCTCTAATGTGGGACTTGTGTCTGATATATACCATTACAAGAGCAAAATATTGCGGATGCTGGAAATACTCATCAATGGAGCGAGAAAGAGTTAACGTTTCGGGTTGATGAGCTTCCATCAGAACTGATAAAGTTCCGATAAGAGGTCATCAGCCTAAAATGCTTTCTCTCCAGTAGTATTGCCCGACTTACAGAATATTTACAGCATTTTCTCAGCATGTTACTTGCCAATGATGCTTTAACTGCCACAAATCCAGATCAAAATTCATAATGTAAAGATTAAATTGGGAGCATTATTAAATTTCCGTGCAATAGGTACAAGCCTGTTCGAGAAGAAGAGGAAGGGAATAAGGATACAGTTGGCGGAAAGCGAGGACGAGCTCAGACTGCACCCACAAAAACCTCCCCAAGAAATGCAAGGAAACATGATGAACTGTGGCATGGTGAGTGTTTTGGGATAGAAGAACATGATGGGAACAGGAGCTGGTCGGCCTTTTAACCACCTATATTCAGTACGGTAATGGCGTACCACCTTTCAATACATCTTTCTGCACCATCTCCACCTCCATTAAAGATCAATACATTATTGGATGCTGTCGTGAAAATGATCAATTTCTGAACAATCGTGACCCTCTGTGGGAGAGAATTCCACAGGTCCACAATGCTTTGAGTGAATGAATTTCACCTTTGCTCAGTCCTAAATGACTGATCCCTTAATCTGAGATTGGTGACCCCTAGTTCTAGCCAGTGGAAACATCCTTCTGGCATCTCTCCTAATGAGTCCTTTTAAGAATTTTATATGTTTCAATGAAATCACATCATACTTCTAAATTCCAGGGTATACGTTCCCGTCCATCTGATCTTTCCTCATAGGTCAATCCCCTCATCCCAGGAATCTGTCGCCAAAAACTTCATCACACTCCTCCAAGGCTAGTATATTCCTAGATTAGAAGAGAAAACCTGTGCATGCTTCTCCTACTTGTGGTCTCACTTAAGGCCCATGCAATTGTAGGAAGACTTCTTCATAATTTTACTCCAATCCGTTTGCAATAAAGGCCAACGTACCATTTATTTGCTTACTGTATTTGCATGTTAATTTCCTGTGGTGCATGTAGGATAGTCCGATCCCTCCACGTACAAACATTTACTAATCTCACCATTTTAAAAGTTTCTGCTTTTCCAGTTTTCCTATTTACTTTTTTTTTCTGAAGTGGTGACTTCACTCTTTGCTGACATGTTCCATCTGATGTGCTTGTGTCCACTCATATCGAGCAGAAGAACGAGGAGTAGACAATTCAGCCCCTCGATCCTGCTCCGCCATTCAATACAATCATCGTTGATCTCATCTCGGCCTCAACTCCATTTTCCTGCCAGTTTTCCATAACCCTCCGACCCATTACTAATTAAAAATCTGTATCTCCTCAAATTAACTCAATGTCTCGGCATCCACTGAACTCTTGGGTAGTGAATTCCACTGATTCACAACGCTTTGAGAGAAGTAGTTTCTCCTTTCCTGTTTTAAATCTGTACCCCTTATCCTAAAATTATGACTTCCCATTCTAGAATTCCCCACAAAAGGAAGCATCTGCTCTACGTCTACTTTGTCAATACCTTTTAGCATCTTGTATACCTCATTCGATGTCCTCGTTCTTCTGAACTTGAGTATAGGCCATCATGAACCACCTCTGAATTGCTTCCAATGCAACTACATCCCTCCTCGAATAAGGGGACCAAAACTGGACACAGTACTCCGGAGGGGGAGTTAACTTAACCTGTGTATATCCATTCCAAATTTGTCAAACATGGTTTCCCTTTCATAAATCCTTGTTGGCATTGCCTAACCATGAGTTCCTCAAGTGCTCTTTTACCACATGCCTAATAACATAATCTAGCATTTTGGCTACAATTGATATTGGGTTAACCATCCTATCACTCCCCCTTTTCTTCCTTCCCCACCTTTCGAATACTGCTGTTTATGCTCACTATCTTCTAATCCGTAAAGTGAGAGCAGAATTATTGGTTGTATTAATGATGTGACACTGTTGCTTAAAGAAGGATATAGGCTAATAGAAAAGTACAATTGGTCTATAGATAGAAGATGTGAAGATTTCAAAAATGAGTGGCCTGTAACTTCCTGGCTAACCAGCGCTTGATTTGGGGGGTACCTCAAAGATGCGCTGGGGAATCCCCCTCCAGTTCCCAGTAACGGTTTACCTGGCAATTGTCCAGAAGAGTTACCCTGGGAACTATCCGACAAGATTGTAAATTGCTAGCGCTGGTTTAGCTCCGACTCGAGCTGGTTTAGCTCCGACTCGAGCTGGTTTAGCTCTGACTCGAGCTGGTTTAGCTCCGACTCGAGCTGGTTTGTAATGCAGAACAATGCCAACAGTACGGGTTCAATTCCCGTACCAGCTTGCCGAAATGTGGCGACTAGGGGTTTTTCACAGTAACTTCCTACTTGTGACAATAAAACATTATTTTTTTAAAATTGCTAACTTCAGATAGCTCTGCCTGTTTTACACTCTGAAAGAGTTGGAAAGATAAAAAAGCAAATCTAACTTCAGCGTAACTATTTTAAGGACATAGACCAAGCCCCGCATGAGACGCCATCCACCCAACCCCTCCAAACAACCTGGCTTGACCTCGCCCCAGCCCCCCATCCCTCCCCGCCACATCCCATTTACTAACTTTTGAAACTAACTTCTCCCTTCCAATGGGACCTTTAAACTCACCTGCTTTATCCAGTCAGTGTCGTAAAAGGGGGGGGGGGGGGGGGGCGGGCGGTGTGCATGTACTTGTCCGTTCCTTTTACGCTTCACTGCTTGGTTCTCACCCGGACTGAGTTAGGAAGGCCAGGCAACACGGGCGCTTTCGAATTTAAGCCCTCGTAAGTCGGTATGGAGTGGCAATTCGCTGCTGATCGGCTCTCCAAGGAAATTATGGCCCTAGCTAAATGAAAGCCTTTGAACTAATCTTTTTGATCTAACCTTTTTTTGTTTGGATAATGAATTAATTTATTTTTAAAATAAATTTAGAGTACCCAATTTGTTTTTTCCAATTAAGCGGCAATTTCACGTGGACAATCCACCTACCCTGCACATCTTTTGGGTTGTGGGGGTGAAACCAACGCAAACACTGGGAGAATGGGCAAACTCCACACAGACAAGTGACCCAGAGCCGGGATCGAACCTCTGAGCTTGGCACTGTGAGGCAGCTCTGCTAACTATTTATACTGTCTTGTAAAATAAAGTAATCATACTTGGCAACATTGCAATTTTTTAATAGTTCTCTGGTTAAAATGAATAAACATCTTTAAATACAATTTTCATTGCTAATTTAAGAAGACTTTTTTTATCTGTTTGCAACTAAAACTTGCATAGTTTCATTTTAAAAAGTGAATTTGGAGAGAATTACTGAAAATTGGTTTTATTTCGAATCGCTAACAGTTAAGAAAATAAGCAATGACCCAACAAGGCAGTGGTTTATACAGTTCAGTGCACTACTACTTTTCTGACCCTCTGCCAAAAAATAAAATTCTGCGAAGGATCATATTACTCTTCCTAGTTTTCAGCTGAAGATCAGATTTTCTGCTATCTCCTCTCTTTACTTGCTAGACTATGGTGTATAGTCATGACCTAGTGGTTTACTGTTCTGGTTTTTTAAAAAAGAACAAAATGTCTTCTAATAGTTATCCAACGATGTTCCACAATGTCCTCCACCTTGTGCACCTCAATTCTTATTTCCCTCATCCCATCGTTTACAAAATACTTGATACGTATACCACTTCTTTGTACTCTAGATACCCCTCTAATTTCTGTGATTTTACTTTCCTCTTGTATGCTTGGAAGTGCCCTTGTTGTTTTATCATTTGCTAGCCTTTTTTGTTCTCTAGCTTTATTCTGCTTTGCCATAAGATCTCAGGCACATAAAATGTAATCCTATTGTCTGTCTTTCTAAACCACTAAAGCAAAATGATAATCCGCCTTAATAAGTTTTGTCTGAGCTTTAAATAATGTCCTTCAAAACAGTTGAACTGTTCTTAACTACTCTTACATCCTAGATGGTGTCTGCCCTCCAGTGGGAAATCCTTTGGAAACATATCTTCTTTCAAACCCTCCAGATGGTATAACATTTGAAGACCCATCCCTAGATGTGATTCTGCTTTTGAGAGTGCTTCATGCCATCAGTAGATACTGGTATTACCTTTACAATGTGAGTACTGTAGGATAACATTTACAAAAGTTGACGCCTGGAGGTGGTTGCAGCAGAAATCTAATCCTATTGTCTCCAAATCACCTAGCAGTTACATTTCTGATTCCTTTCACTTTATTTTCAACCCGGGTGATGTCTTGCACAATGGCCTGAGACCTTCACCTTGGTTTCTCAACTGGTTAAGTTTATAGTGAACAATTGGTGAGTACAGTTAATTGAGTTTTCCGCAACATGCCAATGAATTTCTCATTTTGTCCGAGTAAATGAAAACTGTAGATTAGCAGTTTCCTGACATGATTAGACTTGCCCTCATAATCTTCCTAGGTTGGTTCTTATGAAATAATTATGCTATGCTGCTCACTTTCAATGTCATTGATGTTAGTTACATATGTAATTTAATATCTTTGCATGACAAGATTAAGAAAGTTGAGACTTTCTGGCTAATTTTTGCCCAAAACATAAGTCACACTTCCCATTTCAAGCATTGACTAAACATATGTGTATTTTCAACATGTTGGTTAATTTGTAAAAGCTTTTGGGACCTATCAGAAATGTGCGAGAGCATGCAATTGTATGTGACAAGCAAGTTGATAACTTAGGAAATTGTTATTTAGAACTTTTAAGTCTATTCCTTGTACAACTATCTCTGTCCGATTCCTCATTTACAGAATGCAGTCTGTAAAGAGATAATTCCAACAAATGAATTGATCAACAGCAAGCTGACTGCAAAGGCTAACCGCCAACTTCAAGATCCCCTGGTTATTATGACAGGAAACATACCAATTTGGTTGACAGAGTTGGGAAGGACCTGGTATGAAACAAACAAAATTACTTTTTCTTCTCTTATATATAAATTATGATATAATTTAATGAATTGATGCAAAGATTTTCAAATTCACACATGAATTTAGTTGGTGTAAGCGGAGCATACTGCATAAAACGGCAGGAGGAAAGCATAGTTAAAAGAGAAAATTGTATCGTAGATGGCATATGTTGGGAAGTGGTCTTGGGATGGGGAACAGAATCTGGCCGATCATATTTCATACAGCTCTTCATTCCTCCCTCCCCTGATTCATTTTATGGCTCTGAAGTTCAGGGCTGGTTAAAACTAGATGATTTCAAAAATAATAATTTATTTAATTTGCCATGCAACATTATATGCTTGGACAATGTGTTACAATTCTAGTTTAAATGTAGAATTTGCTGTTTAACACTAGTGAAATCGAGTGAACCTACAGCCAACTAGCCTGTAAGCCAAATGAGTAAGGTAACAATTCAGAGACATCTCTTCACTACCTAGCCATGATTAGCCCTTGAATGTTGTCATAAAAAATAGAGCCTAACATGATCTATTATTAAGTAGCCCGAGTTCAGTTGACCTGTTGACTGAACTGGCTGAAGAATGACCCAAGTCCAGTGACTTTTAGAGCTACATCCTTTGTGTGGAAGCTCTGAAGATCTACAAAACCTGGAGAATCCTGTGAAGTTGATCAAAATATTTTAGCTGCGTTTAAGGGGATTTACTTTAACTGCTTTCCTGTAGGTTATGCAAAAATCAAACTGTTGTGCATTGGATTTCATGACCATATTATACGGCAAATGCTGTATTCAAAAGTTTCACAGGACATCCTTGATTTCATATAACACCAGGTAACTAATACAGTCCATGAATTTACAGCCCTTGGTGTATTAACACTACCGATTTTGTCTGTTTAACTGCATGGTCAATGTATATCCGAATTGGTTTTCAGTGCATCAGTATCTCCTATTTCTGGGAAGGAGGGTAAAAGAAACTCGTGAAATAAGATTTGTGTTAAAGGCAACCTGTCTTAAGTTTGACTTGACAAGAGTGGTGAAGAATTAAGCTACTTATGATTTTATTTCCCTTGTAGAAATTTAAAAGCAGGTTACCAATCTTGTTTATTTTTAAGCCCGTTTTTTTTCCCGTTTGATACACGGCAAATGTTGTTCTACGTGACTGCGTTTGATCGAGATCGAGCTATGCAGAGGTTACTAGATACTAACCCAGAAATCAACCAGTCTGATTCGCAAGATAGCAGAGTTGCTCCCCGTTTGGATAGGAAAAAGGTAAATACATGTACTTTTGGCTCAACCTGACAGTTTTTCATTATTACTAGACATAAGTAATGTCATTTCCTGTAATATGTATATAATTCTACAACCAGGACATTATTTCAATCCTTTACTCGTTAAAAGACTGAAATTGGAGACTGAAAATGTTTCACTATCATCCTTTACTAGCGTTGAAAAGGAATTGGAAATGAATGTGTTTGGGAGGAAAACAATTTGGTGAAATCAAAAAATGGGAGTTGCTGGCTGTATTTTTACTCCGTGTCACAGGGAGAGGGAGAAGTCTGTCACCTTCCTGTGACATGAGAAATTATTCAAAGATGACCAACAGCTCCTGTTATTCATACCTGGGTGCTGATCAGATAATGTGCATGCTGCAGAAGAAGATAAAACCAATTCTTAAAGAGTTATTATGGATAGTTTTCCAGGATGTGTGACAAATATTAATACTATGAAAATTGCATTTTTCTCAACCTTTAAGTTCTGAACATGAAGAACCCTAGCCGGTGACTACTGCAGGGAATTTTCTTTCAGGAATTTGATATTTAGGTGAGATTAGAGTGTGGACCTCTTCAGGACCTTGTATGCTTTGTCTTCATTCTAATATTGTGGTTAACAACAGTTCAGTCTTGTCTCACACAGGAAAAAAAAAACCAGTTGATTTTGATTTTGTCGGCCTCATTGCATTTTCATTGGTGCCTTCATCATTGTCTTCAAATAATTTGGTCACCTTTTTATAGTCATATTCACTCATAAAAACATAGAAAATAGGAGCTGGACCATTTAGCCCTTCGAGTCTGCTCCGCCATCCATTATGATCATGGCTGATCATCCAACTCAATAGCCTAATCCAGCTTTCACCCCATAAACTTTGATCCCCCATCGCCCCAAGTCGCCCATCTAACACTCCATAGAAGTGCAGTCCAATTTCCATCACTGCAAAACCAGAGCTTTGCACAGTATCTTAGGAGGGGTATGACCAGTATCTTACACATCAACTAGATGAATTCCAATGAAAACTACCTTGATTTATGTTGGAGAAATTGGTGGGGATTTTTGGCTCTGGTTGCTATCTGGAAGTACGTGTTTGTTGGACATTGTAGCTGAAGTCAGCCTCATTCTAAGTCAATGTGCTCCAATGCCAAATAGCCTCTCAAAATATTCAGATACTTGATTGAGACTGAAGAATATCCTTGAGCGGGTTCTCCAAGGTACAATCCACAGCTTAAAAAATGGTCAGGGAGTTTTAAACGAGTAACATTCCAAATGAAGTTTCATGCAGGTACTTCTGTTCCACCAGTTAATTTTGTTTTCCCTTTTTTTATATAGCGTACTGTGAACAGGGAAGAGTTGTTGAAGCAAGCAGAATCTGTGATGCAGGATTTAGGAAGTTCGAGGGCAATGCTGGAGATTCAGTATGAAAATGAAGTAAGCCTAATGTTGATTTGCGTTTAGTTGAAATTTGTAATTTCCTTAACACCTTATGCCCAGTATTTTAATCTGATCAGCAATAAGCTAGTTTTCACTTCAAACTTTATAAAACTGACCAGTTAATTTTTTCTTTAGGTTGGGACTGGCCTGGGTCCAACATTGGAATTCTATGCACTTGTATCTCAGGAACTGCAGAGAGCTGATCTGGGTCTGTGGCGGGGAGATGAAGTCACGCTTTCCCACCCTAAAGGTATCATTTGTCAAATAAAGTTGTGCAAATAAAAAGCTGAGCTGAACTGTTTTTAAGTGATTTTAAAAGGAAGTAGTCCTACTCAATTGAAAGCATGGAATTAATTTTGCATTATGGAATTGAAGCGAGTAACCTTGAGATGAAAACAGAAAATGCTGGAAACTCGAACAGGTCTGGCAGCTGCCAGATCTGCTGAATGTTTCCAACATTTTTGTTTTTTATTTCTGGTTTGCAGTATTTTGTTTAAGTAAACATGCGGCTTTTGAAATATGGTGAATGTTTGTTTTGATTTTTTTGCCTGGCCAATGCACTTGCATTCTGGATTATTCGGGGGCATAGGTTTACGGTGCGAGGGGCAAGGTTTAGAGTAGATGTACGAGGCAAGTTTTTTTTTTTTTTTTTTTTTTTTTTTTTTTTTTTTACACAGAGGTTAGTGGGTGCCTGGAACTGGCTACCGGAGGAGGTGGTGGAAGCGGGGACGATAGTGACATTTAAGGGGCATCTTGACAAATACATGAATAGGATGGGAATAGAGGGATACGGACCCAGGAAGTGTAGAAGATTGTAGTTTAGTTGGGCAGCATGGTCGGCGCGGGCTTGGAGGGCCGAAGGGCTGTACTTTTCTTTGTTCTTAAAATTGAGAACCTACCTCATGGCAGTAGCTGTTGAGTTTTTCTCTTGTAAGTGAGTGATCCATGAAGCATTAATGGTTTGTTTTGGTAATTGGTCAGGAGCCTGAGGTATAGTTACCTTCCTCAACTGCATTAAGCTATCTATCTGAATTGATGCAGCGCAGTACACAGCTGAGTGAACTGCTTTGCATGATCTATTCCAAACTTTGTGCACCTGATTTATCTAAGAATCTCTGCAGGTCAGAAGGAGGCCATTCGCCCCATCCAATCTGCATCAACCCTTTGAAAGAGCACTCCACCTGGGCCAATAACCCAACCTAACGTTTGGACACTAAGGGGCAATTTAGCATGGCCAATCCACCTAACCTGCACACCTTTGGACTGTGGGAGGAAACACATGCAGAAGAATGTGCAAACTCCACACAGTTACCCAAGGTCTGAATCGAGCCTGGGTCCTTGGCACTGAGGCATCAGTGCTAAAACTGTGCCACTATGCTGCCAGTGACTACAGGAGCAGGTCAGACTTAATACCTAACAATGGTTTAAGTTACCATAGTTTTTGAGTATTGCTGATAAAAGGAACAGGCTGTCAAAGACTCTTGCACTTGCTTGGACAGGTGCAAGAATACCAAATTTCAAAGGGAGCAGCAATTTATGCTGCGTGATAAAAGGGTGCTCCATGAGAAAAGAGTAACTGCAGGTTGACTCTGGTTGAGGAAGTGCCATGAAAAGTACATATGGGAACAGTTCGCCATGCTTTCGTTCAATTCACCTTTCCTCCTCTTAATGTGCATATGCTCCCATTAAAGCATGTACAATTTGATTGATACCAGAGTTATGGTTTGGAAAGTTGATGCATTTAAATTAACAGAAATAACTTTGCATGAGCATAAAGACGTGAACTAAACATGTGCCTGGCAGCTAAGCAATACATTTTGTGAAATTCATGTTAATGATTTGTATGGTCGCATTCGCTTTTTTAAAAAAAGTCCTGAACTAAAGGCTCATCAGTGCTACAGAGGTTTATCTTTCGGGAGAAGAAATTGAAGCGTGGTACAGTGTTGACGAGATGCAGAGCCTACCTGATTCTGCTCATTTTTATCTCTATAATTGTAGACAGTAATACTTCCCACACCTTCCCCTTTTCTGAATGTTTAGCATGTTTCACAAATAATACAAGAACTGTATTCTAGACCCATCATCCAGAATAGTTTTGAAGCAAGAATAAAATTATTTGTCAACTAATCATCTTAATTGTGTTATTGTTAGGTAGCCAAGAAGGGACCAGATACATCCATAATCCACGTGGCCTCTTCCCTGTTCCTTTTGGAAGAAATACAAAACCAGCACATGTGGCTAAAGTGAAAATGAAGTTGCGATTTCTGGGCAAGTTCTTGGCCAAAGCGATTATGGACTTTCGATTGGTATGTTTTATTGGTAACTGCTGTATGAATTTACTATCAAATATGTCTTCTGGCCGCACTTAATTTTAAACTTTCATATGATCTGTAAGTTCGTCATGTTAAAATTGGAGCTGGAGAACAATTTCAGTTTGTGAAATTGGAGGCATCTTAAACTGTCAGATGTAACTGTTATAGTTACTTTCACAGACTCCAGTTTGGACATCTACAGTTAACACTCAGATGGGAAGTAGGGAAAATCGAAGCACATCCGTGGGTGCATTAGCGCTAGTCTCATTTAAAATTATGGCTAAAGTACAGTTGTTGAATTGACCATTACTAAAAAGCCATGCTTCTAGCCATCAACTGTCCAAAATAATCACTGTTCATTATCAAACTTATTTCCTGCTTTATTGCCTCTGGTTTTGCTCCTTATTGAAAAGCTGATGTCCGTTAAGATTTCACATAAAGTGTGAACAAACCATTTCTGCCTTTCTCAATCCTTCCATTCCTGACACAGCCTCCAAAATGAGAGAAAGTTGTGTTTGGCTGTTTGCTGAAAAGAACTTGCACAGTGGAAGATGGCCATTTTCCATTCAGCAACTTGGTGGTTGAGGCTTCCATGTCTCTTCAGATCTACTTAAGACCTTTGAGGTTTTTTTAGTACCAGGAAAGGCTCTGAGTGAAATTATTTTTTAAGGGATGTAGCCCCCTTGAGTATTGTGATCTGCACAGCCACAGATCCAGTGATGTATCTACTTGTCAACATGTTTTGCAACTAGCACTCCTCCAGTATTCGGAACTTCTTTGTATCCCAGCAAACATGCCACCAAAAATAGATCGACTTTACACTGCTGCCTTTGAACCTGCATTCATATAGCATTTACTCATCCAATTGCTTTTTTTTTTTGATGCGCAGACTACGGTTTTTGCAAGTTCATTTTTATCAAATATAATCGGGTATTTGACCGATACTTGAGCAGATTTCAACTGGGTCTGAGAAATTAGACTCCCGAGAGCCAGGAGGACTTTTCTTCTGCTTGATCATGTAAAACTGTTACTGAAAAAATAAACCTGTTTCAACAACTCAGTAACTAACAAGTGACTTGGAGCCATTTAGCAATGGTTTCCAAACTAAGACTGTCAAGTTAGCCTGTTGTAGATTTCAGTTAATTGATAGTTCCAGACTGTTTAATATGGTTGTGATTGATTTGTCCAAATGAGTTTTTAAAATCTTGTGGACCAAAGCAAATTTAATTTTAATAAGCTCAAAATCTATAATTCAAAGAAGGGTGCCTCTGTTGGCAAGCTGCAACACTTTTTGTAAACTGAATATGTATGATTCTCTAAATAGTGGATCTTGCATAGATTGATAGAATGGCGAAGTGGAGTTTGAGAGCTAGTGATAATTGGGTCAGGTTGCACCGATGTAAATAAATTCGCATCAAAGTTTTGCATTCTGTCTTTATTTTTATGCACTTATTTATGTAAACTTATTGTGGTGTGATTGCTGCTTCAGCCAGTGGCAGTATTACAACATGCCCCATTCTACAGTGTGCGATTACAGGATGATCAGCTTATGTTACCAGTCCCTGTTCTAAATGGGGACATAGGAATTTGTAACTGAAAATGCTGATGGCAAGTGCAAACAGACAGTAGATTTTGAATATAGATACATTTGCATAGGTGACTTTGCAGTCACTGACCTTTAGTATACAATTTTTCTTCTCTTCATTGTACTGACTCACAAGTTTACATTACACCGGCTGCTTTACAATCAGCAGAAAATATGATCCCTCACTGAATAGAAGTAATTTAAGCTGTATGCAATTGACATAACACACGTAACACATTAGAAACTGGAAATTCAAAAGACTACTGTACATAACTGCATTCTTCTTGGATCACTTTAGTTAATGCATATCCATTTTCTATTCTGTCCTGTAGGTTTTGGAAACAGTATTTGATTCTGTGGTGCACATTGCTGCAATGTGCATCGCTGACTAAGTGATGTCTTATTTTACTGAAATTATAATGCAAACTATTCAAGAATGAGGAAAAATTAATTTGCATATTAACATTGAGTTTGCAAACAGTTGATTTATTGTGTTAAGTAATCTTTCTTTCTCTCTCTCTTTCCCCCCCCCCCCCCCCCCAACACACACACACACACTTGTTTTGAACAGTTGGATTTACCTCTTAGCCTATCATTTTACAAATGGATGCTGCGGCAAGAAATTTCCCTCTGTTCCCATGACATTTTCAACATTGATCCTGTGGTAGCAAAATCAATTTGTCACCTTGAGGATATCATAAAACAAAAGAAGAAATTGGAGCAGGATAGATCACAGGTAAGGTGAAAGTTACAGGTTTGGCCATTTTGTCATGTGGTGTCCTGCATCCTTGACCATCAAATTTCTACCACTATCTTGAGCAAGTGTATTTGTTACAATCAGAGCAAAAGAATAGTGTGATTGAAAATAAAGGGCAGTTTCATTGTTTGATTTAACTAAATATTATGGGATAGCGTGGACAGATGGAAGTCCCCTGGAAGAGAATAAAGATTAGAGTTGGGGAGGGAGGTGTCTAGTGTGAGATGTTAAAAGACTGAGCGCACACATTTGCAAATGTATTTTAAATCCCCTGTAATTGCAACCATGACACATGATCCATTATTACAATAGCAAGCTGTAGCTTTTTCACCTTCATCTTGCAATTTATTTGCATCATCACTTTCCCATTACCAGTTCTAAGGCATAATGTGGAGATGCCTGTGTCGGGCAGGGGTGAGCATAGTAAGAAGTCTTACAACACCAGGTTAAAGTCCCAACAGGTTTGTTTAAAAAATTGCTATCTTTTGGAGCACTGCTCATTCACCTGAGGAAGGAGCTGTGCTCCGAAAGCTAGTGATTTTAAACAAACCTGTTGGACTTTAACTTGGAGTTCTAAGGCGGTTTAACTTTTAGGTAAGAGGCTCTTTGCACTCTTCAGTGATTGGACCACTGGCAATAGGAATTTAAGTTTTCCATGCAGCAATTGCTTGATTGTTTTCATGGGTGTACATCCTTCAAAACTTGACATGGCGCTGCCATTTCGCAGGTGACCTACCCATGATATCTTCAACTCCTTTTTATAAACCATCTCTTCGGTTTTCCTGTCATTTGTATCTGATAACTCAAGCGGATACGTCCACATTTGAGAGGTTCCCCGCGCATTGTGACTTACCTACTCTGCAATTTACTCAGTACTTTTTCAGTTCTACAATATGTTGGCCGTGGCTGTTTAAAGTTGAACTATTTTTGTGCATGTTTTCGGGCTCCTGATGAGGAATTTTAATTTACCAAAATTTTCTAATTTATTTATCGTTTGCAAACTTCCTGTGCAATTTTCTGTTGCTTGGAATTTTAAGTCCAGTTTTGCATCCTTATTTGTATTTTAAACCCCCACCTCAGTTGAACCTGGAGACTGAAATGTCTGTTGTTGAATTGCTTAACCTTTAGCATGGTCCCATTTTCTGAATACTGATGGGTGCGCACCTACTAAGTCACAAAGCTGCTACTCAGTTCTTTGACTTGAGGTCCTGGAGTGACTTCAAATATATCCACTTCATTTCCTTCAAGTGCATTCCACATTTGGGGGGGGGGGGGGGGGGGAAGAGTTGGAGGGTAACCATCTAATTTGAACTTACCAATCTCCTTTGACCCAGTGCCTTTTCCTTCGACCATTCCATGTGCATGTCATGGAAAGTTAAAACTACCGAGTTACCAAGGGCAGATATTTGGATACCTGACAAAAGGTTAGATTTAATGTTGTCAATGTGGATCTCTTGATAGAGCAAAGAATGTCTCCAACAGGCTCTGGAAAGCCTCAATATGAATGGCTGCTCTGTGGAAGACCTTGGACTGGACTTCACTTTACCTGGATATGCCAGTGTTGAACTGAAAAAAGGAGGCAAGGACACGGTTGTCACCATACACAATTTGGAAGAGTACCTCAGGGTATGTACTTGAACAAGTTTCATCTGCATAATGTAAACAACAAAAGAACTTGGCTCCACTGCCAGATTCAAAGTATAAGAGTCCAGTGGAGTGAATCATTTCCTGTTGAATTCCAAATTCGGCAGCACGGTAGTACAGTGGGTAGCACTGTTGCTTCACAGATCCAGGGTCTCGGGGTCGATTCCCGGCTTGTGTCACTGTCTGTGCGGAGTCTGCACGTTCTCCCTGTGTTTGCGTGGGTTTCCTCCGGGTGCTCTGGTTTCCTCCCACAAGTCCTGAAAGATGAGCTTGTTGGTGCATTGGACATTGTGAATTCTCTTTGTGTACCCGAACAGGCGGCGGAATGTGGCGACTCGGAGCTTTTCACAGTAACATTATTGTAAGCCTACTTGTGACAAAGATCATTATTATTAAAATCCTCCCCCAAGTTTAATTAGAAATCTGAAGTACAGAATATTGTGTACCTGAAATTATTCAACTATTTTTCAGAACATTGTGTATCAAGTCCCACATTGTATTGTACTCAGGAAGTCTTGTGGATCTCCTTTTAAATGTCCAGCCATATTTCTACTTCCAATGGCTTAGCCCCTGCAATCAAAAGATTAACTGCGTTTATACTACCAGGAATATTCCGCAATAATATTTAATTAGCCCAGCAATTTCCCAATGAGTTGTCCATGCACGGGATAATCGCACATGCCAATTTGCACTCATCCATTGGTTTTAAAAACTGATTTTGCATTTCTTATCACCGGTTTTCACAAGACATCAATGGTGAACGATCAATCTGTCTGCAGCCCAAGTGCTTCCAATAGGAATTGCTTAGCTTAACTGCTGCTGTTCCTTTTGATGTCAGACCATTTGATTTGTCATTTGCTTTGTTGCGTTTTGCAAGTGTGCAATATACTGAAGTATTAATCATGTCAAAAAATTTCCTTTAGAATTGGTAAATTGGTCTGTAGTATCCAGAGTGGGAAGAAAAGATGGTTTATCACTTTCTGATCCTTGAGGATTATTTATGATTAAAATATTTGTTCTGTTGTTGTCCTATAATTTTCATCATCTGCAAATTACTTCTATTCCAGAAAATCTGATCTCAAACTTTGACCCCCTAACCTCATCAAGGCAAAGGAAAAATGATCTAATAACTATTTTGTCAATGTTTGACCAATGACCTCTGACCAATACTTTTTTTCCAGTTGTGGACAGAATTTCCAGCACCATTATCCACTCCATGTCTGTGTGCTGTTCCTCAGCTTCTCAATATGTGCTGATTACACCTAGCTCTAATTTTGATCAACTGCTCTCCATCCTCCAGAGATCTTGCTTCGTTGTGGCTAGTGAAGTCATCATCTTTAGCTCCTCATCACAAACTCTGTAACTGCAAACTTTTCCTTGCAGTTGTCTCCTGCTGAACCAGGGATTTGCTTTCTCTGCATGCTATTCAAACTATGTGCTCTCCATTGGAAAGACTACCTACTTCCACTCTCAACCTTGCCTCTGAAACCTCCAGACTTGGCTCACTGTTCTACTGTTCTATCCCACAGCAAATTCTGATTGCCCATCCCCTGCTCTTACTGACTTGTGATGACTCCTGGCAATCTCTGTTTCTCCAATTCTGACTATTTGTCCATCCTGACCTGCAATCCACCATTTACATCTGAAATTAAGCCTTTTCAGGTCCATCCTCCCCAAAGACCTTTTTTAACCTACTTTTCTGATCCCTCTCCTTCATATTTCCTTTGAACCACTGTCAACTTTCAAATGATTACACTTCTTTTGAAGCATTTTAGGATGTTCCTGTTAAAAGCATTTCATAAATGCAAGTAATTATTGTTTGATTTAATTAGCATTATGTTTCTTTCTGCAGCTGGTAGTATACTGGACCTTGAATGAAGGCGTTTCCAAGCAGTTTGAATCTTTTCGAGATGGCTTTGAGTCAGTTTTTCCACTCCATCACTTGCAGTATTTTTACCCTGAGGAGGTTAGTTTTTGATGGACTTGTGTTGACTTAGTCGGAGGCCACCTCACTGGGAACAATTTTAAAAATGGATGCAATTTTCCATCATGAATACATAGCAGTTCCCCTTGAGGTTGGTTTCCTCAAATGGTAAATTTCATTTTGATGGGATGACATTCTGAAGGAGCAGTAATGGTTAATAAATATTTGTTTTGGATTGTGCCAAAAAAACTTACTGTGCTTCAAAAATGTTGCCTCTCTTTCCCCCCCACCCCCCCATTCAAATAATGTCAAACTAAGTTGGCGGTCACAGTTTCCTTGTTCTCTCTAATACAATATAATAAATTCCTTCAATAAATATTGAGTGGGATGTGAATGTTTTGCTTGGGAATAGTGGTTAGTAGTATTTGTCAATTTTACTATCTTGTAATTTCCTGATCCATAAGGCAAACAAATCAGTTTGTTCTGATCCAAGTGAGCACACTGTTGCACACAAAAGAGCAGAACTAATGCATGAACTGTGTACCAAATGAAATTGAGGAAGTAAAACTTCTTAAAATTAAACATTGGGGATAAACAGTCACTCTTGTGGCTGCATCCACAGCGACCATTCTCAGATTTTTATTTTGATGCCATGCAAAACAGCTTGTTCTTGATCTCAATAATCCTGGAACATTAGGTGACGTTTTACTGCTCACCTTAAGTATACCTTGGCCATTCTGATCACCGAATTAAACCAATAAACAAAGATGTCTTTACAGCACTCAAATCTTCTATTGCAACTCTTGAATCTTGGTACATAAACCAAAAATGCTGGAAAACTCAGCAGGTCTGGTAACAGTTCTGGAGAAAGGGACAGAGTTAAGGTTTTGAATCCGTATGACTCTTCAGAGCTGTGATGGATTTTTGCTGTGAAATAAGTAGAGGAAAATAGCAGAGAAAGTGTCAGTGCTCTCTGCAGTGCAGACCCGTGTTCTGCTGTTAGCACATTCCGCCATCTGGTCTTTAGGCAACTATTCGCACCTTCCTTGGTCTTTAATACTCATTAACACTCCCTTTGTCTTGTGCCCATAATATCTTTGTCACATCTCTTCTATTTTGCTCCAACCCCATCTTCATCAGTATAAATCCATCATGTTTCTCCCTCTCTTCAACTCTGAAGCAGAATTATGTGGACATAAAACATTAACTCTGTTTCACTCTCCACAGATGCTGCCAGAGTTTTCTGTTTCATTTTAAAATTCCAGCATCTGCAGTATTTTGATTTTATTTGGGCATCTTGATCCTCCATTCTAGCTTTCTCTACTAGTTCTCCAGTAGAGCACAAGACATTACTGTAATAGTGACTATCTGCTAATGTTTCCTTATCAAAGTTTGCCAAATTCACAAATTGATGTCGCAACATATGCAAGGTATCTGCTAACATTGGTACAAGAGATGGAAATTATATCTCTCTTCAAGCATTCAGGAAACATTCACTGGATGTGTTCCCAAAAACGAGGCTTGCATCCTATCTGTCAAAGATTTGATTGGTACATTATTCAATCTCCTAATTATCACATCAAGTGAAGTTGTACTGGCGCAAATCGCATTGATGCAAACATTTGCTGAGACTTGCCTCCACAAGGTACCAAAGCCTTTTTCAAGTTGTATTTGTAACTCCATGTTGCTGCACTTTGCATTAGTTGGTGGTAAGCCCCACCTGAAAGGGACTGGCTCAGAGGTCATCAGGTTCTATGTAGGGCATCAGTTGTTAGCGCCCCTAGTTATTAGTGAAAAATGATGCATTCAAAGATTGAGTCAATCAGTTTGAGAATATAGACAAGACTGACAATTCAATGCAGAGCCTTTGTGGGCTTGTTTGTTTTGGCATCCCCTTTCCTTCAATACAACTTGCTGAAACTGATCTGCATTTGACCGTCTAACTTTAGGTTCCTGGCCTATCCCTTACTCTGTTAAAACTTGTCTGTCGGTGAATATTAACCCACCCCCCCCCCCCCCCCACACACACACATTTGTGTTAATTCTGATTGAGGGAGGCAGCGCGGTGGTGCAGTTAGCACTGCTGCCTCACGGCGCCGAGGTCCCAGGTTCGATCCTGGGTCACTGTCCGTGGAGTTTGCACATTCTCCCTGTGTTTGCATGGGTCTCACCCCCCACAACCCAAAGATGTGCAGGCTAGGTGGATTGGCCACACTAAATTGCCCCTTAATTGGAAAAAATGAATTGGATACTCTAAATTTTTTTTTTTAAATTCTGATTAAGGGAGGTAGATGGACATGGTTCACGTAAATAGGTTCATCCTTGCCACTGTGTGAATATTTATTGGCCATCTGAGACTCACTAAATCCTTCATATGCAACTTGAAATTCAGGAAGTTGTGACCCAATTTTAAACTCAATCCTGAAAGCGTTTCTGTGGAGGGGAAAAAGTTCTGAAACACGACTATTGCAAACCGGAGGTAAGCCATGGTAATTGGGTATTGAAAGCGCAGGAGGAGTTCAGTCAAATTTACTTGTTGCCTTTACTTGCCATTCTGACTGGTATGATTAGAACTGGCTGTTGAAAAGTCAGTAAACTTAAGTCTCTCAAGTTGTATTTATGATTGTTGCCACAAGACAGTTTTCAGCATCGCAGGAGGTTATCAATTTGTGTGTTGGCTGCTAAAGCAACCCTAAACTAATCCCACCATCCTGTTAATTGTCCATGTCACACTATTATCTATTTCATATATTTATACAAGTGAGTAGTGCCGCTACCCCTGCCTGGTACAAAGCATTTCACGTTAAGCATGTATAAATATATTTGAGTGACAACATTTCACTGACAATTATAAATTGACCCCTTGTTACTGCTTCAGCTCTAGAAGCCGCGGTCTTTCTGTATATTCACTCTCATCAAAATGTTTATAATTTTGAAAACCTATAAATCTTTTAGTCTTCAGTTGAAATAGTCCCAGTATCTTGTACTATATTCCTGTGTCTCCTTGTAATTGACTCCTGCCCTGGTAAATCTGTGGTGTGTACTCTGATTTTAATATATAATTGGCCACCCCTGCAAAGATGCAGCAGGACTTGCCTATCGAGTGAGAGTTACCTGGTCATAGTAAATCGTTATGACCTTCCTAAACAGAAATCTACAGTTTAATAAAGCATTTAAAAATTGACCTTTACTTGAAGTTCATGTTTATTTGCACTGTGTGACATTCTCCTTACTTGACCTGTAGTTGGATCAGCTACTCTGTGGTTCCAAGTCAGAGGCATGGGATGTGAAGACTTTAATGGAATGTTGCAGGCCAGATCACGGATATAATCATGACAGGTACAAGTGTTTCACCTGGGATTATGTCCCTTGGGATATTTTATTGCATTCAAAGTGCTACATAAATAACATTTATTGCAATTTCTGGAGATCATGTCCCTATTACCTGCTACAATTTTGGAAGAACTAAAGAAAGCTCAGAAACAACAAAAAGCCATTAAAGCCATTTCTCTGGGGGTTTCTGTCAAAGTTACAGTGATGATCAGGGATCACCTCCTAAATTTCTATCCTTATGTTTAATGGACAACATGAATGTGTAAAGCAGTGTTGGGACTGAAATGTTATCCCTGTCCTATTGTGAGAAAGTTGGACTAGTTACATCGCAGGAACAATCCATTCATCCCAACCCGTCTGTACTGGTGTTTATGCTGCACATGAGCCTCATCCCTCTCTGTTTTATCTAACCACGTTAACATAACCTATCCCTTTCTCCCTTTATCTTTCCCTTGAATTCACCAATACCATTGGTTTCAACTAATCCCTGTAATAGTGATTTCCATGGGGTGAAGAAGTTTCTCCTGCCTTCCCTATTAGACTTGATAGCTATCTTATCTTTATGGCTCCTAATTCTGTTCTCACCTGCAAGTGAAAGCAATGTCTTCTACTTTTACTCTTATCAAACCCCTTGATAATTGCAAAGACTTCTATCAGATCATCCCTGGACTTTTTTTCTAGAGAAGAGAGTATCGGCCTATGCAATATTTGCTGATGTGTATGAACTCTCTGATCTGGTATTCTAGTGATTTGTGTTTTTTTTACTGCTTGCAATGGACCTCTATTCTCTTTAATGTTATTCTACCTCATTGAGACAGCTATTTCTAATGTGTTTGTGACCTCCTTATTCCAAAATATATTGCCTTGCATTTATCTGTATTGAATACAGAACTGGCTTGGTTATAGAAGACAAGAGTAGCGGTGGAAGGGTGTTTTCGAAATGGAGATCTGTAGCTAGTGGTGTTCCGCAGGGATCATTGCTGGGGACCTCTGTTTGTGGCATATAAAAATGATCTGGAGGAAAATGCGGGTGGTCTGATTAAGTTTGCGGATGACACAAAGATTGGCGGAGTTGCTGATCGTGCCGAGGATTGTCAAAGGATACAACAGATTGGAAACTTGGGCGCAGAAATGGCAGAATCCAGACAAATGCGAGGTGATGCATTTGGAGGATCAAATCTATACGAGTTGTACCGTAAATGGCAGAACCCTTAGGAACATTAACATACAGAGGGATCTCTGTGTGCAGGTCCACAGTTCCCTAAAAGTGGCAACACAGGTGACCACGGTGATTATGAAGGCATATCGCATGCTTGCCTTCATCAGCCAGCGCATTGAGTACAGGAGTTGGGAAACCATGTTGCAGCTATATAAAACCTTGGTTCTGCCGTGTTTGAAGTATTGCCTGCAGTTCTGGTCACCACATTATCAGAAGCATGTGGAAGCTTTGGAGAGAGTGCAAAGAAGGTTCACCAGGATGTTGCCTGGTCTCTCGAGTGTTGGCTATGAAGAGAGGTTGAGTAAACTAGGATTGTTTTCACCTGAAAGATGGAGGTTGAGGGGAGAACAGATAGAGGTCTACAAAATTGAGAGGCATGAACAGGGTGGATTGTCAGAGGCTTTTTCCAAGGGTGGAAGTGTCAATTAAAAGGGGGCACAAGTTCAAGGTGAGAGGGAGAAAGTTTAAGGGTGATGTGCGGAGTAATTTCTTCCGAGTGGGTGCCTGGAGGGCGCTGCCAGAGGATGTGGTGGAGGCAGGCACATTAGCAACATTTGAAGGGTATCAGGATGGGTAAATGAATAGGGAGGAAATAGAGGATACGGACCGAGTAAGGGCAGAAGGTTTTGTTTTTAGTTAGGGCATCCATGATCGGCACGGGCTTGGAGGGCCGAAGGACCTTTCATGTGCTGTACTTTTTTTCTTTGACATTCATCTGCCAATTACATGCCCATTCTGCAACTTTGTTAATGTCTTCCTGCATTTTGTCATGGGCCTTCATTTCACCCACCAATTTTGTCATACACAAATTTTGAAATTGAACTTTTAAATACGGAGTTTGAATAGGTTATGTGAATGTTGAACAACATCGGTCCAAGTACCAATCCTCCTGAAATGCCACTTCTTGGCATTTGTCGATACAAGTAACTTTAACCTTTAATCACTGCTCTGTTTTCTACTTTTGTAGCTAACTTATCCAGTCTGCCACCTATCCCTTGATTCCACATTATCTAACTTTAGGGCAGTTGGCTTTTTGGTACTCCAAATATATTGTGTCTACTGTATTATCCTTACCTGCCCTGTCTGTCACTACTTCAAAGAATTCAACCTTCCCTTTTGAAATTTGTGCTGATTATATTTTCGGTATGAACAGGCTACATTGGTAGCTTTTAGAATGTTTCTGTAATTTTTCATGTTTAAGTTGGTGTAACTGGTTTATTCTTCCTCGTAATATGTGGTGTATCCTTTGCAGCAGTGGGAGCAGAAGTAACTATTAAGAAGAGAAAGCTTGATGAATCTGGATGTTGGATCTGTATAAATGTCTTTATGCTTGCACTGAAAGATGCACATTCTGACTTGTGGAGATTATTATTTCTGAAGAAACAAAAGCTCTAATTTAATCTCTTTTTTTTTTTTTGCTCCACAGTCGTGCGGTGAAATTTCTGTTTGAAATACTCAGTAGTTTTGATGGTGAGCAACAAAGACTATTTCTTCAGTTTGTTACTGGAAGTCCCCGACTACCTGTTGGAGGTAAGCCTACCTCTGTCATTGGGTTTTTTGTTTTGAAGAAACAATTTTATCTGAAACATGTTCAGCTGTGATGGTTGTAAACTAGGGCATTTCAAATCTTTGCACATTAGCATACTGGATTCTTCCCATTTGGAAGAATCAAGTTTTTTTTTAATTCATTAAGCCAGCATTTATTGCCCATCCCTAATTGCCTTCAATTGAGTGGCTTGCTAGGCCATGTTGGAGTCGACCACATTGCTCTGGATCTGGAGTCTTATGTAGGCCAGACCAGTAAGGATGGTAGATTTCCTTCCCCAATAGGACATTAGTGAATTAGATGAGCTTTTATGACAATTGACGATGGTCTCATGGTCATAGTTAGATTTTTAATTCCAGATTTTTAAAAAATTGAATTCCATCTGCTGTGATGGGATTCAAAGCTGGGACCCCAGATCATTACTTTGGGTCTCTATTGTTAGTCCAGTTACAATAGCACTATGCCATAGTCTCCCTGTAAAGAATTTTCATGTATAGATCACAACCTATCTCTTGAAGTGGATTTAGCAATTGTATGGTTCAGCACATAAAACCTCAACCTAATACTTCACTGTTATTTTCTTGCATAACAATAGTTAATAAATTTCAATTGGCTGTAATGAGCTTTGAAATGTCCGGTGGCCGTAAGAAGCACTGTAGAAATGAAAAGCCATCTCTCTCTGTCTTTTGATGATTCTTACACCATTTTAGCTTTCAAAGCATGACATCTTAGCAATCCGACAGTACTGTACTGAAGTGTCAGCCTAGATTGTGTTCAGATCTCTAGATTTGAGCTTGTACTCTCAATCTTCTTACTCTGAAAATGGGCTACCACCACTGAACCAGGGCTGATGCCTCGATCATTAATTTCCCAATGTAGGTATGGCTTTGTGTGCTCACCCTATTGTCTCAATGTATAAAACTCAACCTCTTTCTTCCCACTGCTGCTCTCATTATGAACTGGTGTATCTTCAAACTTTCTGTGCAATGTCTTTTGACTTAATCTTTCTGTTGACATTGGCCCAACTGCTGGGGGATGGGAAAGAGAACTGACTAGACTATACATAGTGCAAAACATTTACAAATAATGGCCTGAGTGTGTAATCTTTGCTGGATGCACTTGTCTACAAAGAATCAGGAAGTCCACACCCACACTTTTTATGAGCACAGCTTAAATATAGCTTTTACTGTTGAAATGATTTGCAAATTTGGTTCACATACATACTGCAATGAAACTTATGCAAGTTCTTATTTTTTACAGGGTTTCGGAGTTTAAACCCTCCACTTACCATTGTCCGCAAGACCTTTGAGTCCACGGAAAACCCTGATGATTTCTTACCCTCTGTAATGACCTGTGTTAATTATCTCAAGTTGCCAGATTACTCCAGTATCGACATAATGCGTGAAAAACTTTTAATAGCTGCTAGAGAAGGGCAGCAGTCGTTCCATCTCTCCTGATCACAGCGTCTGAATCCTCAAGCTGCCTGTTACAACAAATGACAAAATCATGATTTATTTTCTAAGTGTATCACTGCATCAAGGCAATGTGTACAGCGTACTTGTTGTAGAAATGGCTTGGTATGCTGCAAATCTTCAACAAAAAGACTTGGATGGTATATTTATTAAAATAGCCCCTACGGACTGAGAAATTGAAAAAAAAGACCCCAAACTTAATGCAAGATTTAAAACAAAAATAAATTCTTAAAGAAGTTCTCGTTAATTTAACAATTATTTGGGTGCAGTTTTTAAATTGCTTTTTGCTGTGTGGTATTCAAAATCAAAAGAAAGGGATGTTTTTCTTCCAGGATGACGGAACAATAAAATGTCACTGTGCAGTTTGATATTGGTGTGTATATCCATCTGGAGCCTATATTTCTCGTGTTTTTTTTTGTTTCCAAAGATTAATATGTACAAACATACAGAAATGACAGACTTATACCTTGCATAAAATAATTTAAGCTCTGGTTAGTGTCATTTGCATTTTTCTCTTGTCTATCTTCACCCTCCTCCATCTAGTTTGTCCATTTATGTTTAACTCATCTGCACTTGTGTGATGTAACATAGGGTTCTGTTTTTTTGTGATGTTTCTTAATCCCATGATTCAACAAAAGGTTAAGCCAAGGGCTTGAAGATTTTAAGCATTTCTTAACCTCCATTGGCCCAACAATTGTATCATAGTCTAAAATTTATTCCTGTTTCCAATATTTGCCAGTAGTTTTGTTGCAAAATAATAGGACTGTTGGCAGAAGCCTTTAATCTCTCACTAGATTTGTTTACAGAATGATTTCAGGCAACAATTAATACTGAGAAATCCCTTTTCCTTTTTTTTTCCTTTTTTAAATTCTGTAGTTTAAACCAATATCGGGCTGGTTAGTCTGTTATTCAAGGGACAGGTAGCATTTCCAGTTGGTGTAAAACTTTGAGAAAAGTTCCACTTGCTGTTATAGTGGGACAGTTGCTTTATCTTGTTTAATTTACCTTGTTGTAGTTCACTTAATTGTTTTTGCACTGCTAGCTTTGAACAAAAGTAATAGTTGAGCTCTCTTGGTTTGATAAGGATAGTGCACCTGTAAACACTGCTCTGTCCAACTGTTCATGTGCTGATTTCTGAAATCTGCAATAACTACTTCATCAGGTTAATGTTTTTACCTGAACATAAATAAATAAAATGTTTGACTCACTTTTTGTATAATTATTTTGTATTCAGCAACCAAACTTTTCTGATTCAGGGATAGTGCCAAAGTGTCTTTTTAACTGAAGTTGTGTTGGAGTTTGAGTAAATAAAGGTGGAAATATTCAATGTGGCTGTAATGCTTGGAGCACTGTTGCATTCAGTGGCCCTCTTGAAAGTAAAAGAAATCACATGTATTTTAAAAAACTAATCCTTCAATGGTGTTGAAAAATTGATATTTGAGGGGTCGAGCTGTGAGGACGTAATCTAACCTGGCAGAGGAGTCTAGCTGAGGATGTAATGTAACCTGGCAGAGGGGTCAAATTGGATAAATAACCAAACATTAGAGTACTATAGTTTAATAATTGCTTCACTCTTGTTGGCTGTAATGCCTAGCCAGTTTATCTTGATCCTTAAAAATTATGGCTTGACTTGTTTCAAAAGTTTACAGATGTTTTAAGGGAATCATACATGGGGAAGGAGAATAAAATTAGAGTAATTATAAGATTCAACCCCTACCCTCCAGAAGCAAAAAGTGGATTTAAATATTCCTATTCTCTGAGCAAATATTTCACTTGAGCCGATCTAGCCATAAGGCCAGCGAGAACTTCAATATCTGGTCTCCCATGCAGGAAATCCCTGATTGAATGGTTCTCATTCTGCAGCCTGTTCTTAACTATAGGGGCTGGTTTAGCACACTGGGCTAAATCGCTGGCTTTGAAAGCAGCACGGTTCAATTCCCGTACCAGCCTCCCCGAACAGGCGCCGGAATGTGGCGACTAGGGGCTTTTCATAGTAACTTCACTTGTGACGAGCAATTTTCATTTTTCTTTTTTCAACTGATAGTGGAATAAAAAACTGGATTAAAACAGTTACTGATTCCCATTTAGTTCAATGGCAGTGGTCTTATTGGACTACCTGAGGAAATAGGTCCCCTGGATACCACATGTAGATTTGTACAAATTGCTCTGGGGGAGGGGGGGGCGGAAAGAGGAGGTAAGAGCGATTAATTTTTTTTTTTAAATGAAAACTTTTGAGTACATTGAAATGATAGCCCATCACACTTTGTCATTAACCTTCAGCATTTAGACTTTATATATAGTTATATTAAACTCTAAATTTAAAATGGGCTTAAACTTGTACTATATAACCAAGGAACCCTTTTAGTACACTTGTTGCAGTTTTCATCCATTTTGTAAAAATCACTGTTTTGTGCTTGCAAAAGTATTGAAACATGCTATTGACTTCAGCCACTTATATAATTTGTTGCTTCATCCCTATAATTTGCCTGTTTTGCCTGCCTATTTGGTTCATTGCGTGTTACTTTATGAAACATTAAAAAAAAATTGAACTAGTATGTTGTAAACCTGAGCACATTATTGATTCACATATAAAAGGGAGTGAGGTTTTGCGGTTGACAGCAAAGACTGACTGAGTGCCAATTCCACCATGTGGACTATGAAAATAGTCCTCCCTCCATTCTTTTAGTGTCAAGTTTACTGAATGGCCTGCCAAATGTCAATTGAAAGTAGGACTTCCTAGCCATCCATTACACTATTTTGTATTTTTTTTTTAAAAGTTCACATTGAATGATTTGTATTGAAAAATGAACTGGTGGGAAATGCACGTTACTTATAGATGTCTTTCATCTACAGTTTTTTTTTTTTAAAGACTGACCTAGTATAATGTCTCTTCCAAATTAATTAAATTATAATTAGATCATGGATGTGCCCAAGATTCGAATATAGGAACAGGGAAAGGCCATTCAGTCACTGTGCTCTTATTATGGTTCTTTTCACACCACCATTATTCTTTGTTTATCTACCTCAGACTTCTTTCTGTCCTTCATGAATTAGGAATTGATACAATTTCCCTTTGAGAGCTTTGCAGGAATAATTGAAAATTAGGGGAGAATCTACAAACTGTTTTCTTCATCCACAGTGGGTAATCTCAAAAATAGTGTTGTTCTTTGTTCAGTTGACGCACCTATGTCAATGAATGGAAGAAAGAGGGGCAATCCATCCTTGTAATGTAAGATATCCTAGGTGTATATACGCACATAGGATTATGACTTTGTTTAGTCTCAAGATTAAAGTTTTTCGCTTTCTTTTTGCTTAATGAAATAGTTAAAAAGTTGTTAATTCCTATGTTGTTCTGGGTTTACTATGTCAGGATGCAATTTAGCTGACTGTTAATTATTTGCTGAAAAGACAGGATTTGTAAGATTTACATCTCGATTTGTTTTTGTGGCCACATTGTGAAATGAGTTCACCAATTCAGGTTCTCTGGAGTAGAATCATGAAGACAGAATGGAAACAAATTGGCATCCGTTGATTTGAAGGAAATGCTTCCACCCTGGGGATATTATGATAACATTGGCCGTGCTATAAATAATTAGCACTGACAGTACTTGTGAGAAACAGATTATATATACTCTGAGCTTTTCTTTAACAAACAAGTGTTATTTTTAGGGTGTTAAGCTGGGGAAATAGAACAGAGTATAATGTTATTGACCAAAGATATTGTGTGTTTGGAATTAGTTGAACACAATAAAGTGAGAACATTGCAATGGTGTCGGAAATCAAACTGCTTACCGTAATCAATAGAGGGTAAATTTGGATAACATATGAATTGGGGTGCTGTTGCTTTTAGAACGCCTGTACCTGAATTAATTAGCTGCCTGGTAAAAGCAGTATTAATTGTGGTAGTACATCCTTTGTAAGAACAAAATACAGATCTTAATTTTGCGAATTTGTGGGTTTTTGGATCAACCAAGTATCCAATTAAGAAATATGCAACTTTTTAATTTTAGGGGTGTGGTTTGTGCAAGTTGGCAATGTGCTAACTTCTCTATGCTTCCTCTTAACCTCTACATATTAACTGACAGTTGCACCAATATGGTCCCACCCAGCTATACTAGCTGTCGACCAATTGGGTTGATGTGCATTAATTGGAAGTCTTCAATTTGTGCCCTCCAGGAATTGTTTGACACAGATAAAACATCCAAGATTTGCTATTTTCTGAACTGGAATCCATTGGTGTCACAAATGAAAATACCAGGTGTCTCAGACTGGATCATTTTAACTTTCAGTGGTAGAAAGTGGGTGATAACTGATCAGATTGCCTTCACCAGAAGGAAAATTGGGAGAGAAACTAATCTGAAATTATCTTTGCTGCAAAAACATGAAAAATATTCCCAATATCTTCAAAGGCACATCAATCTGGCCAGTGGATATGATACAGAGGTGCTCCTTGGACAAATTAAATTCTACAGTGAAGCCGCCAGGAGATGGGGCTCAGGGATTCGAGGCAGGGTGTAACAATGTTCTAACTAATTGTCGCGATACATATCCATTGGGAAGAAGCTCTTTTTAAAATAAATTGAAGTGCCCAATCTTTTTTTCCAATGAAGGGGCAATTTAGTGTGACCAACCCACCTACCCTGAACATCTTTGGGTTGTGGGGGTGAGACCCACGCACGCCCGGGGAGAATGTGCAAACTCCACACGGACAGTGACCCGGGGCTGGGATCGAACCTGGGTCCTCAGTGCCGTGAGGCAGCAGTGCTCAGCACTGTGCCACACCTGGAAGACTTTTTTTCAAGATTGCAACCTGCAGAATTCCAGAACCAAACTGAACCATCATCCAGTAAGTATGAACTGAGAGACTGATGAGCCATTGATTATGAAAGGATACTAAATTTGTGATTTAAAAATGAGTGATTTATGGTTCCCTAAATAGCTTAACTCAATTGTCTTGAGTTGGTCTGTAAAGTGTAGATTGCCATTAATGATCAAGAATGAAGTCCATAGTTAAAGCAAGTAATGTTTAAATCGGGTTTGATTTACATTTTGTTCGTCAAATTGTTTGTTTTCAGACTGACCTGTGATTTGTGTGGTGCAGAGAAGAAAGTTACTTCAAATAACATGACTGCTTTCTTGATGTTCCATTCTTCCACCCTGCTATCCATGCACTACATTGTAGCTTGGATTCTTTCCACTGTTTAGGCCTTTTGATTCTCCTATGTGTACTGTTATAACCCCCACAAGGCCCATGGAGATAACCCGATCGCCCCATGGGCTTGTGGGGTACGAGCTTCTGCTGCTGAGAGGCGGAGGCCCATCAGTGGGCTCATTAATTCCCCGAGATAAAAGCTGGCCCAGGGAGGAGCCAGCACCTCCGTATGGTCCCGGCTGGGACTTGGGCTGTTCCTTTGTCATAGTTTATTTCCTTCTCATGCAAGAAAATACCATGTTTCACTCTCCTTTTCGGGACTCCTCATTGACTACAATATTTGTGACGAGGATAAACTGAACCACAGACAGTGCTGCTGGCCACTCGGACTATGGCTGCCTCTCAACGCAAGGGAATTAGGTTTACACAGTTCAAAAATGCCGCTCTTTGATAGACTAAGTATTTGATGTGAGTGTGGAAGACTGGGCTTAGTACCCAGAGCATATACGCCATTTCTTCAGAGCAAACTTAATTACTGGGAAGAATGCCAAAAGATGATTCTTTTGACTGCCTCTGGGGCCCCCACTTTCGGTATAAAGAGCCTTGCCTACCCTTGGCCCGAGTCTCGAAGACGTTTGAGTAATTAGTGGCGTTTGTGACAAATCACTATAACCTCAAGCCATTGTTCATTGTCCAACGACACCAATTTAACATAGCCGAGAGAACCCCGGGGAGTCCGTTAAGAGTTTTTAGCACTTATGCTAAGAGACTGCGGTGTAAACAACATGACGACCCAGCGGAAATTGTTGACCGAGCCGTTGCTGGACCGAAAAAAGGCAGTCAAGATCATCCCCTCATGGGATAACGTGGGGAAAGGAGTCCAGGAACTTGGAGGATGTCAGGGATGGAGGTGAATAGTGTAGGATGAGCAGTGCCTCCTGGGAGTGGGACCCCTGAGGCACCGTTCTTGCCCGAATACCGTCGAGGCCAGGCTCTTTGGCCAAGGGCCACTACAACCAGGCGAGTCACGTCCGCGACGAGGAGAATTAGTCTTCTATGCCAAAGAGGTCAAGTACTTTGGGTAGCATGTTAATGGAGATGGGCTGCATCCAGTAGAGAAGATGTGAGCAATCGAGCCACCATACCAGAGAATGTGACGGAGTTGCAGTTCATCTTGGGGCTCGTGAATTATTTTGGGAAGTTTATCCCTAACCTGACCATTCTCGCACCACTGCACGCGCGACTCGAGAAGTGTCAAGAATGAGCATGGAGAGCGCAGCAAGAACCAACCTTCGCCAGGGTAAAGTGACGGCTGCTGTAGTCGGCTCCTCGAATCCCCTTTTGGTCACTTGCAACGCCCAGCCGCCCTGACAGAAGAGGGGCTGGGGGCCTCACCACGGAGATGCGTGAAGTGGAGGATTTGGAATCCGACATGAAGACTCAGACATCCAAATTTACAGACCATGGCCTCGCCAGAGATCAGTCACCTACGGTGTCCCCCTAGCCGGTCGACATGGACACTACATTCCCTGACACGCTACACATCCCCAACCCAGTCACTCAGCAGCCCAAGGCTCAACCGTGGGCAAAGCAGAGAAGACAATCTCCTGCAATCCCTACAACAAAGGGACCTGTGGGCTTTTTTTTTTGGGGGGGGGGGATGTTATAACCCCCACAAGGACGACCCGATTGATCTCCCTGTGGGGCTCGTGGAGTGCAAGCTCCCCTGCTGAGGCCCAACAGCGGGCTCATTAATTCCCCCACGATAAAAGCTGGCCCAGGAGCCGGCTTCTCCGTTTGGTTCCAGTTGGGACTTGTTATTGTGTTTCCTAGCATGAGTAGGAAATAAACTATTTTTGAATCTCCTTTTCGGAACTCCAAATTGACTACAGTATGTTCCTTTTATTGATCGACTCAATATCAGTATAGGGTATGTCGTGTGGGACCTGATGCAATGTGTGGATGAGGGAAACTGGAGTTCTATGATTGCCAAGACTGGAATAGGGCTAGAGTTCAACAATTTAGTGCAGTTGTCTACATTTGCAATGAATTGGGAATGGTGAGTGAAAAGCAGCAGCAGTCTCAGTATATACGTACTTTAACTGCTGTTTTGCAAATTGGGTCATGGGCATATTCTTGAGATGGAATGGAATTCATATGGTTCTCAGTTCCAACAATGTTGCTGCTACATACATCAGACTGAAGTTGACATTGAGCAAGAAAACAGGATGGTAGCTCAATGGACTTGGTGTTTGCTGCAAGGAAATCTGACACTAAAATGTTAAGTATGTGATCTTAATTGCTCTTTTGAAAGATTTGACACTGAGATCATTTACTGTTAAAACTGATGTACACAATGTTTAAACCAAGTTAAATGAAGCCAGCTCGAAGCCCCTGCTATAGAACTTGTCTGTGCAGAGGATATTTGGAAGTTAGTTTAGGCAAGTGTAGCTGGAGGTTGTTCTTCGAAATCTAGTTAATGTTGTGCATTTTACTTGGATGGTTTTGCACAAAGGAGTTTGAGCATTTTCTTGTTTTTTAAAAACAAAATTGGGGTGGTTGCTGACTTGGTAACTTTGTAGTTTAGTGACGTTATTTCTGGAGATTGAATGAAATCTAAATTGTAGTGTTACCTGCGTGGTCGATAACACGTGTTACTCAATCCTTGGCTGATGGTGAGGTCCTCTGAAGCTTGTTGAAGAAGACTCGAACTTGTCCAGTAACAACAAAGGTTTATTCAGTAATTATTAATGCGTGAGTTCTTTACCTTAACATGGGAACGAGGATAACAAGATTTAACAATTGTAACTAAATGTAACTCCACTAACTATCTGTGATTCTGATGTTTCCCTGTTCACAGCACACCCGAGAGAGAGACAGAGACCCCGTGTGGCTGCCCTTTATACCCCTGTTGGTCCAGTCCTCTGGTGATCATGTGGTGCTGCTATCTGCCCATTAACCCCTTGTGTGCATTCACCTACAGAGATCACCACATCTCCCCCTTTTTAATGTGCTATAGGTTTTCTGTATGGTGTAACAACAACTAAACAAACATAATGAATTAAGTCAACTGGGAACAGATAAAACAAGTAACGCTGTGTACAGAATGGGATGGCATTAATGACTGTACAAAGTCAACATTTTAAAAAGTCCAATTCTAACGAGTCCAGACTGTCTGCGTTTGATCAGGTGGGTTGATCCTTTTGCCTGTTGTTGAGGTGGCAGTGTTGATGTTGCCATGTCGTTGTGACTGTCAGTGTTTATGTGTGTCCGTGAGGACATCATGAGACATTGGAATGGTCGAAGTAAGTTGATGTTAGTAGCAGACTTTCTTTTGTGCTTGCAGTGTTGACCCTGTATGTCATCTTTTTGCAGCTGGGTTGGGTGATTGCTGCGGCGCAGACACAAATTCACGAGATCTGTTGTTGTTGTGGTGGTAGTTTTGTTCACTGCTTTGCTCAACAGTGGGCAGACATTTAATGTCTGCTGCTGGCTGCTCATACAAGGCAGATAGACCATCATAGTCTTCCTCGTTCACGGCTGTCGCTCCGGAGTCGTTGCTTGTGGCCATTCTGGAGCCTGTCAACGAGCTCGCAATGGAGGCCGGTATTACTCCCTCAGTGGAGTCAATCTGTGCTCTCTGCGTGGCGTCGATTTCTGCTAGGAAATATGACGTGGTTGTCATCCATTTTGTCGACGAGCTGCCATGTCGTCATGGTACTGGATTCTCCCACCATGAGACTTGTATGCGACTTGGCACCCATGTTGCTGCTGCAATGACCAACTGTTCCGGACAACTGATCCATGGCTGAGTGGCATTCGTCAGCGAGCAAATCATCGCTTCTTGTCAAGGATGTGTCATGGTGCTCGATTTGTCCAATGAGGAACTCATCCCCTGAGTAATCATCGTCAATGAACAAATCTTTTGCTATGGATTTGTCATTATGCTCTTCTCTTTGGGTGTTGCAAACGGTATGTTTCAGGGTGCTGCGGCAGTGATCTTTAACTAAGTGGAGGCTCGAGCTTCATTCTGTCGCTGGGGAAAATAATTTTTTGTTTTGAGACATTAAACTCTTTGTTCACTTTCGGGCATTTTGGATGAGGTGTGGTGATGTAAGGTTCCTCCGCGACTGTGACCGTGGCAACACGGTAGGAGTCATCATAGGCAGGGTCTTCATTTTCGGACAGGGTCTTCGTTTTCGGACAGGTAATCACTGAATATTGTTTGGCGGCCCATAGATGCCACGTTCCGAACGTCGCAGGGTCTTAGTTGTTGTCCCATGGAAGTCATCTGTAGCACAGCTCGACATTTGAAGGCATAGTGGGTGTACGTTCCGCACCTCAGGCACTGTTTGCCACAAGCTGGACATTGCCCTTTTAAGTGGGCGTGTCCGCAGTTATGGCACATCATGACGCCGTCCTGGCACGTTCGCGTATGCGCAGTAGCGTTCTGAGCCGGTTCCAGTCTCCGTGCGAACTGCGCATGTGTGTGGGCCACTTGCAGATTCGCATGCGCGGGATTGCCGGTGGAGGAGCGCCTTCGAGAAGCCTGGGCCACCATTTTGACTGCTCCAACCTCGTGGTGGAGGCCTTGGTCCCGGTAAGTAAACTGTTGATATTGTGCTTCAGTGATTTCATGGGCAGAACATAGTTGTGTAGCCATTTCAAGATCAAGATTTTTGTGCTTCAGGAGAGACTTTCTGAGTCCCTCATCGGAAATGCCACCAACAATCTGGTCTCTGATGAGGGAGTCACAGAGGGTCTCATAATTACAGGATTGGGCCAGCAGCTTTAAGTCCGTGAGAAAGCTGTTGAATGATTCTCCTGGTCTTTGTATACGCCTGGTGAACTTGAAGCGTTCAAATGTTTCATTCACCTCCGATTTGCAGTGGGTATCGAATTTCTTTATAATGTGTCCCATTTAATCTTGTCCTCCCCTTCGGCATAGGTAAATGAGTTATATATCTCCATGGCCGGTTTCCCTGCCGCAGCTAAGAGGTATGCAATTTTTTTTTTTATCTGGCGCAGCAGTCCTGTCCTTAATTTCCAGAAACAAATTAAATTGTTGCAGGAAAATCTTCCAATTATACTGGAGATTACCAGAGGTTCTGTGGTGTTCTGAAAGTGATTCCACCTTACCGGTTTGTGCTCGAGAGATCCGAGTGTAGCGATGCATTCCTTGGCCGAATATCTTATCCAAATTTTTTTTTTCTTTTTTTGTTTTCTCTTGTCTGTCGAACCTAAGCTAGCTAGTTTCTATTTTCGTTGTTAAGGACAACACACTCCGTGGTACCATGTAGTGTTACCAGCGTGGTCGATAACACGTGTTACTCAATCCTTGGCTGATGGTGAGGTCCTCTGAATCTTGTTGAAGAAGACTTGAACTCGTCCATTAACAACAAAGGTTTATTGAGTAACTATAACTATTAATGCATGAGTTCTTTGCCTTAACATGGGAACTAGGAATTGGATAACAAGATTTAACAATTGTAACTAAATGTAACTCCACTAACTATCTGTGATTCTGATGTTTCCCTGTTCACAGCACACCCGAGAGAGAGAGACCGAGACCCCGTGTGGCTGCCCTTTATACCCCTGTTGGTCCAGCCCTCTGGTGATCATGTGGTGCTGCTATCTGCCCATTAACCCCATGTGTGCATGCACCGACAGAGATCACCACATAAATAAGATGGTGGCTTGTTTGGTTCAACCATTTCAATGGCTAAAATAATCTTGACATGAGGGAAATTGTCCATTGCCTAGTAAACTTTTATACCCTATGGATTGTGATCCTCATTCTACAGACCTCTGCTTTTGAGACTAGCAAATTGGAACTCACCAAGGTTCTTTAGCACCATCCACACCCATGACTGCTAACATCTGGAAGGACAAGTACAACAGACATTACTGCAAGAGTTACTAGACACAAGCATCCTAGATAAAGGGAACTGTGGCGACATGTATGACCGACTGGTAGAAACGGCCGACACCGTACTGGACACAACAAGAAAGAAATGGGAGGAAGACCTGGGGAATTGAAATAGGGTGGGGACTCTGGAGCAAAGCACTGCATAGGGTAAACTCCACCTTCATGTGCGCAAGGCTCAGCCTGACTCAACTAAAAGTGGTACATGGAGCCCACTTAACAAGAACTCGTATGAGCAGGTTCTTCCCGGAGGTGCCAAGGAGGCGCGGTCAACCATGCCCACATGTTCTGGTCTTGCCCAGGCTTGCGGGGTACTGGACAGCCTCCTTCAAGGCAATGTCCAAAGTGGTGGGGATGAGGGTGGAGCCATGCCCGAAAGTGGCAGTCTTCGAGGTATCAGACCAGCCAGATCTATTGCTGGGGAGGAGGGCGGACGCCCTTGCCTTCGCCTCCCTGATTGCCCGCTGTAGCATCCTGGTCGGCTGGCGGTCAGCAGCACCACCCAAAGCTGCAGACTGGCTGTCCGACCTCTCAGAATCTCTCCAAATGGAGAAAATCAAATTTGTTATCCAAGGGTCAGACGGCGGCTTTCACAGAACGTGGGAGCCATTCACCCAATTGTTCCAGGACCTGTTTCTGGCCAACAAACAAGCAGAAGAATAGCCAGGTAGCCAAGAAACAGGGCAAAGTAGCCAAGGCATGAGAGGGAGGGGTAGACTGGGGGGGGGGGGGGGGGGGGGGGGGGTGCAGCTAAACCCAAGCGAAAAGAAAGGTGAACCACAGGAGAAGGGGAGGGGGGAGAGGAGACGGGGAACAATAGAGGGGAACCAGAGAGGTGGGGGGGAAGCAAGGGAATGATGACCGGAAGTAGGCACGGGAAACTATAATAAATTTGGCAAATATAGGAACAGAGAGCAAGGAAAATCCGGGCGAAAGGCGGGACGAACGGCCGAAGCGGAGATGAATGCGAGACGACAACAGCAGCGAAAACCGTCCAGGTGAAGCAAGTACCAACACCAGAGCCATTCGCATATTGCCCTCTCTGTATTGGACATAACCTATGTAATTGTTTCTCCGGCAGCCAAATGTATATGTACCCCCCCCCCCCCCCCCCCCCCCCCACAAACAGATGCCCACTTGTGTGTAAAAAATAATATTGCCAATTGTACAGAGTTGCTGTTGTTGAGCTAGTGCATAATACCCTACCAGTTTTTTATTTTTTAACGGTAAATATACTTTGTTCAAAAACCCAATAAAAAACATTTAGAAAAAAAAAATGGTGCAAAAGTGTTCAAAAGCAAACCTTTCCCTGGATTGCCACCTTGCTGCAGCGGAGAGGTTTGAACATTCCATTGATCCGGAGTCCAATGCCGGCGGGAGTCTTGAGCTCGTGGCAGAGTCACCCATGACAATAAGGTTGGAGGGAGGAACCAGACATAGTGCAATCCAAAGAAAGTCCTCAATGATGGATCAGGCGGAAGATACTCTTATCAATGACTGCAAAGGTGGATGAAGGCTGCAGCAATCGTCCAGGTTCTCTTGTCACTGGAACTGGACCTACCCTCTGTTAAGGATTGTGTGTCTGCTGATGTGCAATGGCATACCCACATTAAAAGATGCCCCACACCAGGCGGCTACCTAAAGGAAACCAGCACACCCCTAACAGGCCCTGCGCAGATTGGCGATAGGTGATGGGGACAAGTACCGTGAGGTCTGGAAGTCCCTCGCTTTGGACCGGCATGTAGGCGGTGGAGTTCCATTCTGTCATCTCACTTTTGGAATAGGGACATGAGAACATTTCAGCAGCTTTCTTCACAACTCAGCAGCCCTCTTCAGGATCCACTGTGTTCACCTCGCACGGGGAATGGGCTAGAAAAGAGGCCTTAAAAATAGTCTGTTCTGTCCCCAACCAGGAAAACCGCATCCAGCAGCTCGTCTACCTGTGGTCAGCAAATCAAAGTTAAACTCCGTTTCGGAACCTGGAATGTATGAACTCTCATGAATAATGAGCAAGAGCAAAACAATCGACCAGAATGAAGAAACTGCCCTTGTTGCCCATGAACCTGGGGTCCTCAACATTGACGTCACTGCCCTGCAAGAGTCCTGAAGAGCAGGTGAATGGCAGCTGAGGGAAGATGGTACTGGTTGCACCTTCTGGAGAAGATAGCCCGAGGATCAATCCAGGACCCATGGAATTGGTTCCGCCATAAAGAACAAAAAAGTCAACCAACTCCTTGAGCTCCCTGTCGATATCAACGAGCGCCTCATTACCCTCTGTCTACAATTTGCCAAGAACCAGCAGGCAACGGTTGTGAGTGCCTATGTCCCAACCCTCGATGCTAATGATGATTCCAAAGAAAGCTTCTACTCCACCCTGGACACCATACTCTCCAACATTCCTTTTTTTAAATGTAAATTTAGAGTACCCAATTATAATTTTTCCAATTAAGGGGCAATTTAGCGTGGCCAATCCAGCCGACCTGCACATCTTTGTGTTGTGGAGGTGAAACCCACGCAGACACTGGGAGAATGTGCAAACTCCACACGGACAGTGACCCAGGGCCGGGATTCGAAACCAGGTCTTCAGCGCCGCAGTCCCAGTGCTAACCACTGTGCCACATGCTGCCCTACTCTCCAACATTCCTATGGAAGATAAGAACATCCTCCTTGGGGACTTCAACCCCAGGGTTGGAAAGGACTCCCAAATCTGGAAAGGACTCCCAAATCTGGAAAGGAACCATCGGAAAGGAAGGAGTTGGGAATTGCAACTTCAACTGGGTTCTCCTTGCCAAATGCGTGTGTGTTAGTCACCACTGTTTGTATAATACATATATGAGAGGTAATACGGTAAGGCTCCTGTACTACAGGTATGGGGGTAAATCCCTGCCTGCTGGCTCCGCCCAATAGGCGGAGAATAAATGTGTGTGCTCACCGAGCTGCAGCCATTTCGGCGGCAGCTACAGGAGGCAACACATCTCTGCTTAATAAAGCCTTGATTACTCTCTACTCTTGTCTCATCGTAATTGATAGTGCATCAATTTATTAAGCAGAGATTTTACAGCGATGGACCTGCGCATCAAGCCAGATCGCCTACAGCTGCACCCTCAAGCAGACAATGCCACGTCGGCCTGCGGCCACTGGCTAGCTTGCTTTGAAGCCTACATCGGATCAGCGACAGAACAACCCTCCGAAGCACAGAAACTCCAGATCCTGTACACACGGTTGCGCTCCGATATTTTTCCCCTTATCTGGGACGCGCCGAACTACACTGAGGCCATGGCGCTTTTGAAAGAGAACTACATCCCGGCTGATCAACAAACACCTCCTGTCCACGCGGCAACAACTCCCCGGTGAGTCATTGGACGATTTCTGGCGTGCCCTTCACACCTTGGCGAGGAACTGCGATTGTCGGGCAGTTTCGGCCATTGAACATACTGAACTCCTAATCAGGGACACTTTAGTTACGGGCATAGGGCGTACATCCGCCAGTGCCTCTTCGAAGGGGTTACGCTTGACCTCACGGCGACCAAGAAACTCGCGACCTCCCTAATGGTAGCCTCCCGTAATGTACAAGCGTACGCCCTAGACCGCACGGCACACCCCTCATGGACATCGTGGGCCCCACCAGCGGCCGCCCCAAGCCTGCGCTGCGCGGCAGCCAGCAGACCCCGGGGGGCCCAAGTGCTATTTCTGCGGGTAGGCAAAGCACCCCCGGCAGTGCTGCCCAGTGCAGAGTGCAATCTGCAAGACCTGCGGGAAGAAGGGGCATTTCGCTGCTGTGTGCCAGGCCCAGTCGATCGCCGTTGTATCCAGGCCCATTGTTCCTGCACCCCCCTCATGTGCGACCCGTGGGCGCCGCCATCTTCCTCTCGGCAGAACACGTGCGGCCCATGGGCGCCGCCATCTTTAACGCCACCTGCCACATGCGCCCCGTGGGCACCGCCATCTTCTGCGCCATTTTGGACGGCGCCTCAGGACCTCTGATCATCGGGCAACTCATCTGGCTGCTCATCGCCCGCAACCGCTGCCAACCAGCCCGGGGCCCGCCAACACCAGCCGCAGCTCGTCCCCATCACGCTCGACCAATCCCGGCCACACGACCTCGCAACCGCGACAACGACAGTGAAAGTCGATGGGCACAAGACATCTTGCCTTCTCGACTCCGGGAGCACGGAGAGCGGTTTTCCCCGTTACCCAAAGAATCTCCCTGGCCTCCGGATCCCACTCTGGAGATAAGGGGGTACTGCATCGCCACCCTCACCGTCCAGGGCATAGAGTTCAGCAACGTCCGGCTCTACGTCCTCCCCAACCACTGCGCTGCCTTGCTACTCGGCCTGGACTTCCAGTGCAACCTCCAAAGTCTAACTCTAAAATTCGACGGACCCCTACCACCTCTCACCGTATGCGGCCTCACGACCGTTATGGTCGACCCACCCTCCCTGTTTGCAAACCTCACCCCGGATTGCAAGCCCGTCGCCACCAGAAGCAGACGGTACAGCACCCAGGACAGGACCTTCATCAGGTCTGAGGTCCAGAGGCTGCTGCGGGAAGGCATCATCGAGTGCAAACCTCACCCCGGATTGCAAGCCCGTCGCCACCAGAAGCAGACGGTACAGCACCCAGGACAGGACCTTCATCAGGTCTGAGGTCCAGAGGCTGCTGCGGGAAGGCATCATCGAGTCCAGCAACAGCCCCTGGAGAGCCCAAGTGGTAGTTGTAAAGACTGGGGAGAAACATAGGATGGTCATTGACTACAGTCAGACCATCAAATCGGTACACGCAGATCGACGCGTACCCCCTCCCACGCATATCTGATATGGTCAATCAGATTGCACAGTACTGGGTCTTCTCTACAGTGGACCTGAAATCTGCCTACCACCAGCACCCCATGCGAAAGGCGGACCGCCAATACACTGCGTTCGAAGCAGAAGGCTGCCTTTACCACTTCCTTAGGGTTCCCTTCGGCGTCACTAATGGGGTCTCGGTCTTCCAACGGGAGATGGACCGAATGGTTGACCGGTACGGACTGTGGGCCACCTCCCCGTACCTAGCTAACATCACCATCTGCGACCAAGACCAGCAGGACCACGACACTAACCTTTTCAAATTTCTCCACACCGCCAAACTCCTGAACCTCGCGTATAACGAGGAGAAGTGCGTGTTCAGCACCAACCGCTTAGCCATCCTTGGCTATGTGGTGCAAAATGGAGTTCTAGGGCCCAACCCTAACCGCATGCACCCCCTCATGGAACTCCCCCCTCCCCCATTGCCCCAAAGCCCTCAAATCATGCCCGGGGTTCTTCTCGTACTACGCTCAGTGGGTCCCTAACTATGCGGACAAGGCCCGCCCACTTATCCACTCCACGGTTTTCCCCCTGACGGCTGAGGCCCACCAGGCCTTCAACCGTATCAAGGCCGCGATGCACGCGGTCGACGAGACCCTCCCCATTCAAGTCGAGAGCAATGCATCAGGCGTCACTCTGGCCGCCACCCTCAACCAGGCAGGCAGACCCGTGGCATTCTTTTCCCGCACCCTCCATGCCTCCGAAATGCGGCACTCCTCTGTCGAAAAAGAGGCCCAAGCCATCGTTGAAGCTATGCGGCATTGGAGGCATTACCTGGCCGGCAGGCGATTCACTCTCCTCACTGACCGACGGTCGGTAGCCTTCATGTTCAATAATACGCAGCGGGGCAAGATCAAAAATGATAAAATCCTGAGGTGGAGTATCGAGCTCTCCACTTACAATTGCGAGATTTTATATAGCCCCTGTAAGCTCAACGAGCCCCCCGATGCCCTATCCCGAGGTACATGTGCCAGCGCACAGGTGGACCGACTCTGGGCCATACACGATGGTCTGTCACCCAGGGGTCACCCGGTTCTTTCACTTCATAAAGGCCCGCAACCTACTCTACTCCATTGTGGAAGTCAGGATGGTCACCAAAGACTGCCAGGTCGGCGCGGAGTGCAAACCCCACTTCTACCTGCCAGACCGAGCGCACCTGGTGAAGGCCTCCCATCCCTTTGAATGCCTCAGCATGGATTTCAAAGGGGGCCCCTCCCCTCCTCCGGCCGAACACTTACTTCCTGAACATGGTCGATGAATACTCCAGATTCCCCTTCGCCATCCCATGCCCTGGACGTCTGCCACAGTCATCAAAGCCCTCAATAGCATCTTCACCCTGTTAGGTTTGCCCCGCTTATGTGCACAGCGACCGGGATCCTCCTTTATGAGTGATGAGCTGCGTCAGTTCCTTCTCAGTAAGGGCATTGCCTTGAGCAGGACAACCAGCTACAACCCCCGGAGAAACGGGTAGGTGGAGAGGGAGAACGGGACAGTCTGGAAAGCCGTCCTGCTGGCCCTACGGTCTAAAAATCTCCCGGTCTCCCGCTGGCAGAAGATCCTCCCCGATGCCCTCCACTCCATCCGATTGCTACTTTGCACTGCGACTAATGAAACCCCCATGTACGTCTCCTTGCCTTCCCTAGGAAGTCCACCTCCAGGGTTTCGCTCCCAACGTGGCTGGCAGCTCCAGGACACGTCGTCCTCCGCAAGCACGTGCGGCTCCACAAGGCGGACCCATTGGTCAAAAGGGTACAACTGCTACATGCAAACCTGCAGTACGCCTACGTGGTGTACCTGACGGCCGCCAAGACACAGTCTCCCTCAGGGACCTGGCACCAGCTAGTTCCCCACCCCACCCCTCCAATTGCCCCGGCGCCACCCACCCTCCCCACAGCGCACCTCACCATAGACCCCGCTCCAGGATGATCCGTCCTCCCATTGGTTCCACCCAGTGATAAGGATGAGGACTACACGCTCCCGGAGTCACAGCCTGCATCGCCACTGGGACTGCGACCGGCTAAATCTGTGAACTTTCACCAAACTGTACTCCTTAAAAATGCTCACATACCATGTAAATAGTTTTTGAAAATGCTCATATACCATGTAAATAGTTTTCCACCACCCCCGCTGGACTTTTTTTTTTAACGGGGTGAATGTGGTAGTCCCCACTTTGTACAATGCGTATATGAGAGGTAATACAGTAAGGCTCTTGTACTACAGGCACGGGGGTAGATCCCTGCCTGCTGGCTCCGCCCAGTAGGCGGAGTATAAATGTGTGTGCTCACCGAGCTGCAGCCATTTCGACAGTAGCTGCAGGAGGAAACACATCTCTGCTTAATAAAGCCTCGATTACTCTCTACTCTCGTCTCGTCGTAATTGATAGTGCATCAGCGTGAAACACCAATTTAATATGTACTGCCAAAAAGACCACGGTGATCTAGAGTCCAAGGACGAATCCCATCTCCCGGAAACACCAAGAATGCGGGTGAAGGTGAGGCTCTAGGATTGGGCTCATCAGCCGATCAGTAACACAGTTGCTGGTGGGCAATCACACTCGTTAGGAAGGAAAGATTTAAAAGCAAAGATAACCAATGTTGAATTAAATTCAAAAGTTTGGCTCTTATTCTGTGCCTGCTCATGTTATAGACTGATCACTTGCGTCTCACTTCATTAAAAGCCTTGCTAAATCTAAGCTTGCCACAGCAACAGAATTTCTATTGTCCAGAAGGTTGCTTTAAATAATCAAGCACATTTATTGGGCACAATGCCGCTAACTAAATGATATCTCGTGTCTCTTGTGGAGACCATAAATTGGATTGAATTTGAATTATTTTTTGCAGCAAGCAAACAGACAATTAGGGGCGTTTCCTGTCCACTCTAACTTTGAGAAAATTACGGGGATAGGGTAGATACGTGGGCTTGAGTAGGGTGCTCTTTGTAAGGGCTGGTGCAGACTCGATGGGCCGAATGGCCTCCTGCACTGTAAATTCTATAATTCTTTTTCTTTAATCAAGAAAAGCAGAGGATGATTGTGACTGGAACTGGGTCAAAATGACAAGGAGGCACCATTGCATTGTCAAATGGGACATTATTTGGGACCTACTGTTTACAGTGTAAGCTGAAAATGGGCCAAAAAAAGCTGTATAAATATATTCTTTGTCGGCACTTCTGTTATATACTTTGTTAAACCATTAATTATACTGCACTGATTATTGATATAGGAATTATGACACCCCAAGTCATACTGATATCAATGACACAGGACTTTTTGGCTAAATATTGAAGTCAAATTTTTATGTTTACGGCCCAAGTCGTAATTCTAAATCTCACCTCCGCCTCTTCTGCTCCAAATAATACAACACCAGCCTATCCAATGTTTCCTCCTAGCTAAAATCCAGCCGCCCTGATAACGTCCTCATAAATGTCATCTAGTGCAGTCAGATCCTTGATGTAGTGATCAGAATTGTACACCGTACTTGATCTGTAATAATTTCTCAGTCTTAACCCACAAGAACAGACACTCCCTTGAAGCAGGTTCAACACAAAAAGAAATGGACAATGCACGTCGCGATGAGTGGCTCCCCATACTCACGTGCATGAATCTAAGATGGATTGCACAAGCACAAGAAACTTTAGGCTACATACTGAGCCTGTATAGCTGTGTCCCACGTGTTCTGAAAAACATCAAAATGCCTGACTTACCCAATAGAAGATTATGTATTAAAAGAGCTCCATGTGAACAATGTAGTATGCAGCATTATCTTAAAATTCAAACTAAGTCAGTTCAAAGAAAACTCAGGAAAAATGTCTTCAAACAAATGGCACTGAGGATGTGAAATACATTGCACCAGATGTCCGTAGATGTGAAATCAAGTGTTTAAAGGGAGATAAATACACATTGGAAAGAAAGGGCAGGAAATTGTAATTGAAGGCAAAGCAGCCTGGCTAGCAAAAGAGCAGATTGTTTTTATTTTCTTATTTTTACATACTCTGACTGAACCCTCCGGCTTAGCTTATCTCTAGATCCAAGTTTCCCAACTTTGTGGTACCTCGCACTAATTGCTGCAACTGATTGATTTCCTTAATGAAGTGAACCTTCCTTCCCAGAAGCAAATTTTGGATTAATTTTCACTGCAGGGAACAGTGATGCCAAATATGCCCTGCTTTCTGCTAACCAAGGGTTTTGCTGTAATACTGAGTATCGTTATGATTGGCGTAATGGGCTTCTCCACTTCAGAAAAATTGCTGGGGGAACTAAACAGAGAGAAAATCATGAGCCGCATTACTGTCTAACTGAATCCCCTTCATCCAGCATTCACTTATAACCCTCTTGGAAAAGAAAAATACACATTTTGCCCGGGCTGCAGAGATGAATGCTACTCGAATCTTGGGAGAGCAAGTCAATTGCCCTGTTGTCCTGATTTACTTGTGTGTATTGGAGCCAACATTTCTGTAAAGTGCTTGTGAACCTCGCAACTTGACAATTTGGCAAGTTTGTGTGTGCTGAGTAGTAATGAACATGAAAAATGAAATGGTAATCGCTTATTGTCACAAGTAGGCTTCAAATGAAGTTACTGTGAAAAGCCCCGAGTCGCCACGTTCCGGCGCCTGTTCGGGGAGGCTGGTACGGGAATTGAACCGTGCTGCTGGCCTGCCTTGGTCCGCTTTCAAAGCCAGCGATTTAGCCCTGTGCTAAACCATCCCCAAGCTAAACCAGCCCCTGGTTTATCTTGACATTACTTGACAATATCTTGACATTGCTTAATACAGGTAAAGATGAAACCTCTATCTTCGTGTGTGATAACATTTTGATATTCTGTAGGATGTCACTGCACATAGACTGCTCCTGTTGGAACAGGATGCTTTCTGGCACCAGAGATAAGCCATAGTCAGCAAAGGCCATATTTTATTAATGGGTCTACTTGCCCAAATAGCTTTAAAAGAAAATAATCTGCCACATCAGCTGCACAAAAGTCATGCTTGGTAAGCTAATAACTGAAAATAAATATGGCAGTGGCTGAAAATGCTCTGCATTGATCTTGAGTAAAGATGATTTAGGGTGGGCTAGCTATTTGTTTCTAATGATTCCCTTAATTCCTTCTCTTGACCACTAGAGGTCACTGGTCTCTTGCGATTAGAAACCACATCGACCATTCCAGCCTACAAAAAAGCCTACTCTGGAGCCAAGCAAAGTTAACTTTCTAAACTAAACATTCTTCTAATCTGAGTTGATGACATTTTCAAACCGCTTCCTGTAAGCACCAAATTTTTTCATTGATTAATTAATGTATGTTGAATCAAAATATCTAGATCAGACCAAGTTTCATTTTTGTTAAACCTAGGAATTGTCTATTTGGTGACTCGAGCCTGACTAGCTTTTTTTCTGCCTTGACTCCATATCCCTTTAATAATCTTTGGGAGCAAAAATCTATCGCTCTCAAGTTTAAAATTGTTAAATTGCTAGCACCTGCTGCTTTTTATCGAGACAGTTCCACACTACCACCAACCTTTACGAGGGGATATGTTTCATAACCTCTCTTCTGAATGGTCTTGAACTCTCCCACCATCATGTAAAGTTTCTATCTTCCCTGTCAATTGCTTTCAAAATCCTAAAAAATATTGCATCAAATTATCCTTAAACTAGGTTTGCATTCCATATAGTGTAGAGGTTAAGTAAATCCTTATTTGACTGTTGGGTAGCTTGCTAAAATTCTGGCTTATAGTCATTTGACAGTACAAAACTCGAGTATACCTTAATAAAAAAAGAGACATGCTGCTGAAATTATTCTCTCTTCACTCATCAGAACAGATGTGCAAGAATACCAATTGTAAAGGGAGCCGCATTTTTATTGCACCAGAAGCAAATGCTCATTAGTTGGCAAGAGGATTCTGGTAGAGCCATTGTCTTGGAGAACGCACCAGGATACTGTTAACTGCCAAGATATTGTTTAAATCCAAAATAGACAGGTCAACTCTGATCACGGCATTGTCATGAGGAATGAGCCAAGGAATGGCTATCCCCCTAGCTTTTGTTGGTTGAAAAAGGTGCAATGCTTGGACATGCTCTACCTTTCTGCAACGAACAGGGCCCTGCTTGTGAATTTATGTAACTTCTAGCATGCGTAAGCCAGCCGCACTGCCAACCCGACTTGCATAATCCTAAATTAGTTGTCAGTTTAATTCTTAGCACAATCAAGAAGTGCTATCCAATTGCAGAATCACCTCTAATGTTGGGCACTTTTTGTTAACTGGCTGGGTACGGTCAGTACTTTGCTTGTTGAAACTAGCTGAAGGGAACTACTGTTTAGTATGATCCACCAGTTGTTGCTTTTGGGTGATTTAAATACATGGCATCATTGGTGCTAAAATCCATATACCACATTACTCTTTTGAGTGATAGGCAAAACATCCTGACAGCAGCATCCTGTTCATGGAGAATACCGCTCCTGTTGCTACTACATCATAGCAGTGTGAAATGCCATCTTCACCTGTTGTTCAAAGTTTTGAGGTACTTTTCCTTTCCAATCTAACCCAAGGTGGAAGGGCACTCTTCAGATCCAAGCCTTAGACCCATTCATGTGTTTGTGTGATGGACAGAGAGCAATGATGTGATCACAGTAGGCATTATTCCACAGGATGGCTTTGATGGAATCTGAACATCAATACAGTACAATGCAGAAGAGTGCTGTATCCATTGGATAATTTACTCTGATGCATCTGAACGCACTTCCATTTTCACAATGCTGGTCAAGTTACTTAAGAACAAAGCTCTATCATTGCATCATCTTTAACTTACCATGCATCATTACATTTTGATGTGTGGGGTTATCAATATATTTTGAAATTGCCTTAATTGGATCATTTATTATTTATTAAAAACACTGGTCTAGCCTTCATGCACCTGCATGAGGAAGCCAGAATTCATGCTTTTAACCAAGTATGAAAGCGGAATTGGAGAATATCTGATAATTTGTGTAATTTGAAATTGTTATGGTTCTGTAAAAAAACTACTACATCATTAATGGTCTTGAGGGGCATTTGCGATTTCTACCTGGTCTACCCCAGATGTGATTCGCCAATATAGAATCAGTGAATCATAGAATTTACAGTGCAGAAGGAGGCCATTTAGCCCATCGAGTCTGCACCTGCCCTCGGAAAGAGCACCCTACTTAGTTCCACGCCTCCACCCTATCCCAGTTACCCCACCTAACCTTTTGGGCACTAAAGACAATTTAGCATAGCCAATCCACCCAACCTGCACATCTTTGGACTGTGGGAGGAAATCGGAGCACCGGAGGAATCCCACACAGATTCGGGAAGAAAGTGCAAACTCCCCACAGGCGGTCACCCGAGGCCGGAATTGAACCTGGGACCCTGGAGCTCTGAGGCAGCAGCGCTAACCATTATGCCACCTGCGAATATGGTGACTTATTGTCACACGACTACTAGAATTATTTTTAAATTCATTTTTGCTGTGTGCGCATTGGTGGGTAGGCCAGCATTTGCTGCCCAACCCAAATGCCTTTGAGAAGGTGCTGGTGGGCTGCCTTCTGCAACTGTTCCAGTCCATGTTGGTGGAGGTACACACACACACACACACACACACACACACTGTCGTTGGGGAGGGTGTTCCAGGATTTTGACCCAGTGACAGTGAAGGAACGGCAATGTATTTGCAAGTCAGGATGGTGAGTGACTTGGAGAGGAATCTTGAGGTGGTGGTGGTCCCACGGGTCTGTTGCCCATGTCCTTCTAGAAGGTAGCAGTCCTAGTTTTGGCAGATGCTGTCTGAGGAGGCTTGGTGAGTTCCTGCAGTGCTTCTTGTAGATGGTACACACTGCTGCCACTCTGTATCAGTGAGTGGAGGGAGTGAATGTTTATGGATGGGGTGCCAATCAAGTGGGCTGCTTTGACGTGGATGGTATCAAACCTCTTGAATGTTGTTGAAGCTGTACTCATTCAGGCAAAAAGAATTCTATCACACTCCTGATAGTGAATAGGTTTTAGGGAATCAAGACTTTCTCACCACAGGATTCCTATCCTCTGACCTGCTCTGGTAGCCACAATATTTATATGAATGGTCAGGTTTAGTTGCTGGTCAATTATAATGCCCAAGATGTTATTCGGCGATGGTAATGTAATTGAATGGACTATTCAGCGATGGTAATTGAATGGACTATTCAGCGATGGTAATGTAATTGAATGTCAAGGGTCAATGCTTAGGTTCTCTCGTTGGAGATGGTCATTGTCCGGAACTTTTTGTGTGATGTGAAGGTTACTTGCCACGCATTAGCCCAAGCCTGAGTATTGGCCAGACCTTGCTGTATTTGGACATGAACTGATCTGAGGAGTCATGAATGGTGTTGTACATTGTGCAATCATCTGCGACTATTCCCACTTATGACCTAATGATGGAGGAAAGGTCATTGAAGCAGCTGAAGATGATTAGACCTAGAGCATCACCCTGAGGAACTCCTGCAGTGATGCCCTGGAACTGAGCTGATTGGTCTCTAACCACCACAACTACCTTCCTTTGTGCGGGCATGACTCCAATACCAAAGATTGAGCTTATTCAATAGCACCTCCCAAATCCAGAACATCTATCATCTGGAAGGACAAGAAGAGCAGGCACATGGGAACACCATCACCTACAAGTTCCTCTTTGAGCCACACAGCATCCTGATGTGAAATTGTATCACCATTCCATTATTGGTGCTGGGTCAAAACCTTCGAACCTGCTCCCTAACAGGCACTGTGTGTCTAACCACATGGGACACAAGAAAACAGCTCATCATTACCTTCTCTTCGACAATTAAGGATTGGCATTAAATACCAGCCTCACCGGTGACACTGACACATGCCAGTGACACCTACACACATGATGGAATGATAAAAATGAATGCTGCCTTGTCGGGGTCACCCTTGTCCCAAGGATGAAAAAAAAAATCTGACTATGAGAAAAACCTCTTGGCCTCTCAGGTGTAAATTTTCCCATCAAGAAATTTATCTATGGATATGCCGTGAGACCCAAGTGAGTGTTTTGCCCTCATATGTTTTGTTGCTGAAAACGCTAATTATGCTGGATGTCAAGAGCCCGTATGCTTCACGTAGCTGATGTGCAGCGACCTCTACACTGAAGGTGTAAGGGGTGGATGATTTATTTTGTTGTCAATGTGGTGTTTAAATGTTCAACAAGCTTAATTCTCCATGAGTTTTATTATATGGTTGTGTTTTCATAGATTGGTTGGCCACTGGTGGGTTGGGCAAAGGATATGAAGAGCCCTGAAAGTTTTTAATGTCTTCTTGATTTGGCTCTGGTAATAATTTTGATGGCACTGTTCAAACTTATTAATAGGGTGGCAGGGTAGCCCAGTGGTTAGTACTGTTGCTTCACAGCACCAGGGATCTGGGTTCGATTCCCATCTTAGCTCGCTGTCTGTGTGGAGTCTACACGTTTTTCCCGTGTCTTGGTGGGTTTCCTCTGGGTGTTCCAGTTTCCTCCCACAAGTCCTGAAAGACGTGCTTGTTAGGTGAATTGGACATTCTGAATTCTCCCTCGGTGTACCGAACAGGCGCCGTTAGTGTGGCGACTAGGGGATTTTCACAGTAACTTCACTGCATTGTTATGCAAGTCTACTTGTGACACCAATAAAGATTATTATTATTATTATTATTATTAATCAGCAAGTCCAACAAGATAGAACACTCTGAATAAAGTAATAAGAAATGGGTGGTCATTATTATCCAAATCCCAAATTGTCTCTTCAAATTCTGGCAGTTGGGAGGGCAATTTTGTTTTCAGTTCTGGCTTCGATGCTTCAGTCAGTTGATGTGTGATAGAACTTTCAGCTAAAAGTTAGTGTGATACAAATAGTCTGAGATTACGGAATATGACATTAGGTGCCAGGAAATAAAGCTATCAGTCATCCATTACCATCACGTTAATACCCTACTTTCGACTCTCTGCTAACTTAAGTGTGGTTACTCTGTCTGACTGAACCCAGACTAGCTCTTAGCCATGTGGTGGTGTAAGATTGTAACAATACCCTTGACTGACTCTCTAGATGTTCATCAATGGAAAGAGGCGGAGTGTGAGTGCCTCGTGTCTTTTATAGTCCGATTCCACCCCTGAGTGTCCTGCCTGCTTATTGGTCATGTCCTGTTCTCTGTGTCCATTAGCTGCTTGTCTGTATATCATTATGTGTGTCTGCATATCATGACATCTCCCCTTTTTTTTAATGTTTGAACGTATTAACAAGAATAGGCCAATATTAACATATATGTACATGCAGTGGATGTGAACATATGTACATGTGAAAACAGCTATCCAATGTGAGAACACAGAACATAGCAAACAGAACAAATGTTCATAAGTCCAGTCTCTGTGGCTTGTGTCTGATCCTGGTCGCTCGCCGGAGAGGTGGTGGTGGGGATGACAGCTCCTTGATGGGCGGGATTGAAGCCTGACTGGTGGCTTCGTGAGTCGAGGTATCAGGAGGTGGCAAAACAACAGAAGGAAACGGAGAAGACTGTGGTTGCGGGCAGGCAACTTTGCGCAGTGCCCGTCTGTTTCGTCGCACAACAGAACCATCAGCCAGACGCACAACATACGAGCGGGAGCAGGCTGTCAAACAACGACAGCTGGAGCTGACCAGCCTCCATCAGGGATCTTGATCCGAACAGTGTCTGACAGGGATAACATGGGCAAATCGGTGGCATAAGCATCATAGCCCTGTTTTTGCAGGTCTCGGAGTTGCTGCACCTTCTGCAGCACAGGGAGGTGACCCAGGTTGGGCAGGTGTATGGCTGGAAGTGTCGTTCGCAGGTCCCTGTTCATCAGGTGTTGAGCTGGCAACATGCCAGTGGACAGAAGGGTCGCCCTGCACGCAAGCAGCGCAAGGTGAATGTCAGACGCAGAATCCGCAGCCTTGCAGATGAGCTGCTTCACTATGTGCACCTCTTTCTCAACTTGAAATGAAAATCACTTATTGTCACAAGTAGGCTTCAAATGAAGTTACTGTGAAAAGCCCCTAGTCGCCACAATCCAGCGCCTGTTCGGGGAGGCTGTTACGGGAATCGAACCATGCTCCCTTCTGACCTGATCTGCCTGACCTGACCTGCCTTGGTATGCTTTCAAAGCTAGCCATTTAGCCCTGTGCTAAACAGCCTTTGACTGCGGATAGTGTGGGCTGGAAGTGACGTGTTTGAACTGATACGACTGGGCAAACAGAGACCATTCATGGCTGCTGAAGCATGGGCCATTGTCACTCATATCAGTGAGTGGGATACCATGCCTGGAGAACGTCTCCTTACAGGCCTTGATGACGGTCCGAGATGTGAGGTCTGAGAGCTTCACGACTTCAGGGTAATTGGAAAAGTAATCCATGATTAACACGTAATCACGACCAGTTGCATGAAAGAGGTCGATGCCAATCTTGGACCACCTTCTCATCAGATGCCGGGAGGGTGCTAGCACACAGCTGCACCTGTGACTCAATTTGCTGGATGACGTTCAGTGGTTCACTAGGCATGGTAATGGAGCGGGACAGTGTATCGGCAATGATGAGCTCCTTGCCAGGCGTGTAGACCAGGCCAAAGTCATACCTTCTGAGTTTTAGGAGGATGAGCTGCAACCGAGGCATCATGTCATTAAGGTCCTTGTGGAAAATGTGGACTAGGGGCCTGTGATCCGTCTCGACTGTGAATGTCGGCAGGCCGTAGACAGTCGTGAAACTTGAGAATGCCAGTGAGAAGGCCCAGGCATTCCTTCTCGATTTGTGTATACCTTTGCTAACTTGATAGAGTTTTTCAAAGAGGTCACAAAGATGTTTGATGCAGGTAGGGCAGTGGATGTTGTCTATATAGACTTCAGTAAGGCCTTTGACAAGGTCCCTCATGGTGACTGGTACAAAAGGTGAAGTCACACGGGATCAGGGGTGAGCTGGCAAGGTGGGTACAGAACTGGCTAGGTCATAGAAGGCAGAGAGTAGCAATGGAAGTGTGCTTTTCTAATTGGAGGGCTGTGACTAGTGGTGTTCTGCAGGGATCAGTGCTGGGACCTTTGCTGTTCGTAGTATATATAAATGATTTGGAGGAAAATGTAACTGGTCTGATTAATAAGTTTGCAGACGACACAACGGTTGGTGGAATTGCGGATAGTGATGAAGACTGTCAGGGGATACCGCAGGATTTAGATCGTTTGGAGACTTGGGCGGAGAGATGGCAGTTTAATCCAAACAAATGTGAGGTAATGCGTTTTGGAAAGTCTAATGCAGGTAGGGAATATACAGTGAATGGTAGAACCCTCAAGAGTATTGAAAGTCAGAGAGATCTAGGTGTACAGGTCCACAGGTCACTGAAAGGGGCAACATAGGTGGAGAAGGGAGTCAAGAAGGCATACGGCATGCTTGCCTTCATTGGCTGGGGCATTGAGTATAAGAATTGCTAAGTCATGTTGCAGCTGTATAGAACCTTGGTTAGGCCACACTTGGAGTATAGTGTTCAATTCTGGTCCCCACACTACCAGAAGGATGTGGAGGCTTTAGAGAGGGTGCAGAAGAGATTTACCAGAATGTTGCATGCGTGGGGCTCTGGGAAAAGCGTGCGAGATGGCCGCTGTCTTAAATGCTGAGGCGCTGCATCCGGGAGATGGCCTGCGCGCTCACTGCCTCGTGGGAGGCACGTTTCTCATTTTCAGCCGATTTGTATTGGGAATACTGATTTTTCGTGTGTTCATGCACTGTACATAGAACATAGAACAATACAGCGCAGTACAGGCCCTTCGGCCCACGATGTTGCACCGAAACAAAAGCCATCTAACCTACACTATGCCATTATCATCCATATGTTTATCCAATAAACTTTTAAATGCCCTCAATGTTGGCGAGTTCACTACTGTAGCAGGTAGGGCATTCCACGGCCTCACTACTCTTTGCGTAAAGAACCTACCTCTGACCTCTGTCCTATATCTATTGCCCCTCAGTTTAAAGTTATGTCCCCTCGTGCCAGCCATATCCATCTGCGGGAGAAGGCTCTCACTGTCCACCCTATCCAACCCCCTGATCATTTTGTATGCCTCTATTAAGTCTCCTCTTAACTTTCTTCTCTCCAACGAAAACAACCTCAAGTCCATCAGCCTTTCCTCATAAGATTTTCCCTCCATACCAGGCAACATCCTGGTAAATCTCCTCTGCACCCGCTCCAAAGCCTCCACGTCCTTCCTATAATGCGGTGACCAGAACTGTACGCAATACTTCAAATGCGGCCGTACCAGAGTTCTGTACAGCTGCAACATGACCTCCCAACTCCGGAACTCAATCCCTCTACCAATAAAGGCCAATACTCCATAGGCCTTCTTCACAACCCTATCAACCTGGGTGGCAACTTTCAGGGATCTATGTACATGGACACCTAGATCCCTCTGCTCATCCACACTTTCAAGAACTTTACCATTAGCCAAATATTCCGCATTCCTGTTATTCCTGCCAAAGTGAATCACCTCACACTTCTCTACATTAAACTCCATTTGCCACCTCTCAGCCCAGCTCTGCAGCTTATCTATATCCCTCTGTAACCTGCTACATCCTTCCACACTATCGACAACACCACCGACTTTAGTATCGTCTGCAAATTTACTCACCCACCCTTCTGCGCCTTCCTCTAGGTCATTGATAAAAATGACAAACAGCAACGGCCCCAGAACAGATCCTTGTGGTACTCCACTTGTGACTGTACTCCATTCTGAACATTTCCCATCAACCACCACCCTCTGTCTTCTTTCAGCTAGCCAATTTCTGATCCACATCTCTAAATCACCCTCAATCCCCAGCCTCCGTATTTTTTGCAATAGCCTACCGTGGGGAACCTTATCAAACGCTTTGCTGAAATTCATATACACCACATCAACTGCTCTACCCTCGTCTACCTGTTCAGTCACCTTCTCAAAGAACTCGATAAGGTTTGTGAGGCATGACCTACCCTTCACAAAGCCATGCTGACTATCCCTGATCATATTATTCCTATCTAGATGATTATAAATCTTGTCTCTTATAATCCCCTCCAAGACTTTACCCACTACAGACGTGAGGCTCACCGGTCTATAGTTGCCGGGGTTGTCTCTGCTCCCCTTTTTGAACAAAGGGACCACATTTGCTGTCCTCCAGTCCTCTGGCACTATTCCTGTAGCCAATGATGACATAATTGTCATTATTGGCTACATGTTTCAATCGCGACTGGCAGGGTCATATGCTTGATTTTTAAGAGCTGCTCTCTCAGAGGATCAGAGTGAACTCCAAACACGATTTGGTCTCTGATCATGGAGTCAGTAATTTCACCAAAGTGGTACAGCGCTAGCAGGCGGAGGCTAGTTAAGAAGGCATTGAAAGATTCATCTTTACCTTGAAGACGTTGTTTGAATATGTAACGCTCGAAGATTTCATTGGTGTCCACTTCACAGTGACTTTCGAACTTGTCCAGGATGGTCTGAAACTTTGTCTTGTCCTGGCCTTCAGTGAAATTAAACGAGTTGAAGAGTTCGATGGCTTGACCACCCGCTGTTGAGAGGAGAAGCGCGATCTTTCTTGCATCAGACACACCCTCGAGGTCTGAGGCTTCGATGTACAGCAGAAACGTTTGCTTGAATATCCACCAGTTGGCACTGAGATTGCCGGAGGTCCTGAGCTGGTGAGGAGCCTGAATCTTCTCCATGGTGCCGGGATACATTTGCTGGTCGTCACGGAACGGAGTGAGGTAAGCAACCTTAAATTAGTAGTCTCCTGGTATCATGTCGTGTTAGGTACACTGGTCTAACACTGGCTGCAACTGGATGCAGCTTAGATCAGAAAGATACTCCAGACCTTGAAGCAAGTTCAATCAGGTTTATTGAACTAATAGCACAGTTAGCAAAGTTCTCTGTGAGTTTGACTCTCTGCTAACTTAAGTGTGGTTATTCTGTCTGACTGAACCAGACTAGCTCTTAGCCACATGGTGGAGGTGTGAGATTGTAACAACACCCTTGACTAACTCTCTAGATGTTCATCAGTGGAAAGCGGCAGAGTGTGAGTGCCTCGTGTCTTTTATAGTCAGATCCCAACCCTGAGTGTCCTGCCTGCTTATTGGTCATGTCCTGTTCTCTGTGTCCATTAGCTGCATAACATTGTGTGTGCCTACATATCATGACAGTTCATACCAGCCCCAAAAACATCTGTGGGCTTGTTCTGGCAAAGATTATACAAATCATGCACCGCCATCTTGAGAGCAGCAGTTCCTTTATTCGAGGATGACATCGTCTGGGGGTCGCGTGTTTTTGCCATGGATCATCAACGTCATTCTTGACCCACAGATCTTTGGACTCGTGGGACAGGGTGCCCCATGAAGCAGTGGGCTCCAGATTGCAGGATTTGCTTCCTTTTCTTTCCCTCTATGTTGCCTATCTGCTTCATCGTTAGGGCGTTTGGACTCGAAGCATGATGCTGCTTGGTGAACAAGTTATCACCATTCTGAACGATTGGTAGCAAAGTCCAACCAGTCATTAATGTCAATACAGCCGTGCTTCAAGGAGAGCTTCAAGAGTGTCTTTGAAACAAACACCAGCCATTTGAGAATTGAGCAGTACCTGGCAGGGAGGCAGTTTTCTAAGGTATGCGCACGGTTCATTTTGCAGGGGTTTTTCCTGAATGCCTGTGGAAATGGCTTCAAGGACAGTGGTGTTTATTCGAATGTAGACACGGCAAAGGCAGAGCAGATGGAATTCCTCTAGGGCTCTTGTGTGTCACTGATACACAGTCCAGATTTCGCTACAGGAGTGTGGTGTGATGACAACCGCTCTGTACGCTGGAACCTGTTGACATGCGTAGGATTTTGTTGTCAAACGCTTGCTGCCATAGTTTTTAGATGTCTTAAGGTGGTGCCACTGATCTAGTGTTGGATCTTCTCATTAATGATGGCCGTTTGAGAGAGGTAGTTGCCAAGATACGGGAAGTGCCCAATACATTCCAGAGTCACCCTTTCAACTTACAGCGGGAGTGGAATATTTGGCTGACCAGGCGCGGGTTGGTATATGATTTTTTGGGGGGGGGGGGGCAATGGTCAAGGAGAGGCTGTGTCTCTTGTTTGCAGAATGGAAGAGATTGAGGGCAAATTTGCTGAAAAGAAGACTGTTTCATCAGGTGGAACAAGGCTGCAAAGGCAAGATGGCCCTGGTAATCGTGGTTCAATATGGCACCAAAGTCTGATCACCAACCTCAAGATCACGTAGATAATGACTGCCCCAAGTTCCCCATGGTTAACAAAGTTACGCACAGGCTTCTATCAAGGTCCATTTGCCAAGTCTTGTGGCAATGGAGAATTCGCAACTGGGGCAGGACTGAACCTGGGAGTCCCTCGTCAAGAATTTGCAGTGACAGACACATGAAGGTAATTGGAAATCTGACTTTGGACAGCAACATCTATGACCAACCAGTCCTCTTCAAGGTACCCTCTGCTCACCCCAAATGGGAATGGGGCTAGAAAAGGCACCCTCAAAATAGCCTCTCCCACTTACCTCTTGAAACCACACCCGACATCTTTTATGGTCAAAAAAAGAAAATCTTTGCAATTTTGAATGTTAGAATACTCACGGATAACCTCGAGCGATCATCCAGAAAAATGGCCTTAATATCATGTGAACGATCAAGACTGCAGATTTACATCATTGCCCTCAGTGAGTCCTGCCTTCCTGCAGCTGAAAGAAAAACAGAGGGATCACCTCCTACTGGAGCGGAATGGCTGACAAAAGATCTCATGTCAAAGGAATTTGCTTTGTCATCTGGATTGGGATCTTCGATGGACTCCCAGAACTCCCCAATTGTATAAATGAAGGGCTCATGACCCTTCAACCACAGCTGAGCCGTAATCAATATGCCAACGTCACCAGCACCTATGAGACTCTTGACTCTGAAGTAGGCCATTTTCCAAGACCATATTTTTATCTCATCTCATCAAACATTCTTCATTTATGAAACTGTTTTATTGGACTGATTGGCACCGTTTAACATTTATTGGACTGATTGGCACCGTTTATAATGTGCCCACAATGCAGAAGGGGACACCCGGATGGACATTCGTTTAAATCCCCTTCTGCACAGATGGAAGACCCTTGTTCTGCCCAGCAACAGCACGAAGCTGCATCTTAATGATGGAAGACATGTTCTGCCCAGCAACAGCACAAAGCTGCATCTTAAAACGGCCCCATGGCCAGGAGATTGGGATATCTGCGAGTCAATACCCTGGCAGTGAGATATATGGCACAACTGTATTGCAAAGACTTATGAAAGAATGAAATATATTAATAAAATGGCCAAGGCAGGCAAAAAAACCAGAATAGAAGGAATAAAAGAAATGTATAGATTAGATTAGCGTCCCCTACACACACAGCATGACAAAGATGACATTAACACCTCATCTAGCAAACACAAAAACAAAAGCATAGCACAGATAATCTCATCAACACGGACACACACCATACAGATGCAAATTGACAAAGATGCATATTCTCAGTTTAAACCTGTCTGAGAGATCTAAATCAAAACTATCCTTTAACTATTATGTGTGAGCAAATGTTCCCGCTCTAATTTGGATTCCTATAAAAATCCAGAGCGAATGTGTAATTGTTGAGATCAACGTGGACCAAGCCACTGTTTCTGAGCTGGCTGCGTGGGTCTCCCTGAAGGCTTCAGTAATTGTACAATAAAGAACAACACTTTGAACCTTGCCTTGAGACTCGGCCTCTTGACTGCACTGGTACAAGGGATTTTTCCCTACAACAACCCCAATCAAGATGTCAAGGCAAAGTTCCATTTGGACGTTGTTGAAGTCCATGCTGCCATTACTAAATAAGAAAAGATCATCTTTCTGGAAGACTTTAATGTCTGGGTTGGCATGACTTCAATGTCTTGGGGGAGGGGGGAGAGGGGAGGTAGTGTTCCCATCCTGAATACTTCTGAACTTATGCATGCAATCATGGACATCAGTACGGATTAACAGTGCAGAGTGTCTATCTTTCTGCACCACTTCACTGTAGCGGTTGGTCATATGGTGTGGGTTGTTACAGCCACTAGAGGATCAGCCCCGTTAACAAAATCTGAACCTCAAATAAAACCAAAATATTATGGATACTGGAAATCTGAAACAAAAACAGAAAGTGCTCGATAACCTCAGCAGGTCTCACAGCATCGGTGGAGAGCCAAACAGTTAATGTTTCTACAGAAGTGTAGACAGGTCACATGGACTCAAAACATGAGCTCTGTTCCTGTACAGTCTTTCAGGAGCACAGGATATCCCAGCATGCCTCCTAACCAGTGAAATATTTCCTGAAGTGTCGCTGCTCTCGCAGTGTGCGGAAACACGCCAGCCAGTTTTCACACATAAAGGACCTATTAATAGCAGTGGTACATGACCAGCTAATTTAAATTAGTAATGTTAGTTGAGGGAGAAATGTTGGCCAAGACAATTCCTCTGCTCTGCTTCGAATAGTGGCATAAGATATTTGAGATAAAGCCAAAAGTAATTATGTGAAGCTGAAGGATGTGTTAACAACAGGAAAACTCAAGCTAGTAACCAGACAACAACCTCATGATGTGACATTCTATTCATTTCCTAACTGCCTCAGAAACCTGGACAATAAATAAAGAACTCTGGAAGAAAATCAAAGACTCTGAAATGTGGATGCTAAGATGTATGATAAAAATTCTATATGTAGACAATAAAACAACTGAAGAGGTGCTAGAAATTGCAAAGACAAAAATAATTCTTAAAAAATGATATCCAGAAAAGGAAACCTCAGCATTTTGGCCACATGGTCAGAGCTGAAAAGCTACAGAGATCTCTTCTGGAGTGTCATAATTGGGAGATATTCAGAACGTGGGTCCAGAATTGGGGTCCAAGATGTAGCAGGCAATTTAACACTGCAATGAAGTTGAGGGTTAAACAGATTGAGGGAAAAGACTGCTAGAAGCAAAGTCTGAGGGATATGCCATCAGGATGCCCCTGTTCAGGCAGGATGATCCACTCAAGATCCATTGTCATTTGGGACAACCTTTTTTTGAACAGCCATTAGCCCATCACAGAGTCTGATGGAAGCCTATCAATGGAAGGTTAGTTGCATATAAATGGCATAGCTCTGTTCTTTTGTATAAGCGGGAGTGGGTAATCAGCCAAGATAACGATAATAGGTTCAAGTCTGGAAACCTGAGAGGACCTTTGTTTGAGGGGCTGGGCGGAGCTGAGAGAGAGAAAGAAAGAAAGAAAGCTGTTCTGAACAGTTACTGTGGAAATTAACCAGAGAGGTCCTGAAAGTTTCTACCAAGAAAGGCTTTGAAAAGGGTTCTGAACAAATGTCTCGAACAGAAGAAAAAACGCTTTGTAAATGCAAGTATTACCTTGGCCTGTCTGTGTAAGTGACATGGTTATTTAAAGTGATGTTTAATGGGAACTAGTATGTTAAGGATTAAACAACTATGTAATCAGTTAGTGTTAGAGCTGAAGTAAAAGTTTAAATATTGTTTTCTTTTCTTTCATTGTAATAAAGTTTGTTTAAAAAAAATAACCAAGCCCGATTTCTTATTGTATCGCTCCTGGAACGAAGCAATCTTTCCGCACTGCATTACAACTTAATGGCATCTGGTCCAGTCTCTTAGTCACTGTTGCGAACTAACCAGGCATCTGTAACAAGAGGGCAAAGTGAAGGGCAGCAGAAAGAGGGGTCGACATAGGTATCTGGGCATTTTGGGATGACGGATACCACAACGGTTGCGGATGAGCTACAGTGTATGAAGCAAGACAGACGAATGTGACGTACTGTGATGGTAGGTCTCCTTGTACGGTATAGATACAAGCAGCAACAGTGTGAGATGTTTCACATCAAGAGGACAGGCAGAGCCACAGTTTAACATTTCATCCAAAACAGAGTCACTGTTGCATAGCAGCATTCCTTCACCACCGCACTGGAGCAAAGATGATGTGCTTAAGCCTCCAGTGTGGGACTTCAACCCATTGCCCGGAGATAATAGTCGCATCACTGAGTCAACGTTGAAAAACAAAATAATGTTCCATAACCATAACCTCGGAAGGGAATCCACTCTCGCATCAGCGTGGCAATTTTCCATTTCCCATAACCGTATTCCCTGAGTGATATGCCTAATTTACTGCAAATTAGTCAGCATTTTGATGTTCTTGATTCATATCCGCTAGAAGCTCGTCTGAGACTGCCCAGCTTCATTGACGATGGATTTTACAGCCAGTAGAGAGAAGAGCTCCATCCCCGTAAGTCGAGTTGGAGTTGAGCCTAGCTCTTCGAAGTGAAAGGGCAGTCTGTTAATTTGCTATGGTACACAGCCTCCCTTTTTAGTTATAAATATAAAAACAAAATGCTGGAAAGGCTGAGCCGGTCCAGCAGCATTTGTGGGGAAATGAACAGAATGAACGTTTTGAGCGCCTATGTCTCTTCCTTTCAGTGCCAGCTTATAAATTGGAGTTGGGGGGGATTTATTTCTGATTTGGACTGATTTTCTTCCAGACACATCAGTTTGACACTTGTGTCACAGTTCAATCTGTGTTCCGTTTACTGTATAGATCAGATGCTCGTTGTATTTGATGCTGATAATGGTATGACTCACATTATGTTCTGGTATTGACTGAACCAATCATACATTACAATGGATCCAGTTTTTTTAAAATTTACACTGTTTTATTTCGCATGTCACATTCTTATCCTAAATTTTGGAACCGCCTCTCCTTGGGACTTAGAATAATGAAAACGTTTTGATGAAATGGTTCAAACAACCTTGTCAGAAAAGATGAATTTGTGTTTTATGGAAGAGTCAATATTATGCGATTGTGGCAATATTGAATTATTTCACTAACAAAATGTTATTCCTTCTGCTTGTCTACCTCACAAGGCATAAGTGTCATCACTGGCTCCTCCTTTAAATATTCTTCTTGCCATTCACAATAAAATCTAATTACGCAGGGTATGTCACAAATACTGCATACCATCTTGTATGACCTCAAAATCAATCTATCTGTAAGGTTTGAAATGCAAATCTAATTCTTTGTCAGCTTCTCAATCATAAAGTAGGACTTACTTTAAGTGATTCTCCAAACAGCAATCTAATATAATGGGAAAACCTGTATTAAACCCCGAACAAGAGAAACTTCAATAAATAAGGAAACTTTAATGATCACTGAAGCACATTAAACTGTAAGCTGAGAGACAGGGACATAAAGGTTTACTAACAGACATTTATTTGTCAAAAAAAGGCAATTGAAAACCAAGGGCAAACCTTGAGTTGCTATGGAATCAGCAGAGCATTGTGGCACAGTCTTGAGATAAGTAACGTGAGGTATAAGGCAACCCCACCAAATTTTGAACCGGCTATGAACAATGAGTGGCACTGGCATATCTTAAGAAACCAATCATTGAGACGTGCATGGAAGAATCGTGAAAGAAAGGTGGGCAAAAAAGAATATAAGTGAAAGCACAATATCTGGCATTTTCATCGCCGTCTTCTCGGGCAGACGTGTCCTGGGATAACAAAGAGGAGGCTAAATATTCAGCAGATTTCAAGGCCTGAATTTTTCGGATGTCTCACTTCCTGCTACCCAAACAGTTGGTGGGGGAATGCAGCACGGTAGCATTGTGGATAGCACAATTGCTTCACAGCTCCAGGGTCCCAGGTTCGATTCCGGCTTGGGTCACTGTCTGTGCGGAGTCTGCACATCCTCCCCGTGCGTGGGTTTCCTCCGTGTGCTCCGGTTTCCTCCCATAGTCCAAAGATGTGCAGGTTAGGTGGATTGGCCATGATAAATTGCCCTTAGTGTCCAAAATTGCCCTTAGTCTTGGGTGGAGTTACTGGGTTATGGGGATAGGATGGGGTGTTGACCTTGGGTAGGGTGCTCTTTCCAAGAGCCTGTGCAGACTCGATGGGCCGAATGGCCTCCTTCTGCACTGTAAATTCTATGATAATCTATGATTCCATGTGCCCCGCAGCCATCACATCTTGAATGAGCATTAAGTGGCTGCAGGTGGGACTTCCGTCCCTCATGTGGGAGGATATCCTACCTTAGAGAGCTGCCGGCCAACCTAACTGGGTGCGGTGGGGAGTATGCCCCCCCTGTAAAATTTGGCCCTCTATCTCTGTAGTGTCTTGCAGCCTGCAACTGACCGAGATCTCTGCACTCCCCCAATTCTGGGCCATTCACACCTCCTATTTTAATCCCACTATCATTTGGTGGCCAGGCCTGCAGCTGCATAGGCCCTAGTCTTTGGATTGCCCTCCCTAAATCTCTTTGACTCGCAACAGATCTCATCTATTTTGAGCTGCTCCTTGGAGCCTATGATTCCATGACTAACCTTTTGGTCATCGGTCTTAATAATTTTTATTCATTCATGGGCAAGTGAGCATTGCTGGCAAGGCCAGTATTTATTTCCCATCCCGAGTTGGCCTTGAGAAGGTAGTGATGAGCCTTATGTGATCTCTTTATGTGGATCGTTATCAAAACCCTGTTAACATTCCTGTCGCATGCCTTGATGTGTGCTGTACTACAATAAAGGTGCTATATAAAGACTTTCTGTGTCATTGATGGTTAAGTTTGAAATCAGACACCAATATTTGTTCGCAGCAGGAGGCTGGGGTATCCATAAATTAATGGAAACATTGACTTAAACTTTTTGGAGCCTGTGATGGTATGCATTAGGGGTATTACGGTACCCTGGGATGCCGAGAGGCTATTGGTGGATAGACACCAGGTCCCGATTGGATCAGCCGCCTACTGGCTCCACCCAGTAAGGCGGAGTATAAGAGCCCGGGTTCTCCCAGCAGCTGCATTCTGCAACTGTGCTGCTGGGGAACAAGTCTGTGTAATAAAGCCATCGATTGACTCCTTCTCATCTCGTCGCGTGAGTGATTGATTGTGCTACAATTTATTACGCAGACTTTAAAGAACATGGACCTCCGAATCACTCCGGAGTAACTGCGAATCAGCCCCCACGCGGCAAACCCAGCGGCCACTTTTAAACACTGGTTAGCGTGTTTTGAAGGATACCTCCGAATGGCCACCTGCATACCTACAGAAGACCAGAAAATGCTGGTCCTGCATTCCAGGGTGAGCCCGGAAATCTACACTCTCACAGAGGATGCGGATGATTACCAGGCGGCGCTCGCCATGCTGAGAGGACTCTATGTTCGGCCCGTCAACCAGGTTTACGCATGCCACCAGCTCGCGATGAGACGGCAAATCCCCGGGGAATTGCTGGACGAATTCTACAGTGCGCTGCTAATACTGGGGAGAAATTGCAACTGCCCACCGGTTCCGGCTAATGAACATACGGAGCTACTGATTCGGGATGCTTTCGTGGCAGGTATGTTTTCATCCCAAATTCGCCAGCGATTGCTGGAAAGAGACTCACTAGGCCTCAAGGAGGCACGGGCCCTCGCTGCCTCGTTCGATGTGGCATCGCAGAACGCCCGTGCCTACGCCCTTGACCGCGCAGCAGCCCCTTGAGCACCTTGGACCCCCGTGTGACCAAACCCCCGGCACCCCCCCGCTCCTCCGCAGACCTGTGCTGCCAGAGCGCCAGATCACCCGGGTGGGCCCCGCTGCTACTTTTGTGGGCAAGCGAAACACCCCCGACTGCGCTGCCCGGCCCGCTCAGCCCTCTGTAAAGGATGCGGCAAAAAGGGTCACTTTGTAGCAGTGTGCCAGGCCCGGGGGGTCGCCGCAATCTCCGGGGAAGAACCAGGACCCCAACCTCAACCCCTCCAATGACCCATGTGCGGCCACCGGGCGCCGCCATCTTGGGTCCCGGACTCCATGCGGGAGGGATGGGCGCTGCCATTTGGTGCTCCTCCGGCCACGTACGATCAATGGGCGGCGCCATTTTGTCCACCCCCGACCGTGTGCGACCTGTGGACGCCGCCGTCTTGGCTGACGGCTAAGGACCCCGGGATGGATGGCCCCCACGGCCCTGAGGAAAACGCCCCCATGCAGCAACAGCAACTGGCTTCGGTGACCTTGAACCAGTCGCGGCCCCGAATGCTCCAAACGGCAACAACGACGGTATTCATAAACGGGTATGAGACGCCCTGCCTGATCGACTCTGGGAGCACGGAGAGTTTTATGCATCCCGATACGGTAAGACGCTGTTCCCTTCCGATCCACCCGAGTAATCAAAAGATTTTCCTGGCAGCTGGATCCCATTCTGTAGAGATCAAAGGGTTCTGCATCGCGAACCTCACGGTGCAGGGGAGGGAGTTCAAGAACTATTGGCTTTACGTTCTTCCCCACCTCTGCGCTGCCACACTTATGGGGTTGGATTTCCAGTGCAACCTCCAGATTTTAACGTTTCAATTTGGCGGCCCTATACCCCATTCACTATCTGCGGCCTCACGACCCTCGAGGTCAACCCGCCTTTCCTGTTTGCGAACCTCACCCTGGATGGCAAACCCATCGCCACTAGGAGCAGACGGTACAGCGCCCAGGACCGAACCTTTATCCTGTCAGAAGTCCAACGGCTGCTGAGGGAAGGCATAATCCAGGCCAGCAATAGTCCCTGGAGAGCTCAGCTGGTAGCTGTGAAGACCGGGGAGAAGCAGAGGATGGTCATAGACTATAGTCAAACCATCAATAGATACATGCAGCTGGATGCGTACCCTCTCCCCCGCATATCCGACATGGTCAATCGGATTGCACAGTACAAGGTCTTTTCCACGGTGGACCTTAAGTCCGCCTATCACCCGCTCGCCATCCGCCCGAGCGACTGCAAATACACTGCTTTTGAAGCAGATGGGCGGCTCTATCACTTTTTAAGGGTTCCATTCGGCGTCACTAATGGGGTCTCGGTCTTCCAACGGGAGATGGACCGCATGGTTGACCGGTACGGTTTGCGGGCCACGTTTCCGTATCTCGATAACGTCACCATCTGCGGCCACGACCAACAGGGCCACGACGCCAATCTCCGCAAATTCCTCCAGACCGCAAACGCCCTGAATCTCACATACAACAGGGAGAAATGCGTGTTTAGCACCGACCGTCTAGCCATCCTCGGCTACGTAGTGCGAAACGGAGTTATAGGACCAGACCTGGAACACATGCGCCCCCTTATGGAGTTCCCCCCCCCCTCTCTGCTCCAAGGCCCTGAAACGCTGCCTGGGCTTTTTCTCTTATTACTCCCAGTGGGTCCCCAACTACGCGGACAAGGCCCGTCCACTAATTCAGTCCACTGTCTTTCCCCTGTCAACAGAGGTCCGACAGGCCTTCAGCCGCATCAAAGCGGATTCCGCAAAGGCCACGATGCACGCCATCGATGAGTCCCTCCCCTTCCAAGTCGAGAGCGACGCGTCCGACGTAGCTCTGGCAGCCACCCTCAACCAAGCGGGCAGACCCGTGGCCTTTTTCTCACGCACCCTCCATGCCTCAGAAATCCGCCACTCCTCAGTGGAAAATGAGGCCCAGGCTATAGTGGAAGCTGTGCGACATTGGAGGCATTACCTGGCCAGCAGGAGATTCACTCTCCTCACTGACCAACGGTCTGTTGCCTTCATGTTCGATAATGCACAGCGGGGCAAGATCAAGAACTACAAGATCTTGAGGTGGAGGATCGAACTCTCCACCTATAACTATGAGATCTTGTATCGTCCCGGGAAGCTAAACGAGCCTCCTGATGCCCTATCCCGCGGCACATGTGCCAACGCACAAGTGGACCGCCTCCGAACCCTCCATGAGGACCTCTGCCACCCGGGGGTCACTCGGTTCTATCACTTCGTGAAGACCCGCAACCTGCCCTACTCCATCGAGGAGGTCAGAACAGCCACCGCGAACTGCCAAATCTGCGCAGAGTGCAAGCCGCACTTCTACAGGCCAGATAAAGCGCACCTGATAAAGGCTTCCCGTCCCTTTGAACGCCTCAGTCTGGACTTCAAAGGCCCCCTCCCCTCCACCGACCGCAACACGTACTTCCTGAACGTGGTTGACGAGTACTCCCATTTCCCATTCGCCATCCCCTGCCCCGACATGACCGCGGCCACGGCCATTAAAGCCCTCTGCACCACCTTTACACTGTTCGGTTTCCCCGCCTACATACATAGCGATAGGGGGTCCTCCTTCATGAGCGACGAACTGCGTCAATTCCTGCTCAGCAAGGGCATTGCCTCGAGCAGGGCGACCAGTTACAATCCCCGGGGTAACGGACAGGTAGAGAGGGAGAACGGAAAGGTCTGGAAGACTATCCTGCTGGCCATACGGTCCAGAAATCTCCCAGTCCCCCGCTGGCAGGAAGTCCTCCCGGACGCCCTTCACTCCATCCAGTCGCTGCTGTGTACCACAACAAATCAAACACCTCACGAACGCCTCCTTGTCTTCCCTAGGAAGTCCTCCTCCGGAACGTCACACCTGACCTGGCTGGCAGCCCCGGGACCCATCCTGCTCCGAAAACATGTGCGGGTACACAAATTGGGCCCATTGGTCGAGAGGGTTCACCTCCTCCACGCGAACCCTCAGTACGCCTACATGGCGTACCCCGACGGCCCACAGGACATGGTCTCTCTGCGGGACCTGGCGGCCGCCGTATCTACACACACCCACCCAACACCAATCACCCCCTCCCTCCCACAGGCGTGCCCCACAGCCGCCCCCTTCCCAGGTGGATCGGTCCTTCCATCGGCCCCACCTAGGGGTAGTGAAGCAGGAAGAGACATCACTACGCTCCCAGAGACGACGGTGCCCGAGCCAGCGCCTGCATCACCGCCGGGGCTGAGACGATCGGGGAGGACGACCACGGCACCCATTCGACTCATCGAATCATTATAACAAAGCAAGAAATGCCTCTGTAAATAATTCAGTTGCCCAGTAAAAGCGGCATTGTAAACAATGCTCGTAGTTTGATATCGGAGCATAGCCGCTGTGTTAGTGGAATCCCAGGTACCGATTCTGTAAACCCCTACCACCATACGGCCCACTACCCCTGCCGGGTTCTTTTTTAACAAGGGGTGAATGTGGTGGTATGCATTAGGGGTATTACGGTACCCTGTGATGCCGAGAGGCTATTGGTGGATAGACGCCGGGTCCCAATTGGATCAGCCGCCTACTGGCTCCACCCAGTAAGGCGGAGTATAAGAGCCCGGGTTCTCCCAGCAGCCGCATTCTGTAACTGTGCTGCTGGGGAACAAGTCAGCGTAATAAAGCCATCAATTGATTCCTTCTCATCTCGTCTCGTGAGTGATTGATTGTGCTACAGAGCCTTTGTTTACATGGTATCCATCTCAATAGCCTGGGAAAAGAAGAATCTTGTTCATTCAACTCTACTCTGTTGTTTTTTTTCCAATTTATTTCACCGCCCTTCCTTTTTAGTTGCTTCTCATTGGACCATTGTCTAATTCAGGAATCCGATGTTATAAACCACTTTCAATCCCTCAGCATTTTCTCAGGTGCCCTCTCCCTTTCCCAGAACTCTTCAGCAAGGTGGACAGTTAATTGGTCAATTGGCCCGTCAAGTACATTATTTCCACAGGTTGCATAGAGTTAGCAATGGACCCTACCCAACCAAGCTAATTAAGCTGAGGATGTTCTAAAAAACCTTTCATACATGAATAGATAGATGAGTACAATCTCCAGAATAGCCATCTAAATCTCACACTCTGCACTTTACGTCTTTCACTAGTTGTCATCCTTGACAGTTGTTTAGGAAATGAGTTACACGCCCCTGATCCTACCCAAAGCAATAGGCCTCTCATGCCCCAAATGTTTAGAAACAGGGTGGGTCTGGGTAGATCATGTCCCATCCAATCAGCGCCTGGGCCCAGATTTGCCCAAATGAAGCAGGCAGTTTGTCAGGACATTTTGCAGCTTGCGGTACTCACCACAGTAGAAAATGTCCCACCTCTTTGCTCTGGTGGGGGGTGAGGGAAGGGTTTCAGGATGCAGTTCGGCCCACTGACCCCAGAAGCAGATTGGAAGTGGCCAAAGGGGTAGCTGGGTGCTGAAGCCGTCGAGTTAAAATGCTCACTTTGGTTTTCTTGGTCTTTGTCCCAGTTGTTCGGATACATTTTAGGCCCTCGGGCCCTCACTCCTCATGGTCCCTTATACCTTCCATGCCAACTTATCCCTCGTCATAAACCTTACCAACCCCAAATGGCCCATCATACCCTCCATGCCAACTCAAATCCCACATGCCTAATGGATACTTTGTCCTTCATGGGCCTATCCATGCCCATTCACTCAGTGTACACTATGTACAGAATCAATGAAGCCTATAGTAATAACAGCAAGTGTGAAACTGAGACAAAAAGCACTCATTCATAATTATTGAAGGAACTGATTTACTACTCTATAAAATGTGCCAATCAAGCAGGCTATTAAAGGACCAATAACAGAAATTTTAAGCACCTCACACCTCTTCATCTTGTGTAGATAAACTTTGAGACATTGACAAATGAGATCACAGAAAAATGATAACTTCATAAAGATGTAAATTAAACAAAGTCAGCAGTGGTCTCAGCAGAGAGCACCACTCTGAATGAACTCTTTGGGAGTTTTGTTTACACACTTGAAGACAGCTGTTGACTTTGCTTGATTGACATCTTTATGACCTTATATCTTTTCTGTGATTTATTCTGACAATACCTCAATGATAGTGATGACACAGCATTTGAAACAAAGAGCAATTTAAATGGTTAGCCCACTGTAATCTGAATGGTTTGCCCTGACCTTGGTGGCAAATTCGCATTGCCAGTGATACCCCTGACAAGGAAGAGGCTTGGCCTCTGAGGATATTGGCACATGCCCCTCTGCTGTGGAGCTCGCAGATCACAGCAACCTTGAACCCCAGGCTAAATAAAACCCATATTAGTTGACATGCCACAAAAAAAAAAATCAAAATCCCTTTGCAAATGATGGGAGGGTCACTTCAGGACAATATTCCCCTAACATAACTCTCTGGAACAAAGCCAAGAGTGGGGATGAAGGGGGTTTGTGGAGCCAGTGAATGGGACTGTTAGCTTTCTGTAACATTTTGACCACTAACTTTAAATGATCTCCTCTCTGGATAATAATTGACTGGGTCAATGTGGCTGGTCGGGGGGGGGGGGGAGGTTGCTGTTTGAAATGCTGGAGAATAAAAGGGGGGGGGGGGAGAATTTCCCGGTCACGGTTATCTGAAACTCAGCCCTCCCTCTTTTAACACCAGTCTGGAGTAAGCTGCTGCCATGTTCAGTCCAACGGGGATGGCATCCATCACTGGGTGAGCTGTACACACAGCCCGGCTCCTGCCTCTCACACGGAACCTTCTTCTCTGCGCGTCACACATTTATAGATATATATATAGCCGGAGAGGAGAGAGAAAAATAATCAGTGAAAGAATTGGGGCCGGCCGGCTGGCTGGATGTGAGAGTGCCGAAAGTAGGTTGATCCCGTAAGGATTCAGCCTCTCGTCAACCTGTCGTCACTAGAAATCCAGCTCAGACTCTCTTCCTGCACTGCAGCCGCGGTCTGTCAGTGTGCCCAGGAGTCAGGTTACCCACAGAGACGGAGGGTGAAGTGGGAGCCTGCAGACGAAACCCTTACCCCCTACCAGCCTTACCCCCTAGCCCAGCCTTACCCCCCTCCCAGCCGTACCCCCCTAGCCCAGCCTTACCCCCTCCCAGCCTTACCCCTCTAGCCCAGCCTTACCCCCCTCCCAGCCGTACCCCCTAGCCCAGCCTTACCCCCCTAGTCCGGCCTTACCCCCCTGCCCAGCCTTACCCCCCTGCCCAGCCTTACCCCCTCCCAGCCTTACCCCCTCCCAGCCTTACCCCCTAGCCCAGCCTTACCCCCTCCCAGCCTTACCCCCCTAGCCCAGCCTTACCCCCTCCCAGCCTTACCCCCCGAGCCCAGCCTTACCCCCCTCCCATTCTTACCCCCCCCAGCTTTACCCCCCTAGCCCAGCCTTGTTACCTCCCAGCCTTACCCCCCTCCAAGCCTTAACCCCCCCCCCCCCCAGACCATCCTTACCCCCCTACCAGCCGCACACCCCAACTCCAGCCCAGCCTTACCGCCCCCCCCCCCCCCCCCCCCCCCCCCTCGTCCAACCAGAGGCACCAACATTACAGCAAGCGAGCCAAATAGCTCAGCCCGGCTGCCCAGCCCCTCACCAGTCCAACCACCCCCCCCCCCCCTACCCATCCACACACACCACCCTCCCCCTTCCTGAGATGCCACCTCTCTTGCTGCTCCTGGGCACCCTGTCTGCCCTATCTGCCAGCCCCCTCAGCCCGTGTGCCAGGCAGCCCTGCCTCAACAATGGGACGTGTGTAACTTTGCCAGGGCAGCTGGCAGCCTACAACTGTACCTGTGCCCCTGGATTCGCGGGACAACATTGCCAGGTAAGAGTGAGGGGCACCCCTGTGATGGGACAGTGTGTGTCGGGGGGGGGGGGGGGGGAGAGTCTAAGGGGTGCGGACTGTTAGCAGCCAGGGGGTGGGGGGTCCAGGGCATTGCCTCTGCCCCGTGTGTTCCGCTGCCTGTCCCAGTCGGAGTGTTTTCCTACCTGTCCCCCAGTAGCCCATTGCCCATTTGTTTAGGGACGGACCTGCCTCCCCGCACAGACCGAGGTGAAGCTGCGGGTTTGTTGTCAGACAGCCGGCTCCCTGCTGCCCCGGGGACAATTCCCGCGGCTCACACAGGCTAAACCCGGAGCTAGCAGCTTCTTCCCGGTGGGAGGGAGGGAGTGGGGAGTGAGTGAAGGGAGGGAGGGAGTGAGGGGAGTGAGTGAGTGTGGGGAGTGAGTGTGGGGAGGGAGTGAGTGTGGGGAGTGAGTGAGCTTGAGGAGTGAGTGAGTGTGGGGAGTGAGTGAGTGTGGGGAGGGAGTGAGTGTGGGGCATGAGTGAGTGTGGGGAGTGGGGAGTGAGTGAAGGGAGGGAGGGAGTGAGGGGAGTGAGTGAGTGTGGGGAGTGAGTGTGGGGAGGGAGTGAGTGTGGGGAGTGAGTGAGCTTGAGGAGTGAGTGAGTGTGGGGAGTGAGTGAGTGTGTGGAGGGAGTGAGTGTGGGGCATGAGTGAGTGTGGGGAGTGGGGAGTGAGTGAGGGGAGAGATTGAGTGTGGGGAGTGAGTGTGGGGAGAGAGTAAGTGTGGGGTGAGTGTGGGGAGAGAGTAAGTGTGGGGTGAGTGTGTGTGGGGAGTGAGTGTGGGGAGGGTGAGAGTCTTGGGGGGGAGTGAGTGAGCTTGAGGAGTGAGTGAGTGTGGGGAGTGAGTGAGTGTGGGGAGTGTGTGTGGGGAGTGAGTGTTGGGAGTGAGTGAGTGTGGGGAGTGAGTGTGGGGAGGGTGTGTGGGGAGGGAGTGAGTGTGGGGAGGGAGTGTGTGGGGAGTGAGTGAGTGTGGGGTGTGAGTGAGTGTGGGGTGTGACTGAGTGTGGGGAGTGAGTGAGTGTGGGGAGTGAGTGAGTGTGGGGAGGGTGTGAGTGTGGGGAGGGTGTGAGTGTGGGGAGGGAGTGAGTGAGTGTGGGGCATGAGTGAGTGTGGGGAGTGGGGAGTGAGTGTGGGGTGAGTGTGGGGAGAGAGTGAGTGTGGGGAGTGAGTGTGGGGAGAGAGTGAGTGTGGGGAGTGAGTGTGGGGAGAGAGTAAGTGTGGGATGAGTGTGTGTGGGGAGTGAGTGTGGGGAGGGTGAGAGTCTTGGGGGGGAGTGAGTGAGCTTGAGGAGTGAGTGAGTGTGGGGAGTGAGTGAGTGTGGGGAATGAGTGAGTGTGGGGAGGGTGTGAGTGTGGTGAGGGAGTGAGTGGGGAGGGAGTGAGTGTGGGGAAGGAGTGAGTGTGGGGAGTGAGTGGGTGTGGAGAGGGAGTGTGGGGAGTGAATGAGTGTGGGGAGGGAGTGAGTGTGGAGAGGGAGTGAGTGTGCGGAGTGAGTGAGTGTGGGGAGTGAGTAAGTGTGAGGAGGGTGTGAGTGTGGGGAGGGATAGAGTGGGGAGGGAGTGAGTGTGGGGATTGACTGAGTGCGGGAGAGAGTGTGGGGAGTGAGTGAGTTTGGGGAGGAGTGAGTGTGGGGTGTGAGTGTAGGGAGTGGTAGAGTGTGAGGAGTGAATGAGTGTGGGGAGTGGGTGGGTGTTGAGAGGGAGTGTGGGGAGGGAGTGTGGGGAGCGAGTGAGTGTAGGGAGTGAGTGTGGAGAATGAGTGAGTGTGGGGAGTGAGTGGGTGTGGAGAGGGAGTGTGGGGAGTGAATGAGTGTGGGGAGTGAGTGGGTGTGGAGAGGGAGTGAGTGTGCAGAGTGAGTGAGTGTGGGGAGTGAGTAAGTGTGAGGAGGGTGTGAGTGTGGGAGGGAGTGAGTGGGGAGGGAGTGAGTGTCGGGATTGACTGAGTGCGGGGAGAGAGTGTGGGGAGTGAGTGAGTTTGGGGAGGGAGTGAGTGTGGGGTGTGAGTGTAGGGAGTGAGTGAGTGTGAGGAGTGAATGAGTGTGGGGAGTGGGTGGGTGTTGAGAGGGAGTGTGGGGAGGGAGTGTGGGGAGCGAGTGAGTGTGGGGAGTGAGTGTGGAGAATGGGTGTGAGTGTGGGGATGTGAGTGTGGGGATTGAGTGTGGGGAGGGTGTGAGTTTGGGGAGTGGTGTGGGGAGTGAGTGTGGGGAATGAGTGAGTGTGGGGAGTGAGTGTGGGAGGGAGTGAGTGTGTGGGGGAAGTGAGTGTGTGGGGAGTGAGTGAATGAGGGGAGTGTGTGGGGAGTGAGGGAATGTGGGAGTGAAGGGAAGGAGGGAGTGAGGGCAGGGAGGGGGGTGTGGGGAGTGAGGGTATGGGGAGTGAGTAAGTCTGGGGAGTAGGGGTGGGAGGGAGTGTTTGGAAGTGAGAGTGTAGGGAGTGAGGGAATGTGTGAGGAGTCAATGAGTGTGAGGAGTGAGGGAGGGAGTGTGTGGGGAGTGAATGAGTGTGAGGAGTGACGGAGGGAAGGATGTGTGGGAATGAGTGAGTGTGAGAAGTGAGTGAGAGTGGGGAGTGAGGGCAGGGAGGGAGTGTGTGGGTGAGTGAGGGAGTGAGGAGTGAGGGAGTGTGTGGGGAGGTGAGTGGGGAGTGAGGAGGGAGTGGTGGGAGGGAGGTAGTGTGGGGAGTGGAGGGAGGGAGTGGGGTGGGGAGGGAGTGTGGGGAGGGGGAGGGAGGGAGGTGTGGGGAGTGAGGGATGAAGGAGTGAGGGAAGGGAGGGAATGTGTGGGGAGTGAGGGAGTGTGTGGGTATCGAGGAGGAGAGAGTGTGGGGAGGGAGGGAATGTGGGAGTGAAGGGAAGGAGGGGTGAGGGCAGGATGGAGTGTGTGGGGTGTGAGAGAGTGTGGGGAGTGAGTAAGTGTGGGGAGTGAGGGGAGGGAGGGAGTGAGGGGGGAGTGTGTGGGGTGTGGGAGGGAGTGAGTGGAGGGAGTGTGTGGGGAGTGAGGGAGGGGAGGAGTGAGGGGAGAGAGGGAGTGTCTGGTGAGGGAGGGAGGGAATGAGGGGAGGGAGTGTGGGGTGTGGGAGGGAGGGGAGTGTGGGGACGGAGGGAGTGTGTGGGGTGAGGAGGGAGTGTGTGGGGAGTGTAGGAGGGAATGTGGGGAGTGTGGGAGGGAGCGTGTGGGATGAGGGAGGGAGTGAGTGGAGGGAGGGAGTGTGTGGGGAGTGAGGGATGGAGTGAGGGAGGGAGGAGTGTGTGGAGGGGGGGCTCCTGCTGGGTAATGTTTGTCGGTGGTGGAATGTGAGGATTAAGGTGATTCAGTGACAGGAAGCTAGTGATTTCTGACACTCTCACTCTCTCCTCTCTCTCTCACACTCTCCTCTCACTCTCTCCTCTCACTCTCACACTCTCCTCTCACTCGCACACTCTCCTCTCACTTTCTCTCGCACACTCTCCTCCCACTCTCACTCTCTCCTCTCACTCTCCTCCTCCCACTCTCCACTCTCTCCTCACTCTCTCCTCTCACTCTCTCCTCCTCACTCTCCACTCTCTCCTCTCACTCTCTCCTCTCACCTCTCCTCTCACTCTCTCTCACTCTCCTCCTCCACTCTCTCCTCCCACTCTCACTCTCTCCTCCACTCTCTCCACTCTCACTCTCTCCTCTCACTCTCTCCTCCCACTCTCTCCTCTCACTCTCTCCTCCCACTCTCACTCTCTCCTCTCACTCTCTCCTCCACTCTCACTCTCTCCTCTCACTCTCTCCTCCCACTCTCACTCTCTCCCTCTCACTCTCTCCTCCCACTCTCACTCTCACTCTCCTCTCTCCTCACTCCTCCACTCTCACTCTCTCTCTCACTCTCTCTCTCTCACTCTCCACTCTCACTCTCTCCTCTCTCTCTCCTCCGCTCCCACTCTCTCCTCTCATTCTCCTCTCACTCTGTCCTCTCACTCCACTCTCTCCTCCACTCTCCTCTCACTCTCACTCTCTCCTCTCACTCTCTCCTCTCTCCCTCCTCTCACTCTCTCCTCCCACTCACTCTCCGCTCCCACTCTCTCGCTCCCACTCTCCACTCACTCCTCTCACTCTTCCTCTCACTCCCACTCTCCCACTCTCTCTCACTCTCACTCTCCTCACTCTCACTCTCTCCTCTCACTCTCTCCTACCTCTCTCACACTCTCTCCTCACACTCACTCTCCTCTCACTCTCTCACCTCTCACCTCTCCACTCCACACTCTCACTGTCTCCTCTCACTCTCCTCCCACTCTCTCCTCCCACTCTCACTCTCTCCTCTCACTCTCTCCTCTCACTCTCACACTTTCCTCTCACTCTCTCCTCCCACTCTCACTCTCTCCTCCCACTCTCTCCTCACACTCTCCTCTCACTCTCACACTCTCCTCTCACTCTCCTCTCACTCTCACACTCTCCTCTCACTCTCTCCTCTCACTCTCTCCTCTCACTCTCACTCTCTCCTCTCACTGTCTCCCTCTCACTCTCTCCTCTCACTCTCACACTCTCCTCTCACTCTCTCCTCTCACTCTCACTCTCCAATCACTCTCTCCTCTCGCTCTCACTCTCACATTCTCCTCTCACTATCTCTCACTCTCACTCTCTCCTCTCACTCTCCTCTCACTCTCTCCTCTCACTCTCTCCTCTCACTCTCTCCTCTCATTCTCACTCTCTCCCCTCACTCACACTCTCTCCCCTCACTCTCACTCTCTCCTCTCACTCTCACTCTCTCCACTCTCACTCCTCTCCTCTCACTCTCACTCTCTCCTCTCACTCTCACTCTCTCCTCTCACTCTCACACTCTCCTCTCACTCTCTCCTCACACTCTCCTCTCACTCTCACACTCTCCTCTCACTCTCTCCACCACACTCTCCTCTCACTCTCACACTCTCCTCTCACTCTCACACTCTCACTCTCACACTCTCCTCACTCTCTCCTCACACTCTCTCCTCTCACTCTCACCTCTTACTCTCTCCCTCTCCTCTCACTCTCTCCTCTCACTCTCTCCTCTCACTCTAACTCTCTCCTCTCACTCTCACTCTCTCCTCTCACTCTCTCCTCTCACACTCTCCTCTCACTCTCTCCTCCCACTCTCACTCTCTCCTCTCACTCTCTCCTCCCGCTCCCACTCTCTCCTCTCATTCTCCTCTCACTCTGTCCTCTCACTCCCACTCTCTCCTCCCACTCTCCTCTCACTCTCACTCTCTCCTCTCACTCTCTCCTCTCTCCCTCCTCTCACTCTCTCCTCCCACTCTCACTCTCTCCTCCCGCTCCCACTCTCTCCTCCCGCTCCACTCTCTCCTCTCACTCTCCTCTCACTCTGTCCTCTCACTCCCACTCTCTCCTCCCACTCTCCTCTCACTCTCACTCTCTCCTCTCACTCTCTCCTCTCACTCTCTCCTCTCACTCTCTCCTCACACTCTCTCCTCACACTCTCTCCTCACACTCTCACTCTCTCCTCTCACTCTCTCCTCTCACTCTCTCCTCCCACTCTCACTGTCTCCTCTCACTCTCTCCTCCCACTCTCTCCTCCCACTCTCACTCTCTCCTCTCACTCTCTCCTCTCACTCTCACACTTTCCTCTCACTCTCTCCTCCCACTCTCACTCTCTCCTCCCACTCTCTCCTCCACACTCTCCTCTCACTCTCACACTCTCCTCTCACTCTCCTCTCACTCTCACACTCTCCTCTCACTCTCTCCTCTCACTCTCTCCTCTCACTCTCACTCTCTCCTCTCACTGTCTCCCTCTCACTCTCTCCTCTCACTCTCACACTCTCCTCTCACTCTCTCCTCTCACTCTCACTCTCCAATCACTCTCTCCTCTCGCTCTCACTCTCACATTCTCCTCTCACTATCTCTCACTCTCACTCTCTCCTCTCACTCTCCTCTCACTCTCTCCTCTCACTCTCTCCTCTCACTCTCTCCTCTCATTCTCACTCTCTCCCCTCACTCTCACTCTCTCCCCTCACTCTCACTCTCTCCTCTCACTCTCACTCTCTCCCCTCACTCTCACTCTCTCCTCTCACTCTCACTCTCTCCTCTCACTCTCACTCTCTCCTCTCACTCACACTCTCCTCTCACTCTCTCCTCCACACTCTCCTCTCACTCTCACACTCTCCTCTCACTCTCTCCTCCACACTCTCCTCTCACTCTCACACTCTTCTCTCACTCTCACACTCTCCTCTCACTCTCACACTCTCCTCTCACTCTCTCCTCACACTCTCTCCTCTCACTCTCACCACTTACTCTCTCCCTCTCCTCTCACTCTCTCCTCTCACTCTCACTCTCTCCTCTCACTCTCTCCTCTCACTCTCCTCTCACTCTCACACTCTCCTCTCACTCTCACACTCTCCTCTCACTCTCACACTCTCCTCTCACTCTCTCCTCACACTCTCTCCTCTCACTCTCACCTCTTACTCTCTCCCTCTCCTCTCACTCTCTCCTCTCACTCTCTCCTCTCACTCTAACTCTCTCCTCTCACTCTCACTCTCTCCTCTCACTCTCTCCTCTCACTCTCTCCTCTCACTCTCTCCTCTCACTCTCACTCTCCTCTCACTCTCTCCTCTCACTCTCACTCTCTCCTCTCACTCTCACTCTCTCCTCTCACTCTCACCTCTCACTCTCACATTCTCCTCTCACTATCTCTCACTCTCACATTCTCCTCTCACTATCTCTAACTCTCTCCTCTCACTCTCACTCTCTCCTCTCACTCTCTCCTCTCACTCTCTCCTCTCACTCTCTCCTCTCACTCTCTCCTCTCACTCTCTCCTCTCACTCTCTCCTCTCACTCTCACATTCTCCTCTCACTATCTCTCACTCTCACTCTCTCCTCTCACTCTCTCCCCTCACTCTCTCCCCTCACTCTCACTCTCTCCTCTCACTCTCGCTCTCTCCTCTCACTCTCACTCTCTCCCTCTCCTCTAACTCTCTCCCTCTCCTCTCACTCTCTCCTCTCACTCTCACACTCTCCTCTCACTCTCACTCTCTCCTCTCACTCTCCCCTCACTATCTCCTCCCACTCTCACTCTCTCTTCCCACTCTCACTCTCTCTTCCCACTCTCACTCTCTCCTCTCACACTCTCCTCTCACTATCTCCTCCCACTCTCACTCTCTCCTCCCATTCTCACTCTCTCCTCTCACACTCTCCTCCCACTCTCTTCTCTCACTCTCTCCTCCCACTCTCACTCTCTCCTCTCACACTCTCCTCTCACTATCTCCTCCCACTCTCACTCTCTCCTCCCACTCTCACTCTCTCCTCTCCCACTCTCCTCCCACTCTCACACTCTCCTCTCACTATCTCCTCCCACTCTCACTCTCTCCTCCACTCTCACTCTCTCCTCCCACTCTCACTCTCTCCTCTCACACTCTCCTCTCACTCTCACTCTCTCCTCTCACTCTCACACTCTCACTCTCTCCTCCCACTCTCACTCTCTCCTCTCACACTCTCCTCTCACTATCTCCTCCCACTCTCACTCTCTCCTCCCACTCTCACTCTCTCCTCTCACACTCTCCTCTCACTATCTCCTCCCACTCTCACTCTCTCCTCCCACTCTCACTCTCTCCTCTCACACTCTCCTCCCACTCTCTCCTCTCACTCTCACTCTCTCCTCCCACTCTCACTCTCTCCTCTCACACTCTCCTCTCACTATCTACTCCCACTCTCACTCTCTCTTCCCACTCTCACTCTCTCACTCTCACTCTCTCCTCTCACTCTCACACTCTCCTCTCACTCTCTCCTCCCACTCTCACTCTCTCCTCCCACTCTCACTCTCTCCTCCCACTCTCACTCTCTCCTCTCACACTCTCCTCTCACTCTCTCACTCTCACTCTCTCACTCTCACTCTCTCCTCTCACTCTCACTCTCTCCTCTCACTCTCACACTCTCCTCTCACTATCTCCTCCCACTCTCACTCTCTCCTCCCACTCTCACTCTCTCCTCTCACACTCTCCTCTCACTATCTCCTCCCACTCTCACTCTCTCCTCCCACTCTCACTCTCTCCTCCCACTCTCACTCTCTCCTCCCACTCTCACTCTCCTCCCACTCTCTCCTCTCACTCTCATTCTCTCCTCCCACTCTCACTCTCTCCTCTCACACTCTCCTCTCACTATATCCTCCCACTCTCATCTCCTCCCACTCTCACTCTCTCCTCCCACTCTCACTCTCTCCTCTCACACTCTCCTCCCACTCTCTCCTCTCACTCTCACTCTCTCCTCCCACTCTCACTCTCTCACTCTCACTCTCTCCTCTCACTCTCACACTCTCCTCTCACTATCTCCTCCCACTCTCACTCTCTCCTCCCACTCTCACTCTCTCCTCCCACTCTCACTCTCTCCTCTCACACTCTCCTCCCACCCTCTCCTCTCACTCTCACTCTCTCCTCTCACTCTCACACTCTCCTCTCACTATCTCCTCCCACTCTCACACTCTCCTCCACTCTCGCCTCTCACTCTCACTCTCTCCTCTCACTCTCTCCTCCCACTCTCACTCTCTCCTCTCACTCGCTCCTCTCACTCTCACTCTCACTCTCTCCTCCCACTCTCACTCTCTCCCTGAACACTGTGTGTGATGTGGGGACAGCTTTGATTTCCATCTCCACATTCTGCGCCTCTTCCCAGCCCTTTTGTGCCTCTCGCACCTTCCCAAAGCCCCTGGCACCTAAATCGTCCCGGTCCAACGTTGAGGCAGGTTAACCCCCATTCCCCTAACCCTCGGGTCCAATGTTAGCCCCCCCCCCCCCCCGCCCCCCGGGTCCAATGTTACCACCCCCCGATCCAATGTTACCCCCCCCCCATCCAATGTTACCCCCCCCCCATCCAAAGTTAACCCCCCCTGGATCCAATGTTACCCCCCTGGATCCAATGTTACCCCCACCCCGATCCAATGTTACCCCCCCCGATCCGATGTTAACCCCGCCCCCCCATCCAATGTTACCCCCACCCCGATCCAATGTTACCCCCACCCCGATCCAATGTTACCCCCACCCCGATCCAATGTTACCCCCACCCCGATCCAATGTTACCCCCCCGATCCAATGTCCCCCCTCCCTGGGTCCAATGTTACCCCCACCCCGATCCAATGTTACCCCCCCGATCCAATGTTACCCCCCCCCCCATCCAATGTTACCCCCCCCCCCCGGGTCCAACCCCCCCCCCCCCCCCCGGGGCCTACCCCCCCGGGTCCAACCCCCCCCCCCCCCCCCCGGCCCCCAACCCATCCCCCCCTCCCGGGTCCAATGTTGAGGCAGGTTATCTCTCTCTGCCCCCAGTCGGGGCTTGGTACTTTGACAACTTGTTGAGCGAAGCAGCCGAGGACAGAGTAACGTTCCCGCAGGCAGGGCAGCGCCGCTGGGGGGCCGGGCCGTTGACCCAGCTGTTGCTGTGAGAGCATTTCTCAGGAATACGGCCCTGATCTGCTCGCTGCTTCCCTAATTCGCCCTCATCTCATTTCCAGCCAATTATTTATTGAGTATTAAAATATAACCTGGCCGGGTTCGGAAACAATAGGGTTACAAGGTACAAAGCGCGAGGATCCACAAACGCCTCTTGTTCAGGGGGGTTTAACCTTGGCGTTAATAACCCAGATTCAGATTGATCTATTGCTGAACGTTAAGAAAGCTCCCAGTATTTTACAATTCAAAGAGGGACTGAGAGCTCTCTTCCCCGCTCCTTAGCTGCACCCTCTGCTTTTATTAGGCTGTTAACTATTCCTAAACCTTCTCAAAGATCTGTTACAGGATTAATTTGAAGGATAAATCACCTCATGTAAAGTCCATGGACTTCCTCCACCACAATCTCAGGCAATGCGCTCCAGACCTGTGCCACTAGCTGCTGACACAGTTTCTCCTCATGTTGCCATTGTTTCCTAATGACTTTAAATCTGTGCCCGCCGTCTGTCTCCCCATCCTTCCTCCAATGGCAAGTGTTCCCTTACCGACTCGGTCCAGATCCCTCATTCTGAACACCTCAATCAAGTCACTCAATCAACCTTCTCCTGCAAGGAAAACAGTTTCAAATTCTTAAATCTAACTACACAACTGAAGTTTCTCATCACTGGGACCATTCTGATGAATCTTTTCTGCGCCCTCTCTAATGCCTTCACAACCTTCCGAAATTGTGGTGTCTAGAACAATACTCCAGCTGGGACCATACCAGTGTTATTGACAGGTTCAACCTTACATTTTTTGCTTTTATACTCAATTCCCTTATTAATAAAGGCCGAGGATGTTGTATACTTTATCAATCACTCTCAAACTGAGCAAGTTGATGGGAGAAAGAATTGGGATCTTGAAATTGAAAAGTTTTCAGCAAAACTGATTTCAATGATTCTGTTACTTTTACAATATAGTGGATATATGTGGGGGCCGGTTTACCTCTGTTTTTAAAAATATGTTCTTTGGAATGTGGGCATGGCTGGCTTGCTAGGCATTATGTTGGGGGCAGTTAAGAGTCAACCGCATTGGTGCTGCTACAGAGGGGAAGGCATGCAAGGGGTTTGGGTCTTCCGAACCTGGTGTATTATTACTGGGCGGCGAATGTGGAGAAGGTGCGGTGCTGGGTCAGAGGGGTTGATTCCCAGTAGGTCAGAATAGAGGAGAGTTTGTGTAGGGGGTCGGGATTGAAGGCGCTAGCAATAGCGCCGCTCCCGATGGCCCCGGGGAAATACTCAGGGAGTCCGGTAGTAATAGCTTCGTTGAGAATTTGGAGGTAGTTTCGCCAACACTTCAAGTTGGAGGCAGGGTCAAGGGAAAAGCCAATTCGGGGGAACCACAGATTTGAGCCAGAGAAGTGGGACGGAAATTTTCGGAAATGGGAGGAGAAGGGGATTAAGACACTGAAAGATTTGTTTCTTGGGGATCGGTTTGCAGGATTGAAGGAGCTGGGAGCGAAGTATGGGCTGGAGCAGGGGGAAATGTTCAGATACATACAGGTTCGAGATTTTGCCAAGAAGGAGATACAGATCTGCCCAGTGGAGCCAGCCTCCACATTGCTGGAGGAGGTGCTGACGACAGTGGGGCTGGAGAAGGGAGTGGTGTTTATGGGCTATTTTGGAAGAGGAGAAGGCACAGCTGGTTCATATCAGGTTCATATGTTTTGGTCCTGTCCAAAGCTAGAGGATTACTGGAGGGAGGTTTTTAGGGTAATCTCTAAAGTGGTGCACGTGAAACTCGACCCAGGTCTTCGGGAGGCCATACTCGGCGTGTTCGGACCAGCCGGGGTTGGAAATGGGTGCGGAGGCAGATGTTGTAGCCTTTGCCGCGCTTATTTCCCGAAGGCGGATCCTGTTGGGATTGAAATCAACCTCTCCACCCTGTGCCGTGGTGTGGCGGGGGGACTTGCTGGAATTCTTAACTCTTGACTAGGTTAAGTTTGAACTGAGGGAAAGGATGGAGCAGTTCTACAATTCATGGGCGTTATTCATTCTGCACTTTCAAGAATTGGATAGCATCGAACATTGGGGGGGGGGGGGTGGAGGTGTTCGGAGGGTTGGAGGGGGCATGTATGTGTTAATGGTGACTATGGGCGATTCCTGACTCCTTTTTGTTAGTTGTTCATGTTAACATGCGGGCTGCTGTTTGGGGGGTTTGGTGGGAGGATGGGATTGTTATTGTTGATTTGGTGATTTACATTGTATTCAATGCTGCTTATTGCTTATTGTTGGTGGGTGTAAATTTGGGAGAAAATGTGAAAAAGGAGGAGAACAAAAATATATTTTTTAAAAGAGTCAACTGCATCACTGTGTGGGTCTGGAGTCACATGTAGGCCAGACTGGGTAAGGACGGCAGATTTCCTTCACTGAAGGACATTATGAATCAGATGGGTTTTTACGACAATCGACAATGGTTTTATTGGTCATTATTAGACTTTTAATTCCAGATTTTTATTGAATTCAAATTTCACCATATGCCATGGTGGGATTCGAACCTGGGACCACAGAGCATTACCCTGGTCTCTGGATTACTACTCCAGTGGCAATACCGCTACACCACTGCCTCCCCCCCAGTTGGGACGGCTGGTTCGTGATGCAGAGGCTATAGCGCAGGTTCAATTCCAGTACGGGCTGATGTTATTCATGAAGGCTTTTCAACCTTGCCCCTTGCCTGAGGGGTGGTGACCCTCAGGTTAAATTACCACCTGTCAGCCCTCCCCCTCAAAGGGGAAAGCAGCCTATGGTCATCTGGGACTGTGGCAACTTTACTTTATAGTGGGTATACTGAATATTCCAATTGTTTCCAGTGGAAAATAAAAAAATCCCCAAGCAACAATTACCTCCACTCCAGGTGCTTTGAGATCATTTCTTCCACACCTTTGCTGCGCCACTCCTGCTGACTTTCCAGGGAAAGGTCACATGGTCATCAAGTTAACGTGACTTGACAAAAATATGGAGCGGGATTCTCTGGTGCGCCAGCCACCTTTTCCTGCATGGCGCGCCCCCGCCAGCAGCGGGATTCTGCATTGTTAACTACTGTTTAACTTCCCAAGCTCTGGTAAATCAAGAGGACTCAACAATTACCCTTCATAAACAAGCACTGAAAACTAGCATCATAACCAGTGTTCTGGATTTGCCAATAATGATTGAAGATAAGCAATCATTTTTGATGAGTTTTACATGTTTGACTTATCAGTTAACTAAAGTTATTTAAATATCTTGCAAGGTACTTTTTATTGCAGATGCAGATTTTAATTGTGCGGCTGATTGCACCTGTTCTTGCAAATCAATTACATTTTATTACTGTTTTTTTCTTTCTCACTAATTCCCTCTGCTGCTGCCTTGATGGTGAATTTCAGCAGGCTATGTAACAGCCTTGGGCAAACAATGCAAATTGCTATTGATGGAGAGAATGAGAGCTTTGCAGTGAAATCCAGTCTTCCCAATGCTCTCACAGGTCTGCTATTCTGCAGCAGCTCAGCGGTCAGGCCCTTCACACATTCCCCTGACCCAAATGCTCGTAGAGTTCCTGACATTACTCAATGGGAGACCAATGAATTCGGCTTTGACTTGTGGTGAATCCTGGGATCTTTATGCTGTGTACCAAGAAACGTGGTGACCCATTGGTGCAGTCCACCGTGTTATTCAGAGAAACAAATAGCTCACATAAAAGCAAACCTTGCAATTCATGGTGTATTAATCCCCCTTCTTGCATAAATTTCCAGCAACCACCAATGAGGGAAGATTTCCTCTGTGTATAGTCTGCATTCAAATTGTAAGCCTGGTTGTGAAGAACATTTTGCTATTGTACAAAGTGGAATTCTCCTCTGCTGAATGTCACAAATCAGTTTTTGCAGTGTGATATCCCACACACTGAATTTGTCTACTGCTTTCTGAACCCCTTTTAATTGTATCCTCGATTTTTATGAATAAACACCAAATCATTGAGTGACCTCCTACACAGTCACTAAATGTACCAGCAGAATGTATAAAGTGACAAGTAAGTTGGGTTTAACTTCAAACTCAATAGTAAATCTTTATTCTATTCTGAGACTTGGGAAATGGTTTGCAATGTGATAGACCTCCTTTGTTTAGGGCAAGTGGGATTTGATAATGGTTTGTGAAAATGATGGTGCATTTTAATGAAATAGGAAATGCAGCTAGATGTCAAAATGTAGAGGACATTCTGTAGGCTGCATTAGGATGGATTTATTTCTTGTCTAGAGATAGCGATGGCAGTTTATTAATGCACTATTTTTACAGTGAATATCATGTATCATGCAGCTTTAACAATGGCAGGAGTGCAATCTACGAAGATCTGGGATATTAAAAAATTAAGGGGTTGTTCTTCGGTTGATATTGTTCTTTGGTTGCCTGGTTCCGGAAGCCCATGATGTCATGAATGTATGGTTTAATAAATATAAGGGATTATATTTAAATGACAATCCCTTTTGCTGTTATTCCTACCAAAATGGATAACCTCACATTTGTCAACATTTTATTCCATCTGCCAGACCCTAGCCCATTCACTTAACCTATCCAAATCCCTCTGCAGACTTCCAGCATCCTCTGCACCTTTTGCTTTACCACTCATCTTAGTGCCGTTTGCAAACTTGGACACATTGCACTTGGTCCCCAACTCTAAATCATCTATGTAAATTGTGAACAATTGTGGGCCCAACACTGAACCCTGAGGGACACCACTAGCTACTGATTGCCAACCAGAGAAACACCCATTAATCCCCATTCTTTGCTTTCTATTATTAACCAATCCTCTAGCCATGCTATTACTTTACCCTTAACGCCATGCATCTTTATCTTATGCAGCAACCTTTTGTGTGGCACTTTGTCAAAAGCTTTCTGGAAATCCAGATATACCACATTCATTAGCTCCCCGTTGTCTACCGCACTGGTAATGCCCTCAAAAAATTCCACTAAATTAGTTAGGCACGATCTGCCCTTTATGAACCCATCCAGATGCCTCGCTAATTCTTCCTTGATGATAGATTCCAGCATCTTCCCTACTACCGAAGTTAACTGGCCTATAATTACCTGCTTTCTGCCTACCTCCTTTTTTAAACAGTGGTGTCACGTTTGCTAGTTTCCAATCCGCCGGGGCCACCCCAGAGTTTAGTGAATTTTGGTAAATTATCACGAGTGCAATTGCAATTTCCCTAGCCATCTCTTTTAGTTCTCTGGGATGCATTCCATCAGGGCCAGGAGACTTGTTTACCTTTAGCCCCATTAGCTTACCCCTCACTACCTCCTTAATGATAATAATCATCTCAAGGTCCTCACCTGTCATAGCCTCATTTCCATCAGTCACTGGCATGTTATTTGTGTCTTCCACTGTGAAGACCAACCCAAAAAACCTGTTCAGTTCCTCAGCCATTTCCTCATCTCCCATTATTAAATCTTCTCATCCTCTAAAGAACCAATATTTACCTTAGCCACTCTTTTTTGTTTTATATATTTGTAGAAACTTTTACTATCTGTTTTTATATTCTGAGCAAGTTTACTCTCATAATCTATCTTACTCTCCTTCATAGCTTTTTTAGTAGCTTTCTTTTGCCCCCTAAAGATTTCTGAACCCTTTAGTCTCCCACTAATCTTTGCCACTTTGTAAGTTTTTTCCATCAATTTGATACTCTCCCTTATTTCCTTAGATATCCACGGTCGATTTTCCCTCTTTCTACCGGCCTTCCTTTTTGTTGGTATAAACTTTTGCTGAGCACTGTGAAAAATCACTTGGAAGGTTCTCCACTGTTCCTCAACTGTTTTACCATAAAGTCTTTGCTCCCAGTCTACCTTAGCTAGCACTTCTCTCATCCCATTGTAATCTCCTTTGTTTAAGCACAAAACACTAGTGTTTTATTTTACCTTCTCACCCTCCATCTGTATTTTAAATTCCACCATATTGTGATCGCTCCGATCCGAGAGGATCCCTAACTATGTAATCATTAATCAATCCTGTCTCATTACACAGGACCAGATCTAGGACCGCTTGTTCCCTCGTAGGTTCCATTACATACTGTTCTCGGAAACTATCGCGGATACATTCTATAAACTCCTCCTCAAGGCTATCTTGACCAACCTGGTTAAACCAATCGACATGTAGATTAAAATCCCCCATGGTAACTGGGGCTGTTTAGCACAGGGCTAATTTGCTGGCTTTGAAAGCAGACCAAGACAGGCCAGCAGCACGGTTCAATTCCCGTACCAACCTCCCCGAACAGGTGCCAGAATGTGGCGACTAGGGGCTTTTCGCAGTAACTTCATTTGAAGCCTACTTGTGACAATAAGCGATTTTCATTTCATTTTCATTTCATTTTTTCATTTCTTAAATGGCCTGCCTCTTACTCGGAGATGGTGTTGTTTGGTTCTCGACTCACCCAACCAGGGAGAACATCCATCCAGTCACGCCCTTTAAGAATTCTTTTTAAATTTCAATGAGATCGCCTCTCATTCTTCGAAACTCTGAGGAATGCAGGCCCAGTTTCCACAGTCTGTCCTCTTAAGATCTCCATTCCAGGGATCAGTCTAGTGAGCCACTGTTGCACTCCCTCAACTGCAAGTATATCCTTCCTTAGATAAGGAGACCAAAACTGTTCACAATACTCCTGATGCAGTCTTACCAAGGCTCTATAAAATTTCAGCAACACACCTTTACTCCACTTACCTTCTTTATGGATTATTTCGCCTTCATGCTAGCTTTTATTGACTCATGAACAAGGGCACCCGGGTCGCTTTTGACACCAATACTTCCCATTCTCTCACCATTTAAGAAATATTCTGCCTGTCTGTTTTTTTATACCAAAGTGGATAACTTCATACTTATTCACATTCTATTCCATCTGTCCTGTTCCTGCCCATGTTTTTAGCCTGTCCAAGTCCACTTGAAGCCTCCTTTCATCCTCCTCACCACTTACATTCCACCTAGTTTTGTGTCATCAACAAATTTGGAAATATTACATTTCGTCCCCACATCCAAATCATTTATACAGATTGGAATAGCTGTGGCCCTAGCACTGATCCTTGCCTCAGGAGTAACAACCTGCCATCCTGAGAGGGACCTGCTTATTCCTCCTCTCTGTTTTCTGCCTGTTAACCAATTTACAGTTCATTTCCCCCAATCCCACGCATTCTAATTTTGTTTACTAATCTCCTGTGTGGGGCCTTATCAAAAGCCATCTGAAAATCCAAATACATCACATCCACTGATTCTCCTTTATCTATGCTACAACTACTTGTTACGCTCTTGTGCTTGGCCGGTCGGAATAAGTGATAAGAATGTCTAGTTCTTGACTAGTTAAATGTTTATTGTGAAACAATAACGTGGGTTAGCAAATCGTCAGAAAATTAGCAAAAACTACTAACAATTATAGATTATCTAAGAGCTACTACAAATATGACTATCCACTATGACGACTATCTCCAGACTCCCTGAGGTGACAGTGTCACGTTACCCTTCGAAAGAAGACACCCAACCAGGCCCACTCCCCGCCCTATCCCTGTAACCCCATTAGCCCACCTAACTTTTGAACACTGAGGGCCAATTTAGCCTGTCCAATTCATCTAACCTGCAGATCTTTAGAATGTGGGAGGAAACTGGAGCACCAGGAAGAAACCTATGCAGACACAGGGAGAATTACAAACTCCACACAGTCAGTTACCCACAATCGGAATCGGAACCTGGCGCTGTGATGAGGCAGCAGTGCTAACCACTGTGCCCCCGTGCCACCCAAAAAAAACTAAAGGGGAAACAAAGCTATTTGATCGTAGGAATGGGAGGAGGGAAGACAAGGAAATGGGTTTTAAGATTGTGATCCAGTTCCATGCTATGTGCATCGGAATGGAGAGAAGTGGATCCTATTTGAATCCCCTTTGTAGTATGTTCTTTAGCTTATTTGTGAAGAGGCAGAGGTTAGAAAATAGGCGGGCCACTCCACCATGGCAATCTCTTTTCACTTGAAAGGATTCATGCTATTAGTGAAAATCCGAGAGAAGCTCTCCTATCCCTACCCTCATGTGGAACAGGCGCCCGCTACAAGGAGACTATAGGAAGATTATAGAGGGCTAGTGGGAGTAAATTGCCTTCCTCTCCGCCGGCCAAGAAATTAGAATGTGGGAAGGGTTTTGATATTGCTTCACAGAATTAGAAGTTTTTGTCTAATCTCTAACAAAAACGGCTTAGTTATCCCAGCTGGAACAATATGAATAATTGAACTTTGCCTAAACTCCCTGAATCAAAGAGTTGTATTGCTGCATTCAAAACCGTGATTGATATCGATAGTACTCTGGCATTTAATTTAGTAATCCCTGGGTTCTGGTGAACTGTCCTTTTTGTAAAACATCCATTATAAATATTTAATGCTCTCTTTGTTTCCATGGTACTGAATACTTGGCACTAAGCAAATACCATAAAAATATATATTAGTGTGGTAGGATCCACATCACCAAGATAGTCTGCTCTAATATTAATTAATTACTAATTAATATAAGTTATCACATATAAAAATCAAATCACGCAGAAGATCTAATGCCCAGTGACATTTCAGGCTAATTATGATGCTTTCTGCTTTCCACAAGAGATTCTTAATGGATGTAAGTTATGATTAAATTATTGGTGCTTTGTCATTTCAATACTTGAGTATTGAGAATTACAATCCAAATTATCTGGGAAAATGTACATGCTATTGCACTTTCACACTTTATAATGACTTTGCATGTTAATTTTATTGTGATAGTTTTCAAAAAAATAAATCCTAAGGGATCCTGCACTCACCAGCCAAAACTCTTCACTATTCTGGACTCAACCTGGGATGAAAAGATAATCTCTGGTTTCTGTTCTTACTGCAGTCCAGCCTCTTAAATCTCTCCCCAGTCTCCCTAACAAGTGCAAGAATTTCTTTGTTATTAAGACTGAGACCACCTCATCAACACTCTCTGCTGTTTCTCTCACCCTCCCCAACACAGCAGGCCAAGTTTCCTCTTGGGCTAAAATGAAAGCAAAATGTAGCAGATATGGAAGGCCAGGGATAGGTTAGAGAGCAGGGGAGATTAGTTGACAAAGATGCCATGGAACAAAAAGCAAAGAGATGGTAACAGTAGCAGTGAGGTCCCTCTTACCAGTCCTTGATCTTCCCTTTTGCTCTGCCTGACCTCCTATTTTGACAGCATAAAACCTATCTTATTTCCATCTCGCCATCGCTCTGAAGAAGATTCACGTGTGTTTACTGTAACTGGCAACTATGGGCCAATCACAACCTTGGTGTCATATTTGACTCAGAGATAAGCTGCTGACTACGGGCGGGATTTTCCGGTCACGTCTACTCTGAGGCTGGAATTTCCTGCCCGAGGTCAACGCACCTTTAAATGGTTGGTCAGATTTTCCGTCTCACCCGTGACGATTCCCATTGTGGGCCGGGCAGGAAAACTCTCCCCAATATATCTGCACCATCACAAATGCCTATTTCTACCTCCATAACATCACTTCAGCCTTAGCACATCTACTGCTCAAACCCTCACCCATGCCTTTGTTAGTTCTAGACTTGATTATTCAATGCACTCCAGGCTGCCCTCTCACGTTTTACCCACTTACCCATCATCCCTGTGCTCACTGATCTATATTAGCGCCCAGTTAAGAAATGCCTAGATTTAAAATTGTCATCCTTGTTTTTAAATTCCCCCATGGTCCCACCACACCCTATCCATGTCATCTGCTCCAACCCCACAACCCTCTGAACTACCTGCACTCCTTCAATTCTGGCCCCTTGAGGATTTTGGATTTTAATTGCTGCACCATTGGCAGACATGTCTTCAGACGGCAAGGTTCTAAGCTCTGGAATTCCCTCCCTACACCACTCTACTTCTCTACCACTCTTGCCTCCTTTTAACGAAGAACATACTAAGTACGAACAGGAGTAGGCCATTTGGCCCCTCTAATGCTGCACCATTCAATCAAAATCACTTTTCTTCCTACCCCCATACCCTTTGACTCTCTTGGCAATCAGGAATCTATCTAACTCAGCCTTAAAAATATTCAGTGACCCAACCTCCATGGGAAAGAGAGTCCCATAGATTCACAACCCTCTGAGAGAAAAATATGTCTTCTCACCTCCATCTTAAATGGGAGATCCCTTATTTTTAAATTTATTTTTAAACTCCGTCCCCTAATTCCTGTCTCTCCCACAAGACGAAACATCTTTTCAGCTTCCACCCAGTCATTTCCCCTTTATCCATGTTGCTTCTTACTTCCTCAAAGAACTCTAATAAATTAGTCAAACATGAGAAGATGCTCCTTTATAACTACCTCTTTGATCATGCTTTTGGTCATCTCCCTTAATATCTCCTTATTTGGACTGGTATCAGATTTGTTTTTATAAAGCACCCGTGAAATGCCTTGTGATGTTTTACTACATTAAATATAAGTTGTTGTAAACATCTGATAATAATAAAAATCTGCAAAGGTATGGCAGGCCCTATATTTACCTTTTTAAATGAGTGTATTCTCACTGACTCAGGTGCCAAACACAATAATGGGTCTTATCTGTTGCTGTCCTCCCTGCTGTGCATGGCTCAGAGTAAAAAATTAACATGATGTAAACCACTGCAGCACAATCAACAGACAGAACCGTTTTCGGATCTGAAAATCTCACGTGTCTGCTCTCATTTCCACTGAACACAAACAGTACATCAGTCTGTACATGGAAGAAATACTGGGAAAGGACACATAAGTTTCCTTGGCCCTCAATAAACCAGACTAGCGAGTTTGGTAAAGCACATACGATACATAGATCAGATAGAACTGAGTGTCAATACTATACAAAATATACTGCTGCAGTTCAGTGATATATACCTTTCATTAGGAGATCCTGCAAAACAAATGCTTGTGGTTTTTCCATCACCAAACACAGGTCCTCAGAATTTTTTAAAATTCATTTCTGGGATGTGGGCATCACTGGTTAAGCCAGCATTTATTGCCCATCCCTAATTGCCCTTCAGAAGGTGCCTCCTTGAACTGCTGCAGTCCCTGAGGTGTAGGCCCATCCACATTGCAGTTAGAGAGGGAGTTCCAGGATGTTGCCCCAGTGAGTGACTTGGAGGGGAACTTCCAGGTGGTGGTGCCCCCAGATACCTGCTTCTTTTGTCCTTCTAGATGGTAGTGATCGTGGGTTTGGAAGGTGCTGCCTAAGGAACCTTGGCGAGTTACTAGAGTGCATCTTGTAGATGGTACACATGGCTACCACTGTTTGCCGGTGGCGGAGGGATTGATTGTTTGTGGATTTGGTAGCAAACAAGCGACGTGTTTTGGCCTGGATAGTGCCGAGCGTCTGGAGCTGCACTCATCCAGGCAAGAGGAGAGTATTCCATTACATACCTGACTTGTGCCTTGTAGATGGTGGACAGACTTTGGGGGGTCAGTGGTTAGCATTGCACAGCAAGGTTCATGGGAACAAGAGTAGTCCAATCAGACCCTCAAGCCAGGGACCCTGGTTCGATTCACAGCGTGGTCACTGTCTGTGCGGAGTTTGCACGTTCTCCCTGTGTCTGTGTGGGTTTCCTCCGGGTGCTCCGGTTTCCTCCCACAAGTCCCGAAAGACGTGCTATTAGGTGAATTGGACATTCTGAATTCTCTCTGTGTAACTGAACAGGGGTCTAGGGGATTTTCACAGTAACTTAATTGCAGTGTTAATGTAAGCCTACACTCATAAAGATGATTATTATTCAGAGTAGTTCAGTTTGCTACCAAACCTCAGGAAAGCAATATGGCCTCGGAAAGGATACAGTGCAGATTCACCAGAATGTGACCAGTGCTTAAAGCGTTCAATGCTGAGGATAATTTTCAGAAACGTCATTTGCCTATTCGCTTCAGTTTATAGAAGGTTGAGAGGTGATTTACTTGAAGTGTTTAGAATGATTAAGGGATTTGGTAGATTAGGTACAGAAAAACTAATTTCTCTGATTGAGTAATCCAGAACAAGCAAGGATAAACATAAAATTAGAACTTGGCCATTTTGAATGAAAGCAGGTAGGATTTTGTTTTACACATAGCATCATGGAAATCTGCATTCACTCTGGTGGATCAATCAAATTTTCAATAATGAGATTGACAGAATTTTTTTCAGGATTTTTTTCCCCAATGGATTTGGAGCATAATTGCACAGATCAATCATTATCTTGTTGGTTGCCAGAACAAGCTTGAGGGTCTGATTGGACTACTCTTGTTCCCATGAACCTTGCCGTGCATGAATGGTTGGCCGTGATAGAGGGAATAGAATCCCTACAGTGCAGAAAAAGGCCATTCAGCCCATCGAGTCTGCACCGACCCTTGGAAAGAGCACTTATGCTCATCCCCCTCCCTATCCCGTAATCCCACCTAACCGTTTGGACACAACAAGGGACAATTTACCATGGCCAGTCCACCGAACCTGTGCATCTTTGGACGTGGGAGGAAACCGGAGCACCCTGAGGAAACCCACGCAGACACGAGGGGAGAGTGCAAACTCCATCGATATGGTCACCCAAGGCTGAAATTGAGCCCGGTTCCCTGGTGCTGTGAGGCAGCAGTGCTAACCACTGTGCCACTGTGGATATGCCGGATTTACTCAACAAATGTAGGGGGAGAAACTTGTCCTGGACGGTGATGCAAAATAAGTGATATTGGATCTGTCGTCTGTTATACACTATACCTGATATTCAGTTCCATTTCAGGCAATGAAATTAAATATCTGCTGTTGCCTACAACAGGAGACAGATCCAGTACCATCTGTTTTGACTCACCTGAGACAACCGTCTACCCCAATGTGCTTAATAAACAATTTTCAGACATTAAAGTCACCATCAAATATAGATTCCTGTACATTTGGGTTGTCTGACTTGAACTTTGCAGTTAAAATGATTTGGAGATTCAGCATAATTCAATCACCCAATTTATATAATCACGGCTATTAAATTTCTGACAGAATTGTTTATAAAAATATCAAACTACTAAGTTGATGTTGGTGTGTCCACCATTTTAACTGCAGTAGCATGTGGACAGTCGCATATCGTGTTGTACATCTGAAAAGATAGTGGACTCATATATTACAGGTGTCTCATACTAACAACGCTCTTCAAATAGTTTAGTTTTTATTTTGAAAGGAAATATCAGAGATGACTGGTAGCTTATAATTCACAAACCTCTATTTAAGATCTGAATCACAGCTCTTATAAAACCTCTGTTTTTGGCCACAAACATTCCCAAAACCAATTTTAGTCAGACATTACAACTTTTAATGTCAATAAGATGTTGAAATCTTATCTCTGCTCATCTCTGCTGGCGTTGTGTATGCATTTTTATGGCATGGTTGCAGCTGTAAGCTGTAACATATGAAACTGAAGTCACAAAAATGCAAATATGAGAATGAGCACAAAGCTGTTAATGCTGAGTGGAAAGATTTTTCTCCGTGGAGGGAAAGATGCTGCTGTAGGGTGACTGCTAATCACAATATCAAACTGACATGGCTGCTACATCGGTATTGCTGCAGTTGGGAATGGAATTGAGCGGTCTGGAATTTCAGGATTGGAGCCTGTCACTGAAGACACCAAGCTGTGACAACTCATCAAGGTTCCTTTGGCAGATATGTTCTATCGTGGGTCAAATCTGTACCCTGGCAGGTGGCTTGTTTGCGTGAAGGGCAGTTTCAGAGTTTTTTTGTCTTCAGATTTGGGTATTTATATGTCAAATTGGACTTATTTTGTGGGGGATATGTGGGGGCCTGTACCAGCCTCCCCGAACAGGCGCCGGAATGTGGCAACTAGGGGCTTTTCACAGTAACTTCATTGAAGCCTACTTGTGACAATAAACTATTTTCATTTTCATATGTCAAAATACAAGCATAACCAGTATGCACCTTCAAAACAAGTTCCTTAACCTTATTAGCAGGCAGTCTTTCATTCAGTTCCAATCAACCCAATAAATAGCAGATAGAGAAGGAAAAGCATTTCTCATGTCACAGAGACCTGTGGATTAATTGACCTGAATCGGAGTTTCTGTGACACAATCTTACAGTACAGTCTCCACAGAGCGTGCTCCATCTGTTTAATTATGTGACAGGTTGGGGGGGGGGGGGGGGGGGGGAGGTTGAATTCGGTTTGATTCAACTGATGAAATAAACAATAGAGTCTGATTACATTTCACAGATCCGCAGCAGCTAAATGTGAAGTATTAAATTTGCAGAGCAGCGTAACCTGAGCTACAGATGATTAAGGGTTCTTTTAATGTTCAAGAGACTTTCTCTTTCTTTTATTGCAGTAACAAGATGGTGATTGAACAAATTGATGTTCATGATTCAATCCCTGTCTGCATAAGAAACGGGAATCTTTATATCTGTAACCAACTGTGAATATGCATATCTTCATTTATTGATGTGTGAAGTACTGGCCATTATGTTGTACATTATCAAAAAACCAGTTCATCATGGTTTACATCAATAATGTAAAAAGTCTGTTTTATCAAAGAATTGATCTAGACCCATGCCTCATCCATGCCATTCCCATACCAGCCTCCCCGAACAGGCGCCGGAATGTGGCGACTAGGGGCTTTTCACAGTAACTTCATTGAAGCCTACTTGTGACAATAAGCGATTTTCATTTCATTTCATTTTCATTTCATTGATGTGCATTTATCGGGTGTTATGGTAAATTTGAGACCATTTGCAAATGTTTTATGATACAAATATAAGGATGCAGCACCTTAACACTGCAGTGTGGCATGTCTTATTGTGTCGCTTGTAAGCCCAACTCAAGGTGAGTTCCTGATCTTTGCAGACTATGAAGGGGGTGGGGGGAAAGAGGACGGGGTTACGACTGAAAGAGTAGCTACACTATGTCTGAAAGGGAATATCTTCCTGCAATTTATCCGATTGCTCTCGTTTAGGCTAACATGCAGAGTCTGGGAGCACATTCCTATGTTCTTGGCTGTTTTTTTATAACTACAGGGTTGTCAGGGTTTAAATTGACCCTGGGTGGGGGGGGGGGTTTGAATTAAACCTGTCCCAATTGGATTACTTAAATGCCAGTGCAATTTAAGATGATCTTTACATTAAAATTATTTGAAGAGATCATTTACATTTCTGCTCATGAATTCTTTACAAATCAAAGCTCTATTTTGTACCTTCTCAAGACATTGGAGACCAATCAGGCAATGGCGCCATACAATCCAGGTCCTATGCTTAGCTGATGTTTCAGACAGAATAACATAGGGCAACCAAAATGGGCCATGTTTCCCTCACCTAACCCATACCAATGATGCCCAGTGTGCATGGAAGTTAAGTGAAAATGAGTCTCGACTGACTGTGTCATCGTTCACAGCCAAGCGACCCAGCGACACTCCCAGTCTAAGCGATCAAATGAAGAATGACTATCTCGATGAGGTAACCGAGGATGATCATTGTGTAGCAGCATATCCCAATAAGGGGGAATCACCTTTAAGGTCGTGTGAGAGCAGAATTTGCCAGATCAAAAGTCAAATGCAAATTTAATTATTCGGTTTAATTTTGACAGAAATAATTACACCGCACAATAGTGAAAATGTAAGCGATAGGCATTTAAATTTCCAGTCTGAGCATGTCTCAGCAAACTTTCATTGTGATATAGAACAAAGAACATAGAACATACAGTGCAGAAGGAGGCCATTCGGCGCATCGAGTCTGCACCGACCCACTTAAGCCCTCACTTCAACCCTATCCCCTTAACCCAATAACCTTTTTGGACATCAAGGGCAATTTATCATGGCCAATCAACCTAACCTGCACGTCAAGGACTGTGGGAGGAAACTGGAGCACCCGGAGGAAACCCACGCAGACACGGGGAGAACGTGCAGACTCCTTCCAGACAGTGACCCAGCAGGGAATCGAACCTGGGACCCTGGCGCTGTGAAGCCACAGTGCTATCCACTTTGCTATCGTGCTGCCCTAATGATATGTACATATATTATACAAACGGAAAACTAGGTACAGAATGGAGGGAGTTGTGATGTAATGGGAATCAGCTGTTCTTAAATTCATGGATTTTAATCAGATATCAACTGTTCAGGGACTGGAGGAATCACAGTCATACCTGAAATCTCAACTTCCCTCCACATTTGAAATGACACAGTTGGAACTGACAGAATTAGCGAGACAACGTTAATATTTGAGCATGTCTCGTCTGTTTGGTGAGAAAAGTGTTTATTCATTCTGGCTGATTCCGATAATGATGGGAAGCACTTTCCCCCAAAGGATCCCATGTGACAACTGACTGAGAAATACAGGCGCAGGAGTAAGGCTGCCACAAAATCTGAAATGGGAATGAAGTGTATTTCAGATAAACTGTAATAATCCACAGGAGGCAGGGGTACCGTCACTACACCAATATTTATTTGCAATAACTATATCCAAGAGCAGCTCCAAACAATGCTGCTGCTAGCATTCCAGTCAACTTAAGACTGGTTCACAAAGGCTACATATAACTACATCTAGCTTATATGGGCCCCCTCAATGAGCTATCATTGAGGGAACTCATACTCCAATTGGCCAACCAATAATGCCAATTGGAGGTCATTACATAAACAAATCTCATTTTGCACCTAAAAATACAGCGAATCTAATCTTTATGCATAATAAGGAGAACCAATCACCGAACATGTTTCCTTTAATGGCTCAGTGAATAAAGGCAGCCTTGGTTCCAGTCCTCGAGCTAAACAGAAAGGCAAGTTAGCAGCTTGGATGGTTGCTGGTTAAGCTGGCTACACAGTGTTGTGGCAGGAATGTTAAAATTGACCCCACTGTTTCCTGAACAGAGAGTGGAAGTTCTAGACAAAGTGCTCACATCTGGTTTCTGCCCAGTTCATTGATCGCAACTGGATAGGGTAGAATTTCCATAAATGTTAACTTAATTTCTATCTCCACAGATGCTGTCTGACAGTTGCGCCTTTCCCATGATTTTCTTTTTTATTTAAAAAGTATTTTTATTCAGGACATTTTCCATTTTACGATATGCACAACAATCACTCAACTTAATAAGAAACAAACAACCCACCAACCCATCCCAAATGCCCCCCTTTTGTGCAACTCTCTATGTAACTCCCTCCACCCCCCCCCCCCCACTTGCTGATGACTACCAATTATTTTTTGAATATAAATTTTAAGTACTCAATTATTTATTTTCCAATTAAGGGGCAATTTTAGTGGCCAATCCACCTACTCTGCACATCTTTGGGTTGTGGGGTCGAGACCCACGCATTCACGGGGAGGATGTGCAAACTCCACACTGACAGTGACCCGGGGCCGGGATCGAACCTGGGACTTCAGTGCCGTGAGGCAGCAGCGCTAATCACTGTGCCCCTGACTACCAATTCTCAAAGGAAATAAACAGCCGCCACCTCAAGTAGAACCCCTCCTCAGACCCCCTAATGGTGTACTTAATTTTCTCCGGATGCAAAAACTCCGATAGATTCCCACCCAAGTCGTCAACTTAGGCAGCTCTGGTGCCCCCCCACCTTAGCAGAATCCTTCTCCGAGCTATCAGCGAGGCAAAGGCCACTACATCAGCCCTTTTTGCCTCCTGCAGCTCCAGTTCATCCGAAACCCCAAATATCGCCACCCCGGGCACAGCACCACCTTTTCCCCCCAACATCTCTGAGATAGTCTTGAAAAAGGACTCCCAAGAGGGCAGCATGGTGGCACAGTGGTTAGCATTGCTGCCTTCGGCGCTGAGGACCCGGGTTCGAATCCCGGCCCTGGGTCACTGTCCGTGTGGAGTTTGCACGTTCTCCCCGTGTCTGCGTGGGTTTCACCCCCGCAACCCAGGGATGTGCAAGTTACGTGGATTGGCCACACTAAATTGCCCCTTACTTGGAAAAAATAACTGGGTACTCTAAATTTATAATACAAAAAAAAAGAAAAAAGGACTCCCAGAACACCCCTAATTTAAGGCAGGACCAAAACATGTGTGAGTGGTTCGTCGGCCCCTTGAACAACGCTCACATTTATCCGCCACCTCTGGATAAAACCCACTCAAGCATGTTCCAATCATGTGCGTTCTGTGCCCCACTTTAAACTGGATTAGGCTCATCCTCGCACACGTGGAGGCAGAGTTTACCCTGTGTAGGGCATCACTTTACTCCCCCCTCCCCCAAATGCACAGTCCAATTCTTCATCCCATTTTCTCTTTATCTCCTCCAGCAAAGCCCTCGCCCTCTTCATCAACTGCCCACAGATATCTGAGATCTTCCCTTCTCCTATCTCATCCAAAGACACTTGCCTTATCCATCAGCGAGAGGGGCAGCAAATGAGGGAACGTAGAATGCTTCTTCTGAACAAAGTTCCTCATTTGTAGACACCTGAACCCATTTTCCCCGCAAGCTGAAACTTTTGCACCAATTCTTCCAGACTCGCAAACCTACCCTCCACAAATAAATCCCTGAACCTCTCTACCCCCACCTGTTTCCAGACCTTGTACGATGAGTCCATTCCCGTCAGGATAAATCTGTGGTTCCCACATATCAGCGCTCTTAACAACATCAGCTCCAGCTTAAAATGTTGCCTAAACTCGTTCCATACTCTTAAGGATATTACTACCACCGGGCTCGTAGAATATCTGGCCAGGGGTGGGAGTCATAGAATATCTGGCCAGGGGTGGCCGGGGGGGGGGGGGGTGGCAGTGCGGTGGTTAGCATTGCTGCTTCACGGCGCTGAGGACCTGAGTTCGATCCCAGCCCTGGGGTCACTGTCTGTGTGGAGTTTGCACATTCTCCTCGTGTCTGCATGGGTTTCACCCCCACAACTCAAAGGTGTGCAGGGTACGTGGATTGGCCATGCTACATTGCCCCTTAATTGGAAAAAAATAATTGGATACTTTAAGTTTATTAAAAAGAAGAATATCTGGCCAGGGAGAACGGAAGAGGAACCATCACCAATGTCCTCAAACACGACCCCGTAGAGCAAGTCTCCTCCATCTGTCCCCAAACCGACCCTTCCTCCACAACCCATTTCCGAAGCTTCTCGATATTTGCTGCCCCAACAGTAATTCATAAAATTAGGCAACACCAATCCCTCTGACTGCGTACCCTCTGCAAAAACGCTCCCTGAACCCGAGGTGGCTTGCCTACCTGTACAAAAGTTGAAACCTGCTTATTAATATGTTAGGTAAAACGATCAGGAGACTCTGGAATTTAAATAAGAATTTTCAAAGGACTGTCATTTTGACTGTTCGAACCTTTGCCGCCAATGAAATGGGAGGGCATCCCACCTTTTCAAATTGCCCTTCACCCTCTCTACCAGACTGGGAAGATTTAGCTTATGCAACAATGCCAGTCCTGAGCCAACTGTATTCCCAAATATCTAAAACTCGACCTAGCCAACTGTGGTAGTATGCATTAGGGGTCATGTGGGACTGTGAAGCCGTGATGTCATTGGCTGACAGATCCTGGGTCCTGGTTGGCCGTTGACCTCTAGCTCCGCCCTGAAGGCGGAGTATAAGAACCAGGAGTCCTCCCCCGCAGGCAGTCTACTACTGAACTGCGGGGGAACAGTCACGCTTAATAAAGCCTCATCGACTTCACTCTATTCGTCTCTCGGAGTCTTTGTGCGCTACAATTTATTAAGCGTGACTAAAGGACTATGGAGCTCAGGATCATCCCGGAATGCCTGAGGATCAGCCCCCACGCAGTGAACGCAGCAGCAGCTTTCAAGCACTGGCAGACTTGTTTCGAGGCCTACCTCAGAACGGCCCCCGGCCGGGTCACAGAAGACCAAAAACTACAGGTCCTGCACTCGAGGTTAAGCACGGAGATTTTCTCTCTCATCGAAGACGCAGAGGATTTCCAGACGGCGTTCGCAGCACTAAAAAGTCTCTATGTTCGCCCAGTAAACCAGATCTACGCTCGCTATCAACTCGCAACGAGACGGCAAAGTCCCGGAGAATCGATAGATGAATTCTACGCCGCGCTACTAATTTTGGGACGGGCCTGCAGCTGCCCGCCGGTGAACGCAAATGAACACACGGACATGTTAATGCACGATGCTTTTGTGGCAGGTATGAACTCCTCCCAAATCCGCCAAAGACTTTTAGAAAAAGAGTCGCTAGGACTCTCAGAGGCATTGGCCCTAGCAGCCTCCCTAGACATGGCCGCGCGAAACACCCGCGCCTATGGCCCCGACCGCGCGGCAGCCCATTGGGCTCCGTACGCACCCATCACGGCAAACCCACCCCCCCCCCCGGACACCCCACAGGCTTGCGCGGTTCAAACGCCAAGTCGCACCGGGGGAGCCCGCTGCTATTTCTGCGGCCAGGCGAAACACCCCCGGCAGCGCTGCCCAGCCTGCGCAGCGATCTGTAAGAGCTGCGGGAAAAAGGGCCATTTCGCGGCTGTGTGCCGGTCCCGGGAGGTTGCCGCGGTCCCAGGAGAACAGGGAGCCCTGCATGCCTTTTACGCTCCCCAACCCCCCCAGCGCCCCATGTACGACCCGCAGGCGCAACCACCTTGGGTCCCGACCACCGCTCTCCCCGGAGAACAGGGAGCCCTGCACGCCTTTTATGCTCCCCAACCTCCCCCCCCCCCGCGCCCCATGTATGACCCGCTGGCGCTACCAATTTGGGTCCCGGCCACCGCTGTCCCCAGAGAAGAGGGAGTCCTGTGTGTTCCTAACGCTCCCCAACCCCCCCAGCGCCCCATGTGCGACCCGCAGGCGCCGCCATTTTGGGTCCCGGCCACCACGAGGGGAGGAGGGGCGCCGCCATCTTGGACCACCCCAGACCTGTACGACGCATGGGGGTGGCCATTTTGTCCACCCCCACCGCCATCTTGTGACCCCCCAGCCATGTGCGATGCATGGGGGCAGCCATCTTGTTCACCCCCGGCGCCATCTTGGACGGCAACAACGGACCCCAGCGTCGACGGCTCCACGGGGTTCGAAGAAGACGCTCAACCATTACAACCACGGCTGGCTTCAATGACGCTGGACCAAGCACGGCCCCGGACGCTCCAGACGACGGCGACAACGGTGCTGATAAACGGGCACGAGACACCATGCCTGGTCGACTCCGGGAGCACGGAGAGCTTTATCCACCCCGACACGGTAAGACGCTGTTCTTTGACCATCCGTCCCAGCGCACAAAAGATTTCCCTAGCTGCAGGATCCCACTCCGTACAGATCAAAGGCTTCTGCATAGTTACCCTAACGGTGCAAGGGAGGGAGTTCAAAAACTACAGGCTCTACGTCCTTCCCCAACTCTGCGCCCCCACATTACTGGGATTAGACTTCCAGTGCAATCTACAGAGCCTAACCTTCAAATTCGGCGGCCCAATATCCCCACTCACTATCTGCGGCCTCGCAACCCTCAAGGTTCAGCCCCCATCCTTGTTTGCAAACCTCACCCCGGATTGCAAACCCATCGCCACTAGGAGCAGACGGTACAGCGCCCAGGACCGGACCTTCATTCGGTCCGAAGTCCAGCGGCTACTGAAGGAAGGCATAATCCAGGCCAGCAATAGTCCCTGGAGAGCACAGGTGGTAGTAGTAAAGACAGGGGAGAAGCAAAGGATGGTCATAGACTATAGCCAGACCATCAACAGGTACACACAACTAGACGCGTACCCTCTCCCCCGCATATCCGACATGGTCAATCGGATTGCCCAATATAAGGTCTTCTCCACCGTGGACCTCAAGTCCGCCTACCATCAGCTCCCCATCCGCCCAAGTGACCGCAAGTACACAGCCTTCGAGGCAGACGGGCGATTATACCATTTCCTAAGGGTCCCATTTGGCGTCACAAACGGGGTCTCGGTTTTCCAACGAGAGATGGACCGAATGGTTGATCAACACGGGTTGCGGGCCACGTTCCCGTATCTCGACAATGTAACCATCTGCGGCCACGATCAGCAGGACCACGACGCCAACCCCCAAAAATTCCTCCAGACCGCTAAAGCCTTGAACCTCACGTACAACGAGGACAAGTGCGTTTTTAGCACCAACCGGCTAGCCATCCTGGGCTACGTAGTGCGCAATGGGATAATAGGCCCCGACCCCGAACGTATGCGCGCCCTCATGGAATTTCCCCTCCCGCACTGCTCAAAAGCCCTAAAACGCTGCCTGGGGTTCTTTTCATACTACGCCCAGTGGGTCCCCCAGTATGCAGACAAGGCCCGCCCCCTATTACAGACCACAACCTTCCCTCTGTCGACAGAGGCTTGCCGGGCCTTCAGCCGCATCAAAGCGGATATCGCAAAGGCCACGATGCGCGCCATCGACGAGTCCCTCCCCTTCCAGGTCGAGAGCGATGCCTCCGATGTAGCTCTAGCGGCCACCCTTAACCAAGCGGGCAGACCCGTGGCCTTTTTCTCCCGAACCCTCCACGCTTCAGAAATCCGCCACTCCTCAGTGGAAAAGGAAGCCCAAGCCATAGTGGAAGCGGTGCGACATTGGAGGCATTACCTGGCCGGCAGGAGATTCACTCTCCTCACGGACCAACGGTCGGTAGCCTTCATGTTCGATAATGCACAGCGGGGCAAAATCAAAAACGACAAGATCTTAAGGTGGAGGATCGAGCTCTCCACCTTCAACTACGAGATCTTGTATCGTCCCGGAAAGCTGAACGAGCCGTCCGATGCCCTATCCCGCGGCACATGTGCCAACGCACAAATTAACCACCTCCAAACCCTCCACGAGGACCTCTGCCACCCGGGGGTCACTCGGTTCTACCACTTTATTAAGTCCCGCAACCTCCCATACTCTTTGGAGGAGGTCCGTACAGTCACAAGGAACTGCCACATCTGCGCAGAGTGTAAACCGCATTTTTTCAGGCCGGATGGTGCGCACCTGATTAAAGCTTCCCGCCCCTTTGAACGCCTTAGTCTGGATTTCAAAGGACCCCTCCCCTCCACCGACCGTAACACATACTTCCTTAATGTGGTGGACAAGTACTCCCGCTTCCCATTCGCCATCCCCTGCCCTGACATGACCGCGGCCACAGTCATTAAAGCCCTGAACACCATATTCACACTGTTCGGTTGCCCCGCATACGTCCACAGCGACAGGGGGTCCTCCTTCATGAGTGACGAGCTGCGCCAGTTCCTGCTCAGCAACGGTATAGCCTCGAGCAGGACGACCAGCTACAACCCCCGGGGGAACGGGCAAGTAGAGAGGGAGAACGGCACGGTCTGGAAGACCGTCCTACTGGCCCTACGGTCCAGGGACCTCCCGGTTTCACGGTGGCAGGAGGTCCTCCCGGACGCCCTCCACTCCATCCGGTCACTACTGTGTACTAGCACTAACCAAACGCCTCATGAGCGCCTCCTTGTCTTCCCCAGGAAGTCCTCCTCTGGAACGTCGCTGCCGACCTGGCTGACGGCCCCAGGACCCATCTTGCTCCGAAAACATGTGCGGGCGCACAAGTCGGACCCGTTGGTCGAAAGGGTTCACCTCCTTCACGCGAACCCGCAGTACGCTTACGTGGAGTACCCCGACGGCCGACAGGACACGGTCTCCCTGCGAGATCTGGCGCCCGCCGGCAACACACACACACCCCCGACACCAATCACCCCCTTCCTGCCACCGCCGCACCCCGCGACCGCCCCCTTCCCAGGAGGATCGGTCCTCCTCCCAGGCCCGACCAGGAGTGAAGCCCAAGCTGAAACCGTAAGGCTCCCGGAGACGGCAACACCGGAACAAGCACCACCACCACCACCGGGGCCGAGGCGATCGACACGGACGACCAGACCGCCCGACCGACTCGTGGTGTTGATCTAACACTACAATATGTGGCCTTTAACGAGAACATTTTGTCTTTTTCTCCTGACGATTACTGTAAATAGTTCGGAAAAAAAAACCTTGTACATACTGTAATAACATGCGAAAGTTTTCCTCCCAGGACCAGCCTTGTAAACCCTTACCACCATGCGAAGCATCACCCCGCCGGGTTCATTTTTAACAAGGGGTGAATGTGGTAGTATGCATTAGGGGTCATGTGGGACTGTGAAGCCGTGATGTCATTGGCTGACAGATCCCGGGTCCTGGTTGGCCGTTGACCTCTAGCTCTGCCCTGAAGGCAGAGTATAAGAACCAGGAGTCCTCCCCCGCAGGCAGTCTACTACTGAACTGCGGGGGAACAGTCACGCTTAATAAAGCCTCATCGACTTCACTCTATTCGTCTCTCGGAGTCTTTGTGCGCTACACCAACCAAAATGGCAATTTCTCCAGACCCACACTCTTCCCCTGTGAGTTCACCGGGAACAACTCACTCTTCCCCACATTGAGTTTATAACCCAAAAAGGACCCAAACTTGCTTAATATCTCCATAATCTTTCCCACACTGGAGAGAGGATCGGTTGCATACACCAGTAGGTTGTCCGCATAGAGGGACGCTCGATGATCCGTACCTCCCCTCTCTATACCCTTCCACTCTGTGAACAACCTCAGTGTAATAGCCAGCGGTTCAATTGCTAACGCAAAAAGTTAACGGAGAAAGTGGACATCCCTGCTTTTTACCCCTAAATAGTTGAAAGTACTCGAGCTTAATACATTGGTACAAACACTCGCAGTGAAGGTTTTATACAACAATCTGATCTAAGTGATGAACCTGGTCCAAACCCAAACCGCCCCAGTATCTCAAAGCAGTATTCCCATTCTACCCGGTCAAACGCTTTCTCCGATTCAATGGCTCAAAACCCGAGGGGGCGACATCGCCACATTCAAAGTCTCTTTGTATTGGCCGACCATTATTGGCCCTTCACAAACTCTGTCTGATCATCAGCAACTACACCCTGGCAAACATTCCTCCAAGTGAGTTGCCAGCACCTTCGCCAATAACTTCACATCGGCATTCAGCAGGGACATGGGCCGATTAGAGATTAGAGAGGTAGAAGCCTGTGCCAGTGTGATCTGCAGCACCCTCTGGGATAACAAATTATTCAGCATCCCCAGTAGATGTGGCCTCAGCTTCGCCCCAATTTTTTAATAAAGTTCCACTGGGAATCTGTCCAGGCCTGGAGTCTTCGAGACTGCATAGAACCAATGCATTTCACAATTTCCTCCAGCCCAAACAGAGCCTCCAGCTCCCGCACCTTCTCCCTCTCCACCACCGGGAAGTCCAAACCATCCAAGAATTGTATAATGTCAGAGCTACCCTTTTACCACCTGGTAAAAGGTCTCAAATTCATCATTTATTCTTCCTGGATTGTAAACCACTCCCCGCTGGCTTCCCGAGGGGATGCCTGCCATCTCAACTGGTGAGCCAAGTCCCGGAAAACGTGCTGTTAGGTGAATTGGACATTCTGAATTCTCCCTCTGTGTGCCCAAAGAGGTGCCATAGTGTGGCGACTAGGGGATTTGCACAGTAACTTCATTGCAGTGTTAATGTAAACCTACTTGTGACAATAATAAAGATTATTATTTTTAACCAGCTGGCCTTCTCCCCATGCTCATAAAATGCCGAACTCAGCAAAGCTGGCCAACCTCTTTCCCCGTCGATGGAGCTTCAATCTGGAGCTTCTTCCTGTCCGCCAATAACTCCTCCTTTGGTGTAGCTGAGTATTGCTAGTCCACATTGTTGGTAGAATATAGCCTCTACCAACCTCTGTCTCTCCATCCTTCCCGTTGTATACCTTTGAACCTTAATTGAGATCAGCTCCCCACTAATCACCACCTGTAACGCCTCCCTGAATGTGGAAGGGGAGATCTTCTCGTTCGCAAAACTCCACGTATGTCCCGATAGCAGAAGCTATCTTCTCATACGCTCCCTTATCGCCCAACAACGCCACATCCAACCTCCATGGGGTCGCTGGCCACAACCCTCTCCAAATACATTTCGAGGACTTTCTTTCTGTTTCAAAATCTGAGTTTTTTGAGTTTTGTTTGTCAACAAATGACTTTGTTTATGCAAAGTCTGCAGTGCCTCCTAGTGGCTGGTTATTGGCAGAGATCATGGAACAGTGAGCTTGTATTTTATTATGTTAACAGTGCTAAATATAAATGTAAGTTGTTTTGCTGTTGAATTATATTTGGCATCGGAGAGGGGAGAGTGTGAAAAAACTAAACAATGAACAATGCAAAAGTTACATATTGCAAAAGAGTAGGTGTACATCGGCCTGAATTATTTGAATGGCGGGGTGGGTGGCTTGACTGCCAACTTATGCTCCAATGAGCACTGATTGGTTGCACCCCTCACTTCGGTGGCAGCCTTGCCTTAGCGGACTGCCGTCCAATCAGATTGGCCGTCACCTCTGCTGTCCTTGAAGTGACAGCGCTGCAGTGGACAGAAGATGAACTACACCAACTTGCCTGAAACCAGGAGCCGGAGTTTGGTAAATATAAAGGGTCCCAAGATGGGCGAGTTGGAAATGCCTTGGGATCGTAAGGGTGGCAGTCGGGGTCTCAGGGGAGGCTGCGGGGTTGTTGAGGTCCAGAAGTCATCAGGCTTTAAGTGGCAGGGTGCCCACTGTCCCTTCCCACCCGAGATCTAACTTTTGATTTTTTATGGCCTTCCCCTATGGAGGTTCAATGCTCCCGCCAGTCTAAAAGGTCAAGCTGGGTGAGAAACGGCCCTTAAGCAGCCATTAATCAGCCAATTAAGGATCTCAGCTGGGGCAAAGGTGGCTTCCCATCCGAGGCCTTGCCCATCTCAGTTTAAAATAGCTCGGTGGTCGGGATGGTGGGAAATCCGTCCCTGCAATTTGATGCTCCCCCCATTACTCCCCAACCTAAAAACATTCCAGTAGGGGAGTGCAAAATTCAGGCCATAATTGTACAAGGAAATCCAGAATCACTACAGGAAAAGTATTGTTCTCAATTCATGTTATTGGTGCTGGTTGCTAAGCAACAGCAACACCTCGGCTTCAGATGTTGTCTTGCCTCAAATCAGGAAGGAAGCTGGAAGAATGATGTAAAATTAAATTTGCATTTTTTTACCTGATGGTTCCTCAAAGACTCTTTTTAAACGATTTCACCATTTACAAAGAACAGTTTTGCGAAAGTACATTTTATTCATGACTAGTTGCTTCCTCAATGTCATAGCAGACACTGTAGAGTTGGAGTGTAAATGACCTACAATTTTTTCATCTATCCCTTAATTCTGGATTATTGATACTAAGTTAGACCAATTTTCATTGGGAGAAAAGTCAATAAGGCAATGCTATATGGAAGGTCAGCTTCTGGTGGAGATTTCAAATGATGATTCACTGAGGTCAGCTTGTCAATAAATCATTTCTTATAAATCAGGTTGAAGATGCAACTGAGTCAGACAAAAATGGAACAAAAATCAGGTGCATAAACGATGACCTACATAGAGCTTAATGAACATTAGCATCGATAATAACTGCTGAGAATAGCAAATAACCATAGAGAAAGTAACAGATTAGTACAGCAAACAATGGATGCTTATGACCATGTAGCCAGTGCAATGACATGTGTCTTGGCTCAGCCATCTTCAGCTGCTTCATCAATGACCTTCCTTCCAGCATAAGATCAGCAGCACAATGTTCAGCAGCATTCGCGACTCCTCAGATACTGAAGCAGTCTGTCCCCATATGCAGCAGAACTGGACAATATTCTGGCTTGGGCTAATAAGTGGCAAGTAACATTTATGCCACACATGTGACAGAAATTGACCATTCCCAGAAAGAGAGAATCTAACTATCTGCTCTTGACATTCAAAGGCATTACCATCATTGCATCCCCCTCGATTAACACCCTGGCTATTACCATTGACCAGCAATTGAACTGGACTAGCCATATAAATACAAGAACAGGTGAGAGGCTGGGAATTCTGTGGGAGTAACTCACTTTCTGATTCCCCAAAGCCTGTCCACCATCTTGACAAAGCCCAAGTCAGGCGTGTGATGGAGCACTCTCCACTTGCCTGGATGAGGTCAACAACAACACTCAAGAGGCTTGACACGATCCAGGACAAAGCAACTCGCTTGATCATTACCCCATCAGCTCCTTCAACACTCACTCCCTCCACCATTGATGCACAGTAGCAGCAGTGTGTACCATATGTAAGATGCACTGAAAGAACTCACCAAGGCTCTTTCAACAGAACCTTCCAAACCCACAACCTCTAGCACCTCAAAGGACAAGGGCATCAGATGCATGGGAACACCCCACACCTGGAAGTTCCCCTCCAAGGGACACACAATCCTGACTTGGAAATATATCATCAATCCTTCATTGTCGCTGGGTCAAAATTCTAGAACTACCCTCCTAACAGTACTGTGAGTGTACCTACATCACATGGACTGCAGCAGTTCAAGAAAGTGGCTCACCCACCAGCTTCTCAAGTGTAATTAGGGATGGGCAACAAATTTCGGCCAATCCAGCAATATCCACAGCCCATGAAACAATTTTTTTAAATGAGAGAAAAGTATCGGGGTGAAAGTTCCACAGGGTATCTCCTGATCTCCTACTATAACTTCAACATAAATCTTGCAGGTAGATTGGGAGAATCACCAGTGGAAATTCCACCCCAACGTTGAGTTTTGTCCATGGGTGGTTCACTATAATGTACCGTTGACAACAACTTGAATTTTTCCAGTGCTTTAAAATGTAGAAAAACATCCTGAAGCATTTCAAAGGAGTGAACACAAAATTACGTCAAGCCGAAGAAAGAGGTAGTAGGAAGGGTGACCTGAAGCTGGGCCATATGGATGAACGTTTTGCAAAGGGTTTAGAAGGGGATTTCAGAGCATGGTTCCCATGTACTTTTGAATACAGTGTGGGGGAGATGCACAGAGGGGACAGCGTGTGCGTGTGTATGTGTCTGAGGGCCGGGGGGGGGGTGGGGGGGTTGGGGGAGGGTGCAGTAAGGCTGGGGACACTACAATTGTTGGTAGGGAAGAGGATTTTAAATACAAAGTATTGGAGGACTGGGAGTCAATAGAGGTCAGAACGTGCATGATGATGATAGAGCGGAACGTGGTTCAGGTAGTGGCAGCAGGGTTTTGGAATGAATCGAAGTTTACAATGCATTGGAATACTTGTCAAGACTAGAACTGATAAAGATATGAATAATTGTCCTCAGTTGTCGCTACTGGATTAATGGTCATTATTACTTTTATTACTGGGAATCTGTGTGTAAATGTGTTGAAGGGTCAGTGTTTTGTTTTTGAGAGTTTCAGGCAGGTTTAATTTTGGGATGAAGCAGCAACACTAGCCCTGAAATCCAAAAGTCAGAGACAACATTTTTTAATCATTTGAATGGCTGAATGTTGGGTGGCACTGTGATTCTGAATGGCTGTGTGCACATGCTCTGTGACATGATGGTATCAAATGCTATGTTAGTTTTCCTAGAATTGATCCTTTTACGATTGATGGGACAATAACCCACCTATGTGTCGCTGGAATTCCGTGTCAAATAAGGTCCCAAATCATAAAACAAATCTGGCACTCAAATAACTGTAATGTACGGGCTTCAGACACTCCGAGCATAACAATGAGCACAATGTCAGCACCTCTGAATGTTTGGAAATATCTGGAGAGATGCAACTGCGAGACACACTATTCTGGCTCAATGTGACCTGCAGACTAAGCTAGCAAGCCTTTCCATTCCTTTTAAAATTTGTGGAATGAATATTTCCAGAACCAATCATTTCCTTTCCACATATGCAGCTGAATATAAATCTGTAGAAAATTTTAATTAAACCTGCATTTACTCCATTGATAAATATTTATTGGGCATGTTTCCTGATATATCTTGTTCTAAGATGATTTCAAAAATGTGCTCTTTTCGAATTGGATGCTTACCATGTAACTCATTTCTCTAATATCTGTCCTATGATTATGTCTAATGTTCTTCACAGTGATAAACATGCAGCTATAAAATATATTGGTGAACACTAATATGATTTTCCAGTGCTATTGGAGTGTCAATACTTTTTCTTGAGAACTAACAAAATAGTCTTAAGCAAAATCAGAAAGAATTCAATAGAAATAGCAGCACCAAAACCAAGCCAATTTTAAAGCCAATCAGAAATTGTATTTGCAAAAGATTGTTGCCTCTGTGTTGTTGCCGCTGAGATTTCCTCTTTGAGCAAACTAATCACCTGTTCCCATTTGTCCAACTTATTATTACAAGGCTGTGGACAGAAGAAGGAACTGTAAAAATCAGTAAGAAATATCATAAATTATGCTTTCCAATGACTTAAAGGGTAGAATTTTCCAGCTCCTCGTCCTGGCAGGATCTTTTCGGCCCCGCCAAAGTCGACGGGGATTTGAATGGATCACCACATCTCCCATGGGAAACCCCGCCATGGCAGGACCAGAAGGTCTCTGAATGTTTCAATTTTTTTAAATTCATAAAGCTTTTAGAAATAGGTGTGATTCCAGAGTGAATAATTTAGTGTTACCATTTCCTTCTCCAGTGAAGACATAAGCCTGATGCCAGTTGCACACATGGATCTAGACTAGTTAATGAGTACACTGTCTCTGTGTTTGCTAAGGAAGAGGAGGCTGGCAAAATATCAGGCAAAATGGAGATGGTAGAGGTAATGGATGGGGTGAAAATTGAAAGACAGGATGTACTGGAAAGGATGGCTGTGCTTGAGAGTGGATAAGTTGCCTGATCCAAATAGCTTGCACCCCAGGTTTCTAAGGGAAGTAGGTGTGGAGATAACGGAAGAGCTTACCATAATCTTCCAATCTTCCCTACATACATAGGAAGCTTTAGGAACAATAATCAGTGATAAAATGAACAGATGATTGTCAAGGTTTGAGTTAAGGAGAACAAGCACAAATGTGTAAAAGGCAAATTGTGCTTGACTCATCTAATTGAACGTTTTGATGAAGTAACAGAGAAAGTTGATGAATGGATGTTGTCTACAGAGGGTTTTAAGAAAACATTTGACAAAGTACCACATGAAAGACAGCTTAACAAAATTGCAGCTCATGGAATAGGAGGGCCAGTGTTAGCTGGAATACAATAAGGCTAGAAAATAGTGAAATGTGGTAAGTGGTTATTTTTCAGATTAGAGGATGGTAGATAACGCCGTTTCCCAAGGTTTATTACAAGCACCGTTGTGTCTCTTTTGTTTGCTATAAACAGCTTGGATATTAAAGTACTGTGTAACATTTGAAAATTTGTCCATGATATTGAACTTGAAGGTGTGGCAGACATTGAGGATGATGCCAATCGACTGCAACAGGACATGGGTTGGGGAGCAGAATGGGTAGACAAGTGGCAGAAGGAACTTAATACAGAAAAGTGGGAGGTGATGGACTTTAGCCGAGCAAATAGGGTCAGGCAATGTAGAGTTAATGGCATTGTTGTAAAGAGTATACAGGGACAGAGGGATCTGATGGTTCATGTGTATGCATCTTTGAAGGCAGCAAGAATTTTGATAGAGTAGTTGGCAAAGCAAATTAAATCTTGGATTTCATTCATGGAGGTATTGAGTAGAAAAGAACGGAAGCTATGCTGAACATTATAAATCTCTGGTTAGGCCGGAATTAGAAGATTGCATCCTGTCTTTTTTCAGCACGCTTTAGGAAGGATATGGAAACCTTTGAGGAGATTTACCAGAATGATTCCAGTAATGGGAGATTTTAGCTACAAGTTTAAAAAGCTGCAGTTTTCCTTGGAGCAAAGGAGATTGAGGCGAGATCTGATAGAGGTATATAATTTTTGTGAGGGCCACGAAGAATCCAGCACGAGTTTCAAGGATACAAGAAATAACATTTATTTTCAATAACATATATACATAACAGCAGCAACCTCACTTGCTGCTTACCCCTTCCTGCTAGTTCCAAACTGGCCAGCTTTATTTATACAGGGAGTCTGCTAATGATTTCTCCGCCCCCCTCATTGGGGAAGCTCATACTCCCACAGGATTGTGGGATGGCCATTAGTCCCCGGCCATTAGTCCCCGGCCAATGGTAAGCAGGCAGGTTATAACATCCCTCCCCCCGAAGTCCAAGGAATCCACCGAAGACCCTGGCGAAGGAGGGCGTCGGACTAGTTTTGCCGCAGGCTGGACACCATTTGCCCGAGGCACTGGATCGGGCGCCGTGTAACGAGACGGAGACCAGCGATTCCGTGATGAACGACGTAACGGTTGTACATCCACGGCACCGTGGGCCTGAGGGTTCCCGCTCTGATGCGTCCTGTGTCTCCATCTCGGAGTCAGAGTCTGCTGCCTCTGTCATCTCGGCGTCTCTATTTCCGCGCGGTTCTGTAACGACTTGCGCAGGCTTTGAGTGAGGCACCAGAGGAAGATTGAGAGGACTACTTTCCATTGTCTCTGGTCTCTGCGGCTGTAGAAATGAGCTCCGGGGGCGGGGAATCTTTGGAAGGGATAGCCTTCTGGACCGAACGTGGTCTACATGTTTGCGCTGGAGACGACCCTGGGCTTGCACCTGGTAAGATATAGGGCCCGTTTGGCGAAAGATTACACCAGGGACCCACTGGACACCCCAGCAAAATTTCTAACGAACACTGGGTCACTGCCAAACTGCCGAATTGGCCAATGCCGAGAAAAACCCTGCCCCTGCTGTTCTTGTGTGCGGCGTACTTTTGCGCCAATGTCCGGGAAAACCATACTAAGGTGGGTGCGAAGTCTCCGGCCCATTAGGAGTTCTGCGGGAGTTACCCCAGTCACCACATGGGGGGTGGTTCTATACGAAAACAAAAGGCGAGCCAGTCTCGTGTCCATTGACCCGGAAGACTGCTTTTTTAGGCCTCGTTTGAATGTCTGCACTGCACGCTCCGCCAACCCATTTGAAGCCGGGTGGTAAGGGGCAGTGCGGATATGGCGTATGCCGTTCATCTTCATGAACGTTGCAAACTCCTCACTGGTGAATGGAGTGCCGTTATCCGTGACCAGCACCTCGGGGAGGCCATGCGTACTAAAAGACAAACGCAACTTCTCAATTGTTGCGCAGGATGTTGTGCCTAGCATCTTATGCAACTCTAGCTATTTAGACTGGGCGTCGATTAATAAAAGGAACATGGATCCTTGAAAAGGGCCGGCGAAATCCGCATGCAAGCGCGCCCAAGGCCGCCCTGGCCATTCCCAGTGATGTAGGGGCACGGCCGGCGGAAGCTTCTGATGCTCCTGACAAATGGAGCAGCTTTGGGCCACCTTCTCAATGTCGGCGTCGAGGCCTGGCCACCAGACATAACTCCGGGCCAACATTTTTCATTTTGGTCACAGCTGGATGCCCAATCTTAGTATTAACTCCTGTCCTTTTTCCGGGACAATCACACGTGTCCCCCACAAGAGGATGCCGTCTTCCACGCTGAATTCTGACAGCTTGGAGGAAAATGCCCGCAACTCGCCTGGGAGCGGTCTATGCTGCCCACCATACAGGACTATGTGTCGAACCTTTGACAGGACTGGCTCCGTCTGGGTCCACTGACGGATCTGTGATGTTGTGACAGGCAAGGTGTTCATAAGATTTAGGGTTGCAACCACCTCACCGGTCGTGGGGGTCGACATGGGGTCGGTCGATAAAGACAATCGGCTCAGTGCGTCGGCATTCGCTATCTGGGTTCCTGGTTTGTGCTCCAGAGAATACTCGTATGCAACGAGCAACAAAGCCCAGCGCTGGATCCGTGCGAAAGCAATGGGTGGTATTGGCTTATCCTCTCTGAAAAGTCCCAGCAGAGGCTTATGATCAGTCACGATAGTAAGTGGCGGCCATACACGTACTGGTGGAAACGTTTCACGCAAAGACCACTGTCAGGCCCTCCTTCTCGATCTGCGCGTACTTTTTTTCCGCTGCAGTCAATGTGCGGGAGACGAAAGCTATCGGTCGCTCGGCCCCGTTCTCCATCTTGTGGGACAGGACGGCCCCAATACCGTACGGGGATGCATCACATGTGACAAGCAAAGGCTTTCCAGGATCATAGTGGGTTAGTAACCCAGATGACGACAATTATTGTTTTACCCTCCGGAAAGCAGTTTCTTGCGGCTGACCCCAAACCCAGGTGTGATTTTTCTTTAGCAGAAGATACAACGGGGCCAGCGTAGTTGCCAGATTGGGGAGGAAGCTCCCGTAATAGTTTACGAGGCTAAGAAAAGAACGAAGCTGCGAAGTGTCAGTCGGGGCGGGGGCCTGTTGAATCGAGTGCACCTTCTCTGCGACGGGGTGCAAACCTTCGCGGTTCACCCGATAACCCAGGTACACTACTTCCTTCGCCTGAAAGACGCACTTTATGCAATGTAAACGGACTCCAGCCTCCAAAAAGCTTCCAAGGACAGCCTCCAGATTTTCCAAATGTTCCTGCTCCGACGTCCCCGTGATCAAAATGTCATCTAAGTAGACAGCGACACGCGGTAAACCTCTCAAAATGCACTCCATAACGCGTTGAAAAATAACGCAGGCAGAGGATACTCCAAAGGGTAAACGTGTATATTCATACAGGCCCCGGTGTGTATTGATCGTTACATATGGTCGGGAGGCAGGGTCCAGCTCCAACTGTAGGTAGGCATGACTCATATCTAATTTTGTGAACGAGAGTCCACCTGCAAGCTTTGGTAGAGATCCTCTATGCGAGGCATTGGATATCGGTCGAGTCGGGAAGCCGTATTCACTGTAAGTTTATAGTCGCCACACAAGCGAACTGTGGCATCTGGCTTCATTACAGGTACAATTGGTGCTGCCCAGTCAGCGAAACGGACGGGCCTGATAATACCCAAAGTTTCCAAATGAGTGAGCTCCCCTTCTACCTTCTCGAGCAAGGCGTAAGGCACCGGGCGGGCCCGGAAATAGCGCGGCGTGGCTCCTGGTTCAACTTGGATACGGGCTATGGCCCCTTTTATTTTCCCCACACCGGGCTGAAATACATCTGGGTATCGTCCTAGCACCTCAGTCAACCCTCCAGAAACTGTTTGGAGGATGTGCTGCCACTGCAACCGCAAATGGCGCAACCAGTCCCGACCCAACAGGCTGGGCCCATGGCCGCACACCACGATAAGTGGGAAACGCCCCTCCTGGCGTCCATAAACAACAGGGGTCATCGTAGTTCCTGCGATATCCAATGGTTTCCCCGTGTAGGTAGCCAACCTGGCCTGTGTCAGTTATTGTAAGGGTCTGCATACCCTGCGTGATGCGGTCGAATGTCCTCTGGTCGATCACGGAGACCGCTGCGCCAGTGTCCAACTCCATCTCGAGCAGGTGACCATTGACCCGTACTGTCACCTTAATGGGGGTCACACGGGGAGCTGCCACACAATGTAGCTGCAGGCAGTCGTCCTCCGTCTCCACGTCCTCAGGAGTAGTCGCCGCAGGTTCATCCACATGGTAGGTGCGGCCCCTGGGCTAGTCCCAGTTTCGGTCGGAACGACGGCGCCTCTGGCGCCCCCAGGACCGGCGTCCACGACGGGATCGGCGCTTACTAGTCTGACACGGACATGGCTCCTCATCCATTGGTTCTGAAGAAGGCTCCCTTAGGGGAGGAATGTCCGACGGCCACTGGCGTCGATCCGGACGTCGTCTCGCGCAAGGTACCACAGGAGTGCGGGTGGACGTTTTCGGACGGAAGGGGTTGCGCCCCGAGGCATGCACTTCCATTCCCTGTATCTCCTCGTTCTGTACTCTCTCAGGACAATACTATTTGAATGGCCTATTGAAAAGTCAAATGTTGGCTGAGCTAACAACTTTCTCTGGGTGGCCGCATTGTTAATACCACAAACCAAACGGTCGCGTAACATTTCTGACAAGGTCTCACCATAGTCACAGTACTCCGCAATCCTGCGTAGCCTGGATAGAAAATCAGCAAAGGATTTTCCTGGGGTCCTCTCAGCGGTATTAAACCAGTAACGTTGGACTATCGTGGACGGGGCTGGGTTAAAATGCTGCCCCACTAAATTCGCAAGTTCCTCAAACGCTTTGGTGTCCAGTGCAGCTGGGTACGTAAGGCTCCTAATCACCCCAAACGTATGCGGGCCGCAGGCGGTGAGCAATATGACCACCTGGCACTTGTTTTCAGTGATATTGTTTGCCCGGAAATAGTAACGCATCCGTTGTGCATACTGGTTCCAGCTTTCCAACGCAGCATCAAAAACATCCAAACGTCCGTACAGAGGCATGGTGTAATAGAAAACAACTTCCAACCTGTATCCAACAAAAATCCAGGGAGGTGGCTTCAGCACTGTAGACAGCTATTCACTTTAACCCTCGTTGCCAGTTTTGTGAGGGCCAGAAAGAATCTAGCACGAGTTTCAAGGATACAAGAAATAACATTTATTTACAATAACATATATATATATGATATATACTCCTTCCAGTTTTATTTATACAGGGAGTCTGCTAATGATTTCTCCCCCCCCTCATTGGGGAAACTCATACTCCCACAGGATTGTGGCATTGGCATTAGTCCCCGGCCAATGGTAAGCAGGCAGGTTATAACAATAATATTATGGACAGGTTTAGATAAATTGGATGAAGAAAAACTGTTTCCTTAAGCTGGTGGCACAAGGGTTAGGGGACACATTTAAGGATTTGGGAAAGGGATACGGGGAGGTGGGGGGCGGGGGCGGGGGGGGGGGGTGATTTGCACAGGAAGTGCAAATGACTTGGAGGGTGGTAGAATTAAAATTGGATGATCAGCACAAGCTCAGAGACTCACCACCAGCTGAATAGCAGAATAACACAGAATTCTGATCTGGTTCAGTGCACACCGCAGAGCAATGGAATGAGAATTGCAGCCTTGTGGATTTCTCCACACATGCAATGGAGGCAAAGGTCTCTCACGAGAGGTGTTTTGCATCATTACCCAGCCATTCTCCTGCCCCACAGCTATCAGCCAGCTCTTTTGAAAGTGCAGATGCTGCCTTTAAAAGCTGTGACTGTGTGTTGTTTCCTGCTCCTTTCTAACAGTGAGTTTGTGCGAGGAGGACCAGACTGGCCAGGGTGTTCACAGTGAATGCGTGTCTGGTCCAGCATTTTATTGTTCACTTGCGCTAAGATCCCCATTCTCCAAACGTCTCTTTTTCTATGAATATGGGACACTCTTTAATTTGTGCTTCTTCAGGAACATCTGATTCACTGCTCAATTCAGCAAAATCACTCTGGACGAATGTGCGTGTTAAAGAAATTCTAAGTCTGGGGCAGCACGGTGGCGCAGCGGTTAGCACTGCTGCCTCACAGCGCTGAGGACCCTGGTTCAATCCCGGCCCCGGGTCACTATCCCTGTGGAATTTGAACATTTTCTCCCTGTCTACGTGGGTCTCACTCCAACAAACCAAAGATACACTGGGTAGGTGGATTGGCCACGCTAAATTGCCCCTTAATTGGAAAAATTATAAAAAGAAAATTCTAACTGTCCTTGATGCTGATTACATGGGTAAAAATGATTTGATAAAGGGGTCATAGCACAGTGGTTAGCACTGTTGCTTCACAGCGCCAGGGCCCCTGGTTCGATTCCAGGCTCGGGGCACTGTCTGAGCAGAGACTGCACGTTCTCCCTGTGTCTGCGTGGGTTACCTCCGGGTGCTCCGGTTTCCTCCCACAAGTCCCGAAAGACGTGCTGTTAGGTAATTTGGACATTCTGAATTCTTTCTCAGTGTATCCGAACAGGCACCGGAGTGTGGCGACTTGGAGCTTCTCACAGTAACTTCATTGCAGTGATCATGTAAGCCTACTTTTGACAATAAAGAGTATTATTATTAGTGGTGGCCCTGGTCGGGCAAGGGACTGGTTAGCCCAGTTGGCTAGTGTATGGATCAGTTGCGGGATTTTCCGGGAATAAGCGGGGCGGGCAAAAACGACGCAGTGGAGTGGCGGGAACCACTCTGGTGTGGCGCCGCACCGTCGGGCTAGGACGGCGGCAGAGTGGTTTGCGCCCCGCCGGCCGGTGTGGAAGTCCTTTGGCGCTGCGCCAGCCGGGGCTGAAGGGACTCCATCGGCCGGCGCGGGTCCGCGCATGCGCGGTAGCGTCAGCGTCTGCTGACATCATCCCCCGCATGCGCAGGGGGGTTCAACTTCGCGCCGCACATTGTGGAGGCCTACACTGCCAGCGCGTAGGAATAGAGTGCCCCCACGGCACAGGCCCGCCTGCAGATCGGTGGGCCCCGACCGCGGGCCAGGCCACCGTGGGGGCACCCCCCGGGGCCAGATCGCACCGCGCCCCCCCCACCCCCCGAGGACCCCGAAGGCCGCCCACAGAGCTGAGTCCTGCCGGTAGGGACCTACCTTTATTTACGCCGGCGGGACCCGGCAAAAACAGGCGGGAACTCGGCCCATCACGGGCCGGAGAATTCGGGTGACCCTGAGTCGCGCCGGTCCCCGCCATTCTCCGAGGCGGGTGGCGGGATTCACGCCGCGGCGACTTTTGACCCCCGTCCCGCCCCAGATTAACACCAATATCACAAGGTTCAATCTCCATCCTGTTTGAGGCAGACCTTACCATCTCACTGCAATCTAAAAACCATAGCATTTAGGCATGCTTTAGTAAATAAGTACCAAGGCCCACCATCAGCAGGAGCACTGAAGAAAAAGGTGGTTGGGTGGTCAAGAAGCAGGAAAAATGGGATTGTCTCTCCAGGCAGAAGTCTAGCTGTTCCCCAATAACCAATTAGTTGTCAATTGCGTTACCTGTACCATATATAAATGAACATTTGCTAATCTACTACAGTAACCTGGTTTAATCTGGGAGAATATCAGTTAGCTGGTGAAAATTGTATAAGTCCCTTTGCGATGTTAGCTGACATTGGATATTGGTTTCCCAGCCCACCTCTAGTGTGGGAGTGCCAGGTCTTTTGGGAAAAATAACAAACTGTCGAATAAACTTCGATCAATCCCTGTAAAATATTATTGCAGCTGAATTGATCATGTAAAATAGGACTTTTTGTGTGAGCTGACTAAAATAAATCAGTAGGAAATTTCAAGAGGCAGCTTGAATAAAAGATTCAATAAGCATGTTGATTGTAATACATCTACTGTTATTGAAGATAGAATTAAACTGTTGCTTTCCTAACGGGTCCAATGTTAGGATCCCGGATGAGAAACTCAACAATTTGCAATTTGTAAAACCGTGAGGAAACATGCTTTGCCCCAGGAGTGGTAACTCTGACCAATAGCTATCCTTTATGTTAAAACAAACTTGAATTTAAACACAGAAGCAATCACATAAGCAACAAAGTAACAGCTTTACAGGTAATGGTTCAAACATTTATTAAATGAAAGGAAAAAACGTTAACTTATTCCTTACATCTGCAACTATATATATATATCCCAATTAAGCAAACCAATATAGTTCAAAAAACCACTTATAAATAAAGTTATCAGGTTTACTTACTTTTCTCCTTGTTGAGCCCCTTCCAGGAGCTGGCTGGAGACCTGTCTTGTCAAGCTAAAATCCTATGGCAAACTACAAATCTACAGACAGATATGGCTCTATCCATTAATTACATCATGCGGTCTCCTCCCAATAAGATGTCCCATCGCCTGGTTCATCCAAGACTAACCAGCATCCCTCATAAATTATCTACACCTCAGGGATCTTCCTAAATTAAAACAATGTTCCATTATCCATCAATCTGTAAACAAGTAAATAGTTAAAGCCAATGATTACCTCACTTTTATGACTCCTTAATCACAGTTTTAGCAGACATAATGCTTGCATGTATCGCAAACCATGGTTTTTAATAACAATGCTGCAATAAATATAAAATCTAACAATTTCTTACATTCATCACACCAGTGCATGTGTGACGAGAACATATAGATCATGTTCATTTTTATTTATCTAACACCGAAACTATAATTTTGAAGAGTTTACCCATGTACACCTATAGTCCCAAATCTCTTTTACTAATGTTTGAGCTTTAAACACATAGCATGGATTCTGGTCAGATTTAAAGGTTGCCTGGTATTTTTGGACCAGGATATACAAAATATTTCACAAATGAATAAGAGATGATGTGGGTTCCTTCCCTGACTTGGCAGACAGGGTGTTATATATTTCAGCTGAGAATGGGGAATTAAGAAGGATGGATGGAACTTGTGCTCCATCTCCTCACCAGACACCCTTCACCTTCATTGCCAGACTGATCTCACTTGAATAACTTAAAAATAGTAAGATGAGCATTGTTGGAGATCCTGTGGCCCTGATGGAAGATGGGGACATGGTGGTAAAGTCACTGGATTGGAAATCCAAACTAATGCACTGGGGGCACAGGCTTCAATCGCACCATGGCAGCTTCTGGAATTTAACACTCAATTAATTAGAAAAAAATCTGGGATGGAAATCCAGTCTTGGTAATGGTGACCATAAAGTTACCAGGGATTGTTGTAAAAACCCATGTGGTTTACTAAGCTCCTTTAGGGAAGGAAATCTGCCGTCCTTACCTGGTCTGGCCTGGATGTGACTCCAGATCCACAGCAATGTGATTGACTCATAGCTGTCCTCTGAAATAGCCTAGCAAGTCAGTCAGTTCAAGGGCAATTAGCGATGGACAACAAATTGTGGCCTTGCCAACAATGCCCACGTCCCATGAAAGAATAAAAGAAATGGAAACAACAAGTAAGAATATGTCATCATAGAAAGAAGCAAGAATTTTATAGCATGGAATAAATATACTGCTGTATATTTCCCTTTAATGGAGAGGAGACGCGGAGGACAGATAATTTTCCACAGAGAAATGAAAGCAAAATGGAACAGCATTTCACCTCAGGCATCATTCATTTCACTTCTAGAAACTTCATAACCAGCTCCACTGAAAGGAGACCAAGGAGAAGGTCATCGAGTCGCCCTCCAGGCTGCGATAGCGCACAATACAAGTCAATAAGAGTAGGAAAAAAAGTTACCTCTGTGTGAAATTGAAAGAAAGACCAATTTTGCCAAACAATAGAAATTATATACACGGGAGGAGAACGTCGTGAGGAATGCGTGACACAATCCAAAGACACAAGCAAATAAATTAGTGAAAGGCCCTTGACAAATTTATGATCAGGCTTCATTTTTAATTCAATTACTGAGCTCATTCAGACAAGCATTTACAACCATCTTCGACCAGAAGTGCCAAGTGGAATATCCATCTTGGCCTCTTCCTGAAGTCCCCAGCATCACAGATGCCAGTTTCTGGCCAATCCAATTCACTCTGTGTGAAATCAGGAAATGGCTGAAGGCGCCGGATATTGTAAAGGCTATGGGCCCTGCCAACATTCCGGCATTGTTACTCACGGCGGGTGCTCCAGAAGCTGCTGTGGCCCTAGCCAAGCTGTTCCAGTACAGCTACAACACTGGCATCTACAGAGCAATGCGGAAAATTGCCCAGTTATGTCCTGTGCACAAAAAGTAGGACAAATTCAACCCGGCCAATTAATGCCCCATCAGTCTACCCTCCATCATCAGCAAAGTGATGGAAGGGGTCGTCGACAGTGGCATCAAGCGGTACTTATTCAACACTAACCTGCTCCCTGATGCTTAGTTTGGGTTCCAGCAGGGCCACTCAGTTCCTGATCTCATTACAGCCTTGGTCCAAATATGGACAAAAGAATTAAATTCACGAGGTGAGTTGAGAGTGATTACACTGAGCAGCATTTGACTGAGTGTGGCATCAAAGAGCGCAACCAAAACTTGAGTCAACGGGAATTGGGGGGAAAACGCTCTACTAGTTGAACTTATACCTAGCACAAAGGAAGATGGTTGTGATTCTTGGAGGTCAATCATCTAAGCTCTAAGACGTTACTTCAGGGGTTCCTCAGAGTAGTGTTTTTTTAATTCATTTCATGGATCAATGGTAACCTCCAGGATGGATTGTGGGAGATTCAGCGATGGTAAAGCACTATTGAATGTCAAGGGGTGATGGTTAGATCCTCTCTTGCAGGAGATGGTTATTACCTGGCACTTGTGTAGCGTGAATGTAACTTGCCACTTTCAGCCCAAGCCTGGATATTGTCCAGGTGTTACTCTATTTGGACATGGACTGCTGCATTATCTGAGGAGTCGCAAATGGTGCTGAACATTGTGCAGTCATCTGCACACATCCCCACTTCTGAACTTATGATGGAAGAGAGGTCATTGATGAAGCAGCTGAAGGTGGTTGGGACTCGGACACAACCCTGAGAAACTCCTGCAGTGATGTCCTGGAGCCCCTTAGTGTCCAAAGATGTGTAAGATACTGGGTGTTGCAGGGATAGGATGTGGGAGGGGGCCTAGGTAGGGTGCTCTTTCGGAGGGCCAGTGCAGAATCAATGGGCTGAATGGCCTCCTTCTGCACTGTAGGGATTTTATGATTCTACCAACACACTGGGATTACCATTGACAAGAAATTGAACTGAACCAGCCATAGAAAAACAAGAGACTGGGATTTCACCTCCTGGACCCCCAAGCTTGGCCACTGTCTATAAGGCTCAAGTTAGGATTGTGATGGAAAACTGTCCTGGATGAGTGCAGCTCCAATAACAGTCAAGCTCAACACCATCTCGGAGAAAGCAGCCCGCTTGATTGTCACCCCAATCACCACCTTCAACATTCACTCCCTCCACCACTAACGCAGAGTGGCAGCAATGTGTATTATCTATAAGATGTCCTACAGCAGCTCACCAAGGCTCCTTAGACAACACCTTCCAAAACCACAAACTCCAAGAACAAGAACGACAAGGGCAGCAGATACATGGGAACACCACCACCTGAAAATTCCCCTCCAAGCCACTCACCATCCTGATTAGAAATATATCATATTTCCTTCAGTGTCGCTGGGTCAAAATCTTGGAACTCATTCCCTAACAGCACTGTGGGTGTACCTACACCACATAGACTGCAGCGGCTCAAGAAGATGGTTCACCACCACTTTCTTAAGAGCTAATAAAGATGGGCAAGAAATGCTGGCCAAGCAAGCAATAGAATCATAGAAGAAATAGAACTCATCCAGTGCAGATGGAGGCCATTCGGCCCATCGAGTCGACACCGACCCTCTGAAAGAGCACACTCCCCACTTCCATTCCCACTCCCCCTATAACCCCGTAACCCCACCTAAACCTTTTGGACACTAAGGAGCAATTTAGCACAGCCAATTCACCTAACCTGCACATGTCTGGACTGTGGGAGGAAACCGGAGCACCCGTAGGAAACCCACTCAGACACAGGGAGAAAGTGCAAACTCAACACAGACAGCCACCCAAAGCTGGAATTGAACCCGGTATCAGGCAGCAGTGCCAACCACTGTACCACCGTACCGCCTGTAGATGAATCGGAAACATCAACCAGATGATCCAGTTTATGAAATGTTGCAACTCGCAGTCGATTTCAGATTGGGTCAATTTTCTCAACCCTCGCTCTTGAAAACATGATGTCCCGGGCTGGGCCCCTATTCATTTTGATAAGAACAGGAGATCATTTCTTCAGACTCACTCACAAAGGAGTGGGATGACGGGGGGAGTAGCCGGCATTACTGAGAGTCGTATTGGCAAATGGGGAAAGAAGTCAGAGAGGCAGATTGTCCACTTGCGAGGAGCACAGAGAGAAAAAGAAGAAAGCAGTGTACAGGTGTCAAGAATTTCTGGGGAACAAGCATGGCTCTGCGAGGACAAAATGATTCATCTGAAACCCACAGTTGGTCAGACTGGCTAGGACATGCTAAACAAGTCCAGTTGCAGGGACAGTGTGATCTCTTCCTATTATTTTTATCATTCTCAAGCACATTGCTTTCCAGCAGTTACTAACTTCCCTGATGAACAGAACATGACTGACTGTATATTCGTGGCCATTAGGGGATTGGAACAGAAGACAGAAACATTGATTTAGAAGAGGGACTATCGCTGTCTATTTCCATTCTGATTGCTCATGGCCACAGAGCAGCAGCTCTGACGTCGAACAATGAAATGACCTGTATGGAATTGGAACTGACATCATGGGCCATGGTGTGGGGAAAATTACATTGGTTATTATCCTTGCATGAAAATTCCTCAGAAACGCAAGATCATTATTGAATAATTAATCAATTAAACAATTGTACTAATAATCCTGTTTGCCAATATCCATTTTATAAATCGCATATTTTACTGAAAATAGATGATCAGAAGGAAAGAATCAAAAAAAGGAGAAAGACCAACGTTTATATATATAATGTCTTCTCACATCTTGGAGTACAAGAGCAAGGAGGATATGTTAACTCTGTATGAAGCACTGGTAGAGCCTCAAGTAGATTATTACGTCCAGTTCTGGCTGACGCACTTGCGGAAAGATGTTGGAGAGAGCGCAGAAAAGATGAACGAGCATGGTCCCGGGTTGGGAAACATCAGTTACCGAGATAGTGTGAATTTGGGACAGTGTTCTTTGGAGAAGAGATATTGAGAGAAGATTTGATAGAGATTTCAAAATCATGAGGGGTCTTCACAGAGTAGGTGGACCGATGGAAGGACCGAGAATGAGAGGGCACAAGAAGCATTGGTGACATGAGGAGAAACCTTTTTGTACAGCGAGTGGTTAAGGTCGGAAGCCTGAGACTGTGATGGAAGCAGGTTGAGTCGAGGGATTCAGGAGGGAATTGGATTATTATTTGAAAGGAAGAATGTGCAGGGACACGGGGAGAAAGCAAGGGAATATCTCTGGGTGAATTGCTCATTCAAAGAGCTGCCGCTGACACGGTGGGTGGAATTTTCTATATTTTTGACCAAGTGTCAACTCAGGCAGGAAAATAAGGTATGTGGCCCAGCAGCGCCATTGTCAGTTTTCCCGACCATATCTTTTGACGCTTTGTCAAAACAAAATCCTGGAGACGGTTCCCACAATGTCACGTTGGATTTGAATGAGCCCACCTTCGGCTTTCAAGAGATCGGGGTGCCCTTTTTCTAGGAATCAGGGGTGGGATTCTCCAAAAATGGGGCTATGTCCCCACTCCAGCGTCAAAAGGCGGGCGATTCTCCTACCTGAAGGGGGATTGCAGGGCCCCGGAGTACTCCTCGCAGCTCTGGCTGACCTGCACTTCCGGTCGGTTCGCGCATGCGAACGGTGGCGGCTTTCGACGGCCCTCCCGTGCGACATGGCGGATTCACAACGCGGAGACCCGACAATATAGCCCCCTCCCCCCCGCCCCCACCGAGAGCACACGCGCCCCCGGATCGATGGCCCCCGATCGCTAGCCTGGCCATCCCTGAGGCCCCCCTCAGTGAAGGATCCCCCCGCCACCCCACCAGGGTGGCCGCAGACTGAGTCCGCAGCCACCGCCGAATGTTCCCTCCAGGCAAAACCTAGTTAGAACCACGCTGTCGGGAACTCGGTCAGTTACCCTTGGTGAATCGCGGGGGGGGGGGGGGCTCTGTCAATGGCCCCCTACCCGCGCTGAGTAGACCGCGCACGCGCGATTCTCGGTGATTCTCCGGCTGCCGGAGAACCGCAGGAGCGGCGTCACGCCGGTATCTGGTGTCAACGCCCATTCTCCACCCCCGTGCCGATTGCGATTTCAGCGCGGGGGCTCGGAGAATCCTGCCCCCTATGTGGGGGAGGGGGAACAAGAGAGCGGGGAAGTTCACTAATGGTATTAAACTGTATGATAATGAGGTTCCTGATCTTTCATGGCAGATATTCCATTGTGTCATTCGCAGGAGGCGGGAACAATCGTAATGGGAATTCCCGATGGCGTATAGCTGTCTGGGGACACTGGTCAAATTCTCCGCCCCGCAGCCATTCCTGCCTGCCAAAAACGGGAAGGGAAATTCCCCCTGATGGCTGAATGTTCTTCTTCTGTCCTTTAACAGTTCTGTGATTGTATAATCTCTGAAAATTTGTACAAAACATTTCATTTACAACATTGAGTGACTTATTATATGGGCACGCAAAGCCGCCATTTTCTGCATAGCAATATCCCACAAACAGCAAATGAATAAGTTGCTTGTTAATCTGTTTGGGTCAAGGAGGAATATTGGCCAGAACACTGAGAACTCCCCGTGCTACTTTGAATAATGTGTGGCGTTTGTCCCTTTAAGGGCAACACAGCAGAACATGGTCACTTGGCTTGGTTGAACAATTGGGACTCAGAGCGGATAATCACCCCAGGGTGTGGAGCTCTCTTAGGCAGGTGACATGTAGGGAGCTAGTTTCAGCCATGAGGCTGCTGAACAATTATTATCAATAAATATATTTCTGTGTTCATTACTGAAGTCTGTGACAGTGCATTACTGCATCTTTACAAATACAAGATATGTAATATCAACCTGTCCACTATTATGGGCCAGGGTTTAGAGAACACCAAAGTATATCATGGAGTTCACCTGACCCACAACTTTGAATAGATTTTGGTTATGGAGAGCACAAGGGCCCACGTCACAGGTGCGATGCAACAGAGAACTAAAAGTATTTTTAAACAAAATCAATGTTTATTCTATAAATCCAGTTAACATTTTATAAACACACAGTAAACAGCTTATCAACTACCAACCCTGACAACCCCACAAAACATACAGTACTCTATAGATAACCCTTAATAACTTTCCAAACAACACCCACGCCGCCCTGATGCCGGCACGCGATTCTCTGCAGAGGGGAGAATCGGCGCCATTGGCGCCAACATGGTTGGTGCCGGTTGGGGGGCAGTCTACGCGGCTGGCCCGCCGATTCTCGGCCCGGGATGGGCCGAGCGGCCATCGTATAAACGCCAAGTCCAGGAGGTGCCATCCACACCTGCTCTCAGCCGGTGGGAACTCGGCGTGGAAGGGTCGGGGAGGCCTCCGATGTGGCCTGGCCCACGATCGGGGCCCACCGATCAGCGGCCGGCCTCTGGCTGGGGGCCTCGTTTCTTCCATGCTGGCCCCTGTAGTCCTGTGCCATGTTGCTTCGGGGCCGGCACGTTGAAGGAAGGCACTGCGCATGCGCGCGTTGGCGCCGGTGCCACTGCGCATGCGCGGATTCCGCGGCACTCAGTTCACGCCAGGATCAGCAGCTGGAGCGGCGTGAACTGCTCCAGTGCCGTGCTGGCCCCTTTTGCGGGCCAGAATTAGTCGTGGGCTCGGCCCGTTCATGCCGTTGTAAAATGCGATGGTGTTTACGACGGCGTGGACACTCTGCCGCAGGATTAGAGAATCCCACCCGTCGCCTCAGATTAACATCTCATTAGAAGGTGAGCACCTGTAACTTCGGCACTTCAACATGTCACTGGAACGTTAGACTAGTTTCACGTGCTCAAGTATGGTAAGAGGTAAGTGTTGCCATCAACTGGATCAAAATAATTCTGGCAAAATTGCTTTTCCAATGTGTCTGTTCATATTGATCATCCTGTGAGGCACTTTCAAACTATTTGAATTTCAGATTGCATGAATTTTTCAGATCTTTCCCGAGTTGCTGAATATTGGGTGTATAGAATTAAGGAAAGCATAAGGAAAAGTTTTACACTGCTGTAAAGTGTTTGACCAGCAATGTAGTAATTCAAGAGGTACTTGCCCTCCATAATTGAGAGTTATATATTATACAATTATATGCACAAACACAGTGTGAGTGTCTGTATATAATTGTATAATATATTTATGTATATATGGAGTTCTATAGATAAATATACATCATCCTCAGTCCTGAAAGAACAGGGGCGGGATTCTCCGGTCTGTCAGCCACGTTTTCCTGCGTGGTGGGCCCTTGCCGGCAGCGGGATCCTCCGTTCCGGCAGCCGGTCAATGGGATTTCCGATTGTGGCCACTCCATGTCATCGGGAAACTCGTGGGGGTGCTGCCGGCGGAGTGGTGGATCCTGTCGACGGAGAATTCTGCAGCAGATATTTTTTTGTGAAGCTTACTGAATTATACTGGATGACTGAGCTGAAAGTACAGAGGTTTCTGAGGGGTGTGTAGGAGGTGGTTTATACATTATTGGCCCATTATGATTTAACGCTTTGCAGAGAAACCCAGGGGTATGGACCATTAAGCTAATTAAAGTTTTTAAGATAGTTAAGGGATTTGTTACTAGAGATGGAGATGAACTATTCCATCTGGTGAGGGAGGCTAACCTTAGAGTTCGAGCTAGGTCATTCAGGAGTGAAGTACTCCTTCACACAAGGTGCAGCAGAAATCTGTTTCCATCTCCTGAAAAGCTGTAGAGGCTTCGATCAGTGAAAAAATTTCAAAACTAAGACTGATAAGATTTATGTTCAGCAGGGGTGTTAAAGAATCTGAAACCAAGGGTACAATTCAGCGGCCTTGTCCCGCCCGACATGGTGTCGGAATGAGGCCATTGAATCTCGCGAGAGATCTTCATCGAGAATCGTGACGTTCGAAAAGTCTGGCGACATTCAACGGAACCTCGAGGCTTGTCGCCATCTGGATCTCGCCCTCATTGGGTGATATCCAGGCGCGGATGTTTAAATTATCCATTAGGCTTATTTAACTATATGCTCGCCCAATTCCTTTTTGGGGGAAAATATTTTTATTAAATTTGTAACATTTTATACATAAACAACAATCAAATCATTGCACGTATCAACAACCTCAACAAACATATTAAAACAAAAACCCCGCCAACAATTATAACCTCCCCATATACCACCCCCCCAACAGCTAACAGTTAGATCCTTGAAATATAATGGGCGAAATTCTCCGTAATCGGCGCGATGTCCGCCGACCGGCGCCAAAAACGGCGCAAATCAGTCCTGCATCGCGCCGCCCCAAAGGTGCGGAATCCTCCGCACCTTGACCGGCCGAGCCCTAACCTTGAGGGGCTAGGCCCAAGCCGGACTGATTTCCGCCCCACCAGCTGGCGGGAAAGGCCTTTGGTGCCCGCCAGCTGGCGCGGAAATGACATTGCCGGGCGGCGCATGCGCGGGAACGTCAGCGGCCGCTCACGGCATCCCCGCACATGCACAGTGGAGGGAGTCTCTTCCGCCTCCGCCATGGTGGAGACCGTGGCGAAGGCGGAAGGAAAAGAGTGCCCCCATGGCACAGGCCCGCCCGCGGATCGGTGGGCCCCAATCGTGGGCCAGGCCACCGTGGGGGCACCCCCTGGGGCCAAATCGCCCTGCGCCCCCCCAGAACCCCGGAGCCCGCCCGCGCCACCTTGTCCCGCCAGTAAGAGAGATGGTTTAATCCACGCCGGCGGGACAAGCATTCCAGCAGCGGGACTTCGGCCCATCCGGGCCGGAGAATCGCCGGGGTGGGGCCCGCCAACCGGCGCGGCGCGATTCCCGCCCCCGCCGAATCTCCGGTGCCGGAGAATTCGCAACCGGCGGGGGCGGGATTCACACCAGCCCCCGGCGATTCTCTGACCCGGTGGGGGGTCAGAGAATCTCGCCCAATATAAATGTTCGCCATCTATGGTAGAATCCGTCAATCGCTCCCCTTGCCGTGAACCTGACACTCTCTCAAGGTGCAAGAACTCCATCAAGTCAGCCAGCCATGCTACGGCATGGCCGCTGAGCCAACAATGAGGCAAAGGACAGAGCATCCTCATCACCCCCGTCCTCAATTCCGGCTGGTCTTACACCTCAAATATCACTACTAATGGGCAGGACTCCAAATCCACATTGAAGTTTGCCGATATGGTGGTGAATAAAGACCCCAAAAACCCACCAATTTGGAGCAGGACCAATACATGTGCACATGATTTACAGGCCCTCTCGAGCGCCACTCGCACCTATCCTTCACCCCTTCAAAAAACCGACTCATTCTGGCCTTGGTGAGATGTGCTCTGAACACCACCTTGAGCTGTATCAAACTTACGTAGCAGCAGGATTACGTAGCGTTCACCCTGCAGAGGGACTCACTCCACACCTCCTCCTCCAAAATGGGTCCCAGCTCCTCCTCCCACCTAGGCTTCACCTCCTCCACCAACACCTGCTCTTCCCCCATGATCTGACCATATAACTAGGATCTCCTGCCCTCTTCTGAGCCCGCACAGGAGAGAAACCATTCCAGCAAGGTGGATAGCGGCACCTGCAGAATGTAAGAAAAGTTCTCCAGATCCAGTCACGCATCTGAAGGTACCTAAACATATCCCCCCACCAAGGCCTGCTTTTTCCCTCAGCTCTTCCCAGTCAGTAAACCAGCCCTCCAGAAATAGGTCCCTTACCCTCTCCAGCCCCCTACCTTTCCACCACCCAGACATCACGTTTACCTCGTTCGAACAAATCGGGGACCACCTTGACACTTCCCCAGCTTAAAATGCTGGCGGAACTGCCACCATATCTTTTATTTGGAGATAACCATTTGATTCAACAAATTCTTCACTGGAGTAAACAGCTGAGAGACCATCACCAACACCTCTTGACATGCCCCCTTATATGACCCCGTCTCTATCCGTACTCAGCGACCTTCTGGTCCCCAAACCAACCTAACACCATCTCCACATTGGCCGCCCAACGGGTTCAGCGGCGCCCCGCCCCCCCCACTTCCCCGCCTGCCTCCCCTCTGAAAGACCTCCCCTTGGAATCCGAGGTGGATGCCCTGCCCATATAAACCCCATTATAATCTGCTCCAGCTGGTTTAGCACAGTGGGGTAAACAGCTGGCTTGTAATGCAGAACAAGGCAGCAGCGCGGGTTCAATTCCCGTACCGGCCTCCCCGAGCAGGCGCCGGAATGCGGCGACTAGGGGCTTTTCACAGGAACTTCATTGCAGCCTACTTGTGACAATAAGCGATTATTATTATTAGCTCCCAGAAAAACGCTTTAGGCAGGAAAACTGGAAGGGACTGAAACAAAAACACAAATCTTGGCAATATATTCATCTTAATTGCTTAAATCCAGCCTGCCAGAGGCAATGGAAGGCTGTCCCGTCTCTGCAAATCCGCCCTCACCCTACTTGGCAGACTGGTAAAGTTCAGCTTGCGAAGCCGTGCTCAATCCCACGCCTGGACGCCCAGATAGCGGAAGCTAGTCCCAGCACAATGAAAAGCAGCCTCCTCACATCACCCCCCCCCACCCCCCCCCACCCCACCCCCGCACCCCCCCCACCCCGCCCCCGCACCCCCCCCACACACACACACAAAATACTCATTTTTTCGAACATTCAACTTATACCCTGAAAAATAACTGAACTTCTCCAATATTCCCATGATATCACCCATCACTGCCCCTGGGTTCCCTATATACAACAAAAGATTGTCAACGTACAACGCCATCCTGTGCTCCACTCCCCCCTTTATAATTCCTCTCCACTTGCCCGAGGCCCTCAAGACAATTGCCAATAGCTCAAATGCCAATGTGAACAGCAACAGAGACTTAGGGCAACTCTGCCTCCTCCCCCTATACAACCTGAAGGACCCCAAACTCACAGTGTTAGTTCCCACAGTAGCCAACAGTGCCTCATACAACAGCTGCACCCACAAAACAAATCTAGTATCAAACCCAAACTTCTCCTGATCCGTATAAAAGTATTTCCACTTAACCCTGTCGAAGGCCTTTTCTGCGTCTAAAGACACAATTGTTTCCGGCTCTGGCCCCACCACATTGAGCAAGCACCTCACGTGAGACAACAACTTCCTACCCTTCACAAAGCCTGTCTGATCCTCCCCCACTACCTCCAGGAGACACGTCTCCAACCTTAACGCTAACACCTTGGTTAGAAGCTTTGCATCAACGTTGAGCAGAGAGATCGGCCGGTACGACCCACACTCTGTGGGGTCCTTGTCCTTCTTTCGAAGGAGGGAAATTGAAGCCTGCCCAAACATCTCCGGAAGGGAACCTCTTGCCAATAAGTCATTAAACGTCCCCAACACCAATGGAGCCAACTGATCCACAAACTTGTTATAGAATTCCATCGGGAACCCATCTGGCCGTGGCACCTTGCGTTCACCCAATTCATCCGGGGCCTGGGATTCACTGGCCTTGCCAGTAAGGCCTCAACCGGACACCGTTTGGTACTGGTTCACAAAGTCATGAGGCACTCGGGGAGTCTCGCTGGGGAGTTGAGGCCCCAGGATGGTTGGGCTCTGGGCAGGCTGGCACCCTGCCACTCCCCCTGACACCTGGGCACTTCCAGGCTGCCACCTGGGCACTGCCAGGATTCTGGCAGGCAGTACCAACATACCCAGGTGCTAGCGGGAATGACAGGGTTCCACCTGCCCTGTATCAACCACTGGGGGGTTTCCAATGGCCTTGGAGGCCTCCCCTCTCCCCCCCAGGTGCCATTACGACTGGTCCATGTTTGTGTAGACCAGTACTAAACAATGCCCTGGCGAGGTCTCCCAGGCAAGAACATTAGGTCCCAGGCGCCGGAAGAATCCGGAGAACGTATATTTAATGCTGGTCTGGATCTCGTCCAGCAAGAACGAGATCCAGATTGCGATGTCTAGTGAGGTTCATTTGAATCTCTTGAGACACCTCAAGCATCACGACTCTCATGAGAGACCTCTCACAAGATTCAACGGCTTCGTTGCAACACCAAGTCAGGCATGACGAGGCCATTAAATTGCACCCAAAATCACAACTAAGAATTGGTGATATATTGGCTGAAAGCTTTGCTCCATCACAGTGCGAGACTTCTATATTTGCAGCCAACATTAAGAAAAATTGCAAACAAACTCCTCCAAGGAATTTCAGAATTCCATGAATTTGTAACTGAGGAGAGTGTGAGAGTGGCCTGGAGAGATGTGTCATCTGAGGTTTTCCACATTTTCTGAGGAAGTATTTGTTCTCCAGTAAGAATTTACATAATATTCAGTGTGAAATTGAGACCTTACTGTGGGGAGAATTCTGAATGAGGAACAGTAGTCACCGGGTCCAATCCACTCATACTTTTCCTGTTAGCCTCAATCGCCCAATCTCACTCATGCTTTCTGAAATGTTTTGCAATCTGTGGATGATGGAAACCCTGTCTTTGCATTTTCTTTCATAGATAGACTGGCCTGCCTTTTACAAGCCTCAGCATTATTTGTCAGCAGCCTCCAAATTTTGATTCAGTTCTCGGTAGAGAGGCTTCCAAACTTAACTTGTTCCTGTGACAAAACAAATTTTCACCAACCAGTGATACAATCGCCGTTAGAACATTTTCCTTCTGCGACATCTACCAGATCCAATGTGTGTTTGATGAGTATGCAGAACACTATGACAACCACATTAATGAAGCATGAGGCAATTTTGGTGCTTGTAAGCTCAGACTAAAAAACGACCCTGCTTGCAACATTAATGTTTTTATTTATGCTCCTTTATTACAGTTAACATGGAAAATTAAGTTCTGACTTTTAGGGATAACTTTTCCGGTCCCAGTCGCCGTGGGGATCGTCGCGGGCAGGATGGATAATTTGACAGACCATTGAAAGGTCTGTTGACCTCAGGCAGGAATCTCCGCTCTCAAGGAGGGCGAGACCATAAAGTCCCACCCTTAAACGCTACCTATTGCTTTCATTCCCCGACATCCCTTTGATTCCGTAAAGTGACTCATTATTCCCAGTTTCATGTTCTAAAGAAGGCCGTGCCTGCCTTTTCTCTGATGTACAGATTATTTACATTGTATTTGCAGCACAGCCAAAGGCTCCTCCACCCATTGGGCCCATACCGCTAGAGGAAAGAGAGGGATGGTGAGGTCCAGGGTGGGAATTTCAGAGCTCAGAGTCTAACTGGTAGCTGAAGCTACCTTCAATCCTGGAGCGATTATAATGGAGATGCGCAAGGGGCCAAACGGGAAGGCGGCGGCGTACTGGTATTGTCACTCATGACCCAGAGTACTGCTTTGAGGTCCCGGGTTCAAATCCCTCCACTCCAGATGGTGAAATTTGAATTCAATTAAAAAATCAGGAATTAAAAGGCGAACACTTTCCCTCCATGAAACCATTGTTGATTGTCCTAAAAACCCATCTGGTTCACTAATGTCTTTTAGGGAAGGAAATCTGTTGTCCTTACCTGGTCTGGTCTACATGTGACTCCAGACCCACAGCATCATGGTTGACTTTTAACTGCCCCCTCAAGGGCAATTCAGGATGGGCAACAAATGCTGGCACAGCTGCAACACCCACGCCCCATGAACGAATAATAAAAACAAAATTGGAGGATTGGACCATATATTTCAGAGAGCTGTGGTACTGGAGAGGGTTACCAAGATAGGGAGGGGAAACGTCACAGAGGGATATGAAAATAAGCATGAAAATTGAAATATGGAGTCATTGCTTAACAAGTAGTTAATGTAGATTGGTGAGCACAAGATGGGGTAAGGTTGATAGTTGATGCAAAAATATTAAATTTCTAGAGCTGTTTTGTCTCATTTTATTTAGTAGAAAATAGAAAACTTTCTTTAGGGTGTATAGGGTGTTGGTGAGGCCGCATCTGGAGTATTGTGTGCAGTTTTGGTCTCCTTACCTGAGAAAGGACATATTGGCACTGGAGGGAGTGCAGAGGAGATTCACTAGGTTGATCCCAGAGTTGAGGGGATTAGATTATGACGAGAGGTTGAGTAGACTGGGACTGTACTCATTGGAGTTTAGAAGGATGCGGGGGGATCTTATTGAGACATATAAAATTATGAAGGGAATAGATAGGATAGATGCGGGCAGGTTGTTCCACTGGTCGGGGAAAGCAGAATTAGGGGGCATAGCCTCAAAATAAAGGGAAGTAGGTTTAGGACGGAGTGTAGGAGGAACTTCTTCACCCAAAGGGTTGTGAATCTCTGGAATTCCTTGCCCAGTGAAGCAGTTGAGGCTCCTTCTTTAAACGTTTTTAAGAAAAAGATAGATACCTTTCTAAAGAATAAAGGGATTCGGGGATATGGTGTACGGGCCGGAGAGTGGAGCTGAGTCCACAAAGATCAGCCATGATCTCATTAAATGGCGGAGCAGGCTTGAGGGGCCAGATGGCCTACTCCTGTTCCTAGTTCTTATGTTCTTATGTTCTTATGTTTACCAAGATATGCTCGGGTAATTTTGACATTGTTCTAAGGTATAAAATGGGTGATAGTGAATTGACTGCCCTTTTTACATCTCTTATGATTTTATTTCATTTCAAAGAGACAAACTCTGGTCTTTCTACCCACTTCTTATTGATTGGAACATATCTTTTGGGAGAGGACTTCTGACCCTAACATTCCAATTTGGAGGCCATTTAAATCCAGGCGGTGAATACCTGTTGTCACGGTGGCACAGTGGTTAGCACTGCTGCCTCACAGCATCTGTGTGGAGTTTGCGCGTTCGCCCCGTGTCTGCATGGGTTTTCCCCGGGTGCTCCAGTTTTCTCCCTCAATCCAAAGTTGCGGTTAGGTGGATTGGCCAAGCTAAATTGCCCCTGAGTGTCCAAAGGTTAGGTGAGGTTACAGGGTTATGGGGATAGGGTGGGAGGACTGGGCCTGGGTAGGCTGCTCTTTCGGAGGGTTGGTGCAGACTTGATGGGCCGAACGGCCTCCTTCTGCACTGTAGGGATTCTATCCTATGAAGGTGAAGTCTAGCTGTGGCAGGATCCTGCATCTATGCGTGGGGTTGCATGTATCCTTTGTACATTCCTCAACAAAAAATTCTTTATCAAGTAACTTTTTCCCCTTTCCTTCCGTGTAACAATAACTATTTGCATTTATATACCACCCATAACATAGCAAAACAAGGTGACTATGGGCCAGATAAAAGCAAAATTCTGCACATGCTGGAAATCTGAAATAAAAACAGAAAGTGCTGGATAAACTCAGCAGGTCTGGCAGTATCTGTGGAGCGAGAGTTAATGTTTCGAGTCCATATGAATTCTACAGAACGATCTTTGTGAGTGCTATCACAGTTTCTGCAGTTGCTAAAAGGTTTAGGCGAGCTTGACACTTCATCACTGGCACCTGGATTTGGCTGCTGCTCTTACTGACTGGATGGAAGTTTATTTTTGATCAGCAATGAGGTTCCTCAGCGAATCCACAGGATAAAGCTGTTTAAACTCCATCGTGCTTGAACTATTTTGAGTTCAACCAGTTAAACTAAATCAAACAAACTGAGGGGCAAATGAAAAGGGGCAGCTCCTTCTGCCCTAAATGGAAGCAAAGAGCAAATAGACCTTAAAACATCAAACTAAAAGGTGATTAAAAGGGTCAGAAAAGCTCCACAGACCCTGCGGTGCCCACCGAGCGTGGAAAGCCTCGATGGTGCCCGCTGCATGCTCCCTCTCCAGGTACACCAGGCTGCGAATGAAGTCATGGAAGAGTGGCAGACAGTGGGGTTGGACGACCTCCACGGTCACCCGCTACCTGGACCTTTTTTGTGACAAGTTTTTCCATGTTGATTGATACTGCCTCAATCAAGAGACCAAAACATGGCTGTTATAGAAGATAAGGGGGGCACGGTAGCACAGTGATTAGCACAGTTGCTTCACAGCTCCAGGACCCCAGGGTCGATTCCCGGCTTGGATCATTGTCTGTGCGGAGTTTGCACTTTCTCCCCGTGACTGCGTGGGTTTCCTCCGGGTGTTCCGGTGTCCTCCCAAAGTCCAAAATTTATTCTGCAGAAAACCAATGCACTATCCATCCTGGGGGAGTTGGATTCTGATAATGTGAACAAATAGTAAGAAAATTCTATTTCTGAGCAGTGATTCCTCTTAAAGTGCCTTAGTTTCAGAAAAGTGCAGAAATTCAACACTGCCAGTCAGCGTTGGCCTGTGGGTGCTATAAAAATGCAGCCTGTTCATCAGTCACAGGAGAATAGTTCCTAATGTGCCATCTGGTTACTCTAAATTCTCAACCCCACCAGATGTGAGCCATTTTCTATTATGTACATAGGAGCGCTAAACAAATATGCCAAACTGTATTGAGTGTCTTTTAATAATAAAAAAAATTTGCATTTATAGAGCACTTTTCATGACCACCTAACCTCAAATATTTTGCAGACAAGGAAGTATTTTTTGCATGTGTAGTCACTATTGGTAATCTAGGAACATTAATAAAACATAATAAACATTAGACGACAAAATAATAAACCATTTATCCTTTGGTTGCTACTTTTCAGCTTAGCAATGCCTCATGTTGAGTGATTAAGATTTATTAATGGCACCTAACACCAATGGTTAATTGGGGAATCTTTTAAAGCTTCATCTACCCAGTAGGCACAGCATATTTTTCAACCTGGTGTTGAATATCTCTGAAGTAGCAAACCCCCTGTTACATATCGTCCTTGCTCTGGTCCCACAAGAGGTTTATGTTACAGATCAGTCACCGGTGCCAACAGGTTTTTAATAAATAAGGGGCGAGATTCTCCGCAATCGGTGCGATGTCCGCCGACCGGAGCCAAAAACGGCGCGAATCAGTCCGGCATCGCGCCGCCCCAAAGGTGTGGAATTCTCCGCATCTTGAGGGGCCGAGCCCTCACCTTAAGGGGCTAGGCCCGCGCCGGACTGATTTCCGCCCCGCCAGCTGGCGGGAAAGGCCTTTGGTGCCCCGCCAGCTGGCGCGGAAATGAATTTGCCGTGCGGCGCATGCGCGGGAGCATCAACGGCCGCTCACGGCATCCCCGTGCATGCGCAGTGGAGGGGGTCTCTTCCGCCTCCGCCATAGTGGAGACCATGGCGAAGGCGGAAGGAAAAGAGTGCCCCCACGGCACAGGCCCGCCCACGGATCGGTGGGCCCCGCTCCCGGGCCAGGCCACTGTGGGGGCACCCCCCGGGGCCAGATCGCCCCGCCCCCCCCAGGCCCCCGGAGCCCCCCTGCTCCGCATTGTTCCGCCGGTAAGAGAGGTGGTTTGATTCTCGCCGGTGGGACAGGCATTCCAGCAGCGGGACTTCGGCCCATTCGGGCCGGAGAATCGCTGGGGGGGGGGCCCGCCAACCGGCGCGGTGCGATTCCCACCCCCGCCGAATATCCGGTGCCGGAGAATTCGGCAGCCGGCGGGGGCGGGATTCACGCCAGCCCCCAGCAATTCTCCGACCCGGCGGGGGGTCGGAGAATCCCGCCCAAGGTTGGGCGTTAGTTTAAACTTCCATAAATTAACTTGTTAAAATTGTTCTCTTCTGAGGACTATTCGCTGCAAAGATGTTTGTTTGTGCAGCAAAGACAAATTTCTGTAATACTCAACCTTCGTCTGCATTTTGAGGAGGTAATGATGATGGGACAGTCAGTGTTTGCCGTCATGACTATACTGAAACAGACCATAAAGTCAAGAGTGTGACATGCACCGAATAATGTGACAATCTAAAAGTTCCTGTCAGGGAGTAGAGGCAAATGCCGAGGGTAACTGTGGTTCATGTTCCGAGACCGCAGTACTTTCTCATTGTAGGTCTTTAATGAGCTGATCATCCGATGGCAGCTTACAAAGCATTTCTCATGGCAGAGGTCACCTGACTACAGCAAGTCATAAAGAACATATAGTATTGTTGCATTTCAAAACCTTAACATCCCCCTTTCATAATGGACAAAAGACATAAACATCCCCCTTTTCCTAAAAAACAAAAGGCACATTTGATGTGTTGGATGTCCTGGATCACATTCAGGTCACCAACACTTGAAGTAGTGCAACACTATTTTATTAAGAGGTTAACTATTTAAACATACTTGAACTGTGGGTAAATACGATACTAGCTTTAACTAAAGACTTTTGCCTTGTCCTAACCAGTTGATGCACTCAGCACATGGTGAATGTCTGTGTTGCAGCCTGTGAGCTCTGTGCTCCTAGCTAGCTGCTACTCGAATGAGTGGGAACTCTGATGCCCCCTGTCTTTATAGTGCATGTGCTCTCACTGGTGATTGGCTGCGGTGTTGTGTATGTTGATTGGTCCCACTGTGTGTCCATCAGTGTGTGTGTCTGCACCGTGATATACTGGTGTATATTATGACATCCCCCCTTTTATAAAAAAAAATGTGCCTGCATGACAATAAATAGTGTGTAGTGAATGCTCCTGACTACGTGTGTGCAAAATATTTACAGGACTATGTACATAAAACTAAGCTATTTACATGGGAAGGTGCCTGGTGCAGAAAAAACAGTGTGTCACACAAATAACGAGATGAACACTATATACAAACCACTTGAACGATTAAACGGAAGAACAGAACAGACCAGAGAGTCCATTAGTGCACAAAGTTCACAAATTAAGTCTCTGAGGTGGGCGACGAATTCTGGTTGACCGTCAGGGTGGCACACCACTCATCATCTGGATCGATGCTGTATACTGACAGCGGCTGGTGTCTTTGCTTCGGGGACAAAAGGCGCCTTTTCATTAGGCCACCGACTCGAAAAGGCGCCTTCGGGTCCTCGGTGTCACTGCTGTGTGGGAGGTCGGAATCGGACTCAGTGACCGTGGGTTGAATTGCCCGAACATTCCTGTGAGGCTGGCTGAAGCGATATGAATTCAAGGCTGAGCTGTTCGACAGCAGGCAGCATAGTGGCCAAGTCTTCCACATCGTAAGCATTGCTGAGATTTTGCGGGGCATTGCCGCTTTAAATGGGCGGAGCCACAGTTGCTGCACGTCGAGACGTCAGCACGTTCGCTACGCCACCGTGCATGTGCGGTGCAGTCATGCGTGGTGCGCACCTGTGCATTACGTTCCTCCATGTCCCCGCCCCCTCGTTTGATGCGTACAAGCGCGGGAGTCCGCGAAAAGCGCGCGAAATGGCCGCCCATGTCCAGGCTGAGGCCCTGGAGGTTTTCAATCACTTGGACCCGTTCCGCCTCGTGGGGACCTTGCCGCGCCGTTTCAGCCGCTTGTATATGGGAGTACCGACTGGTGGCATTTTCATGTAGGACACAGGTCTCGATGGCGGTCGCTAAGGTGAGTTGCTTTACTTTGAGGAGCTGCTGACGTAGGGGGTCCGGCTGAACACCGAAAACGATCTGGTCACGTATCATGGAGTCGGAGGTGGGCCTGTAGCTGCAAGATTGCGCAAGGATGCGGAGGTGCGTTAGAAAGGATTGGAAAGGTTTGTCCTTACCCTGCAAATGCTGCTGGAACACGTAGCGTTCGAAACTTTCATTCACCTCTACGCTGCAGTGAGGCTCAAATTTGAGGAAAACCGTCTTGAACTTCGTCATCTGCAAAGGTGAGAGAGTTGAAAATGTGGATGGCATGGTCCCCGGCCGTGGAGAGAAGAGCAATCTTTCTGGTGTCCGAGGCGCCCCCCCCTGTCCGTGGCTTCGAGGAAGAGCTGGAAGCGCTGTTTGAAAATCTTCTAGTTGGCCCCGAGGTTGCCGGCGATGCGGAGCGGCGGCGGCGGGCTGATGTTGTCCATGTTGCAGGATGACGGAATGCTGGCGGAAGGCAGATCACTTGCAGGTAGGTCTAAGAAGTGCTAGTATGCAACCACTCCTGGCTGGTATCATGATGTGTTGGGTGTTCTGGATCACATTCAGGTCACCAACATTTGAAGTAGTGCAACACTATTTTATTAAAAGGTTAACTATTTAAACATACTTGAACTGTGGGTAAATACGATACTAGCTTTAACTAAAGACCTTTGCCTTGTCCTAACCAGTTGATGCACTCAGCACATGGTGAATGTCTGTGTTGCAGGCTGTGAGCTCTGTGCTCCTAGCTAGCTGCTACTCGAATGAGCATGAACTCTGATGCCCCCTGTCTTTATAGTGCGTGTGCTCTCACTGGTGTTTGGCTGCGGTGTTGTGTATGTTGATTGGTCCCACTGTGTGTCCATCAGTGTGTGTCTGCACCATGATATGCTGGTGTATATTATGACAACATTTGTATGCAGGATCGCAGGTAACTGTGAATTACCCAAGTTACCCACTATACACCCACTGCTCTCTGGTACATTGATAACTGTTTGGTCTATTAGTAAGTCTCTGCACCTGCATTGCATACATAGCCTTTAAACCATGCAAGTTTCTTAATAGTACGCAAGCTCATTGTCATCGGCTGTTCGTCAGTGTGATGTTCCTTCTCCAAAGAGTGTTGTTCCCACCGCACTTGTTGCCGTGGTTTCTGATGTTGTTCCATTGCTGTTGTTGGGTATTTGTGGGCATCTGGGCGTGATGGTCATTCTGTCCTCTTGCCTTTCTCAGGCTTAATTCAATTCCTTGATGGCTTGTCTGAATGTGCTTCAGCATCTCTCCTTTTATTTAATTCATTTTTGGGATGTGGGCTTCGCTGGCTAGGCCGAGCTGCCTTCTTGACCTGCTGCAGTCCCCAAGGTGTAGGTGCACCCACAGTGCTGTTAGGGAGGGATTTCCAGGATTTTGACCCAGCAACAGTGAAGGAACAGTGATATATTTCCAGGTCAGGATGGTGAATGACTTGGAGGGGAACCTCCAGGTGGTGGTGTTCCCAGATATCTGCTACTCTTGTCTTCTGAGATAGCAGTGGTCATGGGTTTTGGAAGATGCTACATAAGGAATCTTGGTGAGTTCCTGCAGTGCATCTTGTAGATGGCACACATGGCTGTCACTGTGTGTCGGTGGTGGAGGGATTGAATGTTTGTGGAAGGAATACCTTTGTCCTGGATGGTGTAAAGTTTCTTGAGTGTTTTGGAGCAAGTGGAAAGTATTCCATTGCATTCCTGACTGTGCCGTGTAGATGGAGGCTAAGCTTTAGGGAATCAGGAGCTGAGGGTTCCTCACCATTGATCTGCTCCGGTAGCCACAGTATTTTTATGCCTACTCCTCTCATCTCCTTAGGGATAATGACTCTATTTTCTTTCTATAAGATGCCATCTGGGCTGCCCATTCACCTCTGTATGCCCAGAATGCTCTTGTGACCACAGGTGATGCCCTCTTTTCATCACTACTTCTTGTAGCACTTGGAGAGTTGCATTGTGTTGGGGAGTTTGCTTGATTTGAGCAAGGCGCTTGTCTGACATTCAATGTCTCTGCTGGGTTGATGAGTCGCAGATAATGTTGAGCTGTTGTTTTACGTTGAATCTTTGCTGGGACGTTTAGGGTCACCAGCCCAAGCTTTAGCCTGGCATCCGCTGAGATGAATGACTGTTGTGCCCCATCTCTGAAGCTCTAGATCTTATCTGTTACCATTGCATTGAGCTCTCAGATTAATTTGACCTCTCGGTATGTGTAGTTTGCCACCATATAGCCTCACTTTCGAGAGCTTAATTTATGGATTAGCATGTTGTGTCACTTCACTCATTTCTGTTAATGTCTGTTGCATTATGCACACTTCTGGTTCATTTGATTGTCTCTGTGGTATCGTGGCCCCTTTAAGGTGGCAGGCTCCATGGATCATGTGACTGGCTCGGGCCTTTGATCAGGATAGTGTGAATCCCGGCCAATAGGGAGTCTACAAGGAGCCCTGGGAGCAGGACCCAGGGCAGTGTGGACCAGGGAGTCGAAGTATAAAGACCTGTTGTATAATGTTCTGTGCCTGTTACTTGACTGCCTTTGCCTTTCATCAATACACCCCTTTGTTAACTGCTGGAAGCCTCCAGTGTACGCCGCGAGCCACCACACTCTCTTTCTGTGGTCATCATTGTAACTGTCACAAACTATTTCCCCTCCAAAGACTTGACGGACCAACCTGTTGTATTGTGTTTAGTTCATCGGTTTCTTGCTTTTTTCTTGTCAACCACTTGTGTGTGAAATGATTCTTCTTCTTGTAGTTAAAATATTGCTGAAAAATCTTTTTTTCCTCTGTATGATGTCCTCCGCAGTATTTGCATCCTGCCCTCTGTCTGCAATTGCTCTGCTTTTTCAGCCTGCTCTGACTCTGGGCAAAAAGTATCTCCTGCTCTGTTCTGTTGTACATGATGTTTTATAATGTCTCCACACATTATTATATTATTATCTATCGCTTCCTGAGTGTAAGTTTCTCATCTTTCAGTAAACCTTCTCTCACTGAGGGATTCCACCTGATTCTATCGTTAATCAGATCATCTTTAGTCACAAGCTGTTCAATAGGTTCTTTGCCCCTTTGAGTTCTCGTGTTGAATACATAGCATTCATAAGTTACGTTCACCCAGGGTTCAAAGCAATTGTTCAAGGGTTTCACAATCGCTGTTGCCTGTTTTCATTGTTCATTGATTAATTTTAGGGTGGCGTACAATTTGTAGCAGTCCCTCCCCAACAGTGTTAGAAGTGTGGCTACACTTATTGGTTCCAGCTTGCTAATTAAACCTATTGCTTGCTTGCAGTTGTGCAATGCAGGTAGAAAAACTGCCAGTTGTGTCACTTATCACCTTTCATTGTGCCAGGAGCTGGGAGGAGGACATTTGCAGTAGCTATGATAACAGAATTTTACTTGCAGCCATTAGTTTGTGTTTTTTTTCCTTGCATTTTTTCTGTCACTTTAGGCAGATTTGGACATTTCTGTGTGCCTTTCTGTGCTGTGGCTTCTCTGTAGCAGTGGAGGGTCTAAAAACTCTATTTTCAATCCCATTCCTTCCACAATGTTCCATGCTCCAAGATTTCAATGCTTTCTCACTCTCTTTGTTAACCTGATTCTAAGATGGCAGCTTACAGAACTTCCCTGATGACAGAGGTCACATGACTACAGCAAGCAGGATAAGACATATAGTACTGTTGCAAATAAACTGTTGAGGTCCCCCAGACTGCAATAAATTGAACGGACGAGAACGCTTATTCTTATGCTCTCAGGTCTTGTGCTCTCAGGTCTTGTTGTAAAAACACTTGAAGAGGTTATACATTGTTGAATGAGCTGTAACTGGGCTTTTAACAGAGTACTAACTTCATAACTATTGCTGAGTACTTCACTAGCCTGAAAGAAGAAGTTTACAGTTGTGGAATGTCAAATTTCTTCAGCATGATACAAAATTCCATATATTTTTAAATAATATTTTTTAAATTGATCAATTTTTATCTTGTTTTCAGTCTCTGCTCCAAACTCCATTCCCTAGCAATTGACTCCAGACCTCCCGGGGCAACAATCTGAGGTTAAGCCAGTCTAATTGACCTTGGTGTCACCTTTGATTCTGACATAAGCTTCCAATCTTATTTTTGTACCATCAGTAAGAACATCTTTTTTCCACCTGTGTGACACTGCCTGACCTCGCCCCTGTCTCAGCTCAATAGCTGCTCACTCATTCATGACTTCATTAGTGCTAGACCTGACTACTTCTGGCTGGTCTCCCATATTTTACCCTTTGATGTCATCTTACCTTGCAGCAAATTCCATTCCCGAGCACTCTTCTGCTCACTGACCTAAACTGACACCAGGCCAAACAACATCTTGATTTTAAAATACTCTCCCTTCCATGGCCTTGCCCCTCCCTATCACTGTAACCTCCCCCAGCCCCAGAACCATCTGAGATTTATACATTCCTCTGATTCTGGGCTCTTGTGCGTTCCTGATGAAAATTGCCCCCACCATTGGTGGAGGAGCCTCCAATTGCCTAGGCCCCAAGCTCTGGAATTCCCTCGTTGTACCTCTCCCACCTGTCTTTCTACCTTTAAGACACTCATTAAAACCACCTCTTTGACCATGCTTTAGGCCATCTGACCTAATATTTCCATATTTGGGCAGCACGGTAGCACAAGTGGATAGCACTGTGGCTTCACAGCGCCAGGGTCCCAGGTTTGATTCCCCGCTGGGTCACTGTCTGTGTGGAGTCTGCACATTCTCCCCGTGCCTGTGTGGGTTTCCTCCGGGTGCTCCGGTTTCCTCCCACAGTCCAAAGACGTGCAGGTTAGGTGGATTGGCCATGCTAAATTGCCGTTAGTGTCCAAAAATGTTAGGAGGGGGTTATTGGGTTATGGGGATAGGGTGGAAGTAAGAACTTAAGTGGGTCGGTGCAGACTCAATGGGCCGAATGGCCTCCTTCTGCACTGTATGTTCTATGTATATGTACTATGTATATGTGGCTTGGTGTCGTAGTTTGTTTGATGATGCTCTCGTGAAGGGCCTTGGGATGTTTGATCACATTGAAGGTGCTATATAAATCTGAACCATTGTTGTTGTAAACCTTTTGTATATTGAAAATTTAGCTTCTATCTAAAGCCAATCACAATCGCTTTGCTATCTGACATTTAAAAACAGAAGGACAATGAGCCTTTAACTTCCTCGGTAAATGGCTATGAATATACTTCAGTGTGATTTGCTGTTTACTCTGATTATGGTGCACCTAATGATTCCCCTTGACTTGGTACCAAATTTAAATTGCCATTGAAAAAGGGGATGTCTGTTCCACAGAGATTGTTAGATTTTGCAAGTAGCTTCTTTTGAGGTTAGTGCGAAATCCAGACCATTTACATGCAGTGCAGATACTACAGATTGGAAATACAATAACTTTGTGTCATGAAGTATTACAAACATCGCCATAAGAGATTATGTGATCATCATGGGTGGCACAACGGTACAGTGGTTAGCACTGCTGGCTCATTGCACCAGGTACCTGGGTTTGATTCCGGCCTTGAGTGACTGTGCAGAGTTTGCATGTTCTCCCTGCTTCTGCGTGGGTTTCCTCCGGGTGCTCCGGTTTCCACCCACAGTCCAAAGATGTGCAGGTTAGGTGGATTGGTCATGCTAAATTGTCCCTTTGTGTCCAAAGATGTGCAGGTTGGGTGAGGTTACGTGGTTGTGGGAATAGGGCGGGAAGTGGTCCTAGGTAGGGTGCTCTTTCAGAGGATCGATGTAGGCTCGATGGGCCAAATGGCCTCCGGCGCTGTAGGAATTCTATTATCTCATTGTTGTTTTCGGGAACTTATTCTCCACAAATTGGCTGCTATGTTTGCTTCATTTCAACAATGACTACATTGCATGAGGGCAGAAGATGTCCTTCGGCCCATCGAGTCTGCACCGACATGTGAAAAATACCTGACCTAACAACCTAATTCCATAACTGGGGCTGGTTTAGCACAGGGCTAAAGAGCTGGCTTTTAAAGCAGACCAAGGCAGACCAGCAGCAAGGTTCAATTCCCGTACCAGCCTCCCTGAACAGGCTTTTCACAGTAACTTCATTTGAAGCCGACTTGTGACAATAAGCAATTTTCATTTCATTTCATTTTTAACTTTAATTTACCAGCACTTGGCCCATAACCTTGAATGTTATAGTAATAATTTTATTGTCACAAGTAGGCTTACATTAACACTGCAATGAAGCTACTGTGCAAAGCTCCTAGTCACCACATTCCGGCGCCTGTTCGGGTACACAGAGGGAGAATTCCGAATGTCCAAATTACCTAACAGCACATCTTTCGGGACTAGTGGGAGGAAACCGAAGCACCCGGAGGAAACCCACGCAGACACTGGGAGAACGTGCAGACTCCACACAGACTGTGACCCAAGCCAGGAATTGAATCAGGGACCCTGCCGCTGTGAAGCAATAGTGCTACCCACTGTGCTACCGTGCCACCCATTAAAATATATGTTTTGAAACTTCGGCATTTCGAGAACTTTGCAACACAATGAACTTTGTCCAGATGTAAAATCGGCCAAACAACATTCCCGTGAGCTTGACGACGTTGCAAGTGCCCATTCAGGTACTTTTTAAAGGATGTGAGGCAACCCGCCTCTACCACCCTCCCAGGCCGTGCATTCCAGACATTCACCACCCTCTGGGCAAAAACGTTTTTCCTCAAATCCCTGCTAAACCTCCTGCTCCTCACCTTGAACTGTGTCTCGTCGTAACTGACCCTTCAACAAAGGGGAACAGCTGCTCCCTATCCACCCTGTCCATGCCCCTCATAAGTTTGTACACTTGGATCAGGTCGCCCCTCAGTCTTCTCTGCTCCAACGAAAACAACCCAAGCCTATTCAACCTCTCTTCATAACTTAAATATACCATCCCAGGCAACATCCTGATGAATCTCCTCCAGAATTGCTTTTGTAATCTATGCCTCGATTGATAAAGGCAAGTGTCCCTTAAGCGTTTTTCCAATACCCTATTAATCTGCCCTTCCGCCTTCAGAGATCAACAGACAAACACACCAAGGTCCCTTTGTCATACCATTCATTGAATACTTCCTTGTCAAATTATGTCTTCCAAACCCCTCTTAAATAGTGGAACCACATTAACTGTTCTCCAGTCCTCTGGCACTCCCCCAGTGGCTAGAGAGGAATTACAAATTTGGGCCAGAACCCCTGCAATCTCCTCCCTCACCTCCCACAGCAGCCTTGGACACAATTCTCCAGACCTGGCGATTTGTTCACTTTTAAGCCTGCCGACACTGTCAACACCTTGTCACTCCCGATGTCAGTTTTCTCAAGAACATCACAGTCTCTGTCCCTGAGTTCCTCTTGCCATTTATATACTTTTCCCTTCTTTGCTCTCCTAATTGCTTTCTTAAGCTCCATGCTGCACGTTCTAGACTCCACTAATGCCTCCTCTGATTTGCTCCCCTTGCACTTGCCTCTCTTTTCCTTCTCATTGTATCCTAAATATTTCTGGTCATTCATGGTTCTTTGGGCTTGTTACTCATTCCTATTAGCCTGGAGGCCTGTACCCTACCCATTTTCTTTTGCAACGCTCCCCTCCCCTCCACTCCACGACCGCCTCTCTCCCCTCCTCCCCCTCCCCCTCCTCCTCCCTCCTCCTCCCCCTCCCCCTCCCCCCTCCTCCCCCTCCCCCCTCCTCCTCCCCCTCCCCCCTCCTCCTCCCCCCCTCCCCTTCCCTCCCCTCCCCTCCTCCCCACCCCCCTCCCCTCCTCCTCCCCACCCCCCTCCCCTCCTCCTCCCCACCCCCCTCCCCTCCTCCTCCCCACCCCCCTCCCCTCCTCCTCCCCACCCCCCTCCCCTCCTCCTCCCCACCCCCCTCCCCTCCTCCTCCCCACCCCCCTCCCCTCCTCCTCCCCACCCCTCCTCCTCCCCACCCCTCCTCCTCCCCACCCCCCTCCCCTCCTCCTCCCCACCCCCCTCCCCTCCTCCTCCCCACCCCCCTCCCCTCCTCCTCCCCACCCCCCTCCCCTCCTCCTCCCCACCCCCCTCCCCTCCTCCTCCCCACCTCCTCCCCACCTCCTCCCCACCCCCCTCCCCTCCCCCCCACCCCCCTCCCCTCCCCCACCCCTCCTCCCCACCCCACCCCCTCCTCCCCACCCCACCCCCTCCTCCCCACCCCCTCCCCTCCCCCCCACCTCCCCACCCCCTCCCCTCCCCCCCACCTCCCCACCCCCTCCCCTCCCCCCCACCTCCCCACCCCCTCCCCTCCCCCCCACCTCCCCACCCCCTCCCCTCCCCCCCACCTCCCCACCCCCTCCCCTCCCCCCCACCTCCCCACCCCCTCCCCTCCTCCCCACCCCTCCTCCCCACCCCCTCCTCCTCCCCTCCTCCCCACCCCTCACCCACTCCTCCCCCTTCCCCCCTCCCTTCCCCCCCTCTCCCTCCCCCCTCTCCCTCCCCTCCCTCCCTCCCTCCCCTCCCTCCCTCCCCTCCCCCTCCCTCCCTCCCCCTCCCCTCCCCCTCCCTCCCTCCCTTCCCCCCTCCCTCCCCCCCCCTCCCTCCCTTCCCCCCTCCCTCCCTTCCCCCCCTCCCTCCCCCCCCCCTCCCTCCCCCCCCCCTCCCTCCCCCCCTCCCTCCCTCCCCCCCTCCCCCCTCCCCCCTCCCCTCCCCCTCCCCCCCTCCCCTCCCACCCGCCCCCCCTCCCCCCTCCCCCCTCCTCCTCCCCCTCTCCCCCCTCCTCCTCCCCCTCTCCCCCCTCCTCCTCCCCCTCTCCCCCCTCCTCCTCCTCCCCCTCCTCCCCACCTTCCCCTTCCCCCTTTCCCTCCTCCTCCCCCCCCTCCTCCCCACCTTCCCCTTCCCCCTTTCTCTCCTCCTCCCCCCCCTCCACCTTAGACAGATACTGCCTTATTTTACTAAAATCCACTCTACTCTAATCCAAAATTTTGGGATGTCTTGAATCAACAAAAGGCACTATATAAATGCAGTTTTTAAAATTACTGTTTAATAATTGTCATTGAAAATAAATAGTAAATAGTCAGCATGTATGTTGTATGTTGATTTGCATACATTTGATCCACATTTTGCTTGCTTGCTCAACTGTTTATGAGCAGTATCTCAACTGTCCAATACCAAACCAAACAAAATTACATCCCCCTAGAATGATGCTTTTGTAGGTCTTGTAAATATATTTTGCAAAGCAATTTCAGGATGGTATTTACAGATTAAAATTGAGAAGGCTATTAGAAGCATAAATATTGTGAGAAGAGTTACAGCTGTGAAGGGAATTCACAGATCCCCCGTATTCAGTTAATGAAGTTATGTTAAAGTTTCATCTTGTAACAAATATATTTCTCTCTGTCCACTTCCTCTCTGCTCGCTTGGATTTATTCAGTGTAGTTCATAGATATATTGGAGCCATTAATCTAAGAGCACAATGCACATTTGCACAAACACTTCTGCAGGTACATTTTGTCTTCCGTGGCTGTGCCTCGCTCTTGCTCCCAGTAGACTTCAGACTGTAGAGGTTGCCGAGCTGTGCCTATAGCTTCTAATTAGAGTAACTCCACGATGTGCAGCCTGGTGATTAATGACACTGTCCAGCTGTCACTTGTTTCCTGAGCTCCAGTCTGTTCCTTCCACCACTAATAAAACCTCTTATTAGTGAGTAGTGAGTGTACGCTACAGACCTATCCTGAGCCTTCAAGTGATTGCAAAGCTATATTACTCCTGTGAGATATTTCTAACCTTTGTTTTACTGACAATTGATGGGACCACAATATACATCCAGAAGAATAAAGGAATTTAGGGGAGGCGGGGGTGGATACTGAACATTTTTACTCCAATTTGAAAAATCGATGTTGGAATGGGTGAATTTTGGCCATGATTTTTGTTTGCTGCAAGTTTGGAAGCACACACATTCTGACATGGTGCCGGGTGCCTTGCATATGTAAAAACTGGTGTGTAGCTTCCCAAAGAAAAACTGCTCATCGAATGGCTGAATTACACTCTGCTCTGTTGGCCTGGGTTTTTAGCAGCCTAACCAGCGATTTGTAAGGGCACCACTGGAGACTTCCAGAGTTGGGTAGAAAATGTGTTCTTACAGGTCAATTTCCGTGGATTCAGGAGGAAATTGCCAATCACCGCCTAATCGCCCCCAGGATCTATTGACCGGCCACCTTGTGAAAGCTGCTGACTGATATTCTTAAAGTCTTGAACAGCAATCTGCCTAGGTCGCTGACCATAGCTCATTGCTTTAACTCAAATGAAGCCTGATCATGAATTTGTCAAGAGCCTCTCTATTGTTTGTGTGTTTGGATTGTGTCACCCATTCCTAACAGGAAAATGCCACGACTTTCTCCTCCCGTGTATATAATTTCTATTGTTTTTGGCAAAACATTGCTCTTTCTTCCAGTTTTACACAGAGGTAGCTCTTTCCTCTTATTAATTTGTATTGTGCACTACTGGATGGCGATTAGGTGACCATTTCCTTGATCTCTTTTAAGTGCAGTTATTAGAAGTAAAATGAATGATGCTTGAAGTGAAGTCCTGCTCAATTTTGCTTTTCGTTGAGGAAACATCTGTCCTGTGTATCTCCCCTCCATGAACGGGAAACAGAGAATGAGTACATTCCATTCTATCAATTCTTCCTTGCTTTTTATGATATACTTTTATTTGTCGTTCCAATTTTCATTTATTCTTTCATGATGCATCATAATCGCCGGTTTAAAAAGCCATCCACATTGGTGTGGAAACACATGTAGGCCAGACCAGGTAAGGATAATGGTAATTTCATGGTCACCATTACTGAAGCCAACTTTCAGTTCCAGATTCTTAGTCATCGAATTTGGTGGCCTTGATGGGATTTGCGCCCATATCCCCAGGTCCTTAGCCTAGGCCTCTTGCTTAAAGGTCCAATAGCACTGTTGCTTCACACCTCCAGGGTCCCAGGTTCGCTTCCCGGCTTGTGTCACTGTCTGTGCGCAGTCTGCAAGTTCTTCCTGTGTCTGTCCGGTGTTAGACGTTTTAGTTGCTGTGATATGAAGTGTTTAAAGTTCTGTTCCTTTTTCACAAACACACATTTATTTCCTTCCAGCAGCCTTTGCACAAAACTCTCACTATACATCACCTGACAGAGACCACCTGAAGCCCCTTTACATATCAGTGTCAATTAAAGGATACTTAACATAAATGAGACAACTAATTGCAATGTCTCTTAACCCATTACTTAACAGTCTCCCTTTCCTTGGAGAAAAAAAAATTAGGTGAAAATAAAATTTCAAGAAACACAAAAACACACACATGGGGCGAAATTCTCCGGAAACGGCGCGATGTCCGCCGACTGGCGCCCAAAACGGCACAAATCAGACGGGCATCGCGCCGCCCCAAAGGTGCGGAATGCTCCGCATCTTTGGGGGCCGAGCCCCAACCTTAAGGGGCTAGGTCGGCGCCGGACGAATTTCCACCCTGCCAGCTGGCGGAAAAGGCCTTTGGTGCCCCGCCAGCTGGCGCGGAAATGACATCTCCGGGCGGCACATGCGCGGGAGCGTCAGCGGCCGCTGACGGCATTCCCGCGCATGCGCAGTGGAGGGAGTCTCTTCTGCCTCCGCCATGGTGGAGACCGTGGTGGAGGCGGAAGGGAAAGAGTGACCTCACGGCACAGGCCCGCCCGCGGATCGGTGGGCCCCGATCGCGGGCCAGGCCACCGTGGGGGCACCCCCCAGGGCCAGATCGCCCCGCACCCCCCCAGGACCCCGGAGCCCGCCCGCGCCGCCTTGTCCCGCTGGTAAGGAAGGTGGTTTAATTTACGCCGGCGGGACAGGCATTTTAGCGGCGGGACTTCGGCCCATCCGGGCTGGAGAATCGCGCGGGGGGGCCCGCCAACCGGTGCGACGCGATTCCCGCCACCGCCGAAAATCCGGTGGTGGAGACTTCGGCAACCGGCAGGGGTGGGATTCACGCCAGCCCCCGACGATTCTCCGACCCGGCGGGGGGTCGGAGAATCTCGCCCATGATTTCCCCCCCCCTTTTTTTTGTTTGGACGAGAAAGAAAAAAAAAACAGTCACAGAAACAAGCGCCCTTCATTAACAATATCCAAAAGTTTCTGTGAGCTCGCCCCTCTCTTCGTAAAACAGTCTGGCAGTTGATAGCTCCTGTCGACCCATTTAATTTTTGTTATTTCCCCTCTGTCCAACATCTGCTTCAAACTTGCGATGTCTATCCGTAACCTCTTTTCATTGACACTTTTTGTAGAGGGCACATTTTCCCACAGGGATTTATTGTTAAAGTGACAGTCAATAGGTATATTACCCAAATCCCTAATCCAAAATTTCTGTCGATATCGTACTTATATAAAAGGCCATATCCACCGCCTCTACAAGGTTTAACGTCTCAGCAGCCAAAGAGCTTTTTACCACTCTCCTTATTTTCTTTGTTTCCCACACAAGCGGGCAACATTTACCATTGTTCTCCAAAATGAAAATGATAAAACCTCCTGCGCTTGAAACCCCATCACATAAATTTGCGTAGGACGCATCACTATAAACTATGAGTTTCAAGTGCCTAAGGTCACCTAAAACCGGGAACTTCAAAACACACTCCTGCATTTTTAGTTTGGCCAACGCTTTATTTGCTCTTATTATGTCTTCCACTTTGGGATCATTCATTTTTGTACTCAACTCTAAGACATCAAAACTCACGTCCGGTCTAGTCTGTCTACCTAACCAGTTCAGTTGCCCAATTAAACTTCGCAGTTGCACTTTTTCTATCTTTGAAACCATTGCGTCTTTTTGTGAAACTCGGCCACAATTAATTGCTATTGGGCTGATGCTTTCCAAATAAGATTGCTGATGTAAAGTTGCCCCTAACTTAGTCTGTCCAATTTCCAGTCCAATATATTTAAATGCACCGGAAGCCTGACTTCCAACCCTGAATTCTTTCCTCAAACCAGAGATTACAATAGCTTCAAAATCACTAGTCCCACCCCACAAAAAATCATCGACATGCATCATAAAAATGCCAGAAAGATTTCCTTGATAGTGCCAGTAAAACATTGCAGGATTTGCTTTCAACTGGCAACAGCCTAACTTTAACAAAACTGACCTTACCGAAAAATACCAGACTCTAGATGCATCATTTAATCCATATACACATTTGTTCAACTTCCAGAGTACCCCTTCTGTGTTAGCTGCTTCTTTAAGAGGACAGAGAAAGATGCCCCTGCAAAAAGGCAGCTTTTATATCTATAGATTTGCATTCCCATGCCTTTGTGGCTAATATAGCCAAGAAGATCTTTAAAATAACCTTTCCTGCTGTAGGTGAATCTACCCGTAAATCCTGATCTTCTAAGTTTTCTTCAAATCCCCTTGCCACAAGCCTGGCCTTTGCCTCATAAGTTCCATCCAGAAGAACCTTTTCCGTGCAAATCCATCTGTGTGATAGAGCTCTTTGTCCCCTATCCGGTACTTCCGTGTATACCCCAAATTCACTCCAACTATGCAATTCTTGCTGTTTAGCTTCTTTGATAACTTTTTCATCGAATTTATTTGAAGCCACCAAAATCTCACGTGCATGTGGGCTTCTACTCCTATTAGTATTCGTAGTCTTACTCATGTTCCGAGATCTTGATAAACTACGTCCCCTCTCCCGCCTGGTATCTCGTTCTGTACTGCTACTGCTTGGATCTTTACCTTCTGCTGTGGGATGCCCTTTCAATAGTTCTCGAACTTTTCCTGCGGACCTGTTCACTATCCGATGTACTATCTGAACTGGCACAGCGTTTCTGTGCTCTCCATTTTTGAACTTCGTTTTCCCAATCCATTCTCTTGACTCCTTCCCCTGAATGCTGTACATTCAACCAATGTTTATACTTTCCAGTGGCCTTCCCTGCTCCACTAATAACAGTTGCATCCTTTCGTTGACTAGACCCTTCAGGCAAGTATGTCACTTTTGTACCAACCTTTGGCAGTTGCCCTTTCGGAAAAATGGCCTGTTCTAATTCATCAGAAGTGTTGTGTTCCTCCACAGAAACTCTGTCTATATCAGTTAATTGGTCCTCATAGTTCTGTAACACATGCATACCAGATGACTCTGGTTCCTCGTCATGTCTGTCTGCTCTGTCTAAGTTTGAAAATTTGTAATCTGTACCCATTATCCTTGATGAATGTACCCTAACAGTTTGATTACCATGTTGCAAAATAATTGTTTTGCCATCTATGCCTATGATCTTCCCTGGGCCTTTCCATTCATTAGAATTGTCTCTCATATAGTATACCATGCCTCCTTACTGGAAAACGGCATCTGATGGCCATACGTTATGTCTTAAAGCTCTGCGAATTCTTTCAGAGACTTCTGCTTCCAAAAAAGCTTTTCTACTGCGATGTAATGCATTTAAATGTTCAGCAAAACCAGAGCTAATTGTAGTCCCCTCCCAAGCTGGAGGCTGGTCATCCAAAATGGACGGAATTTTAGGATTTCTACCAAACACTAATTGATAAGGACTATAGCCCCCAACCATCTGCAATGAATTATTTGCATGTACTGCCCATGCTAAAGCTGAATTTAGCCTGCAATTTGGTCGATCTGCCAAAGTTTTTCGAAGCATGTCATCGATGACAGCATGATTTCTTTCACAGACACCATTACTAAATGGGCTTTCTGCAGCAGTATTTATAACTCTGATATTCATGTTTTCACACTATCCCTAAACTCATCATTAGCAAATTCTACCCCATTGTCCGTTAGGAATTTTGCCGGTGGACCCATTCCTGTCCCTATCCATTTTTCCATGATTTGATCCAGAATTACTCTCTTTTCTTTACTTCGTACAATCGTTGATTGACTAAATCTGGTTGTTAAATCTACAAAATGCAAAATAAATATATTATTTGCTTTATCCCAGATCTTAAGGTCCATGGCCACAATGTCGTTAAAATCCCTGGCCAAAGGTAGGGTTACTATCAGTCGTGCTGGTGTCCTTCTGTACTTCCTACAAACTTCACAGCGGTCACTAACCTGTTCTATCAGTTTAGTATAGTCGTTATTCCTTACCCCTGCATCCTTTAATAAATTTTTCAGCCTCTGAGGAGACGGATGTGCAAATTGCCTATGCAGTTTTAATACCACAAGTTTTTTATCAGCTAAAGTCCCATTTTCAACTGCCATTAACACATCCTTAACCACTCTACTTGAAATATTATTTGTCAGTAATGGAATACAATAGTGTCCCGATTGTGTAAATTGTAAGTCCACCGTCTTTCCAAAAACTGTTGCCTTATCCTGTTCCATATCCAATTTCATGTGTGCTTTCTTCATCGACGGTCTGCTCAGAAGCAAAGGTATCTCATTTGATACAACATCCGTGCTAATGAAATGATTCACTCCGGCAATATTGCAAGGGATCACCACTCTTTTCAGCGACTTCAGAGTATTATCATCCCCAAACCTGAAACTTGTGGAACTTTCAAATTCCTTAACCTTGTTACGATTTTCAGCATTCAAAGAGTCCAGGTAACATTTTAACCAGTCAATTCCACACACAGTAGATGTGCAGCCATTGTCCAATACAGCACAGCTGAAGGATTCTGCAACTAACACCCTCATTACCGGCGTAAAACTGCTTGTCAATAGGACAATGCCTTCTTTCTGGTCACTATCTTTTTCCTCTTCTGACTCTTCCGTGTCATGTGTTGCTTCAAACACTCTATCATAACGAGTTGGACAGTTGAAAGCATAATGGTATTGAGAGTCACATCGAAAACATCGATTTATCATGCCTCGTGCATTTCTGGGGTTCATCTTCCTATTGTAGGTTCTAACTGGGTTTCTGTCTTCATAATTTCCTTGTCTCGGTCTCCTTCTATAGTCTTGAGCCCTGTTCATAGCCATACGATTTCGCCATCCTGTTAGTAGTGTATCTTCCATATTCTGCCTTATTGCAGGCTGACCTATTTGGGTCATCAGAGCCATCGGAATTGAATGTTTCCCCAGAAACTTTTGTAAAGCTTTTGTCATCTGTTTGAATAAGGTATCCTTATCATAAAACTGAACTCCTGTCAAAACCAGGAGCCTATCCATGTTGCTCACTCTAGCACAGTCAAGTAATTTAAAGGCCAACACAGACTGTGGAAATTCCAGGTTGTGTTTCTGCAGCCTTTTATATGGTCTGCCAAATTCCATTATATAGTCTTCCATGGAGATATCCTCCATTTTCCGGAACTTATCAAAATCCGACCATGCTTCATACGCATTTAACAAGTCATCTTTCTTATAAATCTTATCCATATAATGTAATAAAGTCTCCAGACCTTCTTCTGAGTCTAACTCTTCCAATTCCAGCTCAGAAAGCATTTTGTTTCGGATTTTACTGCCATATGGTAGAGAAAGAGCCAATGCCATACCTTGTTTTCTCTTTCCCAAAGCAGTTACCTTGGTCCACATAACTACTGCACTTCTCCATTGGTCGTACGATTCCCTTTCAGAAAAAAAGGGAACATAGTCATATCCAGCCATCTTTATCCTCAGTTCAGCCATATATCCCGGTTTTCTTTTCTTTTCTCACTCACTCCTTGGTTTGACCTGGAAAGTTGTATCTTTCAACCCTTCACATTTACACAGCAACCATCCTCTGCTACCAATTGTTAGACGTTTTAGTTGCTGTGATATGAAGAGTCTAAAGTTCTGTTCCTTTTTCACAACACACATTTATTTCCTTCCAACAGCCTTTGCACAAAACTCTCACTGTACATCATCTGACAGAGGCCACCTGAAGTCCCTTTACATGTCAGTGTCAATACATGGATACTTAACATAAATGAGACAACTAATTGCAATGTCTCTTTACCCATTACTTAACATCCAAGTTTGCTCCAGATGCTCCGGTTTCCTCCCGCAAGTCCCAAAAGATGTGCTTCTTAGCTGAATTGAACATTCTGAATTCTCCCCCTGTGTACCCGAACAGGTGCCGGAATGTGGCGACTAGGGGATTTTCACAGTAACTTCATTGAAGTGTTAATGTAAGCCTACTTGTGACAGTAAAGATTATTATTATTATGATTATAACATTACTACTAAACCATCACCAGCTACCAGCTGCTGTTCAACTGGTGTCCAAATCAATCTTAGCACTAAGAGGATATGAAGCGGGATTCTCCCCTACCCGGCGGGGTGGGCCATACCGGCGCTGAGGAATGGCATGAACCTCCGCACCTGCAAGGGCTAGGCTGGTGGAGTTCGCACCGTGCCAACTGCCGCTGAAGGGCCTCCGCTGACCGGTGCGAGTTGGCGCATGCGCGGGAGCGCCAGCATGTGCTGGCACCATCCCAGCGCATGCGCAGTGGAGTTCTTCTCCGCGCCGGCCATGGCGGAGGTTGACAGCATGGGGCGCGGAGGGAAAGAGTGCCCTCACGGCACCGGCCCGCCCGCGGATCTGTGGGCCCTGATCGCGGGCCAGGCCACTGTGGGGGCACCCCCCCCCCCCGGGGCCAGATTCCCCCCCCCGCCACCCCCCCCCCCAAGGACTCTGCGGGCCGCCCGTAGAGCCAGGCCCTGCCGGTACGGACCTGGTTTGATTTACGCCGGCGGGACCGGCCGAAAACGGGCGGCCGCTCAGCCCATCGTGGGCTGGAGAATCGCCGGGGGCGGGGGGGGGGGCGCTGCCAACAGCCGCCGACAGGCGCGGCGCGATTCCCGACCCAGCCAAAACGCTGGTGCCGGAGAATTCGGCGGCAGGGCGGGAGTCACGCTGCCCCCCGGCGATTCTCCAACCCAGCGGGGGGTCGGAGAATCCCGCCCATAAGAACATAAGAACTTGGAACAGGAGAATCTGGCCCCTCGAGCCTGCTCCACCATTTAATGAGATCATGGCTGATCTTTGTGGACTCAGCTCCACTCTCTGGCCCGTACACCATATCCCCGAATCCCTTTATTCTTTAGAAAGGTATCTATCTTTTTCTTAAAAACGTTTAAAGATGGAGCCTCAACTGCTTCACTGGGCAAGGAATTCCAGAGATTCACAACCCTTTGGGTGAAGAAGTTCCTCCTACACTCCGTCCTAAATCTACTTCCCCTTATTTTGAGGCTATGCCCCCTAGTTCTGCTTTCCCCGACCAGTGGAAACAACCTGCCCGCATCTATCCTATCTATTCCCTTCATAATTTTATATGTTTCAATAAGATCCCCCCGCATCCTTCTAAACTCCAATGAGTACAGTCCCAGTCTACTCAACCTCTCGTCATAATCTAAACCCCTCAACTCTGGGATCAACCTAGTGAATCTCCTCTGCACTCCCTCCAGTGCCAATATGTCCTTTCTCAGGTAAGGAGACCAAAACTGAACACAATACTCCAGATGCGGCCTCACCAACACCCTATACAATTGCAGCATAACCTCACTAGTCTTGAACTCCATCCCTCTAGCAATGAAAGACAAAACTCGATTAGCCTTCTTAATCACCTGTTGCACCTGCACACCAACTTTTTGCGACTCGTGCACCAGCACACCCAGGTCCCTCTGCACAGCCTAGCGATCCTAAGCTGATATCGAAACTCCATGTTGATGTTTACAACCTAAGAATTTAGTTAATATAGGGCTCAGGAAATTGTGAAACCTAGACAACTATAGGTTTACTCTGTGTCAAGTGAAATAACGTTTTTAGTTAACTGGTGCTAAATGTCATTGGAATACTGCTCTGCAGTGACATGCTAGAAAGCTTTCAAAAGTTCCTGATTTTAAATAGCATTTTCAGTGCTTAAGCTGCTTCTAAACTCTTGAAAGTGGAACTGCCTTCATAATTGAGAAGGTGCTGTAAATTATACCGCAGGTGACTATGCCCGTGCAATTTATGGCTCATGAGCAGAGGGCAGCAGGGTGGTGGTGCTGCCTCATGGCCCCAGGGACACAGGTTCGATTCCGGCCTTGGGTGACTGTCCGGGTTTCCTCCGGGTGCTCCGGTTTCAAAAGATGTTCAGGTTAAGTGGATTGGCCATGCTCATTTGCCGCTAAGTGTCCAAAGAAGTGCAGGTTAGGTGGTGTTAAGGGGTTACAGGGATCAGGAGTAGGCCTAGGTGGGGTGCTCATTCGGTGGGTCAGTGCAGACTTGATGGGCTGAATGGTCCCTTCTGCACTGCAGACACTCTATGGGACAGGTTGGTGATTGGACTCTAAGGAAGTCATTTCATTTTCAGGAACCGGAGTTCCTGGCAGGAAGGCAGGGTTGCTGGGAATGTGGACCAGAAATTCAGGTGTGCACAACCTCAATTTTCTGACCAGCCATTTTGATGGTCAGAATGTGTGCCTGAATACTGACAGTATCATCTCCGCAGCTGAGACTCCCTGTTCAAAGTGCAGACTCAGAAAATTAAATTAATCATTATGCCTGATGGGGATTTGGGGCGAGATTCTCCGACCCCCCGCCGGGTCGGAGAATCGCCGGGGGCTGGCGTGAATCCCGCTCCCGCTGTTTGCCAAAGTCTCCGGCACCGGATATTCGGCGGGGGCGGGAATCGCGCCGGTTGGCGGGCCCCCCCGCTCGATTCTCCGGCCCGGATGGGCCAAAGTCCCGCCGCTAAAATGCCTGTCCCGCCGGCGACAAGGCGGCTCGGGCGGGCTCCGGGGTCCTGGGGGGGGCGCGGGGCGATCTGGCCCCGGGGGGTGCCCCCATGGTGGCCTGGCCTGCGATCGGGGCCCACCGATCCGTGGGCGGGCCTGTGCCGTGGGGGCACTCTTTCCCTTCCGCCTCCGCCGCGGTCTCCACCATGGCGGAGGCGGAAGAGACACCCTCCACTGCGCATGTGCGGGAATGCCGTCAGCGGCCGCTGACGTTCCCGCGCATGCGCCGCCCGCAGATGTCATTTCTGCGCCAGCTGGCAGGGCACCAAAGGCCTTTTCCGCCAGCTGGCGGGGCGGAAATTCGTCCGCCGCCGACCTAGCCCCTCAAGTTGGGGCTCGGCCCCCAAAGATGAGGAGCATTCCGCACCTTTGGGGCGGCGCGATGCCCGTCTAATTTGCGCCGTTTTGGGCGCCAGTCGGCGGACATCGCGCCGTTTCCGGAGAATTTTGCCCCTGATGTTAATGTTCTCCCTCACCCCATTGGGGCATGGTACTGCTCTCAAACAAGTCAAATAGCTCTTAAAAACGTCACAGTTTGTATTTTAACCTCATTTGAGTGAGGATGCCTGTATTGCAGAATGGAAATACTGGTAAAATCTGACACTGCCAATTCCTATGGCAACCTGTTTGGGTGGAGCTCGGACAAGGTAGATCTTCCGCTCGCTCCATGGATTGACCTTTGACCCATCCAAACACCCTGTAGTCGGAGCACCTGCATACCTCAGGGTGGCGAACACCCTATTTTCCTTTAGCTTTATTAGCATGCCCACCTCAGCAGGGGGGACAGATACTATTAGAGCATTTTAAGCCGCCTGATAAGCTTGGGCGAGATTCTCAGACCCCCCGACGGGTCGGAGAATCGCCGGGGGTTGGCGTGAATCCCGCCCCGCCGGTTGCCGAAGTCTCCCGCACCGGATATTCGGCGGGGGCGGGAATCACGCCGCGCCGGTTCGCGGGCCCCCCCGCTCGATTCTCCGGCCCGGATGGGCCGAAGTCCCGACGCTAAAATGCCTGTCCCGCCGGCGTAAATTAAACCACCTACCTTACCGGTGGGACAAGGCGGCGCGGGCGGGCTCCGGGGTCCTGGGGGGGGCGCGGGGCGATCTGGCCCCGGGGGGTGCCCCCACGGTGGCCTGGCCCACGATCGGGGCCCACCGATCTGCGGGCGGGCTTGTGCCGTGGGGGCACACTTTCCCTTCCGCCTCCGCCACGGTCTCCACCATGGCGGAGGCGGAAGAGACTCCCTCCACTGCGCATGCGCGGGAATGCCGTCAGCGGCCGCTGACGCTCCCGCGCATGCGCCGCCAGGAGATGTCATTTCCGCGCCAGCTGGCGGGGCGGAAATTCGTCCGTCGCCGACCTAGTCCCTCAAGGTTGGGGCTCGGCCCCCAAAGATGCGGAGCATTCTGCACCTTTGGGGCGGCGCGATACCCGTCTGATTTGTGCCGTTTTGGGCACCAGTCGGCGGACTTCGCGCCGTTTCCGGAGAATTTCACCCCTGATGTTAATGTTCTCCCTCACCCCATTGGGGCATGGTACTGCTCTCAAACAAGTCAAATAGCTCTTAAAAACGTCACAGTTTGTATTTTAACCTCATTTGAGTGAGGATGCCTGTATTGCAGAATGGAAATACTGGTAAAATCTGACACTGCCAATTCCTATGGCAACCTGTTTGGGTGGAGCTCGGACAAGGCAGATCTTCCGCTTGCTCCATGGATTGACCTTTGACCCATCGAAACACCCTGTAGTCGGAGCACCTGCATACCTCAGGGTGGCGAACACCCTATTTTCCTTTCGCTTTATTGGCATGCCCACCTCAGCAGGGGGGACAGATACTATTGGAGCATTTTATGCCGCCTGATCTGAAGTGCCATGTCAGCAAAGGTCAGAAAACAAAATGTGAAAAAGGACCTTCAATTCCACACGGAACCACATTCCCAGAATGATTGATAGCCACAGGAAATTGCAAGTCCCACGAAACGTGGGTGGACTGGCACATTGGGATTCGATTCCAGGAAATAGGACTTCCAATTTCCCATGGTAATCAATCACAGTGAGAAAGAGGTAATACCAGCAAAACTCCTCTATGTAGGTGTACATCGCAATGGCACTAGTAAAAAATGAAGTCCCAAATTCACCCAGATTATGGCTGCATTATGCTCCCAGGTTGGGGTAATTTTGGAGTTTCGATATCAGCTTAGGATCGCTAGGCTGTACGCTGGAGAACCGATACAATCTAACTGACTCAACTGTTGCATTTACTGAAAGCAATTGAATACAAGCATTTATTTCTGTACCATCCTTAAAAATAAAATCATTCACACGTCTCACTTTTAGTGAGCATATTGGCTCCCCATACACACAGCCCACTATAGCTACCTAAAATAAAACCTGGAACATAATACACTTTACTCACAAAATGTATCCATGAGCTTACCATTCTGACCTTTCACTGCCTAAAATGTCTCTGAACTCGTGAATAAGCCTAGAACTCAAACCTTAGCCATTTACCAAAACTGTGCGACTGTCTCACACCAAGATCTTCTTCCTGGCCTTCAGCTCTGCCTGACTGTCCACACTCACAATTTTCTTCCTTTAGAAACTAGTACAGATGACTCCACAGTGCATAGATTTCACTTACCATTGTTCTATTCTTTCATGGGATGTGGGCATCGCTGGCTAGGGCAGCATTTATTGCCCAACCCTAATTGCCCTTGAGAAGGTGATGGTCTTTTTAACTGCTGCAATCCATGTGGTATAGATATACCTGCGGAGCTTTTGGGAAAGGAGTTCCCTTATTTTGACCCAGCGACAATGAAGGATCGGTGATATGGTTCCAGGCCAGGATGGTGCGTGGCTTGGAGGGGAACTGGCAGATGGTGGTGTTCCCATCCATCTACCACCCTTGCCTTACTATGTGCTTGGTGTCATGGGTTTGGAAGGTGCTGTCAAAATAGCCTTGGTGAGTTGCTGCAGGGCATCTTGTATATGGTATATACTGCTGCCCTGTGCTTTGGTGGTGAAGGGAATGAATGTTTAAGGAGGTGGGTGGTGTGGGGGAAAATCTAATGGGCTGCTTTGTCCTGGATAGTGTCAATCTTCTTTAATGTTGTTGGAGCTTCACTGATCCAGGAAAGTGGAGAGTATTTCTTCACACTCCTGAATTGAGCCCTGTAGGTGGTCACCAGGCTTTGAGGAGTCAGGAGGTAAGTTACTCTCCGCAGGATTCCCAGCCTCTGTCTTGTTTTTGTAGCCACAGTATTTATATGGCTGGTTCAGTTCAGTTTCTGGGCAAGGGTAACCCCCAGGATGTTGATAGTGGGAGATTCAGCAATGGCGATACCATTGAATGTCAACAGGAGATGTTTAGATTCTCTCTTATTGGAGATGGTCATTGCCTAGCACTTTGTATGGCACGAATGTGCCACAAATGTGAATACTCGAAAAAAAATAATTATAAATGACGTGCATTTTATATCGCATCTTTTGTGGCCTGATGATGTCCTAACGATCTTTACAGACAATGAAGTACTTTTGAAATGTGGTGTAGGAAATGCAGCAGTCAATTTGTACACAGCAAGCTCCCAATAGCAACAAGTGCTAATGACATGATAATCTGATTTGTGACATTGTTTGAGGGACAAATATTGGATAAGGCACAGGGGATAACGCCCCTGATCTCCTTCCAAGTGGTTTATATTATCTTTTATATCCACCTGAGAGGACAGATGGGGGCCTCAGTTTAACAGCTCGGCTGAAAGACAGAGTCCTGGATTCTCCATTGCGAGTCCGCCCCACTACCATTGCGAGCAAAGACGGAGAAGTTGACACGAGGACAGAGAATTTGGCCAAATCTCCCATTCGCTGCAGTGGGACCGGAGAATCCCAGTGCTGTGAACGGACGGAGAATCCCGCCCAGCATCTCCGACAGTGCAGCACTCCCTCAGTGCTGCACTGGGAATGTCAGCCTTGAATTCTGTGAACCCCCAACCTACTGACTCAGATACAGGGATGTTACAAACTGAATCGCAGCTATCGTCCTGTAGAACGCCCTGTATTCCGGATAGAACAGGAGGTACCAACTACTGTCCCCAAAACAATTTTTTGTTATTATATGTGGCAGAAATTCCATCTTTTCATATGTTGTGCAGTCAAATTCATATTTAACACAAATAGGACAGAATGTTTTTAACTAGAGCTACACATTATCCCATCTACCACTGTTGCTCATAAAGAAGAAATATTTCACAGATTTCAAACCCTGTTGACATATTCAACGGAATCTTCCAGTCCTGCCCGCCAGCTGGATATTCCTGTCCACCAGCGGGATCTTCCCGTCCGCCAGCGGGGTGTTCCCGTCCGCCAGCGGGATCTTCCGGTACCACTAATGGGATTTACCGGTGCTGGTGAAGTCCATAAGACCATAAGACATAGGAGTGGAAGTAAGGCCATTCGGCCCATCGAGTCCACTCCACCATTCAATCATGGCTGATTTCAACTCCATTTACCCGCTCTCTATCCATAGCCCTTAATTCCTTGAGAAATCAAGAATTTATCAACTTCTGTCTTAAAGACACTCAACGTCCCGGCCTCCACCGCCCTCTGTGGCAATGAATTCCACAGACCCACCACTCTCTGGCTGAAGAAATTTCTCCTCATCTCTGTTCTAAAGTGACTCCCTTTTATTCTAAGGCTGTGCCCCCGGGTCCTAGTCTCCCCTGCTAATGGAAACAACTTCCCTACATCCACCCTATCTAAGCCATTCATTATCTTGTAAGTTTCTATTAGATCTCCCCTCAACCTCCTAAACTCCAATGAATATAATCCCAGGATCCTCAGACGTTCATCGTAGGTTAGGCCTACCATTCCTGGGGTCATCCGTGTGAATCTCCGCTGGACCCTCTCCAGTGCCAGTATGTCCTTCCTGAGGTGTGGGGCCCAAAATTGCTCACAGTATTCTAAATGGGGCCTAACTAATGCTTTATAAAGCTTCAGAAGTACATCCCTGCTTTTATATTTCAAGCCTCTTGAGATGAATGACAACATTGCATTTGCTTTCTTAATTACGGACTCAACCTGTAAGTTTACCTTTAGAGAATCCTGGACTAGGACTCCCAAGTCCCTTTGCACTTCAGCATTATGAATTTTGTCACCGTTTAGAAAATAGTCCATGCCTCTATTCTTTTTTCCAAAGTGCAAGACCTCGCACTTGCCCACGTTGAATTTCATCAGCCATTTCTTGGACCACTCTCCTAAACTGTCTAAATCTTTCTGCAGCCTCCCCGCCTCCTCCATACTACCTGCCCCTCCACCTATCTTTGTATCATCGGCAAACTTAGCCAGAATGCCCCCAGTCCCGTCATCTAGATCGTTAATATATAAAGAGAACAGCTGTGGCCCCAACACTGAACCCTGCAGGACACCACTCGTCACCGGTTGCCATTCCAAAAAAGAACCTTTTATCCCAACTCTCTGCCTTCTGCCTGACAGCCAATCGTCAATCCATGTTAGTACCTTGCCTCGAATACCATGGGCCCTTATTTTACTCAGCAGTCTCCCGTGAGGCACCTTATCAAAGGCCTTTTGGAAGTCAACATAGATAACATCCATTGGCTCTCCTTGGTCTAACCTATTTGTTATCTCTTCAAAGAACTCTAACAGGTTTGTCAGGCACGACCTCCCCTTACTAAATCCATGCTGACTTGTCCTAATCCAACCCTGCACTTCCAAGAATTTAGAAATCTCATCCTTAACAATGGATTCTAGAATCTTGCCAACAACCGAGGTTAGGCTAATTGGCCTATAATTTTCCATCTTTTTCTTTGTTTCTTCTTGAACAGGGGGGTTACAACAGCGATTTTCCAATCCTCTGGGACTTTCCCTGACTCCAGTGACTTTTGAAAGATCATAACTAACGCCTCCACTATTTCTTCAGCTATCTCCTTTAGAACTCTAGGATGTACCCCATCTGGGCCCGGAGATTTATCAATTTTTAGACCTCTTAGTTTCTCTAGCACTTTCTCCTTTGTGATGGCTACCATATTCAATTCTGCCCCCTGACTCTCCGGAATTGTTGGGATATTACTCATGTCTTCTACTGTGAAGACTGACGCAAAGTACTTATTCAGTTCCTCAGCTATTTCCTTGTCTCCCATCACAAAATTACCAGCATCATTTTGGAGCGGCCCAATGTCAACTTTTGCCTCCCGTTTGTTTTTAATGTATTTAAAGAAACTTTTACCATCATTCCTAATGTTACTGGCTCGCCTACCTTCAAATTTGATCCTCTCTTTCCTTATTTCTCTCTTTGTTAAGTTTGTTTTTGTAGTCTTCCCAATCTTCTGACTTCCCACTACTCTTTGCCACATTATAGGCTTTCTCTTTTGCTTTGATGCATTTCCTAACTTCCTTTGTCAGCCATGGCTGCCTAATCCCCCCTCTGATAACCTTTCTTTTCTTTGGGATGAACCTCTGTACTGTGTCCTCAATTACTCCCAGAAACTCCTGCCATTGCTGTTCTACTGTCTTTCCCACTAGGCTCTGCTCCCAGTTGATTTTCGTCAGTTCCTCCCTCATGCCCCTGTAGTTACCTTTATTTAACTGTAACACCTTTACATCTGATTCTACCTTCTTTCTTTCAAATTGGAGATTGAATTCGACCATATTATGATCACTGCCTCCTAAGTGCTCCCTTACTTTAAGATCTTTAACCAAGTCTGGCCCATTACATAACACTAAGTCCAGAATGGCCTGTTCCCTCTTGGGCTCCATCACAAGCTGTTCCAAAAAGCCCTCCTGTAAACATTCAATTAATTCCCTTTCCTTGGGTCCACTGGCAGCATTATTTACCCAATCCACCTGCATATTGAAGTCCCCCATGATCACTGTGACCTTGCCTTTCTGACATGCACTTTCTATTTCGTGGTGCATTTTGTGCCCCCGGTCCTGACCACTGTTAGGAGGCCTGTACATAACTCCCATTATGGTTTTTTTGCCTTTGTGGTTCCTCAGCTCTACCCACACAGACTCCACATCATCTGACCCTATGTCGTTTAGTGCTATTGATTTAATTTCATTCCTAATTAACAAGGCAACTCCGCCCCCTCTGCCCACCTCTCTGTCTTTTCGATAGGTTGTGAATCCCTGGATGTTTAAATGCCAGTCCTGAACCCCCTGCAACCATGTCTCTGTGATGCCTACCACATCATACCTGCCAGTCACAATCTGGGCCACAAGCTCATCTACCTTGTTCCGTACACTGCGCGCATTTAAATATAGCACCTTTAATTCTCTATTGACCGTCCCTTTTTGTTTTCTTAGTGTGGTGGACCTTGGTTTACTGAGCCTTTCCATACACTGTGTCATATTTTGTGGGATGGGGACAATCGTAACCACTCTTGAGTTTTGACTGTTCGTGTTTTTTTGTATTCCTAAGCAGCTACGCTCCCCACTGATTACTTCACCTCTTGGTTCCCTGACTTTCCCTTCCCCCCCAATCTTTAGTTTAAAGTCCTATTGACCACCCTATTTACTCTTTTCGCCAAAACACTGGTCCCAGCTCGGTTCAGGTGGAGACCATCCCAACTGTATAAGTCCCCCCCGATGGACTTTTGCTTGGCCTGTCGTATCTGGGGCGAAATTCTCCGGAAACGGCGCGATGTCCGCCGACTGGCGCCCAAAACGGCACAAATCAGACGGGCATCGCGCCGCCTCAAAGGTGCGGAATGCTCCGCATCTTTTGGGGCCGAGCCCCAACATTGAGGGACTAGGCCGACGCCGGAGGAATTTCCGCCCCGCCAGCTGGCGGAAACGGCCTTTGTTGCCCCACCAGCTGGCGCGGGGAATGACATCTCCGGGCGGCACATGCGCGGGAGCGTCAGCGGCCGCTGACAGTTTCCCGCGCATGCGCAGTGGAGGGAGTCTCTTCCGCCTCCGCCATGGTGGAGACCGTGGCGGAGGCGGAAGGGAAAGAGTGCCCACACGGCACAGGCCCACCCGCGGATCGGTGGGCCCCGATTGCGGGCCAGGCCACCGTGGGGGCTCCCCCCGGGGTCAGATGGCTCCGCGCCCCCCCCCCCCCCCAGGACCCCGGAGCCCGCCCACGCCGCCTTGTCCCGCCGTTCAAAAGGTGGTTTAATCCACGCCGGCGGGACAGGCAATTTATCGGCGGGGCTTCGGCCCATCCGGGCCGGAGAATCGATCGGGGGGGCCCGCTAACCGGCGCGGCGCGATTCCCGCCCCCCGCCGAATATCCGGTGCCGGAGACTTCGCCAACCGGCGGCGGCGGGATTCACGCCAGCCCCCGGCGATTCTCCGACCCGGCGGGGGGTCGGAGAATGGCGCCCATGGTCTCCAAATTCTAGAAAACCAAGAAATTAGGTACAGCCAGTGTAAAACCTTTTAAATCTCATGATACTTTACAAACCTCCATGTGCGGAAACACTGCTGTCCCTGTTGCATAATATATCTTCTGCCAGGAGAAAATAAGCAATCACTCCCCATTTATCAATATTCAGAATACAACAAATATAATTTATATATATACATATATATATTTATTCATGGAAAAACTTTTGACTGTATCTATCTATACTTTCATGCTTAAAATAATGAAAATATTTGTGTGCATAAAAATATGAGTAAATGATCTATTTCTGTTTGATGATATTCCTTGACTGCATAAAATGGATATCTAGAAACCGTTGAGATGCATTATTGATATGAGTTTCGGCAAAGTGTTACTTAATTATTTGCTGACACCTCACGACCCTTAATTCAGACTTCTGGGGCGAAATTCTCCGTTATCGGCGGAAAGTCCGCCGATCGGCGCAAAAAACGGCGCAAATCCCACTTGCGTCACGTCATAAAAATGGGCCGATAGTCTCCGGCCCGAAATGGGCTAGCAGCGACGTGATGGGATCCGCGCTTGCGCAATGGTTCACGCCGTGCAGCGTCATACGCGCTGCACGGCGTGACGGCTCATAAGGCCGCGCAGCTCCCCCCCACCTGACCGGAACACCCGACCGCAACACCCGACTGGATGGCTGGCCGTCGCTCAGCCCCGAGGTTCGAGTCACGCGATGTGGAGGCGCTCCTGGACGCGGTGGAGCAGAGGAGGGACACCCTGTATCCCGGGCACGGCCGCAGAGTTGCCCCACGCCACAGCCGGCGTCTGTGGAGGGAAGTGGCAGAGGCCGTCACTGCTGTGGCCCTAACACCACGGACAGGCACCCAGTGCCACAAGAAGGTGAACGACCTCGTCAGAGCAGGCAGGGTGAGCCTCCCCCATATCCCCCCCTCCCCATATCCCCCCTCCCCCATATCCCCCATATCCCCCCCTCCCCCATATCCCCCCTCCCCCATATCTCCCATATCTCCCCCTCCCCCATATCCCCCCTCCCCCATATCCCCCATATCCCCCCTCCCCCATATCCCCCCCTCCCCCATATCCCCCCTCCCCCATACCACCCCTCCCCCATATCCCCCCTCCCCATATCCCCCCTTCCCCCATATCCCCCATATCCCCCCTCCCCCATATCCCCCTCTCCCACATATCCTCCCTCCCCCATACCCCCCCCTCCCCCATATCCCCCCTCCCCCATATCCCCCCTCCCCATATCCCCCCTCCACCATATCCCCCATATCCCCCCTCCCCCATATCCCCCCTCCCCCATATCCCCCCTCCCCCATACCCCCCCTCCCCCATATCCCCCCTCCCCCATATCCCCCCTCCCCCATATACCCCCTCCCCCATATCTCCCCTCCCCCATATCCCCCCTCCCCCATATCCCCCCTCCCCATACCCCCCTCCCCCATATCCCCATATCCCCCCCTCCCCCATATCCCCCCTCCCCATATCCCCCTCCCCCATATCCCCCCTCACCCATATCCCCCCTCCCCCATATCCCCCGCTCCCCAATATCCCCCCTCCCCATATCCCCCCTCCCCCATATCCCCCCTCCCCCATATCCCCCCTCCCCATATCCCCCTCCCCCATATCCCCCATATCCCCCCCTCATCCCATATCCCTCCCTCCCCCATACCCCCCCTCCCCCATACCCCCCCTCCCCCATACCCCCCTCCCCCATATCCCCCCCCTCCCCCATATCCCCCCTCCCCCATATCCCCCATATCCCCCCTCCCCATATACCCCCTCCCCATCTCCCCCCTCCCCCATATCCCCCCTCCCCATATCCCCCTCCCCCATACCCCCCTCCCCCATATCCCCCCTCCCCATATCCCCCTCCCCATATCCCCCCTCCCCCATATCCCCCCTCCCCCCTCCCCCCCCTCCCCCATATCCCCCCTCCCCATATCCCCCTCCCCATACCCCCCTCCCCCATATCCCCCATATCCCCCCCTCCCCCATAACCCCCCCTCCCCCATATCCCCCCTCCCCCATATCCCCCCTCCCCCATATCCCCCATATCCCCCCTCCCCATATCCCCCCTCCCCCATATCCCCCATATCCCCCCTCCCCCATATCCCCCATATCCCCCCTCCCCCATCTCCCCCATATCCCCCCCTCCCCCATATCCCCCATATCCCCAAGTGAATCCAGCCCTAACCTTAACCTCTGCAATGCACGCGCAACCGATGGCGTGCATTCATATACCTGCCTAACACTGTTGCCTTTTACCCCTGCCACCACCCCCCCCCCCCCCCCATAGGAGAAGCGCGCACACAACAATAGGGAGCATGTGAGGACTGGAGGAGGGCCCGCTGATGAGAGGCCACTGACCGTACACGAGGAAAGGGCCCTGGAACTGGCTGGCGGACCTGAGGACCGGGAGGTTGCTGATGCAGAGGTCGAGGCCCCACGAGCAAGTGAGCCACCAACAGCCCGTCCCCATATCCCCCCTCCCCTATATCCCCCTCCCCCGTATCACCTGATCACTGCCTGATGTCTAACCATGCATGCTTCATTGTGTATCGCAGGACCAAACGTCCAGGCACCCATCTCCGCAGATGCACACCGCCCGCAGGATGCCCCTCGGAGACCACAGGAGACGGAGAGACCCGCACCCTCCAGCATGCGACGCCCGCAGGATGCCCCTCGGAGACCACGGGAGACGGAGAGACCCGGACCCTCCAGCATGCGACGCCCGCAGGATGCCCCTCGCACACCACGGGAGACGGAGAGACCCGGACCCTCCAGCATGCAACGCCCGCAGGATGCCCCTCGCACACCACGGGAGACGGAGAGACCCGGACCCTCCAGCATGCGACGCCCGCAGGATGGCCCTCGCACACCACGGGAGACGGAGAGACCTGGAGCAACAGGGAGACGATACCCCCGTCACGTGCGGGAGCGACCACCCAGCGATGAGGGGGGCAGCCACAGGCCCCCGTCACATCCGAGCCAGGACACCACTACCCAGGACACCACTATCCAGGACACCCCTACCCGGGACACCACTACCCAGGACACCCCTACCCGGGACACCACTACCCAGGACACCCCTACCCGGGACACCACTACCCAGGACACCCCTACCCGGGACACCACTACCCGGGACACCCCTACCCGGGACACCACTACCCAGGACACCCCTACCCGGGACAGCACTACCCAGGACACCCCTACCCGGGAAGACGAAATACCGGACAGTGACTCAGAGTGGATGGGTGGAGACTAACCCCCACCCCAAAGTGCCATGGACTCAGAGTGGGACGAAGAGCACGACACAACGCCACTGCTGTCACCAACACCCTCCACCATCGCAGAAACACTCACCACGGTTGGGCACTTTAGTGATGAGGCGTCTGGTACACTCACTGGTGCGCACAACACAGCCGTCCCGGTACAGCAGGTGGAGGTAGGAGCAGCAGAGGGACCGGGCGGTCGGAGGGCAGCCCAGGCCAAGCGAACATCTGCCGCCCAGATGGATCCCGGGTTCCTGCAGTTACCACACCCACACATAGATCCGATGCAACCACCGACACGGAGACGAGCGAATAGGGTGACGGGTGGCTTGCGGCGGCTGCGGTCGCAGGTGGAGGAGTCCACCCGCGTCCAGGAGCTGGGAGTGGTCCCGGTCATGCGTGCCACCCAGGCTGACACCGCATGGGTGGCGTCCGCGGTGGAGGCAATGGGTGCGACGGTGTCAGACATGGGGAACGGTTTGCGAGGCCTGGGGCCTTCCGTGCAGGCGGCGCCTGTGGCCCAGGATATGGCTGCCCTCTCACAGGAGGCCATGAGCCAGTGCCAGCGCCAGATGGCAGAGGCGCTCAACGCCATAGCCCAGTCTCAGCAGGCCATGGCCCAGTCACAGCAGGCCATAGCCCAGTCTCTGCAGGCCATGGCCCAGTCTCTGCAGGCCATGGCCCAGTCTCAGCAGGCCATCGCTGAGGGCATCGGCGCCAGTGGCCATGTGCGAGCCGGCGTCGCACTGTCACAGACAGGGTTCGACAACCCCCTGGGCTCCATGGCTGCAAACCTGCAGACCCCTGTCGATACCAGCACGGGCCTCCAGGACTGGTAGCGCCAGATGTCGGGGGCGCGTCGGATGGCCAGTCCGTTCGCATCCCCCACCCATGTAGAGGCCTGGGGGCCATCGGGCACCCCGAGGGAGGAGGAGGTGGTGTGGTCCGTCCCGGCTCCCTCTGTAGGGGAGGTCCCGGTACATCGCGACACCTCGGATTCCCCCCCTTCCGTCCCAGGTGCATCGGGTGGGCAACGGGCAGGACAGGCTGGCAGCTCGCCATCCCAGTCGCCCGGGCCGCAGCCTGGCCCATCTAGGCCAGGACGCCCCAGGAAACGGCCGCCAAAGGGATCCAGTGTCAGAGGGCAGGAATCACAGGAGTCCACCTCCAGTTCTGCTGTACCGTCTGGGGAACCACGTAGACGTAGTCAAAGGGCCCGTAAGGCCAAACAATTAGACACTGAGTAAGTTGGCACGGGTGCAGGGCACAGATGAGTTTTAGGGGCTAGGGCACGTGCATGAACTCCTTTGGTTATTAAAGTCAATGTTACACCTACCGAAGCTGCCTTTGTGCTCTGTCCAAAGTGTGCGGGTGTGTCATGTACGTTGAGCGCAAGTGTGTGTGTGACGGGTGGTCTTACCTCAGCCCCAGGTGAGTCTGCCCCCTTCCCCCTGGGCCGCCATCAACATCCCCCGGGCAGAGGACGGGACCGTGCGCTGCAGTGTCACAGCCGCATGCAGGGATGGTCCGGGTGGATGGTGGTACTGTGGCCATGGGTCAGACATAGTCCAACGATGTAGAGCCAGGAGCTCATCGGAGGCGGGTTGTCATCATCCTCCATGGCCTGCGATAGACACGCGTCCACCTGCAACTGGGTGAGCCCGGCCCGTTGTGCCGCCGGTGGATCGGCAATTGGGGGGGGGGGTGGTGTGCATGCGGGTGGGGTGTGTGGGGTTGGGGAGGGGGGTGAGGGTGCTGGGTGGGTGGATGGGTGGGGGGTGTGGGTGGTCGGCTGTTGTCATGGTGTGCAGTCTGTGGCCATACTACCCGATTCCCACGCCCATCTAGTCAGTGAAGCGGGCGTCTATCAGTCTGTCCCGTGCCCGCTGGGCCAGCCGGTAACGGTGGACAGCCACCCGCCTGTGTCTACCCCGTCTGCCCTGACCATTGCCCCCATCCCCCTCATCTGGGAGGACTGGGCCTCTTCCTGCTGCTCCTACACTCCGCCCTCCTCTGCCTGCGGCACATCGCCCCTCTGCTGGGCTATGTTGTGCAGGACGCAGCACACCACAATGATGCGGCCGACCCTATCTGACCGATACTGGAGGGCGCCCCCAGAGAGGTCCAGGCACCTGAAACGCATCTTCAGCACGCCAAAGCACCTCTCGATCACTCCCCTTGTCGCTACATGGGCATCATTGTAGCGGTTCTCCGCCTCATTGCGTGGCCTCCGTATAGGCGTCATCAGCCACGATCGTAATGGGTAGCCCCTGTCGCCCAGCAACCAGCCCCTCAGCCGGGGATGGCGTCCCTCGTACATGCCGGGGATGGATGACCGCGACAACACGAATGAGTCGTGTACACTGCCTGGGTGACGGGCGCAGACGTGCAGGATCATCATGCGGTGGTCGCAGACCACCTGTACGTTCATTGAATAGGTCCCCTTCCTATTAGTGAACACGGCCCTGTTCTCTGCAGGTGGCCGCACGGCGACGTGCATCCCATCGATCGCGCCCTGGACCATGGGGAACCCGGCAACGGCAGAGAAGCCCACGGCCCGGGCATCTTGGCTGGCCCGGTCCACGGGGAAGCGGATGTAGCGGTGCGCCATGGCATAAAGGGCATCTGTCACTGCCCGGATGCACCGATGCACCGATGTCTGCGATATGCCGGACAGGTCCCCACTCGGTGCCTGGAATGACCCCGTTGCATAAAAGTTCAGGGCCACCGTAACCTTGACGGACACGGGGAGAGGGTGTCCCCCGCCAGTGCCACGCGGTGACAGGTGTGCCAGCAGGTAGCAGATGTGTGCCACGATTTCCCGGCTCATCCGGAGTCTCCTCCTGCATTCCCGGTCCGTGAGGTCCTGGTATGACTGCCGGGGCCGGTACACACGGGGCGCCCTCGGGTGCCTCCGTTGCCGTGGGGCCGCGACGTCCTCCTCCCCCTCCTCGTCCTGTCGGTCAGGTGTCCCTCCAGCCTGGGCGGCTGCCGCCTGCCCCTCTGCGGCAGCCTGCGCCGCCTCTCTGGCACGCTCCTCCTCCTCCTCCTCCTCCTCATCCAGGGCAACATAGACATGAGCGGCTGCCACCACGGCGGCCAACATCGCTGGATGGTCTGAAAACATGACGGCCTGGTGGGGGGGAGGGGAACGCCGACATGTCATCATTGCCCATATCCCCTCCTCCCCCCAGCCAGGTGGCATGGACCGCATGGGTCCAACTGTTGGACCTCCACCCCAGCACGGACCCCCCCCAACCCCCAACCTCCACCCCGGCACGGACCCCCCCCCCCAACCTCCACCCCGGCACGGACCCCCTCCCCAACCTCCACCCCAGCACGGACCCCCCCCAACCCCCAACCTCCACCCCAGCACGGACCCCCCCCCCAACCACCACCCCGGCACGGACCCCCTCCCCAACCCCCAACCTCCACCCCAGCACGGACCCCCTCCCCAACCTCCACCCCAGCACGGACCCCCCCCAACCCCCAACCTCCACCCCAGCACGGACCCCCCCCCCAACCTCCACCCCGGCACGGACCCCCTCCCCAACCCCCAACCTCCACCCCAGGACGGACCCCCCCTCCCAACCCCCAACCTCCACCCCGGCACGGACCCCCCCCCCAACCTCCACCCCAGCACGGACCGCCTCCCCAACCTCCACCCCGGCACGGACCCCCCCCAACCCCCAACCTCCACCCCGACATGGACCCCCTCCCCAACCCCCAACCTCCATCCCAGCACGGACCCCCCCCCCCAACCCCCAACCTCCATCCCGGCACGGACCCCCCCCAACCTCCACCCCAGCACGGACCCCCTCCCCAACCTCCACCCCGGCACGGACCCCTCCCCAACCTCCACCCCAGCACGGACCCCCCCCAACCCCCAACCTCCACCCCAGCACGGACCCCCCCCCAACCTCCACCCCGGCACGGACCCCCTCCCCAACCCCCAAGCTCCACCCCAGCACGGACACCCTCCCCAACCTCCACCCCAGCACGGACCCCCCCCAACCCCCAACCTCCACCCCAGCACGGACCCCCCCCCAACCTCCACCCCGGCACAGACCCCCTCCCCAACCCCCAACCTCCACCCCAGCACGGACCCCCCCCCCAACCCCCAACCTCCACCCCGGCACGGAGCCCCCCAACCTCCACCCCAGCACGGACCCCCTCCCCAACCTCCACCCCAGCACGGACCCACCCCCAACCCCCAACCTCCACCCCGGCACGGACCCCCCCCCAACCTCCACCCCAGCACGGACCCCTCCCGGCACTCCCCCCGAGCCCAACCTACTCTAACCACCCCCCCCCGCCGCACACACACACACACACAAGCCAAGACACACCTCTCCTCACGCAATCAGTCTGCGGCCACGCCATTTCCTGCCCAGAGCCAACCCCCCAGGCCGTCACTCACCTCCTCGCTGGTCGGCGTGAGCCTGGAGCACCGGGTCACGCCGATGAAAAGGAGGTTTGATTCACGTCGACGTGAACGGTCATCACGTCGACGGGACTTCGGCCCATCCGGAAGGGAGAATATCGGCAGGCCGAAAATCGGCTGCCTTGCGCAGACCCGTGACATTCTCCGCGGCAGCGGCGCCATTAACGCCCCGCCGACTTTTCTCCCTTCGGAGACTTCGGCGGGGGCGGGGGCGGGATTCACGGCGGCCAACGGCCATTCTCCGACCCGGCGGGGGGTTGGAGAATGACGCCCCTGAATTTCAAAATATTTGCATGATGATCAGACCCTGTCAGCAATGTTTTGAAGGAGTCAGCTTCATTCATGGTGATTTGTCTATCTGAGGGAAAAATAATTGTGTGAAAATGTAAACTCCCGCGCTTGAAGATAAAATGTCATTCCAAAGCAACCAATCAGATCAATATGATTTCCGGAAAGATGATCATGCGTTAAATTTAATAAGGTTTAAACACATATTCCACTTACACATCAACTAGATAAACATTATTGAAGTAAAAAAGCTGTACCACTGTTTCTCTTGTTTAAGGATACCTTCAAGTTTCTATGGGTTTTCACAGCTCATCTTTGCAAAGAACATTGACCATTTCAAAGACCTCTAACTGAAAACATTTTAGTGCTGTGCGAATCTTCGTCCATACAAAAGATTTACAAGGCTTGTAAAAATTTCATCCAATCAAAAACCCATCTATAACAATTCACATTTCTACAAATACAGTCCAGATTATTAAAATACTTCTCGGTATGCTCTGGGATACATGAATTGACTCTCCGAAAAAAAATTCTAATTGCAATATAATGGATTAAAATAGTTCTTGTGCTGGCTGCACATTTTGACTCAGTTTGGGGATTTTAATTTGGATATGTTTTAAATTCTGTTGAGTCTGCTTGAGGTGCTACCTGATTTGGGCTACCGAGCCGCCTCTTCACATGATGGTAGAGCTCTTTAGCTCTAAACCCAAACACCACGGGGCACAGGCATCGAGGCAAGATAGAGAAAAGAGAGATGTTGATCAAATGGAGCTGGGTGATGACTTCCACTTTGATGGCCCTATTTTTGACCAAGTTGGAGTAGACAATGTAGTTTGCTACGGGTATGAAATAAAGGAAAAGCTGAAGGCCATGAAGGAGCACAGTTCTGCGTGCACGCACCTTCGGCGAAGTCTGACGGGCTTCTTTGTATATCATGCAGTAAGAGAATACTATTGTCACTCCGCTCACCAGGAAGGTGAGACCGAGTACAGCTTGCTGGATTTGAAATAAAGCAAAGGAGGTTTCTAGAATCCCTTCTTCAACTGGAGGAAAGACACAGCGAAAGGATCCCATGACCAGTGTGGGCGAGCCAGCCACTAGGAGCATCAGTAGACACACCGACGGGTACAGCATTGCTAAGCCCCATATGAGGATGATGATCTTCTGAGTTTTGCCAGATGTGCAGATGGAACGATAGTGCAGAGGCCAGCAGATTGCAATGTACTTGTCCACAGCCATTGCAGTAACAGTAAAGAAACCACTAATGAAGCTGGAGAAGACCAGCATGTAATTGATGAGGCACAGCAGTATGGGCATGTTGATGACAGCTGCCCACATCACTGTTGTGGCCATCAGCAGGCTTAAATAGACCAGATCACTTATAAGCAGGCTGGCAAGTAACAGGTGCCTCGGTTCCTTCCGAAGAGCTGAAGTCCAGAAAATGGTATCCAGCATGGCTCCGCTGAAGAGCAGTGTAAACATTAAACAAATTCCCTCAGGTAGCAACACAACCCATGAAGGACAATTGAGGTACTCTGTTGTTCCATTGAATGAAGCATTCAGCATTTTCCTGCACCACTTCAAAATCATGTAAGCCTCAGGTTGTCCTCCTGGATGTATTTTGTTCGCTTCCTCAGTGCCATTTGAAGAGGGTTAACATTGAGGTAGTGTTTTAATGTTTCTTGTGAAAAGGTTGCACAGAGTAAGCAACTGGTCACGTGGTAATTTTGAATAAAAAAAGACCCACGATGAATTAAAGAGCAGCACATCAAACGAAGCACGATCAAACGGAATATGAGGATAAAAATCTTGTGAGGCAGTCTTTGAGCATTAGCAAGCTCTGTAAAGGATGCATCGCTTTAATGTTACCAATTTATAAAAGCAAAAAAACATGATTGATTTTTATACCTCACAATGAAAGGAACTAAAACTTTTGATGGCTGAAAATGAACACAGAGGAAAGGTCACTGGTGTAATTTTCAGGCCCTCGTATTTCCTCAGTTTGAACTTCGTAGAGGAAATGTTAAACAGCGTACGACAGCACACCATTTCAAAGACTGGTAAATGTTAATTGATACGCATGATTAATATTCATGTAAAGAGGGCTCTTCATTCTCTAATAGTCCCTGCATTAGAATTGCAAAATAATTATTTTATTATCTCCTACTGAGAGTCATGTGACAACATTACTGTGTAGTGACAAGACCACAATAGCCTTGTGAGGAAGTTAATGCTGCACATTCTTTGAGAGGGATACTCAAGCCTGCACTTGAGAGCATAAGAACAGGACAAATGGAAGCAGGAGTGGACCGTGGAGATCTCGAGCTTGCCCCGCCAGTCAATATGCTCATTGCTGATCTCCTGCCTCAACTCCTTTCCCATCCACTCCTTGTTTTCCCAAGAGGTCAAAATCTGTCTATCCCAACCTTGAATACTCAATGACAGAGAACACGCAACCCTCTGGAATAGAGAACTCTAATGTCTCACAAGTTCCCATCATAAAGGTCTCGGCCAGACTTTATTGGCCTGAAGAATAAGCATCTTCTTGCTCTGTCCATATATTTGATCCACAAGTTATTACTCTGTTAGGTGAATTGTACATGGACCACATCTCTTGTAAGCACTGGAATATTTTCTCCCTGAAGGTGACACGCAGATGTTATGACAAAATCATATGATCAAAATGTGGACATGGAACTCCATTGGAAGATATTTTCTGACATAATTATTCAGCCATCATTGTTACGGGCTGTATTTTCGTAAAACTATATTAATAACAAAAATACATTTCATTTATATATAATTCTAGATGCACAAAGTGGATGGAAAGAAAACTGACAGTTATGATACTGAGTTAGCGAGCACATTTTGCCTTCTACAAAAACTAATGAAAACCTAGTCCAGAAAATTGCCAAACTTTTCTTGGGATCTTAATTTTTAAAAATTCACTCATGTCATCAGTAGAGTTTTAATTCCAGATTTCTATTGAATTCAAGTTTCAACATCTACTGCGGTGGGATTTGAACCCGGGTCCCCAGGCATTACCCTGGGTCTCTAGGTTACTAATTCACTGACAATACCACTATGACCAGTGTTTCTTCTTATCCTTCAGTTATTTCTTTCTCAGTGAAAACCAGCTTATGGAAAGCATGAATTAATTGATCTTCCATGCAGTAATAATATTGAGAGTCACACACATCCAAGGCCTGACACTGTGTTAGTGCCCAGCACAATTCTCCACAGGTTGGGCGCAGCACCATTTACAAATTCGAACTTGGGGGAGGAGAATGACCGACTTATCACTTCTTCAAAAGTTCCATGAACAGCTCATGGGAGAGAGATGACATTTTCGGTCCGAATACGAGAGCTGTAATTATCCGCTTGACGCTGGACTGTCCAGGCAATCAGTATGTGGCTGGATAGAGGATGCTTCCATATGAGGAGCTGATGAAAATATCTCCCACATGTGATAGCACAATGGGTTCATCTTTGCAACAAGTTATAGGTAATCAGAGGTGGTGCTTTATCAATTGTTAGTTTGAGCAATTAATTTATTCACTTAAACAATGTCAAGATGTTAACTATCTCCTGTTCACTTCATCAACACAGAGGTAGATAAAGCAATTAAGACAAAGACTCTGAATTCCATAGTCAGCAGGAGAAGAAAAGGACAGTACTAAACTGTTGCCAGATGCTAATACTGGTTGAGCTAGGCAGCTGTAAAACCTCGGCACTCCTTTGGTCCTATTTTGTAATTATGCTGATGACGTGGTTGGAGGCAAATGTTTCTCTCGGGAGAGGGGTGTCAGTATCATGGAACTCACTCCTTCTTTGCACCAAAAGGCAAGGCATCAAGGTTAAGAATCGTATCGCTAACCCTCAGGATGTACAGAGAAACAGGCCTTATGTAAGTGAATAGGTTTTGAATGGGTCAAAATCAGGCCCTATTAGTATTTGTGCTCACTGATGGTTAAATTGGTCTCCTAAAATGACACAAAAGGGGTTCAAGATAAGGTAGCAGACATTTTTACAATAAACCCAATTTTCTTTTCCAAATGGAGATCAAACATTTGCCAGGAACCTGTTTTTGTGTGTTACTAGCCGAAACCACATTCAACCCCTCAGTTTTATGTTGTTTTGGAGTAAGGGAATGCACAGGAAATAAGTGATGCCAGCGTGAGATGTAGGCTGAATGAGATGTCAGGAATTTAGTTTATGTGGGAATCTGATGCCGATGTGGAAAGAGATGCCGCTTTTTCTATGTTCCTTCAGCCTCCAGTGGCTAGTGAGACTTCTTTCTCTGTCTCCAAGCTAGGAGAGTGTAAACTTCTCCTATTTTAGCTGTGCAAATGAATAACTGATTGACTAATTAGGATGCTGAGTTTGGAGTCTGAGCTGCAGACATTACAAGGCAACAGGGAGGGGGAAGAGTTACCTAGATGCTTTGTTCCGGGAGGCAGTCACACCTATTAGGTTAGGCAGAACTTTAGAATTGGTTAATTAACGGTCGGGGCAAGAAGGTATGACTGAGAGTCAGTAAGAGGATCAGTGTGTAGTGATGGAGGAGTCCCAACCTCAGACAACAGTACGAGGTGCTTATTATGTGTGTGGGTGAGGTGAAGGACTGCAGGGTTACTGAGCAGACTGACTTTGTCATGGTACAGTCTGCCATTCTAGTGGTGGGAGTGAAAGGGATGTGGTAGTGTTAGGAGGCAATGTAGTCAGGGGAATGGACACTGAGCCCTGCAGCCACGACCGGAAGCTCTGAAGGTTGTGTTGCCTGCCGGGTGCCAGGGTCAAGAACATCTCCTTGTGGCTGCAAGGAACTTGGAATGGGAGGGGTGTTGCTCTTTATGATATGATGTTATATCCCAACAGCGTCGCCAATACTGTGGGTATTTCTATTTATCTTGGTGAACCACAAGCCTTCTCTTATATCAATCAAATGACCACACAACCAGTTAGTTAGTTCAAAGGATGGTTTATTTACATACACAATGGTTACTTCAACATGCAAACACAATATCAACTATGAGTTAAACTACACCGACCAGCTACAATAACCTATACTTAACTTCAGGGCAACCGGCACTGTGCAAATGGATAAGACCTTTATCTGGATTTCACTTGGCTGGTTCGAAGAAAGTGGCTCTGTCTCTGCTGGGCTCATCCATCAGGTAGCAATCGTTGGTCTTGAACTTGGCTGGCTGTTCTTGCTACAGTTGGCTGGCACAGGCCGGTTTCAAAGGAGGCTGGCACAGGCCAGATCCAAAAGAGACAGAACACATGGCTGTGTCCTCTTTTATCCCTCTGGGATTTTGCGCTCTTTGGGGCGGTCCTTAACCTTGGACCCAATAGTTCGACAGGGCTCTGATCACTGTCTTCGATTTCGGCCAATAAAGCTTTTGTGCCGGAAAACGGGGTTGGCGGGACAGAGAATCCCACCCAGGGACACTGCCTCAGGATAAACGGCTAATCATTTAGAACTGCGATGAGGGGGATTTACTTCATTCAAAGGGTTGTGAATCTTTGGAATTCTCTACCCCAGAGTGTTGTGGATGCTCCATCATTGAATGCATATAAGGCTGGGGTCTCTCAGGGACTTGAGGGAATAGGCGAGAGGCCCAAGATCAGACATGATGGTATTGAATGTGGAGCATGCTTGATGGGCCTCTTATTTCTTGTGTTTTTGTATGTTCTGTTTTGTACGGATCCATTATGTAGTCAGTAAGTTCTGGAAAATATTTGGACGGCGAGTGCTGTTTTATATACAGTCATCGAATCACACTCCGTGCTTTTACAGGTAGAGTCAGCATTCGGGCTGCATTTCCATTACATTCACAAGCAGAACGTGGGCCGCCAGCACAGTTATGGGAAGCTTTTTCTGCCTTTTCTGATCAGTTAACTGGAAATAAGATTTGTTATCTCATTCATATTTTCATTTAGAAAGATGTTGCAGCTGCTAATGAGATTATTGTTAAAATGGGAAAAGCGGGCGCGATTCTCCGATCGCGGGACAGAGTGTCCGCGCCGTCATGAACACCGTCGCGTTTCACGACGGCGCGAAACGGGCGCGGGCACTAGCGATTCTGTCCCCCGCAGGGGGCCAGCACGGCACTGGAGCGGTTCATGCCGCTCCAACCTCACTTCCTGGTTCCCATATTGCGTTCGGTCTGGGGGGAGGTCGGGGATTCTTTTGGGGGCCTCGGAGATCAGGACACCATTAAAAATGGCGCCCAATCTCTCGCGACAATTGGGAGTTCCGGCGAGCGGTGCACTCCACTGTAAAATTCGGGTCTATATGCGAGGTGAGGGGGGGAAAATGTTCTTGCTGCTGTCACTCTGAGAGACAATTGAGTACATTTAAAATCATACTTATGGATCAATATTACTAATTAGCTGAGTAATTACTAATCAAATGGCAGCTGGTATCAACTGACCTATTGATTGAGGAACTCCATGGGGGATCATTCAATCATTATCAATGCTGTGCTTATACAAATGATCTGGGAAATGCATTTATTCAGAAAAGATCTGTGAGACTTATTACACAAAACAGGGTTGCTTTAAGAGTGTTATTTTGTCATAAGAGATTGTGATGTAAACAACAAGAAAATTTTATAAACATCTCCCCAAGTGGAGTCTGATCAGGTAACTCATGAAGGACAACATTGCACATATTTGGATGGTCTTCTGAAGGGTGCTATCATAGAATCCCTACAGAGCAGAAGGAGGCCATTTGGCCCATCGAGTCTGCACCCTCCAAAAGAGCACCTTACCTATCCCCTCACCCTATCCCCGTAACCCCACCTAATCTGCACATCTTCCGACCCTAAGGGGCATTTTAGCACGGCCAATCCCCCAAACCTGGACATCTTTGCACTTGTGTTTGGGGAATACAATGCAATGTGGCACACTTTGAGGCCCTCTGCCTAGTAGAAATGGGGTGGTTGCATCTTGCAAAGGCGACAGAAGAGAAGAATTTACTACCCTTTTGAAAGAGAAAAAAGGCTGTTTTTGTAATGATCTCGGGATGTTTCAAAGTGGTTTACAGCTAATGAAGTACTTCCATGTTGTCATTTGCCATTGCTGAGTTTCCCTTTTGGAGGAAGGATGGGCTTTGTGCCCATTGGAGTTTTGAAGAATAAGAGGTCATCTTATTGAAACATATTAGACTCTGCGAGGATTTCATAGGTTAGATACCAGGAAGATGCTTCCACTTGAGGGAGGGAGAACTAGGAGAGAAGGTTTAAGAATAAGAGTCCTACCTTTTAAGGCAGAGATTAGGAGAATTATTGTTCTCTCAAAGGGTCGTAGTTTGTCGCATTATCTTCCCCAGAAAGCAGTGGGGCTGGGTGTGGTGAACCACTGTACACCTGTATTAGGGGATGTAAGGTAGGACCTGTACTACAGGTTCGCCGGTAGCCCCTGCCAGCTGGCTCCGCCCAGTAGGAGGAGTATAAATATGCGTGACCTCTATTCAGCTCCCATTTCGCCAGCTGCAGCAGGAGGCCACGCACCTGACTGCAATAAAGCCTCAGTTGTACCCAACCTTAGTCTTTGTGCAATTGATTGTGCATCAATTTATTGCAGTCAGATTTGCGACAGGATGGACATCCGTATCAAAGCAGATCGCCTGCAGCTGGATCCGCAATCGACCGACGCCAGAAAAGACTTTAATCACTGGCTAGCTTGCTTCGAGGTCTACATTAACTCAGCGACCACCCCACCGACGGAGGCTCAGAAGATACAGGTTCTGTATTCCAGGTTAAGCTCGAGCGTGTTCCCGCTGATCCAGGACGTCCCGACTTATGCGGAAGCCATGGCGCTCCTCAAAGAGAACTACGCGCAGAAAGCGAACACACTCTTCGCCAGGCACGTACTCGCCACTCGCTCTCAACTCCCTGGTGAGTCCATCGAAGACTTTTGGCAGGCCCTAAATCCCACTCGTCCGGGACTGTGACTTTCAGGCCGTTACGGCCGCCGAACATTCTAATCTCCTCATGCACGATGCTTTCGTAACGGGGATTGGGTCGGACCTCATTCGACAACGATTGATGGAAGGGGCCACACTCGACCTAGTGGAAACAAAAAAATTAGCACTCTCCATGACGGTCGCCTCCCGTAATGTCCAGGCCTACCCCTCCAGCCGCGCTGCCCACCCCTCACTGTGTGCGGCCTCACGACCCTAAAGGTCGACCCCCCCTCCCTCTTTGCCAATCTTACTTCAGATTGCAAGCCCGTTGCCACCAGGAGCAGGCGGTACAGCACCCAGGACAAGACCTTCATCAGGTCCGAGGTCCAGCGTCTGCTTCGGGAGGGTGTCATCGAGGCCAGCAACAGCCCCTGGAGAGCCCAAGTGGTAGTCGTTAAAACTGGGGAGAAACACCGAATGGTTGTGGACTACAGCCAGACCATCAATTGGTACATGCAGCTCGACGCGTACCCCCTCCCACGCATATCTGATATGGGCAATCAGATTGCGCAGTACTGGGTCTTCTCAACGATAGACCTCAAATCCGCCTACCACCAGCTCCCCATCCGTAAATCCGACCGCCTATACACTGCCTATGAGGCGGACGGTCGTCTCTACCATTTTCTTAGGATTCCCTTTGGCGTCACTAATGGGGTCTCGGTCTTCCAAAGGGAGATGGACCGAATGGTCGACCGGTACAGTTTGCGGGCCATGTGCCCGTACCTAGACAATGTCACCATCTGCGGCCATGATCAGCAGGACCACGATGCCAACCTCGCTACATTTCTCCGCACCGCCACTCTCCTCAATCTTACTTATAACAAAGAGAAATGTGTGTTCAGCACGACCCGCTTAGCCATCCTCGGCTCATGGTCCAGAATGGAGTTCTGGGGCCCGATCCCGACTGCATGCACCCCCTCATGGAGCTTCCCCTCTCCCACTGCCCCAAAGCCCTCAAACGCTGCCTGGGGTTCTTTTCGTACTACGCTCAGTGGGTCCCGAACTATGCGGACAAGGCCCACCCACTCATAGTCCACCCAGTTCCCCCTCACGGACAAGGCACAACAGGCCTTCGCCCATATCAGAGCTGATATAGCCAAGGCAGGGATGCACGCAGTAGACTAGACACTGCCCTTTCAAGTAGAAAGCGATGCATCAGACGTCGCCCTAGCCGCCACCCTCAATCAGGCAGACAGGCCCGTGGCATTCTTTTCCCGCACCCTTCATGCCTCTGAAATTTGGCACTCATCCGTCGAAAAGGAGGCCCAAGCTATAGTTGAAGCTGTGCGGCATTGGAAGCATTACCTGGCCGGCAGGAGATCCACTCTCCTCACTGACCAACGGTCGGTAGCCTTCATGTTCAACAACACGCAGCGGGGCAAGGTCAAAAATGATAAAATCTTGTGGTGGAGAATCGAGCTCTCCACCTATAACTACGAGATTTTGTATCGCCCAGGTAAACTCAACGAGCCCCCAGACGCCCTCTCCCGAGGTACATGTGCCAGCGCACAAGTAGACCAACTCCGAGCCCTACACGACAGCCTTTGTCACCCGGGGGTCACACGACTGTACCATCTCATCAAGGCTCGCAACCTGCCCTACTCCATCGAGGAGGTACGGACAGTCACCAGGGACTGGCAGGTCAGTGCGGAGTCCAAGCCGCACTTCTACCGGCCGGACCGTGCGCGCCTGGTGAAGGCAACCCGCCCCTATGAACGCCTCAGCGTGGATTTCAAAGAGCCCCTCCCCTCCACCGACCGTAACACGTATATTCTCATTGTGTTGATGAGTACTCCAGGTTCCCCTTCCCCATCCCATGCCCGGATATGACGTCCGCCACTGTCATCAAGTCCCTCAACACAATCTTCGCTCTGTTTGGTTTCTCCGCCTACATCCACGGTGACAGGGGATCCTCATTCATGAGTGATGAGCTGCGTCAGTTCCTGCTCAGCAGGGGTATCGCCTCCAGCAGAACGACAAGCTACAACCCCCGGGGAAACGGGAAGGTAGAAAGGGAGAACGGGACGGTTTGGAGGGCCGTCCAGCTGGCCCATGGTCCAGGAACCTTTCAGCCTCTCGCTGGCAGGAGGTCCTCCCTGACGCTCTACACTCCATCCGGTCACTACTGTGCACCACTACGAATAACACACCTCATGAATGTCTTTTAACCTTCCCCAGGAAGTCCACATCCGGGGTGTCGCTCCCAACTTGGCACGCAGCTCCAGGACCGGTCCTGCTTCGTAGGCACGTCCGACTCCACAAGGCGGACCCGTTGGTGGATAGGGTACTCTTGCTCCACGCCAACCCCCAGTATGCCTACGTTACGTACCCCGTCGGCCGCCAAGATACTGTCTCCCTCAGGGACCTGGCACCGTCAGGCTCCAACCGAACACACTCCCCCGCCCCGGAGTCATCCTCCCCTTCCCCGGCGCTTCCATCATTGTCCCCACCAGGCCCATCCCTCCTTCCCCTGCCCACGCAAGAGGACAACGAAGATTTCGGCACGCTCCCGGAATCATCTAACAGCAGGCCAGCACGGCCATCGCCGCCACCGTTACGCCGCTCCCAGCGGAACGTCAAGGCTCCAGACAGATTGAACCATTAACTGGACCTTCAAAATGGACAATTTGTTTTCCTCTCTCTCTTCATGTTGTTTCTACGACTCTGTAAATAATGTTCAACACTGTATATAGTTCCACACCACCCCCGCCGGACTCATTTTTAACAGGGGGTGAATGTGGTGAACCACTGTACACCTGTATTAAGGGATGTAAGGTAGAACCTGTACTACAGGTTCGCCGGTAGCCCCTGCCGGCTGGCTCCGCCCAGTAGGAGGAGTATAAATATGCGTGTCCTCTATTCAGCTGCCATTTCGTCAGCTGCAGCAGGAGGCCTCGCATCTGACTGCAATAAAGCCACAGTTGTACCCAACCTTAGTCTTTGTGCAATTGATGATGCATCAGTGGGTGACTGAATTTGTTCAATGCGGAGTTAGCTAGATTTTGTATCTACAAAGGAGTCGAGGGTTATGGGACAGACGACAAAGTGGAGCTGAGACCACACCCTGATCACATGACCTTAGTGAATGGTGGAGCAGGCTCAAAGGGCTGAAAGGAGAGAATGTGCAAACTCCACACGGGCAGTGACCAGGGGCTGGGATCGAACCCGGGTCCTCGGCGCGTGAGGTGCAGTGCTAACCATTGCGCCATCGTGCCACCCCCAACATTCGATTTTTATAGGACTGGGAAGACATTGAGTGCTCCTCCTGGTTCCCTAAACCATCCTGGGCTGCTACCACTCCAGTCCACCTTCCCATTCCAGCCTTTGGATCCATATGGCCTGGCGACTGACTGGGCTTCATGAGGGCACTTGAGATGCAGTTACGCTGGTCCTAACAAGGAACTGGACCTCTGTTACCATCCCCATAGAGGACACGGGGTGTGTACCATCAGGTTACCTGTTACCTCTGCTGAGTACGAACTTCCCTGGTATTGGGGCGGGGCTGCCCCTTAACAAGGGGAGTCTGTGCAATATAAAACCTCCGACCTAAGTGAAGGTCTGGGCGGGAGAACCCTTTCGGGGAGTGGATTAGTCTAGTTTACGTGTTAATAAACCCAGGTTTTGCATCCTACCTATCGATTCCTTGTGGTCACTCTACGGATTCTACAGCCTCCCACCGGGCTTTTTGAGCAGCCAGTAGTGGAATTTTCTGGAGTGCCAAGCAGAGTCTGCTTGGGGGAAGATCTATATTACATTCATACCATGCTTTGGAATCACAATGTGTGAAATTGCTATTGTTTCAGTGTTTATAGAGTTATGGATTTTTGAGTATTAGCCCAACTTTTGCCACAGCTTAAATCTTCTGTATTTAATCAAACCAGATTATAATTGCGCAGCTCAGTAATTGAACATTGATAAAAGAGTGGATCTGACTAAAATAATCCGACCATCCAGTTTCATCATTAAATGAAAAACAAAGATGAGATATGAGTGTTGAAAATCATGATTGGTGTAAAGTACGTATTATTTGCAAAAAAAAAATTCCATAAGCCATTTATATCGGAGGCCATGTCTTTCCAAAGATTTCATCAAAAAGGAATAATAATATAGCAGCTTTCGGACTGTGTGAAATCTAACAGCTGGACTGCTGTGTTTGTGAATAGTGGCTCCAGGATATTATTTCTTTTCCCTTCGAGTTTGATCATTCTAAAAATGGCAGCATTTCTGTCCCTGTAGTGGGTGTACTAGAATACAAAACTCAGAAATCAGCCCTTCTGATTTTTGCTGCATTGTGCCAGGCAGTTTAGTGATTGTGTCACTTATGCTTCACCAGTGAAGATCATTGTTGTGAAATGTCGGCAAATAACATTCTCCCTGGGCATCATTGTTTTCAGATAACAAGAGATATCCTTGCTTCCTCTGCCTCCACTATGCCTGCTGCATCCTCAGACAGCGCTGGTGCTCTGGATAGCGAGGAGAGGCAGGGAGCTGAACTTTCTCCACTTCCACAGTGAAAATGTCGCTTCAGTGAAACGCTTCCTGTTACTTGTGCGGCTGGGTTATCTCCATCTCCATAGCATTGAATTGTTTGAGAAAAAGAGGAAAAGCATATTGGATTGAGAGCCCAGTGGAGCCTGTATAGAAGGAAGTGGGGGTTTCAGCATTGGAATTAGATTGTCTCAGATTATCGGGAACCTCATCATTAAACATATGATCCTGTGTTACAGTGGCTCCTGGCAATATTTGTTGCTGCAGGAATTTGTAATGGTGCTAGACAAAATAAACAGAAGGAAAACAGAAGTCTTTAAGCATTGAATAACTAACAGTTTCTTTAGCTATATAATTTTTGTCACATCAAATATTAGTAAATGCACGTATTATAATGTAGCACAAACACTTGTGCCTTCATTGGTAGTTTTGCTACCCTTTAAGGTTCAATATTGTTTTAGTCTTGGTAGCATTGCTCAGTTGCTAGAATTCTTACCTCTGAGTTGAGTCGTCAAGTACTCGTCTGGGACTTAAATATTTCTCCTTGTCCTCACATGTAGCGAGTATATCATATCTGTTGGACAGGACCAGTGTCTGTGGGACCTCGTTCTCAGTCTCTCCTCAGTCTCACCACTCAGCTCTCTGACAAGCACACTCTCTCATTCCTGAACCAATGCCTTCCTCTGGGGGAAAGGTCTGAATAAAACTAGCCTGAAGTTCCCCTCACTTTGTTATGTTTAGGGAAGTCTCTAATGACTCCGTGCCAAAGATACTGGGTTGGATTTGCCAGTTCCCCAGCCGTGTGTTTCCCGGTGGTGCGCCTTTCGCTGGCAGCGGGATTCTATCTTCCCGCCGCTTGTCAATGGGATTTCCCATTGAAGCAACCCAATGCGGCCAGGAAACCCCTGGCGGGGGTACAGGGAAACAGAATTCCAATGGCTGGAGGATTCCGACCACAGAATATAGGGACGCTTCATGCAGAGGTGGGGACCACTGGAACTACCTCGGGCCCATGTACACCTACGCACAACAGCCTTGACACCTAATCTGTCCTACTACCTCTTGACTTTAGTATCTGCTTATTGATGCCCTGAATTAAAATTAGGTAGGGTGATTTAGAAATGAAATGAAATGCAAATGACTTAGTATTAGTTCATCAATTTACTCATTCTCAGAGCCTCTCCTCCATGATTGCCATGATGTCACTTGGCTCTCATGAGCTCCTCCACTCTGTAATGTCACTTTTGCAGGTTTATTCTGAGTTTTTGCTGATGATGTGTAGCATTTCTCTTTAAATGCTTGGCATTGATCCTACGGTTCTTGCAGCTCTCTCAATATTCCTGCTAATTGCTCCTGAACTGTTTTCTGATGATTCTCAGATGTACAAGATGCTTCCTTTAAATTTGCTGACACTGGCTTAACAGGGAGAAATTCTCCTCATCATTTTGCACCGTTTTCAGTGTGTGTGTGTGTGTGTGTGTGTGTGGGGGGGGGGAGACAATGGGGTAGTTCTTCAACTTGCCTTCCTGCTGCAAGTCAGATCCATCACAATATCCATACCCCAATACCTTTTTATGTTATTTGTATGGGGATTTGAGTGTCCTAGACAAGGTGAGTATTTATTGCCCATCTCTAATTGCCCTTGAAGGTGGTGACGAGTTGCCTTCTTGAACCACTGCAGTTCATCTGGTGTAGGTACACCCTCAGTGCTGCTCGAGAAGGGATTCCTCCCCCAGCAGATAGATTTTTGTGCTCAAGCCTGTGAAGTGGACTTTAAAATTACAACTTCTGACTCAGGGGCAAGAATGTTAACAGACTTAACCTTAGAAGCCCTAGAATTCCAATAGTACAGAAGAAGGCCATTTGGCCCATCGAGTCTGCACTGACCCTGCCAAGAGCACTCTCGACCAAGGCGCCCCCCCTCGTGGCTCCCCCACTCCCACCCCCCCTGCCCCCCTCGTCCTCTCCACGTACCTTGTAACCCCATCTAACCTACACATCTTTGGACACTAAGGGGCAGCTTAGCATGACCAATCCACCTAACCTGCACATCTTTGAACCTTGGTTGACCTGCATTTTATTTATGTTCCTTTATAAGAATTTCTATTTCAATTCCCTTTCCCAAGTAAACAAATCTGCAAGAGCTATATTGTTAAGTGCAATTACTTCCCATTTTTGTCCAGCACCGGCTTAATAATGAGTATCTGTCATTCTGAGTAGGTCAATGTGACCTTAGCAGAGAATTCATGTGGAAGTGCACCTGATGGTAAATTTAGAATGGTTCCATCCCTTACTTCCATGTCAACAGGTGCAAAAATCATATTGATGACATTGTTAAATTTTACATTGCAGTGTTGGCTGGCTTTTCCATGTTTAATTCAGAGCTTTTTATCTATAACATATCATACCCTGTTTTTGTCCCCTGTCAATCCCTCTCCTCAGAATGTTGTCCTCTTGCTCTGACAAAGTTTCTCTGGGATTGGTCACCACCAAGGAATGGTCACCCTCTGGCATCTTACCAACATGGCCATTCTGTACGTGCGAGGGCCTGGACAATAAGAATCATACAATCACGACAGTGCAGAAGGAGGCCATTTGGCCCATTGGGTCTGCACCAACCCCCTGAAAGAGCACTCCAGCTCGGCCCACTCCCCCACCCTATCCTCGTAACTCAGTAACCCCACCTAACCTTTTGGACACTAAGGGGCAGTTTAGCACGGCCAGTCCACCTAATCTGCACATCTTTGGACTGTGCGAGGAAACCAGAGCGCCCGGAGGATACCCACACAGACACGGAGAGAAAGTGCAAACTCCACACAGACAGTCACCCAAGGTTGGAATTAAACCTGGGTTCCTGGTGCTGTGAGGCAGTAGTGCTAACCACTGTGGCACCGTGCCGCAACATGCAATTCAATCAGGGGTGTTACAATTGATCCCAGTTATCAGCTGTCTATATTGGTTAGTGGGCACGGGGAACTGGCTGATTTTTCTTTGCTCACCCTCTTCCCCTCTTGCTTAAGCCAGGGATGATGATGCCAACTGTAGGATTAGCACAGACAAGTGACCCTTGAAATGATCTTACATACGGGTCGTACCTTCATATCTATTTTACTGTTACATGTTGCGTATTCATTGGCTGAAGAGCCGATAATCAAAGGCTGCAGATTTAAAGTGATCAACAAAAAGAACCAGTGATGACACAAGAATAAACATTTCGGGAAGTGTGGTTCGGATTTGGGATGCTCTGTCTGATAGGTTCAATAGTTGCCTTTAAAATGAAATTGGATAAATACTTCAAGGAGAAAGAAACTGTTGCAAGGACATGGGGAAGGAGACGAGGAGTGGTACAAACTGGATTGATCTTCAATGGAGCTGGCACAGACTCAATGGGCCACATGGCCTCCCTCGGTGCTATACTATTCTATGACTGTCTGACGCTACTACAGAAATGATAATATGTGAAATGAAGATCGGGGGCTGAATTCTCCATTTGGGAGTTCCCATCGGAACAGAAGAGCGTGCGATTCGCATTACCATTGGGGGTGCCATTTGTTCCGCGATTCAGGACATGCAAATGGGCCAGCTCTCTGCCGGCGTGAATTGGAAACAATTCCCGATCCAGCGGGCGGTGTAACTGCGGGGACCGGGTGTGGTAGTCTGTGTAGAGGTATTACGGTACCTAATAATGCTGGAACACCATTGGTAAATAATGTATGTTTCCCATTGGTCAAGCTGTATGGTAGCTCCGCCCTGCAAGGCGGGGTATAAGAGCCCGTGCTGCCCCAGCAGCTTTCTTTCTGTACCCAAGCTGCTGGGGGAAACATCTAGCGTATTAAAGCCTTCAGTTGGACTACAACCCCGCTTTAGTAGTCATTGATCGTGCATCACCGGGATTAACGCGAAAGAGCCTGACAAGCTGGACAGTCAGTGCTGCTAGCCTCACCAGGGGACAGCGTATGACCCTGAGGGGCGGGTTCTCTGCTCTGAGAGGGACAGTGTGCCAGGGAGGGTTCAAAATGCCATGGTGCAGGAGCCCTTTGGTTGGGGTGAGCTCTGTTAATCCCCTGCCACCTCCCAGCAAGCCTGACAATTCTTGAGAGTTTTTGAAGAGTTTTTTTAAGCCTCTCACTCTCCCTCAACAACCATGGCGCCCACTCCCCACTTGTAAATACTTGCACCAATTCACGCCTGCATGACTTCCAGCTGAGAGGGTGGAGCATCGCGGAGGGGTGGAGCTTGAAGTGTCCAACCCGCTAATAAGATTTAAATGCATGCAAATGCCGATTTTGCATGGCCCCGCTGGCACCGTTACACCGTTACAAAGTTTGCGCTCTGTGCCGGCGGATTACCAGAGCGCGGTGACAAATCAGCGCCAGGCACAAATAGTGATTTCTCACTCGCTGCCATTCTCCATCCGATTGCAATTCTCGCTGCCAAGGGTGGGAAGTAGAGATTCAGCCCCAGTTTTTCACTCAGCCAGTTGTTATGATTTGGAAGACGTTGCTTAAAAGAGTCACTGATGAAGATTTAATAGCTTCTTTCAAAGGGAGTCAGACATGTACCTAAATTGCAAAAGTTGGCACAGCTGGGGAGCGGCACTAATTGTAAGCTGTTCCAGAAGGTTTTCCAGATATGATGGGCGTAATTTTGTCAAAAATTCATTTATGGGATGTGGGCGTTGCTGGTTAGGCCAGCATTTATTGCTCATCCCTAGTTGGCCTTCAGAGGGTGGTTGTCAGTTGCCTTCTTCAACCGCTGCAGTCCTTGAAGTGTAGATACACACAGTGCTGTTAGGGAGGGAGTTCCAGAATTTTGCCCCAGAGACAGTGCAGGAATGGCAATATATTTCCCAGTCCTGATAGTGAGTGACTTGGAGGGGAACCTCCAGGTGGTGAGGTTCCCAGGTATCTGCTGCTCTTGTCCTTCTAGATGGTAGTGGTCATGGGTTTGGAAGGCGCTGTTTAAGGAGCGTTGGTGAGTTACTCCAGTGCACCTTGTAAATGGCACACAAAGCTGCCACTGTTTGTCAGTGGTGGAAGGTTTGAATGTTTGTGGAAGGAGGAGCAATTAAGCAGGCTGATTTGTCCCGGATGGTTTGAGCTTCTTGAGCGTTGTGGGAGCTGCAGTCATCCAGGCAAGTGGTGAGTATTCCATTACACTCCTGACTTGTGCGTTGTAGATGGTGGACAGGATTTGGGGGGGTCAGAAGGTGAGTTGCTCGTCATAGGATTCCAGCCTTTGATCTGCCCTGGTAGCCACAGTATTAATATGGCTAGTCCAGTTCAGTTTCTGATCATTGGTAGCCACCAGGATTTGATTGTGGGGGATTCAGCGATGGTAATGTCATTGAATGTCAAGCAGCGGTGGTTAGATCCTCTCTTGCAGGAGATAATCATTGCCTGTCACTTGTGTGGCACAAATGTAACTTGCCACTTTCAGCCCAAGCCTGGATATTGTCCAGGTCTTGCTGCATTTGGACATGGACTGCTTCATTATCTGAGGAGCCGCGAGAGGTGCTGAACATTGTGCAGTCATCTGCCAACATCCCCACATCTGACCTTATGATGGAAGAAGGGTCATTGGTGAAGCAGCTGAATATGGTAGGGTCTAGGACACTACCCTGAGGAGATCCTTCAGCGATGTCCTGGAGCTGAGATGGTTGACCTCCAACCACCACAACCATTTTCCTTTGTGCCAGGTATGACTCCAACCAGCAGAGAGTTTTCTCCCTGATTCCCATTGAATCCAGTTTAGCTAGAGCTCCTTGATGCCACACTCGGTCAAATGCTGCCTTGATGTCAAGGGCAGTCAATCTCACCTCACCTCTGGCATTCAGCTCTTTTGCCCATGTTTGAACCAAGGCTGCAATGCGGTCAGGAGCTGAGTGACCCTGGCAGAATCCAAACTGAGTGTCTGTGAGCAGGTTATTGCTGAGTAAGTATAGCTTGATAGCTCTGTTGATGATTCCTTCATTCACTTTGCTGTTGATGGAGTGTAGACTGAATGGTTTTGTTTTGTTCTGTATGATTTTATATCTAGAGGCTGAATTTTCCTGTTCCAATGGAGATGCAGAGGAGGCAGGATCGGGAAGAAGGTCGCAAAACAACATGCCTTGTTAGCTATCCAGTGTGCTCCTGCCTTTTAGTGACCTCGCCAGAGGTGGTGGCTTTCTGGCCAATTAGCTGAGAGCTGATGGCCTTGTTGGGATCTTCTTGATGATAAACTAATGCTTCATTATGGCGGCAGCTCAGCCAGCAACTGGAGATGGCCTCCCAATGGCAAACCAAGGACCATCGATGCCCCCGCTTGACCCTCTAAGATGTGATTGTCACAGTCATGGCTGCAAGCCATCCTCCACAATAACAGCCTGATAGCTGTAGCCATGAACTATAGAACATTTTTGAAGTGCCCTTATGCTCTCCCACAGGCTAAGCAGCGCTCAATTTAATAATCTTTATTATTTATTATTGTCACAAGTAGGTTTACATTAACACTGCAATGAAGTTACCAGCCCGTACCAGCCTCCCTGAACAGGCGCCGGATTGTGGCAATTAGGGGCCTTTCACAGTAACTTCATTTGAAGCCTACTTGTGACAATAAGCGCATTTCATTTCATTCATTACTGTGAAAAACCCCTAGTCGCCACACACAGAGGGAGAATTCAGAATGTCCAAGCATACCTTTCAGGACTTGTGGGAGGAAACCCACACAGACATGGGGCGAATGTGCAGACTGCGCACAAACAGCGACCCAAGCCAGGAATCGAACCCGGGTCCCTGGCGCTGTGGAGCAACAGTGCTAACCACCGTGCTACCTTTCTCCAGGTAGCACTGCCACCCGAATGCTCCTGGTGGACCTCTTACTTCCCCAGTCTGCCTGCCATGGTTAACTGGATGGGACCCCCGGAAGCCTTCAGAAAATGGCGACCGAGCTCCCACCATGTATACTCCTCGGTTCCCAACTTGGAATCGAGGCTGACGTCGAGATCATAACCCAGCCGGGAAAATCCAGCTCTACGTATCTATCATCGTAATTTGTATCAAATCTAGACAATATAAAATTTTGGTGTGATTTGTTTTAAATGAAACATTGATAGCTGTAGAGCTGTATAGATGCTGCTGTTTGCTGTCTGTCATGATTGTTGCTATTTTGCAGTGACAGTAGTTGTTCTTCTCTGCATCTTTCTATAAAATATTGCTGTTTTTGATGGGTTTCCAGTATTCTGGTTTCAGAGATCTTCCTTTGGGGAAGAGAAAGGGACACTATTTCCATTCATTTGCCTTCTCACTGTGGTTCTCGGAGACTGCCGTCCTGGGGAGCAAGATTTACTATTTAAGCATCAAATTTAGCTAAATAGTCAGGGATGGGCGATTCCATGAGGACTCTGATAGAATTATAGGTAAGAACGGAAGGATAATTCTGGAGATATAATCCAGAATGTCGGAACAATGTTCTTCTAGATATTCTGAGAAGCTTGGCAAACCTGCTGGAATAATAGATCAATGCAACTCCAAGTTGTCTGAATTGCTGAGCAAAGATGTGTTCTTGCCAAGCTGATTCCGTTGCTATTGCATTCTACATTGGAAGATCAGCAATTCCTTGAAGGATAATACTCGAGGGATGGATAAAACCAATCATTAATGTGCATGGAGATTGCATATCAAGGAAGAGGGGCCAAACAGATATGCTAATGTGTCAGATGGTGTGATTCTACAATCCGACACGCGGCCATGATTAACTCCGCATCAAAAATACTAAGAAATATTCAAATCAGGACCCTAAGATACATTATAAAAAGTAAAGCACTACTAATTAACATTTATTGTGCTAATTGTTATTTTTTAAATTGACCTTAGGATAATGGCAACACCGCATTTATTGTCCATTCATAATCTGAAAAGACTTGACATCCAGGACAAAGCAGCCCGCTTGATGGCACCCCATCCACCACCTTAAACATTCACTCCCTCCTCCGATGCGTGTTGCAGTGTTTACCATGCACGAGATACACTAAGGTTCCTTGAATAACACCTTCCAAGCCTGCAACCTCTACCACCTAGAAAGATCAGGGCAGCAGGTGCATGGGGATGCCACCCAAGTTCCTGTCCTGATTTTGAAATATATTGTTGTTCCTTCACTGTTGCTGAATCAAAATCCTGGAACTCCCTTCCTAATAAAACTGTGGGTTGTGGTGGTTGGAGGTCAATCATCTCAGCTCCAGGACATCACCATATGAACTGCACTGGTGCAAGCTCATCACCACCTTCTCAAGGGCAATTAGGGATAGATAACAAATGCTGGTCTCGGCGGGGATAGTCACCCCCAATGAAAGAATAAATGGAAAATAATTAAACTGAGCATCAGCAAATAAGTGTCGCCTAATGGGACAACTGACAATTCCTTCCAGGGACCTGGGTTCAATTCCAGCCTCGGGCGACTATCTGTGCGGAGTCTGCACGTTCTCCCCGTGTCTGTGTGGGTTTCCTCCGGGTGCTCCGATTTCCTCCCACAGTCCCAAAACGTGCAGGTTAGATGGATTGGCCATGCTAAATTGACCTTAGTGTCAAAAAGATTATTGGGGTTACTGGGTTACGGGGATAGGGTGGAGGTGTGGCTTAAGTAGGGTGCTCTTTCCAAGGGCCAGTGCAGACTTGATAGGCTGAATGGCCTCTTTCGACACTGTAAATTCTATGATTCTATGATAGCAGGATCACACCTCTGTTTATAGCTTGCTTGTTTTGATGTTTCCCTTGCATGTAGGCCTGTTTTGTAGCAACGAGAAGCTAGCATTTATGGTAGGAATTCCCCATGTGATGCCTCTTGAAGTCCATGTCGACCACATCCACGACCGTTCCTACATCTACAATATCTGCTTCCCCTTTAACAAATTCTATGAGGCTTATCAAGCATGGTTGTCCCTTTTATAATCCATCTTGGCCACATCTAAATATTTTCTCTTTATCAATATACATGGTAATTTTATTCTTAATTAGAGACTCTAAAAATGTTCCCATCACAGATGTTAAACTAATTAGACTGTAATTATCAGCTTGGCTCTATGTGCATTTTTGAAAATGGGTTCTGCATTAGATATTCTCCAGTCCTCCAGCACAAATCCACAGTCGGTGCAGCCCCGAAATATAGGGAATAATTTTTATCCAATGTATCGAACCAACGAACAAGGAGAAACAGTACACCATTCGGTCCCTCGATCTGCTATTTAATATGATCGTGGTTTATCTGATAGTGACCTCGGATCTGTAACTCACCTACCCCCGATAACCTATGCTTGCTTGATAACCTTGCTGCCCAAGATTCTATCCATTGAGCTGGAAATGGCCGAGGTTAGGTTGCCAGCCCATTTTTCTGGCAAGCTTTACTCTGCATTAAAGTGACCCCAGAAGGAGACATTAAATGCCATTCTGAACTTTTGACAGAAAGAACACAGTCCCAAGCGATGGCTAAGGTAGTTATGCAAAAGCAGCAGTAGCTTTGTTCTTCTACTTTGCCTTGTGAAGCTGGAAGTAGTTGTAACTGGATAGGGGGTAGAACAGTAGTCAAAAGGGAAATTACAGAGACAGGTCAAGCTGATCAATGGATTTTGTGGCAATGAATTGGATCACCATTTAATACGCGGAGATGATCTGTCGTGCTATTTTTTAAAAATTTGTTCATGGGATCTGAGCAGTATTGATTTCCCATTCGTAATTGCCTTTGGGAAGGTGGTGGTGAGCTGCCTTCTTGAACCACTGCAGTGCATGTGGTGCAAGTACCACCCACAGTGCGGTTTGGGTCAAAATCTTGGAGCTCCCTCCCTGTGACGGTGAAGAAACAGTGATATAGTTCCAAATCAGGATGGTGTGTGGCTTGGAGGGGAATTTGCAGTTGGTGGTGTTCCCATGTATCTGCTGCCCTTATCCTTCTTGGTGGTATGCCACGTATTGATTTGGTGGCATAGTATGTGGATAATTTGGCACATTCAAAAGTATGTGTTGCGCACCATAGTTTGAAATCGTGAAGACCGATGTGCATATGAACAAAAAGGTGTTTGTTTCATCGTTCCCCCATCCTGCCGCCATATTTCTTTGTGGTCGTCCCAATCTAGTCCCCCTGCAGCCTTGCACCATTCCTTGCTCGAGACCCGCCTGCTGTTCCTAACCCTTTAACTGATGCTACACTGCAAGTGGCTTCTGGAGAGAGCATGAGTGTAGCCAGACAGATTTGCTGCTCAATTTTCATTCCCATTTTAATGCTTCATCCCCAAACTGACCAGAAATGGCGAATGTAGATGTAGATGAAGTCACATTCCACATACTATGCCTTTTGGAGGTGCAAGGTGTTCAAACAGCAAAGCAGTGTAGCAGTGCCTCTCAATAAGTAACTGGTTTAAAATGTGCACCTTGGAATTCTAATCAGGATCAAATAAGCGTTTTTCTCCCAACTGAACCTAGCTGTTCCATTAAATAATTCATATTTAATTTTATCAACTTAAACCTCTGAGCCACTGAGGCACACATCTGCAAGAAACAGGTTTCTAAGATGGCTCCCAAAGCCAACAATTAGTTTATTCCACATGTTAATTGATAAACTGTTCTTGAAAGATGTCATTTAAAATGCTCATATTTTAACTCATTCCTGGAATTACATCTTTCTGGGCATCATGGTTTCAAAGAATTTTAGTATTAAGTAACACATTAGCTTTAGGATTTAAGAATGTGTTTTGACAATTGGCCTTCATTTCTGCCAATGTTCAGAAAATAGTTACTGGAGTGGAATCTTGTGAAGGTGCAGTGATCTCACCTTCCAGCTCAAGAGCTGGCACGAGTCCCACGTTGCCTCTTTTGGGGAAAACCAACTGCCTCATGTGCCATGCTCAGGCACTTGACAGGCCAGTGGCAGGTGTTCTCTCACAACCAAAGACCCCAGGGGCTGCATGCAGTCTCGCACACCGAGGGCTGATGGCCAAACAGAATGTGGCAGCTCTTCTGTACTCAGCAGCGCTACAGGGAAGGCGGTGGTTCCTGCTAGTACCACACCCACCCAAGGCCTCGAACTGTGGAGGGACCGAAGTACAGGTGAGTGATGGCAGGGGAGGGATAGTGGTGGGGATGGGGGGGGGTGGTGGGGGGACTTGCTGGAAATGTGTTTAGTAGGGGGGTTGGTTGGTTGCAAAGACCAGGGGCGGGATTCTCCCATACCCGGGGCGGGGGGTCCCGGCGCCGAGGAGTGGCGTGAACCACTCCGGTGTCGGGCCGCCCCAAAGGTGCGGAATCCTCCGCACCTTCAGGGGCTAGGCCGGCCCCGGAATGGTTTGCGCCGCGCCGGCCGGCGGGGAAGGGGCTTGGTGCCACGCCAACCGGCGGCGAAGGGCCTCCGCCGGCCGGTGCGAGTTGCCGCATGCGCGGGAGCGCCAGCGTGTGCTGGCGTCATCCCAGCGCACGCGCAGGGGGATCTTCTCCGCGCCGGCCACGGCGGAGGACCACAGCAGCCGACGCGGAGGAATAGAGTGCCTCCACGGCACAGGCCCGCCCGCGGACCGGTGGGCCCCGATCGCGGGACAGGCCTCTGTGGGGGCACCTCTCAGGGCCAGATGCCCCCGCGCGCCCCCGAGGACCCTGGAGGCCGCCCGCGCTGCCAGGTCCCGCCGGTAAGGACCTACTCTAATTTACACCGGCGGGACCGGCCGAAAACGGGCAGCCACTCGTGGGCCGGAGAATCGCTGGGGGGCCGCTGTCAGCAGCCGCCGACTGGCACGGCACGATTCCCGCCCCCGCCAATTCCCTGGCGCCAGAGAATTCAGCAGTCAGTGGGGACGGGATTCACGCCACCCCCCCCCGGCAATTCTCCGACACGGCAGGGGGTTGGAGAAACCCGCCCAAGGAGCTGGATTCCCCCAAAATGAGGCTATGTCCCCACGCCAGCGTCAAAACGCTGGCGTTTCACTCTGGACTTTCCTTAAGAAAGTCCTGAGCAATTCCTCTACCTGCAGGAGGCTAGCAGGGCCCCGGAGTGCTTCTCGCAGCTCTGGCTGCGGAAAAGGGGCCCCGGGCTCCCAGGCAGGAGTCTGCGCATGCGCACGGTGGCAGCCTGCGGCAGCCGCGCCGCGCGACTTGGCGGACTCACACCGCGGACTGTCATGCAAAATGTAGGCCCCACAAGATTGTGCGCGCCAGCAGATCCCTGCCGCCCGATCGCTCCCCTAGCCGTCCATGAGGCCTCCCCTGATGATCGATCCACCCACCCCCCACTTTCCCAATGTTAGGATCCTTGACCAGGGATTTAGCACCTTTGAACCAGGGTTACGCCTGGGATCCTGTAACCAAACACGCCAGGATTTTCTGGTCATGCTGCATGCATGGCAAGACCCCCATTCACAGCTGAGTTAATCTCCACAATGACAAGATGGGGCTATCATTGTTAATTACTCACATGAGGCCCTTAATTTACAGTGGGGCGAGATAGCCCTCCATGGGCCTTTCTACCATGGATTAATTGGGGAGGACATGGGAAAGTGGCCACTGGGGAATGCACAGGATTCTTCTGCCCTAGGAGCAGGGTAGGGAAATTGAGATTGGCAGGGATAGATGAATGGGGGTTAGAGGGAGGAAGATGGGAATGTGTAGAGTCAGGAGCATGAACAGAAACCAAAGATGAACGTTATAGTCTTGTGAGGCTAGACAGATGAAAGATAAAGAAGGCATAATCAGATATTGCAAGGCTGCAGCTGGTAGATGGAAGATTGAGCAGCTGAACACAGCAGGGTTAAACGGAAAGAAACGGAGATGGGAAGAATGCAGGGCAGGAATGGGGAAATCTGAGAAGGAGTTAGGAATCTGTGCAGAGAATGGGATGGATGTGAGATTAAATAATTATTGTAGATTGATGGAATAAAGTGGGGATAATTTTTCTGACTAAGAAATGAAAACAAAAGTGGCAAAATTAACTACAATAAGAGGAAAGATAAAAATCTAACATTGAATTTTCATTGGTGATCGACAGAAAGTAATTGGAACTCATTGAGGGTCTCATTATGAATTGGCAAGACTCCAGCTTGTTTATTGCACTGTGTACCTATAGCAGAAGCTATAACTATCTAATTAAAAACAAGCAAATTAGATCTTTACCAGAATGGTACCAGGGTTGAGGGGTTTCAGTTATTGGGAGAGACTAGAGGAGCTGGGATTATTCTCCTTGGAGTAGAAAAGGTTAAAGGGAAATTTAATAGAGGTGTTCAAATCAATGAGAGGCTTTTTTGGAGTTGGGAGGAATTATTTCCATTGCCAGAATGGTCGATAACCAGATGACACAGATTTAAATAATTGATCAAGAAAAGCCAGAGAGAGATGAGAATTTTTTTTAACTCAGTGAGCTTTTGGAATGAATTGCCCGAGATGCAGTAACTTCCTGAGGTAATTGGATCGCTAATTTAAAAAACAATTGCAGAACCTTTAGTGAAGATGGGTGGGACTAACTGGGAGCTCCTTTGGAGAGCTTGCACAGGCATGATAGGCTGCATGGCCTCCTCCAATGCTGTATCATTCTGTGATTCCCAAAGCTTAGATACCTCAACTCTGCACCTTGTATATATTTGGTGGTGAGGCCAATTAAAGGTTAAAGTCCAACTTGGAGCAGATTCGGGTTTCCCACTCCAATCTGCCCCAAACCATCCAAATTAGCATAAACGATTGAGACATTTTAAGCGTCACTTGGGTTCAGTGCAAATGGAGTTACTGCTATTATTCCACTGGTTTAATAACCATTGTGCTGGAACCCGGCTCCACCCTGCCTCCACATTAAATTAATCAGTTTGCTAACTGCATCAGCTTTCAGCCTTTCAAGGAATCTTTTATGGGTTTATAGAATCATAGGATCCCTACAGTGCAGGAGGAGGCCGTTCACCTATCAAGTCTGCACTGACCCTTGGGAAAGACTACCCTACCTAGGCCCACACCTCCACCCTATCCCCGTAACCTAACCTTTCGGACACTAAGGGGCAATTTATCATGGCCAATCCACCAAACCTGCACATCTTTGGACTGTGGGAGGAAACCGGAGCATCCGGAGGAAACCCAGGCAGACACGGACAGAAAGTACAAATTCCACACAGACAGTCACCCGAGGCCGGAATTGAACCCTGGCCCCTGGCGCTGTGAGGCAGCAGTGCTAACCACTGTGCCATCATGCCACCCTTAAGTGGTTGTGCAGCAGACCAATGCTTCCCCGTGGGAAGTGAAGAAGTGTCGCTGCTCTCTAAACTCCTCAAAAACATCCATGAATTTTCCTCTAAAGGCCTCAACTTATTACCCTCCAGACTTTACTGAGAGGTGCGTCCAGAGCAGGTGTCCTGCCCAGCTGGCCAGTAAAGTAGCTTCAGAGTCCTCTGCACATTGTTGGATTTACCCTGATTTACATGTCCTCGAGACTCCCCAACTCATACATTTGTGATTATGCATGTGAGTTTGAGTAGCAATCTGGGCCGCAAATTCCCCTCGGAAAGCTTGTGTGATTTTGAGCTCTATCTCAGGCCAGATTGTTGATTGCACTTGAAGCAGAAATTCCCAGATGTCCTGGTACATTCCTCGGTCCAGCCGATGGCACTGGACCAATCTAATCTGCTCCCAGCACCACAAGACACTAAATGGCAATGTCAGCAACATTCCTTTCCAGCAGTGCTCGCACACCCTTGTTTTGGAGAATTCTTGAAGAGACGTTGCTGTCTGAAATGATGCCCCAATGTGCTCCACGAACAGTCACTCCTTGTAATCACTTCTAACATCATATCATTACAATTTCAGCAGGAAGGAGATGTCCCAGAGACCTGTCAAATAACAGTCATACTTCTGCATTGTATACAAAATGAAGGAAATTGAAATGGAATATGATATATCGCACTTTGAGCACAAACTTTTGTGGTATTACTATTTACGTCACTATAATGAGGCAATAAAACCATACCACATGCAGTTTTTCAGAATAGATACAGAAATTGCACATTTGCGTGGTTGCATATGACACTGTCCCATGTCTGATTCCGTGTCCCAAGGGGAATTTTAAGCCCTGGGACTGGGTTGCCCAGGAGTTGTTACAAGAGGTCTGGTCCATCTTGGTGGCCAGGTCTCGTCAACATGGGTGCAAAGGACTTGCCCACCTGAAACCCCAGGTTCTAGCCAAGAAATATCAGGCGGCCCCCGGTCAGCACTCATGTAACTCATTGGCTGGGTTTGTGAACACAGGTGGGGTGGCCCACCTGCGACAGTGAATGAATATTTCCCTCTGGAAACTGGCAATCCCAAAACCTCACAACAATAATGATAACACTTGCCTATAAAGGCCTCTGCTTCTTACCATCCAGACTTGAGAGGAGCACCCATAGCAGATGCTCTGTCCAGTAAGCCACGAAATTAACTTCAGAGCATTTTGTACATTGTTGGATGAACATTGATTAACATGACTCATGAGACCCCTTGTTAACTCAAGCAGGCACCTCAACTGCCAAGGAGGACGATAAAAGAGTTGAATTTGGGCCCTGATTCAGCCTGGATTGCACCAGTGGAGTTAAAATTCCTCTTGTTTTCAACAAGAATTACTGTCCCAGCATGGACTGGGTAAGGGGTTTTGTTAGATTTCCACATAGCAACATCATAGCATTACCATATCAGGCTATATAAATGCCTGTACTAAATATTTACTCAAAAAATTGATTCATTTGGTGTTTTCTGATTGCCTCATTTATGCATCAGCATTTTTACATTTCTAATGAAAAGCACCATAATATGTTCAATAAACTTGCTGTGACTTTTTGAATTGAGAAATGATGGACAGAAAATTCAGATCTGAAGCACCAGAACTTTCAAAGTTGTGAGTGCAATTTCAGGTCAATCTAGCGTAGGCACCGTATCCTCACAATTCTGGTGTGGGCCATGCCATTTGCCATTTTTGTGAAGGTGTTAGCGCAGGCATTAGGATCATGAGCTGGAAGTTTGTATAGTAAGTAGATTGTGTTGTCGGTCAATGTGTAACACTGATCTGACACCGGTGCTGCTTATTGCAGTCTCAGCGCTCTATCTAATGCCCTGTCTAAACTTCACACAGCTGAACCTGTGTTCAACAGCAAGAAGGACTCCCAAACTCACATTGCCCCCCCCCCCCCCCCCCCCCCCCGATCTACCAGTGCTGTTTAAAGGAATCATCAACTTCTCTCATGTTAGGTGCTATTTGATTTCTTCAGGCTGTTGCTCTGTTAGTAGAAATGTTTGGTGATTAGTACTGCTATTTAAAGTTAGTGAGGTGTACACGGAGTGGTGTGCACATGGGTGGGCCTTCGTTCTCAGTGCAAGGATTCTGCTCTCAACATTTTCTCTCAGTTATGGGTGCTGTAGTTCCTTTCCCCCTTTGGCCTGTCGCATGACATGGAGAATAAGCAGAGGTAAATCAGAGGAGGACACACAGCTGGAAGAGGGAGGAGGAGGAGGCACTCAGTAGGAGGACTTTTCCACCAGGGTCTGCAAGGAGCTTTCCTCCGACCTCAGTAAGAGTGTCTGTGAGGTCTCTGTTTCACTGAGAAGGTGCTCGTGAAATCTGCCACCTTGTGCAGACAAACATGCAGCCTCTGAACAAGTCGAGGACAGTCTATGAAAGTGATAGCGCCTATGAATTTCTTCATAAAAATAAACTAAAAGCAAGTTACCGCGGATGCTAGGATCTGAAACAAAAAGAGAAAATATAGGACAATCTCAGCAAGTCTGACAGCGTCTGTGGAGAGAGAAGGGAGCTAACGTTTCAAGTCTGGATGATTCTGTCAAATCAAACTCTTTTGACGAAACGTCATCCAGACTCATAGGCTGGGATTTACCGGCTGTTCACTCCAGTGGGAAATTCCGGTCACGAGCGGTGCTGTCAACGGGAAGTCCTGTTGACAATGGCGGGACCGGTAGATCCCACTGGCGGGCTGCCACCCCCGTCAAAAAACACGGGGCGGGGTGGTCAGTAAATCCCACCCATAACGTGAGCTCACTTCTCTGCCCATGAATTTCTTCACGTCAACAAAGACAAAACAAAGAACAAAGAAATGTACAGCACAGGAACAGGCCCTTCGGCCCTCCAAGCCCGTGCCGACCATGCTGCCCGACTAAACTACAATCTTCTACACTTCCTGGGTCCGTATCCCTCTATTCCCATCCTATTCGTGTATTTGTCAAGATGCCCCTTAAATGTCACTATCGTCCCTGCTTCCACCACCTCCTCCGGTAGCGAGTTCCAGGCACCCACTACCCTCTGCGTAAAAAACTTGCCTCGTACATCTACTCTAAACCTTGCCCCTCTCACCTTAAACCTATGCCCCCTAGTAATTGACCCCTCTACCCTGGGGAAAAGCCTCTGACTATCCACTCTGTCTATGCCCCTCATAATTTTGTATACCTCTATCAGGTCTCCTCAACCTCCTTCGTTCCAGTGAGAACAAACCGAGTTTATTCAACCACTCCTCATAGCTAATGCCCTCCATACCAGGCAACATTCTGGTAAATCTCTTCTGCACCCTCTCTAAAGCCTCCACATCCTTCTGGTAGTGTGGCGACCAGAATTGAACACTATACTCCAAGTGTGGCCTAACTAAGGTTCTATACAGCTGCAACATGACTTGCCAATTCTTATACTCAATGCCCCGGCCAATGAAGGCAAGCATGCCGTATGCCTTCTTGACTACCTTCTCTACCTGTGTTGCCCCTTTCAGTGACCTGTGGACCTGTACTCCTAGATCTCTTTGACTTTCAATACTCTTGAGGGTTCTACCATTCACCGTATATTCCCTACCTGCATTAGACCTTCCAAAATGCATTACCTCACATTTGTCCGGATTAAACTCCATCTGCCATCTCTCCGCCCAAGTCTCCAAACAATCTAAATCCTGCTGTATCCTCCGACAGTCCTCATCGCTATCCAGGCTCCCTCCAGGTTGGAACAGAGGACTGTTGCTAACTTTAGGTTGGCTCTTAATTCGTAATTTGCTCTGTTTGTTTAACCTTTGCTCTAGAGTCGCCAGGTATCTCTATGATACCGCCATGAGGTTCAAGTTCAAGTAATGATCACTAACTCAACACACCAATTAGTAAGATTCAAATCAAAACACATTTATTATACACAGTAAATCACTACTCATGCATAAACTCTACTTTCTATACTATTCCTATCAATAAAAGGCCAATGCTTAGCTTCGGACTGGCCCACCAGGTCAGGGGAACAAATGGCCTTTCGTTCAGGTCCTGAGTCTGCGGGATTCAAAAGCTGGTATGGACTGGTAGCTAGGAGCGCCTATCTAGTAGCGAGCATTGACTTGAGACTTACTTGGTTGGTGGCAGTGAGGCAGGTCACTGTCAAAGGTTGGTTCAAGTTGCTGAGTGACCCTGCCAAAGAAGGACGATTTGAACTTGGGGGCTTTACTTTATAGTCCCCAGGGGCTTCATGGTTGAATAGCCGGCAGTGTGTGCAAGCAGTTAAATGTGGGTGTGAGGCTTGCAGTTGTACGAAGTGTGTGAGTGAAACTGTGAATGTTAGGAATGAGTTTTGGTTGATTATTGGTAGGTGAGTTAACAGGTTTTATTTTATTCATTCATGGGATGAGGAATTAGCTGGTAAGGCTGGAATTTATTTCTAATCCCTAATTATCATTAAGAAAGTGGTGCTGAGCTGTTTATTTGAATTACTGCAATCCATGAGGTGTAGGTACATCCATTGCGCTGTTAGAAAGGGAATTCCAGGATTATGATCCAGCAACAGTGATATAGTTCTATGTCAGGAAGGTGTGATTTTGGGGGCGCGGGGAAGCTTACAGATGATCTTGTCCCTTGCCCTTCTTGGTGGTAGAGGTTGCTAGTTTGGAAGGTGCTGTTGAAAGAGGCTTGGTGAGTTGCTGAGAAGGCACACACTGCAGCCACTGTACGTCAATGGTGGAGGGACTGAATGTTTAAGGTGGGGGATGAGATGTCTGCTTTGTCCTGGATGGTGTTGCGTCCCTCTCGAGTGTTGTTGGAGCTGCACTCATCCAGGAAGCGGGAGAGCATTCCATCCTCCTCCTAATGTGTGCCTTGTCGATGGTGGGCTGGCTTTGGGGGCTCAAGAGGTGAGTTACTCGTCACAGGATTCCTAGCCTCTGGCCTGTTCTTGTAGCCAAGTGTTTATATGGCTAGTCCAGTTTCTGGTCAATGGTAACCCCCAGGATGTTGTTGGTGGAGGATTCTGTGGTGGCAATGCCATTGCATGTTAATGAGAGATAGTTCCAATCACTCATCGCAGATTATTATTGCTTCCCTGCTGCTTCCCAAAAGCATCTCTTATTAAAGTGGTGCTGTCTGGCTTTATTTAGTGTCGGTTGGCTTTAAGTGGTGCTGGCATCACACATACCTGGGCCCCCTGCTGAGGCGTGCAGCTGCGTGACAGCATGTTTAATACTTGACTGCGTGCTACAATCATTTGACTGAGCGAGCACTATGAGGTTTGCATGCTGCCTGCTTCTGAAGGAACGGAGGCGGGTGATTGGCATATTGCAATCCCGCGGCCTGTTTTGGGGCTATCAAATTTTGCCCCCAAAATGCTTACACAAGGACTGGCCTTGAAAATACTGTGAGATTCTGGTGAGATGTTTTGTTGCCCATACTGGTTAAACCAAAACAGCAATGCTTAGGTTTCTGTGGCAATGTGATAATGTGAGTCTATCCAATATTTCTTCAGTCTGTCGAATGCTATGAGCACATTGTAGCACGTTGACCTGAAATTGGGTCTCAATTGCATCCACTGTCTTCATTCAAAGACTAATGTGCAAATGCCACTGCTTCTTCAGGCTGTGAGTCTGACCTTGATATTGACTCTTTACAGGTTGTGATCCTATTGTTTGCTTTCTACTGATGCTGAAATGGAATGAATGTTTTTAAATTAAATCTATGCTTGGCAAGGTGAAGAGGCCAGAGCTAAGCAATACTTTTCCACATAATGTACTTCATACCCAATCTCAGTCACCTTCCCTTTCTGCATCCACGTAGCATTCTCCGACCTCCCATATCACCCGTGCCCTTGCTGTGTGAGATTGTCACGTTGATTCTATATTAGGGGCAGCTTTGTGCTGTGCGCCAACACTGAATAGGAACTGGAGCCTTAGAGCAGCAGGCAGAGGAGACTTTGATCCGATTGGCTAAGATGCCAGAGAAAATGGGCGGGATTCTCCGTTACCCGACGCCGAAATCGGGAACAGCGATTGGACGGAGAATGGCTCCCGACGGCAAAATCGCGGCAGGCCCTTGTCATGCAAACATGCAACCAATGAATACTCAGAATAGGACACAACCAATGGGCAGTCAGGACACTCAGAGGTGGCATCACCACAAGGGGGCATGAAATAAACACTATAAAAGGGATGAGGCACTCACACCCTGCCTCTTTCCACAGGCAGACATCTAGAGAGTTCGACAGGGTTGATCAGTGGCATCACACCCCAGCTTAGAGTAAGCTGGTACAGTTAGACTGAGTTACTACAGTTAGATTAGCAGAGAGCCAAACTCATTTGAGAACTGAGTTAATTGTTCAATAAACACGTTGAACTCATTTCAGAGTCTGGAGCATCCTTTAGTTAAGACAGCATCAAGTAGCAGCCTGTGTTATCCGAAGCAGCATAACACAACATGACTGTTCAATCTATTTAGTTCAACGCAGCAAGATCCGTGACAACCAGCTACTGAATACAGGCACAATGGACAAGATTCAGGCTCCTCATCAGCTCAGGACCGCCGGAAATCTTAGTGCCAACTGGCGATCATTCAAGCAGAAATCTCAACTCTACATGGAAGCATCTGACCTCAATGGCGCGACCGATGCTCGGAAGATAGCTCTTCTGCTCACCACTGCGGGTGACCATGTGTTAGAGATCTTAAACTCCTTTCACTTTTCTGAAGGGCAGGACAAAACGAAGTATCAAACCATCCTGGACATATTCGCCAGCCACTGCGAGGTGGACACCAACAAAAGTGAGATGTGCCCATTTAACGCCAATCTATAAGTAAACCTGCAATTGGAACCAATTCCATCCCGATATGGAATAGTCAGTGCCAGGTGGCCGTGTTTACTTTCAGATTGCCACATCCACAGGATGACAGTACCCACCAAGATGGAAACATTGAGCTTTAGTGCAGCCGCCAAAACAACAGTACAGTATAATGATGCAAAGTGGCTGGACCCACGAGGGAACCCGGGTTCCCAGCCACCAGAGGACAATAATATACAGTGGCGTGACCTCTTTTCTTCTCCCTCTCTCTCACTTGTACATCATAAACCCATCTTGTGTTAACAAATGGTGCCCAAACAAAACCCGAGATGATCACATGTAAACAGTATGTTTGCATCAAAATACTCTCACAAGTGAATATATGTGCCCAAAGAATGCAGCATTACTTACATCAGAAACTAAAAGGTTGTTGTGAAAGGCAATCTAAACACATGGACAATGCCTGGACTGGTATTAAAAGGACACATCTCAATTCTCATTATGCGGATAGAGTACTGAAGATTAAGGGACGGATTTTTATGGCCCAACTATGGGCTGAAGTACTTGTTGAAGTCGCAATCGAATGAGCTTCAATTTTGCAAGGCAGCCAGGTGAATTGACAACCATGCAGTTTGATGCCCAGAAAGAACCAATAAGTTTGAGTCCCAGGTTTGATTCCCCGCTGGGTCACTGTCTGTGCGGAGTCTGCACGTTCTCCCCGTGTCTGCGTGGGTTTCCTCCGGGTGCTCCAGTTTCCTCCCACAGTCCAAAGACGTGCAGATTAGGTGGATTGGCTATGCTAAATTGCCCTTAGTGTCCAAAAAGGTTAGATGGGGTTATTGGGTTACGGGGATAGGGTGGAAGTGAGGGCTTAACTGGGTCGGTGCAGACTCGATGGGTCAAATGGCCTCCTTCTGCACTGTATGTTCTATGTTCTATCTTCTATGTTTCCACGGGACACATAGGGTGGGTGTGATGCCATGTTTCTTAACTGCGTTATCTATGACAATCTATGATAAGAGTTGATTGTGCCAACTGAAAGCGTACTCCGACATCGTCTGCCCACTCAATTCTTTCATTGGACTGATGGGCAGCAGCAACAGCATTCGAGGTTGCTGTGCATAAGGCTGTTATATATTGTATCTGGAAATATCAGTCGAGAGATAAGAACTAATTAGCTACATGAATGAATTGTTAAGTGTAAGTATTTCAGGGGCCACTTTCCACGACTGAATTAGAGACTCAGGCGACATGTAGCAGAATCAGAACCAATATCAGGGATCCAAAAGGACACAAGAACACACATAGCATGGTGGCAGCGAGTGTGAGTAAATCTAAAACATTTTGAATTAATTTAGTGCTGAATGGGAAAAGTTAAGTGAAACACACAATGTTGACCGGGACAGCAATGAATGCACAGCTACAGCCTATGTTGATTTGGGAAGCTGGTGATATCTAAGAGGCATTTGTGGAGTTTGACATTTAGTAGGTTCCTAAAAGGCACTGGCAATGAAGAGAAGGTCAGCTTTATCCCTCTGTGAGCCAGTGGTATAGGATTAAATTTATTTAACAGCTGGGAGTTTATGAAGGGGGCAACAAAAACCCAGAGAAAGCCTTTGAGAAATTCAGCACCCCTCTCCAGCCAAAATCAGATCCACACAGAGGAGGCAGCCATGTTATTGTCACTGGACACGTAATCCAGAGACCCAGTGTAATGCTCTGGGGACATGGGTTCGAATCGCACCAGGGTAGATGGTGAAATTTGAATTCAATAAAAAATCTGGAATTAAAAGTCTAAAGGTGACCATGAAACAATTGTCAATTGCCGTAAAAACCCATCTGGTTCACTAATGTCCTTTAGGGAAGGAATCTGTCATCTTTACCTGGTCTGGCCTACACGTGACTCCAGACCCAATGTGGTTGACTATTAAATACCCTCAGGACGGGCAACAAATGCTGGCCCGGCCAGCGATACCCACATCCCATGAACGAATAGAGGATAAAAAAATTGCAAGGCCTCAGATAGGAATTTGATGAGTCGATTGATATCCGTGTGACAAAGATTAAAAAATGCAGTGAGAAAATGTAAGTTTAAAGACAGATGAAAGGTTGATGGATGAACTAATGTAGGGTTCTGAAGTATTGAAAGTGCTAATTGGGAAAGACAAGCTCACAATTTTGCAGGCTGCAGACACTGTCAGAGCAAATGGAGCCACAAGCAGACAGTTGAAGACACTGACTGGCGAGACTTCAGTTAAGCAAAGAGAAAGGCAGCAGGATTGGTGCAATGCAGCAAACAGGGAGAAAGTCGTGCAGGGGATGCAATCAACTACACAAATCAACAGGCAGAAGAAAATGTCCCTCATTATGGATCAATCTGCAGAACTTGTGGAAAGGCCTATCATTGGGAAAAGATGTGCAGACCAGAGGGAGAAGGTGGTAGCTAAGCCAGAGCAATTGGGTGAATGGACAGGAGAACAAATCAAAACATCCGTACCCTGGAAGATGACGGTGAGTCGGTGAACATGATAGACATAGGAACCACTCTACTGCAGGAAATGGATGGATCTGACAGTCCCCAGAGAAAAGAAATTCACCTAACCATTCAGGTCAGGAAGAGGGTGAGAGAAAAGCCCACAATGATAAATCTAAAGGTGAAGAGTGATACTGAAGTGCAGAGTGACACCAACCCCTCCCCCCTCAGACTACACCAGAACATCTTTCCTGAAAACCTTGAATGAAAACGGTCATGCAAAGAAAGATGTTCTGAAACAGAACAATATCACTCTAACAGCATACAGGGGCGCTGTGATTCGAACACAGCTAGGAACAATTCCAAATCAGTGGGACACACAAAGGTGAAAATGTTAACTGTATGCTCTATGTCACTGAAACAGATGGTTCTACCATCCTGGGGTTGAGTAGTCATGAAGAGCTACTGCTTATCTCAGTAGACCGTGAGGTAAAGGAGGCCATAAATAGGGTCAAAGAGAGTTCTGATCAGATAGCAAGAAGACCTGGTGAAAATGTACTCAGAGTGTTCCAATGACATGGTTGGATGTGTTGAAGACTTTGAGTATCACATGACTATTGACCAGCGATGAAACCAGTGATTCATTGCCCAACTGAAGTACCAACAGAGCTAAAAGAAAAACTTGAAAGAGAGGTCCAAGAGATGGGAGAAAAGAGGGTGATCACCAGAGCCTACAGATTGGGTAAATTCGATCATGGTGAAAGAGAAGCCAAATGAACGGCTACGAATTTTCCAAGATCCCAAATATCTTAATCAAGCCATTATGAGGGATCACCATCCCATTCCCACACTGGAAGAGAACACATCAGCACCAGCCAGGGCAAAGATTTGCAATGTGCTCAATGCCAGAATACCTGTTGGAATGTGACACTAGGTGTGGTGTGGAATCTTCGCTTTTGACAACATTCAATGCGCCCTATGAAAGGTACAAATTCCTGCGTCTACCTTTTGGTCTTAAAGTATGAGCTAGGATGCTTTCCAGCAAAAGGTAGATGAGACATATAGGAATGCAAAGCAGCAGTCAGCATTGCAGATGATATCCAGATAGTGTAGACAAAAAACGATCCTGACCACATGAAGCTATGGAGAGAACCAGGAAAGCTGGGATCAAATTAAACGGCAGACAGATGTATAATCATAATCTTTATTATTGTCACGAGTAGGCTTACATTAACACTGCAGTGAAGTTACTGTGAAAGTCCCCTAGTCGCCACATTCCAGCGCCTGTACGGGTACACCGAGGGAGAATTCAGAATGTCCAATTCACCCAACAAGCACATCTTTCGGGACTTGTGGGAGGAAACCGGAGCACCCGGAGGAAACCCGTACAGACACGGGGAGAACATGCAGACTCCGCATAGACAGTGACCCAAACCGGGAATTGAACCCGGGTCCCTGGTGCTCTGAAGCAACAGTGCTAACCACTATGCTACCATGCTGACGAATGTGATATAAAATAGTTACTTTAGAGTTACTAGTTAATGTAATGTAGAAATAAGCCACTTTGATTCTGGCAGTTAGGGACAAAGGGGTTTGAGACCGCATGGAAAAAGCAGGAAGAGGTGTGTCTATGAGAGTGATGCTGCATTGATAGGGGCCAGAGAAAGGGATTGGAAGTGAGCCAATCAGAATAGATCGAACAGGTCAGGAGGGACATAGGCTGACCTATGTCCGTCGAGTATGTGAAACTTGATACCATTTGAATTGATTTTGCAGAGATCCCTTTGTCTTTTAGTTCAGTCGTTTTCTGGGGTGTAAGAGGCTGGATGTCTCTTACGTTTCTGTAAGATGATTCAAGCTTGCAAGCTAAATAAATAACTTCTTTTTACGTGCGAATCCATCTCAACTTTTATTGAGGCCAGACTGACAGAGAAAGAAATTTGGGGATCAACAATGCCACCCATGTAGTATGGAAGTGACAGAAGTCCAGTCCTTTGGAATGGTGCACACACCTGATAGCATCAAGCCAGTCCTGAAAGAATCATGGCGATCTGTGGGATGGAAGCCCCAAGACAGAAGAGAGAGTTGAGAAGTTTCCTGGGCTTGATTCAATATATGAGCTCCTTCATGGCACCGATGTCAGAGCACACGGCGAACCTGTGGGGACCGCTGAAAGAAGATGTTCAGTATGAGTGGTCAGAGTCACATGACAGGAGTTTTAACAAATTCAAAAAGTGAAGAAACCTTTGGTTCTGCAAGTAGATCCTTCTACAAAAGGACTTGGAGCAGCCCTAGCACAAGAGAAAGCCATGTGCAGTCACATCCAAAGATCTAACCTCAGCTGGGACCAGATATACTAACATAGAAAGAGAGTTCTTGGCAATCGTGTATGAATGAGAAGGGTTCCGTAAGTATCTCTATGGCAGAAAGTTCATAACGGAGAGTGATCACCATCCATTGGAGCAGATCTATAGGATGAATCTGTGTAAAGTACCAACAAGTCAACACAGGCACCCTTGAGGCTTCAGAGTGACGATTACATTTTGAAATACAAGTCATGAAGAGAAATGGTATTGACAGGTACCCTGGCATACTGGGAAGGTGACCTTTCTGTGGTGGATATCGTACAGGTCCTGTGTTGACACTGTGGTGATATGCATCACTGTAAATACACAAGGGGTTAATGTATATACACTACACCTAGCTAGACACTAGAGGGAGCACCAGAGACATCATGACACACAGACATTCAACCAATAGGTCAGTAAGATAGGACACGACCAATGGGCATTCAAGACACATCCAGAGGTGACACTACCACAAGGGGGCTACCCATATATAAGGACACAGCACACATGATCTTGCTCTTTCCAGTGGAGACGCTTTGTGAGTACAGACAGGGTTGATTGAAACACACCACACCCACCACGTGGATTGTAGCAGACTGGTTAGATAGTCTGAGTAGCTATCGCAGGATTAACAGGAGAGTCGAATCCAGGTAGGAGAATCGTTAACAGTTTAATAAATGTGTTAAAGCTATCTCCAAGTCTGAACCTTCCTTTGTCAGAGTGCACATCAAGGAAGCAGCTTATGCTACGTCAAGAGCATAACAAAACAGACACTAGCCGTGAAGTGTCCAGCTTTGCCATTGGAACCTGTAAAGTAGTCAGAAATCCTGATGAGAAAGGACAAGGGACATTGGGGGTAATGTTGACACTGTGCGGTGGTGTAAAATTGGCGATAGTGGGTTGGCAACCAGGGGCGAAATTCTCCCCAGACGGCGCGATATCCGCCGACTGGCACCCAAAACGGCGCCAATCAGACGGGCATCGCGCCACCCCAAAGGTGCGGAATGCTCTGCATCTTTGGGGGCCAAGCCCCAACATTGAGGGGCTAGGTCGACGCCGGAGGGATTTCCGCCCCGCCAGCTGGCAGAAACGGCCTTTGTTGCCCCGCCAGCTGGCGCGGAAATGACATGTCGGGGCGACGCATGCGCGGGAGCGTCAGCGGCCGCTGACAGTTTCCCGCGCATGCGCAGTGGAGGGAGTCTCTTCCGCCTCCGGCATGGTGGAGACCGTGGCGGAGGCGGAAGGGAAAGAGTGCCCCCACGGCACAGGCCCGCCCGCGGATCGGTGGGCCCCGATCGCGGGCCAGGCCACCGTGGGGGCACCCCCTGGGGTCAGATCGCCCCGCGCCCCCCCCCAGGACCCCGGAGCCCGCCCACGCCGCCTTGTAATTGTAAGTCCCGCAATTTATCGGCGGGACTTCGGCCCATCCGGGCCGGAGAATCGAGCGGGGGGTCCCGCCAACCGGCGCGGCGCAATTCCCGCCCCCGCCGAATCTCCGGTGCCGGAGACTTCGGCAACCGGCGGGGGCGGGATTCACGGCAGCCCCCGGCGATTCTCCGACCCGGCGGGTGGTCGGAGAATGACTCCCCAGATTTCCATCTGCCCTGATTTTTAGTTAATTTGAAGGAAGATAAAAACTGGGAGAGGTGTCAAATGGTCATGTCGTATATGAATTGAAGTTTCTTTTAAACCCTCTTGTCCTTTTTGCTCCCTGATTTTCCTCCCTCTATCTGGGAGCCACATGTCAATGCATCTTCAGGTGACAAACTGTTTGCCCCTGCCTCTGTACCTTGTCACTAGGAGGTGGATAAGAGGAGCCTATTTGGTCTACACTTTTACTTCACCTCCCGGAGGAAGAGCTGAGTCTCAAATTCTCATCATTCCTATTTACCCAACAATCGCAAGGAGATTAAGCACTGTGTGTGTGGTAACTCCAGCACCCTACCACCTCAGGGGTCTTAAGAGTAACCAGATATGATATTCTATTGGTAAATTTGTGCCCCTCAGGTCTACATTAGGCATAAACCCAGCTCCTGCTTCCAGCTCTGCTTCAGAAATATGGCAACTTTTTACTGCAAGTAATAGAACATACATTATTGAATTTTTAGCTCCAACTACTTCAGCGGTCATGAAGCTGCCCATTTTTTAAAGGATAACACCTAATTAGAGAGAAGATTGCTGAAATAAATTAAATAATTCACCAGCAGATGCACAGCAAAATGTGGAACTGCATCAGATTGTAATCGAATCAAAAGATTCCGGAGATAACATAAACCAACAGAATGCGATTTATGAACATCATCGATACCCTAAAATTAAATTATATTTATTTACTCGCACAGTGTTGCGTATTTTATAAGTATAAATGCACAAGCCAGCTAGTGAATTATCCTATAATCTGCTTAAGGAGCTGAAATTTGTAAATGTTATTCAGACTTTATTGAAATAGGGGGGAAAAAAACCAAGCTGATTCAAAAAAAGGTTCAGCAAATCTCGTGATGTAGTCTCAAAAAATGTGATAAAATTTACATTTCACCTCATTTGCACATATATTTCATTTGTATTTATGGGCTGAATTTCATGGCCCTTGCTGGGTGTATTTTAGGAACATATGAATATACAAATTAGAAGAGGAGGCCACTGGGCCTGTCAAATCTGCTCCGCCATTCCATGAGATCATGGCTGACCTAATTGTAGCCCCTCCACCCTCCCACCTATCCCGGATAACCTTACAGACCCTCGCCTATCAATAATCCATCTCCCTCTGTCTTAAAAATATTAAAAGATTCTGTTTCCGCCACCTTTTTGAGGAAGACAGAGGTCGAAAAATTTTAAACCCGCTCGGGGGAAAAGGTTTCTCCTCATCTCTGCCCTAAATGGGCGACTGCTTAATTTAAACAGTGGTCGCTAATACTAGATTCTCCTACAAGAGGAAGCAGCCGTCTACATTGACCCTGTCACTACACCTCAGGATTTTACCTGGTTCAATCAAGACGCCTCTTACTCTTCTAAACTCCAGCAGGCACAAGTCTGGTCTGCCCAACCTATCCTTATCGGACAACCCTCCCAATCCAGGTATTAGTTTGGTAAACTTTTTTTGAACTGCTTCCAATGCATTGCCAACCTTCCTTAAATAAGGAGGCCAGTTCTGTACGCAACGTTCCAAATGTGGTCTCACCAATGCCCTGTAAAACTGAAGCATTATTACAGTGGGTGTTGGAGAGGGGTTTGCGGGGGAGGTCAAACCAATTGACCTGAATATTACACCGCACAGACAATAATATGGTCAGCGTGGGCAGGTGTGCACACGTTTTTTTAACCCAAAGGCAGTAAGCATCAGAATAGGAAAAAACAGTTTGGAGCAGTATTGTTATTTCCCAGTTTTTGCTGTTCTTTCTCTTCAGGAGGTGTCCTATACACATTGGGGTCACATCTCGCTGCAATACCTTCCCCCCACTTTGTGCTCCCAACCTGAACCCCCCACCCCCACCCCCACCCCCACACACACACACACCACCTCTTTTGTCCCCTGTCCTAAAAGCCTAGGAATTCTCTTAGTCCAGGAAAAGTAAGTAAAATTCAGCCCAATGTTTTTTGCTTGGGCTTCTGCTAATGTCACTTTATATTTAACTGCCATGGGACAGTAACTTGAGATCACAGTCTGACTGAGGCATTTCTCCTCACCTCCTTTGGGGAAAGATCCAAACCCCCCATGTCTTCTGGTAACAGTAATATAAGAACCTGTTTGGCAAATGGCCCCTATTGTTTGACTTCATGGGAAAGTGTTTATGAAAATGATTGAACTATCATGTAATGATTCTATCTTATTAAGTATCTTCTGTGTGCATATACTTTCCAAAATACTACTGCCCATAAGCTTCACTTCCATTGCCATGACTTGTTGCACTTATATGTCAATATTCAGCTGAATTGCAATCCTTTATTAACAGTTAATCAACTATTAATATAATTTAAAAAAACTACCTGCTGAATTTCTTTGTCTATGGTACTTTTGTTACCATCTGATTCTTATGAGTTTCCAGCTTTAGAATTTGGCTACTAATGGCACGATTCTCCGGAAGAATTTCTAAGTGTGGAAGCGAGCGGGAATTGCCGGGAGCTTCCCTGCGCTCAGCCCAGCGAGGTCGGCAAAGCTATTCAACGTTAATTGGTCCACTTAACAAAGCCTCTCGGGCTTCTCGCCAGCTGATCCGCCGGGACCGTGCTCACCAGACCCCCCCTCTAACAAGGACGAGCAGCATTTCAGCTGCACTTGCTCAGCCAATCCCAGCCAGCTCGCAATAATGGCTCCGAGGAGATCAGCCTCAAGATTCGGGGATGCGGACCTGGGGAGGCTGCTAGATGCCGTGGAGGCCAGGAGAGATGTCCTGGTCCCCCGTGGGTCTCTTAGAGTCAGCCACAAGGCAGCCAGTGCTGCCTGGGACGAGATGGCGGCAGCTGTGAGCTCGGGGAGTGTCACCAGGAGGTCTGGCCTTCAGAGTCAAAAAAAGGTACTACACCAGGCAGCACCAGGGAGTAGACACCAACGCCCCCCCACCCCCCCACAAGGGAGCATCCGCCCCCCAACTCCCCTTGCGACCCCAAACCTCCGCCCCCTTCCACCGCCTGCCACCACTGAGATGATCCGCCCACTGTTTTACCTCAGGAAAAAGTCTCCCACAATCTCCGGGAGAGGGCGCAGACTGGCAGTGGTGTGCTGGACTTAAGAATCATCACTTCCTTCGAGGTGACTGGGGTGGCCGAGGACAGAGCAATCACCCACGAGGAGGCTGGCGGACGCCGCAGTGGTGAGGAGCCACCGGGCTCCACCCGGAGGACCTGTCAAACGTGAGTTATTATTGCCTTACTGACTGACCCTCCCACTGACCACATGTCCATTCTCCTGCAGGTCCTCCAGACAACGACACAGGCCCATCCCGGGCGGCACCCACTCCATCCTCCCACAAGACCACCTCGGAGGAGAGCTCCGAGGGTGCAACCATTATAGTTGCAGCACAGCTCCACCCTCCACCAGCGCAGACACAGAAACCTTGGTGGGACATGTTACTGAACAGGCTTCGGGTGCACAGTATTGTGGGCACCGCACTGCTGATGATGCACATCGGGTGGAGGCAGGAACCCCCAAGCGAGAGAGCAGTCTGAGGTTTGCTGGATCCCAGGACCCAGCTTTGTCTCAGCTTGATGCTGAGCCTCTGCTACAGAGTTACCCAGAGCTGATGGAGACGATAGGGAGCAGACGGGACATTCAGATGGAGGTGACAGCGGCATCCAGCAGATCCATAGCATCTTGGAGGAGTCCCAGAGACTACGGGTGCAGGAGATGTCGCCGGCAATGTGTGGCACCGAGGCCAACACTGCTAGGGTGACGACCGCAGTGGAGAGCCTGGTGCACGACGTCGGAACCATGAGTGAAGGTGTCCAAGGCGTCACACAGTCAGTGACGGCCAAGGCTGAGGGTCTCGGCAGAATGTCCGACTCACTGGGGGATGTCACCCAGCACCAGGCCGACCTTGATGAGGTTCTGCGGGACATGTCCCGTTCTCAGATGGGCATAGCCGGGCACTGCAGAGCATAATCCAGCCACTGAGGAATATCGCCGAGGGCTTCGACACGATGATGCAGACCATGGGGATCCATCAGGGCTGGCAGAGCCGGATAATGCAGGGGCAGCCAGGGCCCAAACCAGCTGCCCTTCCATCCCAAGATGAACCCCAGGTACCCATGGGCATCGACCGGGAGGGGGGGGGGGCACTGGATGCCAACTCGGACTCGTCCCATGGAGTGGTGACGATGGCCACCCCGGGTTCTACTCCTCTGGTGAGATCGCGTCTCGAAGTCAGCACATGGGACAGGGCGGCACAACTGGGCATGGGCCGCCGACAAGTGAGCCGGGCCCCTCCGACCTCAGAGTCCCCAGCTGGCTGCCTCCACCCCAGATGTGCATCCTGGGGAAACACCTGGGTATAGTGGTAGAGCTAGGAGGGCTAAGCATGTTGAAGATCACTGAGGGCACCGGGGAAGGGGGGTAGGTTTTGGGGTGAGGAGGGGGCTCAGGTTGTGGGGGTTGGGGGGTGGCACCATTGAGAATGGGGAATTGTAAAACACATTAATCACCTTTGTGCACAACCACTATGACGCCTCTGTCATTTCTTCCGCAATGTGGGCTGACTGATCCCTTTACCCATCTCTCCAGGCATTACCCCCTCCACGTGGCACCCACCTACCCTCCGGCCATGGACATGTCTCCGGAGCTCTGCCCCATCCCCTGGGTGTTCGGATGTTGGCTGCTGTGTGTGTGGTGTTGCCTACCGCAGTGTTCAGGCACAGTGTCCATGCATGACGGTCTAATTGGGATGCGAGGCAATGACTCCCACATGCTCCATAGCCGCCCACTCACGGGAATCCGCTTCGGATGTATGAAGTGCTCACTTAACCACGATTGCCAATTCTCTATTAGCTATAGCCTTCGGCCTCGTGGCCAGAGGCCTCGGCAGTCTGTGGCGGGCATGAGTAATCGTGGGGTTGCCCCCGGAATGGGGAAACAATTCTGGGGTTGGCATAGTGGTGCCATAAGTGGTTGCCCCCCCCCCCCCCCCCCCCACCCAGCAACTCCACCCCCAACCTCCTATGGCGGCCCACCCCTGTGGAGAGTGTCCTGGAATTGCCCCTCGCCATCGGGAAACCTGCAGCGGGGAGCACCGTTTGGCGGGCCTGTAAGATTCAGCCACCGTGAACAGCCAGAAAATTCCATCCAATGTTTGCGTTACGGTTAAATCTCGGCATTGCATTTCCCCTGTGCCTTTTAATGCTTTCATTAATGTTTCCATTTCAAGGCCTGAAGCTCTCAGGTTTTTAGGTCACGCCATGTCCCGGGTTTTCAATTATGCCAGCATTCTGCACACGTAAGCTTTTACAACAATCAGTGATGGCTGCCGTGGTCACTATTATTCAGATTAGCTTTATATTCCGTTAATTCAATTTAGCTTCGACAAGCTGCTGTGGTGGGATTTGAACCCATCTCTCCAAAGCATTCGTCTGGCCTCTAGATCATTAGTCTAGTGACATTACCGCTCCTGGCACCATGTCCCCTAAAGTATTGAGGAGGTACTTGCCAAATGTGTGACATCCTGCCATGGATCGGTGACGTGTCCAATGCATCAATCCTGTCCAAAGATGTGATGCACTCGCTATCACCAGGTGTCACAAGAGTGATTTTCTCTACTTCCTTCCCTGAGGATGAGCATTGTAGTTTCTGTTTCGGGGGTGTGGATCTGGAAGGATCATTTATGGTGTTATGTAAATAATGAGTAATACTAACTGTCTTTGGACCATCTAGGAGCTAAAGAGGATAAATAAATAAACTCTTTCATTTGCATGATTTATCTAATTCCAATGGTTAGGAATTTAAGTGACATTAAACATTTCTTTAACATTGGCTTGTGTGCTGGAAACTAGACCAGAATAACAAATTGAAGGTGCCCTTAGCTTAGTTGCCTGTAAACCCTATGGCGACAGCACAGCATTGATCACAATGTAATTAAAATTGAGCGACTCCAGAGAGGTGGCCAATAAGAAAATGGAATATCACATCAGTGGGGTAGTGCACAGTCAGTGGGGTAGTGCACAGTCAGTGGCTTTAAGGTACATTTGGAGATTTCCTCTTGTCCATTATATGAAGTTATAAACTGTTCTTTATAAGTACCATTTCATTTTGCCATACAAAATAAGACAGAAGAAATCTTAACCCTTTATTGAAATTTGACCTCCAGCTTTCCTGGGCACAATGGGTGGGACTCAGTCTCGCACGGTTAAGTGAGTTTAAAAAGCCACTTAGCCGTGCTGACGGTGGATCGAATGGCCACCCGGCATCTATTGGCTCTGCCGGCGGGAAACTCCCTGCAAAACCCGCCACAAATTAACTTAGAATTTGGGGAGAATCGCGGTCAGTTAATTTGTGGTTAACTTGTGGCGGGTTTTTCAGGGAGTCCCCCCCCCCCCCTCCCACCCCCCCACCGGCGCTAACAGCGAGTTCTCCACCGCTATTCAATCACACTTAGTCACTTTTTCGGGCCCTGGGGAGTTTCTCACCGGTTTAGCCCACACCTAGCCTTGGGAGCTGAACTCCTGGATCAGGCCGCCATTTTGAAAGGATGTCCCGATCTCTGTGAGCTTGTGGGTCCCCCCCCCCCTCCCCCCCCCCCCCCGCCCCCCCCACCCATGGGCAATGTCATCGCCCAGGCACATGGGCACGGCTCCCCCAAATGAGGACACCCGGCTATGGGGTCTCTGGGGGCTCGTCGTCTTAAGGCCTCCCCAAGCCCCCTTACAGCACCTCCTACTTTCCAGGACGCCACCCATAGCCTCCCCAACATCCTCAAGGCCCCTACTTACCTGCCCTGCACACCCCCACCTTCAACCCCCCTCCAACGTCCTTTCATGGGCTTGGCCGCCCTCAGCTCTGAGTCTTGGCAATGCCACCCTGACAAGTGTGGCACAGCCCTGGATGGCGGGTAGTCTGCAGTTGTGTCCGGGCACCATATTGAAAAGGGGCGGGGGGGAGGGGGGGGCGGGGGTGGGGGGCAGGGTGTCTTTGTCTGCTTTCCATTTCACAGGTTGCAAATTTATTTATTTATTTTATTTATTCATGCGACATGGGCGTCGCAGGCTGTACCAGCATTTATTGCCCATCCCACTGTTGCTTCACAGAGTCAGGGACCCGGGTTCGATTCCCGGCTTGAGTCACTGTCTGTGCGGAGTCCGCTCGTTCTCCCCGTGTCTGCGTGGGATTCCTCCGGGTGCTCCGGTTTCCTCGCATAGTCCAAGACGTGCGGGTTAAGTGGATTGATCACGCTAAATCGCCTAAAAGTTAGCTGCGGTTGCTGGGTTGCGGGGATAGGGTGGAGGTGTGGGCCAGTGTAGACCCGATGGGGCGAATGGCCTCTTTCTGCACTGTAAATTCTATGATAACTGTCCTTGAGGGTCAGTTAAGAGTCACCCTCATTGCTGTGGGCCTGTATCACATGTAGGCTAGACCAGGCAAGGACAGCACATTTCCTTCCCTAAAGGACATTAGTGAACCATTTGGGTTTTTACGACAATCGACAACGGTTTCATGGACACCATTAGAATTTTAATTCCAGATTCTTATTGAATTCCAGTTTCACCATCGGCAGTGGCGGGATTTGAACCTGGGACCCAGAGCGTTACTCTGGGTCTTTGGTTAAGCAGTCCAGTGACAATACCACTACGCCACCACCTGCCCTAACCGAGGTTCACGTCAGCTTCTGGTGGGTTTTCCAGCCCGGTATGGCGGGCACAGCTGTAAATCCACACTGGTGTGAAACCGATTTCTGGGCATCCCCCCATAATTCTTTCCCCTCCCCCCCCCCCCCCCCTCCCTCGCCCCACCCCACGCCCACCATTGTACCCACTGCCAGGGGCTTTGGAAAATTCCACCCAGGTCTTTTTATTATCTGTGCTCTCCTTCCATTAACCCAGTATAATTCTTTGATATTAAATTGTCCTACTTTTATGACATTTTCAAGATCTTTATCAGCTATTTTTGTAAAGTCCTTCAAAGAAGGAGAATACACTAAGGACTCCCAGCATTACTTGCCGTTCCATCACATTGCTGGGCTTAATTTAGAGTCTGAACATAATTGTGTGGATGCGTTACTTCATTTTTAAGATGTTACCATGCAGAAGAGGTCACAGCGATCGAAATATTACAACTGGTGCATTGGCAATTAGCTTGAAAAGATCACTGCTTAACGCCTTTGCCTTATTTAGAAGAATTTATTCTGCTCGATTTACCACCCTTCCTTAACCTATGGAAGTGAATAACCCGGTGTAAATTATGGAAGTGAATAACCCGGTGTAAATTAGTAAAAGGTTGGCCTCCCATATGAAATGCATTGATTTTTGGTAATTTGCCTAATTTAGCGTTGTAAATGGTGTATTTTTGGCTTATTGAATATTACATGCAGGGGAATGATTTTCAAATGACAGCATTCCAATACAGAATGTTATTTTCAAAATTGGAATTTTCAACACCTCTCTTAATCCCTGTGTGGAGTTGTGGTTGAGATGTGGGGAGTTGTTCATGAAATGTTTGTAGATTTAAAACAAAAAGTTTGACTCTCAATGTAAAAATGGTATCACGTGAACTAATATCCCACTTTTCTCCTGGTCCGTGTTCTCTGCAGGCCTGTGAGATTTGGGCAGGACAGTAGCACAGTGGTTAGCACAGTTGCTTCACAGCGGCAGGGGCCCAGGTTTGATTCCCAGCTTGGGTCACTGTCTGTGCGGAGACTGCACGTTCTCCCCGTGTGTGCGTGGGTTTCCTCCGGGTGCTCCGGTTTCCTCCCACAGTCCAAAGATGTGCAGGTTAGGTGGATTGGCCGTGATAAATTGCCCTTGTTGTCCAAAAAGGTTAGCTGGGTTTACTGGGTTACTGGGATAGGGTGGAGAAGTGGGCTTGGGTGGGGTGCTCTTTCCTAAGGGCCGGTGCAGACTCGATGGGCCAAATGGCCTCCTTCGGCACTGTAAATTCCGTGATTGCGGACAGTCGCAGGAAATGTGTGCAATGTGTTGTTCAAAAATAGCCTTGCAGCTGTGAGCTGCGGAATGTTGCTAAAATAGGAGCAATAAACACAATTTGGGAGATTGAAAAATACTGGAAGTTTATGCAAAATAAAGAAAAAGGCAGCAATGGTTAATGCAGGGCTGAGTTCAATAGTAAAATAATTTATTAAATACAAGCAGATCAACCCTGCTTAAGGTGGAAACATTGCTGAAGCTGGAAGGAAACCTGATAAAGCAGATTTAAAATTGTGTAAGAAAAATAATGGGCTGTATGGTAGTCAAGGAGGAGTCTGGAAAGAAGAGTCAAAAATAGGTTTTTAATTTCCAACCCTTGGTTTAGGAAAAGTATATTCAAGCAACAGTCGAAGTCCCAGCCGGACTATTCTGGAACCCCAGCTCTTACCCGGGCTGGGTTTTATCCTGTAGAATTAACGAAGCTGCTGAAGGGCCTCCGCCCCACAGCGGGGGAGCTCGTACTCCACAAAGCTCATGGGAAGATTAATTGAGTCATCCCCGTGAGTCTCGTGGGGGTTTATAACAGACTGGATTCTGCAGTCATCGGTGGCGGGATTCCCACTTCCCACTGCTTGTCAATGGAATTTCCCATTGAAGCTACCCCCACACTGCCGGAAACCTGCGAGTGCGGGTCCACCGCCGGCGGGACCCGGGAATCGCAATGGCTGGAGAATTACAGCCAGAGAATTCCTGCCAATGTTTTTGGAGCATGCTTTGTGGGAGTGGGTAAGTTAAAAATGTTCTGTGTACCTGTGATAATTTAATAACTATAGATAGCCCCTTCCAGTATTTGTGGAAGTTTTAAGGGTCATTCAATGTTCCCATTTGGGAGCAGCAGCCAGATGCAGTACAGGTCCGAGACAGACCATGAATCACCAGTTTACATTCCTTGTGAGGAACAATTCCCTCCTGGGAGTACAGGATAACCCCTTTGGAAAAATGTAAGAATGTTGAGTAACGCAATAAAGTTCAACAGACTTGGCCCTTTTTGAATAATGCAGTGCCACCCACACACCTTCCCACTACATCGATATTTGGGTAGAATGGACATCATTTTGTCTATTTTATTGACATAAAACAAGTGCAACATGGGCCAATTTTAAGGACCATCAATCTGTGCCCAGTGAACCCCAGAAACCGTTCTAACGCAATGTTGAGTTGGCCAATTTTTCAGGTATTCCCAATGGATTTACAAAGTCAGCTTCTGACATATCCTTTACATATGTAAATGATTGGCTGAATGCCCGTTTTAGACCCCTTCACTGAAATTTGATATTAGAGTGGAGTTGGAACGAGGATTAAGACCTGGTGAGCACCACTAAAATCATTGGAGTCAAGAGCAGCAGGAGCCCCCCCACTAACTCAACATTGTCCATATTGAGGCCCCAAACATCAGTCGACTCTCCACATTCTCCCCTTCCAGTTCTTATCATCACGTCACTGCCGGTGAGGCAAGTGGACTGAAAGTTATTTTTCCAAATGGTCATGCTGCCTGTCGAGATGTGATAGGCACCAGAAACTTTCCCAATCGTGGCCGACTTTGGGCTCCCTGGTTTCAGAGCACATTGGTTATGGTGTTGCCTTCATTCCAGAATCCAGGTGCCCTGCCAAATTTACATCATATTATTTCTTAATAGAAACCCATTCAATTGTCTCTTAAATTCATTTCTACAATTTGCTTCAATGGTCCTGACTGATGACTTATTCTTTTTTTTCTTCTTTTTTTTTTTCTTCGCGTCCAGTCCCGAGTGGAATACCTGTCCTACCCATCCCTTTCTTAGCCTGACCTGGTCCGCCACCTTCAGGTGTGTCTCTTGGAGCATGGCCACGTCCGCCTTCAGTCCCTTTAAGTGCGCAAACACTCGAGCCCTCTTCACCGGCCCATTCAGGCCCCTCACATTCCACGTTATCAGCCGGATTGGAGGGGCTCTCACCCCCCCCCCCCCACGCCCCGCCGACTAGCCATCTCCTTTTCTGGGCCAGTCCCGTGTCACTGATGACTTATTCAAGAGAGAATCTAACCATCTCCCCTTGACACTCGATGGCATTACCTTCGCTGAATCCCCCACTATGAACATCCTGGGGGCTTACCATTGACCAAAAGCTGAACTGGGCTAGCCATATCAATACCATGCCTACGAGTGTAGGTCATAGGCTGGAAGTAAACTCACATCCTGACTCGCCAAAACCTGTCCACAATCTACAAGTCACAAATCAGGAGTGCGGTGGAATACTCTCCACTTACCTCGATGAGTGTAGCTCCAACAACACTCAAGAAGCTCGGCATCATCCAGGAAAAAACAGCCGACTTAATTGGTACCCCTTCCACAAACATTAATTCCCTCCACCACAGTAGCGGCCGTGTGTACCATCTGCAAGATACACCTCAGGAACTCACCAAGGCTCCGTAGGCAGCACCTTCCAAACCCACCACTGCTACCATCTAGAGGGAAAAGAACAGATACCTGGGAACCTCACCACCTAGAAGTTCCCCTCCAAGCCACTCGCCATCCTGACTTGGAAATATATCGCCGTTCCTTCACTGTCACTGGGTCAAAATCCTGGAACTCTCTCCCTAGCAGCACTATGGGTGGACCTACCCCTCAGGGATTATGGTGGTTCAAAAAGACAGCTCATTATCACCTTCTCAAGGGCAACCAAGGGTGGGCAATAAATGTGACACCCACATCCCGTAAATGAATTGAAAAAAATAAGTGTTTTTTTTTCAGTTCAATTAAATCCTTTCAATTGCAAGATTTTAAAAATATTACCCTCTTCATTCACTATTCAGTTATCTGCACATCAACCATTCCAGGTGGAAAAGGTGCCCCAGACCACTTTAATAGGAAGAATAGAAGTGGTATGTTTCTGAGTTGACTCAGTTCACAAGCGCACAATGGTTCCCCAGTCAAACTAGCAGACATTAGTAACATGAACATGTAGAAGAATTCCAGGGAGAAAGCTAGTTCTAACCACTAAATGGCTTAACAGAAAAGCCATCTAGTTTCAGGGTGCTTTATTCTTTCATGTGATGTGGGTATCGTATGGCCATCAGATATTTACTGCCAGTCCCTAATTGCCGTTGAACTGAATAATTGCAGAGATATGATCTGCAGCTGTTTCTGTAAACATCAACATTAATGGTTTCTCTAATGTCATATCATTGCAATTCTTGATTGTCTTTACTGTCCTCATTTTCTAATCGTAAATTAGTTATGGATGAGGAAGCCCATTTGGCGCATCCACACAGAAGGGTCCCTTCACCCCCATTACCACATCTAATTGCTGGTAAATAGCTTCCAAGCTTTTTTTTCTATCTTTCTGAGTTTTACTGTACCTGGAAGTCTGTTCCAGCCATTTATCACAATGTGGCCTGGATTTGCACCAGGCCAAGAGGACTAAATAACCCTTTAAAAATGCCGGGCGTGTCCCGATTCCAGGATTCCAGACATCCATTACTCTTGTTGAAACAGCTGTGCCCCAGAGGAAATATTGCTTGATTGATAGTTCAGGCTGCCTGATGTCTGCTGTCAATTTCACAATGCCTATTTAGACAAGGTTAGGTGATTTTAGGGCTTTGTGATTTTTGTCAGTGAGACTTTAAAGGGTATGGAAAATTTCCACTTTATTGCCTTCTAAGTGAACTTCATGGGTTCTATAGGATTCTATGATTCCAGGAGATGGAAGGAAAAAGCAGGTTATGAATCTGGGGCGTGAATTGGTTTAATCTTACAGAGCGTGCACAGGCTAATGCCTGAGTTTTGGTTCAGCATGGAGGAAGCAGGGAGATTGGCAACAAGACGGAAGGAAGCAGAAAGCCATGTGCCTGGTTATAGGGTGATAATTGAGCCAGGGGTGTAGTGATTGATAACATTATGAATGCAAGGTTAACATTAACAAGACATCACATTCTCTCCAAAGATGTGCAGGGTAGGTGGATTGGCCACGTTAAATTGCCCCTTAATTAGAAAATATATATACTTGGGTACTCTAAATTTATATTAAAAATAACATTAACAAGTCATGGGTGGCACGGTGCGCAGTGGTTAACACTGCTGCCGCACGGTGCCGAGGACCCAAGTTCGATCCCAGTTCACTGTCCGTCTAGAGTTTGCACATTCCCCTTGTCAGCATGGATCACCCCAACAACCCAAAAGATGTGTAGGATAGGTGGATTGGAAAAGCAAAAAAAAAAGTGTTCAACATTAACAAGACATTGTTAGTGTGAACCAATCAGATTTGCAAGATATGATGATCAACTGAAAACAAATCCCTTTTATTATTATATTGATTATATTACATTATTTATGTAAAAACCCAATCAACGAGCAAATATAAATTACATAAACACTCAATAGATTAGTCAAAAGAAATCTTTATACAAATATCTGACAAATTTTCAGTACAACATTATGAATTACAGATATTTGTATAAAGATTTCTTTTTACTAATCTATTGAGTGTTTATGTAATTTATATTTGCTCGTTGATTGGGTTTTTACATAAATAATGTAATATAATCAATATAATAATAAAAGGGATTTGTTTTCAGTTGATCATCATATCTTGCAAATCTGATTGGTTCACACTAACAATGTCTTGTTAATGTTGAACACTTTTTTTTTTGCGTTTTTCTGGTTGTTGATCAGTGGCTGGTGGTGTGCGTCAGGGATCAGTTTTGCGACCGCAAACACCCCTGGCGCAATTGTTTACAATTTATATAGATGATTTGGAGTTGGGGACCAATTGTAATGTGCTAAAGTCCACAGATGACACTTATCTAAGTGGTTGAGTAAAGTGTGCAGAGGACACTGAAAGTCTGCAGAGGGATATAGATAGTTTAAGTGAGTCGGCAAGAGTCTGGCAGATGGAGTACAATGTTGGTAAATGTGACCCTAACCCATTTTGGTAGGGATAACAGCAAAGTGGACTATTATTTAAATGGCTAAACAAATGCACTATGTTGTTGTGCAGAGGAACTTGGGTGCCCTTGTGCATGAATCGCAAAAAGTTGGTTTTGCAGGTGCAGCAGGTAATTAGGAAGGTAAATGGAATGTTATCTCTCATTGCTAGAGGAATGGAGTTTAAAAACAGGGAGGTTATGTTGCAGCTGTGTAGGGTGCTGGTGAGGCCACACCTGGGGTACTGTGTACAGTTTTGGTCTTACTTGAGAAGGGATGTACTGGCACTAGAGGGTGTGCAGAGGAGATTCAGTAGGTTGATTCATATGCTCAGGACAGAAGGAGCGCGCTCTACTGCCCATGCTGCACCCGAGAAGCAGTGCGCCGTGGCTCAACCTGGTGCAACGTGGCCAGTAAATGACAGGAGACTCCGCTACCAGGAGCGACCCGGCTTGTCACGCGATCTAACGCAATCTCGCGAGACGTCGCGATGTGAAGTCCGCCCATTGTGGGCGTGATCACGTTTTGGCAAATCTACATATTAGAACGAGACAGCTAGTCTCACTTTAATGTGCAGTTCCCTGAGGTAACCAAGGCATTGGGATCTATCCCCTTCACCTCGGAGACGTAAAGCAAGCGCCATTCAGTATTGGTCTCCACATACTGGCCTGCACCTGGGAGACACACCCAGGTGTATGCACTCTGGGCAGGGTGGTACCCTGGCGCTGCTTGCTGATGCTACCAAGGCACCCTGGCACTGCCAACCCGGAACCTGAGCAGTGTCACTGGTTGCCAGCCTGGTACTGCCCAGGTAGCTTTTTTTGCATGGTGATGATCGTGTGGGGGGGTGCCCTGCATGAGGGAGTGAGGGGGGCTTACAGTGAATTAGGGCTTGGGGGGGGGGGGGTCACGTTGGGAGCTCGAGAGATCAGGACGCCATTTTTAAACTCCTTGCATTGAGGAGTTTTGGCAAGAGGGGCTCCTCAGTGCAGGATATGGGAATGACTGACCTTGGCCGTGCGTTTCCCGCTGAGGCCCCGCATCTAACTGGAGTCACTTTAGGTAGTGTTGTGTTCTCATCACTGCGAGCTAACACAGACAGCTAAACACGCTCGCTATGGGACAGAATTCCCATTTGGTTAAATCGCACCCAAGAACATAAGAACATAATAAGAACATAAGAACTAGGAGCAGGGGTAGGCCATCTGGACCCTCAAGCCTGCTCCACCATTCAATAAGATCATGGCTGATCCTGTTGTGGACTCAGTTCCACTTACCCGCCCACTCACCAAAAGTTAATTCCTTTACAATTCAAAAATCGAGCTATCTTTACCTTAAAAACATCCAATGAGGTAGCCTCAACTGTTTCACTGGGCAGCGAATTCCATAGATTTACAACCCTTTGGGTGAAGAAGTTCCTCCTCAACTCAGTCCAAAATCTGCTCCTCCTTATTTTGAGGCTGCGCCCCCTAGTTCTAGTTTCACCGCCAGTAGAAACAACCTCCCTGCTTCTATCTTAACTATTCCCTTCATAATTTTATATGTTTCTGTAAGATCCCCCCTATTCTTCTAAATTCCAATGAGCACAGTACCAGTCTGCTCAGTCTTCCCTCATAAAACAATCCTCTCAACTCCAGAATCAACCTACTGAATCTCCTCTGCACACCCTCCAGTGCCAGTACATCCCTTCTCAAGTAAGACCAAAACTGTACACAGTACTCCAGGTGTGGCCTCACCAGCACCCTACACAGCTGCAACATAACCTCCCTGTTTTTAAACTCCATTCCTCTAGCAATGAGAGATAAAATTCCATTTACCTTCCTAATTACCTGCTGCACCTGCAAAACCAACTTTTTGCGATTCATGCACAAGGGCACCCAAGTTCCTCTGCACAACAACATAGTGCATTTGTTTAGCCATTTAAATAATAGTCCATTTTGCTGTTATCCCTACCAAAATGGGTTAGGGTCACATTTACCAATATTGTACTCCATCTGCCGACTCACTTAAACTATCTATATCCCTCTGCAGACTTTCAGTGTCCTCTGCACACTTTACTCAACCACTTAAATAAGTGTCATCTGTGAACTTTAGCACATTACACTTGGTCCCCAACTCCAAATCATCTATATAAATTGTAAACAATTGCGGTCGCAAAACTGATCCCTGACGCACACCACCAGCCACTGATCAACAACCAGAAAAACACCCATTGATCCCCACTCTTTGCTTTCTAATAATAATAATCTTTATTAGTGTCACAAGCAGGCTTATGAAATTACTGTGAAAATCCCCTGGTCGCCACACTCCGGCGGCACCTGTTTGGGTACATTGAGGGGGAATTCAGAATGTCCAATTCACCTAACAAGCACGGCTTTCGGGACTTGTGGGGGGAAACAGGGGGCGGGATTCTCCACCCCCACGACGAAGTGGCCGCGCCGTCGTGAACGCCGTCGAGGTGAACGACGGCGCGGAACGGCCCATGTCGCGACCGATTCAGGCCCTGACAATGGGCCAGTATCGGGGCCGCGTCATCCTCCCGCGCGAGGCCTTGTCGCCCGCGTAAAAGCGGCGCCGATTAGATGACGCGGCCGGCGCCGCATAACGGACGTCATCCGCGCATGCGCTGGTCGGCCGGCGCCAACCCGCGCATGCGTGGTTGCCATCCTGTCCAAATCCGCCCCGCAAGAAGATGGGGGACGGACCTTGCGGGGCGGCAGAAGGAAGGAGGTCCTCCTTCAGAGAGGACGGCCCAACGATCGGTGGGCACCGATCGCGGGCAACCCCACATTTAAGGTACCCCCCAGTGCAGGATCCCCCCTCGCCCCCCCACAGGCCGCCCCCCCCAGTGTTCACGCACCGCCCACGACTGTAGTGACCAGGTGTGGACGGCGCCGGGGCGAACCCGCCGTTTTGGCCTGGCCGCTCGGCCCATCCGGGCCTCAGAATCGCGGGGGTGCTGGAGAATCGCCATTTTGGGTATCTCAGTCGATTCTCCGGCCTGCGGCCCGCGAAACTCAACCGGGCCGTTCCCAATCGCGGGAGGGCGTCGGACCGGCGTCCCCGGAAATTTCGGCACCCCAGGCGATTCTCCCAACCGGCGTGGGAGTGGAGAATCGCGCCCCGGAGCTCCCGGAGGAAACCCACACAGACACGGAGAGAACATGCAAACTCCGCACTGACAGTGACCCAAGCTGGGAATCAAACCCGGTTCCCTGGCGCTGTGAAGCAACAATGCTAACCACTGTGCTACCGTGCCACCCACATTAGTTAACTAATCTTCTATCCATGCACAGACCTGCAAGCATTCTGCTGATACAATCAGCCAAGATAGAGAATAATGAGGTTCCTATACACAAGTATGTTCTGGCAGAGATAGCTCAATTCTGGCCTGGGCTGAATGAACCATGAAGTAGTGAAAGGGGATGTGCCTGAGGTGGGAGATATTTATGAATATAACATTTTTATGAATGGATTCTTTGGAATAGACCTCAAATTCTAATAGTGGTAGAGACACGATTCAAAAACGTCATTGTTCTGAAAGGTTAAATGTAATATTCATTCTAAAATAGCACGGCATATATTTAATTCCTGTAAAAGGTTTGATTCCTTGTCAGAATTATAATGCTCAGAGACTGAAAATGCATTTCAGAGGATTGTGGCAGGCATTATCCAGTGGCGTAAATGCTTTAAAAAGCGGGTTCAGCAACATCTGAAACTACAAAACATAAACTTATGATTTATTATATCCAGATTTCAACTGCGTTTTTCAATTTAAAAAAAAAACTGTTCTCTTGGTCAGGCTTCCTTTCAAAAGTGCAGCGCTAACTCGGTGATCTACTTGGAGGTGGTGAAGCTCTACACTCCCACGTGATGGTTGCCACAGCAATATCAGCTGCACGGCACAGACAGAGGCAGAATCACACAGAATGACCTTGCTTTGTTCAAGGGACTTGTCCTAATGAGGCTCTGCTCACCAATACTTTGCAAACGCTGGCAAGTTTCACCACCAATATTAATTTGCTCCAATTGAATCTGTAATCAAACCCGAAAAGATCGTGCGAGGCAGGGAGAAAGGATAGAAGAGAAATAAGGAGGGCACACAGTGCTGGAGAGCGAGTGTGTAAGACTCCAACAGAGGTTCAATGAGAGAAACTAAAATGGAGAATAAGAGCACAGAATAGTTACTGGAAGACAGAGAAAGCAAGGGAATGACAAAGAACAAGAGCAAAACAAAACACGAAGTGCTATTTAGCCTGGACCTGATAGCTGAGTAAAATTGTTTATTATTTTGCCGTGGAGTGTCATATGTTTGATATTTGAGGTTAAATGATAGCTCACAGTTCATCAATCTTACCCAAAAGTGAGTAGCATTCAATAACAGAACTCGGTCTACAGTAATTGATAAATAAGGTGCAGGCTTGTATGTCCCTCAAGGCAGCGACAAGCATTATCATATTACCCATAAATAATAGAAGCAGAAAATAATATATTTTCGTCATGGTGCTGTGCATTCTCCAAGTGGAGATGGGCTTTCCATAACCTTGGACTTTAATGTTAAATGTGATTGGCTAGAGCATGTCCTGTGTGAGAACACATTTAACATGAGCTATTGATAGCATGTAATAGAGTTGAGAGTATTCCCACTAATTTGAAAAGTGTAATACTTAGCCTGCATCGTAACAAATGAAATAAAGTGGTCTATGCTTGTAGTTCAAACACCTGCATCATGCACCATTCTAACACAACAGTCTGGACAGGCAAACTATTCACAGACTTCTGGCCTGTTATCTAGGGTGAGATTCTCCGACCCCCCGACGGGTCGGAGAATCGCCGGGGGCTGACGTGAATCCCGCCCCCGCCAGTTGCCGAAGTCTCCGGCACCGGATATTCGGCGGGGGCGGGAATCGCATCGCGCCGGTTGGCGGGCCCCCCCCCCCGCGTGATTCTCCGGCCCGGATGGGCTGAAGTCCCGCCGCTAAAATGCCTGTCCCGCCGGCGTAAATTAAACCACCTACCTTACCGGCGGGACAAGGCGGCGCGGGCGGGCTCCGGGGTCCTGGGGGGGGCGCGGGGTGATCTGGCCCCGGGGGGTGCCCCCACGGTGGCCTGGCCTGCGATCGGGGCCCACCGATCCGCGGGCGGGCCTGTGCCGTGGGGGCACTCTTTCCCTTCCGCCTCCGTCACAGTCTCCACCATGGCGGAGGCAGAAGAGACTCTCTCCACTGCGCATGCGCGGGAATGCCGTCAGCGGCCGCTGACGCTCCCGCGCATGCGCCGCCTGGAGATGTCATTTCCGCGCCAGCTGGCGGGGCACCAAAGGCCTTTTCCACCAGCTGGCGGGGCGGAGATTCGTCCGGCGCCGACCTAGCCCCTTAAGGTTGGTGCTTGGCCCCCAAAGATGCGGAGCATTCCGCACCTTTGGGGCGGCGCGATGCCCGTCTGATTTGCGCCGTTTTGGGCGCCAGTCGGCGGACATCGCGCCGTTTCCGGAGAATTTCGCCCATGATGTTGGAGAAGGTACTGGAGAGCAGCCCTAGATAATTTATACCTGTACGGCTATATACCTGTACCTAGAACATAGAACATAGAACATAGAAAAATACAGCACAGAACAGGCCCTTCGGCCCACGATGTTGTGCCAAACCTTTGTCATAGATTAATCATAGATTATCATTGAATTTACAGTGCAGAAGGAGGCCATTCGACCCATTGAGTCTGCACCGGCTCTTGGAAAGAGCACCCTACCCAAAGTCAACACCTCCACCCAACACTAAGGGCAATTTTGGACACTAAGGGCAATTTATCATGGGCAATCCACCTAACCTGCACATCTTTGGACTGTGGGAAGAAACCGGAGCACCCGGAGGAATCCCACGCAGACACGGGGAGAATGTGCAGACTCCGCACAGACAGTGACCCCAGCCTATGCCTTGCCTATGCCTGACCACCTTGCTAAAATGCAGCACAATGGGTGGAATTTTGTGTTCTTGTTCGTAACAGGCACGAGCGCAAAATATCACGTGGGGCCCAAAACATGTTTTAAGTCAGCGGGATTTCCTGTTGCGATGTTGCCCCCACACCCCACCAGTGATGTAACAATTCCCATTTGAATAAATTAGCATCTGACTATCAGGCCCCTACGCATGTTTCCCCCCCATTATCCATTCGCGACGACGTGAATTACGACAGGTTTCCCACAGCGTGCACCTAGTGAGCCGTGTCCACCAGAGGAACCCAGGCGAATGCATCGCTCAAGGGGGGGAGGGTCATGCCCAGACAGTGCCCCTTGCCAAGGAGAGGTATTGTTTTAGGGGGGGTGGGTGTTTCATGGGGGGGGTGTCTGGGGGGAAGGTGTTCCGGGGGGTGCTTGTTCCGTTTTTACTTTTTTCTATCGGGGCTGCTTTTAAAAATGGCATCCCGATCTTTTTTTAAAAAGAAGTTGCTGGTGGGGCGGGCTGAATCGGAGAGAATAGCCATTGGGGCCAATGGCTTCAACACCGTTTTTCCCTCCCATTGGCATATCATTAACAGGCCCGACCCGTCATTCTTCGGGCCTCCCGCGATGCTCCCCCTCCTCCAGGAGGAATTACTGATGGAGAGGTTCACTTGTGGTATTGAAAATCGGGAACCGGGAGGCGTGTTGCTGAGGGAGAGAGAGGGGGTACGCAAAGTGTCCAACATCGCTATAGTGTGTTGAAAATTGTGCCGCTGGCTGGGGGGCATCTGCCAGGGCCGGGGGGGGGGGGTGTAGCGGAGGGGTGGCCAGGAGGCGAGCCATGGGGTTGGGGTGCCCAGTTCTGGGCCACCATTGTCGCAACCTGCAAGGTGGCCATGCGACTACGCATGCCGCTGAGTGCCCACTGTGAACCTAGCGTGGCGGGTCATATGGGTGCTTCTCCTGGCTAACCCCCCTAGGTACCTCTGGCCCCAGCCAACCCATCAATGGGATGGTCATGCTCCAGCGCAACCAGTGCCATCTCCTTGGCTGGGATGAAGGCTGCGGGGAGTGGAATGCTCAGTGCAGCTCCTGCTTGTCAGGCTCTCCAGTGCCGATTCCGACCCCATCGTATCACACGCTGGCATTGGAATTGCTCTAGTTCCACCTGGCACTGGTGCTCGCCCATTAACCTGTCCTGAATCACTCCAGGACTTACGCCGCTTTTGGGGCTGGAGAACACTTGCGATTCAGTCACGGCATCAGCACTTAGTCTCTCAAATAGAGAATTCCACCCATTAACTCTATACATTGACTTACTATAACATTGTTCATTATGTGCTCACTTAATATGCTTAAAAGCTTCAGACAATATTGAATGGAAAACCACCACAACCCATCCAGCTCACTGCTTCCAGAAACCATGTACAATTTATACTCACAGACATACATCCTGCCATGGACTTTCCCTCCTGTTTTATCTTCCGAAAGAAAGCTCTTCTTAATTTCGCCCTGATTCCCAAGGCAGTTCGGCAACATGCCACTATACCCATCATGTTCTGTCACCCTCGGGATTGAGAGCATGCCTGATTTTGTTTTCTCCAGGATTTTGGACATCAGGATGTGTCGAGCAATTGTCAAGCAACGGCAATATCCTACACTTTTCATCATGCCCAATGACTTACAATGAGCAAAAGCTTGGTTATCCATGCTCTCCTTAATCATAATAATGAACTGAAAATATTGTTACCCCCTTGAAACATCTTGGACACAAGCCTCTTTGACATGATTGCGATGGCAAAAAACTTAGGCAATCACAATAAACACCAGAGTGTCTCAATTATATGGGTACAACAACAGCACTATCAGTGCGAGGGCAGAGGTTGGGAGGTTTGGGTGGGGTCAGGTGTTTTGCACTGGACCGGGTCAGGGGTTGAACTAGATTTGTTGGATTGGGGGAACTAGATTTGTGCACCACTGTAAACAAAGCAGCAAAACTGATAACTAGTCTACTTTGCCACCGAGAACTATGCTGCCTAACCAAATTGTCCCACTATTTCGACAATAAGTCCGAATTCCATTTAATGAGTATCAAATGGAATATTTTCAAAAACGTCCAGTTTTTGCACAATTCTGGTTTTCAGAGAACTGGGTCGAGATTTTCCGGCCATTCACGCCGATGGGATCTTCCAGACCCGCCGATAGCGCAACCCCGTCCGCGTGTTTCCCGTTGGCGAGGGGTGCATTCAACAGGAAACCCCGTTGACAAATGCGGGACCGAAAGATCCGGCTGCTGGCCAATGGTGGGTCACCTTTCATGGCGGGTTGTGTGGGAATTCCCGCCCATGGACTTTGAACCTACAGTAACTCAAAACTGCTGCAAATTTGATGAACGAGTTGTTATCTCAATTTACACATATCCCTGCAAATGTCAATTCCATTCCTAACTGGATATTTATTCATCTTTTGATGGTGAAAAACTATTTACAGTTGAATCACCCACGCTTACTAGTAATCAGATTAACATTACACCCATTTATCTATCATCACAATTATGGATCAAATCCCCAAATTATGTACTGAACTTTTAAATGAGACATGGTTTTTAAAAAATGGGCATGTAAGCCAATGATGTTTGAGAATGTATATTCAGTGACTGTCTGAATTACTCCCATGTGGATTATACTGAGATCTGAGGGACAATGGAATGTTACACCCTTTTTCCAGACAGGGACATAACAAAGGCACGAAGCGATTCAGACTGAACTGTCATCTCCTGTGGAGTTAATGGAAGCTGATTATCATCTCAAGAGGAATCGCATCCTATAAGCAATGTCCCAGATCTGTTTTGTGGGTTCTCCCCTTCCAGGAATATACAGGAGACTGAGTTAAAAGGCCAGCTGCAAAGCTGGTCAGCATGGATTGGTGCTGATGTGTCAGAGTGTGTGACACAGAAACAAGGAAGGACAGCAGAGTCACCCCTGCTGCTCTTTCAGGTAAAAAGCCTTACCACCTCTCTGATTGCTGGAAGAAGGCCAAGCAACAAAGTACAGGTGGAAAGGAAGCAGGACAACTCCTCTCAGCTAAACTGCAGAACCCTGGAATCTCAAAAACAATTATTCAACTGCTGATGTCGGGGCTACTGGACTCACAAATCTAAAACATTGCAACATTTCACCATGTATTCCGCACAGACAAGTCAAAGATGGATTAGCATATTTTAAAAACTTTTATTTTTGGACCCTCTTCTCATTTCTAATCTGTGTGTATGCATGTGCATGTGTTTTATTATTTTCTCATGTTTTGGCAGCTAATAAACTCACACTTTCTTTGGCTCAAGAAAGCTTAGTTAAATTGGCTCCTTTAAAAACACATATGCATTGGGAATGGGAAAAGGTATCCCCAAGGCAAGGGATCCCTTTGACCAATTGAGAGGATTGAATGAAGAAAGGGAACCACTACACCCCTCCTCACCTGGGGTATAATAATTTGGGGGTATCCCACCCTGAATTTACAAAATTAGTGTTTCAAGATAGCTCCAATAGCACAGAGGGGCAGAGTATAACAAATTGGGGAAATGTCATCCGGGGACCAGCCATAACAAATTGGGGGCTCGCCGGGATAATTCCCATAGAGGGATAAGGGTAACAAATTTGGGGACCTTTCCTGGGGACTGGTCGTAACAGTATATCAATTATTGTATGGCTGATTTAGTGCATAGCTGGTTTTGGATTAAATTACATTAATTAGCAGTACAATTCATCATATTACTATTTTATCTCACAATGTTTTTGACATTGTGCACCTCTATCTGCTGAACAGAAAGTTAGATCAACACTGGATAGAGTCTCAATCCTTTCCTCAACACCTCCACTTATTCCCTTTCCGCTATTGAATGGTGTGGTGGAACGGTGTTTTGACAACCCAAGGCACTGCGCCGCGGAGGGATATGACTAAGATTCCCTTTCAGGTGACTGCACTACAAATTGCATTGACAATGGAAGGTAAGAAGGCAGCACGGTAGCACAAGTGGCTCGCACTGTGGCTTCACAGCGCCAGGATCCCAGGTTTGATTCTCCGCTGGGTCACTGTCTGTGCGGAGTCTGCACGTTCTCCCCGTGTCTGCGTGGGTTTCCTCCGGGTGCTCCGGTTTCCTCCCACAATCCAAAGGTTAGGTGGATTGGCCATGATAAATTGCCCTTAGTGACCAAAAAAAGGTTAGGAGGGGTTATTGGGTTACGGGGATAGGGTAGAGGTCAAGGCTTAAGTGGGTCGGTGCAGACTCGATGGGCCGAATGGCCTCCTGCTGCACTGTATGTTCTATATAAGAAGCAAAGATTAGGCTTTTCTCAAGTCAAAACAGGAAACTAAAGACAAAATTTTTCTCAAATCTGCTGCCTTGTGGTTCTGGGTGAACAGCTCCTAAAAAGTGTTGATGATGCCTGGGAACATGTCACTTGTCCACATTTTTAACAGGTAACACTGTATACTTCACAAGAAGTTCCTTGAGAAGTGAGGGGAAGTTATACATATGAGTGCGATCCAAGTGGTTGGAAAACGATCTGACTCCATCAGACTAAATACGTATGAATAAAATTCTGATCTCTTTGCTTCCAGGATCGGACAGATGAATGTGCAAGCAATCCCTGTCACCATGGCAACTGCAGCAGTGACACTGATGGCTACGTTTGTGTCTGTGAAGAAGGCTATCGGGGTGACAATTGTGATCAACCTCTGCAAAGCACTCTGGCCCCTAGCTGGACAGAATCCATGCTGCCATGGCAACCGGAGCCAGCTGCAACATCTATGCTGCCTAACGCAACCTCATCCTCGTCCACATGGCAAACAACTGTCACATTGTCCCCATGGCAACCAGAACCCGGACATGAAGTTGCAAACCTAACTTGGGATCTCAAAGAGGTAGGAAATGCATTTGTTACATTCAATATACCTTCAACAGTTTTGTCAGTATTATTCCTAAAGGCAAATTGTGGCCTGGTTGCTAAGTGGAGTAATGTTTCTTTGTTGGAGTTAGGGCCAATGCATCTGTTGGGTTCCTGTCCAAGGTATTGTATGTACCTCATGCTGCAGAAGGGTAATGGTTTTCCAGAAACTTCCAAGACAAGATTGCAGTGAACTTACAGATAACGTTTACATTATTTAAAAAATGAACATAATGGCCCAAAACCTGTGGGGCAGTGTAACTTGGGGGATACGCCAGAGATGCCCCTCACTCCCCAGAATTCCTCAGTTCAGGATTGTACATCAACTACCTGGGTATTTCCAGCTTCTGTTGGGTAATTGCCCTGCAATGAGATCCATCCTGAAATACAATATACATCACAAGCTCTGGATGGATTCGACTGTCTTACAATAATAATTACCCAGAAAAAGTTGGAAGAATTAAAATCACTTCTAATATCTCGTGAACTGTAGTTCATCACTCCCCACGGACTCTCCTCCCTTCCCCAAGCTCCCATGGGTCTCCCTAACCATCCTCCCCACTGCCCCCCGCTGACCACCTGACCCACCCTCTGATCACCCGAATCCAACCGCCAACTGACCACCCAACCTCTCCCTATTGACCACCTGACCTCCCCCATCCCGTGACTAATCCCCCCACAAAATTATTTTCAAAGCTTGCAATTGGAGCTAAATGGAGGCTAGGAAGGCTGTGTGGAAGAATCAAGTGCCTTTCCAGCACCGCGTGTGGGCTAAAATAAGCAGGATTGATGACTGCTCCAGCTAACCCACATCCCTCCAGATGATCAGAGCTACCCCAACAATACCAGCAGATGTCCCCCGCCGTGATCATCAAACTCCTGCTGACATCCTACACTGTGCACAACCTGTGTGCAGCCCCTGTCCAAATTCACCCCAACCATCCAAGACAAGCTGTAGCCACCCCACTTCCCCCACTCTGTGCAATCCCTATTCGAGCAGCAAGAAACCTCCCAAAATCTGGGACTGCAGCCTCTTCTACAATGTTCCCTGCAGGCAGGTCGGGGGGGGGGGGGGGGGGCAGTGATCCTCGAATGGACTTTGGGGGGTAACTCCTTTAAGCAGTTACCCACTTGACCCACCGCAGGGAACACTACGTCAGGCTACTGTTTGGTGAGATCTGTTGTGATTCCTGCCCATGTGATTCCTGGCCCTGAGGACTGGAGAATCATGGAGGGCCGGAGAAAAGGGTGTCGGGCACGCTACGTGGATGCAAATCAGTCATTGAGTCTTAATGACCCATTTGCATTAATTTCCAACCTTCCCCTGGTGCGCGGGCGTGAACCCCCGTGTCCAACATCGCCATAGTTTGCTGACAGCTGTGCCGCTGGCCGGCGTGTTTCTGCCAGGACTGGGGGGAGTAGCAGGGGGTGGCCAGGAGTGGACTGTGGGGTCAGGGTGGACGGGCACGGAACACCATTGCCGTAGCCGGCAAGGCAGCCATGCAGCTGTGGCCACCCCTGACAGCCCACTTTGAACTTCGTGCTATGGGTCGTATCGGTGTCCCCCCAGGTGCCCTCTGGCCCCAGCCGACCCATTAGCTGTATGCGCGCGCTCCAGCACAACCAGTGCCATCTTGTTGGCTGGGATGAGTGTGTGTGGGGATTGTAATGTGTATGTGCGGCTGCAGCTTGTCAGCCTCCCGGGTTTCAATCATGGACCCTGCGAATCCCACACCGTTTTTCATTGGAATCGATTGTGCTCAATGTGGCACCAGTGCTAGCCCTTCCACAGTAACGCAATTGGTCCAGGTGCGGCGCCAGTTTTTCTGTCGTGAAAGTCCACGAATTCTGCGTTGGCGTCATCACTTGGTCTCAGAAACAGAGAATCCTGTCCCCCTATGATTTACAACGAACATTGTAGTGCTCCTAAAATAGAAACAGAAATTATTTTAATACACGTTGAAGGCTGAAAGTTATCACTTTTTCGGGAAGCCAAGGCAGTAATGATGCCTTTATCTGCCCCACTAAGCTAGTAATAATTGTAAATATCCATTGATGGAGAGACACACAGTGATAATATTCATGAACAATAACTTTCGGTATAGAAAATACAAAGACCAGGATTGATTACGGTTATATTCTGTATGTCGTGCAAAGAGAAAAGGTATGGAGGTCCCACACACCTGGATTTCTAACATACACGGTGCAAGATGGAGAACTGAAGCCTCCGCAAACACTCTGCAGACACCACGACAGACGGTTTCCTCCCACAAGTCCCAAAAGACATGCTGTTAGGTGAAGTGGACGTTCTGAATTCTCCCTCTGTGTACCCGAACAGGCGCCGGAGTGTGGCGACTAGGGGATTATCACAGTAACTTCATTGCAGTGTTAATGTAAGTCTACTCGTGACACTAATAAAGATTTACTTGATGGGCCAAATGGCCTCCTTCTGGACTGTAGGGATTCTATGATTTCATGATATTTATTGAGACAAATGTTGGGCGAAATTCTCCCCCAACGGCGGGATGTCCGCTGACTGGCGCCAAAGCCGGCGCCAATCAGACGGGCATCGCGCCGGCCCAAAGGTGCGGAAGGCTCCGCATCTTTGGCGGCCTAGCCCCAACATTGAGGGGCTAGGCCGACGCCGGAGGGATTTCCGCCCCGCCAGCTGGCGGAAATGGCGTTTGTTTCCCCGCCAGCTGGCACGGAAATGCGGCGCATGCGCGAGAGCGTCAGCGGCCGCTGTCAGTTTCCCGCGCATGCGCAGTGGGGAGAGTCTCTTCCGCCTCCGCCATGGTGGAGGCCGTAGCGGAGGCGGAAGGGAAAGAGTGCCCCCACGGCACAGGCCCGCCCGCGGATCGGTGGGCCCCGATCGCGGGCCAAGCCACCGTGGGGGCACCCCCTGGGGTCAGATCGCCCCACGCCCCCCCCAGGACCCCGGAGCCCGCCCACGCCGCCTGGTCCCGCCGGTAAATACCAGGTTTGATTTACGTCGGCGGGACAGGCAATTCCTGGGCGGGACTTCGGCCCATCCGGGCCGGAGAATTCGGCGGGGGGGTCCCGCCAACCGGCGCGGCCGGATTCCCGCCCCCGCCCAATCTCCGGGAGCGGAGACTTCGGCGGGGGCGGGGGCGGGATTCACGGCGGCCAACGGCCATTCTCCGACCTGGCGGGGGGTCGGAGAATGACGCCCGTTATATCCAAAATTTAGTAATTGAATTTAAATTCCACCAGCTGCTGTGATGGGATTTGAACCCTGATCCGCAGAACATTGGGCTAGCCCTTTGGAGTACTAGCCCAGTGACATCACCACTATGCCTGGAGATTGGACATGCTTCAACCACAGTGTACCAGTGGCATGAACGTATATGGATTCCAGAGACAGGAGCGCTGGTCTTGTGAACTGTTCTCCATTGAATCCATACAGTGCAGAAGGAAGCCATTCAGCCCATCGGTTTTGCACTGGGTCCCTGGCGCTGCGGGGCAGCAGTGCTAACCGCTGTGACACCGTGATCTGTTCTGGGTGGAGTTGAGATTATCCCATCACATAGGTGACTTATCCAGGCACATTGCTGCCACTCCTGGCAGGCAGTCTGAGTGCTTTCCTCTAGGAAGAATGCCCAGAAGTGCCAAACAGGGCTCTTTCCATTATGCCACCTCATGCAGCAGTAGTCCTATTTCAACGATGTTTGGGTCTCCACTCCATTGCGACTTCACAGACAGCAAAAAAAAGTAACAAAATCTAGTTTGTCCTAGCCTGACTGTAACTGCCCTAGATACCCTGCCCTCAATTGGTGAGCTGCTCCGAACTGGCAAATTAAAATCCCACTCTGAAGAAGTAATCAGGTCAGACCCTGAACGATTCATTGGGGCCAGATGTATATTATTCAGAGGTGGACAAAACCTGCCTTTATACTTTCTCAACAAATGATTGTTTCTGTCTTAAGTTAATCGCACACCACCGTGTACATTTGAGTTTCTAGACATTTTCCTCTCCTGTACACATTTGCCAACATGGGAGAAGACAAACTACCTAGAGTACGGTTAACGTTTGTATCGCATTAGGACATTAAAAATCAGTTTTACGCTCATGGAGTAGGGTTGATTGGAGTTCCTCTGTGCTCGGGAGCATTTTGTAATGTAAAGGAGCTGACTTCGAGGGAGCTGACTACTCCAGGGTATTCCGTGGAGCAGTTTTCAGCTTGTCAGCCAAGCTTAAACCCGCCACCCGTCATTGATACCACCTGTTTTTAATTTCCGGTTTCTAAAACGGACGGTCGATCTAGAAAGTCAGAATGGTCAAGATGAGGGCAGCATGGTGGCACAGTGGTTAGCACTGCTGCCTCACGGCGCCGAGGTCCCAGGTTCGATCCCGGCTCTGGGTCACTGCTGTGTAGAGTTTGCACATTCTCCCCGTGTTTGAGTGGGTTTCACCCCCACAACCCAAAGATGTGCAGGGTAGGTGGATTGGCCGCCTCAAATTGGAAAAAATTAATTGGTACTCTAAATTTATTTTAATAAAAATAGAAAGTCAGGATGTAGCACAGGTTGAAAATCTACCCAACTAGATCTCCTGTTAACATGAAATATGTGGAGGCGAACTCCTTTCCATTTTGTAATGTGAATTGCCGCTCTGGATTGTGATAGTGCCAACAAGATAGGTAAATGGGGGATTGGTGCACAGAGGTTTAATCAGAACTTCCTCTGAATGACTTTACATATTGTAAAAGGGAGACCTATTACACAGCTGGAGAAACCATCCTCTGATTGAACAAGCAGCTCTGCGGTATTTTCCAACATTTTCAAATGTGCCTGTCTTTCCACAGACCCCGGGGAGGGACCCACAGGCCCCCTGGGATCTGCGGATCCCTGTTTGAGATCCCCTGACCTGTAGAGTTAAAATTGGGTCCTTAAAGGCTGGACTTTCATGACCCTATGGAGAGGAGTTGGAGGCAGGGCGGGCGGAGAGAGCTGCATTGGGAGGTTCCTTAAATCATTCATACCAATGGGCAGGGGATCAGAGTAGCTGCCTGCTCCATGGGGTGGGCAGCCAATTAAGGTGATGACCGTCCCATTTAAAGACAGTTTGCGCCCGCATCAGTATATTACTGATGACAAAGTGGCTCCTTGCTGAGTATGGAGGCTGCCAGCTCAATTAAAGTAGCCTCCCTGCGGCAGGCTGGGTGGTTGGAGGGGGGGTCATGGGCCGAAAGAGGCTGAGGCACCAGGAGGGGTCATGGGCAGGAAGAAGCTGAGGCACCGAGAGGGGGGTCACGGGCAGGAAGTCCTTGTCGAAAGGGCCTCACAATTTCTGACCTGTGTCAGCAGCGCCTGCCTACCCTGGTGGGGCTGCCGACACTCCAGAGATGTGGCTCCTCTGATTGGCCCTGCAGCATCAGCAGCCCACCTGAGGACTGTAAGGTCGGAAGTGGCCAACTAGGAATCTCCTCTGGTGGACACTGTTGGCAAGTGCGGGCTTGGGACCTTGATTTGGTCCCGCTGTCCGGTCCTGAAGCCACTTCAGTACAACATAGAATCATGAGAAAACAATGGTATTACCCTACCAAAGAACAGGAAAATAGTATTTTGTATATGTTCAGGGAAATTTTCGTAACCTATGCATTTTTCTCATTTTAGTTGAAAATATTGGGAGAGATTTATAAAAATGAAATGCCAGAAATAAGATTTAAGAGTTACAGAGAGGGTTCTGCATTGTGGCATGAATGTGAAGTACACAAAGGGTTGCTCCCAGAACACAGATTTCTCAGCTGACTAAAGTGCTGAAATGCGTTTGCACCTCAAAGCAAGGGGTCAGTGGCATTACCATACAGCACAATGCTGAGAGGAAAGCTGATGCATGCCAGCTCTGAGTGGATTGGACTGCCATAACTGCTCTCAAAACGCCTGTGGCTATGCAAATACAAACCTTAAATCATTTCAGTTACTGCATGTCAATCTTAACTGGCAGAATTGTCAGCAACGTTAAAGCCAAGTGGCTGTGGTTATTGTATTAAACGTATGTTGAAGATTTCAGGACAAATTTGTACAAGCATGAGGAGAAAATTAAAATTGCATTAAAAAAAAAAGAAAATGAGGGACAATCATGAAATGTCTTTGAAATGTGTTCAGAATAAAATAGAAGCACAGGAACAGGGTGAGGCCATTCAAGTCTTTTCCGTCATTCAGTGAGATCGTGGCTGACCTCCATTAACCTACCTTTGCCCCGCGTCCCTGAATGCAACTGACTAGTCGAAATCTATCAGTCGCTGATTTAAAATTAACAATTGGTGTTGCATCAATTACTGTCTGTGGAAGAGTTCCAAACCGCGACCACCTGTTGTGTTTCCTAATTTGTCTCCTACTTTTTAGACCCCTCATCTGAGATTCTCCAAACAGCAGAAATAATTTCTCTATCTGTTCCCCTTAGTATCTTGAAAACATTGATTAAATCACCCCCAAAACTTTTATATTCCAGGGAATACAGCCGTCAATTGTGTAATTCCTCCTTTTAATTTAACCTTGTGAGTCTAGGTATCGTTCCAAGGCCATCATACCCTTCCTAATGTGCCATGCCAGAACTGCTCATCGTACTCCAGTTGTGGTCTGACCAGGGGCATTGTATAGCATGACCTCTCTACCCCTTTATACACTATACCACTCAATATAAATAGAAGAATTCAAATAGCATTTTAAATTATTTTTGTATCTCTTTCTGGTATTTTAATGATTTTGCACTTGGGTGTCTCTTGTTAGCACAGAACGTGAATTTTGCTGAAAAGAGAGACATGTTGCTGAAGCTTTTCATTTAGCACTCATCAGGACAGATGCAAGAAAGCCAAATTTCAAATGATCACAACAATTTATACTACAAGAGAAATGTCTGTTGAATTGGGAAGTCAACTTTGATTAGGCGAGGCATTGCCATGGAGAAAGCTTCCCAAGCTCCTGGGTAAATCAAAAATGGTGCAAGGCTTGAACATATTCCTTTTGTTTGCAGAGAATGGATCTCTACGAAAGAAAATATCTCACTTCCAGCAAGTGCAATTCAGCCATGTTACGAGCTCGACTGATTATCTTAAATTTGTTGTTAGTGTAGCTAATAGCACATTAGATTGCTAAGCAAGTGCGGCTCAATCACTGAATCACGTCTCTATTTTCAATCAGCCAAAGGGCATCTGTGCAATATCCCTCAGGATGGCATTTTGCGTAGGTATTCACTGACATGGCTTTTAGGGAGTGAATTAAATGTAGAGCTGAGAGGAGCATCGGCTCTTCTCAGCTCCCTAATACAGTGAGTAATTTTTGTAAGGGCAACAAAGAGTTCACATTGAGTAAGTCAAAACAAAAACTAACTTTATTTTACAAGAACTATTATGTACAGCTCCAGGAGGTCCCCACTTGGTATTCTCTAGTCGGTGCCTTACTGGCCGACTCTATTGATACAAAGCCAAGTATTGTTAAGAGTCCCCTGCCCCCTTATCGGGGGAGCTCATACTTTGCAAGATCCACAGGGTAGTTAATGATCCCTACCTCCAAAGACCCATGTGCGTTATAACACTAATAAAATTATACTTTTGGGTGAGCAGCCTCGTAAAGAGATAGCTGGTTTGGCTGCCCAGAGCCTGACTATGCTGACTGCAATATGTATGGTGAATGCTGTGACCAGTCACCAACAAATGTTGGAAAGGGAGCCTCAAATATGTGTTGGTCCTGCTATTTCCAGAGGCAATGGGTGGGATTCTCTGGTCTCCGATGCCGGAATCGCGTTTGTCCATCAGTTGGAGAATCCACGTTGGCGCTGAAATCGGGGGCGGCGCTGCTTTTGCAATGCTCCACCCCCTCCAAAACGGCGTAGAACATAGAAAATACAGCACTGAACAGGCCCTTCGGCCCACGATGTTGTGCCGAACCTTTGTCTTAGATTGATCATAGATTATCATTGAATTTACAGTGCAGAAGGAGGCCATTCGGCCCTTTGAGTCTGCACCGGCTCTTGTAAAGAGCACCCTACCCAAACTCAACACCTCCACCCAACACCAAGGGCAATTTTGGACACTAAGGGCAATTTATCATGGCCAATCCACCTAACCTGCACATCTTTGGACTGTGGGAGGAAACCGGAGCACCCGGAGGAAACCCACGCAGACACGGGGAGGATGTGCAGACTCCACACAGACAGTGACCCAAGCCAGAATCGAACCTGGGGCCCTGGAGCTGTGAAGCAATTGTGCTATCCACAATGCTACCATGCTGCCCTTAAGAACAAATAAATCTACACTATATCATTTTACCGTAATCCATGTACCTATCCAATAGCTGCTTGAAGGTCCCTAATGTTTCCGACTCAACTACTTCCACAGGCAGTGCATTCCATGCCCCCACTACTCTCTGGGGAAAGAACCTACCTCTGACATCCCTCCTATATCTTCCACCTTTCACCTTAAACTTATGTCCCCTTGTAATGGTTTGTTCCACCCGGGGAAAAAGTCTCTGACTGTCTATCTATTCCCCTGATCATCTTATAAACCTCTATCAAGTCGCCCTTCATCCTTCTCCGTTCTAATGAGAAAAGGCCCAGCACCCTCAACCTTTCCTCGTAAGACCTACTCTCCATTCCAGGCAACATCCTGGTAAATCTCCTTTGCACCTTTTCCAAAGCTTCCACATCCTTCCTAAAATGAGGCGACCTACGCCGTATGGACGGCCTCAGGACGTTACCTGAGGCCCCCCCCCCGATGCTCCACCCCCGACCGGCCGAGTTCCCGATGGCGTGGATCACTCATGATATTTTTTCGGGGGAACTCGGCGTGGCGGGCGGACTGAGTCCATTTTCGCCACAGTTGTGGGGGGGGAGAGCCAATTTACAGGCGGGGGGGGGGGGCGTTAGCAGGGGATGGGTTCACTGGTGGGGGGGGGGTCCAGAGGCGGCGAGCCTGGCCAAAGGGGGACACTATTTGGCAGGCCGGGTCCGCGTGCGGCCGGCGCCACGTTGCATGGCGCGACCGCTGCAGGCCGCCGGCATGCGCATGCGTGGCCACGGACCTGGCAATTCTCTGGCCGTATCAGCCGGGTGCTCTACGCTGTCTGTTTGCTAGCCCCCCACCAGACGGGAGATCGGTGCCCGTTTTGCGCTGATTTTTCAGTCGTAAAACGCCACCATTCCCACGCCGATGTCGGGTCATAGCCTCCAAATCGGAGAATCCAACTCCATGTGTCAAACAGCTGTTTAAGATAAGGGCCCTGGACTCCAGTACAAAGAATTCACCAATATGACAGGCAGTGCATTCACAGCACTAAATGTGTGTGAGCTTATTGCCATCCATTTTGGATACTTTGGTCCGTTTCTGGCCATGAAACAAGTGTGATGCCAATAGGTTTCTGGACCAAAACATTGATATAGGCAGTTTCAATGTTAAATATTGACATAAAAATGGGAGCAGGAAGTTGAAAGTTATGCACACGTATACCAGAGAATAGAAATTGGTATAATAAGTCTCCATTTTAAGTTGCCTCATTCAGCGGTGCTTTGTTTTAGTGTCATGTTTTTAATGGTGCTGGTATGCACACTTAGAGTAAGGATTTCTGCTTTAATGCCATTTCCTTCTGGGGCCAACGTACGGTCGCAGAGCCTATCGGCGCCATTTTGGAGTGCACTCTCCCACTTCCTGACTTTCTTCCGCTTCCCGGCCCTCCAGCTCGCTATCTCTCCTGCCCACCACTTCCCTCCATGACTCTCCCGCTCATCATTTCCCTTCCCAACTCTCCCACTTGCCGCCTCCCTCCCCAACCCTCTCGCTCACTATTCCCTCCCCCAGCCCCTCACTTGCCAGTTCCCTCCCTGCCCCTCCTGCTCACCGCTTCCCTACCCCAGCCTCCTGCTCACCTCTCGACTCTGCCACTTGCTACTTTCCATTCCAACCCTGTCACTCGTTGCTCTTGTTCCTCTTGCCACTTCCCTTTCCAACACTCATGCTCGTGGCTCCTCCCACATTTTTAATCCTCAGTCCAGTGCCTCTGCTTAACCTCATTTTAAATTATTGCCTTTCATGCATATTAGCCGTTGGGCGGCACAGTGGTTAGCACTGCTGCCTCATAGTTCCAGGGACCCAAGTTCAATTCCGACCGCGGGTGACTGTCTGTGTGGCGTTTGCACGTTCTCCCTCTGTCCGCGTGGGTTTCCTCCGGGTGCTCTGGTTTCCTCCCACAGTCCAAAGATGTGCAGGATAGGTGGATTGGCCATGATAAATTGCCCTTAGTGTCCAAAAGGTTAGGTAGGGTTCCTGGGTTACAGGGATGGGGTGGAGGTGTGGGCTTACATAGGGTGCTCTTTCCAAGGGCCGGTGCACACTCGATGGGCCGAAGCTGCCTTCTGCACCGTAGGGATTCGATGAAAAAAGTAAAACTATTTTCTCGTTATCCTGAGGTACATCAGTTAGTTTCATATAATAGCCACAATAGCATTTCACCCATACAGGTAACATTTATCTCTGAATTCGTAATGGTCTTCATCAAAGACTCCAGGCATCTTCACAGCCCATAAAAAAATTACATTTCAAAGCTTTTTAAACATATCTTTTAGCATTCTTGCGCCCCAAATAGCCAGCTGAATTTGTAAAGCTTCTTGAAGGCTAGCAAAGAAGCCTAATTAGTGGCAGCTCACAGTTAATTCCAGTGTGTTTGTGACCAATTTTCTCTATACTCCCAGTTAAAGCTAGTGCAAAAGATCATCGGAAAGTCAGGTTGTGCTGATGGCAAACTGTGCTTACAATTCTGGGATCTTTTGCAACGAATTGCGACTGAATTATGCTGAAGAACCAACTCAACTGGTGAAAATTCCACTCCCAGCATTGCCTATTTAATGTCACGGTTCTCTCATGTGCAAATGACAATTTCTGCTTTATGTATCTCAGTTTGCTTTGGAATACTTTTTCATTTTGAACACATTTTCAGAGTGATGATAGAAATCCAAAATACATACTGTGCTTCATAGGGCAGGACTTTGGTGGAGGAGACCGTGTGTGTGTGTGTGTGTGTGTGGCGGGGGGGGCGGGGGGTGTATTAAGTCACGAGCTTACCCTCTGGTGATGGACCTCAGCAGAAACCCATGAGGGTGAAGGGCAGGAGATGAACTGAAGGATAAAGGTCAATGGAACGAATGTGTGAGGCCTTGTTGTAGAATGGACCTGACTACAAAACCTGAAAATCTTGATTAATGGCATTTAGAAGCAATTTATTAATATACAGACTTTTGTTGTGAAATTATATTGTGCTAGATTGTAGAGATTTCAAAACAGAAGTCTAATAACCTGGTTTGTCTCCTTTCTGTTTACCTCTCCTGTGTTTTGTCAGTTTTCTTATTAATGTTCTTCACTGCAGTATTAAGGCAGCTCTGTCCCCAGTTCCCTCTTGGTAGCTGCATCATCAGTCAGCACCAGCTGTTGGCTGCCTGGAAATATGCTGATTACATTAGGACTGCATTAATGCATTTTATTCAGCAGGTAGTGTTATATCATTATGCAAATCGCATCTTTCTTTGAAGGTTGAGCAGAAACTGAATTGTTCGGTTAAAATGAAGGCCGACATTCCATTTGCAAGCAGTTAGGAAGGCAAATGGTATGTTGGTCTTCCTTGCAAGAGGACTTGGAGAACAGGGCAGAGGATGTATTACTGCAGCTGGGACTTCTTCTTCTCTTGGGCAGTCCCTCAGGGTCGAGGATGACTTGCTTCCACTCCAGGGAGGTGGGTTCTGCGGTGGCTGAATAGTCCGATCCTGGATCCGCAGACTATGCCACAGGTTTGGCAGGTGGGGTTTGATGAGGTGGGTGGGTCGGACGCTCTGGATTCTGCGGTCTACTTCCGCTGTTTATACTTGGTCTCCGTGTGCTCCACCCTGTGACGCTTGAGGGGATCGGCGTCTTTGCAGATGCTTCTTCTCCCGTTTGTGTGTTCTGACGCAAGTGATTCCCACGGGTCGATGGGGATGTTGCATTTATTTAGGAAGGCTTTCAGAATGCCCTTGTAACCTGCCCTCTGTCCCCCTAGTGGTCGCTTGCCATTGCGGAGCTTGGAGTAGAGCACTTGTTTCAGGAGTCTTGTGTCGAGCATGTGGGCAATGTGACCCTGCCCATCGCAGCTGGGTGTGACCAATTCCTTGATACTGGGGATATTGGCCTGGGAGAGGCCACTCACATTGGCACACCCATCCTGCCAGTGGATTTGCAGGATTTTGCAGAGGCAACATTGGTGATATCTCTCCAGGGATTTGAGATGTCTGCTGTACATTATCCATGTTTCTGATGCATACAGGAGGGCGGGGACCGCGGCTGCCCTGTAGACCATGAGCTTGGTGCTGGATTTGAGGTCTGTGGGCTGGATTCACCGGTCCTGCAGCCATGTTTTCCTCGGCAGTGCACCCTCGCCGGCAGTGGGATTCTCCGTTCCCGCTACCGGCCTATGGGATTTCCCATTGTGGCCACCCACGCTAACAGGAAATCCGCGGGCATAGGTGTGCGGTTGACTCAACCGAGAATCCCGCCGGTGGAGAACCCAGCCCTTTGTACCTCGGGCGTTCGAAGACTGCACTGGCGCATTGGAGTCAATGCTGGATTTCATCATCGATGTCTGCTCGCACCGAGGCCTGGGAAATGATCCTCATGGTCCATGTGCTCACGGTAGATCTTGATGGTCAGGGGTCAGTTTTGCGTGTCATGAGCGGGTTGGTAGAAAAACTTTGTTTTTTGAATGTTTAGTCGGAGACCCATTCTCTCCTATGCCTCGGTGAATGCATCAATGATGGTTTGTAGTTGGGCCTCTGAATATGCGCACTCTCAGGCATCAATGACAGACATTGGGGTGGTCTTGGTTCTGGCCTGGAGGCGTCGGAGATGTCATGATATGCAGACATGCAGATAATGATATACAGACAGGCACAGACAGGCAGCTAATGAACACAGAGAACAGGACATGACCAATGAGCAGGCAGGACACTCAGGGGTGGTATCTCACTATAAAAGGCACGAGGCACTCACACTCTGCCTCTTTCCACTGATGAACATCTACAGAGTGAGTCAGGGTGTATGTGTAGTATCACACCTCCAGCACGTGGCTAAGAGCTAGTCTGGTTCAGTCAGACAGAGTAACCACACTTAGGTTAGTAGAGAGTCGAACTCATAGAGCACTGTGTTAACTGTGATACTGGTTCAATAAATGAGATTGAACTAACTTCAAGGTCTGGAGTATCTTTCGGTTAAAGCTGCATCCAGTTGCAGCTTGTGTTATTCCAGAGCACATAACACGACAGGAGGTTGAACAGTTTCCCGCATGTCAAGTAGGTTAGCTCCACTCCAGTGGGGAGCTTCAGAGTGATGGGGTGGAGTGTTGCTGTGAGGACAAAGAACAAAGAACAAAGAAATGTACAAGCACAGGAACAGGCCCTTCGGCCCTCCAAGCCCGTGCCGACCATGCTGCCCGACTAAACTACAATCTTCTACACTTCCTGGGTCCGTATCCCTCTATTCCCATCCTATTCATGTATTTGTCAAGATGCCCCTTAAATGTCACTATCGTCCACCACCTCCTCCGGTAGCGAGTTCCAGGCACCCACTACCCTCTGTGTAAAAAACTTGCCTCGTACATCTACTCTAAACCTTGCCCCTCTCACCTTAAACCTATGCCCCCTAGTAATTGACCCCTCTACCCCGGGGAAATGCCTCTGACTATCCACTCTGTCTATGCCCCTCATAATTTTGTAGACCTCTATCAGGTCGCCCCTCAACCTCCTTCGTTCCAGTGAGAACAAACCGAGTTTATTCAACCGCTCCTCATAGCTAATGCCCTCCATACCAGGCAACATTCTGGTAAATCTCTTCTGCACCCTCTCTAAAGCCTCCACATTCTTCTGGTAGTGTGGCGACCAGAATTGAACACTATACTCCAAGTGTGGCCTAACTAAGGTTCTATACAGCTGCAACATGACTTGCCAATTCTTATACTCAATGCCCCGGCCAATGAAGGCAAGCATGCCGTATGCCTTCTTGACTACCTTCTCCACCTGTGTTGCCCCTTTCAGCGACCTGTGGACCTGTACTCCTAGATCTCTTTGACTTTCAATACTCTTGAGGGTTCTACCATTCACTGTATATTCCCTACCTGCATTAGACCTTCCAAAATGCATCACCTCACATTTGTCCGGATTAAACTCCATCTGCCATCTCTCCGCCCAAGTCTCCAAACAACCTAAATCCTGCTGTATCCTCTGACAGTCCTCATCGCTATCCGCAATTCCACCAACCTTTGTGTCGTCTGTAAAGATTGAGAAGAGCATTGATGCAATGACGCAACCCTGTTTGACCCCAGTTTGCACATGTTTTGGGTCTGTGGTGGTTCTTTTGGCAAGGATCACGGCTTGCATGTCATCCTGGAGCAAGCAGAGAATGGTGACGAATTTCTGCGGGCGCCGAATTTGAGGAAAATGCTCCACAGTCCCTCATGGCTGACACAGTCAAAGCCCTTTGTGAGTCGAAAGCCATGTGCAGAGGTTGAAGCTGCTTCCTGCAATTTTCCTGGATTTGTCACGCACTGAAGATCATGTCCATTGAGTCTCTTGAGGCTACATTGAGACTCCGGGTGGAGCTCTTCAGCCACTGGGAGGAGGCTGTTGAGGAGGATTCTCGCGATTACCGTTCCTGTGGCGGAGAGTAATTTCTGTTTTCGGGCCTGTCTCCTTTCTTGAAGATGGTCATAGTTAAGGCATCTCTGAGATCACCCAGCATGTTCTCTTCCTTCCAGACAAGGGTGATGAGGTTGTGGATTCTTGTCAAGAGTGCCTCTCCTCCGCATTTTAATACTTCTGCGGGGATTCCATCTGAGGCAGAGATGTTGTTGTTTTTCAGCTGACAGGTGTGTTTTTTTTACCTCATGGCGAGCTGGGGTTGCACTGAGATAGTGGCAAGTAGCTTGTTGCAGGATGGTGTCGAGGGCACTTGCATTGAAGTCTTGGTTGTATATTGCCTCTCTGTCTTTGATGAGCGCCTCTCCATTTTTGGCTGTCAGTGAGGTGGATCCCCGAGTACTTGAACTGTAGATGGTTTTAATTTCACTAAAGAAGCCGCACACATCGTGGTTGTTGGCGAGTTGCTGAGTCTCCTGCGTCTTTCTACCCACCATCTGTTCTTTAGGTCGCAAGTTCTTTGTTGCACCTCAGCCTTCAGTTGCCGGTAAGCTTGTTTCCTCTCGATGGAATTTTGCTGGAGCTGCCAGCATAAAGAAAGCCTTGCGTTTGCGGTCATGCAGATCCTTGATCTCCTGATCGTTCTTGCGAACCAGTCTTGGTCTATCCTGGTTGAGAGCCTGAGCGTCTCCTCACGGGAGCTGAGTATGGTGGCTTTTAAGGAGGACCAGGCGCTGTGGGCATTCTGCGGCTTGGGCTCATTGGTTGTTGCCAGGTTGGCTCTGAGGAGCTGGCTGAGTAGCTCTGTCTTCTCGGGGTCTTTGAGTCCAGCAACACTGAGTCTCCGGCGGCAGAGTTTTGATTTGGGTCCAGGGTGATGGAGATGGTAGAGCGGATTAGTTGGTTGTCAATCCAACAGTCGTCTGCTCTGGTCGTGGTGCAGATGATGTGGACATCTTTGCGGTTCTTTGCTCGGACAAAAATATACAGCTGTGCAGGGCCTTAGTAAGATCACACCTGGGGGATTATGCACAGTTTTGGTCTCCTTGTCTGAGAAAAGATATACTTGCCATAGAGGGAGTGCAGCGAAGGTTCCCCAGGCTGATTCCTGAGATGGCAGGACTGTTGTATGAGGATTGGGTCGACTGGGCCTGTAAACACTGGAGTTTAGAAGAATGAGAGGGGAGCTCATTCAGACATATAAAATTCTGACGGGGTTGGGCAGACTGGATGCAGGGATGATGTTTCCCCTGGTTTGGGCGGGGGCGGGGTGTGTGGTCAGAGCAAAAGGTCACAGTCTCAGGGTATGGGGTAGGCCATTCAGGACCGAAGTGAGGAGAAACTTCTTCACTCACAGGGTGGTGAACCTGTTGAATTCTCTACCACAGAAAGCCATGGAGGCCAAATCACTGAATATATTTAAGAAGGAAATAGACAGACATCTTGGGCGAAATTCTCCCCCAACGGCGGGATGCCCGCCGACTGGCGCCAAAGCCGGCGCCAATCAGACGGGCATCGCGCCGGCCCAAAGGTGCGGAAGTCTCCGCATCTTTGGTGGCCTAGCCCCAACATTGAGGGGCTAGGCCGACGCCGGAGGGATTTCCGCCCCGCCAGCTGGCGGAAATGGCGTTTGTAGCCCCGCCAGCTGGCGCGGAAATGCGGCGCATGCGCAGGAGCGTCAGCGGCCGCTGTCAGTTTCCCAGCGCATGCGCGGGAGCGTCAGCGGCCGCTGTCAGTTTCCTGCGCATGCGCAGTGGGGAGAGTCTCTTCCGCCTCCGCCATGGTGGAGGCCGTAGCGGAGGCGGAAGGGAAAGAGTGCCCCCACGGCACAGGCCCGCCCGCGGATCGGTGGGCCCCGATCGCGGGCCAGGCCACCGTGGGGGCACCCCCCGGGGTCAGATCGCCCCGCGCCCCCCCCCCAGGACCCCGGAGCCCGCCCACGCCGCCTGGTCCCGCCGGTAAATACCAGGTTTGATTTACGCCGGCGGGACAGGCAATTCCTGGGCGGGACTTCGGCCCATCCGGGCCGGAGAATCCAGCGGGGGGTCCCGCCAACCGGCGCGGCCGGATTCCCGCCCCCGCCCAATCTCCGGGAGCGGAGACTTCGGCGGGGGCGGGGGCGGGATTCACGGCGGCCAACAGCCATTCTCTGACCCGGCGGGGGGTCGGAGAATGACGCCCCTTGACTCTAAAGGTGTCATGGGGCATGGGGACAGTACGGGAGTATGGCATCGAGATAGAGGTGCAGCCATGATCATGTTGAATGGTGCAGCAGACGAATGGCCTACTCCTGCTCCTACTTTTTATTTTCCTTTATGTTGCAGATGGGCACAACAAAGTTATAATTTATTTCCACCTATTTTCTGGTCCTGCTCAGGTTTCCGGTAGGGTTATTGGAAAGCCTCAACCATATATGGAAAAGGGGCCTGGAAGTGGAGGTTGTACGTTCTCCCCAGGTGCTCCGGCTTCCTTCCACAGTCCAAAGATGTGCAGGTCAGATGGATTGGCCATGCTAACTTGCCCCTTAGTGTCGAAATATGCAGGTTAAATGTGGTTGCGGGGTTGAAGGCATAGTGTGGGAGCCTGGTTAGGGTCCTCTTTCGGAGTGTTGTTGTAGACTCGATGGGTCAAGTGGCCTCCTTCTGCATTGTATGATTCTATAATTCCAAGTCCGACAGCTTTGCTCCAATTCTACACCCTATGAAATCTTACATTCGAGGTTTCTAGATAGGGGGCGGGATCCTCCCATCCCGCAGCAGAGTGTCCACGCCAGCGTAAACGCCGTCGTGTTTTACAATGGCATGAATGGGCCGCTGCCAAGAGTAATTCTGACCCCTACAGGGGGCCAGCACGGCGCTGTAGTGGTTCATGCCGCTCCAACTGCCGATCCCAGTGTGAACAGGGAGCCGCGGGATCCGCGCATGCGCAGTGGCGCCGGCGCCAACGTGCACTTGCGCAGTGGCCTCCTTCAACACGCCGGCCGCACCAAACATGCTGGCGCCAATGGCGGCGATTCGCGCTCTGGAGAATTGAACCTTTGTACTTGACCTTAAAGTTGGAATTTTCACCAATTCATGATCATTGATACCTGCAGATTTCCCATTGCTTCAGTGTTTAGGTCTTCCTCAGGTTATTTCTTCCTTTGATAAATACTATTGCCAATGAACACAACATCTTGATGAGCTGGACAACTTCTGCTCAGCCCAAAATCAGACAGAGACCAATTTTGGGACAGCACACAGGCTTATGGAATTGGTATGATATCATTTGCCACTTTGCCTATCACAGTACAGCAGTTGGTATGATCTGGAATGCACTCTTGAATGACTGGTGGCAGCAGTTTCAATAGTAGCTTTCAAAAGGGAATTAAATGTAGAAAAGGAAAGATTTGCAGGGTTAGGTGGAAGATCAGCAACGTGGGACTAATTGGAAAACATTTTCATTGTGGGTACCGAGATGATGGGCCAAATGGCCTCCATCTGTGCTCTAAGATTCTTTAGCTTATTTGCTACATGATACTTTATACCTTGGACACACAATATTGGCTGGATTCTCCGGACCCCCAGCCCCTGTTTCTCGATGGTGCGCTGTTCACTGGCAGCGGGATACGAACTCCCGTCGCTTGCCAATGGGATTTCCCATTGAAGCCACCCCACATCTGCGGGAAACTCCTGGGCGGGAACAGTGAATCGCAACGGTGGAGAATTCTGGCCATCATTTCATCACTTACTTAATACTCAATACCCAAGGGAAAGAATCGATTGCTGTGTGTAGCAACATCACAAATACATTTACAAATTCCCTCTGGTTGGGTGATTTCTTTTTCACAAAATATAAATGTAGAAATCTACCAGTAAATCTTGAGAGGCTGACAGCACCCGCTATTTCCGCCTGCACCAGAACCTGACTGTAACGTATTGCTCATGGGAGACAATGCATTGCCAGCTTCTGTCAGAACTGCTGACCGTCTATTCCCATGGGGCAAATGTGTCGCGGTGCATTGCTGCGTCCGAGATCATTAGGCTGCTGCGAATATTCTGGGAACCGGCGTTTATTTTTGCTCTTTCATCTCGTGTACCTGCTTTTGAATCCAACCTCCGACAACTTGCCAAGAATTCTCCTCTTCAGTTGCTTGTTAAATTAAGTGCATGTGAACTGCTAACATTCAGCCCCCAGCTCTGTGTCTCACATGACCTAACAATCCTTGATAGCTGTCACTGAGCACAAAGTGATCTACTGTTCTTTCCTGTCATTCTCCTTCCTGACTTTTAAAATGAAAACAATTACAGCAACATTGAATAAAGCAAGATCTGAATAACTGAACGCCAAAAATAAAACCAAATATGTCAGACAGGTATAGTTCGGTGCCACCTTAACTACACAACATTTCAGCTTACATGCACCATATCACTTGTCCTTGACTTAAACTAGTTATCGTAAGCAGAAATAAAACTGAAGTGTGTCCTCAGTGGGCAGAGCCCAAACCCTAATTTCCAGTAGATAACTCAACCTACTTATCAACCAGCAGCTTTACAAGATTTCCCAGCATTATGTTTCACATCCAGTTGTGAACTGTGAAATGCAGATGCTAAAAATGATGCTTGGCATCTCGCTCCCAGATCGCGACGTTAATGGAAACTCCTTGGGTGGGATTCACCGTTCCCCCACGCTAACTTCGTAATCGGCGATCAGGCGGAGAATCCCTTTTGACGCCGAAATGGGGGTGGTGCCTGCTTGACGCAGGTTTCGTATGCTCCGCCCGCTCCAGAATGGCGTCATCGCGTCGCGTGCTGCACGCCTTTGGGACAGCCTTATCGTATCACCTGCAGGCCCTCCCCCGATGCTCCACCCCGGTGGGCTGAGTTCCCGACTGCACGGTCAACGTGTGGTCTCGGCAGTCAGGAAAACGGCGTGGTGGCTGCGGACTGTGTCCAGCGCCACCACAGTCAGGCGGGAGCCGTGCTGCTGGCCGGGGGGGCTTCCGCGCGGGCTGAGGGGACTAGTGGGGGATGGCTAGCGAGTGGCTAGGGGATGGCCAGGGGGACACTATCTAGCAGGTCGAGTCTGCGCATGGCCGGCACCATGTTTTACGGTCCGATCGCTGCAGGTCATCGCCGTGCGCATGCATGGCCATGGACCCGGCAATTCTCCAGCTATTTTAATCTTAGGAGCCGGGAGTTTTACGCTAGCTCCTCACCGGTCGCAGGATTGGTGAGGGGGCACCGCTGATTTTTTAAACGTAAAGCGCCACAGATCCTCCGCGTTCAAAAACGGTGAACCCAGCCCAGCCTCCTTCCCCAGGTGTCCCAAACGTTCCCCCAGTATGATCCACTTGTGTTACAGGCAGTAATTGGTTTCCTCATATGAGACTTTCCACCTATGAAGAAGCAGTTTGATATGAACACCCACAATGCCCCTGTTTCCAAGTCATCACTAACTGAACTGTCCTTCATGTGTCATCATTCGGAAGGAACTTATTTTGAATAGATTAAGGGGGAGAATTTTGTTTGGGCCTTTCGCAGATGTGTTTAGAAAGATTTCTTCCAGTCAGATATCTTTTTAGAATAGGATGGGTATAGAGGGATGCGGACCCCGGAAGTGTAGAAGATGTTAGTTCAGACGGGCAGCATGGTCGGCGCAGGCTTGGAGGGCCTATTCCTGTGCTGTACTTTTCTTTGTTCTTTGTAGACAAAATGGAAATAGAAAAACCTATCAGAAAATCTCAAGTGGAATTCAAATTGGGCTTCGTGCCTCATAATAGAGGCGAACAGCCAAATATAAACAGAAAATGCTCTCAGCAGGTCCCTCAGTAAGCCTGAGCCTGAACTTTCAGTTACCTGTCATTTAAATTCCCTGCCCCATTTCTATTCTGACCTCTATGTCCTCGGCTTCGTGTACTATTCTAATGAAGCTCGAGGACTAGCAACCCAGCTTTGGATTGTACCTTTCAACAATTTCAGATCAGAACCACTTCTGCTATTTTTTTTCATGCAGCAGGAAAGTTCAAATTAAGATTCGCTTGGTCTCGACCATGCAGCAGTCTGGAACTAGCACACAGCTAGGCATCTCGCTCCTTATCAAATCCCAGTCCGTGAACGGCCGCGCATGTTTTAGAGCACTGTGCATTGACAATACTGATCATGTCCAACAACAACACTTTGCAGGGAAACTGGCTAGTTGGTGCTGGTAATGATCCTGCAGTTGTTTTTTACGGATGCTCTCAACCCCTCTCATGTCTCAGAAGATCCCCATTAGCACAACAGAGGCTGCGAGCGATTCTTTCTCAGCCTATTCAGAAAGCCTGTATTATGCATGATTAATCCACAGTCTTGCTGGCACCTAACCAAGCAGGCCTTCACTATCATTTTCAAATCTGCGCGTTAAAATTTACGCTGTCGAAAATTAGCATCATAAATTTAATGATAAAGGGATAAAACAGGATGAGCTATGTTGGCAGAAGCAAACAGTGGCAGTAAAACATTGTCTAACTGACACTGCAATGAATGGTTTAGATGGAAACAGTTAACATAAAGTCAAAATGAAATACAAACTACCAAAGATGTGATGACCGAAACAGAAAGGCAACCGAGTAATTAGAGGCACTGAATGTGCTGAATTTAAAACGCGGGACAGACATCCCCTCTCTGGTATACTTTGGAATTTATCCTACATTCTCTGTTATATTATTAGCAGAGTTGCTCTATTAAATGTTGTAATATGCTTTCAAGGGACAGCAGCATGATATCACCAGAAAGGAATTGTTTCATGTGATCTAGTTTTAGTTTCACTTTTGCTTTTAAGAAGAGCACACACGCACAGCTCTGCAGCACTGATGTCTTCAAGTTTCATGCCTCTGTTTAAATGTACCCATGGGCCGAGTCTCAATAAATTAACCTAGAACGTGTTTGCACACGCTCTTACGAGTGATTGGTGCCTTTATAGAACTATAAAAACACAACATTAAAGAAGCTATAAGTCTTATGTGACATGGCTAGTGAAAGAATTTCTACCTCCAATAATCAAGTTCAAAGTCCCCAATACTCGCCAGACAATAAAATCACTTGAGTAAGTTTTCAATGATGGTCAAATACATTTATCCCCAAAATATTAATAATAGATATTTCAATCCATTGCATTTTAACTTCCTGTAGCTTAGCACCATTCTATAAGCATTGGAGCCTATTCCAATTCACTTCAAACACCTAGTGGTGTACTAAGGCAAACTTTCATCTGTTTCCATAGATAGTAATTCCTGGAACAGGTCGCTAATCTGTCACTATAATCTCTTATAGTTTGAGCAGCGCCCTCCACATCAAGCATGGCTGATCAGGATGTCTCTTCTCTTACTGCCAGCCATTGGCATTTTGGAAGGATTTGAAGACTGACACTCAACCTGTTTGAACGCACCTTCCTTGATAACCGTTGGATAATGTGATGTTATTTCCTTCTTATCTGCTCTGTCACTCACTTCAGAAATGCTGCTTACTTTTAATCAACCTCCTCAATTGTTGGACCAGAAGGTGCAGGTGCACCAGAAGGGGAGGTGAATTTAGTGAAGTTAAGAGTTGGATACAATTTTGAAACATACTTTAAGAATATATTACTCTGAAAAATATCATACACAATATAATTGCATTAAAGCATGTCCTTTCAAGGCAATAGATACGTAAAATATCGATTGCAATTTATTTTCAAAATTAGATTTGATCATTTAATTGCAGCCAAGATTCAATGCAGTTCTGAAGGTGCTGTATTAGAGGAAATTAAATATCAAACATATTTAGGTGGATATTAAAGATCTCACATTACTATTCAGACAATAGCAAAGCGTTCTGCTGGTGCCCTGACCGATTTTCTACATTCGTAACCCCTCCATTCTCTTCCTTCTCCATTGCCTCAGGCTGAACCTGATTGGTTAACTACTTCAACATCCTAATGGACCCTGGGATGGAGAGAATGTAGGTCATCCTCTACATCCTCTCCATCACAAAGGTAGTTTACTACTTGCCTATATGTTTGCATGCCAATACCTGACCCATATGTTATTGAATTATAATCATGCCTTTTTCATCTACAGACTCAACTACTCGACTACTCCTCATCCTTCCCTTCCATGTTTCACGCAAACCTCTGCTGCTATATCCCATCCTGTACCAAGTGCCGCTTACCCATCACCCCTGTTCTCGCTGATCGACATTGCTTCCCGATCCATCAGACATGTAAACTTTAAACTCCCCAAAGCTGTGCTTAATTCCTGACATGTGCTTACCTCGCCCCTATCTCTATACCCTCCTCGAGCGCTCTAACTCTCCTCAAACTCCAGAGGAGTAAATGGTCTGCCAAAAGTGAGCAATAATAGAGAGATGTTGTGAAATAAGTGCTTGTCAGAATGAAGCAAACATGCCTTTCTCAATTTTTTTTTCAATAACTTTATGCTCCTCAAATTCAGAGGTATTAATTCTCAGAAAAGAAATGCTTTCCTATATTGACCCTCGATATCAAGGCAGAGCACAGTTAGATACGTGTAAAGCCCATGCTATTGATCAACAAAGGGGGTCAGCTTTTGTTTCTATCACCTGGGATGTAAAGCTTCACCAGTGCAGAATGGAGAAAGGAAAATTGCACAGGTCGCTTCATCTGCATGTAACAAGGCCTATCTTATTTTAAATGCACTAATTGAATTTAAACATTAGGTTTTAGATGTGCAATTCTCCATGGAAAATGTTTCATTCTGTTTTCCACCCACATGATGCTTTATAACCAGGGATTGAGGACAGACATCTATGCAATGTTTCTGCTCCAACCATGCAACAAAAAAAAAGACTCCCATTGCATTTTTCTATTTCCGACAAATATCATGTGGGCTTCCTCCATGAAACTGCACATTTACTGCCAACTAGCATCAGGTTTGTGTTACTCCTTTGGCCATTTAGAGCCAAGTTAAGACTGCTGCTACTTATTTGACACGGGACCTTGATAACGAATGGGTGTAGGGAACATTCCTGCATCTTTACATGTTTCAAACGTCTATCTGAATGTAAGGATACTGACTCACTGCAACACCTAAACTCGTATATCACAAATACTCAATCCAATTCAGTGCTCAGTAGCAGAATGTGTAGGTTGCTCAGAGAGGGCTGGATAGTTCCAACCCCTAAGGGACCCTAACATCTCTTGCAACAGATTACTAATGGTTGCAATAGTCACCTAATTAAAATTCTCATTATGTTCTGTTGCCTAGCCATCCTCTGGCACAAGTGCCTAGAAGGATGATGTAAGTTTGTAGAGAAGGAAAGTTCATTTATTAAAGCAAATTATTGCTCAAAATAATAAAAGACAGTGAAGCTTACATTTTGTTGAGAATGCAAAGGTGGATTTTCAATCAACCAATTTTCATCATGTGGGTAAAGTCTGATTCTGTAGTTTCATTGTGTGCTGGCAAATCCGATTTAATAGCTTAACTCAGCAGCCCACATAGACTTTCCACGTGAATTATGTTTGCTTCTTGGTGCTACTGAAGTGAACGCATTGAAAGGTTCTCCGCCAGCCATTCTGCTGGCCTCCTATTGCCCTGTCCCTTCCCGAGTTTATCTGTCAGAGTGCCGGGGGGCGGTGGGGGATGGGCACATACAGCAGATAATGATATGTACATTACAGGTATTCACCAACCAATGTATGTTCTACTATTGCATATGGTGTCCAGTGTTGCCCTGGATGTTAGCAAGACCAATTCAATTTTGAAGATCTAGTTGATTTACAGGGGCCTATTGGAACCAAGTTCAGCCTTCAGGATCCAACTAACTATTAGGTCAGATGTTTTTGGCAGGAGAGGCCACGGATCAGCAACGATACACCAGAGACACTCAAAAGTGAAAGATCCGGGCCACAGGGCGATAATCGGGAATCAAGATAACAGAGAACTCTCACAGTCTGAGCTGACTGGATCAACTAATGTGTTCAGACTGTGAGATGCAAGTCTTCCCTTTTTGATGACCGTAGGTATACTGACTTTGGACCTTCTGGCATGAATTTTGCCAATGGTACCCTGTTCCCAACGGCAGAACCGGAACAGTGCGCCAGCTTCATTCCCTTGCTTTTTCCCGTTTCCCACACCATTACAATAACAATCCGAAGTGCCAGTGGCATTCATGGGAAACACGTGTGATTCAGCAGCTCGGGATGCTTTTCATTGGTGAAACCCGTCTGCAGCGGACAATGCTCCAAGTCCTGGTCAAAGAGGAAGGTTCTGAATCATGGCCACAACTTTCTGCCTAGCTCCATTGCCATTAACACAAAGCTGATTGAGAGCACAAAGGAGACATGGGTGTTTTGGAAATGTTTCGCATTATTCATCTGTGCATCATCATTATTTGTCGAGACCAGCTCAGCCAGAGAGCTAAGTGTACTGGCACGCCTCGTGATTGGCACGCATTAATAATTACAAAGGCATTAGGGACATTCTTTTATTTTGGAATAAATGATTTTGTGTTTTAGCATTCACTCTTTATTGTTCATACTAGTGTCCAGTGTGGTACTCGCCACTCTGTGGGCAGTGGCTGAACTTGCAGGCTCAGCTGGCCATTAAAGGAGACTGTCCAAGATCGCTCTCAGCAGGGATAATTGAAGTGTTGTAGGTGAACTCAAAGCTCACTGAGGACTCTGCCAGCCAACACCCTAAGATGGATCCACATTTGGACAGTATTGGCACTGCCCTCATTTCTTACCATGTCCGACTGTCTCCCCCTCACCCAGACAAACCACACCCAGGATACCAGGCCCTTCCTTCTTCTACTCCTCCATCACACCCGTCCCCCAACCCACTCCTTCTCTCACCACTGATTCCCCCCTTGCCAATCCATGCAAGCTGGCACTCTCTTACTCCCCTCTCCAATTGTGCCAATGAGAAAGACTGCTGACATGAAACACAAGCACAACGGCACGAAGCTGACTGGCGCACGCTATCTTTAAAGAACCGTGTACCAGGCGCCACAAGATTCTCCTGCATCGCTGACTTTATCATGAAGGTTGATCAGAATTTAAAAAAAATTCATGCTAATGAGTTTTCGCGGCATGCAAATGTATTACAAGTACGAACCCTGTGTAAGGTTGGGCTAGGCTTGCATATGTCTCCACGTGCCGCTGACTTTATCTCTGCACCTCAACTTGCCAACGGGAAACAAATTTTTGCAAATTGTCACCTTGTATTTCCCACTCTCGCAGATTCCATAACTCCCGCGTCTGTGTACAGCTCTTTATAGGCTTACCTACACAGTACAAAATTCACCACAAATAGCAAAAGGTTTGGTGCTAATTTGATGGCCACACTGAGGGATGTGTGGAGAAATGTCAAACGTTATACAAGAAGGCTGGCCTGTGGGTTGATGTTAAAGCATATTGATAAGGCAGATTAACAAAATTTTACTCTGTGCCTAATTCCTACCTGACCTAGAACACTTGATGCTAAAATCACTACACTTAAAGCACAAGAATAAATGGTGTGTTATTTAGAAAAGGATTAGAAGGAACTGATAGTATTTTCGACATTGTATCTTACAGACCAAGGGCAGAATGCTCCCAACCCTCACCAGCAGTTACAATGGCGGGTGGCGGGGGAGGTGGGGGGTGGGGGGGGGGGGGGGGGGTTGCGGGCAGGGAAAATTTGGCGGGAGACCCAAGGATTGGTTTTATGTCGGTGTGGATTTACAGCAGGAACTTCTGCTGCTGCCCACCATGGTGGATTGGCAAACCCATTGGTGGCTGGTGTGAAACTAATTTGCCTTCTGCTAATGCAGATGAAGGCCTGACCACCCATGCCTGATTCTCCATGGTGTCAACAGGAAAACATTCTGGTGCGAAATGCATCTGGAACAACATGGCATGCAGATGCCAGGATTCATCTGAACAATGAGTGAAGCTTCTTCCAGAGTTCAGGATGCAGGCTGCTGTCAACCCTGTGCCCTGGAACACCACAGCAGTGGGTGGGGAGAGAATCTGCAGGTGGACCGACCAGAGCCGGTGTCCTGGAGGCGGTTCATCTTCCAGCTTCAGAATGTTCCTTGAGATCCATCTTGTTTATCAGGTGGTTCACCAAAGGCAGTTCTTTCTACAGAGAAAAGAGAAGCGAGAGCACTTAAATGCCTTTTATGTGGTCCAAGAGTTGTCAATCATAGCTAGATGTTTAGAAACATTGCGGTTAGTTTCACAGCAGGCTACGTGAAATCCAGACAGCATGGTGATGCACCGCCATGAGCTGGGAGCTGGAGCATCGAAACACGAGCACTGATCCCGTTTTTTTGACGATGCTGTATTCTCCGCCACATCGGGTACACCGCTACCAGCGGAGGGCCGCTGAGAATCCAGCCCACTATCAACCTCAAAAAGTAAGGTTTCTATTAGAATGCAGAAGGTGGAATTTTGTACTGATAGAATAATTTCAGGAGTCAGAGCCATTTTCAGACTGATCATTATTGGCTATCTGTCACTGCTGGGTGGGTAGCCATTGGCCAATGTTCACCTATCTTCAGCTAGAATGCTGGGAGGCAGTGACCTTTGAGGGTGATCTTGTTCCCAGTTCTGCCTTCAATTTGCTTGAGTGGGGCTGTGAAGATCACATCCATAGCCTTTGGTGAGCCAATTATTTATGGTCGTATATGATGATATACGCTTCCTGGCTGTACTTAAAAACTCCACACCTTGAGGCAAATCAGCATGTCACAATGCATTCAATGGGGAGGAAGGTTGGAATATTGGTTTCTGTTAAACTGTGTTTACTTGCTGCAGAATGGTTCTTGTGATTCCTCTTCAAACCCCAGCACACGTCGAGTCCCAAGGTGGATGCTGTCATTAGCATTCTTAGTTAGCACGGCTATGAGATGCTGAAACAACCGTTCTGGTGCCTGGACTGCTCAGGGGCTGGGGGAGGCTTGCATTATACCTCAGAATGCGTTGGAAGAACTATAGTGAACCTGCCATTTACAGAGGCACAAAAACCATTGTAAACGGATTTGAAAGCCGGGGGCGGGGGGCAGCTTTGAAACATGGAAGAGGAGGAAAATCATGAGGTAGGCCGTATTGTGGAAGGAGGGGAATGCAATTTGCCTGTTTGCAGTTGATGCATTGATGTGGCCCTTTTAGCAGGGCACATCTTTGCAAGCAATTTGTTTCTATGTATCTTTACTATTATTGCATGTCAGCCCATTATGTTGACTTACTGCTCTAGCTATCCTTGCATGTCAGGGCCACTGTGACCCCTTTTAAGATGGGCTGCCTCTGCACTTATCTCCAGGTCATACATTTATCTCAGCTCTTCCCAACAAATGTATTGAGTAATGGAGTTACCAAGTTGATTATGTATTAAGACACTGGGACACTTGACTGGACTTGTTCCCTTCCATAAAGCTATACTTCTGTCTCTACATCAAAGCATCGTCTGAGGACGTGCAGGAATATCATCATTGTACCTTGTCTTTCACTGCCATCTTTCTGGGAAATTACAATGTTTTTTTAAAAATAACTGTGCAGACTATTAGAGATGTTAAATGTTTTTATTCATTGTATAGTGAGCATAAAGAATGCCTGTGATGTGATGTGACAAGTGTTGTTTCTGCTTCAGATTCCACTCTAATGTCTTCTAAATTGTGAACTCTCCTTAAGTGAAATCCTAATGAAAGGCAGATGTGTTGGGGCTGGCTGCAAGCTCTGTTCTGCAGCTATTAGAGATTCTGCTGGCTCTGTGCCCCCAATGCCTTTGCATCCTTGAGGATCCAGCTCCTGCTGCAGCGACATCATGTGTTCCCCTCAAAGGGCATAACGTGCTTGTGGGGAGACAGATGCTGCCTTGTTAATAATGCTGGCATTCACGACAGACAATTGTTCGTCTGGTGCTGCATTTTAATGATAGTTGGTGAGTCCTCAAAGCAGTTAGTGAGATGAGAGTAATGCACAAGGTCACTGAATCCTTCCTTAATTGTTGTCTTAAGTGTCTCAAAACCATGTCGATATTGACACTTGGAAGGTTAGTCACAACCATCTCAATAGCAGCGCAGGACAGCCCTTGTTTCAATATTCATATGGCTATCTGCCGATTCCACTGCAGATGCCATTGATATCATGAAGCTGATAATGGCAGCCTGCAGGTCATGTTGTGTAATGACACCAGTTATAGCCTTGTGAACTGAATGCACCAACATTCCCAACACATTATTGCTCTGCATGGAGCCAAGTGCACTCTTTACTCTGTCGCAGAATCAGCATTTTTCTTCTTAAAGCAATCTTTGCATTGCTGTGTAGCCATCAGTTGTGTGGACCTCCACAGGCACTTCCTTGAGCTTTATTCCTGCCCATTCTTCCCTCATCCTCGATATCTCACCCCGTGACCCTTCCTCAAAATCACCATCTAGTTACAGGCAACCTAAGCTAGTAAGTGGGCATCGTGAGTGGTCCTCCTTCATCTCAATGAGCCACAAGATTGAAATTGGACTTGTTCACTAACCATGACCCTATGAATAAGATTAAATACATTTAATACACACCGAATATTTCATAACGAGTTATAGAAAATGTTTAATCATTCACATATTAATAGAACTGTCATCAACTTTGAATAGGAAAAACATATGAAATAATTACGCTACCTTTACTTAAAGTATAAAAGTAACATTAAAAAGTTCAACCTCCCATGTCCATTGGTGTCATAACCAAGACAGTCTTCCGGGATAGGGTAATTGTGCCAATTATGCCTGCATACCTAGAACGTGCAGGACGTGCCGATTGAACCATAGCAGCACTTTGATTAGACACAATCATTGTGTGCAATCAGCGTGCAGCTCACTTACTTTTTGTGGGTATCACTTTAGGAATTCTGGTAGGAAAAAAATACACGGTTGGAAATCCGCAGAATCTGGCACCTCTGCATGTGGATAATGGTCAATAAATTTTCTTGCAGGCTGCATTCAGAAATCTGATGGGCCGACTGTCGCAGGTTGCCCGGGATGTTGCATTTCTGTGTTCAATGTGACATTAGATACATTACATTATAGGGTACCCGGTGGCAGTGCCAGGGTGCAAGGGTGGTAATGCAAAGGTGCCCGGGTGCCAGGTTGGCACTGCCAGGGGTCAGGGACTGGAGGGCTATGCCCATGAAAGGGGAGCTGAGGTTTGAGGGGATATACAAAGGTGGGGTGGGGGAAAGGGGGGGGTGGGGTGGGGTGTAGAGATGGGGGCAGTCATTTAAAGTGGTGCCCCGGTCTGTGTGGAGCACCTGCTGGCGAGCTCAGCTCCCCAGTGCAGGAAAACTGCCTAAATGTCCTTGACGGGGAGAAACTCCCCGAGATCCAAAAACAATGGCAAAGTGGTGTTGAATAGCAGGGCTAATCTCGGCCCTGCAGCCACCGAGAAACACCCGCCAAATGCGCCCAAACCGGACGGAGAACGTTTTTGGGTGAATCGCGCCCATCATTTGCTATTCTATTTATTAGTATGTTTGCTGACCAGGGAAAATAATATTTGAGGTAAGCACATGCTTCGGTATCCTATGCAACCATTGATGTCTTGAGGCCTGTCACATTGGTAGGATATCTTCGAACATGGTTATCAATGTACCTGAAATGGGGTAACCTTTCCAGCCAGCTGTTAGGGTGATTGTCCTGTGAGGTGGATTTCCTGCTCCTCAAATTAGCAAGTTGCTCCAATAGTATGAGCAGCTCATCAATGTGATCCCAAAGAGATTCATCTACAAAACAGTTAGACTTCCGGCTACTTCCATCAGATGGCCAGAGGTCCTGCCCTGTCCCTCTCCTGCCTGATGAAAATAGTCATTTAAAAATCAACTCCATTGGGCAGCACGGTGGCGCAGTGGATAGCAATCCTGCCGCGAGGAGCAGAGGTCCCAGGTTCGATCCCGGCTCTGGGTCACTGTCCATGTGGAGTTTGCACATTTTCCCCGTGTTTGCGTGGGTTTCGCCCCCACAATCCAAAGATGTGCAGGGTAGGTGGATTGGCCACGTTAAATTGGCCCTTAATTGGAAAAAATTAATTAGGTACTCTAAATTTATAAAAATAAAACAAATCCATTATTTGGAACAAATTGCACATTATGTAAGACTTGCACTGATTCTGTGTTGGTCCAGGTGCTACAAAGAACCTGGGTTCTTTAGTAGGGAGACCCAGAATGTATGGAGATGAGTCTTGTGCGATTGCAAAATTGACAATTGTCCTTGTGGCTTGTTGGAATGCTGAGTATAAGGATGTCACTCCATGGTGTCTAGAAATGCACCTCCCATATCAGAAAACCTGCACTTTTTGTACCTTCGGAAAAAATATATTTGTGGCCGTTATGAGAGTTTTTGTGTCCAATGTATGCTTTCCAGTTTTCTATCTTATGTTCTACAGCATACTAATGTCTTTTTAAAATTAAAATTTTTTTTTAAGAGTACCCAATTATTGTTTACCAATTAAGGGGCAATTTAGCGTGGCCAAACCACCTAACCTGCACATCTTTGGGTTGTGGGGGTGAGACCCACACAGACACGGGGAGAATGTGCAATTTCCACACAGACAGTGACCCGGGGCTGGGATCGAACCTGGGTCCTCAGCGTCGTAGGCAGCAGTGCTAACCATTGCACCACCATACCGCCCAAATACTAATGTCATAATTATATGAAAAAACCTATCTGGCCCTGAAAAATCAATTTTATATTTATGGAATGTCTAATGACTCCACAGGTGTTTAAAATAGTTATTGAAGTACGTTGGCAATATTTCAGCATCTGCCTTAATCCCATGTTTACACCTTAAGTTTATTTTGTTATCTGTAAAATGGTTAGAAATTGGAAGATAATCAGAAGTTTTCGTCCGTGACTTAGGTTCTGGGCAATCTGACAATTAAGAGATAGTTTCCCTTTCATTACCAGGTCTTTCTCCATTTGGGGGGATTTTCCGCTCCCGTTTTCGACGGGCCGGATAAACTTCAGCAACAGAAAATCTCATGAGATGTCCAAATTGTGTTGCACACCGAAATAAATGCATGAGACGATTGTCCCTACCCCTCCGCCAATGACGAAATCAAATTCCAGACATTCAATGTCAGGAACATAATTTCTATACATGTATGTATCATTACCAGACCTTTGCACCTGAATCATTTCCTCTCCCTCCCCTCCGTGGGCGTTGGGGTCGCGGGTGTGGGAGGGGCAGTGGGGGTTCCATATGAACATTTGTGCACTGGTGCGCCCATTAAAAATGGCACGCTTATCTTTTAAAAAACTAAATCGCTTGTGTTTGGGACCCACCCCTTGCCTTCTTTTTCAATGTTCCCACAATATGGCCAATTATTGATCACTAAAGATTGTTTCCCTCCCAGCCTCATATTTAGGCTGTTGGGAGAATTGAATTTCTGTGGGAATGGGAAAGCCCAAAAAAGAACAAGATTGGTGGGGGGTGTTCCTCCATCAGAAGACCCCTTCTGAAGTCAGACCCCGACCCCTTATGACCCAGAGGCCTCTATATCTCCCTGCCTCACCCACCATTGGCCTCTCCCCCAAGACCCCAATCGCTCTTCCCCCCCCAAAGCCTTCCCTACCCTCTGCACCCTGGAACCTCTTGAACTTACCTGGGCCTCCCATGCCCGGAGCTAGGTTCTGATTGCCACCTGCATTTCTTCTTCTATCCACTGCAGCAATAACGCTGCAGGGATTGGAGAGCTGCCGGCCAATCAGATTGGCTGGCAGTTCCCTAAGGCAGACTTCCTGTTTAGTGTGGGGTAGAAGTCCCTTTTGCAGCCGCTTAGCGATCATTCAAGTGTGAAATGGTTGTGGGGCACTGCGGGGATAATAATAATGATAATAATCGTTTATTGTCACAAGTAGGCTTCAATGAAGTTACTGTGAAAATCCCCTAGTCGCCGCATTCCGGGAGGCCGGTACGGGAATTGAACCCACACTGCTGGTCTTGTTCTGCACTACAAGCCAGCTGTTTAGTCCACTGTGCTAAACCAGCCCCTGTATGTAGCAAACTAAATGGGCGGGATTCTCCCAACAGGCGGCTAAGTGCCAACGCCGGAGTAAAACCGGGCGTGTTTTACTCCAGCGTCGCGCCCGTTCCGGGACCCCAATCTGCGGCCCACCAGGGGCTAGGACGGCGCTGGAGTGGCCTCCGACAGCCCAGCTGCCGATCCCGGCCTGAACCCGGCGCCGCGGGATCCGCGCATGCGTAGTTGGGCCGGTGCCAACTAGCGCATGCGCAGTGGCCTTCTTCCCCGCGGCGGCCCCAACGCCAAATGGCGCAGGGCTACAGGAGCCAGCGTGGAGGAAAGGAGGCGGGGGGGGGCAGAGAGGCTGTCCCGCCGATCGGTGAGCCCCGATCGCGGGCCAGGCCACTACGGATGCCCCCCCCCCCCCCCGGGGTCGGACCCCCCCCTGCTTCCCCACAGGCCGCACCCGGACCCTTCAACGCCGAGGTCCCGCCGGTTCAGAGGTTGTTAGAACGGCGGCGGCGGGACTTGGCTTTTTGTTGACGGCCACTTGGCCCATCCGGCCCGGAGAATCAGCGCACCGGCCCATGCCGGATGTCGACGCATACCCCGACCGGCGCCGCGCCGACCACGCCAGCGCCGATGGTGCCGATTCTCCACATTGCGGAGAATTGATCCTCGAACATGGGAATATCAGTGTCACTGGCTGGGCCAACATTTCTTTCCCACCCCTACTGCCTTCCATTTCAGTCAATCACATTGCTGTGGATCTGGGGCCACATGTAGGCCAGACCAGGTAAGAGTGGCAGATTTCCTTCCCCAAAGGTCAGTAGTGAACTGGATAGGTTTTTCTGACAGTTGTTTCATGGTCATCATTCGACTTTTAACTCCAGATTTTTCTAAAATATCACCACCTGCTGTCGTGGGATTCAAACTCAAGTCCCCAGCTCAGGGTCTCTGGATTACTTATCCAGTGACAAGAGGCCATAGTTTATTATAGGGATTGAAGATAATTGGTCTTCCGATATTTAATTGAAGAAAACCTCTGTTCATCCAATACTCAATATTGGACTATTGAAAATTGAATATCGTGTTCAGTAGGCAATACTCTTAATTATAAATGCTTCTGGCCAGAAATATCTTTAATGAGACTTGCAATAATTTTGACCTTTCTTTGTTAACCAGATGATCAACTCTTCAAACATCTTCTGTGGAAACAATAGCTCCAATGAATCACTTGACAGTCAACCACCTGTTGTCGAAGTACCTGAGGAGACTGCACTAAGGTAGGGCAAAGAGAATTTCTGCTCACATCTTGTTGAATGTTTTTGGCAGAACTGACTGCCGCTGCAATCAATGGCTTGGATTTCCCAGTTGGAATGGTATTGCAACTGTCTGCATTTGCCATCATGGCAACTCGGAAACTGACAGCAACCTCTGCACCTGGACATGAGCAGTTAAACGTGCAAATCCAGAGGTTGCTGAAACTCACTCCCTGCTCCTCCACAGGACGCACTGTTGAGATTTTCACAAATGAATATCTAATGAAATCACTTGAATTGACATGAACTTTCACTTTTACACAATTACTCTTGTTACACTTTGTTAACTGAGGTGTAGCTGAGATGTTAATTGAGGTGTAGCTGGGATGTTAATGGCATACTAAGTTCATAATTATGACACATCACCTCTCTGACCCTGAAAAAACAATTTTATATGGGTGAAATGTCAAATTTTTCCATTATAATAAAAATAATCCACAAATGTTTAAAATAATTTTTGAAGTATGTTTATAATATTTCGTGTCCACCCTCATCCCAATCTTTATTTTGCTCGCTGTAAAATGGTTACAAATTGAAAGATAATCAGAGGTTTTCACACTCTGGCTTGCTGTCTGTGAGAATTATTCAATGTGATTGGCTGCTTAACCTGTTGATAATATCACTGCTGCTGGCCATCATAGATGTTCCTGTGCTGACACCAAATCAAAGTAATGCAGATAAGGAGATACCCACACTCATTAGATCCATGTGGGCAGTGTTTTTCAGCAGTGAGTCAGGCCATTGTTATTTTTTACTCTCTTACTTTAGTTGTGCATCATGCCTGAACAGGAAAAGCATTCAAGGCTTGCTAGTCTGACCTTCACTTCTGGGCTTATGTCAGCTGCAATGGGGAAATATGTGAGAGACGCCCAAGTTGACTCTCCCCATATGGTAATGTTTGACGACCAAAATGAGGCAAATCTTGTGTGGGAGAGTATCCAGTGTAGTTCCATGTTGTTGTGCCATGCTGAACCCTGTGTTGTATTCCAGCCACAACCATCACAGCTACACTGCATTGGAAGAGGACATATTAGCCTGTGCATAGAAACACAGCTGAATTCTTTGTTAACTGAGGAACTTCATGCCCATTTTAAGGGTGAATGATTGGCAGATGATTTGGTCCCACCACTGTGATAGGAAAGCCTAACTGATTTAATCCAATTAAATATGACCGCATCATGAATAATGTTTAATTGATCACATCCATTGCAATGATATTGGAAAGGGCCATACAAGGGACAAATCAGATGATGGACTGGGATGGTCCACCTTTGTGCCTGAGACCCAAGGATATCTTTCAAGTAGAGAATGTATGAAAGGTTAAAAATTGTCGAGTCAAGAATTTGAGTGATTCTGTGCTGGCACCGCTTCCAGTCACTGCTGGCAAGGGACTCCATGCTAAGTAGCTTATGATTTCACAATTGCTTCAAGTTAAATCAGAATGCAAAGTGAAACGAGAGCTGCATCTCTTTGTAAAACTCAACAACCCAAAGTAATAGCTATTGAAATAAATTCCTCTCCCGAAGCAGGAGTGAACAATTGCATTTATTTGTCAACTATGTTTATCTTACAGAATTAAATTGAATGGGGTTGACACATCTGTTGCATTCTGGGAGGTCACGGAAGCTGAGTTCCAGCAATGTTCTGTTTCGAACGGAAAGAACATCACTCCCTTGCACACCATCGGTGGTTTTATTCTCTTAGAGGAGATGGTTTCTTTGGGGAGCAACTATTTTATTGGTAAGGTGCTTTGGTACTGAATGCCTTAACATCTCTTTCCTTTATTAGAACAGAGTGGTTTGATACAGGCCTCTTATAGGAGAAGACAGTTTAAGATTCAATGAGCTTACATGTCAAACAAGTCAAAAGGCACCAACTAAAATAAATACCTAATTGTGCAGATTAGGTATTGTCAACTGACAAGAAATATAGCAGCAGGTGAACAAGAAAATTATAATATCATGAGACATTCTGAACTACAGATCTCTGCACTTTTCAATTACACCAGCTGTGTTTGGCTTATTGTAATATCTCCCGCAGCCCTCTGATGCACAGTCATTTTAATCTGCCATAATCTGTCACTTCCTGTAACTGATGGTTATCTGGAAGTCAATGTATTCACACTGTTTACATAGCATTCACAAGGTAGATTCAGAGTAGTGGGTGGTCTGTGCTTAATGTACTCCATCCAGATGCGGTGATGGATCGCCCAGCTAACTGTGTCCCACCTACACCCAATTGGCATCCTTTGGACTTGGTGGACTGTAGATGGAGCCTTTATGAGGGGAATTGAGTGAGGATCATAGTGAGTAAAGGGACAAGGTCATCCAAGGTGGAGTTGATGAAATGATTGAGCTGATCTATTATTTGCAGAAGTATGGTTGTTAATGAAAACTACTATTGGCAGCTTGAATCTGGAGTTGTGAGTTTTCCTGAACCAAGTACAGGAGGAAATAAGGTTTGGAAGGGGGCTGAAGATAGTGATGGATCCAAAGAAGCGGTCAGCGGTGGTCGGTTTATGACTGAGGCTATGTTAATAGATGGTTCACATAAGGTGGCAAGGTGGAGGAATTAGATTTGAATATGGAAAGGAGAGTTTGTATGGAGGGAGAGGTTCCAGGAGGTGAGGAGGCCAATGAAATCAGAGGTGAGAAGAGAAGGTGAGATTAGGTGGAAATGTAAACAGTCAAGAAAGAGATGTTACTAAGCAAAGGAGGAAGGAGATTTTGTTGTGGAACTCTGGGTGTTACCATACTTCGGTCTTTGGGGGCTTTGAGTCCCTCCATGCCAACAGTATTCATCGCCAAGCTACCAGGGAAGCAAAGGCCACAATGTCGACCTCTATCCCCTCCTGGCCTCCCGGGTCCTCCGACACCCCAAAAATTGCCACCTCTGGATTCATCGCCACCCTTGTTTTCAGTACCCGGGACATGACGTCCGCAAATCCCTGCTAGTACTCCCTGAGTTTTGGGCATGCCCAGAACATGTGGACATGGTTCGCTGGTCCTCCCGCACATCTAGCACACTTGTCCTCCAGCCCAAAGAATTTACTCATCCAGGCCACCGTCATGTGGGCCCGGTGAACTACCTTGAACTGAATCAGGCCGAGCCTGGCACATGTTGCGGTTGCATTTACCCTCCTCAGAGTGTCTGCCCATACGCCTCCCTCCAGCTCCCCACCAAGCTCCTCCTCCCACTTGAGTTTCAGTTCCTCGGTCCCTGTGTCCTCCGCTCCCATAAGCTCCTTATAAATATCCGAGACTCTCCCCTCTCCTACCTCTCCACTGGAAACTACTCTGTCCTGGATCCCTCTTGGTGGAAGGCGTGGAAAGGACGGGACCTGTCTACGTACGAAATCCCGCACCTGCAAGTACCGAAAGTCATTTCCCCTTGCCAGTCCGAACTTCTCCTCCAGCGCCCTCATGCTCACGAAGCTCCCTTCCAGGAACAAGTCGCCCATCCTTCCCACCCCCGCCCTCCGCCACGCTCAAAACCCGCAGTCCATCTTCCCCGGGCCAAATCGGTGGTTGTCGCATATTGGGGACATGACCGATGCTCTCACTTCCCCCGCGTGCTTCCTCCATTGGCCCCAAATCCGCAGAGCCACCACCACTATAAGGCTGGTGGAGTACCTGGCCATTGGGAGCAGCAGAGGAGCCGTGAGCAGGGCTGCCAAGCTGGTGCCCCTGCACGAAGCAGCCTCCACCCGCTCCCAAACCGACTCCGTACCCACCATCCATTTTCTTATCATGGCTATGTTAGCCGCCCAGTAGTAATTGCTGAGGTTCGGCAACGCCAGTCCCCCCTCGCTACGGTTCCGTTCCAGCATCCCCTCTTTACCCGCGGGGACTTCCCCGCCCAAACAAATCCCAGGATGATTTTATTGATCATTTTAAAGAAGGACCGCGGAATGAAAATAGGGAGACACTGAACAATAAACAGGAATCTCGGGAGGATCGTCATCTTCACCGTCTGTACTCGCTAGTGACAGCGGGAGCTCATCCCATCTCCAGAACTCGCTCCTCATTTGCCCCACCAGCCTAGACAAATTCAACTTATGCATCCTGCCCCAGTCCCGCACCACTTGTATCCCTAAATACCTGAAACTTTCCCCGACCAGCCTAAACGGTAACTCCCTCAGCCTATTCTCCTGACCCCTCGCCTGCACCACAAACATCTCGCTCTTTGCCATATTCAACATGTACCCCAAAAACCGGCCAAATTCTCCTACGATTTCCATAATCCCATCCATCCCTGCCACTGGATCCGACACGTACAAAAGCAGGTAATCCGCGTAGAGCGAGACCTTGTGTTCTACCCCCCGCCCCCCGACCATTCCCTTCCATCCCCTTGCTGCTCTCAGAGCAATTGCCAGCGGTTCTCTGGCCAACACAAACAGCAATGGAGAGAGGGGGCACCCCTGTCTTGTCCCACGGTATAGTTGAAAATACTCAGATGTCGTCCTGTTCGTCCTTACACTAGCCTCCGGGGCCTGATATAGCAGTCTAACCCAGTCCACAAAGCCTTCCCTAAACCCAAACCGTCCCAGCACCTCCCATAAATAGTCCCACTCCACCCGGTCAAAAGCCTTTTCGGCATCCATTGCCACCACTACCTCCGCCTCTCTGCCCTCCGGGGGCATCATAATCACATTGAGTAGCCTTCTTAGGTTGGCTTCCAGCTGCCTGCCCTTTACAAACCCCGTTTGGTCCTCCACAATTACGTCCGGTACACGGTCTTCGATTCTGGACGGCAGGATCTAGGCCAGTAGTTTAGCGTCAACATTAATCAAGGAGATTGGCCTATAGGACCCACAGGCTTCCGGATCTTTTTCCCTTTTTAATATCAGCGAGATGGTGGCTTGCGACAACGTCGGGGGTAACACCCCATTGTCCCTCGCCTCGTTAAACACCCTAACCAGCACCGGCCCCACTATCCCTGAGAACTTTTTGTAGAACTGCACTGGCTACCTGTCCAGCCCCGGGGCTTTACCCGACTGCATGGCCTTCCTTCAGGCCCCCCATTACTTCTTCAGCCCTAATCGGGGCCCCCCGCCCCTCTACCATCCTCCTGTCCACCTTTGGGAAGGTCAGCCCATCTAAGAAGAGCCTCATCCCCTCCGGCCCCGTGGGGGATTCTGAAGCATACAGCTTGCTGTAAAAGTCCCTGAATACCCTGTTCATTCCTGCCGGGTCTCCAACCTGATTCCCTGCCCCGTCCACTACCGTCCCTATTTCCCTGGCTGCCTCCCTCTTCCTAAGTTGCTGTGCAAGCATTCTGCTGGCTTTCTCCCCATACTCATACACCGCGCCCCTTGCCTTTCTGAGCTGCTCTACGGCCTTCCCAGTGGATAGCGCCTCCAGCTCCGCCTGCGGTCTCCGACGTTCCCTAAGTAGCTCTGCCCTCGGGGACTCTGCATATTCCCTGTCCGTCCGTATCATCTCCTGAACCAGTCTGTCCATCTCCACCGTGTGCGTTCTGTCCCTATGGGCTCGGATTGAGATCAGTTCCCCTCTCATCACCGCCTTCAGCGCCTCCCAGAGCACCGCTGCTGAGACTTCCCCTGTATTGTTGACCTGCAGGTAGTTCTGCATGCATTTCCCCACTCTCTCACCCCCCCCCCCCTCATCTGCCAAAATCCCACCTCTAACCTCCATTGTGGGTGCTGGTAACTTTCTTTGCAGACCTACAGGTCGACCCAATGTGGAGCATGGCCCAAAATCGTGATCGCCAAGTATTTTGTATCCCTCACCCCCTTCAAAAAGTCCCTACTCATAATAAAGAAGTCAATACGAGAATAAACCTTGTGAACAAGTGAATAGAACGAGAACTCCTTCCCCGTCGGCCGACTAATTCTCCAGGGGTCTACCCCCCCCCCATTTGTTCCATGAACCTCCTCAGTTCCCTTGCTATTGCCTGTCCTGGAGCACGACCGATCCAGGTCGGGATCAAGGACTGTATTGCATGAGTCAAAGTTAAGATATCAATGTGATTGTCCACACTCTGTTTTGGTTAGCAAAGGCCTTGTTCACAAGTAGACAGATATTCCCGAGTAGACACATTCAGCTGATTTAAGATGCCCAGGTAGGATAGGTTGGGGTTATTTTCCTTGGAACAAAGAAGGCTGAGGGGTGACTTAATTGAGGTGAACAAATTTATGAGGGGAAGAGATAGAGTAGAGCATTCTAGAACCAGGGAACATAGGGTTAAAATAAGTGGCAGAAGGTGTAGAGGGGACATGAGGAAAAATGTTTTTACGCAGAGGGTAGTGGGAGTCTGGAATTCGCTGCCCAGGTTGGTGGTGGAGGCAGAGACCCTGAACAGGTGGGATTAGAAAGGGAACCTGGGTGTCCTCGGGCCGGCATGGACAAGACGGGCTGAATGGCCTCCTTCTGTGCAGAATCAACATGGTTTTTGTGAAATGACTAATTTGAAAAAGTAACAAGAACCTTTGATAAATGAGAATCGATGGGTGTGCTGGACTTAGATTTCCAGAAGGCATTCGACAAGGTTCTTGAAGGTTACTATGCAAAATAAGAGCTTGTGCTGGCAGGAGTAACATATTAGCCTGGATAGAAGATTGTTTAGCAAACAGGAAGCAGAGTAGAGATAAATAGGTATTTTTCAGGTTGGCAAGATGTGACTAGTGGAGTGCCATAGGGATCAGTGCTGAAGCCTCATTTACTTACAATTTATATCAATGACTTGGGTGAAGGAATGAATGTCTAGTTGCTAAATTTGTTGATCACACAAAGATAGGTGAGAATAATTTGTGAAGAGGAACGACATAAGGGGCGGGATTCTCCATTTCAGAGACTGCATTGATGCCAGGACAGAATCGGTGGACTTCTCCGACAGCAAAATTGGCGTCGGTCCTGGAGCAATTTACCCACCGTTAATGGGCTAGCACCGGCGCCATTTAGAACATGACGATTCCAATGAAAAACGATGTCGGATTCACCGGGGTCGGGATTGGCACTCAAGAGGCTGACAAGCTGCAACCGCACATTAGCGCTCCACTCCCCACACACACTCATCCCAGCCAACAAGGTGGCACTGTTTGCACTGGCGTCCATCCCTTTGATAGGTCAGCTGGGGCCAGAGAGTATCTAGGGGGGATGGCCTGGGGGGACACCCATATGACCCATGGCACTAAGTTCCCAGTGGGTAGTCAGCAGCGTGCACAGCCGGCTGCGCCAATGGTATTCCATGCCCGTCCACCCCGACCCCACAGCCCACCTCCTGGCTGCCCCCTGCTACTCCCCCCCCCCCCACCTCCCTCCCCGGCACTGGCAGAAGCCCCCCGGCCAGCAGCACAACTGGCAACACACTATGGTGACGTTGGACACTTTCTGTACCCCCCCTCTCTCCCTCAGCAGCCATGGCGCCTGTTTCCCGATTTCTGAACACATAAGTGAACCTCGCCGTCGGTAATTCCTCCTGGCGGAGCATCGCGGAGGCCCCGGAGAATACCGGGTCAGGCTCGCTAATGATATGCCAGCGGCTTTTGCTGTACGTAAGGGATGGTTCACGCGACTGATAACAGAAATGGGGGGGTTTAATCTCGTGAAGAAAGGCGAGATAGCCTGGACCTGTATCTCTCTGAGTTTAGAAGATTGAGAGGCGATCTTATTGAAACTTGAAAAGATTGACAGTGGGAGAGACCAGAACTAGGGATACACTTTAAAAATAAGTATTCCATTAAGATGGAGATGACAAGATTTTTTTTCTCTCAGAGGGTTGTGAACCTTTGGAACTCTGCTCCCCAGAGAGTGGTGGAGGGACGGCCAATGTATATTTATAAGGCAGAGGTAAATACATTCTTGACGAATAAGGGATACAAAGGTGATATGGAAAGCGGAAAAGGTTGACAATGATTGAAGAGTGCTCCATGGTGTTACAGAATACTGAAAGGGGAGGGGAGGATGTATGTGGCGGTGACATTGTGCTGGAGGGAACACAATTAGAGTAGGTGAATGTGGAAGTGAGGCTAAGGGGAACCGGATTATTGTTCTGGAGGAGCTGGAAAGGGGTGAGAGTGGAAGTGTGAGAAATGGAATAGACACAGTTAGGGTCCCTGTCAACCATTTTGGGGCATGGGTTGCGGGAGGGGCGGGGATGTAGGGTGGGGGGGGGGGGGGGGGGGGGGGCAGAATGGATGGAATTCTTTGATAATGAAAAAGCGAGACATTTTGTAAGTGTTGGGATGGAAGATGGTGACTTGAGGAAAAATACATATTTGTGGCAATTATATGGGAGGTGGATTTCTACCACGGGATGTTTCATGTTGAAATGAGAGCAGACAAGGTTTAACATTTCAGCCAACGGATGGCATCTCGACATTTCAACGCTCCCCCACTGCAGCACTGAAATGCCAGCCTACATTTTGTGCTGGTTGGGACATGAGCCCTCCACCTTCTACCTCAGAGATGGGAGTGGTCCATGACTGACGCTGTGAGGTGTAAGGCTACCTCCAGATGTAATGTTACACCACGTTTTACTGAGTGCAGTACATCTGCAACCAGCTGAAAGAGCATGTGTTAAATGCCCTTTTATACAACTCCAGTAATTAGTTTCCCTAACACAAATTTGCCATCTTTAGCTGGATACTCTAATGAGGTCATTGCTCATAGATTATCTTTTATTGAGTATAAATCCTGATTGACAGTTAAGAAGAAACAGCTATTTTTGTTTCCAATAAACTGTTACACAAGGTTTATTGTACACGGAGTTCATATTCCTCGGGGTTGTTTTTTTAAGAGGGATATTTCAAATGAAGAAGCAATATTCTGATTTGTTGCATATATTTTATCGTTGTTGACTTTATGAATAAAATTGCTTGGAGAAAAGTTAATAATTCTGTTTTCTCGAATTAAAATGTAATGCCCTATATTGGCGTATAATAAGAGAACATGCACATTCTGTTCAGTTGCACCAGGATAATTAATTCACATCAAGAATCCTCTGTGAAAGGTCCTGTGTGGTAAACTGCCATCATCTTGTGACAGATAATTGGTCTAAAGTAATCTCAAAAGTGCTCTTCCTAAAGTTTTTTTTAACGTAAATTTTGAAGTACGTAACATTTTCAGGAATGCAACATTCCTGCCTGGATAACTCTGGATAACTAAGGGTGGCACAGTGGTTAGCACTGCTGCATCACAGCGCCAGGGACTTGGGTTCAATTCTGGCCTTGGGTAACTGTGTGGAGTTTGCACATTCTCCCCGTGTCTGCGTGGGTTTCCTCCGGCTGCTCCTGATTCCTCCCACAGACCAAAGATGTGCAGGTTAGGTGGATTGGCCATGTTAAAAATTGCCCCTTAGTGTTCAAAGATGTGCAGGTTAGGTGGATTGGCCATGCTAAAAATTGCCCCTTAGTGTCCAAAGATGTGCAGGTTAGGTGGATGGGCCATGCTAAAAATTGCCCCCTAATGTCCAAAGATGTGCAGGTTAGGTGGGGTTATGGGGTTACTGGGATAGGGTGGGGGAGTGGCCCTAGTTACGGTGCTCTTTCAGAAGGTTGGTCCAGACTCGATAGACCAAATGGCCTCCTTCTGCACTATACAAACTCTATGGTCCTATTCTATGGATGCAAATAATCATAATGGGAAAATTTACAACTTTGAGGGGCTATAATGTTGGCATCAGCTTGAGACTTTAACTTCTTTGCGACCCTTCCTAGCTGGTACTGGTGCCCAACACGCAGCTAAAAAACAGTGAGCTGAAATGCTGGGATGGAATGGGTGCCGGCAACTCCAAACACAATTTTAACCTCACCCACTGGGCATTAGGGTTAAAATCAGATCTTAAATCTGGGATATAGAGAACAGGTTTAGAACATAGAACATAGAACATTACAGCGCAGTACAGCCCTTCAGCCCTCGATGTTGTGCCGACCTGTGAAACCACTCTAAAGCCCAACTACACTATTCCCTTATCGTCCATATGTCTATCCAAAGACCATTTGATTGCCCTTAGTGTTGGCGAGTCCACTACTGTTGCAGGCAGGGCATTCCACGCCCTTACTATTCTCTGAGTAAAGAACCTACCTCTGACATCTGTCTTATATCTATCTCCCCTCAATTTAAAGCTATGTCCCCTCGTGCTAGACATCACCATCCAAGGAAAAATGCTCTCACTGTCCATCCTATCCAATCCTCTGATCATCTTGTATGCCTCAATTAAGTCACCTCTTAACCTTCTTCTCTCTAACGAAAACAGCCTCAAGTCCCTCAGCCTTTCCTCATAAGATCTTCCCTCCATACCAGGCAACATTCTGGTAAATCTCCTCTGCACCCTTTCCAATGCTTCCTCATCCTTCCTATAATGCGACGACCAGAATTGCACGCAATATTCCAAATGCGGCCGCACCAGAGTTTTATACAGCTGCAACATGACCTCATGGCTCCGAAACTCAATCCCTCTATCAATAAAAGCTAACAACCGTACGCCTTCTTAACAACCCTCTCAACCTGGGTTGCAACTTTCAGGGGTCTATGTACATGGACACCGAGATCTCTCTGCTCATCCACACTGCCAAGAATCTTACCATTAGCCCAGTACTCTGTCTTCCTGTTATTCCTTCCAAAATGAATCACCTCACACCTTTCTGCATTAAACTCCATTTGCCACCTCTCAGCCCAGCGCTGCAGCTTATCTATGTCCCTCTGTAACTTGTAACATCCTTCCGCACTGTCCACAACTCCTCCGACTTTAGTGTCATCTGCAAATTTACTCACCCATCCTTCTACGCCCTCCTCCAGGTCATTTATAAAAATGACAAACAGCAGTGGCCCCAAAACAGATCCTTGTGGTACACCACTAGTAACTGGACTCCAGTCTGAACATTTCCCATCAATCACCGCCCTTTGTCTTCTTCCAGCTAGCCAATTTCTGATCCAAACTGCTAAATCACCCTGAATCCCATGCCCCCGTATTTTCTGTAGTAGCCTACTGTGGGGAACCTTATCAAACGCTTTACTGAAATCCATATACACCACACCAACTGCTTTACCCATCCACCGGTTTGGTCACCTTCTCAAAGAACTCAATAAGGTTTGTGAGGTACGACCTACCCTTCACAAAACCGTGTTGACTATCTCTAATCAAATTATTCCTTTCTAGATGATTACACATCCTATCTCTTATAAACCTTTTGCCCACAACAGAAGTAAGGCTCACTGGTCTATAGTTACCTGGGTTGTCTCTACTCCCCTTCTTGAACAAGGGGACAACATTTGCTATCCTCCAGTCTTCTGGCACTATTCCTGTCGACAAAGATGACTTAAAGATCAAAGCCAAAGGCTCAGCAATCTCCTCCCTAGCTTCCCAGAGAAACCTAGGATAAATTTGGAGATAGCACATCAATTGTGAAAACATAAAGCTTGGCCAGATCCCATAGAATGGATCAGGAAGACAACTAAGTCAATAATTGTCGGTTTAATAATGGATTTTATGGCTACTCCTTCCCAGCAACCAAATTTAGCAAATTTGGCAAATATAGTTTGGAGTTGTTTTTTTGGCTGCCTGGGAGCCCATTCCAGGAGCCAATGGTTCTATACACTGAACACCGGAAAAACCTCACCTGTTTTTTAGTGTCAAGCGGGCTTATGCCAGTAACTCAACCAATGTACGAACATACAAATTAGGAGCAGGAGTAGGCCACTTGTCCCCTCAAACCTGTTCCTCCATTCAATAAGGAGCTGAACTTTCTGTTTGGGGGTCTATGTTCTCCCGCTGGAGATGAATCCTGTAGCCATGTCTCCATAATGGCTATCTGATCACACTTATTAATTTCTACTAGTACTGTCGGTTTATCTGTTATGTTTCGAATGCTACGTGCATTCAGATATAGAATCTTTAGTTTTGGCCTTTTATTATTTTTGTAGCATCTAGCCTTATCTGCTGATTTACTCTTACATTTGTCCTCTATCCCTCCCTGTCATGGTCTGTTTATCACTTCCCATATTAGTCCCTATCTCTCTGGCCTTTTCTCCAATCTGTGATATACCACCAACGGGGTTCTCCGTCCCGCCAGCCCTGGTTTCCTGCGCCATGTGCTGTCGCCTGCAGTGGGATTCTCCAATCCCCCAGCTGGCTAATGGGGTTTCCCATAGTGGCCACCCCCCCGCAGGCAGCCGGCGCAGTGGAGGATACTGCCAATGGAGAATCCCGCAGCACATCTTCCTAAATTTGATCCCTTGCTGCCACTATTTAAACTCTCGCTACTTCCCTAGTTATGCAGCTCACTAATACATCAGCCCCAGCACGGTTCAGGAGTACAGATCCCACTTTCTCCAATATTGGTGACAGTGCCCCACGAACTGGAACCCACTTCACTCACACCAGCCTTTGAGCCATACATTCATTTCTCAAATTATATCTTTCCTCTGCTAATTTGCACATGGCTCAGGTAATATTACAGAAATAGTTATTTTGAGGTCCTGCTTCTTAATTTGGTGCCTCGCTCCTCATACTGACTAAGCAGAACCTTCTTCCTCATCCTGCCTATGTCGTTAGTACATACATGTACCACAACAATTGGATCCTTCCCCTGCAAGTTCCTCTTCAACCCTGAGCAAATGTCCCGAACCCTGGCAGCAGGCAGGCACCACAGCCATCTGGACTCTCGCTCCTTGCTACAGGGTAAAGTGTAAACCTCGTCGCTATCCACTTACTACCACTGCACTCTTATGTGCCCTCCCACTTGAATGGCTTCCTGTACCACAGTCAGTCAACTGGTCAGTCAACTCATCCTACCTGCAGCCCCCACTCCATCCAAACTAGCTGAAAAAACCTCAAACCTATTGGGCCGTTGCAGAGGGTAACACTCTTGCTCTCTGGGTCCCCTTACCTGCCTCAGCTGCAGTCACACCCTCCTGTCCCTGACTACTTTCCAAACCAGTAGGTTCTATCCCAAGGGGTGTGCCTGCCTCCTCAAACAAAGCATCCCGGTAACTCTCACTCTCCCTGATGTGCCGCAATGTCTGCAGCCCGGCCTCCAGCTCAATGACTCCGAGCCGAAGCTCCTCAAGCTGCAAACGTCCATGTCCTGGATAACACTGGCATGCAGGAGCTCACACATGCTGCAGCCTTCATACACCACCTGTCCTGCCATACAAATGAGCATTCATTAATTACTTAATTATTTTATTCAATTATTTATTTTCTTATAGATATTGATTAATCTTATCACAAACTCCAGTACTATTTTAAACCTTCAGAAAATAGACCTTTACCACTTACCAGATATTCACCAAATATTCAACAAGAGGTCACTTTCTCCCCTGTAGTGGAGCAAAAACCAATTCCTACAGGGTGAAAAAGTTAAAAAAAAGCAAAGATGAGGGGCAGCACGGTGGTGCAGTGGTTAGCACAGCTGCCTCACGGCACCGAGGTCCCAGGTTCAATCCCGGCCCTGGGTCACTGCCCGTGTGGAGTTTGCACGTTCTCCCCGTGTTTGCGTGTGTTTCGCCCCCACCACCCTGTGCAGGCTAGGTGGATTGGCCAGGCTAAATTGCCCCTTAATTGGAAAAAAAATGAATTGGGGACTCTAAAATTTAAAAAAAAGCAAAGAAGTAACTGCCCTTCCCTCCTCACCCTCTTCTCGCCAAACGTCCACACAGCATTTGAAGTCGCACTCAAAACAATCTGCAACAGTTCAGAAGATTAGATGAAAAAGGTTGTAGAAACTGCAAAGATCTTGGAACACAATAAGAAAGGAATGGGAACACAGTGGGAAGAGCAGACATAATTGTGGTGATCGTATTGCTGCTACAATTCACCACTGTATTGTATTGTATTATGTTGATGCCCTTGTGGGCTCCGCCTGTGGCTCCGCCCGCTCGGGGGTGTACATAGATCTGCAGCCTGTAGGCGACACTCAGGACAGAGCAGTCGCAGGCAGGCACAGATCTAGCTTATTAAAACCACTGTCCACTTCTACTAATCGTCTCGTGTGAATTGATGGTTGCATCAATAATATTAAACAGATCAATCCCGAGAGCTATTGTCATTAGCTATCCTATTACAAGGGCTAACTAAGGGACCTATTGAATTTAGCAATGATCTGAAAATGTCCAAAATTCCAAATAGTCATGAGTTATTGCCATGTGAGAAACCTGTAGGATATATAATATAGATAATTTATAAACAATATACATATGAGAAGGATCTGTTCAGGGGTATTGTTGCTCAAACAGAACCAAATCTCCAGCTGCCTGGCAATATCTTCATCAGTTGCCATTGATTTAATCAATAGGTCACTACTTTCCCATCTAATTCAATAAAACAAATTACTAAAGAACTTGCATTTCTATCCTCAGGACATCCCAAAGTGCTTTGCAGCCAATGAAGTATTTGTTGAAGTGCAGTCACGGTTGTAATGTAGTAAAAGCAGCAGGTCATTTGCATATGCAAGTTGCCAATGAGCAGATAGGTTGGATGTGGATTAAGGGATACATATTGACCCGAACATCAGGCAGAATGCTCCAGCTCACCTTAGGCCCGTCTTTTATGCCGAGTTGAGCGGTCAGAAGACGCCTCCGTTTAGCTTCTTTTCCAAAGGCCAGAACCTCCGACAATGCTGAACTCCTTCAGTACTGCATTGGAGTGTCAGCGAAAGTTATGCATGCGAGTCTCTGCATTGGGACTTCAACCCACAACCTTTTGATTCTGGTGGGTGTTGACATTCAATCATAGCTGGCCTTGTAATTTGATCCAACATAATTTGTCATTCAACTATCTTCAAGATCTGTGTCATTGCGTAAGATGTCCTTAAGATCCCTCACTGGATAAGACAAAAATAATCTGTTAGTTATCTGTCCTTCAGCTCAATCTCCTTAATGACATATACTAGATTACAATGACTATAGGTATAATCAGCACATTCCTGCCACTGGTGAAAACCATTGCATTCCCTGGGACAAATCAAATCACCTCAAGATCTTTAACACCAATCTCAATGTTAAAAATGAACACTGAAGTTAACCCACTGAAGTAATGCCCAGAGGGAGGCAACACCAGGAGACAAGTCAATCTTGTGCGTTTTCATGCAGCGAGTCAGGAATTGCCATTGTCGGAAACCGTACACAGATAATCTTCTTCATCGTCATTGTCAGAGAGTGATTTTCACAAATTAAATAAATAAGATATAAAACATAAATCAAACGTGTGGCACTATGACTATATAATTATTTACAAGTCTCAAGAGGATTCAGCCTCTCACTCACAAAAGCTATTCTATGGAGAACGATAATAATTCTTCACTCAAACATGCATCCACCTGCAAATACCTTTCTTACCACTCATGTGGACATGGATTCCCCCCCCCCCCCCCCCCCCCCCCACTCACACACATTAACAAACTTACTCTCTCAAAAATGCATATATAGTTTGATCATATCTGCCCTGCAGTATGCAGTTAGTTGAGAATGTACCCACCTGAATCCAAATGTTATCCCCTGTTTTTGAAAACTCACCACTATTCTTAGAAGTCCCCCATACCAAAAAGGGCCGACATTCTAAATGGTGATCAGGGATTCTCACTCCCCGACTCCGATACAGGCTTCAGTGGGTGCTATTCAGGTCAAACTAAGTTTTCAAGTTATCCCCTGGTATAACCCATACCTTCACCGAAGATTTCATCTACTTACCACTTAGTAGCATCAATCCTGGGTCCCGCATTGCTAAGTAAGTAAAGTAGACTTTGGAATAACCACTATTTCAGGTTTAATTAAGTTATTTTATTATTATATTTTTTCTTTTAAAAGCTGCAGTTACTGTCTTTACAGAAAGATAAAAAGATCTTGCCTCTGGACCCTTCTGGTTGGTTGAAGGGACCTTCAGGCCCAACGTGACAATCAATCTTCTTTTTAAAGTCTGGTCTTCTTGAGATGTATTTGCTGATGAGCTTGGTTGCTATGTCCTATCTGTCCCATGTACCGAGCTGTGAGAGCTGACTCTGCTGGCTGACTCTGAGCTAACTCTGCCTCCTCTGTAAATTCTAGTCTTCCTTAGATGTATTAGCTATTTTAGCTCGGCTGCTTTGCCCTGTCCCTTTCCCATGGACGAGCTGACTGTAATCTGACTCTGCTTCTCCGCCTCTCTCTGAGTTCTGGTTCTGGTTCTGTGTCCCCTTTCTTCGGGTTTATATATTTTTCTAACAGTTATCTAGTTTTTATGACTTTATTGTAAAATAACTTATTTCACTTTGATTGTAAAAAGTATCTTTGATCTCAACCTTCTAATCCAACTAAGTACTCATTTTGACATAACCTCATCTCATAGATCTGATTACATTGTGTCCTTTGTGAAATTCAAAGTTCCTTTGTGATATTCAAAAATGCTTTGGTTTCAAGAGGTGTTACTTTTCATTCCTGTCATTTCTATAGTTTCATTTTCCAATTGTGTTCTCAGCTCATAATTTTGACTTTGATTTTGGCTTTGAATTATGTTTCTCGTCGACTGATAGTCTCCAGTTTTCTTTAATTTACCTGGTATTAGCAAATTTCACACCTAGAATTCTCACCAAATTCAACTGAACCTCATCCATGCTTTTCCAGCTGCTCACTAAGATAGTTACTTTCAATGAAGGTGTGAGCCATTGTTTTTGGCTTCATTCAAAATCCTGTTTGTCTTGTTTGCTAAGCCTGCTTGACCAAGGCTATCTGCATTTTACAATCCTCTCCTGGCAGCTGCTGTTAACCCTTTGTGGGATCTTTCCCTGTATCCTCTCATGTTTCTCTCAGACCAGATATTGCCAGACTTCCATGTTTCAAATGACACATCTTTCCATATTTTCAATAACACCCCCCTTCCCCAACCCGACTAAGTTGATTAATTAAGCCCAAAATTGGATTAAATTATCAAATGTACATTACTTCCTCTCTTCAAGCTTTTCTTTCTCCAAATGTCAACGTTTCACTCCCCAAATGGCTGGAGCCTGCAAATGGTCCCTGGGACAATCCGTTCCCAATCTTCAACATTGCTGGACTAAACTCCAGATGTTTTACTGTAGGACACGTTACTTTAAAGCAGTGTGATTATAAACTTGTCATAGTAAACACAGCACTGCCAACAGAGTCTTGTGACTAGAAAAGAAACATTTCACTCTGGCATTCATGCTACAGATTTCTAATAACTTGCATCCAAGCCTCTCATAAGAGAAATGCGGAAAAAAAGACAAAGAGTGCAATTTTCCACAGGAGATTAATATTCACAGAAAACCTAAAGAAAATGTAGACGTGATACGCCCACCACAACCTCTGCAATCAGGCATATTACATCTCCAAAAATTACACACTATTGAAGTATTTGCAGAAAATGTTTTAACTGGAGAGGGAATATTGGATTGGTGCTGCTTGGCTGCCAGAAGATTTGATAGATCCAAAGAGGGAAACTTCAACCCCCAGAAACGTGTGGGTTTTGGGCGGGTGCACTATGAAAATTTGAGGTATCTTTTAAACCTGATCTGAACCCGCCTGGAACTTGATCACCTCTGGTTTTAACAGGGACGTGACAAGAGGAAGACAATCAATAATGCATATTTTAATGAAGCTGTATGCTTCATATTTTCTCTTGCTCTCATGTTTACGGTAAATATTCCAGTCCCGCCCACTATGGGACTGTCACTGATGGGATCTGAAATTAGACGGACCATTTAAAGGTCCGTTGACTTTGGGCGGGAATTTCTGGTAACTGGCACGATCGGAAAATGTCGTTGGCTTGGCCAGCTGGGTTTCGCAAGATACAGGAAATTACAAACAATATTTTGGTGTGACGTTTGGACAGAGACTGTGGGTGTGATTCTCCGGAAAGATTTCGAAGTGCGGTAGCGAGCGGGAACTGCTGTGAGCTTCCCGGTACTTGGCCCAGCAAGGACGGCAACGCTATTCAATGTTAATTGGTCCACTTAACGAGGCCCCACGGGCTTCTCGCCGCAAATGAAGGCTCATTGGCTGATTCTCGGGGACCGCTCTTGCCAGTCCCCTCGCTAACAAGGGTGAGCAGCATTTAAACAGCATTTACACAGCAAACCTCAGTCAGCTTGCAACAATGGCGCCAAGAAGAACGGCCCCAAGGTTCGGTGATGTGGAACTCGGGAGACAGCCGTTGGAGATCTGCAGGATCCCAGGGTCCAGTTGGGTCTGAACCTGATGCTGTGCCTCTGGAACAGGTTTACCGGAGATAATGGAGATGATAGCAAGCAGCCGGGTCATTCAGAGGGAGATGTCAGCAACACTCCAGCACGTCCATAGCCGATTGGAGGATTTACAGAGGCTATGGGCACAGGAGGTGTCATTGGCAATGCGTGGCATTGAGACCAACACTCATAGGGTAGCGACCACAGTGGAGAGCCTGGTGCGCAACATCGGCACCATTAGTGAAGGTGTCCAAGGTGTAGCGCAGTTGGTGACGGCCATGGCTGAGGGTCTCGGCAGAATGTCCGACTCGCTGGGTGATGTTACCCAGTACCATGCCGACTTTGATGAGGTTCCGTGGGACATGTCCCGCTTTCAGATGGGAATGGCCGAGGTGCTGCGGAGCTAGTCCTAGTTGCAGGTGTGCATTGCCGAGGCACTGCAGAGTATGGCCCAGCCACTGAGGAGCATTACTGAGGGCGTCGGCTCTATGGTGCAGACATCGGGGGGCCGCCAGGGCTGGCAGAGCCAGATGGTGCAGGGGCAGCTGGGGCTCGAACCAGCTGTCCCTCCATCCCAAGGGGAATCCAGGGCCCTATGGGCACCGAGCGGGAGGGGGGGGGACTCTGGATGAGAACCCAGACCCGTCTCATGGAATGGTGAAGGTGGACACCAGCACCCCCCGAGTTCCACCCCTCTGATGAGGCCGCGTCCCGAGGTCAGCACACGAGACAGGATGAAGCGGCTGTGCATGTGCCACCGACAATAACGCCGGGACCCTCCAGCCCCAGAGCTCCCAGAGGATGTCTGCCAGGGGCATCAAAGGCCACGGGATGAGGTAAGCAGCTGGCTGACTCCTCCTCAGATGTGCATCCTGGGGAGACGCCTAGACGTAGCGATAGAGCTAGGAAGGTGAAGCATGCTGAGGATCACTGAGGGTACCTGGGCAGGGGGGAGAGTTTTGGGTGGTACGTAGGGGCAAGGGGGGGGGGGCTGAGGGGTGGTGGGGAGAGTGGGGCAGCACCATCGGGGGTGGGGAATTGTATGACACCTGTGACACATTAAAAATCCTTGAGCACAACCAGTATGACATCTCTGTCACTTTCCTCCGCTCTGCGGGCCGACCTCTGAACCCATCTCTCCAGGCATCTCCCCCTCCCTGTAGCACTCACCCATCCTTCAGCCGTGGCTATGTCCCCAGAGCTATCTCCCATCCCTTGGGTGTTCAAGCACAGTGTCCAGGCATCAAGGTGTGATTAGGATGCTAGGTAATGACTCCCACGTGCTAATGGCCCGCCCACCCACGGGAATCCACTTGGGTTGTGTGAAGTGCTCACTTAACCGCCAATTCCAATTCCATATTGGTAATAGCCTCCAGCCGCACGACCAGAGGCCTCGGCAGTCGGTGGCCGTTATGGGTGGCCGGTGGGGCACCCCCACCCCTGCAGAGGCCCCCCCCCCCCCCCCGCAGTTAAGGGTCCTAACCCCCTTGCTGAGCACTGGGGTATCAAGCCAAGCGCTCCCAGACACTTTGCCTGTGTGTAAAGGTGGCTGCTCACCTCCTCGGCTCCCCACAGCAGCTCTCCCACCAGGCTCGCATTGTTCAAATGAAGTATTAATTGGTGCCAGCATGACCACTTGCTAAATCATGGGATTCCATTGGATAAGGGGTGGCTCCCGTTGATTGTATGGAAATAGGGCTTAAGTGGTGATAATTGTTTTCGCGGCACACTCTGGCAGTTGCATCGCAAACTGTTTGGCGCCTGGCGCAGTTCTCGTTTTCGACCTCTCCCGCTATTCGTTCAAGTGAGAGTGCAACGAGGCTGGAAAATCATGCTCTATGCCTCGTTGAATTGCATTTTCCACTCATTATACGAGGTGTTGGATATTCAGTTCCTTTTTTAAATTATTTTCACGGGACGTGGGCATTGCTGGTCTGCCAGCAGTTTGATTATCTATCCCTAATAACCCTTGAGAAGCTGATGGTGAGCCATGCGATGCAGGTACATCCACGGTGCTGTTAGGGAGGGAGTTCTAGAATTTTGACCCAGTGACAGTGAACGACCGGTGTTATATCTCCTAGTCAGGATGGTGAGTGACTTGGGTAGGAACTTTCAGGTTGGTGTGCCATGCATCTGCTGCCCTTGTCCATCTGAATGGGAGTAATCGTCGGTTTGGAAGGTGCTGTTTAAGGAACCTTAGTGAGTTGCTGCAGTGCACCTTGTAGGTGGTACACATGGCTGCTACTATATATTAGTGGTGGAGGAAGTAAATGTTGAAGGTGGTGGGTGCGGTGTCAAGCAAATAGACTTCTTTGTCATGGATGGTGTGGCATTTCTTCAGCATTATTGGAGCTGCCGACATTCAGGCAAGTGGGCAGTATTCCATTACATTCTGCCTTGTGCCTTGTAGATAATGGACAGGCTTTGGGAAGTCAGGAGGTGAGTTACTCGCCGCAGGATTCCTAGCCTCTGACCAGCTCTTCTTATAGCCACAGTATTTATATAGCTTGTCCAGTTGAGTTTCTGGTCCGTGGTAACTCCCAGGATGTTGATAGTGGGGGATCAGTGGTGGTAATGCCATTGAGTATCAAGGGGCGATGTTTGATTTTCTCTTGGTGGAGATGGTCATTGCCTGGCACTTGTGTGATGTACAAAGAACAAAGAGCAAGGAAAAGTACAGCACAGAAACAGGCCCTTCGGCCATCCAAACCCGTGCCGACCATTCTGCCCGACTAAACTACAATCTTCTATGTAAAATGTTACTTGACACTTGTCAGCTGAGCCTGGATATTGTCCGGGCCTTGCTGCATTTGGAAACAGACTGCTTCAGTATCTGAGGAGTCATGAATGGTACTGAACAAAGCACATCCCCGCGTCTGATCTTATGATGGAAGGAAGGTCATTGATGAGGCAGCTGAAGATGATTCGGCCAAGGACACTACCCTGAGGAACTCCTGCAGTGATGTCCCGGGACGGAGATGATTAACTTTCAAAAGCAACACCCATCTTCCTTTGTATTAGGTGTGACTCCAATCAATGGAGAGTTTTCGTCCTGATTCCCATTGACTCCAGTTTTTCTAGGGCACCTTGATGCCACTCTTAGTCAAATGCTATTTTGATGTTAAGGGCAGTCACTCTCATCTCTCCTCTTAAGATCCAGGTCTTTTGTCAATGTTTGTATTAAAGCTGTAATGCGGTCAGGTGCTGAGTAGCTCTTGTGGAATCCAAACTGACATCGCCCCCATTATAAATTGGCAGATGGAGATTGAAATCTTCAGAGTGCAGGATTCCATTGGGAGTTTGAGTAGAATTAGGTTTAGCCTCGTTCACAGAGATACTGGGTGGAATCTTACCATATTTTTTCAAAGGGCTCGATTTAACCAAATGGGAACAAAGTTCCATAGCGAGTGCGTTTAGCCACGTGTTTCCCAGTGCACGCAGTGCCAAGAAACACATGGATAAGGGGCCTCAACGGGGAATGTGCGGCTGAGGCTGCACATAGCCCTGTTTTGTACACTGGGGAGCTCCGCTCGCTGGAACTCCAGAGTGTAGCGAGAGATCGATGGCGTCCCAACCTCGGAGGCCCCGAAGCGATCTCCGAACTCCTTCCCCCCAGCTCGAATTCACTATGGGAGGGTGCATGCCCCCCCAACCCACATGCAGGGCACCTCCGGCCCGATCGCACACGTCCAAAAAATGCCAGCTTGGCTGTACAAGCCTGGCACCCTGGCAGTGTCTTGCCAGCTGGCAGTGCCTCCTTGGCACGGCCAAGGTGGCAGGCTGGCACTGCCAGGGTGCCCAGGTGGCACCAACAGTGCCAGGTCGCCACCCTTTCCAAAGGACAGGCAGCTGGGGGCCTCGGGTCCCCTGGGAGACCACTAGGAGTGCCATTCTGTCAGGTCCCCGTTTATGAGGACCAATTCTGAATGGCTTCCCCCCGAGGTCTCTGTGGCGAAGAGGATGAATCCCAAAGCCTCAGATATCTCAGGAATCTGCACATCAGTTTCAGACTAACTGTCTCGCTCTAATATGCAAATGTGCCAAAAAGTGATCCCACCCACAATGGGCAGGGTTTACATCTCAGCGTCTCATGAGATCGCGTTGGATCTTACGCGAGGTATTGCGAGCTGGGTAAATCCCGGGAGCTTTAACGGCCAGGCTTTATGCCATCACTCTGGCAGGGCGGAGCCTGATAGAGTTGGCACCCAGCTCCACAGAGATCAGTGCGCCATCTTTAAAGGGCACCCCAAGCAGAACAGGAGTCTGAAACCGACCCCCCCACCCCTCCACCACCCGGCACCACAGAGGTATCGGGGGCTCCCCCCTCACCAGACAATAATTAGGGGCTTCTCACGTCACTGAATCAGGTGTGACGAGGCCATTCGACCACACCCCTTGTCTCTTTGATAATAAACTGCACTAATGTGGGCCTTATGTAGCCCTGAGCAGAATTTAATGCCCCCCATGTCTTGTTTGGTGATGGAGGGAGGCCATTGAATCGCGATGGTGGCGGTTGGGGACCTCGACACTGTCCTGTCTCCACCCGATCAAATCCAGGACGGGAAGGCAGATTGAAAACGTTCCTGTCCGCCGCCAATTGAAGCCCTTAATTTTGCAATTAATGTAGGGCCTCACCTGTCGTGCTGTTATTTACCCAGATTTGGGCAGGGGACTCCCTCAGTGGGGTTTCTTTTGGGTTTCCAGAGGCTGGCCAGGGTGGGGGAGGTGGTGTGTCCCTGATGTACTGCAAATACCGGGCACTGAGTCCAACTATCCATTTCATTTTTGACAATTCCACTTTTGATTTGATTTCAGGTATCTACAGCACTTCTGTTGATTTAAGTCAATATTCACTGCTGGAATTACAGGTCCACCACTGCCAATAAACCCGTAAATTGATATGATAAACTCACTAGTGAATACAAAGTAGCTTACAGAGATAATGAAACAGTTGATGATGAATCAATCGATCCGCTTATAATTCTATTGTAATAATCAACAACCAATTTGAATTTTCAGCACAATGAGGTAATTTAGGAATTGCAGAAGAGGACCCAGTAATAACGGAAAATATTCCACATGACCTGGATCATTATTCACATACAGGCTGGGTCTCTTTAAACCAAAACCCGAGGGGCCGATTTGCGTTTCAGTATTCAGATATTTTCGTTTTTCTGATCGGCCATATATACAATAGGCCTAGACCTAATCACAGTACAATAGCCTAGGCTAGCTTTAGAGATGTTAAACTCTTTTTAAAGATAGCTGGATCTGCACCTTAAGTGCTGTAAGCTACAGGGCTATGGACTGGGTGCAGTAGAACATAGAACATACAGTGCAGAAGGAGGCCATTCAGCCCATCGAGTCTGCAACGACCCACTTAAGCCCTCACTTCCACCCTATCCCCGTAACCCAATAACCCCTCCTAGCCTTTTTGGTCACTAAGGGCAATATATCATGGTCAATCCATGGGATTAGAAAGGGCACCTGGGTGTCCTCGGGCTGGCATGGACAAGATGGGCTGAATGGCCTCCTTCTGTGCTGTAACTTTTCCATGATTCTTTGAGTCCAGTCTGCATATACAAGGTTGTTTCTCTATTTTCCAAATCTGATGCGCCCTACTTACCTGTAAATACTTATTCCACCTGTAATATAATGTTTAATTACTTTATTAACATAACAAATTAACGTAATCATTCAAACAAAATTCAGTTTTTGGATGTTTCCAGTTTTCAGATGTATGGATAAAGATTTTTGACCTGTATTTGCAATTATCATGGTGTTCTGCTAGGCCTTGTGTGATATCACATTTCATGAGACTTTCAGAGTGCAAGTAGGAACATAGGAACAAGAAGAAGCCATTTAGTACCCTGGGCGGAATTCTCCCCCCCCCACCCACGCCGGGCGCGAGTCCCGTCACGCCGTCCCGACACCCGCACGCGATTCTCCCCCCCCCCCCCCAAACCGGCACGGTGGGAATCAGGGGCGTCATTCTCCGCCGGCGGGAGTCTCCGTTTTGCCGGCGCCCGGGGGTTTCCCGACGGCGTGGAGCTGCCCCACAATGGGAAACCCCATTGACCGGCCGGTGTTACGGAGACTCCCGCCGGCCGGTCGGAGCAGAAATGTGGCGGGGCGGGTAGGAGAATTTCGCCCCATGGCTGGCCGCTGGGAGAATCGCCGCTTGCCGTTGGTAATGGGCAAGCGCCAATTCTCTGGCCCGGATAGGCCGAGCAGCCTGCCCACCACGACAGGTTCCCGCTGGCGCCATCCACACCTGGTCGTTGCCGGCGGGAACAGCGCAGGAACGCTGGGGGGGGGGGGCTGGCCTGTGGGGGGGCGAGGGGGGTTCCTGCACCAGGGAGGGGGCTCAAAAGGGGTCTGGCCCACGATCGATGCCCACCGATCGGCGGGCCGGCCTCTCTGAAGGAGGACCTCCTTCCCTCCGCTGCCCCGCCAGATCGATCCGCGGGGAGGACGGCAACCGCGCATGCGCGGGTGACGTCAATTACGCGCCGCCGGTCACGTCAATTACACGCTGCTGTTTTTACGCGGCACCAAGGCGCGGCGTAAATGACGCGGCGCGCTCCTAGCCCCCTAGGGGCGGAAGAATAGGGAGCTGGGAACGGCCTCCGACGCCGGAGTGAAACACTCCGGTTTTCACTCCGGCGTCGGGACTTAGTCTCCCGATGGGAGAATTGCGCCCATTGTACTCCAGCCCAGGTCTGGGGCGAAATTCTCCCCAAACGGCGCGATGTCCGTCAACTGGCGCCCAAAACGGCGCCAATCAGACGGGCATCGCGCCGCCCCAAAGGTGTGGAATGCTCCGCATCTTTGGGGGCCGAGCCCTAACATTGAGGGGCTAGGCTGGCGCCGGAGGGATTTCCGCCCCGCCAGCTGGCGGAAACGGCCTTTGTTGCCCCGCCAGCTGGCATGGAAATGACATGTCGCGGCAGCGCATGCGCGGGAGCGTCAGCGGCCGCTGATAGTTTCCCATCCGGGCCGGAGAACCGAACGGGGGGGGGGGGGCGGGGGGGACATGGAGTGTTCCCTACCACTGATGCCTATTAGGAAATGGCAAAATTTCCCAATGTGCCTTGGAGAGAGGTAAGGTTCCTCAATGTCACCGAGTATTCAGACAGCGACTCATTCCATCAGCAGGCACTTTTCTATTCAGCAGGGTAGATTGTGACTATGCAATTGTGCAAAGTGAGTGACAATGAGTCGACCGACCATTTGACTTCAATCTTCTGCTCTCCTGGCTCGACAAATAAGTGTTTTGTTTTAAATGCAAAAGCTTACCTTTGATTGGCAGTCATGCTTTCTAAGTGGGGGCAGGCCCAATGCCTGGCTAACTCATGGAATGGCCACTGTGTCAAAGGGCTCCTTTAGCGGTGTTACCCATCCCCGTGTCTGCATGGGTTTCCTCCGGGTGCTCCTGTTTCCTCCCACATTCCAAAGATATGCAGGTTAGGTGGATTGGCCATGCTAAATTGCCCTTCGGTTAGGTGGGGTTACTGGGCTACAGGGATGTGTGGGCTTAAGTGGGGTGCTCTTTCCAAGAGCTGATGCAGACTCGATGGGCCGAATGGCCTCCATCTGCACTCTAAATTCTATGAATTCTATGAATCTATATATTCAAGGGGCCAAATGTCTGTTCTAGGTGCCTCCTTGGCATCCCAAAAGGGCCAACAAATGTTATATTGGGGTCAACACAGGCACAGATTAAACACAGGCCACCCCATTAGTAAATCTGTATATTTGGTGTTTGCTTTATGTCTAACAATCTATCCCAATATCAGTTCTGTCACAGCAATATTTGAAATTAACTGCAGTAAAGAATGTAATGTTCATGGAATGTTTGGCCTATATAAATTTGCTTATATCTGCAGTTCCTATCTATATATTCTGAGCCAGGACAGATGCTGAGAACATAATGGAAGAATGAATTCTAGGAACTAGGTCATGACTTACTTTTACCATGCATGGCGTAATAATGCATTGATTGTTCTCCCCCTCTGTTGCTAGCTGTTGTTCTACTCTCACACCCAAGTGCCCTTTAGCCAATCAGCTGGGAATTTTGAACACAAACCCAAGGGCTTTAATAAGTGGAACAAATGAAAAACGGACACTTGAATGGAAACTGTTGAAGACTGAAACACATTTTAATGATCAGTGGAAAATAAACAACTCAATACAAAGCAGTTCAAGTTCCCCTTTCACATTTCCTGAATCTTCTGGAAAAAAATAATCACTATTCATTTGTGTTGCATTTAGTTTAAAACATTTGGCCTTCAATTGTTTTTTTACATCACAAAAAAGTTGTACTCCAAATCCTTCTTCCCTCCCCATATTATGGCAGGTAAATATTTGTTGAAGTTAAAATAATGAATTGAGATTGCTGAACCCTTGTGTTACTACCGTGGATGCTTGTGCTCAGTTTGGACCAGATGATGGAAATTTTCCCCAGTATGGTACTTTCCCAGGGAAATGTACTTAGACAGAATAGGTGCGGGAGGAAGAGACTACCCCCAGTAATATTATTTTCCGTGCCTTTCCTGTCCCCTCTCCATCCTAGCTCTTTTAAATCCTCACACATGATAAATATCTTAGCAGCTGGAGAGAAAGGTAATGAAGAGGGCCAGGCGTGCGGAGAGTGTAGATGATCTGTGAATTTGACCGGACACTCTCTGCCTATCCTCTTATTGACCCAGTCATGATCAAGAATCATAAAGTGACATTCCCGCAGTGAAATAGTTTTTAAAGCTAATTTGGGGAAGAGACAGATATTAGAATTTGATGTGGCAAATGTTGCTAGCATTAAGTAATGTAACTGGAAAATATAGAGTTGCGTTTATAAGAGTGTTTATAAGAGAATTGTGAGTGCAAGAAAAATTGTGTGGGGCGGAGAGAACAATGACATTTGTGGAGGGGGGGGGGGGCTGTGAGGTATTGGAGAAGGGGCAGGAGGATGCAGGGAAGTGTCAATGGCGATTTTTGAGATGGAGGGGATGTGAGGTAACTGGAGAGAGAGGGATGATTGGAACTGAGGAATGTTGTGCAGGAGAATGTTGGGAAAATCAAAGGGTGATAATTGATACCTGGAAGAGTTGTGCTGCTCATTTATCATGCCCTCTGGTGGGCATTGAACCTCTTAGGGAGCATACTCTTAGTGCTCACTTCCTCAGCCACTTTCATCCATAACTGTTTAGTTTGAGAGTCTGGGTTTTTCCCTCCTTGGGAAAGACCATCTCACTTCAGTCCCACAGCACGATGTCCAGGTAAGAGACAGAGGGAGCCACTTTCCCCGCCCTCCTCACCTATGGGCTGGTGTGATGGGGTTCCAATGCCAAGCGGGAAATCCAAAAGCAGCTCCTGTTTGGCTGGGACTCCAGCTGTCAAACTTTAATGCTAACCTCCCCGTGAAGTAAATGGGGCCAGAGGTCGCTGAGGCCAATAGAGCAGTTGAGGGCTTGATGAGGATGGGGGTGGGTGGGGAGGGGTTGTTGCTACGGGGCCAGCTTTGCCACCGGAGGGGGACCACTCCATGGGCCACAGAGTGTCCAATCAAGCAGGCCCAACTCTAGTCCACGGGGAAGCCACAGGCTTTACTGGGTGGTCACCCACTTGCCGGAAGAGTTGGCCAGTCAGTGGTAAAATGTCAGGGGGGGGGGGGGGGGGGGGGGTGGAGAGATTCTTAAATGGCCCTGAATCTGACCTTCTGGATTGGATCGGAGTGCACCTTCTTCCCTACCGCTGATAAAATTCCATGGCATCAGGAAAGCGACAGACACTGCACTCCTTCCACTTTGCTGCCTCCACCCCCTGAGACCCAGCCTGTCCCTAAGAATCTGATCAAATTCAGCAGGTGGTTGTTGAAGTCGCAAGAATCAATTCTGTCTCCTGCCAAGATCCCTTTTCCTACACATTAAAGGAATCAACACCAATACAGGAGTACACTTAAATCATGAGGAGCAACATATTGAGAATTATTCCTTATCACAAGTTAATCATATCAGAATTGGCTTACTTGAGCCTTGCTGACTCGGATATTAGGAATAATTTTAGTTTCATAGAAATTCTGATTATATAATTTTGACTTCAATTATTTCTAAAGTGGTTGGTAATTATTCTGCTGATGATTAATTTGGATCTAAAACCCAGGATAAGCTGGTGCCTCAAGTCACAGATGGTCCAGTTGATTGTAATTCATTAACATTTAAATAAGATTTGTCAAAAATTGTCATCAAGGAAACCGTTTTGTTTACAATGTGTTTTTTCCCCCTGAATTATTTCCTCTAGCCCTTGTGAATGATTCAGCCACTAAAGCAATGACAGCTCTGAGAGTGAACGTGACTGTTAAAGCGAGCATCTGCATGGAACACAAGAATAATCCGGGTGAACTCCAGTGTTCTGGAAAGGGTCAGTGCATCACCAAAACGTCGGAGGTGAGTTAAACTTGATTGTACCTGAGTCTCTACAGTTAGAATACTTCATATCTTCAGAATGGAGGTATGTTGGATCATAGTAGAGTCATAATAGAGAAAGGGGGCTGGATCCTCCAATTATCCAGCTACGTGTTCCTCGGTGGCGCAGCGTTTGCTGGGGGCGGGATTCTTTACGCCCCCCCGCTTGTCAATGGGATTTCCCATTGAAGCCACCCCACGCCGCCGGGAAACCCACGGAAGGGAGTGCGCCAGCGGCAGGAAAAGAAAACCCCAGCAACCGGAGAATTCCGGCCCGGATATTTATTCTGCTCTTGCACACTTTGCTTTACCTCCCTTTTTCTCTGTCCCACACTCAATCTTTCGCCCTCATTCTTATTCTACGCTCTCCTCCAATGTTATAACAATCAAGCTGATTAGTATTTTCTCTTTTTATTTGATTCTTTTGTCTGCCTCACCCCTTCGCACCCACACCTTCACATATATGCTCATGCTTCTTTTCTTCATATTTCTATGTTACTACAATGCCATCTTATTTTCCCACACATTTAACCAGAATCGCATTGCTTTCTATTCTTCTACCATGTCAAGAATAATCACATCTATTTTGACAAGTATCAAAGCACCAACAAAACTGTATTTACGTGAATTACAATCGCTGCTATTATACTGTCATCACATCAGCACCAACCTCGACTCACGGTGCAACTAAATTCCAATTTTTCCAAGATTGCATGAAGTGTATTTGAGAACCATGAAAATGAACATTTTAATTTCAAATCTGAAATAATTCTTGTGTTAGTCAACCCGATTATATAGGCACTGTGAAGCAGTTTCCTGAGACCTCCTTGAGAAACTGGAGCGATAGCACATTGAAAAAAAACACACATTGAAAAAAGTTGTTCTATTGCTGCTTTTACCTGCCATCTTTGGCTGGTAGGTTGGATCTAGGCGCTTCAATGAAAAACATGGCATTATAGAAGACCGATATGGAGTGATCTCTGCATGATGGTCCATGTTACAGGTGATAATAATAGTTATTCATCCTCAACACTATTTCATATCTGCGCTTGTGAGGGAAAATTATCACCATCGAGTGGAACATTCTTGTGAGGTTAAGTTCAAAATTGTGCTATAACTTAGCTATTTGGGAATGTTGACTCAGGAGGAGCTGAGAGCTGTATGAACAAGAGGCTGCTGCTAACACTGGATGTGAAAAGGTCGAATGGTGCAACTTTCCACTACCCAACAACTATCTTTCAATTTTCGGTGCTGAAGAAATGCAGCCAAAACAGAGGCCTATCTTTTCTCTTCACAGATGCTGATTGACACCTTGTGCATTGCCAGCATTGTTCTGTTTATGAACTCTGGCAGTAGACACAATTGTTGACTGTGATTCATAATGCCAGTGATAGCATTGCCGCACGCCCACCCTTTTACAAACCTAACCTAAAGCCCCCACCTTTATTGAGCTAATCAAGCAGACAGAAAAGTGAATACACATAGACTGCTGTATTAGTCACAGTCCTTTTGACAGCGAACGCTTATCGCAGTATCGATCTATAACTGTAGCAGCAGAACCAAGAAATTGAAACATTTAAAAAAAAAAAAAAATTTAGAGTACCCAATTCTTTTTTTTCCAATTAACGGTCAATTTAGCGGGGTCAATCCACCTACCCTGCACACCGTTTTGGGTTATGGGGGTGAGACCCAAGCAGACACGGGGAGAATGTTCGAACTCTACACGGACCGTGACCCGGGAGGCCGGGATTGAACCTGGGCCTTTGGCGCCGTGAGGCAGCAGTGCTAACCACTGCACCACCGCGTCGCCCTTAAATTAAAACATTTCTGCTCATTTTTCTTTTGAACACTGGTATGATAGAACTTTCCAGAAGCTAAAAGAAACAGACTGCAATCAGATTTCTTGTGTTGGTGCTGTTTTGTTCAGCACGTTGTGGAGAGCTATGTAGCCGGTTTTAAGAGGTTAGTGCTGAGACAAGCATCGTGCAGTTCAGAGAGAGTTGTGGCCCAGAGAATTTGATCAGTATTTTTACCTCTGAGCCGCCTACAGAAAGTAGGGCAAGTGGAAGAACTTTTTTGTTAAGGTGGTGTTATAGACTCCTTTGGGGAGTTTCGAGGCAGGCTGGAAAAATCCTGCTGCCGCACTACGTTGCTTACCACGCGAGTGTGGGCTGCAGCAGCTGATGCACCTCCCGCAGCAAAGACTTTGACAATGAGATCTTGACAATGCACCTTTGACAATGAGATCTTGGGGAAGGAAACACAGTGGGAGAGCCAAGAGTGATGAAGTGCCGCCATTATAATGATAATGCCTTGCATTCTCCTGTAAAAAACAGCACAAGGCAACAACTGGGAGAAATCTGCTTGAAATTATTTTGATGCCAAGTTACCACATTCACCTAAAGGTTATGATTGTGAATTTCATGCAGCGTTGGTATTTTCAATCGATACTTTTACTCTTCTTACAATAACATTTTTAATAAAATACATAGCAATAGTTCAGTTGTACTTGCAGGCAATATTGATCATTAGCCCCTCGACTCGGATCGAAAGATCTGTTACCTTAGCAACGCTGCAATTCAAAGCTTCTTGATGGGCATTAAACTCTCCAGAAACATATTGGGACCAATGTTAACCTAACAGCACCCATCAGTGAACTACTGGGATTGGATGCGATGCCGGCTTTACACCCCGTCCAATTTTACTGCCCACTGATGTCTCCTCCCCGCCGTATTCCTTCCCTTACACCACTGACTGTTTTTGGGAAGAGGAAAGGCTCAATGGTAAATATATCCCACAGAAACTATTGGGGAAGGCCAGAACTGTTTTTTTCTGGACCCCGGTCTAATTCATGTTCCATTCTTCCAGATTTGTGTCAAACTTAGAGTGAGCAGTGGCGCCAGTGGCTGTAGGCCCCATAAATGCTGCCATTTTTAAAAAAATTCCCCATGAGAAGAATTTTCTCGCCCTCTTTTCTACTCTCTCTGTTTAACCTGTCTTTAACCTCTGAGACCCATGCAACACAACCTGTTCAAATTGACATCTATACTCCCTCAAAAAGGGAAATGATTTTGCAGATCTGAACTGTTTGTGAATTCTCAATCACTGCATCGACAGAAGCCACAATAATTCAAAGTTTCATTCAGAAGGGCCACTGAAGCTGGTGTTGAGAAGGCAAATGAAATTTGGCGTGGTGCTTTGGATGATTTTTGTTCAGGTTAAGTTTGATGTTTGAGCTTGGTGTGACATTTTCTAACTGTACCCATCGGAACAATAGAATGCCTCACCACGGCTGCGGCAGATTTATGTCAATTGGGTCCAGTCTGTATTATATGCCATCTACCCACTCCAGCTTATCTGTTCATGCAATGGAATACTGTTAAGGGTGACTGATAGGTCCATTAGTACCATCCAGCCAGTTCATTTTAAGCTACAATTTCCTTGTAGCCTTTTCATTACAGTAGGATTTTCTACATTGTGGAGAAGATTTTTCTTTGATAGTTCAACCAGCCCCTGGGCTGGGCATTTAACCTGAGCCCTAACCTCAGCAGTATTGATTAGATCAGATGTAAAATGTACTTAATATTTGGATTCAACTCTTGTCATTAAAAACTGAAAAGCAGTTCATGCTGGAGAGCTTGGTTTATTTCAGCATGCATGAAGACTGGTTGTCAACCCTCCAGGATTATCTTGCCATTACGGTTTTGATCCATGGATGGTTAATGAACATGTGTCTTTAAGGCAAGCAGCCTGCACTTTTAATTCAAGCAGAAGAATCCAGGAGCCTGTGCTGGTTTAAACTGGAGTTGCTGACTGGCTGGTACCAGTGAGAGAGATGGGCTGTGACTCGGTTTGATGGATTTGGCTGGCGGTCAATGAATGGGCCCAACATGCTGTGCTCTGCCCGGTAACAGGCGGTGATTGGACCGTATCCCATTGAAATGCTTTTCAGAGACCTGAAGGGCCTTTTGAATAGTTTTTCGGCTCTTCTGTGAAAGGCCCTTCTGTTCACAGAGGATAATATCACCAAATTCATATGCTAGTCATGAAATAAACAAGAAAAGAAAACTTCAGACTCTAAAACATTAACTCCTCCATTGCACAATTTAAAAAAAAGAGTTTTTCCCACCGCAACAAAAGCATGTTTACAAATTGCAAAATGACATGTGTGAGCTACTTTGGAGAGATAAGTGGGGCCTGGATTTTACATTTGTGACATACCTAAAGTCGGTAGGGTGGGAGCAGATGGGATCCCACTCCTGGCCGACATCGCGCGTTGCTAACGTGATGTTACACTGGCTGACCAATCAACAGCCATTCAGCAGGAAATGCTTTTAATCTGTGACAGGCTGAGGGCCAGAGGAGGGTGGGTGCTGAGAAAAAGAAGTACGCAGCCTGGGGTTTCCGTTATGTTTCCTCAGGTAGCCGCTGCTACAGAGTTTCTGAGAGAGCGGCTGACCTGTAAAACAAATAGTCAATTGCTGTGGAATTTATTTAAAATGGCTTCTTGATTATCGGTGGGCGCCTTTCCGACTCACGCCCGTTCTGCCAACCAAGCTATCTTGCGAGGGCGTAATCACACTGGGACTCGTGGCCTTCTCGTGCAATTTTACGTGCTTCCAGGTCGGGCACACGCCATTCCAAGCAAAGCGAAATTCTGGCCGGCTTTTCGAAATGAAACTCATTCCTCCTGTTGTAAGTATGGAGGAAACGAGAGCATCAACATTAGATTACGTTCTGATGAATGGATTTAATAATGATCATTCCTGCTGCTGGAGCTCATTCCATGTGTCAGTGGTATTTTGCTGAATGGGCAGCCTAATTTATAAAGATCCTGTGGAGGAAATGGAAGAAAACGGGCCTGGCCTTGAGGGAGGATCAAGTTGGGTTGGCAGAATATCCATTATCAACTTTATTGTTTGTGATAATGTTTCAAGGTCTAATGTCCTCTCAAACTAGATTGGTAACATTCCACTCTGAAAAATATATTATTGAATTGCAGCTGCCTGTGGCTTAGAATAACAAGGATCCTGATTTATGCCAAGGCCATAACACCTGAACCCCTCGTCCACATTTCCTGAAATCAAGTCATTTTGGACCATGGTGCTACCTCAAAGTAATAGAGGAAAAGATTTGTTTGCAGACTATTCCTAAGGACAGATAGAGCTTCAGGCTGCGAAGTCCACGTGGTATTCTTCAATAACAATGAGGAAACACACATTGCCCGTTGCCGTCTCTGCCCTTGGAAAATTGACATACGTCTGCATATAAATATTACCCCCATTTTTTTGTATCTTGTGTTTTTGGGTAAATTCTTTCTCTTTTAGTGATTTCTTTGTGCACTCCCCCCTCCTCCCTTGATCAAGATAAGGGATTTTTGTGCTCGGAAAATGAATAACCTCCACCTCAAGTTCTCTATTTTGGGCAAATAGGAAATTCAGCAAGTAAAGGTCCCCCGAGTCCATTGAACACCCTGACCAATTTCCTACTAATGTCCTCCACCTGATGATCCTGACAAACTTACCACCTTGCAGGAACGAGTTTAGCCTATAAATGACTACAGTTGGGCAAACATCAGTGTGACGTTCCTCTGTCCACTAACTCAGTACAGGCATTACCCATTTTTAATTAAACAAATTAGCATTGGCTGCCATGTTTGTCCGCATGTCAGGGTTAATTTCAAAAGTAATTAATTTGCTATAAAGGCCTGTGGGACATTGCAAAGACATGAAAAGTGCTGCTTAAACATCTGTTTGTTTGCATCAAAATACTGGAAAATAGAACGGAATATGTAACGGTATCCACTGCGGCTCTGTTCTCCTTTCTGCACCGGAGTTAGAGAGCTTTATGCTTTGGAACTTGAATGAGTCAAACTCAGCCTTTCAATTATTCAATGCAAGCCTTAAAATTTCTACAAAGAAAAGAGCAATTATTTCACCTGGAAGCCGTATTAGAATGGCACCACTACTGTACAGTGCGTAATTTCCTCTTTCCCACACCATCTACCATTCTTCCTTCTTCCTTGAGCAAACAAGATGATTAGTGCCAAATTGTCCACGTTTTATGCTGTGTGTTCATCCCTATTGGGATTTAGATTGAGGCTAATTAACCAAATCTTACTTTGGATCTTTAGAGTAAGCAACAAGCAAGGCTGTGAGTAAACTCAAACCCAAGAGATGAAAAGAAAATGTTCTTGTCTTATTACACATTCAATCCTCTTCGGACACATTCCCTGCCTTTCAAATCTTGCCCATACCCATTGGCCCTTTAATTCCTGAAGTTCAATTCCACTGGTACAAGCCTAGTGGAGTAGATTCCCCATCCATCCTTACCAGAAGCCATAGAGACTTTTCTAACTTTGGGTACAAGCTTACTTGCATAGCCAGGGCAAGCACACCATGCCTGTCAGAGTGCGTCACAACATCACAACTATCTCTCCCACCAACACCACCAACCTACCCTCCTGTCAAACTCCCGGAGATCTTTCTTCTGCCCCTCATGCAGGCTGCGATTTTGGGGCTTGGACATGTTTATACATATTTGTTTCTTTATCTGATTCCGCTTATGTAACGGTATCCACTGCGGCTCTGTTCTCCTTTCTGCACCGGAGTTAGAGAGTCTTATGCTTTGGAACTTGAATGAGTCAAACTCAGCCTTTCAATTATTCAATGCAAGCCTTAAAATTTTACCAAGGTCAATGGATTCCGTCAGAGGATATAGAGGCAGCTGGTTCTAGTCAAAAGATATTTTCAAAGAATCAGTTATAATACAGACTGCTTTCAGCAGTAAGGCAATTTTTATTGAACATCATGAGACATTGAAAACTGTAATTATTCTTTAAAAGTGAAGGAGGTAACCTCTGTCACCAGTGTACAATATTGGCGATTCCCTTGAGCTTAATACTGCAGGTCTCACATTCCACTCTGTACATGTGCATACGCAGACAATTATATACTCCTTTCTGGCAATGCTTAAATGCGTAGCTTATTTCTGAACCAATGAACTTAGACTTTCCGTCTCCTCTGTTGTTTGAGGAGTATCTCTGAAAGGTACTTCTATGTATCTTGGAGTTTGTCCTCCATTTCATTTGCTCCCTTAACACCCTCATAAAGTGATAGACTCCGTGCTGGATGCTGAAGAGTCCATGCAAATAAAAGTTGGAGCTGCCTCACATGCCTAGTGCAGATTTGGTGGGTGTATGTCATGGTAAAAACACCTTACTCTGGTTAATGGGAGGAGGTGCACAGAGGTGGACGTCACAGTGGAGTGTGTCCCTGTGTGAATTTTCATCCCTGTATGTTCCTGATCAATCAAAAAACAACTGAATATATCCTCACTGGGGTCTGTTAACTATTCCGCATGTGCACCTGATGCTCAAGTCGACGCACAGGGTTCAAACCAGGAAGCTTCCAACACAGGGTTCAAACTAAGAAGCTTCTGACACCAACCTAGAGAGAAAAAGACAATTATATGTGGGCCTCAGCTGCCAAAGTAGGCCCAGAAACCACCTTATAATGACAGCCCAGACTCGAAAGGTTGACTTGAGACCCAAAACTGGCTGTAACTATTAACTCTTGCCTGTTGGGGTTGCAAAAATGGTAGGAATAAATTACAGTTTAATTTTTGGGATGTATTCGGCAGTTAAAATGACACATTCGCTGCTGTCCTTTTCTAAGTTGCAGTTTTTGAATTATGGTTGTGGAGGTGGGGCAATTTTGTCCTTTAATAAGTATTAACAGTAAGCCTCGAGTGGATAAGCTTGTGATTTTTTTGCAGTTAAAGCAGTATGAACATCAACACTGTGTGATGTGAAAACTCAGCTGAGGTAACTGTGAGTTTAATTTTTCACTCCTTGTGATGTTTTAATCTTATTTTCACTTTTTAAAAATAAATTTAGAGTACCCAATTCATTTTTCCAATTAAGGGGCAATTTAGTGTGGCCAATCCACCTAACCTGCATATCTTTTGGGCTGTGGGAGACACGGGGAGACTGTGCAAACTCCACACGGACTGTGATCCAGAGCCAGGATCGAACCTGGGACCTCGGCGCCGTGAGGCAGCAGGGCTAACCCTCTGTGCCACTGTGCTGCCCACTTATTTTCACTTTTAAGACCAATATCTTTGCTTTTCATTTTGTACTTCATTATCGTCTAATATGCTTTACACTTTATTTTCATTTTCCTTTTAGCCTTCGTCTTTTAGCTTTTGTTTGTTTTCATGAGGTGTCAGAAATGGTGGGACGGAGGGTTGCGAGGGAGTTGGTAGTTGTTGAGTGTTATATCTTATAAATGATTTGTGCCAATTCCCTCCCTGTTGACTCTGACATATTTTCCAGGAAACATATGGGACAAGACTTTGGGTTTTGGATCAGGACTCATATGTTGGGTTCAAGTGGGGGGTCATAATTCTGCACTGTGTGGGAAGCTATGATTTCCCCCGAATTGACCAGAGAGCAGGCCCATCTAATTAAGGACAGTGGGTGGATGTTCGTAGTTGGAGGGATTTAGAAAGGCCGTCCAGCTCGGAAGGAGCAGAAGCTTGCTGTTCAGGCAAGACAGAGAGGGCACCTCCATCTTGTGGTGGCCTCTCTTGAACCTATTAAAGCTTCTTTTACCTGTGCCCCCCCCCCCCATGCTGGCTCGACATTAATATCTTCATTGCTACCCTCAGCGTCTCAATGAAGGCCATCAAACTTAGAATGATATATCACAAGTTTGTGTGATGATGACCTCATCCTTGGAAGGTTAGGCAGCCTCTGCAGCCTGTGGCGGTTCTCTTCTGGGATAAGAACACTCACTGTGAAGAAAGTTTACAGAGTGCTGTCTTTTCAAGCATCATGCCAACATCTCACTGCCTGTGGCAGCCTTCAAGAGGCAGGAGCAGTGCTGTACAACTCAGTGCACTCATGATAGTAAGCCTGGAGTGTTGCAAGGCACCTCAACGGAGACAATGATCAGGTTCCCGCCTGAACATCTGAGGTTTGATCTGAATCCGGACCATAGACCATCTCTCATGCAAGAATTATGTTCTGGCCTCAACCTCGTAGTGAGACCCCAACATGAGATCATTCTTTAGAGTGTGGTGATCTGTCGATCTCGGACATGTCTGCGAGCCTGTGAGTCAGGTCAGGTTTGTGTGCACAGAGGGAGTTTCAGCAGCACCATCGTCTAGTCAGTGACCAGCACACAAGACCCAGCTTTCGTCAGGAGCTTCCCAAGTTCACATCCAGCGTTGCCTTGTCATCAGTGGCCCAGAAACTATTCCCAGAAACGACAGTTCCAACGCGCCACAGCGAAAAACCGCAGCAACCTCCTCAGAAGACAAACATGGGACACAACCGACAGAATACCCTTCGTCGTCCAGTACTTCCCCGGAGCGGAGAAACTACGTCATCTTCTTCACAGCCTTCAACACGTCATTGATGACGATGAACATCTTGCCAAGGTCATCCCCACACCCCCACTACTTGCCTTCAAACAACCGCGCAACCTCAAACAAACCATTGTTTGCAGCAAACTACCCAGTCTTCAGAACAGTGACCACGACACCACACAACCCTGCCATGGCAATCTCTGCAAGACATGCCAGATCATCGACATGGCTACCACTATTACACGTGAGAACACCACCCACCAGGTACGCGGTACATACTCGTGCGACTCGGCCAACGTTGTCTACCTCATACGCTGCAGGAAAGGATGTCCCGAAGCGTGGTACATTGGCGAGACCATGCAGACGCTGCGACAATGAATGAACGGACATCGCGCAACAATCACCAGGCAGGAATGTTCCCTTCCAGTCGGGGAACACTTCAGCAGTCAAGGGCATTCAGCCTCTGATCTCCGGGTAAGCGTTCTCCAAGGCGGCCTTCAGGACGCGCGACAACGCAGAATCGCCGAGCAGAAACTTATAGCCAAGTTCCGCACACATGAGTGCGGCCTCAACCGGACCTGGGATTCATGTCGCATTACATTCATCCCCCACCATCTGGCCTGCGAAATCCTACCAACTGTCCTGGCTTGACACAATTCACACCTCTTTAACCTGGGGTTACCCCATCTCTGGATCTGTAAAGATTTAATCACCTGCTAATGCTCGCATTCCAAACATTGTCTGGCATCTTTGAATCTGTCTATATATGTGTTTCTGGAACATACCTCTTCATTCACCTGAGGAAGGAGCAGCGCTCCGAAAGCTAGTGACATCGAAACAAACCTGTTGGACTTTAACCTGGTGTTGTAAGACTTCGTACAGAAACTATTGTCACTGCATTTAGGCATTGTTTAATAGCTTTGCCGATAATAAAGAGCACATAGCAGATGTAGTGGAGCTTTGCTAGGATCCCATTTGAGACCTCCACATTTTTATTCCTGTAGTTTCAGATGGACACGAGGAAACCGGGGACACAGATGGGATTGTGGTGATCAGATGACCATACTGATTGCTCATTAGACATCTGGCTGAGGGGTTAGGTCAAGCCAGACCTTCAGGTCCGGAATAGCATCCTCCCATTTGATAGTCTGGCATCAGGAGTTGAAACATACACCTCTGATTTTCATTGTCATTGCTGTCTGGCTGACATCTCAGAGGGCATAATGTACTAGCTCAGTGTCCATAGCTCTGCACCATGCAGAATGGGAACTACTACAGGGTTGATGTCTAGTTGTACACATGCTCACAACGTCATGAGCGTCTAAAATCCCCGACTATTGCTTGAAATGAAGGCTGACAGACATTACATGGAGGCCATTTAAAGATGCATCGGGTTGGACTGACTTCCATGCAGGTCACCATAAGATGCACATTGAGCAATCTGTAGCAGCGTCAGGTGAATAAACCAAAATGTCAAATCTTTATAATAATAATAAACTTTAATGCAAACTAGGGCCCTCCAGGCTTTGGCCCTCCAGAGGATATTTGCGAAAGTCATCACAGACAACACAGCATTTCCTGCGAATGTTGGGAAGTAGTTAGGCTTAGTGGTAGGGTGCAGAAAATGAAGAAATATTGAGTGCATAATGATGTCACAAATAGGCTTACATTAACACTGCAATGAAGTTACTGTGACAACCCCCTAGTCTCCACATTCCGGCGCCTGTTCGGGTACACTGAGAGAATTCAGAATATCCGAATTACCTAACAAGCACGTCTTTCGGGACTCATGGGAGGAAACCAGAGCACCCGGAGGAAATCCACGCAGACACGGGGAGGAGGTGCAGACTCCACACAGACAGTGACTCAAGCTGGGAATCGAACCCGGGTCACTGGCGCTGTGAAGCAACAGTGCTAACCACTGTGCTACCATGCCGCCCTTACCGATGAGGCCAGATGAGATGATCCTCTGCGACAAGTCTAAGCTATGCATTCCCCAACCTCTATGTTGTTAGAGCTACAAGCCTTGCTCGTGTTGCTGCTGTCGACAGAAAGGGGACTCATTGAAGTGAGACTGTGTGAAACACATGGTGGCACATGGTGGGGGTAATAGAGGAGTGGGGGGCCCAGCCACATTTCTATGACTTTGGAGCTTTGCATTAGATAAAAGAGCCATTCACTAGATGGGAATTTCAGATTAGCAAAATATATTTACAGCAATGCTAAGTATATACAGTGAGTGAACACTTGTGACACCATTGTGCACTCAATATTTCTTCATTTTACACACCCTACCACTAGGCCTAACTACTTCCCAACATTCGCAGCAAATGCCGTATTTCTGTGGTCACCTTTGCAAATGTTCCTAGTTTGCTTTGGGGCAGATGCACCCTCCTTGTCCTGAGCAGGCTGGACTTACTGGTGTCACAGACTTGGAGCGACTGAACAGCCCCGGAGAGTCCTGGGTGGATTGGCCGGGGTGTGTGGCTGACCCTCTTCCTCCGTGTGGGTGCCTAAGAGTCAAAACCTCACTCTTTCCCCTCTCGAATAATCACTGCTGCATCCCACTCGTAGTTTTGGTGATGATGCATGGGTCCGTGCACATCTGGTACAAACTACTGGACCAAGGTCGTCATGGCAGTTGCCAGCCTTCCAGTGGTGAACTCAATGCTTTGGCATGTCAGAGCCATGACATCAGACAGTATATGAACAGACCCCTCCATCTTCTGTCCTAACCTGGTGGCAGCCTCTGACAACCCTGCCTGCTGCGCCCCTGCCTGTCTTTGGAGCTCCAACATTTCTCTGAGGGCCGATGGCAGGACCTTTAATCAGATTTAGACTTGTCAGGTATCTGGCCTCCAGCAGTCCTCCGAGTGTTGGCGACCTTGGCTGTCACTTCCTCCGCCTGCTGTGGACCAGAATCTGTACTGTCCACATCAGATGGTGATCCCGTGCCTGCTCTAAACATTGATCCCATTGACAAAAGTGTCTTTGTGCTGGTGGGGGAGGTTGTTGCTTGAACGCAGTGACAGCTCTACACATAGCGAGTTCTCAGGATCCCCATCGGTGGTCTGGGGACTAGGGTTGATCGGCTGCCGAGTGGTGGGGCTCTTCCTTTTCTTGCTGGTGGCTGTAGAGAGAGAAGAGATAATTAGTGTTTGGCTAGAAAGTCACCAAGTTAAAAAGCAATCACAGTTTCGGCGGATGGGCAAAGACTGGCTTGTGTAGAGACACCAATCTCATTTTCAGCCGAGGAGCAATCCTGGTCCTCTCAATCCAGCCCTGTTACCTGCTCCTCCAATTAGATGTGTGGCCTGAGCTCTGCAATCCCCACTCCTGTCTGGGATCTCTCCTAGTTGTTTTGGGTGATCTTTTCCTGCATAAGGACAGATGGACAGACACTTAACAGGTGATAAATGTGCCTGCCTTCTGTGTGTGCTGTGTGGATCTGGGCTGATGATGTGGCTTGTGCTGGTGGTGTGCAAGATCCCTGTGGACTGTAACCCTGTCAATGCCTGCAGGCCTTGTCAGAGTGTGAGTTGAGTGTGAGGAGAAGGTTGACTTACTCTCGCAGAGCAGATGAGATCATTCATGTTCTTGCTGTACTGGAGAACAGTCTCACCTGAGGAGCACAGGTGTTGACCATACTGGTGACTGTCATGATATCATGGTTGTGTTGTAATTCACCGACTGACCACTAGGAGTCTCACTAGTATATAAGTGAATGTTAAGTCAGGTGACCTCAAACTGACTGAAGAGCTGGGAAGAGAGAGGTTGCATGTGCATGTTAATATTGTTATTCATCTGTTGTTTTGTATATAGTTGACCCACAGTTAATGTTAATAAATAGTTTAGAGCTTTAGATACAAGTGTTCTTGTAATATAAATCAGGCCATCCAATAAGGATATTACATGGTACCAGGGTTGGATGGTATTAAACACTGAGAAAAAACTATCAGCCTGCCACAAGGTCCACAGAGATTTTAAGGTTTTGCAGACTGCCAGATTTAACAGCATGGTGCCGTTGAAGCCACCAATCAGTCTCAGATTTCATGGTAATGTGGACAGCGACGGTATGTGTTTAAACAACAATAATCAAAGGCATTGAAGTTGTATGTGTGTACATGAATGATATGATTATTTGGGGCTCAACGAGGTTAGGTGGATTGGCCATGATAAATTGCCCTTAGTGTCCAAAATTGCCCTTAGTGGTGGGTGGGGTTACTGGGTTATGGGGATAGGGTGGCGGTGTTGATCTTGGGTAGGGTGCTCTTTCCAAGAGCAGGTGCAGACTCGATGGGCTGAATGGCCTCCTTCTGCACTGTAAATTCTATATAGAAGAGCACAACACAAGGTTGCTAATGAGCGTCAGGAGAAATGGGCTGAAGCTCAACAAGGAAAAGCGACAATTTGGAGTAACTAACGTCACATTCCTGGGTGACAAGCTCTCACCACATGGCATTGAACATGACAAGGACAAAATCCAAGCAATTCTCAACATGCCAAAACCTCACGACAAGAAAGCCATCTTAAGAGTGATGGGTACGATCAATTTTATCGGGAAATTCACTCTAAACCTATCAGCAAAAACATCTACGTGATTTCCTGCATAAGACAATGGATTTCACTTGGAGCAACATGAGCAAGAGTGGAAGAAGCTCAAGACTTCACTAACCATCACACCAGTTCTCACATTTGTTGACCCATCTAAGCAGATTAAAGTGCCTACAGATGCGTCCAAAGATGGTCCAGGAGCAGTTCTTCTGCAAATCGAGCTTGCCGATTTGAAACCAGTCGTATATGTATCACAATACATGACGACAACAGAGCAGGGATACATTCAAATTGAAAAAGAATGGCTGAGTTTAGTTGTAGGCTTGGAGAAATTCCACGACTACGTGTGTCGGCTTCGGGGGGGGGGGGGTGGGAGTATCGCGTGCAGGTGTCGGGGTGGCGTGGCGAGACACGAGTGGCGCCCCGGCGATTCTCCCACCCGGCGTGGGGGGGGGGGGGGAGGAGAATTCCGCCCATTGTACTTGAAGAAGTAGCACCTCGTTCTTACACTGTATAGACAGAGGACCTGGGTAGAAGCGACCATACTATGTTTGAATTTTACATTTAGTTTGAGGGAGGGAGGAGTGGGTTCCGAGACTATGACCTGAACTTTTTGTCCGTCGGGGGCGCATATTCAGCGAGCCCGGAAGAAGGCGCAAAAACAATGCGAGGTGTGGGCTTAGGTAGACTGCTCTTTCCAGAGGGCAGTGCAGACTCAATGGGCCAAATGGCCTCCTTCTCCACTATGATTCTATGAAGATGCAGTTACAAACATTGAAGGGGATATTTCAGAATACACAGAATAGATACATTCCAACGACTGAGAAAAAGTCTCAGGGACGGACACACTATCCGTAATTAATGAGAAAAGTTAAAAACACTATCAAACTGAAAAAGCATTTAAATGTGCAAAGACAGGTGGTAGGTCAGAAGATTGGACAGAATATAAGGATCAGCAAAGAATGGCTAAAAGATTAATAAGGAGGGAACAATTAGAGGAAGTAAGAAAGTTAGCCAGAAATATTAACACAGATAGAAAGAGTTTCTATAAATAGGCGGGATTCTCCCGAATCGGAGCGATGGCCCGACGCTGGTGTCAAAAACGGCACGAAGCACTCCGGCGTCGAGCTAACTGGACATAGCGGAATTCTCCGCACTTCCGGGGGGTAGGCCGGCGCCAGAGGGCTTGGTGCAAGCCCAGCCCCCAGGAGTGCCCCGGAGCGGTTGGCGAGCTAGCGCTTGCGCAGAACCTCCGGCATGGTTCCGCGCATGCGCAGACCGGCTGGTGTATTCTGGCGCATGTGCAGGGGGGGGTGTCTTCTCCGCGCCGGCCATGGCGGAGCCCTACAGGGGCTGGCGCGGAAGGAAGAAGTGCCCCCACGGCACAGGCCCGCCCGCAGATCGGTGGGCCCCGATCACGGGCCAGGCCACCGTGGGGGCTCCCCCCAGAGATCGGATCCCCCTGCGCCCGCCCGAGGACCGCACCAGCCAACTTACCTGCCAGGTCCCACCGTGTGGGACCATGTCCAATCAACGCCAGCGGGATTGGCCAAAAACAGGCGGCCACTCAGCCCATTGGGACCCGGAAATTGTCGGGGGGGCCGCTGCCAATGGCCCCTGACCGGCGTGGCGTGAATCCCACCCCCGCCCGAAAATCGGCGCCGGAGAATACGGCAGCCAGCGTCGGCGGGGCGGGATTTACCGGGTCGGAGAATCCTGTCCAATATTTTTTAAAGAAACGAGTTGTCAAAGTGAGCATTAGTCCTATAGAAAGTGAACCTGGAGAATTGATGATGGAAAGCAAGGCAAAGGCAGATAAATTGAACAGGTATTTGGCATCAGTCTTCACAGAGGATACAAGGAACAGCCCAGAAGCAGCTATAACTCAGGACATGGAAGGGAGCGAGAAACTCAGGGAAATTACAGTCACCAGAGAAGTGGTACTGAGTAAACTGTTGGAGCTCTGGGCTGACAAATGCCCGGGTCCTGATTGACCTCATCCTAGAATCTTAAAAAAAGCGGCTAGTCCCCAGGGAACATGGACGGTGGGTATTGACTGTGGCGGAGGGCGGGGATTGTGAGGGTGGGTGATCTGTTCCTGGAAGGGAGCTTCCTGAGCATGAGGGCATTGGAGGAGAAGTTCGGGCTGGCGGGAGGGAATGACTTTAGATACTTACAGGTGCGGGATTTCGTGCGCAGACTGGTGCCGTCCTTCCCACGCCTCCCTCCAAAGTGGAAGCAGGACAGGGTAGTTTCTAGGGGAGAGATAGGTGAGGGTAGAGTTATAACCTGCCTACTTACCATTGGCTGGGGACTAATGACAATCCCACAATCCTGTGGGAGTATGAGCTTCCCCAATGAGGGGGGGCGGAGAAACCATTAGTAAACTCCTAGTATAAATAAAGCTGGCCAGTTCAGGAACCAGCAGGAAGGAGTGTGCAGCAAGGGAAGTTGCTGCTGCTGTTATATATATATGTTATTGTAAATAAAGGTTATTACTTTGTATCCTTAAAACTCGTGCTGGATTCTTCGTGGCCCTCACAAAACTGGCGACGAAGGTTAAAGTGAATAGCTGTCTACACTGCTGAAGCCACCTCCCTGGATTTTTGTTGGATACAGGTTGGAAGTTGTTTTCTATGATACCATGCCTCTGTACGGACGTTTGGATGTTTTGAAAGCTGGAACCAGTACACACAACGGATGCGTTACTATTTCCGGGCAAACAATATCACTGAAAACGAGCGCCAGGTGGCCATATTGCTCACCGCCTGCGGCCCGCATACGTTTGGGGTGATTAGGAGCTTTACGTACCCAGCTGCGCCGGACACCAAAACGTTTGATGAATTTGTGAATATAGTGGGGCAACATTTTAACCCAACCCCGTCCACGATCGTCCAGCGTTACCGGTTTAATACCGCTGAGAGGACCCCTGGAGAATCCCTTGCCGATTTTCTATCCAGGCTACGCAGGATTGAGGAGTACTGTGACTATGGTGAGACCTTGTCAGAAATGTTACGCGACCGTTTGGTTTGCGGTATTAACAATGCGCCCACCCAGAGAAGGTTGTTAGCTGAGCCAACATTGACTTTTCCACAGGCCATTTAAATAGTATTGTCCCGAGAGAGCGCAGAACGAGGAGTGCAGGAGCTACAGGGAATGGAAGTGCATGCCTTGGGGCGCAACCCCTTCCATCCGAAAACGTCCCCCCGCACTCCTGCGGTACCTTGGGCGAGGCAACGTCCGGACCGACGCCAGTGGCCGTCGGACATTCCTCCCCGAAGGGAGCCTTCTCCAGAGCCAATGGATGAGGAGCCATTTTGTGTCAGACTTGTAGGCGCCGACCCCGTCGCGGACGGTGGTCCTGGGGGCGCCAGAGGCGCCGTCATTCTGACCGAAACTGGGAACAGCCCAGGGGCCGTAACTGGGACCAGCCCAGGGGCCGTGCCTTCCATGTGGATGAACCTGCGGCGACTACTGAGGACGTGGAGACGGAGGACGACTGCCTGCAGCTGCATTGTGTGGCAGCTCCCCGTGTGGCCCCCATTAAGGTGACAGTACGGGTCAATGGCCACCCGCTTGAGATGGAGTTGGACACTGGCGCAGCGGTCTCCGTGATCGCCCAGAGGACATTCGACCGCATCAAGCAGGGTATACGGACCCTTACATTAACCGACTCACAGGCCAGTTTGGCCACCTACACGGGGGAACCACTGGACATTGCGGGAACTACAATGACCCCTGTTGTTTATGGACGCCAGGAGGGGCGTTTCCCACTTATCGTGGTGCGCGGCCATGGGCCCAGCCTGTTGGGTCAGGACTGGTTGCGCCATTTGCGGTTGCAATGGCAGCACATCCTCCAAACAGTTTCTGAAGGGTTGACTGAGGTGCTAGGACGATACCCAGATGTATTCCAGCCTGGTTTGGGGAAAATAAAAGGGGCCGTAGCCCGTATCCAAGTCGAACCAGGAGCCACGCCGCGCTATTTCCGGGCGCGCCCGGTGCCTTACGCCTTGCTCAAGAAGGTAGAAGGGGAGCTCACTCGTTTGGAGAGTTTGGGTATTATCAGGCCCGTCCGTTTTGCTGACTGGGCAGCACCAATTGTACCTGTAATGAAGCCAGATGCCACAGTTCGCTTGTGTGGCGACTATAAACTTACAGTGAATACGGCTTCCCGACTCGACTGATATCCAATGCCTCGCATAGAGGATCTCCACGCGAAGCTTGTAGGTGGACTCTCGTTCACAAAATTAGATATGAGTCACGCCTACCTGCAGTTGGAGCTGCACCCTGGCTCCCGACCATATGTAACGATTAATACACACCGGGGCCTGTATGAATATACATGGTTGCCCTTTGGAGTATCCTCTGCCTGCGCAATTTTTCAACATGTTATGGAGGGCATTTTGAGAGGTTTACCACGTGTTGCTGTCTACTTAGATGACGTTTTGATTACAGGGACGTCGGAGCAGGAACATTTGGAAAATCTGGAGGCTGTCCTTAGATGCCTTTCGGAGGCTGGAGTCCGTTTACGTCGCACAAAGTGCGTATTCAGGCAAAGGAAGTAGTCTACCTAGGTTATCGGGTGGACCGCGAAGGTTTGCACCCCGTCGCAGAGAAGGTGCGTGCAATTCAACATGCCCCCGTCCCGACTGACACTTCGCATCTTCGTTCTTTTCTCGGTCTCGTAAACTATTACGGGAAGTTCCTCCCCAATCTGGCAACTACGCTGGCCCCTTTGCACCTTCTGCTAAAGAAAAATCACACCTGGGTTTGGGGTCAGCCACAAGAAACCGCTTTCCGGCGGGTAAAGCAACAATTGTCGTCGCCTGGGTTACTAACCCACTATGATCCTGGAAAGCCTTTGCTCGTCACATGTGATGCATCCCCGTATGGTATTGGGGCCGTCCTGTCCCACAAGATGGAGAACGGGGCCGAGCGACCGATAGCTTTCGCCTCCCGCACATTGACTGCAGCGGAGAAAAAGTACGCGCAGGTTGAGAAGGAGGGCCTGGCAGTGGTTTTTTGCGGTGAAACGCTTCCACCAGTACGTGTATGGCCGCCATTTCACTATCGTGACTGATCATAAGCCTCTGCTGGGACTTTTCAGAGAGGATAAGCCAATACCGCCCATTGCTTCCGCACGGATCCAGCGCTGGGCTTTGTTGCTTGCTGCATACGAGTATTCTCTGGAGCGCAAACCAGGTACGCAGATAGCAAATGCTGACGCACTGAGCCGATTGCCTTTATCGACCGGCCCCATGTCGACCCCCACGACCGATGAGGTGGTTGCAACCCTAAATTTTATGGACACCTTGCCTGTCACGGCATCACAGATCCGTGAGTGGACCCAGACGGAGCCAGTCCTGTCAAAGGTTCGGCACATAGTCCTGTATGGTGGGCAGCATAGACAGCTCCCAGGCGAGTTGCGGGCATTTTCCTCCAAGCTGTCAGAATTCAGCGTGGAAGACGGCATCCTCTTGTGGGGGACGCGTGTGATTGTCCCGGAAAAAGGCCAGGAGCTGATACTTACAGACTTGCACAATGGGCATCCAGGTGTGACCAAAATGAAAATGTTGGCCCGGAGTTATGTCTGGTGGCCAGGCCTCGACACCGACATTGAGAAGGTGGCCCAAAATTGCTCTGTTTGCCAGGAGCATCAGAAGCTTCCGCCGGCCGCGCCCCTACATCACTGGGAATGGCCAGGGCGGCCTTGGGCACGCTTGCATGCAGATTTCACAGGCCCTTTTCAAGGATCCATGTTCCTTCTATTAATTGACGCCCAGTCTAAATGGCTAGAGGTGCATAAGATGCAGGGGACAACATCCTGCGCAACAATTGAAAAGATGCATTTGTTGTTTAGCACGCATGGCCTCCCCGAGGTGCTGGTCACGGATAACGGCACTCCATTCACGAGTGAGGAGTTTGCGAGGTTCACGAAGATGAACGGCATACGCCATATCCGCACTGCCCCTTACCACCCGGCTTCAAATGGGTTGGCAGAGCGCGCAGTGCAGACATTCAAAAGAGGCCTAAAGAAGCAGTCTTCCGGATCAATGGACACGAGACTGGCTCGCTTTTTGTTTACGTATAGGACCACCCCCCATGCAGTGACTGGGGTAGCTCCCGCAGAACTCCTAATGGGCCGGAGACTTCGCACCCGCCTTAGTATGGTTTTCCCGGACATTGGCGCAAAAGTACGCCGCACACAAGAACGGCAGGGACAGGGATTTTCTCGGCATCGGCCGATTCCGCAGTTTGCGCCCGGTGACCCAGTGTTCGTTCGGAATTTTGCTGGTGGTGCCCAATGGGTTCCTGGTGTAATCTTTCGCCAAACGGGCCCTATATCTTACCAGGTGCAAGCCCAGGGTCGTCTCCAGCGCAAACATGTAGACCACGTCCGGTCCAGAGGACTATCACCTCAAAAGATTCCCCGCCCCCGGAGCTCATTTCTACAGCCGCAGAGACCAGAGACAAGGGAAGGTAGTCCTCTCAATCTTCCACTGGTGCCTCACTCAAAGCCTGCGCAGGTCGTTACGGAACCGAATAGAGATAGAGACGCTGACATGATGGAGGCAGCAGACTCTGACTCCGAGATGGAGACACAGGATGCATCAGAGGGGGAATCCTCGGGTCCACGGGCCGTGGCTGTACAACCGTTGCGCCGTTCATCACGGAAGCGCCGGTCTCCATCTCGTTACACGCCGCCTGATCCAGCGCCGCGTGCAAATGGTGTCCGGCCTGCGGCCAAACGACTCCGACGCCCTCCTTCGCCAGGGTCTTCGGTGGATTCCTTGGACTTTGGGGGGAGGGATGTTATAACCTGCCTACTTACCATTGGCTGGGGACTAATGACAATCCCACAATCCTGTGGGAGTATGAGCTTCCCCAATGAGGGGGGGCGGAGAAACCATTAGTAAACTCCTAGTATAAATAAAGCTGGCCAATTCAGGAACCAGCAGGAAGGAGTGTGCAGCAAGGGAAGTTGCTGCTGCTGTTATATATATATATATATATATATATATGTTATTGTAAATAAATGTTATTACTTTGTATCCTTAAAACTCGTGCTGGATTCTTCGTGGCCCTCACAAAAGGTAGATTCTCAGATATTTACGAAGAACTAATGGGAGCAGAGGATACACAGACTGAGGACCTGAAGCTTAAGTGGGAAGAGGAGCTCGGGGGGGGGGGGGGGGGGGGGGGAGATGGAGGATGGTATTTGGGCAGAAGCTCGGAGCAGAGTAAACACGACCGCAACATGCGCCAGGCTCAGCCTGATCCAGTTTAAGGCCGTGCACCGGGCCCACAAGACGGTGGCCCGGATGAGTAGATTTTTTGGGCTGGAGGACAGTATGCCAGATGCGCCGGTGGGCCGGCTAATCATGTGAACATGATCTGGTCGGGCCCTAGACTCAGGGGGTACTGGCAGGGATTCGCGGACATTATGTCCCGGGTTTTGAAAACTGGGGTGGTAATGAGTCCTGAGGTGGCAATCTTTGGGGTGTCGGAGGACCCGGGAGTCCAGGAGGAGAAGGAGGCCGATGTCTTGGCCTTTGCTTCCCTGGTAGCCCGGCGACGAATACTGTTGGCATGGAGGGACTCAAGGCCCCGAAGACTGAAGCATGGTTATCGGACATGGCGAGCTTTCTCGGTCTAGAAAAGGTTAAGTTTGTCTTGAGAGGTTCACTATCAGGGTTCGCCCGGAGGTGGCAGCCATTCATTGACTTCTTCGCGGAGAATTAATCGTCAGCAGGGTGGGGGGCTAGGGTAGTGTAGAGTAGGGGGTGGCTTAGGCAGGTAGTCATGGTTTGCATTATGTGTTACTTCCTTTTCCTTTTGTACGGTACTATACAATGCCATTGTTTTATCTGACAAAAATACCTCAATAAAATTGTTTATTTAAAAAAAAGTGGCGAGTGAGATAGTTGATGCACTGGTTTTAATTTTCCAAAATTCCCTCGAATAGAGGGAGGTCCTGTCAGACAGAAAGTGGGAAACTAATGGCCAGTTAGCTTAACATCTGGCATAGAGAAAATGGTACAAGCTATTATTAAAGAAGCTATAGTAGGGCAAGTTCAAGGTAATTCGGCAGAGTCAACATGGTTTTGTGAAAGGGAAATCATGTTTAAACAAATTATTGGAGTTCTTTGAGGAAATGACATGTGGTCTGGATATGGGGAACTAGGGGATGTACTATACTTAGATTTCTAGAAGGCATTTGATAAAGTGCCACATCACAGGTTATTGTGGACAATAAAAGCTCATGGTATGGGAGTAACATGCTGGCATGGTTAGAAGATTGGCTGGCTAACAAGAAGCAGAAAGTAGGCATAAATGGGTCTTTTGCAGGTTGCAAGATGTGTCACAGGGATCAGCGCTGGAACTGCAACGGTGTACAATTTATACAAAAATGACTTGGATAAGGGATTGAAGGTGTGATTGCTAAATTTGCTGATGACACAATGATGGGTAGGAAAGTAAGATGTCAAGAGGACAAATGGAGGCTAAAAAAGATATAGATAGGTTCAGTGAGTGGGCAAAAATCTGGCAAATGGAATATAATGTGGAAAAATGTGAAATTGCCCATTTTGGGAGGAAGAATAAAAGTAAAGCTTATTATCTAAATGGTGAGAGATTGTAGAACCCCAGGGTGCAGAGGGATATGGGTGAATCCACACGGCTTGTAAACAACGAGTAATTAGGAAAGCTAATAGAATGCTATAATTTATTATGAGGGGAATTGATTACAAAAGTGGGAAGCTTATGCTTCGGTTATGTAGGACAGGGGTGAGATCGCATCTGGTGTACTGTGTACAATATTGGTCACCTTGTGTAAGGGAAGATGTAAATACGTTGGAATCAGTTCAGGGTAGGTTTACTGGACTAATACCTGGAATAGACGGGTTGTCTTATGAGGAAAGGTTGGACAGGTTAGGCTTGTATCCACTGGAGTTTAGAAAAGTAAGAGGCTTGATTGGGGAATCTGAGGAATCTTGACTGTGTGGATATGGAGAGGATGTTTCCTCTTGTGGGAGAATCGAGAACCAGGGGTCACTGTTTAAAAATAAGGGTTCGTTCATTTAAAACGGAAGTGAACAGAAATTATTTCTCTCAGAGGGTAGTGAGTCTTTGGAACCTTCTTCCTGAAAAGGGTGTGGAAGCAGAGTCTTTGAATATTTTTAAGGCAGAGATTGATAGATTCTTGGAAATAAGGCGGTGATAGGTTATCGGGGGTAGGTGGGATGCAGATTTGAGGTTACTATCAGGTCAGCCAGGATCTTACTGAATGGAGGTGCAGGCTCAAGGAGCCAAATGACCTGCCCCTGCTGATTGTGTGTTCGTATGAGGAAAATCTTGTTTTATTAATTAGTCATCTATCAGCTTAAACCATCTTATGAAGCGGTTACGAGTCGACAAATAGATAGGTCATGCCAGCTGGCAAAGGTATTGCAGATGGGATATAGTATGAGGTTGCCCACTTTGGCAGGAAGAATAGAAATGCAGACTATTATTTAACTGCAGAGAGGCTGCAGAATGCTGCAGTACAGAGGGATCTGGGTGTCCTTGTACATGAATGATAAAAAGGCAGCTTGTAGGTATAGCAAGTAGTTAGGAAGGCAAATGGAATGTTGCTTTTTATTGCATGGAGGGTGGAGTGTAATAGTAGGGAAGTCTTGGTCCAACTGTACAGGGCAGTGGTGAGACCACACCTAGAGTACTGACATACTTGCATTGGGAGTGGTTTTTTTAAAAAAATCACCAGGCTGATTCCTGAGATGTGAGGGGAGAATGAGTATGTTGGACCCGTACTCACTGGAGTTGATAAGAATGAGGGGTGATCTTACTGAAAGATGTAAGATTTTGTACCTACACCACATGGCTTGACAGTGTGGCTGGTGAAAGGGCGAATAGAGGAATCTCGAATAGGGAGGCACAGTTTAAAAATAAAGGCTGTCCAATTGAAGAGATAAGGAAGAATTTAGTCTCTCAGAAAATCATCAGTCGTTGGCATTCTCTCCCACAGAGAGCAGCGGATACTGACTCATTGAATATATTCAAGGCTGAGCTTTCAGATTTTGATCTGTAAGGGAGTCGAGTTATGGGGAGGAAGGTGAGGTCACAGTCCGAACAACCATGATCTTATTCAATACCAGAACAGGCTCAATGGGACAAATGGGCTACCCCTGTTCCTATTACTTATGACCTTAAACATTCACTCCCTCTGTTACCAGTGCATTGTGGCTGCAAGGTGTACCATTTATCAGGTATACTGCAACTACCTGCCCAGGCTTTTTCAACTACACCTTCCAAACCTACAGTCTTAATAATAATAATAATCTTTATTGTCACAAGTAGGCTTATATTAACACTGCAGTGAAGTTACTGTGAAAAGCCCCTAGTCGCCACACTCCGGCGCCTGTTCGGGTACACTGAGGGAGAATTCAGAATGTCCAATTCACCTAACGTGCACGTCTTTCGGGACTTGTGGGAGGAAACCGGAGCACCCGGAGGAAACCCATGTCGACACGGGGAGAACGTGCAGACTCCGCACAGACAGTGACCCAAGCCGGGAATCGAACCCGGATCCCTGGCGCTGTGGGGACAAGGGTGGGAGGGTCATAGATACACCACCACCTGCAAGGCACCCCCCCCCTCCCCCCCACCTCCAAGCCAAAAACGTCCCGACTTGGAAAAAAAATCTCTGTTCCTTCACCGTCACTGGGTAAATTCATGAAACTCCCATAACATTCGCCACGCAAACTGCATGAGTTCAAGAAGGCTGCTCACCACCACCGTCTCTTTTTTAAAAAAATGTTTTTATTCAAAATCTTTCAATAATTTTTACAAACCACTACGAAAAAAAAAAAATGCAAAGAGAACAAAACAATATAACAATGAACACAACTTAACCCTCTAACAAATTAACAATTTAACAAACAAAACAAAACAAGGTGGGGCATTTGCCCCTGATAAATAAAATGAAATCTGGATTGCTGCTGCTGCCGACCTCCATCTAACGTTCAAAGAGAAAGTCAAGGAACTGTTGCCACCGCCTGGAGGACCCCTGCAAGGACCCTCGCAAGGCAAACTTCATCTTCTCCAACCTGAGAAACCCCGCCATGTCATTGACCCAAGCCTCTACGCTTGGGGGCTTCGCGTCGCTCCACATTAACAAGAGCCTTCTCCGGGCTACCAAGGAGGCAAAGGCCAGAACTCTGGCCTCTTTCGACTCCTGCACTCCCGGATCATCCGATACCCCAAATATCGCTATCCCCCAGCTCGGTTTCACCCGAGTATCCAAGACCTTGGACATAGCCTTTGCAAAGCCTTTCCAAAATTCTGTAAGTGCTGGGCATGCCCAAAACGTATGGACATGGTTTGCTGCGCTCCTTGAACACCTCACACACCTGTCCTCCACCCCAAAGAACTTACTCATTCTCGCCACTGTCATATGCGCCCGGTGCATCACTTTAAACTGAATCAGGTTCAGCCTGGCACAAGATGAGGAGGAATTGACCCTGCCCAGGGCGTCAGCCCACAGGCCCTCATCCAGCTCCTCACCCAGCTCCTCCTCCCACTTGCCCTTCAGCCCTTCCACCGAGGCCTCCTCCACCTCCTGCAGCTCCTGGTGTATGTCCGATACTTTGCCATCCCCCACCCACACGCCCGAGACCACCCTGTCCTGTATCCACCGGGCCGGTAGCAGCGGGAATTCCCCCACCTGCTTTTTCACAAACGCCCGAACCTGCATGTACTTAAAAGTGTTCCCCGGGGGCAACCCAAATTTCTCCTCTAGCGCCCTCAGTCTGGCAAAAATCCCATCGATAAACAAGTCCCCCATCCTTTTGATTCCCGCCCTGTGCCAGCTTAGGAACCCACCGTCTATCCTACCTGGAAGGAACCTGTGGTTGTTCCGTATCGGGGTCCAAACTGAGGCCCCTACCTTCCCCTTATGTCATCTCCACTGCCCCCAAATCCTCAGTGTCGCCGCCACCACCGGGCTCGTGGTATACCTTTTCGGCGGAAGCGGCAACGGTGCCGTCACCAGTGCCCCCAGGCTAGTATCTGTACAGGACGCCGCTTCCAACCGTTTCCACGCCGCCCCCTCTCCCTCCATTACCCATTTCCGAATCATAGACGCATTCGCTGCCCAGTAATATAGCTGCACAAGTTCGGCAGTAAAACAATGTACTTTATGTGAAGTAAAACAATGTACTTCCATTCAATCACCTGCTAAGGTCATGTTGACCATGGAAGTATAATTTATATCTCTTTATGGGGTATGTGGAACATTCGTTGTGGAGCATTCCTTGTTCCAGTCCTGCTCCAGCCCCATTCCGCAACTCTTTCATCAGTACATTGACGACTGGTTTGGAGCCACTTCATGTTCCCATCTGGACCTGAAAAAATGTATTAATTTCACTTCCAATTTCCACCCCTCTATCACCTTCACATGGTCCATCTCCGACACTTCCCTTTCCTTTCTTGACCTCTCTATTTCACTTTCTGCAGACAGACTACCCACTAATATCCATTACAAACCCACCGACTCCCACAGCTTCCTAGACGACAACTCTTCACACCCCACATTCTGCAAGGACTCCATCCCATTCTCCCAGTTCCTTCTCCTCTGTCGCATCTGTTCCAATGATGCCACTTTCCAAAACTGACCTGTCTTCATTCTTCCTTAATCATGGTTTTCCACCCACTGTGGTCGACAGGGTTCTCAACTGTGTCCGATCTATCATCCCCACCTTTGCTCTCAACCCTTCCCCTCGCTCCCAGAAGAAGGATAGGGCCCCCCTGTCCTCACTTTTCACCCCCAACAACCTTTGCATTCAAAGAATCATCCTCCACCAGTTTTGCCAACTCCAGCATATTTCCATAAGACCATAAGACATAGGAGCAGATTTAGGCCACTCAGCCCATCGAGTCTGCTCCGCCATTCAATCACGGCTGATATTTTCTCATCCCCATTCTCCTGCCTTCTCCCCGTAACCCCTGATCCCCTTATTAATCAAGAACCTATCTATCTCTGTCTTAAAGACACTCAGTGATTTGGGCTCCACAGATTCACCAACCTCTGGCTGAAGAAATTCCTCCTCATCTCTGTTTTAAAGGATCGTCCCTTTAGTCTAAGATTGTGTCCTCTGGTTTTAGTTTTTCCTACAAGTGGAAACATTCTCTCCACGTCCACTCCCCCACCAAATAACATCTTTCCCTCATTCCCCCTGTCAGCATTTCACAAGAACCTATCCCTGGCCCACCCCTCCATTACCCCAGGACCACACCCTCTTCCCTTAGCACCTTTCCACGCAATCACAGAAGGTTTAATACTGCCACTTTACCTCCTCCCTGCTGATCATCCCAGGGCCTAAACTCTTTTTTCAAGTGAGGCAGCGCTTCATGTGTACTTCCTTCAATCTGATCCATTGCATTCGCTGCTTCCAGTGCGGTCTACTCTATATTGGAGAGACTAAACGCAGACTGTGTGACCGCTTTGCAGAACACTTCCGGTCCGTCCGCAGGCAGGACCCAGACCTTCCTGTGGCTGCCATTTCACCTCACCATCCTGCCCTCATGTCCACGTGTCCACCTTGGCCTGCTGCAATGTTCCAGGAAAGCCCAGCGCAAATGGGGGGAACAGCACCTCATCTTCCGATTAGGCACATTACAACCTTCTGGGCTTAACATTGAGTTCAACAACATCCAACTGTGAACTCTCCCTTCCACCTTCACCCCATTTTTATCTCTATCAATTTATTTTCATTTCTTCCACTGATCTGTTTTTTCCCCTCACCATTGTCCACCCTCACCCCACTTGGGCCATATGTTCCCTGTTCCTGGTTGCCCTTTGACACACTGTTCACCTCTGTTGTGCCATTCACACATTCTAATCTCTTTATGTGCCACTATCAGCACCCTTCTTAGCTTTAATTACCCCCATTTACATTTCTTTTGTCTTTCTGCCCACAACACCTTTGTCAATCTCCACCTATCGCTGGCCTCTATCCAGCTCCACCGTTCCATCCCTCTCCCCCCACAACAGTATAAATCTGATCCCATTTCCAGTTCCCTCCAGCTTTGACAAAGGGTCATCCAGCCTCGAAGCGTTAGCTCCCTTCTCCCCACAAGAATGCTGTCAGACCTGCTGAGATTGTCCAGTATTATCTGTTTTTCTTTCAGATTCCAGCATCCGCAGTAATTTGCTTTTATCTTTATTGCAGAAGTATAATTATTCAGTTCTATGTTTAATGTTTAAGACAGATCCTTACTGTTCCCATTGTACATCCATCCCTCTTGGTTGGATTACCCCGAGGGTCAGATAAACTGGATGAGTAGCTGCTCGGAAACCTTTGGAACAACGGAGCACATTCCTCAGCCAGAGCTACATTCTACTGTGTGGATCACTCGGGCAGTCCCTGTGTCCCTGTGTTCCAGGAAAAATGTGAAATATAATCATGGTCTGCTGGATGTTCCTTGACCTTGTCATAAAAAGAGAAACGAGAGTACAGGAGCAAGCATGGAGCAGGACTAAAATGAATCCCAAGCTGCACTATTAGCAGAGAAGGGGGAGGAATAACGCAGGAAGTAGGGGATCAGTGAAACAGGCACTCAGAGCAAACTGCTCACAGTAAGTCACCATTCCAGTTTCCTTACAAATATTCCGGACCATTAATCATCATGCAATGACACCGTGAATACTTATCTGCATGAAGATTCCTGTCCACTAATCTTGGGTATGATGTTAAACTATCTACCCATCTGTTGATACCTTGATATGACTGTTCTGGACTGAGAAAATATAAAGCAGTCAAGTGTATTTATTACATTAATTTTACAATATCTAGCGCTTCTGCTGTTTGTCATCATGCATTCCCTTGATGATTCGAAGTTGTATTCTCCTTTTGTTTAATCTACATCGGAAGTACTTACTGAGTGTGAGGGGTTATTGCGGTGCAGGCAGTGACAACCGCCCTGGACCTCTGGATACAGAGCATTCTTATATCTGGGAGGCAGTGGCTGCCAGTGCTAGCTCTCTGACTGGAATGCTTCAAGCCTCTAGGTTGGATGGATGTCTGACCGAGCTGGGAGGAAGCTGCTTCATTCAGTGCTCCTCACCATGCCCCAGGTGCTCAGTAAACATGCAGGATGACCAGGGAGCTACACAAGATGCAAGGGCAGCACTCAGTGGGAAGCACATTCTTAGGTTCATCCAAATCATTCTTCCTGCCTGTACAGCCCACTGCTGGTAAATTCCTGCCAACAGGAGCACATGGTCGCAGCAATTGTCAGAGAAACTCTCTGGGCTAATACCCTCTGCTTTTGGCTCTCCCTGAGAATGTCTTTCCAGTTATTGCTGGTAAAATACATTGGATGCGACTTAACGTCCACTTTCGCCCGGCACGGATCTCGGCGCGTTGGTTATATCGCGGGAGAGGCCGTAATCGGGATCCGCACTTGGCGTGAATCGGTTTGTGATCTAACCGGCCAACTCCCGTTGGCGGATTCCAGATCCCGCCCAAACGGGGCGAGACAATTAAGAGCAATCTCCATCTCATTAGCAAGATGGAAGCCCGATCTAATGGCCTTCCAGGAACTAACCGGTTCCCCAGCAAGAGGTCTGTGAGCCGGTTTAGCACTCCTGTTTGAAAACAGGAAGCAATGGCTGCTGAGGGGGAGCTGAGGAGGTGAGTAGCTATTTCCATTCCCCAGGATGCAGTCCAGGGCCACTGGAGGTGCTGCCAGATTACTTGGGTTGGGGGGAGGGGTGGTTCTGGGTGCCATAGGGTGAGGGTCGCCCCGGGCTGGGGAGTGAGGGGCTCAGTGTCTGTCGGGCCTAAAGGTCACCCTCCAACATTGTGCATACCCACAACTGGGGCAACTACAGCTGCTGCCTGTCTGTCCTACCAAATACTTCCAGGCAGAGCCCTGTTTGTGGTTATATGTTGATGGCCATTTTAATTCCCTTTGGCTGTGAGCTAATGTGGAATTGGCATTGCTGGTTATGTGGGCACTGCATAGCTCTCAAGTGTGTTATCGTGGGTACGCATGCCATATTTCAGACGAGTGTTATTGCCTAGCATTCCAATCAAACTGTGAGGCCTGGACACTCTGCCTGTACACTGGGAGCTTCAACACCACAGAGGCAGCAGCCAACAATCAAACACTCTAGAGCTGGGCTTCAGCACTGGGGATATCCCCGCAGCCAGAGGTTGAGTGCCTAGATCAGGGGAGGGCACCTGAGCACAATCTCCCTAATGTTTCCGGATGGGCTCTAGGGGCTCCTGCTGTGGTGGGGGGGGGGGGGGGTGGCGGGGGTGAGTGTGCAGAGCGGGGTCCTCCAGCACAAGTGGCTCAGTAGATGGCACTCTGAGAGAAGGCGGGACACTTAAGTGGGAGGCGCTCGGGGAATATGAGGGTCCCAGGGTGGAAGCCTTAACTGATTTGTCGATCTCTCTCCTTCTCCAATTCCTTACAGCAACCCAGATGGATGGTATTGTTGACCGCGCAGCGGCAGCCCCCGTGGTGCTGATGGCAGCCCAGATGGGCAGATGCCGGAGAAGGCAGTAGCAGTGTCGATGTAGGCTGGAGGTGGCACGCCATGTGCAGGGGCCGCCGCACACCCTGCAGACCCGGCTGCCCATCAGGCTGAGCAGGGTCCCAGAGGGGAATGCCAGCAATGGCCCAAGATGTACAGGTGTCAGGGCAGCACGGTGGTGCAGTGGGTTAGCCCTGCAGCCTCAAGGCGCCGAGGTCCCAGGTTCGATCCTGGCTCTGGGTCACTGTCCGTGTGGAGTTTGCACATTCTCCCCGTGTTTGCGTGGGTTTCGCCTCCACAACCCAAAGATGTGCAGGGTAGGTGGATTGGCCACGTTAAATTGCCCCTTAATTGGAAAAAATGAATTGGGTACTCCAAATTTATTTAATAAAAGGAAAAAGATGTACAGATGTCATTGGTATTTTGAGGAGATGATGGACAGCATGTGCCGCAGGACACTCCGTCTCAGTAAGGAGACAGTGCGGCACCTGTGCCATGTCCTTGCGGACTTGACACCCTGTGGAGGACATCCACTCCCAGTGGCTGTGAAGGTCACCGCAGCCCTGAACTTTTATGCAATAGGTTCATTCCAGGGCTCGACTGGGAGCTTTGCAGCATTTCCCAAGTCACAGGCCACAAGTGCATCCATGAAGTCACGGATGCCCTGTATGCCCAGGCAGCTGACTATATTAACTTTGAGCTGGACCAAACCCACCAGGTGCCCAAGCAGCAGGATATCCGCTCTTAGGGTAAGGGGTACCTGCTGAGATCCTGGCTGATGACAACTTCCGTGCTCTACTGTCTAGGCGTATCCCCAGGATGCACATCGGAGGAGGAGGCAGCCTGCTGCTTCTCACACCATGTGGTCTTTGATGTCCTTGGCGGGCATCCTCTGGGGGACCTGGAGCCAGAGGACCCTAGCCGACTTACTGGTGTCACTGCATTGCCGTGCCACCCTATTCTGCCCATTAACCTTGAGACGTGCCAGTGTCATGAGGGGGGGGGGATTCGGATTCGGGTGAGTTGGAGATCACCGCAGTCTCCCTGGTGGTAGGCACCAGGTCAGCCTCCAGCGCTCCCTCCTTCCGGGCGGTGCCCGTAAGGTCGGGGGGACTCTATGGGATGGAGGGGTAGCTGGAGTGAGGTGATTGATTGTTTGATTTGATTTATTGTCACGTGTACTGAGGTACAATGAAAAGTATTGTTCTGCAAACAGTCCAGACAGATCGTTCCATACATGAAAAAACATAGGACATATGATAAATACACAATGTGAATCCATAGGTTCAGGCATCGGGTGAAGCATACGGAGTGTAGTACTATTCAGTGCAGAAGATGTGTGAAGAGATCAGTTCAGTCCATAAGAGGGTCATTTAGGAGTCTGGTAACAGTGGAGAAGAAGCTGTTTTTGAGTCTGTTCGTGCGTGTTTTCAGACTTTTGTATCTCCTTCCCGATGGAAGAGGTTGGAAGAGTGATAACCCGGGTGGGAAGGGTCTTTGACTATGCTGCCCACTTTCCCAAGGCAGCGGGAGGTGTAGATGGAGTCAATGGATGGGAGGCAGTTTTGCGTGATGGACTGGGCTGTGTTCACGACTCTCTGAAGTTTCTTACGGTCTTGGGCCGAGCAGTTGCCATACCAGGCTGTGATGCAGCCAGATAGGATGCTTTCTATGGTGCGTCTGTAAAAATTGGAAAGGGTCAATGTGGATGTGCTGAATGTCCTTAGTTTCCTGAGGACATATAGGTACTGTTGAGCTTTCTTGGTCATAGCGCGACGTGGGTGGACCAGGACAGATTGTTGGTGATTTGCACACCTAGGAATTTGAAGCTGTCAACCATCTCCACCTCGGCCCTGTTGATGCAGACAGGGGTGTGTACAGTACTTTGCTTCCTGAAGTCAATGACCAGCTCTTTAGTTTTGCTGGCATTGGGGGACAGATTGTTGTCGGTGATAGAGGATGGATTTCTATCACCCTCCTGTATTCTGACTCGTCATTGGTCGAGATCCCACCCACTGTCATCAGCAAACTTGTAGAAGGAGTTGGAGCCACACAGTCTTATGTGTATGGGGAGTATAGTAGGAGACTAAGTGCACAGCCTTGCAGGGCCCTGGTATTGAGGACTATCATGGAGGAGGTGTTGTCGTTTACCCTTTATCTCCTGCACCCTTAATTTTTGGGACTCCTCCAATTGGCTATGCACTTGCTGGAGTGTCGCTGACATCCCCTCCTGAATGTTATGGCTGCACCCTAGCGTCTGCATCAGCTCTGGGATAACCTTGCCATAGGCTCACCATCAACTGGGACTCAGCTGAGTCCTGGGATCCAGCAGACCTCCGACTGCTAACTCCTTTGGACATTCCTGCCTCCAGCTGATGTGCATCAGCATCTGTGTGGTGCCGAACAGATCGTGCCCCAGAATCCTGTCCACTAATGTTGCCCACCGAGGTGTGTGTCACATGGAAGATGCAGGTGACAGCCGTGGTGCCTTGATGGTGGTCTCCTCAGAGCTCTCCTTCGCAGTGTTTTGTTGCGTGGCGGGAGGTGGGGGTTTGACGACCCCGGATGGCTCAGCCTCATCAGATGGAGATCCGGCGAGAGAATGGACATGTGGTCAGTGAGAGGGAAGGATCACTTTGTCTGACATGAACAACTCACTTGAGATGGGTCATCTGGGTGAAGGGGCAGTGGATCCTCACCTTTACGGCACAAGCCCACCTTGCTGTTGGTGACTGCTCGCTCCTCGGCCAACCCCGCGATCTCCAGGGCCAGTTTCTCATAATAATAATCTTTGTTATTGTCACAAGTAGGCTTACATTAACACTGCAATGAAATTACTGTGAAAAGCCCCTAGTCGCCACATTCCGGCCCCTGTTCGGGTACACAGAGGGAGAATTCAGAATGTCCAATTCACCTAACAGCATGACTTTCGGGACTTGTGGGAGGAAATGGGAGCACCAGGAAGACACACACGCAGACACGGAGAGAATGTGAGGACTCTGGGGCGTCATTCTCCGACCCCCCGCCGGGTCGGAGAATGGCCGTTGGCCGCTATGAATCCCGCCCCCGCCGAAGTCTCCGGTACCGGAGATTGGGCGGGGGCAGAAATCGGGCCGCGCCGGTTGGCGGGACCCCCCGCTCAATTCTCCAGCCCGGATGGGCCGAAGTCCCACCCAGAAATTGCCTGTCCCGCCGGCGTAAATCAAAGCTGGTATTTACCGGCGGGACCAGGCGGCATGGGTGGGCTCCGGGGTCCTGGGGGGGGGGGCGCGGGGCGATCTGACCCCGGGGGGTGCCCCCACGGTGGCCTGGCCCGCGATCGGGGCCCACCGATCCGCGGGCGGGCCTGTGCCGTGGGGGCACTCTTTCCCTTCCGCCTCCGCCACGGCCTCCACCATGGCGGAGGCGGAAGAGACTCTCCCCACTGCGCATGCGCGGGAAACTGTCGGCGGCCGCTGACGCTCCCGCGCATGCGCCGCATTTCCGCGCCAGCTGGCGGGGCAACAAACGCCATTTCCGCCAGCTGGCGGGGCGGAAATCCCTCCGGCGCAGGCCTAGTCCCTCAATGTTGGGGCTCGGCTCCCAAAGATACGGAGCATTCCACACCTTTGGGCCGGCGCGATGCCCGTCTGATTGGCGCCGTTTTTGGCGCCAGTCGGCGGACATCGCGCCGTTGGGGGAGAATTTCGCCCCTGATGTCCAGAACCCCGCCAACTGCCTGGGCTCTTTCCCGCTTGTTGTGGGCCAGCTCCTGCTGCCCTGACAGAGAGGGGGCATTTTGAGCCGCATGCTTGATGCAGCGGCAGGTGGTGGGGAGAGGGTCTATGACGGGTAGCATGTGTGGGTACTGCTCCTGGGCATGGAGGGTTTGTGCTGGCGGATGCCAGGGTGTGCTGTGGTACAAAGGCAGTGATATGCTGTGGGCAGGGGCAAAGTGAGGTGCCAGACGATGACTTGTTGGGTACGGGTGGTGGCAAAAGACAGGGGAATGGCAGGACTGATGCCAGAGGGGACCGGAGGTAACTTACCCTTGCGGCCCAGTGGAGGTCATTGATCTTCCTGCACTGTACAGCGGTCCTCCTGGCCACTTTGCCTGAACTGACAGCCGCTGCCACTGCCTCCGAGGCAACATTGTCGGCCCTGTCGCTGGTCCTCCAACCCCTCTGGGGGAACAGGGTGCCCCATCTCACCTCCAGGGCGTCCCGTAGCCTGGCCAGGTCAGCGTCCCCGAAGTGTGGAGCAGGTCTATGTGGTGTCATGGCCGTGTGCTATCTGGGAGTTAGTTCGGGAGAGCGTTTATAAGCATCTCCCGCTTGTTAGCGACCTACTGTCGGGCGTGTCCCGGAGGATCAGCTGGCGGGACAGCCAGTTCCGTCGTGAAGCTCATGGGGGCTCATTTTTGGCACTCAGTGCCGTTAAATATGGGCCATGGTCTCGCCGGCTTGGCTGTTGGGAAGCACCCGGGAAGTCGCGCCCAATATGACAGTTAGAACTTTTCTCGTTAACTCGTGCCCATCATGCTTTGCAGCTGAGAGATTAGAGAGCCACTGCTGGATCATCTGCGTAAACCATCACTGCGAGTTCAACACATTCAGAATGGTGTTTTTGACCATCAGTTTACTTCCTTTTTGAAGAATGACTTTAAAGAATACACAAACATGTAGCAGAGGAACCCCGAGTGTTGGAACCATCAATGCTGCTTCCTGTTCTTCTGCTGCCTCATTGCTCTTCCGACATGGCTTGGAATCAATGATTCTTCTCGTTCTCTCTTCTCAAACCACCATTTAAATATATCAGCCTGCCTGGATCTGCGTTGCTGCATGTGTGAGATGGAACGCGGAACATTACTTCCTATGAAGTACTTGGGTCCTACGTGTCACTCGGTGTAGATGCATCATCTTAGGAAGGTCCAGCAGAAAATTAATAGTTTGAATAGTTTCAGAGAGAATGTCTTCGTACAGATGTAAAATGGTGATATACTGTATATGTGCTTGTTGTGTAAAGTATTCCTCCGTGTTAGCGAGGGCAAGGGGAAACAATTACACTAATTAAGGGAAGTTAACTGCTGTTTGGTGGCGTCTCAACCCTTTCTATCTCCTATCTCGGGGAGACACAGTGCACAGTGGTTAGCACTGCAGCCTCACCTGCAGCGCCAGTGACCCAGGTTCAATTCCAGCCTTGAGTAACTATGGAATTTGCACTTTCTCCCCGTGTCTGCGTGGGTTTCCTCCAGATGCTCTGCTTTCCTCCCACAGTCCAAAGATGTGCAGGTTAGGTGTATTGGCCATGCTAAACTGCCCCTTAGTGTCCAAAGGTGTGCAGCTTAGAAGGGGTTGTGGGGATAGGGTGATAATGATGATAATCTTTATTGTCACAAGGAGGCTTACATTAACACTGCAATGAAGTTACTGTGAAAAGCCCCTAGTCGCCACACTTCGGCGCCTGTTCGGGCGCACGGAGGGAGAATTCAGGACGTCCAAATTGCCTAACAGTTTGTCTTTCGGGACTTTGTGGGAGGAAACTGGAGGAAACCCACACAGATACAGGGAGAACAGGCAGACTCCGCACAGACACTGACCCAAGCCGGGAATCGAACCTGGGACCCTGGCGCTGTGAAGCAACAGTGCTAACCACTGTGCTACCGGGCTGCCCATGGTGGGGGAGAAGTCTGAGGTAGGCTGCACTTTCGGAGGGTTGGTGCAGACTCGATGGGCCCAATGGCCTTTTTCTGCACTGTAGGAATTCTATGATTCCCACTTCTCCCATCAATCCGCGACCAAAATCAGCAATCACCCTTTCCTCAAACTAGGACAGCTGTCCTAAATTGGCAGGTCCACCTTGATTGCATTCCTTATGATTATATGCAGCTTTGTTGTGAATGTTGGACGTTGTCAGGGTACTTAGACCCCAGGATTGTGGCTCGTCTAGACACACCCTGTCCAAGTCTCCTCCTCTACTATCTCTTTCTTTAGCTCGGTGTCAATTTTTGTCTGACTCCTTGGCCTGCTTTCCTATGTTAAATGCAGGTTGTTGTTAAATCCGTTACAAAGTTGCATACATGTATTATGGGCTGAATTTAATGGCCAGTGCCAACCCAGCTGCAGCCACTTCCTGATGGGATGAAATTTCCTCGGTCTTTGGAGGCAAAGGTTCCGTCTCCAAGAGCTGCCAGCCAATCAGAGCGCCATCGAGAGCATTGACCACTGCTAGGGCTGCAGCAGGCCCAGGGCCAAGAGCAGTGCTGGAGACCCAGAGGAGAGATAAGTGGATTGCCTCGCCAGGGGCAGTCAGGCAGGCCCCATGAGGGGCTGGTGAGAAGGAAGGGGGAATCTTCTTGTGGGGCAAACCCTTCCCTGGAGCACGTCCTAAGGTCCAGGCTACAAGGTGCCAAAACAAGAGGCTCCCCCGCCCGTCCCTGCCACAGTATACCCCCAGCCACCAGGGTATACCAGCAGTAGAATACCAGGCGCAGGACGAGACCTTTAATTGGCCACTGAATTACTTCAGTTGGCCCGGGGGGGTGGGGCAGGACGGCCACCCTCAACCTTGCCCAGCCTGGACTTTATCGAGTGTAGTCAGGCGGGCAATGTGTTCCATCTCAAACCTTCTCACCCAACTGAACATTCTCCCTCTATACCTCCCCCCCCCCCCCCCTTCGCAAAGACGCACCCCCCCACTCCCCATCCTGCAGCTCCCGTGGGCAGTGGCATCAAATTCTGCCCATAGATTCTGGTGGCAGTGTTGGCACCAGCAAACATTTCAATATTTACGTGCAAATAAATAAGATATTTGCATGCCTTATCCAAAGTATACCGCACCCATTTTCTGTAACAAAGACAGGAACAGAAAAGATGCAAGGTTAATTATCTCCATACTTTGGATGCGATTGCGATTGCCCTAAGGGTAACCAGCTCACGGTTTTATTCACTGGGCTCTGCTGCAGTGGTAATAACAGATGATTCTGGTACTGGACATTAGTGTGGTACAGGCAACCAGATTTCTCCCACCACTCCCCTCTGCCCCATCCCACCAATTGCGAACCCTGTCAACACTACCCCTTCCTTTGACTGATGGGGACTGTTTCCTTGGGTATCAGGTGGCAGCAGGTAGCTGTGCGATTTCCCACTCACTTCAGGTTCAAATCAGTTGTCCGTCACTTGAGAAGGTGCTGCAGAAGGGAGCAGTGAAGCAGGGAGCAGCTTTCTGTCTCTCTCCGCCCCCCCCCCCCCACCTTCTTACCTTACTTTTCTCATTTCTGTTCTCCTTTCCAAAATAATTCTGCGGGCAGCAGAGCAGGACCTGCATTTGGTGCCGCCCTTGAAATAAAAAATGATAATTAACATTTCCGCAGGCTCTGCACTTGCAAAGATGCTGTGAGACATTTTAAGAAGGATCATCGCTTTTCCCGGGAGGATGAAAGGACAAGCATTGACCTTTTAAGGTGGTTGATTCATTCTCGACCCTGTCAGGTGAACCGTTTCTGGAGCAGGAACTTTATCTATTCATTGGCACAGAAAAGAACTGCCTGACACGTGTCAAGAGATTCACTGCCAAGTCCTCCACTCAACTTCAGCTGTGCCACTGGGAAGATTAATGATTTCCTTTCCAAGATATGCAGTCTCACAACATTCATACAAATCAGCCTGCCTCAATCCGCACTAATGTATGTCATTAGCCAAAAGTAAAAACTCATTGTCTATCTACGGCAACACGGCAAATTTAAACAGGATTAATTATGCTGTTTTCCATGGGATTCATCGCCTAAATTATGTAAGTGCCTTCCTGCCCTCCCCAGCACTCCCATTCTTTTGAGGAATCGCATAACAAGATGGTGATTCAATCAATGGGTTCAGGTGAGAGCAGAAAATGAGAATTTCAGTGCTGGGTGGTTTGCAAAGCATTTACAAGACTCCATACTGGAATCACAGCCTTGAACTGACGTCCTGGTGGCCTTTGTGTGTTTTATCATTTACTGGAACAGGCCTGTGGAACAGAACACTGCTGCCTATGGCAATAATTTGTCCTTGCTACAAGCACAGGAGCTTTCTCTCTGCGACATCGACAGGAAGCAGATACTATCTACTATAAGAGAATAGGAGAGATGAGGTGTTATATCAAATAACTATGTTATTTTAATGGAGGAATTAACCTGTCATTGCCCAACGATCATTGTTACTTTTACATACTGCAAAGACTATGTACCCTGACAATATTCTGGCAACAGTACTGAAGACATGTGCTCCAGTACTTGCTGTGCTCCTAGACAATACAGCTACGATACTGGCACCTACCCAGCAAATGGAAATTAACCAGGTACGTCCTGTACACAAAAAACAAGACAAATCCAACCTGACCAATTACCGTCCTATCAGTTTACTCTCAATCATCAGTCAAGTTATGGAAGGGGTCATCAACAGTGCTATTAAACGGCAGTTGCTTAGCAATAACCTGCTTACTGATGGCTCAGTTTGGGTTCCACCAGGGCCATTTAGCTCCTGACCTCTTTCCAGCCTTGGTTAAAATATGGACAAACGAGCTGAACTCCAGAGGTGCGGTGAGAATCCCTTGACATTGAGCCCACATTTGAATGAGTGTGGCATCAAGGAGCCCTAGCAAAACTGGAGTCAATGGAAACCCTCCGCTGTTTGGAGTCATACCTAGCACAAAGGAAGATGGTTGTGGTTGTTGGAGGCCAATCATCTCAGTTCCAAGACATCGCTGTAGGAGTTCCTCAGGGTCGTATCCAAGGCCCAACCATTTTCAGCTGCTTCATCAGTGACCTTCTTTCCATCATAAGTTCAAAGAGCAAAGAACAAAGAACAAAGAAATGTACAGCACAGGAACAGGCCCTTCGGACCTCCAAGCCCGTGCCGACCATGCTGCCCGACTAAACTACAATCTTCTACACTTCCTGGGTCCGTATCCCTCTATTCCCATCCTATTCATGTGTTTGTCAAGGTGCCCCTTAAATGTCACTATCGTCCCTGCTTCCACCACCTCCTCCGGTAGCGAGTTCCAGTCACCCACTACCCTCTGTGTAAAAAAACTTGCCTCGTACATCTACTCTAAACCTTGCCCCTCGCACCTTAAACCTATGCCCCCTAGTAATTGACCCCTCTACCCTGGGGAAAAGCCTCTGACTATCCACTCTGTCTATGCCCCTCATAATTTTGTAGACCTCTATCAGGTCACCCCTGTTGCTCTTTTTAACTTTAGGCTATTTGCTCTGTTTAGGTCACCTTTGCTCATGAGTCGCCAGGTATCGTTATGATACCGCCACGTGGTTCAAGTTCAGGTTATGATTAATAACACAGCACACCGCTTAGTAAGGATTAAAACAACGGTCATTTATTATATACAACAAGCAATATTAATACCCTAGTACTACTTTCTATATAATAAACCTATCACTACTGGCCAATACTTAACTTAGGAAGAGCCCACCAGGTCAGGGAAACAAATGGCTTGTCCAATCAAATCTGGCCCGCGGGATTCAAAAGGCTGTTACAGGTCGGTGGCTAGGTGTCTCTACCGGATAGCGATCGCTGGATTCAAACTTACGATACACGGTGGCTGGTCTTGCGAAGGTCTCGGGCAGGCGAAAATGAGAGAGAGAGAGATCTGAACTTGGACCTTCACTTTTATAGGGCCCAGGGGCTTCCCGCCTCCCGGGGCGGCCCTTGACCCTGAGTCCCAAGTGATTGGATTCTGTCCCCAGTCTCTGGGGTTGATGTGTCCAATGGTGAGGCGATTCCTCGATCGGGGGTGGTCGCTCACCTGTCTTTGTTTCGGCCACTGCAGGCGCCGACAGGTCTGGCCCGGTATTCAATTGCTAATATGTTGCAATTGTTCCCGGGGATAGCCGATTTAACTGTGGCTATCTGAGTAGATTAGGTGTAAACAGTCCTGAATGCAACTGCGGATACCTGGGTTGATGGGCTGTTGACAGCCCTGAGTATCGATCTGGGCTACGTTCCCAGAGCTGAATATGCAAAACTGTCTGCAGCTGCCTGCTTGTGTCTTCTTGGCTGCTTTTCCCAGCAGTCTTTCGGGTTAGCCATTTTAAACTGGATTTTGGCCAGATTAATCGGAACGCAGCCATTTTACATGGCTACACCCCTCAACCTCCTTCGTTCCAGTGAGAACAAACCAAGTTTATTCAACCGCTCCTCATAGCTAATGCCCTCCATACCAGGCAACATTCTGGTAAATCTCTTCTGCACCCTCTCTAAAGCCCCCACATCCTTCTGGTAGTGTGGCGACCAGAATTGAACACTATACTCCAAGTGTTCAGAAGCAGGGATGTTCGCTGATTATTCAGTGTCATCCATGACTCCCCAAATACTGAAGCAATCCATGTCCAAATGCAGCAGGACCTGAACAATGTGCTTTCTTGGGCTCACAAGTGGCAAGTTACATTCTTACAACACAAGTGCCAGGCAATGAACATCTCCAACAAGAGAGGGCCTAACCATCACCCCATTCAATTGCATTACCATCGCTGAATCCCCCACTATCAAATCCTGGGGATTGCCATTGACCAGCAACTGAACTAGATTCATCTCCTGGGTCCCCAAAACCCATCCACAACCTATAAGGCACAAGTCAGGAGTGTAATGGAATACTCTCCATTTGCCTGAATGAATGCAACTCCAAAAACACTCAATACGCTTGACATCATTTAGAACAATGCAGCCCTGCTTGCTTGGCATCCCATGCACCAACATTCTCTCCTTCCACCACAGACGCACAGCAGCAACCATGTGCATCATCTACAAGATTCACTGCATTAGCTCACCAAGGTCCTTCGACAGCATCTTCCAAACCCATGACCGTTACCATTGAGAAGGACAAGGGCAGCAGATAGCTGGGAACACCACCACCACCTGGAAGTGGGAACCTGGGAACACCACCCCTCCAAAACACTCTGACTTGGAAATATACCGCAGTTACTTCACTGTGGCTGAGCCAAAAACCTGGAACTCCCTCCCTAACAGCACTGTGGGTGCACCTACATCAATGGACTGCAGTGGTTCAAGAAAGCAGTTCACCACCAGCCTTTCTCGGGCAATTAGTGATGGGCAACAAATGCTGGCCTAGCTGGTGAAGCCACATCCCTGGAAAGAATAAAAACAAATTATTTGACACCAGAATACGGGCCACAATTTGTCACACGACCAACAAGGATTAGAGCTGCAACTTCAAACCTTTGTCTTCTCTGTTGACAATTGCTATTGAATTTTCTGACAATGCAACAGGAAAGTATCTATAGTGAAGGCAGGATTGGGAAATCAGTACCGTCACCCACTTCCTACTGGACTGCAATTGTGAGGATGAAGAATTTTACGTGTTTATTCTCATTTTATGCCCCTGCCTGATTTAGATCTCAAATTCGAAGCAAATCAATGACTTGCCTAATCCTGTAGGATTTTGCTTGTCTTTGCTATTGTTTCTTGTAGCAGGTTGTACTAATGAGTTCAGTGCTGCAGCGGATGCAGCATTTTTACCAGGCATCCTCTCTATCTGTGTGTACAATGGCGCTGTGTTGTTGATTTCATCTGTTTCTTTGATTTTTCTTTGAAGTTTTATCGAAGAATTAGCATAACCTGGGAGGGGGAACAAAGCGAAAATTTACCAAACGTCATAGCTCAAACTGATATAGTGATATCATTTGGAACATTTGAGCCCCCTCTCTCTCTCTGTCTGTGAGAAAGTCAGCGCAGGCTCGAAATCCGGAGAGAGTCGCAAAACGCGATTCTCTCTGGGGTGATTGGCTTTTGGAATCTTCCCCCACCCCCTCGCCAGGGGAGTAGTGTGAATCGTGCAGCGTAAGCCCGGGAACTTAATTTTAATACATTAGCATGTCATTAGCCAGATCTTCACCCTGTATGGGATATTCACCGGGTACCGGTGTGATCCTCTGCTATTTGTAATTTTTATCAATGACTTGGAGGAGGGGGCTGAAGGATGGGACAGTAAATTTGCTGATGACACCAAGATTGGTGTAGTAGTGGATGAGGTGGAGGGCTGTTGTAGGCTGCAAAGAGACATTGATAGGATGCAGAGCTGCGCCGAGAAATGGCAGATGGAGTTTAACCCTGATCAGTGCGAGGTGATTCATTTTGGGAGAAAAATTTTGAATGCGGATTACAGGGTCAACGGCAGGGTTCTGAGGAATGTGGAGGAACATCGAGATCTTGGGGTTCATGTCCACAGATCTCTGAAGGTTGCCACTCAAGTGGATAGAGCCGTGAAGAAGGCTTATAGTGTGTTAGTGTTTATTAACAGGGGGCTTGAGTTTAAGAGCCGCGGGGTTATGCTGCAACAATACATGACCCTGGTGAGACCACATTTGGAGTATTGTGTGCAGTTCTGGTCACCTCATTATAGGAAGGATGTGGAAGCATTGGAAAGGGTGCAAAGGAGATTTACCAGGATGCTGCCTGGTTTGCAGGATAGGTCTTATGAGGAAAGGTTGAGGGAGCTAGGGCTTTTCTCTTTGGAGCGGAGGAGGATGAGAGGCGACTTAATAGAGGTTTATAAGATAATGAGGGGGATAGATAGAGTGGACGTTCAGAGACTATTTCCTCGGGTGGATGTAACAGTTACAAGAGGGCATAACTATAAGGTTCAGGGTGGGAGATATAGGAGGGATGTCCGAGGTAGGTTCTTTACTCAGAGAGTGGTTAGGGTGTGGAATGGACTGCCTGCTGTGATAGTGGAGTCGGATACTTCAGGAATTTTCAAGCGGTTATTGGATAGGCACATGGGGCACACCAGAATGACAGGGAGTGGGAGAGCTTGATCTTGGTTTCGGACAATGCTCGGCACAACATCGAGGGCCGAAGGGTCTGTTCTGTGTTGTCCTGTTCTGTTCTATGTTCTATGTGACGTCATGCTGCCGTCATTTACAACAGCGCTACATAAATGTATGGGAAATATCGGAGGCGAGCACTCAGGCAGCCATGACTCCCCAGGCACTTCACTATTCACAGTGCACCAGAGAGGAGATCGGGTCTCAGATAAGTTCAACTAGGGCCCCAGCTGGGGGTCAGTCATTCATTATTGGGGGACTAGCAGGACTTAGCGTTCATTCACTTTGGAGCGCCCCTTGTTTTAAGAGGGTCTGGAGGCTGGCATGCAGGCATCGCTTCCTGTGTCGTCCTTGCTTGGCTTGTGGCCAAATCACCATTGAGGGAATGTCCGTCCTTATTGGGAGCTGGAAAGTGGGTAGCAGAAGGTGAATACTGAGGGACAGCAAGAGTTTCCCACAAGTGACGATGCTCTCTCCTCTCCCCCCCCTTCCCATGCGCCCCCAAGTCTTGACTCTGCTCCTCACATCGCTGCTCCCACTCCAGTAACACATATACCACTCATCTAAACTCTTCTGGAGAGTGCTGGCACTCACCAAGGAAACTATTGCCATCCAGGCGGGGGTGGAAACCCTGCTAGTGGGCATCATCCCTGAGCGCAAGTACAGGGCTTCCCGTCTCTGCTCCGCACCATCCGAAATTTGGTCAGGGCTCCCTCAGTGAAACGCAGAGCTGGCTTTCATACAGCCATCTCCTCTCAAGGATCTTGAACAGTGCTGGGGAAGCGTTTGTATGGAGATCCCCAGTGATTGCTGTTGTGTTATGTACTCTGGGATAACACAGGCTGCAACTCGATGCAGCTTTGACCAAAAGATACTCCAGACTTTAAAGTAAGTTCAATGTGATTTATTGAACCATTAGCACAGTCCTCTATGAGTTCGACTCTCCTGCTAATCTTGCTATAGTAACTCAGTCTAACTAACCAGTTTGCTCTAAGCCACGTGGTGGGTGTGATGCTTCTGATCTGCCCCTGTAAGTGTCACCTGTGGAAAGAGACAGAGCATGTGTGCCCTGTCCATATATATGGGTAATGCCCCCTTGTAGTAGTGTCACCTCTGGGTGTCTTGACTGCCCATTGGTCATGTCCTATTCTATGTGTTCATTAGCTGTACGTCTGCATGTCATGACGTCTCTGGTGCTCCCTCTCGTATTTACTTAGTCGTAGTGTATTTACATTAACCCCTTGTGTACTTACAATGATGCATATCACCACATCCCCCCTTTTCTCATGTTACATATTTTCTGTACTGTGTTAAAGAAAAATTGAACAAAAACAGATAAATAAGTGATGACATGTACAAGTTATGATGACTGTGATGACAATACAAGATCAAAGAATAGTTATGATGACATTGAGGATTATTCAATACCAAATAATAGTTATGAGTCCAAAGTTCATGAATTTACATGGTCGAGTAGCTTTCTTGTGCTGTTATGAAAGTGTCGATGTTGATGTTGTCATGCCCTTGTGAACGTCGTCAATGTCCTGGTGTGTACGTAACCAAGAAGTCATCAGGAGGTGTTCAAATAGTCAAATCACTTCATTGTCTGAGGTGGACTCTTTTTTTATGCTTGTGGTAGCAATTCTTGATGACATCTTTCCTGAAAGCTGGTTTGCTTGTCCGTAGTGTCGCAAATGTGAATTGGTAAGATGCGTTGACATGCCATGGTATGTTTGCACTCTCACCATTGTTCTGAGCTGAGCAGTAACATTGTCCTTCATGGGCAGTTGTACCATGTCGTACCAGTTGTTGTTCTATTGTTGTTGGCATTGTTGTTATTGACGTGCTTGTTGTTGTGTTTGTTGCCTCTGGTACGCTTCTTGTTGTTGACTGTGTTGTTGTTTTTGTAGGTTTTATTGTTGTGTTTGTTGCGTTCAATGACCACACTGAGTGGAGAATTCGAGACCTTCACAAAGTTACTTGTGTCAGTGCCTTTGTGGCATCTGCTGTTTCAGTGAGCGTGCCGTCTCTGATTCCTCGACGCTCCCCATCTGGAGTCATGTCCGATTCACTTGAATCATCTTTGGCTTGTCGATGCTCCCCTTCTGGAGCCCTTTCTGGTTCACCTGAATCACCTTTGGTTTCTTGATGCTCCCCGTCTGGAATCATTTCAGATTCTTGTGGAGAGGCTCGAGTAGATGAGGTTTGAATTAACGTGGTGTCACTGGAGTCACTAGTAGCCTCACTTTGATCGTCGAGTGCCTGTATACATACTAGCTGAGATCTGTTAGTCTCGCTGAGATGTTGCACATCTTGTATGGGAATTGTGAAGCCTTTGTCACTTGTCGCACATACAGTGGGTAGATATTCAGTGTCTTCTTGTCGGTTAGATGAGTTGGGTAGACTGTCAGAGTCTTCTTCTGGTGGCTCAAATAATCTGGGTAGACTGTCATAGTCTTTTTGTTGTTCATGTGAGCGTGGTAGACTGTCATAGTCGTCTTGCTGTGCACTTGAGTATGGCAGACTTGCATCGTCTGCTGCTGGTTGCTCAGATAAGGTTGCTAGACCTTCATAGTCTTGTTCATGCAATGACTGCGCTCTGGAGTCTTGCATTGCTTCCATCGTGGAGTCTGTCAACTAGCTCGCTGTGGAGGCTTGTACCGCTCTCTGTCTCTTGGCGTCAGGCCACTGCAGAATCCTGTACTCATGGGTCGGGATGTCGTCTATGCTGGGCTGAGGATCCTCAAATCCGAAGAACTCGCCCATGACCGTGTCGGATGCTTCAATATACAACACATCTCGTTGCAGTTCGGATTTGGAACTGAGGTCGCCACATCCAATGATAAAATCAGCGTCTGAGTCGTAGTCTTCAAGGGCTAAATCATCTCTTAGGGCGGTGCTAACTGCTTGTTGAAGGGTTCTGCAGCGATTACTTTCAGCTACTGGTCGAAGTTCAGGCATTGTGCTGTCATTCCAGGTGAAAGAATTGTGTTTTCTGGCTTTAAATTTTTTTTTCACTATTTTCGGACATTTCCCCTTTAAGTGGGCGTGGTCCGGGGCCTCTGGTGTCATGACGCTTGTGACGTAGAGCGTAGGAATGGATTGCGCATGCGCAGATCGCTTTTCCTTCACTGTGCGCTCTTTTCACAACCGCGCATGCGCAAAACACTGTTTCGCCGGTTCGCGTCTTCTCGGGAACTGCGCATGTGCGGCTCCTTGCGCAAGATGGCTGCCAATCAAAATTGCTGTTTGCTTCTGTTGCAAGCCTATCTTTGCCTCGTGGTGAGTACAGGCGCCAGTTTTACCGATTTCTGTTGTGTTCACCTCGCAGTAGTTTTCAAACTTGTCCAGGACTGTCTGGAAGTCTCTCTTGTCCTGCCCTTAGGAGTACTTGAAGGAGTTGAAGATTTCAGTTGCACTTTCACCCGCAATGGTGAGTAGGAGATCAATCTTCTCAGCATCGGCCATGCCGTCTAGGTCGGATGCTACCATGTAAATCTCAAATCTCTGCTTGAATGCACGCCAGTTGGCACTGAGATTGCCGTGGTACCTGAGCTGCTGAGGAACCGGAATCTCGATCACCTTGCCTGGGTGCTGTTGCTGGTAGTCACGGATCTTGCTGAGTTGAACTATATAGATTCAACAGGCACTACTGGTACCATGTTGTGTTATGTACTCTGGGATAACACAGGCTGCAACTCGATGCAGCTTTGACCAAAAGATACTCCAGACTTTGAAGTAAGTTCAATGTGATTTATTGAACTATTAACACAGTTCGCTATGAGTTCGACTCTCCTGCTAATCTTGTTATAGTAACTCAGTCTAACTAACCAGTCTGCTCTAAGCCACGTGGCAGGTGTGATCAGCCCCTGTCCTACTCTCTAAGTGTCACCTGTGGAAAGAGACAGAGCATGTGTGCCCTGACCTTATATATGGGTTGTGTAATGCCCCCTTGTGGTAGTGTCACCTCTGGGTGTCTTGATTGCCCATTGGCCGTGTCCTATTCTATGTGTTCATTAGCTGTATGTCTGCATGTCATGACGTCTCTGGTGCTCCCTCTCGTATTTACTTACAAGAGCTCGCCGTGATTCTCGCGGAGAGAAAACATTTCTTTGGTGGCGTGAAATACCATGAGAAATCCTGCCGACTCACTGAAATATTTGCGTGTTTGCCTCATAAATTCTGAAGTTCAATTTAATCAGGAGAAAAATATGTTTGTTTACACATAGGATCTGGATTCAACCACTCAGCCCCCAAGCCAATTCCCCCATTCAAGGAGATCATGCCCTATCTGTACCTTACTTACTTGCAGCTGCCTTTTATCCTTATCCTTTTGTACCTTATTGTTTCTACACTTGTACCAGCCTTTCTGTAAAGAAGTGTTTCATAAGTTCTCGACTGAATGACCTGGCTCTGTTGTTAAGGTTTGTCCTGGAAGGCACCACCTGAAGAAGAAAGTTTCTATTAAATCTCTATTAAATCCTTTCAAAATTCTGAAACCCTGAACCTTAAAACAAGAGGAAAGCCCTGCAGATGCTGGAAATCTGAAATGGAAACAGAAATTGATGAAAATACTGAAGAGATTTGGCAGCCTTTGTGGAAAGAGAAACAAAGTTAACGTTTCAGATTTGTGACCTTTCAAGGTGAAACATCACAGACCTGAAACGTTAAATGTTTCTGTTCTCCCTCTCCACAGACGTCAGATTTGCCGGCCGAATCTGTTGAATATTTCGAACATTTTGAGGTGTTTTTTTGGTGGTTTGTGCTTCCTGGTTTTCTGTCTGTGAGAATACTTCAGTGTGATTGGCTGTTCGTCTTCTTGATGACATCATTATTGCTACGTGCCTGGAGATCCTCTTCATTTTGGGGGCCAGATTCAAACTGACATCGGTAAAGGGGAGCTCCGCGCCACAGAAATTGCTCGACCCATAGTGGGCAGCTTTCTTTGAGGTCAGTGGCAGCTACCAAAGCTTTAGTTTTAGCCACAAAATCGGAGCCACGCTTTCTCAGGTGCTGTGCTCAGCACCCTACACAGTATTGTACTCCAGATGTGATCCAACCAGGCTTTGTATAGCTGTAGCAAAATGCCTTCTCCTTTTTATTCTGTCCCACTGGTTATAAAGGCAAACAATCGTTAACTAGTCATTTTGATTAATTTTGTACTTGACTGCTACCTTTAGTTTAACATCTTGCACGTGTATTTATAGGTAACTTTCTACTGTGACTGTGAAGAGGGACACATTGGGCTTTTCTGTGAAGAATTTGATGGCTGCCATAGTAACCAGTGTCAAAACAACGGAACATGTTTGGACATCAAACAGGGAAATAATGAGAAGAACTTCACCTGCGTCTGTTCACCAGGTATGTTTAATGTAATTGTTGGATCTTTGATCACCAGGATGACTAATGCAGAGTTGTTCATTTTCTTTTGATCTACTCATGGCTTTGTAGTCCAATTTGTGAAGCACCATGTTTCACCAACACCTTTAGCTTATATGATACCTATTAATGTGGCAAAAAACTCGAGGCACTTCAGAAATAGAGAGCTAGTAATGGACGCCGTGGAAGAATTGGCAGAGGGTTAAGGAAGATAACTAAAGACATGGTCAATGATGAAGATTGTGAGGAGCATTGTGAAAATGGGGAGAGATGCAGCAAGCTCCAGGAGTTTGGAAAGAAAATGGCAGGGTGTTGATGGTTGAAGACTCAGCTGTGGTTGTGGAGCAGAGGAAAATGGGCAGTGCATAGTTCACAATCAGGAGAGCAGAGATTAAGAACTGGATAGAGGGCAGGAGAGGCTGCAGTAGGGGAGTGTAGAAGCCAAGGAGGAATAAGGGCTGGTTTAGCTCAGTGGGCTAGACAGCTGTTTGTGATGTGGAACAAGGCCAGCAGTACGGGTTCAATTCCCCGTAGCAGCTGAGAATTCTGAATTCTCTCTCCGTGTACCCGAACAGGTGCCGGAATGTGGCGACTAGGGGCTTTTCACAGTAACTTCATACTTGTGACAATAAAAGGTTATTATTATGAGATGCTTAACAAAAGGCGCAAATTGAAATCAATGGACCAGATTTTCACGCCTCTCCATAAGACCATAAGACATAGGAGCAGAATTTGGCCACTCGGCCCATCGAGTCTGCTCCGCCATTCAATCATGGCTGATATTTTCTCATCCCCATTCTCCTGCCTTCTCCCCATAACCACTGATCCCCTTATTAATCAAGAACCTATCTATCTCTGTCTTAAAGACACTTAGTGATTTGGTCTCCACAGCCTTCTGCGGCAAAGAGTTCCACAGATTCACCACCGTCTGGCTGAAGAAATTCCTCCTCATCTCTGTTTTAAAGGATCGTCCTTTTAGTCTGAGATGGTGTCCTCTGCTTCTAGTTTCTCCTGCAAGTGGAAACAGCCTCTCCACGTCCACTCTATCCAGGCCTCGCAGTATCCTGTAAGTTTCAATGAGATCCCCCCTCATCCTTCTAAACTCCAACCAGAACAGACCCAGAATCTGCAACCGTTCCTCATACGACAAGTTCTTCGTTCCAGGGATCATTCTTGTGAACCTCCTCTGGACCCTTTCCAAGGCCAGCACATCCTTCCTTAGATACGGGGCCCAAAACTGCTCACAATACTCCAAATGGGGTTTGACCAGAGACTTATACAGACTCAGAAGTACATCCGTGGTCTTTTATTCTAGCCCTCTTGACATGAATGCTAACATTGCATTTGCCTTCCTAACTGCCGACTGAACCTGCACGTTAACCTTAAGAGAATCGTGAACAAGGACTCTCAAGTCCCTTTGTGCTTCTAATTTCCTAATCATTTCCCCATTTAGAAAATAGTCTATGCCTAAATTCCTCCTTCCAAAGTGCATAACCTCACACTTTTCCACATTGTATTTCATTTGCAACTTCATTGCCCACTCTCCTAACTTGTCCAAATCCTTCTGCAGCCCCCTTGCTTCCTCAATACTACCTGTCCCTCTACAGATATTTGTATCATCTGCAAACTGAGCAACAGTGCCTTCAGTTCCTTCTTCCAGATCATTAATATATATTGTGAAAAGTTGTGGTCCCAGCACAGACCCCTGAGGCACACCACTAGTAACCGGCTGCCATCCTGAAAAAGACCCCTTTATCCCCACTCTGCCTTCTGCCAGTCAGCCAATCCTCTATCCATGCCAGGATCTTACCCTTAACACCATGGGCTTCTAACTTATTAATCTTCTATGCAGCACCTTGTCAAAGGCCATCTGGAAATCTAAATAAACCACTGGTTCTCCTTTGTCTAACTTCCTTGTTACCTCCTCAAAGAACTCTAACAGATTTGTCAGACACGACCTCCCTTTGATAAAGCCATGCTGACTCAGTCGCACATTGTTGCTCATTGTGGACAGTCTGTCTTAGTGTCAATGTTTGTGCGTGTGCAATAATCACTAAGTAATGGCTGGGTCTAGGTTGATATATGTGCGTTGATGGGTGAAGAACCCAATATGGGGCACAAATATAAGGCCACACATCATGATGAAAGACAAATGAAGCAGATGGATGATTTAAAAGCAAATTACTGTGGATGCTGGAATCTGAAACAAAGTTCCGGAAAATCTCAGCAGGTCTGACAGCATCTGTGGAGAAAGAACAGAGCTTGGGCGGGATTCTCCAGTAATCGGCGGGGCGGGCAACTCCGGCGGGACGGAGTGCGTGAACCACTCTGGCATTGGGCCGGCCGGCGGGAAAGGGGCTTGGTGCCGCGCTAACCGGCGGCGAAGGGCCTCCGCCGTCCGGCGCGATTTGGCGCCTGCGCGGGTTCACCAGCGCCTGCTGGTGTCATCCCCGCGCATGCGCAGAGGGCTTAGTTTCCACACCGGGAATGGCGGACGGCTACAGCCTCCGGTGCGGAAAGATAGAGTGCCCCCACAGCACAGGCCCGCCCGCGGATCAGTGGGCCCCGATCGCGGGCCAGGCCACCATGGGGGCACCTCCCGGGGCCAGATCCCCCCGCGCCCCCCCAAGAACCCCGGAGCCCGCCCGTGCCGCCAGGTCCCGCCGGTAAGGGACCTACTCAAATTTACGCCGGAGGGACTGGCAAAAGACGGGCGGGACTTTGGTCCATCGTGGGCCGGAGAATTCGGGCAGCCCCGGTGCCCATTGAGTTGCGCCGGACCCCGCCATTTTCCGAAGCGTGGGGAGTCGGAGAATCCCGCCCCGAATGTTTTGAGTCTGGTTGGCAGAGAGGAAACAAAGAGTAGGGATTAATGGGTCCTTTTCAAATTGGCAGGCAGTAACCAGTGGGGTACCACAGGGATCGGTGCTGGGACCCCAGCTATTCACAATATATATTAATGATTTGGATGAGGGAACAAAATGTAACATCTCAAAGTTTGCAGATGATACCAAATTAGGTGGTAGAGTGAATTGTGACGAGGATGCAGGGATCCTACAGCAAGATCTGGACAGGTTGGGCGAGTGGGCAAACCAATGGCAGATGCTGTATAATTTGAATAAGTGTGAGGTTATTCGTTTTGGAAGCAAAAACAAGAAGGCAGATAACGACCTGAATGGTTGTAAATTGGGAGAGAGGAGTGTGCAGAGAGACCTGGGTGTCCTTGTGCACCAGTCGCTGAAGGTAAGCATGCAGGTGCAGCAGGCGGTAAAGAAGGCTAATGGTATGTTGGCCTTCATTGCAAGAGGTTTTGAATATACAAGCAGGGATGTGTTGCTGCAATTGTACAGGGCCTTGGTGAGGCCACACTTGGAGTATTGTGTGCAGTTTTGGTCTCCTTCTCTAAGGAAGGATGTTCTTGCTCTCGAGGGTGTAGCGAAGGTTTACCAGACTGATTCCAGGGATGGCGGGTCTGTCATATGAGGAGAGATTGATTAGGTTGGGATTGTTCTCACTGGAGTTCAGAAGAATGAGGGGGGAATCTCATAGAGACTTATAAAATTCTAACAGGACTAGACAGGGTAGATGCAGGGAAGATGTTACCAATGATGGGTGTGTCCAGAGCCAGGGGTCACAGTCTGAGGATTCAGGGTAAACCATTTCAGACAGAGATAAGGAGACATTTCTTCACACAAAGAATGGTGAGCCTGTGGAATTCATTACCACAGGAGGTAGTTGATGCTAAAACTTTGAATATATTCAAGAGACAGCTGGATATATCACTTGGGGTGAAGGGGATCAAAGGCTATGGGGAGAATGCAGGATTAGTCTATTGAGTTGGATGATCAGCCATGATCATGATAAATGGCGGAGCAGGCTCGAAGGGCCAAAAGGCCTCCTCCTGCTCCTATCTTCTATGTATCTATGAGTCTGGATGACCCTTTGTCAGAGCTAGAGAGAACTGGAAATAGGATCAGGGGCGTCATTCTCCGACTCCCCGCCGGGTCGGAGAATGGCCGTTGGCCGCCGTGAATCCCGCCCCCGCCCCCGCCGAAGTCTCCGGTACCGGAGATTGGGCGGGGCGGGAATCGGGTCGCGCCGGTTGGCAGGACCCCCCGCTCAATTCTCCGGCCCGGATGGGCCGAAGTCCCGCCCAGAAATTGCCTGTTCCGCCGGCGTAAATCAAAGCTGGTATTTACCGGCGGGACCAGGCGGCGTGTGCGGGCTCCGGGGTCCTGGGGGGGGGGCGCGGGGCGATCTGACCCCGGGGGGTGCCCCCATGGTGGCCTGGCCCGCGATCGGGACCCACCGATCTGCGGGCGGGCCTGTGCCGTGGGGGCACTCTTTCCCTTCCGCCTCCGCCACGGTCTCCACCATGGCGGAGGAGGAAGTGACTCTCCCCACTGCGCATGCGCGGGAAACTGTCGGCGGCCGCTGACGCTCCCGCGCATGCGCCGCATTTCCGCGCCAGCTGGCGGGGCAACAAACGCCATTTCCACCAGCTGGCGGGGCGGAAATCCCTCCGGCGCCGGCCTAGCCCCTCAATGTTGGGGCTCGGCCCCCAAAGATGCGGAGCATTCCGCACCTTTGGGCCAGCGCGACGCCCGTCTGATTGGCGCCGTTTTTGGCGCCAGTCGGCGGACATCGCGCCGTTGGGGGAGAATTTTGCCCCAGATTTGAACTGTGTGGGGGGCAGAGACATGGAGGCCGGGATTCTCCGCCCCGCCGCGCCACATCTCTCCCCCGGCCGGCCGGCGAGGTTCTTCATTACGCCAGCCAGTCAATGGGGCTTCCCAGTGTGGGGCAGCCCCACGGCGTCGGGAAACCCCCGGGGGCCGGAATAATGGGGAATCATGCCGGCGGAGAATCCCGGCCTGAGCAGTGGTGCTCGACAGAGGGCCAGCAATAGGTGGAGGCTATGGAGAGAGTGGACTAAAAGACAAAGGAATGTAAATGATGGTGATAATGACTAAGAAGGGTGCTGATAGTGGCAGACTGAGAGATCAGAATGTGTTAATGGCAGAAGAGGTAAGCAGTGCACCAAAGATCAACCTGGAACAGGGAACAGATGGCCCTGGTGGTGGAGATGAACAGTGGGAAAATGAATCGATGGATGAAATTAAAGTAAATAGAATTGATAGAATTTCTCTATGTACGATATGCATTGTTTGTACAGCATGCAAGAAACAATACTTTTCACTGTATACTAATACATGTGACAATAATAAATCAAATCAAATCAAATCAAAAATCAAGAAATAAAAATGGGGTGAAGGTAGTGGAGAGAGTTCACAGGCTGAAGTTGTTGAATCAATGTTAAGTCCGGAAGGCTGTAACGTGCCTAATGAAGGTGAGGTGCTGTTCCATAACCACACCTTTGGTTTGGAGGAAGTGAGAGAAGTTAAAGGAGTAATTGTTCAGTGAGAGGACACGTTCAGCTCGACAGAGGAGGGTGTTGGTGGATAGGGATTGTTCAGTCGTCGGTTCGAGGAAGATGCTGAAAGCTCTTAGACCACCCTGGTGGGGAATGGAGGTATAGAGGGATTGGGCATGCATGATATAGGGGAGGTTAAGGCCGGGGAACTGGAAGTTGTTGATAAGGTGTAGGGAGGGCATCAGAGGAATCATGAATGTAGGTTGGACGGGACTGGACAAGAGGAGAGCATGGAGTCAAGAGAGGAAGAAATTAATTCAGTGGAGCAGGAACAGTCCTGTTTGTGGATTTTGGGATGGAGGTAGAAGTGGTCTGTCTGGGTTTAAGAGACCCAGAAGCTGTGGAGGAAAGATCTCCAGAGGGGATGAGGTCAGTGACAGTCCAGGAAACAATGGCTTGATGCTTGGTGGTGGGACCATGGTCCAAGGGAGGTAGGAGGAAGTGTTGGAGCCTCTGTGAGGTAGAGGTTAGCACACCAGACAACAACAGCCCCACCCTTGTCGGCGAGTTTGATGATAAAGTCAGGGTTGGACCTGAGAGAGCGGAGTGCAGCCAGTTCAGAAGACGACAGATTAGAGTGTGCGACAGGAGCAAAGAAATTGAGATGGTCAATGTCACGCCGAAAGTTCTCAATGAAAAGGTCAAGAGCAGGTAAACGGCTGGATGGAGGGGCCCAGGTGGAGGAAAAATACTGGAGGCAGATGAAAATATCTGCAGAAGAGGGGAAGGACCCCTGCCCGAAGAAGTGAGCACAGAGGCAAAGGCGGCGGAAGAAGATTTCAGCATCGTGTCGAGCCAAAATTCATTGAGGTGAGGATGTGAGGGTATGAAATTGAGTCCTTTGCTGAGTACTGCAGGTTCAGTCCCAGAGAGGGATGTCCAGAGGATAAGGTGAATACACAGCAAGGGCTAGGACCCAAGGATCAGCAAGAGGTGGAGGTTCCTCAAAGGGAGATGGTATTGATGAGTTGTTGAAGCTTACGTTCCTTAGCACGTGAAAGTAAGAGAAACATTTCTTTGTTAAGGTGTCAGATGAGATGAAGAATGAAATGAAACTGGGGACAGGGACATCTTTGAGGTAGAATGGAAAACTGGCACTCTGATTTCCAAGAAGGAGGTTGGAGGTGAGCGCACATGTCACCACTTGCCAACAGGCAGTCCAAGGGTAGAGAGGACACTGGTGTACTCTGGGTGCGTGGGGGGGGGGGGGGGGGGGGGGTGCAGGGGCCCAATAGGAGGGTATATGCGGGGAGGCTCTGATTGACCTCAAAATAATCTGTAAGTCTATTCGCAGGGGTCCGAGGGTGGGGAATTTCTGTAAGATGGGGAGGGAGGGGGGTGGGGGGTCCGTGAGGCCTGTGGGGGTTCTGAGGCCGGTAAGGGCTATGAGGCTGATGGGTGGAGCTGTGAGGTCAGGGGGGTGGGGAGCGATTGTTTCAGAGGTTGGGGGGTGGGGTTTGAGAGGTCGGGGGTAAGGGTGAGGGGGAGTGCTCCTTGTTTTGTGCCATTGAGCTGGGCTGGGTGGGTGGGTGGGTGTCCACATGACAAAACCTGTTGGAGCCCCCTCCTTGGCAATGGGAGAAGGGCCGCTGGCTGCAGCTGAGGATTTACAATCCAATGAAGCTTATTATGGAGAAATGACATCAATGAGCTCCCTGATCACTGTTGCTTGAGTTACCTGTGCCTATTTGCACAGCCTAGCACTGAGGAATGAACAAATTATGCTCAGTTAGTAAACTGAGATTAGTCCTAATGACACTGATTGGCCCTCAGGAATTAACCCTTTGCACTATCAGCTACCCACAGCGCTACATCCAAGGCTGAGCCTCACCTTTTGGTGAGAGGGCTGGCAGACCTGGTGCCTTAGAAACAAAGGCAAAGTATTTCACCTCTCCCAGGACCCCCAGCTCCTGCATTAGCGGTCCCATTGGATTCCATCCCACTTCCAGTGCCCACCTCACTGTTCGAATGTGAGCATCCAGGTGTGAGCAGGAAATCCAATTCCCTCCTGTGGTGGCAGAGTGAAGATGGAGGTGGAGCTGCAAGTCCAAATGCATCCCTAACTTTAGGTGTGCCATTGCTGTCACTAATCAGAGGCGATCAGTTGGTAACCAAAATGAGTTTTAATACACAGTGAGATCAAATATATACAAATGTCAGTGCTCTATATCCCTAAGAGCCTAACGTCACCAGTGTCCACGCAGTACGACTTCCGAGTCTTCCTAAACCCACTGTTGCATCTCGGTATTTCCCAGGATCCACACCTGAGGTTGAGGCAGCCTGCTGTCTGCCACACCCTGCTGCCTGAGATAACCTTGGCAGGTGTCCTCTGTAGGGCTGTGACCTGGAGGGCCCTGACCTACGTGTGGCATTGCCAGGGTCCTCAGGTGGCAGTGCCAAGGTCCAGACTGGCGGTGCCCAGGCGGCCATGGGAATGCTCGGGTACCACCCTTCCCAAGGCCCGACAACCCAGGAGTCTCTGATGGCCACGGAGACGTTACACCTATTCCACGTTTATGTGGACGAGGGAGAAACAGGGCCAAGCGCCAAACACCCCCAGGCATGGAGCTGGGGGGGGGGGGGGGGTCGATCCCAGGCGCTGGGAGAATCCGGCCCAGACACATTTAAGCGAGCTTATCTGCTCACTTAAATATGCAAATCATGGGCGAAATTCTCCCCCAACGGCGCGATGTCCGCCGACTGGCGCCAAAAACGGCGCCAATCAGACGGGCATCGCGCCGGCCCAAAGGTGCGGAATGCTCCGCATCTTTGGGGCCCGAGCCCCAACATTGAGGGGCTATGCCGACATCGGAGGGATTTCCGCCCCGCCAGCTGGCGGAAATGGCGTTTGGTGCCCCGCCAGCTGGCGGAATTGGCGTTTGGTGCCCCGCCAGCTGGCGCGGAAATGCGGCGCATGCGCAGGAGCGTCAGCGGCCGCCGACAGTTTCCCGCGCATGCGCAGTGGGGAGAGTCTCTTCTGCCTCCGCCACGGTGGAGGCCGTGGCGGAGGCGGAAGGGAAAGTGTGCCCCCACGGCACAGGCCCGCCCGCGGAGGGTCGGAGAATGACGCCCCTGGATCCCAACCAGTGAAAGAAAGACCCAGATCGTCCCGAGCATCGCAAATCTCGCAAGAGGCCTCTCCGTAGATGTAACGGCCTCATTGCATCCTGAGTTGGGTGTGACGGGGCCATTCAATTGGAACAGGCCAAAATACTTACTATTCACTCACCTTGTACTGAATGCCAATGGATCAAGTTATTTTCACTTTTTCTATGTAGGATTTCACTGGATCAAATTATTTCCCATTTAATTCTAATGAATAGAATCTGTAAAAGCTAAGTGACTTCCCATTTACTTCCACAGCATAAAATTCCAATTTATTTCAATGGACAAGAATATGTGCTGAAAGCATAACTTAATTTAGATTAAAAAAATATTGATCCCGCCATAAACATTGACTAGTGTTCCTATTTATCTTCCTCAGAAAATTCTGAACAGGAAACTCAGTGCCAAATGTTATTTAGAGTCAGCAACATATTTTGGAAATATAATATTTCAAATAAACCATTCATTAATCAGCATTTGTTGTTGAGTGTGACTTAGCTATGATGTAAAGTTTGTAGTCTGAGGTCTATTGGAATCCTAATCTAGCATGAGAACCTCAGGAACAGTAGTTGCACCTTTATCAAAATATTAATGTACATAGTTAAAAGCAGACAGATACGGACATGAGGTTCCACCATAAAGCATTGGAAATGATGTAGATCAATCTTGTAATATATAGGAAGATAGCAGCAGGAGTGGACATTTTAGCCCGTAAAGCCTGCTCAGCCATTATCTATCTCACCACCACTTTCCGGCGCTATCTCCATATCCCTTAATGTCATTAGTTTCATGAAATCTATCAATTTCTGCTTGAAAATGCTATTTCGATTCCACAGCTCTCTGGGGTAGAGAATGCCTGAGATTCACCTCCCTCTGAGTGAACTTGTGAATACATAATCATAATTTTTCCAAATCAGGAACAATTTAGTGTGGCCAATCCACCTACCCTGCACATCTTTGGATTGTGGGGTTGAGACCACGCAGACACGGGGAGAATATGCAAACTCCACACGGACAGTGACCCGAGGCCGGGATCGAACCTGGGACCTCGGCGCCATGAGGCAGCAGTGCCACCGTGCTGCACTTCCACTGCCCTTTGATGAAGAGAGTTCCAGAGATTCCCGACCCTCAGAGAGAAAAATTCTCCCCATCTCCATCTTAAATTAGTGACCCCTTTGTTGTTAAAAAAGTGACCCCTAGTTTTAGATTCTCCAACAAGAAGAAACATGGGGCTGGATTCTCCGGTCGCCGAAATAGCGTTCGGCGATTGGCCGGAGAATCAAAGTTCCCGACCGAATCGGGGGGGGGGGGTGCTGCTTTCGGGATGCTCCAACACCTCCAAAGTGGCGTACTCTCTGAGTACGATGATCTCAGGACATTGCCTGAGGCCTGCCCCCCTCGGCCGAGTTCCCGACGGCGTGGGTCTCTCATGGTCTCACCAGTCGGGAACTCGGCGTGGCGGCTGCGGACTCAGTCCAGCACCGCCACAGTCGGGGGAGGGCCGATCCGCGAGCAGGGTGGGGGGACATAGCCTCAGAATCGGAGAATCCAGCCTATCCTTGCCACACCCGCACCAAAAGGTTTCAATCAAGTTGCCTTACTCTTCTGAACTTTAGTGGGTACAAACCTAACTTCTCCAACCTTCTGTGAATTGTCTCTAATACTTCTACATTTCTCCACAAATAAAGAGACCAATACTGTACAATACTCCAGATGGGTCTCACCAATACCGTACACAATTGAAGCATACCCTCCATAGTTTTGTAATCAATTCCCCTCTCAATAAATAATAACATTACATTACCATTCCTAATTACTTGTTGTACCTATATCGCAGCTTTTTGTGATTTATGCACGAGGGAACACAGATTCCTCTGAATTTCAGAGCTCTGCAATCTCTCACCATTTAGATAATAAGCTTCTTTTTATTTTTCCTGCCAAAATGGACAATTTCACATTTTCCTCCTCACCTCAGTCACAAAGTGAATTGCCTGCCCCATATTCTGAGGCTTTACCCTTTGACTCTAGACTCACCAGTCAGGTGAATCAGCGTCTACCCTGTCACGCCCAGTAAGAATTTTGTAAGCTTCAATGAGATCACCTTTTGAAACTGGAGAATTAAAACCCAGTTCCCTCAATCTCTCCCCATAAAACAATCCTCCATCCCAGGGATTAGCCTGGTGTACCTCCTCCGACCTCCCTCCATGGCAAGTACATCCTTCCATACGTAAGGAGACCAAAACTGTAAAAAGCTTAGGTGCAGTTTCACCAAGACTCTTTATAATTGCAGAAAGACATCTTTACTCCTGTCCTCAAATCCCCTTGCGATTAAGGCTAATATACGCTTTGCCTTTTTTATTGCTTGCTGCACCTGCTTGAACAAGCACAACTTTTGGGCATCAACATTTCCCAACATCTCATCATTTAAGAAATATAGGGATTAAGATATCTTTGGAAGAAGGGTAATATTGATACCTCCATGCCCAGTAAATAAAAATATTCTTCAGCGTTGGGCCACTTCCACCCACCTACCCTATTTCGTCCTGAGTAGACTTGATGTCCCCTTAGGATTAAGTCAATGTTCTGCACAATTGTTTATGTTATAGCACAGATCCATGTTCAGTAAAAGAAAAATAAGGAAAACTGTGCAAATGAAGAAAATCTAAAACAAAAAGTAACAAGTCAGTCAGAATATGTTTATAAAAAGACTGACATCAAACGAGTGGATCTAAAGTTCCCTGATACTACCGTGTCACCCCTTTTAAAGATTATAACTATCTGTATATCGTTCCGGTTGAAGGAAAGTGTTGCTATCTTTAGTGAACTGTTAAAGATATGGCTCAGGGGCTCACCTTTGGATGACTGTCAACTCGTCTGGCAACCAGAGGAATTTTGATGTTTCTTATTTTATCTAGGATAGTGGGCGGGATTCTCTGATCCTGAGGCTAAGTATCGACGCTGTCGTAAACGCCGTTGCGTTTCCCGACGGCATCAACATGGCCTCAGGAGCAGCGATTCTGACACCTACAGGGGGCCAGCAGGGCACTGGAGCGACCCACGCCACTCCAGCTGCCGATCCCCGGTGCCAGATGGGTGCCACGGGTCTGTGCATGCGCAGTGGGGCCGTCACCAATGCGCGCATGCGCAGTGGGACCAGCACGATTGCCGCGCATGCGCGGTGGCTCCCTTCTCCATGCCGGCCCCGACGCAACATGGCATAGGGCTATAGGGGCCGGCGCAGAACAAAGGAGGCCCCCAGCCCGAGTGGCCGGCCCACTGATCGGCAGGCCTCAATTGCGGGCCAGGCCACTGCGGAGAACCACCCCCCCCCCCCCCTCCCTGGGGTCGGATTTTACAGGCCACTGCGGAGACACCCCCCCTCCCCTCCCTGGGGTCGGATTTTGCAATAGGGGTAATTGTGAGACTCTTCACCATTTTGGCAAGCAGCTTCTATTGATCATACATGTGCAGTTCAAAGTTCAAATCTGGAAGCTGCTGTAGGTGCTCCCTGGTTCATTCACAGGTTGCACTGTTGCAGTTCTTGAAATACTCAGCACTTAAATCACTGTGGGGCATTAAGTTGAGGTACGCGCCCACTACTCCCACACCAAAGATGCCTGAAAAAATTAGGGCTGGTGCATTACGAGTAAGGCAGTTTTTAAAGTCACCATAAGTGTTAATTACTACCAAACTACCTCTTCAGCCTGAAAATGTATTTTACAAATTCTCCGGAAACGGCGCGATGTCCGCCGACTGTACCCAAAACGGCGCCAATCAGATGGGCATCGCGCCGCCCCAAAGGTGCGGACTGCTCCGCATCTTTGGGCGCCGAGCCCCAACATTGAGGGGCTAGGCCGACGCCGGAGGAAGTTCCGCCCCGCTAGCTGGCAGAAACGGCCTTTGTTGCCCCGCCAGCTGGCGCGGAAATGACATCTCCGGGCGGCGCATGCGCGGGAGCGCAGCGGCCGCTGACAGTTTCCCACGCATGCGCAGTGGAGGGAGTCTCTTCCACCTCCGCCATGGTGGAGACCGTGGCGGAGGCGGAAGGGAAAGAGTGCCCCCACGGCACAGGCCCGCCCGCGGATCGGTGGGCCCCGATCGCGGGCCAGGCCACCGTGGGGGCACCCCCCGGGGTCAGATCGCCCCGCGCCCCCCCCCAGGACCCCGGAGCCCACCCACGCCGCCTTGTCCCGCCGGTAAGGTGGGTGATTTAATTTACGCCGGCGGGACAGGCAATTTATCGGCGGGACTTAGGCCCATTCGGGCCGGAGAATCGAGCGGGGGGGCCCGCCAACTGGCGCGGCACGATTCCCGCCCCCGCCGAATATCCGGTGCCGGAGACTTCGGCAAACGGCGGGGGCGGGATTCACGCCAGCCCCCGGCGATTCTCCGACCCGGCAGGGGGTCGGAGAATGTCGCCCATGGAGTCTCATTCCATTAGTAGAAAATTAGTGTTGGAGATCTTTAACAAAAATTTTTATAATGTTTCACTTTATTTATCAAATTCTTTTATCCTCTCCCTTACACATTTTTATTTCCCAGTGTTTATTTCATATTCAGTGCATCATTTAAATCTAATTTACATTTACCGCTTTATACTTCCTGGTTTAAACTCTGAATGGCTCGGCAAGGATTCTTCAATCTGATTGATTAAAGAATCTCACTGGCTGGGATTTTCCACTCTCGCCCAAAGTCAGTGGACATTCGGCTGCTTCTCCGAATTTTCCACCTTGCCTGCGACTGGTCCTGCCACAGGCGGGACTGGAAAATCCCAGCCATTGTTTCTTGCCCTACCTAAAGATGCCATGGATCTTCTTTAAGGGCACAGCACAGAAACGGACGCCAGCTTAGAGAAAGTCTGTGCACTAAATCTGCAGCTGTCTGCAAGGTGAATGGCAACTACCATTCCTCCGTCACTGACCTCTAAACCCAGGTCGGTATTTAGCAGTACTGCGTATTTCTGTATAGTTGAGCATCGTCTTCAAGAATAAAGAATGATATGAAGTAATCATTTAATTCATATACCATAGCCTGGAGACCATTCAATCTACCCCAGAGAATCTTTCAAAGGGCCATAAAGTTGCTAATGATTCGTTGACTCTGAACATAGCTGAAGAAAAACTATGGGCTGGATTAAACCCCCCCCCCCCCCCCCGCCCCACCCCACCTCCTGGGTGTGTTTTCCGGCAGCAGAGACAGCTCGCCTTTGGCTGCGGGTGGGATCTTCCGGTCCCACTGATGTCAACGGCGTTTTGCATGGCTCACCCCGTCCCGCTGTCGGGGGACCCGCTGTGGCGGGGTCAACTTCAACGGGACCGGAAGAGAGTGCCAGTGGGAAGGACTGGAAAATTCTGCCCTCTGACCATTACCAATCGCCCACTCTTCACCATTGACGTTCAATTATCACTAACAGCAACTTGTCCTTTATTTGCACATCATCTATGTCTTCTTAACCAATGTCAGCATATTTGTGTAAATCCACTGTCCGGCCGGCAATTTTCTTTGTTCGAGATGAAATGAGCAGAGTATGATTCCGAAATTAAAATGGTAGCTCCGACAGGAATTTTAAACAAGAGCAGGAATTATTTTCAGCTGAGTTTTTTTGGGGATTACTCCAGCATTCAGTTTAGGAATGAATCAAAGCTACTTTAGCAGGTATGTCAGAATGAAATGAAATTATTAATAATTGCACTATTCTTCTGAAAATAGCCATTAGTGTCAAGAGAGTATTATGAAATGTGTGAATGTGTGAGCTCCATAGGATATCTGAATCAATCAAAGATACTGAAATAAGGCTGCAAATGCTGAGCACGGTTGAGACCTAAAAATAGATGGCGAATATTATTGGCTGAGACATCAATAATACAGCCCACTGTAGGGCTGGGTGGATATCTGTCCTATAAAACAGATATATTGGCCATTAATGACAGGCAGAGCTTCTTCAATACAAAATATCTTAAAGAAAAAAGCATCAGCTGCTGTAAAAGCACCAGCGCAAGCTATCATTTAAATTATAAAAGATTATTCGAAGGAAGTCCTAAGAATGGTAAATTGTACTTTTAGGTGATGCTGTGTACAGTATATCTGCTGCGATTGTTTTGTAAAGCTATCTCGTGACATTTAACTGCATTTCAGCGTTGATGTGGCAGTGTCCCTTTGCTGATAGATTGCCCCATCAATTTGTAAATAATTCGAGGGTTTTACCCCTCACTGCTCTGTTGGCGAATCCATTTCATGGGCTGAACACGCTCTGTGCGAAAAGGAATGCCCTAATACTAGTCCGATCTTTACCGTTAACCAGCTTCGGCCCCTGGCTACATTGTCCTGTTTTCACGGTTTAATTAGAGTCACACAATGATACAGTATAGAAGGAGGCCATTCGGCCCAATCACCACTCTTTGAAAGAGCTATTTTGTAAGTCTAACACTGCTTCTTCCTCATTGCCCTGCAAATCTGATTTGCTTTTCAAGTATTTTCCAGCACCATTTTGAAAGTTAGTATTGAATTTGCTTCCACTGCCTTTTCAGACTGCGCATTTCAAATCATAGCAACTCACAGTTGATTTTTTTCCCCCCTCGTTATGCCTTTGGTTCTTCTTCCAGTTAATTCTATGGTTTTCAATTTTGCTAACATCTGATATTATATCGAATGCTTTTTGGAAGCCATGGGGCGCAACACCTACGACGCTACCGTTCCACACTTATTGTATCAAAGAACTGAGTTAAATTGGTCAAACGTGATTTACTTAACATACCTGCACTGTCAGTATTTACTCCATGTCTTTCCAAACACCAAGAATTTTTGTGTCAGATTAATGCCTCCTAAAGTTTCCACATTGCCGATCTTAGGCTGCCTGCTCTCTAATTGCCGAGTTTACCCCCCACCTTTTTTTTTAACCAGTCCTTTGGCACCACTCCCCTCGCTAAGGTGGATCGGAAGATTTTAGCCACAACCGCTGCAATTTTCATCCTCACTCCCCTCTGTAACCTAAGAAGCATCTCGTTTGGACTTGTTAGATTTTTATACCAGCTTATTCTGTAGTTCTGCATTAAATATTTTTAATCTTATCCAATTTCTCTGCGACCTCCAACATTGCGGTAATATTGGCAGCATGCTGTTGCTTAGTGAAGATAGGTGCAAAGTACCTATTTAATAATAATAATCTTTATTATTGTCACAAGTAGGCTTACATTAACACTGCAATGGAGTTACTCTGAAAATAACCTTGTCGCCACACTCCGGTGCCTGTTTGGGTACACTGAGGGAGAATTCAGAATGTCCAATTCACCTAACAAGCACGTCTTTCAGGACTTGTGAGAGGAAACTGGAGCGCCCGGAGGAAATCCATGCAGACACGGGGAGAATGTGCAGACTCCACACAGGCAGTAACCCAAGCGGGAATTGAACCAAAGACTCTGGCGCTATGAAACAACAATGCTAACCACTGTGCTACTGTGCCATCCATGTAGTACGGAAGTGAGAGAATTCCAGTCCTATCTTAGCCATACTTTCTGCCTCCATAAGGGGTCATACCTTCCTGGCACCCCAGCATCGCATTGGGGGGGGGGGGGGGGGGGTACCCCAATGATACGCTGGGGGGGTACCCCAATGATGCACTGGGAAATCTCTCGGCCCGGCCCGCCCCAACCCGACACTGGCATTATAATGAAAGACTGTGAATATGAGTGAATAAACCTGAGGGCTGTGCATTTCAAAATGATATGATGAGCATTATTTCTTATATTAGAGAGAGTTTTAGTGCCTCGCGCGGCTTGAGGTCGGGTGGGCAGCTTTAGTCTCAATAAGGAGGAGTGCGGTATGTCCGAAAGTCTTTAAGTGTCACAAGCGCAGATTGCTAGATGATATGAAAATTGATTTCAGGTTGTTTTTAATTGCTCCTGGGTTAAATAGGATTACAGTGTGGGTATGTACCTGTTCTCCTGCTGCACATGAGATCTGAAAAGAATGTTTTCTGAGATGAGGAGATTACTATATTTTATTAGTTTGACCTTTCTATATTTGTTCTGTTGCCATGGTATGTGTTCTGACGTGCGCACGAGCCAGTTGTTCTGCTTGCAAAGCTTTCACAGCATTTCTTTGCACTGGAGGATCACTGATAGATTCAATCACTGAAACCCCTTTAACCACTCTCAAATGTCTAGACTTGGATTACAATTTTTTCTATAATTGTTACTCTGTTAACGGAAGTGTGTTAAACTGTGCCTGCAGTGGGCAGCATGTCAAAGTCTGACTGTGTTGTGCAACGAGGTTCACAGTTCAGCTGGAAATATCTTTTCTTCCCTGTGCTGTTAAAGCATTTATGGTTTTCTTTGTTTTTCCAATTGAAAACAACTGGAGGTGGAATTTCAACCACCATTTGAGTGGAATTTCACAGGAAAAGCTTTGGCAACTGTTTATATATCACTTCAAAAAAAAAGGCGAGGGCAGAGGAAGAGGCTATCAGGTTGGCAAATGAGGTGATTAGCTTTGTTTATTCTGAGTATTCCAGAATAATGGGGTAGATTGTGACTGAGTGCAAGAGTTTAGAATGGATAGTAGAGATTTGGCAGCCTGTTTCACATCCCTCCCCATTTTGTTGTATTTCCAATGGGTTACTTATGATTACTTACAGATGACTTTCTTCAGTACAAGAGACGAAGTGTGTTTTTTTGCAGCCTTACAGCACAAAGTACTTCTAAATTGCTTCAAAACCCTCTGGAAATTAATTTTAGCATTTTTATTAGGCAAAATTTGACAGCATAGCTATTATGGAGTGTTGATTTACTTTAGAGAGAGAGGCTGTCAGATAGTGAATGCAGATAAGGACACGATTCAAAGGGACAAAAACAGAGTCCCATTTAACGAGCTGTTACTCGGCGCTAAAGACCCCGCTATTCAACAGCACTTTGTCTTTTTTTTGGCCTCCGAATGCCCTGCAAAGGCCGCACTTACAACATTTATTCGTGGATTTCGCCTTTTTAAAGGCCGCCCTAATCTTTCGACCCCCTCATTGACCCCACTACGGCCGCTGGACACCCCCCCCACCACCACCCCCGCCCCCACTCACTGCAGCCAACTTACCTCTACTGGGTTCTCGAGCTGCCCTGCACTCCATCGCGTGGGGACAAGGAACCCTGGGCCCAACACCTGGCACGGGCAACCTGGCACCAGGGCATGTTGGCATTGCCAGACTGTTACCCTGGCAGTGCCCCTGGCAGCCTGGCAGTGCCACTTGGACACCCTGGCAAGGTGCCTGGTTGGCAGTGCCATGGTGTCAAGCTGGCAGTGCCAAGGTGCCTGGGTGCCACCCTTCCCAGAGCCCGTCCACTTGGGGGGGTCTCTAATGACCTTGGAGAGCCCCCCCCCCCCCAGTCGCTGTTACACCTGATCTACGTTTGTGTGGACCAGAACTAAACGATGCCCTGGCGCGGTCTCGCAGGCATGGCCATTATGTTCCAGGTCCAGGAGGATCTGATACAACCATATTTAAATGAGTCTAACGGTTCATTTAAATGTGCTCATAAGGATCATGACCAGTGAGGCCAAGATCCAGAGCACGTCATCTTGTGAGATTCCCTTGAATATTGCAAGACATTTCTAGCGTTGTGAATATCGCGGGATTCAATTTGCCTTGTCGGGTCACCAAGTTGAGTGTGGTGAGGCTGGTAAATTATGCCCAAACTGTTGAGAGCACTTCTGGTTTATTTCAATGTTAGGTTGAATGTGATGTTCCATTTTTAAAAAAAACGATATTGTGTAACTGGGACACTTACTTTGCTAAAATCAAATTACTGAGGATGCTGGAATCTCAGCAGGTCTGGCAGCATCTATCAGGAGAGGAAAGATCTAACGTTTTGAGTCCAGGTGACCCTTTGTCAAAGCTAAAAGGCATAGAAAGTGGGAGATATTTATACTGCAGGGTGAGGGAACGAAAGATGAGTCAGAGCCACAGAAACCAAAGGAAAAGAGTGCTAATGGCAGTCCCCTGAGAGAATAAAAGGTGTTAAAGGCCAAGCAACAGAGAAACTAAAATCAGAGGGTAAGCTGTCACAGATGTGAATGTTGGGAGGACCGGGGGGGGGGGGGGAGGGGGGGGGAGATAAAATGACAAAAAGGCGCGGAAGGGGGAAGCAAAGGGGAAACAGGTAAAGAAAGGGGGGATAAGATCGGGGGAAAGAGTGGGGGAAAAATATATATAAATGAAGACAAGAAAGAAATAAAAGATAAAAGACAGTTAAAATGAAATTGAATGAAAACAAAGTGATCGAGGTGGGGTAGTGCTAATCATCTGACGTTGTTGAATTCGATGTTGAGACTGGAGAGCTGTAGCGTGCCTAACTGGAAGATGAGATGCTGTTTGTCCAGTTTGTGTTGAGCTTCAATGGAACATTGCGGCAAGTCATAAACAGATATGTGGGCATGGGAGCAGTGCCTTGTGTTAAAATGGCAAGCAACGAGAAGGTCAGGGTCCTGAATGCGCACAGACCGAAGGTACTCAGCAAAGTGATCACCCAGTCTGCGTTTGGTCTCGCCGATATAGAGGAGACCACATTGGGAGCAGCGAATGCAGTAGACCAAATTGGAAGAGATGCAAGTGAAATACTGCTTAATCTGGAATGTTTTGGGCCTGGGATGTTGAGCATGGAAGAGATAAAGGGGCAGGTGTTATACCTTCTGTGATTGCATGGGAAGGTGCCATGGATGATGGGAGAGGTGTTGGGTATGGTGGAGGAGTGGACTAGATTATCCTGGAGGGAATGGTCTCTGTGGAATGCTGACAGAGGGAGTGAAGGGAAGATGTGTTTGGCGGTGGCATCAGGCTGGACTTGGCGAAAATGGTGGAGGATTATGCTTTGCATATGGAGGCTGGTGGGATGAAATGTGAGAACGAGGGGGGCTCTCCTTGTTCTGGGAGGGAGGGGAGTGTGCGAGGGTAATGATGTGGGAGATGGACCCGCACGCTGCTGAGGGCCCTGTCAACAGGTGTACGTGGGAAATCACGGTTGAGGAAGAACACATTTTCAAAGCACCACTTTGGAAAGTGATATCATCGGAACAAATGTGACGGAGGCAAAGAATCTGAGAGAAAGGGATGGAGTCCATACAGGGTGTACGTTGCAAAAGCTGTAGTTCAGATAGCTGTGGGAATCAGTGTGCTTGTAATGGATATCAATAGATAGTGTATTGCCGGAAATAGAGACAGAAAGATCAAGGAAGGGAAGGGAAGTGTCTGAGATGGACCAGGTGAAAATGATGGAGGGGTGGAAACTGGAAGCGAAGTTGATGAATTTTTCCAGGTCCAGGCGAGAGCATGAAGCGGTACCAAAATAGTCATCGATGTACCGGTGAAGGGGTTGTGGGAGGGGACCCGGGTAGGCCTGGAACAAGGGATATGCATTGCCACACCTTTGCTTTGGAAAAGTGGAATGAGTTAAAGGAGAAGTTGTTGAGAGATAGAACAAGTTCAGCCAGGCGGAGGAGAGTGGTGGTGGACGGGAATTCTTCAGGCCTCTTTTCGAGAAAGAAGCAAAGAGCTCTCAGGCCATCCTGGTATGTGATATAAGTGTAGAGAGATTGCAGGAGCATGCTGACACAATGGGCCTGCCGGGACAGTCCTTTTAGTGGATTTTGGGAAGTAGGTAAAAGCGGGCTGCCCGGGGTTGGTAGACTATGAGGTTGGAAGCCATAGGGGAAAGGTATTCGGAGGAAATGATGTCGCTGACGGTGTTGGAGATAATGGCTTGATGTTCAGTAGTCTGGTCATGGTCCAGGGGGAGGTAGGAGGAAGTATCTGAGAGTTGACGCTCAGCCTCTGCGAGGTAGAGGTCAGTACGCCAGACGATAACCGCACCCCCTTTGTCGGCAGGTTTGATGACAAAGTCGGGGTTGGACCTGACGGGGTGAAGAGCGGAAAGTTCAGAAGGAAAGAGGTTGGAATGGGTGAGGGGAGCAGAAAAACTAAGATGGCCAATGTCCCGTCGACAGAAAATACTGGACAATCTCAGCAGGTCTGACAGCTTAGCTGTTTGCAGTCGATAAGAAAAACTCAATCTTATTCATTTCTCACGAACCAAATCAAAAATATTTGCTTCAATGTTGTCCCAAATATTTTCACTGCAAAGCACATCCTGCAAGGCTTCCCCTGGAACAACCTAAATGTTGACACTCTAAGCATATTGGCGCTGGAGATCTGTAGGTCTGTTTGAATACATGACTGTTTCCCCAGAGAACACTGTGAATTCCAAATCTAATTCAGATAGAGCGCACCATGAACAATCAGCAGACAACAAGTTAATGACTGCACCTCACATTCAAACTCCCTCCAATTATGCTGCAGGAAGAAAATACAGATGCAGAAAATACCTTTGAGGATCTGACCTGAGGGAAATAATGTCAGTGAGTCAATGCAGATGCCTCCAGTAAGAACCAGAGCCACTAAAGTTAGAGTCACTCAATTGAGACCTAAAACTGGGACTTCAAACACACAAACGTCATGAATTCCCAAGGAAAGATATACAATAAATAAGTCCTGGGTACCAGAGTAAATGGCCGGGATTCTCCGATCTGGCGTCAGGTCGGAGAATCCCTGGGCGGGCGGGGGGGGGGTACACGAGAACCGCGCCCCAACGATGGCTTCCCCATTCTCCGACGCCGATTCTCGGGCGCCCGTGGAATTCCCGCAACGCCGGTTGGGGGCCATTGACAGCGGCCCCCCCAGCGATTCTCTGGGCCCCGATGGCCGACGGGTTACTCAAGTCCCACATGGCGGGACCTGGAAGGTGAGTCTGCGGGGGCCGTCCTGGAGGGGTGGGGGATCCGACCACGGGGGAGGCCCCCACGGTGGCCTGGCCCATGATCGGGGCCTATCGATTGGCGGGCGGGCTGGTTCCGTGGGGGCCTATTTTACTCCACACCGGGCCCCTGTAGGGTTCCACCATATTGCCCGGGAGCCGGCGCGGAGAAGGGAACCCCCGCGCATGTGCGGAAATACGCCAGCCATTCCGCTCATGCGCGAACCCGCGCCGGCCGTACCGCGCCGGCTGGAGCTGCGGGGACCACTCTGGAGCCAACCTAGCCCCCTAGGAAGGGGAGCATTCCCCATTATTGAGGACCGTTGATGCCGAAGTGGTTGGTGCCGCTTTCCACGCCAGCATGGGGACAACATAGCCCCATTATTGGAGAATCCCGCCCCCGGGAGCATCAGTCTTACGTGTGGGGAAATATTTCTCATACGGCATTCTGCAAAACTGATTGGAGAGTTTCATGTGGGACCATAAAAAACGCAAAAGAATGAGTGCCCTTGTGAGTCGAAATCCATCTGAAAAGAGTTATCACAAAAAGTGTATAATAGCAAATGGTCATAGAGAAAGACGATGAAAAGTGGTGAGCAATATAGCTGCTGTCATCGATATGGAACTGTTATTCCGAAGGCAACAACTGCTACCAGTGAACTAAGTTCATTCTGGATTAGGGAGACAACATCAAAACTGTTCCTTAGCCTCTCAGGATGTAAGTAGCAGTAGGTCATGTAACCACCATTGTTCAGACAATGTTTCAGCGACATTCTTCAAACCTTAAACGTTTACCCGATTTCCACTTAAAGATAGGCCACTACGAGGCCATTCGATCCTGAATCACATGTACAAGCCTATCTCTGAATCGGCACTAAAGTACTCTGGCTGACCACATGACGAACATTGTGATTGCCTAACCTGAACAAAACCATTCTGTTCTCAGCGGGTAAACCTTGGGGGCGGGAGATTATTGACGTTCAATTGCTGTTCATCTCACAAATTGACAAGTTGAAAAGGCTGGTTCCTGACCTTGGAGCTCGGTGGGCTCCTTCGTTTATGTCTCCTGAGTGCATGCAGTGTGATTGTGATTTCATACAAAACAAAACACTGGAGCTTGAAGAGGAAGATGTTGAATCCTGCTGGTCTTCACACTGGTTTAAACGATGCAAGGATCAAAGTCTTCTTCTGATCTAACATTATGTTTGTTTTTGAAAACTTGTCAATTTTGTATCCAACTTCTTTAAGTTACAACTTCAAGCATAGTTCACATTATTTTTATTCATTCATGGGTGTGGGTGTCGCTGGCTGGGCCAGTATTTATTGCCCAGCCATGAGGGAATTTAAGAGCCAGCCACATTATGGCAGCACGGTAGCATAGTGATTAGCACAATTGCTTCACAGCTCCAGGGTCCAAGGTTCGATTCCCGGCTTGGGTCACTGTCTGTGCGGAGTCTGCACATTCTCCCTGTGGGTGCATGGGTTTCCTCCGGGTGCTCCAGTTTCCTCCCACAGTCCAAAGATGTGCAGGTTAGGTGGATTGGCACTGATAAATTGCCCTTAGTGTCCAAAATTGCCCTTAGTGTTGGGTGGGGTTACTGGGTTATGGGGATAGGGTGGAGGTATGCGGTTGGGTAGGGTGCTCTTTCCAAGAGCAGGTGCAGACTCGATGGGCCGAATGGCCTCCTTCTGCACTGTAAATTCTATGAGTTGCTGTGGGGCTGGAGTCACTTGTAGGCCAGACCAGGTAAGAACAACAGATTTCCTTCCTGAAAGAACATTAGTGAATAACAACAATGGTTTCATGGTCATCATTCGACTTTTAGTTCCATATTTCTTTTAAATTGAATAACAAAATCCACCATCTACCCTGGTGGGATTTGAACCCACGTCCCCCTTACCCTGCATCCCTGAATTACTAGTCCAGTGACAATACCACACTACCACCACCTCCCCTCACAGCCAAGCAACTCGAAATTCCCATCCCTTTCTGCCAATATGAATGGTTTCTAAGCTATTTCAATGGCAATCCTTCAACTGTTATAATTCTACAGCTTTATGAACCTGGCGCCAATTTGTGATTCATTTTGCTACATTTCTGTTATCACAGGCTGTTCCCCTTCAACTACCCACAAACCATTCCATTCCTGTACTGCCTTGATCTTTCTCACCTTCCCAATTGCCTCTTCCACCTCGCTTAAAGCAATGATTCACTGTCAAGGATGGAAACACAGAAGTTGGCAACTCACTATTATCTTAAATTAAAGGGGAAATACAGTGGATGCTGGAAAGCTGAAATGAAAGCAAAATATGCCAGAAAAACTCAGCAGGTCTGACTGCATCTGTGAAGAGAGAAGCGCAGTTAACGTTCTGAATCCAATATGACCCCTCTTTGGAACAGTCTTAGTTTTTCCATCATTTCTGTTTTTACTCCATTACCTTACTTCAGTGTCCATTTTTCACATGTGACTCGAGGCGGTGAGTACTAACAGGCAGTCACAGCTGACCATGACTGGCAACTGCTGCATGTGTCCTTCCAATAGCAATAAGGAATGCTCAGTATGGGGCAGCACGGTGGCGCAGTGGGTTAGCCCTGCTGCCTCACGGCGCCGAGGTCCCAGGTTCGATCCCGGCTCTGGGTCACTGTCCGTGTGGAGTTTACACATTCCCCCCGTGTTTGCGTGGGTTTCACCCCCACAACCCAAAGATGTGCAGGGCAGGTGGATTGGACACGCTAAATTGCCCCTTAGTTGGAAAAAATGAATTGGGTATTCTAAATTTATTTAAAAACAAGGAATGGTCAGTATGAGTGGGGTCACTGGAAATTCTTTCCCTCCCAACAACAGCAGCAAGTAACATTCGTGCCACAGAAGTGTCAGGCAATCACCATCTCCGATAAGAGAAAATCCAACCATCTCCGCTTGACATTCAATGCCATTATCATCGATGAGCCGCCCACGATTACCATTAACTAGAAACAGAACTGGCCTAGCCATGTAAATACTGTGGCTACAAAAGAAGGTCAGAGGCTGGAGATCCTACGGCGAATAACTCAGGCCCTGACTCCCCAAAGCCTGTCCACCATCTCCGAAGCACAAGTCAAGAGTGTGATGGCACACGCCCCATTTGCCTGGACAAGAGCAGCCCCAATAACACTGAAGGATCTTGACACAATCCAGGACAAAGCAGCCAGCCAAAATGGCACCCCATTCTGCATCTTCAACATTCACTCCCTCCATCGCTGATACACACTGGCAGCAGTGTATACCATCTACAAACAACTCACCAAAGCTCCTTAGCCCGCACTTTCCAAACCTGTGATCTCCACCACCGAGAAGGATGGGCAGCAGATGCATGGGAACGCCGCCAGCTGCAATTTGCCCTCCAGGCCACTAGCCATCCTCACTTAGAACTGTATCGCTGTTCCTTCACTGTCGCTGGATCAAACCCTGTTGGTGTACCGACACCACATTGCAGCGGTTCAAGATGGCAGCTCGCCACCATCTTCTCAAGGGCAATTAGGGATGGGCAATAAATGCTGACCTATCCAGCGATGCCCACATCTCATGAATGAACAAAAAAAAAGCAACAAGTTACATTTAAATAATTCCTTGAAGTAGTAAAACATCCCAAGATGCTTCACAGCAAAGTTGTCAAAAATTATTTATTGACTGGATTTACCAAACCGTACACACATGGGGTGTCTGCATACTTGCAATATCTAACATAGATCGGGGTAAGATTTCCACAGGGGTTCTCTGATTTCTTGCTGTAACTTTGCTGGAAGATCAGCAGGTACCCCAGAGAAGTCGTGCAAGCGCTGTTTCTCCTGGGTATCCGCCAATGTTACAACAGATTAGAGAATCCCTGCTGAAATTGTAAGCATCACTGTTCATAGATATATGCACAAACTAAAAAGCACAGCTGTGGAAGTGACTTGAGGTGAGAGCCAACAGTATAAATAAGCTGCTCAACCAGTCGGGTGTACATTCAAGCACTGAACAAGGGTTCTGCCATCAGTACTGGCACAGACCTTGTATAAAACCACTATGCCTTAAAATATTCAACATTGTAAATATTGCAAGTGTAAGTTATTAATCTTTCCAATAAGTATGCACTACTGACAGGATCAACCAAGTGAGAATAAATGTTGACCAGGACACTGGGAGAAGCTGTGTGAGATGTTTCATTCCTGAAGGCAGAAGATTTTTGCCTTATGAAGCCAATTGATGCAGAACTGTCTTTTGCCGATTCAATACTGAGCAATGGCTATCTTATTTTGTTAAATTTTGTTTTCCAATGAAGGGGCAATTTAGTGTGTTCAATCCACCTACCCTGCACACTTTTGGGTTGTGGGGGTGAGACCCACGCAGACACGTCCTCGGCGCCCTGAGACGGCAGTGCTAACCACTGCGGCACCGTGCCCGCCCCGGCAATCCTTTTCACAGTTACTTTCTTGATGGCACTCTTGTTCCCTAATATGAAAAATAGTTATATTTTATGGATCTTTTATGTGTTACCAGCTTACACAGGGGAACGGTGCCAGTCTCAAATTGATCACTGTGTCTCACAACCATGCGAAAATGGAGCCACCTGCATGAGCAGAGCCACTGGCTACAGCTGCCTGTGTCCAGAAGGTAGGCATTGAACATCAACATTTATTGCTTTAAATCTTCCTCAGTGATGTGTCGTGGAAGCGTCCAAAAGAAACTGATTCCATGAGGTGTGTCCTTTCACCCCAAGGTACTTTAGTACAAGGGAAATAGCCAAGTTCTTCCAACCATTTAAAAATGTGGAATCTCACTGGATTTTACAAGAGATTTTTCAAACAGTGTATCGTTAACAGTATGTAATGGATTAATTGGAATAATTCTATTAAATAGAGTAATTAATACTCTTATTCTCATACACATACATTCCCAATATAATTGAATGAAGCCCCGATCTCCATTACAAAATCTGCAGTATGCTGTGTGACATATTTGCTGAAGTTACCATTATGTGTTAGGGTAAATAGAAACAAACCTGTTGGACTTTAACCTGGTGTTGTAAAACTTCTTACAGGGTAAATAGAGACATTTTAGTTTTGTTCTGTGTGGGACTCCTTGAAAGTGGAGTCACAGGTGGACAGGGTGGTGAAGAAGGCAATCGGCATGCTTGGTTTCATTGGTCAGAACATTGAATACAGGAGTTGAGACGTCTTGCTGAAGTTGTAAGGCCACACTTGGAATATGGGTGTACAGTTCTGGTCACCCTAATATAGAAAGGATGTTATTAAATTAGAAAGAGTGCAGAAAAGATTTACTAGGATGCTACCGGGACTTGATGGTCTGAGTTATAAGGAGAGGCTGGATAGACTGGGTCTTTTTTTCCCTGGCGCGTAGGAGGTTTAGGGGTGATCTTATAGAGGTCTATAAACTAATGAGGGGCGTAGATAAGGTAGATAGGCAACATCTTTTCCCAAAGGTAGAGGCACCTAAAATTAGAGGGCATAGGTTTAAGGTGAGAAGGGAGAGATACAAAGGATTTCAGAGGGATAATTTCTTCACACAGAGGGTGGTGAGTGTCTGGAATGAGCTGCCAATAGTAGAGGTGGGTACAATTTTGTCTTTTCTTTAAATTTAGTGCATCTAATTAATTTTTGTTTCTAATTAAGGGGCAATTTAGCATGGCCAATCCACCTACCCTGCACATCTTTGGGTTGTGGGGGTGAAACCCACGCAAACACGGGGAGAATGTGCAAACTCCACACGGACAGTGACCCAGAGCCGGGACCGAATCTGGGACCTCGGCGCCGTGAGGCAACAGGGCTAACCCACTGCGCCACCGTGCTGCCCCACAATTTTGTCTTTTAAAAAGCATTGGACAGTTATATGGGAAAGCTGGGTATCGAGGGATATGGGCCAAATGCAGACAATTGGGACTAGTTTTGTGGTAAAAACTCTGTGGCATGGACAAGGTGGGCCGAAGGGCCTGTTTCCATGCTGTAAACCTCTATGACTCTATGAGTGAACCTCAAGTCCCCTACATATCAGAGATAAAAGTAACAAGACCTAGAAATCAGACAGAGAACCCTTGTCACTGTTATAAATTTGTTTACTGGAATATGACCACGTCACTTTCCCAACTTTGGTGTATAGAAAAGCACGGTGAAATTTGCACCTATACCATTTGGGTAATAAACAGTTGGAGACCACCAAAGTTATATTTTATCTCAAAAGCTGTAGTTTCTATTATCATAGAATTATCATAGAATTTACAGTGCAGAAGGAGGCCATTCGGCTCGTCGAGTCTGCAATGTCAGGTATTTAGGACAAGTAATATCAATTGATTCATTAATGTGTCACAATATTTTAATTGATCTGTTAAGCAAGGCGTCCATCTAACACGATGCAGCTATGAAACTACATACCAAGGCCTTCCTGAAATATAGACACTTATGGCCAAACTGTAATGTTTATTCTGTATAACTGGTGTGGGCATGTAAAATGTACAGCAGTGCTCGTTAACATATCATTAACGGGCCCAAGACGTAATTGCTGGCCTCCAGCGATGCTCTGGGTCCGGCAGGTGGAAGTGACGCTGTTGCGATTCATGTGTGGTATTTTAAAATTGGGACCGGGCGCCACGGCTGCTGAGGGAGAGAGGAGGTAAGAAAAGTTTCCAAGGGCGCAACAATGGGCTGCCAGTTGTGCCGGTGCCTGGGAGGAATGTGCCAGGGCTGGGGGGATGGGCAGCACGGTAGCATTGTGGATAACACAATTGCTTCACAGCTCCAGGGTCCCAGGTTCGATTCCGGCTTGGGTCACTGTCTGTGCGGAGACTGCACATCCTCCCCGTGTGTGCGTGGGTTTCCTCCGGGTGCTCCAGTTTCCTCCCACAGCCCAAAGATGTGCAGGTTAGGTGGATTGACCATGATAAATTGCCCTTAGTGTCCAAAATTGCCCTTAGTGTTGGGTGGGGTTACTGGGTTATGGGGATAGGGTGGAGGTGTTGACCTTGGGTAGGGTGCTCTTTCCAAGAGCCGGTGCAGACTCGACGGGCCGAATGGCCTCCTTCTGCACTGTAAATTCTATGATAATTCTATGATAATCTGGGATGTCCCCCTGGGACCGAGGCAGGGTGTCCGGGCACGGATTTGCCTTGGCTTGCAAGGTGACTATCTGGCTGTGCACTCCATCGACTTCCCACTGTGACCTGTAATTGCGCAGAGTGCCAGCAGCATTCTGGGTGTCGTCGCCCCCCCCCCCCCCCCCCCCCCCCGCCAAGAACCCTCATACCCCAGCCGACCCATCAACGAGATGGGCATGGTACAGCACAGCCAGTACCCCACCAAGTGCTGGCACTCCACTGTGCACTGATTTGAGGCGTTGCCCCATTACAGAGGCAGCAGGGGCAGAGCGCACCCCAAACAGCGTACGCATGCCTTTGGCACCCACCCTGACTAACTGCCCCTCCCAGGGCGAATGCCCCACCAGTGACACTATCAGCTAGCTCACCCCACAGCTCCCATCCACCATGTCCTGGACAGGTAGGCACAAGCCGTTTGTCACAAAGAGGATCCACAGCACACCGCAGTTGCAGTTCCAATGGGTGCCGACCCGTCTCACTCAGCCCCAGTCATTGCCCTGCCCATACGCATGCCACCAAGCATGCGCCGGTCGGTGACACAAGGTGCTCACTCCTACCCCACAACCAAGTGCCACCCTGCTGGCGGGGTAGCACATGGCCAACCCAAGGAGGACACACTCAGTAGATCCCACAAGAGGGCACAGGACAGGAGCTTTGTGCCTACATGGGTAGCGTCAGCCAGCGGTACCCCTGCTGGCAGAGAAAGGTGGTAGGGTTAGAGCCCCCCCCCCAGTGCCAGGCACTGACAGGGCCAGGGGCGTGGTGCAGAAGGCAGAGTGTAGGGGGGAACGGCTGGGTGTGGATGGAGTGGGACCTGGGGCAGGGGATGCAGTGCAGGCCAAGGCTACCGTGTAGCATGTTGGACATGGTGGGCATGGGAGTACTTGTTTCCACCCCCTGCAGGAAATGGATTTCGGAATCCAGCAAGGAATGGTTGGCTTCTGTCTGGTGGAGACTGCAGGAGCAGGGGTTGCTCAGGGAGGACGCTGCAGAACAGGATCCTGCCCCAGAAGAGCAGGGGCCAGCCAGTGAGGTTTGAGAGCCGGCCAGCCGAGGAGAAGGTGGGAAGGAGGTGCCACATATGGCCCCCTGTATATCGCAGCACCTGTCCTTTGACGATCTGCCGGACCGAGCGCATTGGTGATGACTGCGGCCGAGCAGGGAGACTGTGCGACATCTGTGCCAGATGATGGTGCACCTGGAACCGTGGGGGTATGGGGAAGGACACCTGCTCCCAGTGGCCGTCACGGTAATGGTTGCCCTGAACTACTTTGCCACATCCTTCCAGGCACCGAGTGAGGACTTGTCTGGGATCTCGCAGACACCCGTACACAAGTGTATCCACGCTCCTACGGATGCCCTGTATGCCTCGGCGGCACAATATGTCAACGTCAGCCTTGTCCGAGACCACCAGGTTGCCTGGGAAACAGGATTTGCCAGGCATGCTTCAGGTCCAGGGGGTGATAGATGGGACACACGTCCCCCTAAGGGCACTAGTGCATGAGGGGTGCCGTTGAACAATAGAAAGGGCTTCCACTCGATGAATGTGCAGTTTGTGTGTGACCATCGGCTGCACATCAAGCATGTCTGCACCCAGTATCCAGGTAGCCTGAACGAACCTTTCATCCTTGTACACACATTGGTGCCCGACACCTTCAAGGCACACCCTCTGGTGAGGGGTTGACTCTTAGGCAACAAGGGTTACCCAATGCGGTCTTAGCTGATGACACCTATCCGGAGGCCCCAGACCAATATCAATAACGGAGAAGTGTTAAAACGACACCCGTGCAGTGGCCAAGGGCGTCATCGAGTGGGGCCAAAGCCGACCTGAAGATGTGGTTCAGATGTCTGGACTGCTCTGGGGGGGGCCCTCCTGCATAGGTGGGTCTCCTACATTGTGGTGCCCTGTTGCAACCTCCACAACATCACACAGCAGACGGGCGGCGTACTGGAGGAGGAGGATGAATGCCGGGCCTCGTTCGACAAGGAGGGTGCAGAGAAGGGCCAGGATGGACAGGTCATGGGGCCCCGGGCAGGCACAAGCAGCGGTACAACCTGTGCACCAAGGTTGCCGGGTACAGGAGAATCTGATCACCTCCAGGTTCATGACAAGGGAGTCTGGCCACCAGTAGCTCAATCACCCCATTCTATCCTTAACAGTGGTAGGCATAATTAATGTGATTCTTTACATTGTTAGCAGTTCAAGTTGTGATTAAAGTACATTTAGAGATTTGACTTTTAAAAATTCATGTTGGGGCATGTTCTAATTAGCAGGATTTTCTCTTCACCAAACCATTATTTCCTCCTCTACTTTTATACTTCTCACTCCATTCTGTATTAAACACCGCTGAATTGTGATTATAAATGGCAGTGTTGTCAGAGCAGTGAGCACAATCTCTCAGGCTATTAGCCCGAGAGACACATTCTGCTGTCATAGTTTTGTGAATTCTATTGTTCAGTCAGCGACTTAAAAAATGCTGACACCTTTCCCCCCTGGGGAAGCATCCCCGCCTGTATTTAGTGGCTGTCTGACGGCAGAACTGTGTTTGTGGATTTTGTTAAATGGTTTGGATTTTACTCCAATTTGTGACCCATTTTAGGGAGGAATAAACAAACTGAAGTATTTATATATCTTCCTAATGAAATTCTTCAAAGGCCCAGCAGAGGTTTATCCACCTCATGAAAATGGAGGCAAGGAGAGGCTGTGAGGTGGCTATTTAACCCCTCGAGTCTCTTCTACCAGAGAGGCTGATCTGTGACCTGATTCCATGGGCGCGATTCTTGGTTGGCTGATGCCAAAATTGGTAAACGTGCTTGACGGAGAATCGGTTCCGACGGCAAAAACGTGGTGGCCGCCGATTTGACGCCAAATCACAATTCTCCATCACCTCGACAGCAGCGCCAATGCATCCGTAATGTATGTACAGTAAACACCGTTTGCATATCATTAGTGGGCCCGACCCGGTGTTTTCCGGGACCTCCGCGATTCTCCGCCTCCGATCGGCCGAGTTCCTGATAGCGCGGGTTCACTTGTGCTTTTACAAATCGTGAAGCCGGCATTGTGGCTGATGAGGGAGAGAGAGGGGGTAGGACATAGAGAGATGTGACCGTGGGCTGCTGGGCTGGACAATGGCTGGGCTGGTTGGGGTGGGGGGGGGGCCTGCCAGGGCCGGGGGGCTGGTGACCAGGAGACGGGCCGTGGGGCCGGGACGATACCCCAAGGGACTGGGGCGAAGTCCAGGCACGGACCGCCATTGCCGTGGCCTGCAAGGCAGCTATCTTGCTGCACGCCCCACTGACCACCCACCTTGGCCACTGGTTCTGCAGAGTGACACTGGCCGCATGAGTGCCCTCATCCCCACACCCAACCCTTCAACAGACCCCCCCCATCAGGTGGCATCAGGTGGCCCACTCAACGGCAACACCCATTGTAACCCCTACGTGGGCACGGGGTGGGGGCCGCGGAGCGTACCGCTGGCAAGGGCAGTGCCTGCAGATGGTACCCCAACATCAGGGTCAGACGCCAGGGCCAGAACCCCCACGATGCCGAACAACGATGGGGACAGGTGTGCGGTGATGGGTGGGGAGGTGGAATGGACATGTGGGGCAGAGCCCGCAATGCCATCCGGGCCACCATGGAGACTGGTGGAACTGGTTGGGCATGGTGGTATGTACCATGCTAACATGTTGGCCTTTCATCCCCTACAGACAATGGATATTGGAATTGAACCAGGAATGGTGGCCTTCCTCCTAATCGCCACAGCCCCTGCGACCTGTATTGCAGTTGCACGAGCTGGAGCTGCTGGAGGAGGAAGCTGCAGCAGCAGAGCATGCAGCAGAGGGGCATGCAGCAGAGGGGCATGCAGCAGGGGAGCGTGCAGCAGAGGAGCGTGCAGCAGAGGAGCGTGCAGCAGAGGAGCGTGCAGCAGAGGAGCGTGCAACAGAGGGGCGTGCAGCAGAGGGGCATGCAGCAGGGGAGCGTGCAGCAGAGGAGCGTGCAGCAGAGGAGCGTGCAGCAGAGGAGCGTGCAGCAGAGGAGCGTGCAGCAGAGGAGCGTGCAGCAGAGGAGCGTGCAACAGAGGGGCGTGCAGTAGAGGGGCATGCAGCAGACGAGCGTGCAGCAGCAGAGCGTGCATCAGGGGAGTGTGCAGCAGCAGAGTGTGCAGCAGAGCATGCAGCAGCAGAGCATGCAGCAGCAGAGCGTGCAGCAGCAGAGCATGCAGCAGAGGAGCGGGCAGCTGCAGAGCGTGTAGCAGAGGAGAATGCAGCAGAGCAGCATGCAGCAGAGCAGCATGCAGCAGAGCAGCATGCAGCAGAGCATGCAGCAGCAGACCGTGCAGCAGAGGAATGTGCTGCAGAGGAGCGTGCTGCAGAGGAGTGTGCAGTAGAGGAGCATGCAGCAGAGGAGCATGCAGCAGAGGAGCATGCAGCAGCAGAGCGTGCAGCAGCAGAGCATGCAGCAGAGGAGCGGGCAGCTGCAGAGCGTGTAGCAGAGGAGAATGCAGCAGAGCAGCATGCAGCAGAGGAGCATGCAGCAGAGCATGCAGCAGCAGACCGTGCAGCAGAGGAATGTGCAGCAGAGGAGCGTGCTGCAGAGGAGTGTGCAGTAGAGGAGCATGCAGCAGAGGAGCATGCAGCAGAGGAGCATGCAGCAGAGGAGCGCGCAGCAGCGCATGCAGCAGCAGAGCATGCAGCTGAGTAGCATGCAGCAGCAGAGAAGTGTGCAGCAGCAGAGCGTGCAGCAGCAGAGCATGCAGCAGAGGAGCGTGCAGCAGCAGAGCCTGCTGCAGAGGATCATGCAGCAGCAGACCGTGCAGCAGAGGAGCATTAAGCAGAGGAGCATGGAGCAGCAGAGCATGCTGCAGTGGAGCATGCACAGCAGGGCGTGCAGTAGTGGAGCATGCACAGCAGGGCATGCAGTAGTGGAGCATGCATAGCGGAGCATGCAGCAGAGGAGCGTGCAGCAGAGGAGCGTGCAGCAGAGGAGCATGCAGCAGCAGAGCATGCAGTAGTGGAGCACGCACAATGGAGCATGCAGCAGAGGATCGTGCAGCAGCAGAGCATGCAGTAGTGGAGCATGCACAGTGGAGCATTCCCAAGAGGAACAGGAGGCATCGCATGAAGCCTCGTGTGTACCGGCACCGCCCGCATTTCGAGGACCTACCGGATTGGGCATGTTGCCGAAGACTCCGGCTGAGCAGGGAGACAGTGCGACATATCTGCCAGATCATGGCACACCTGGCACTGCGGGGTATGGGGAGGAACTCACTCCCAGTCGGCTCAATCCATACATTTCAATGTGGACCAAGCCCACCACGGTGACTGGGCAGTGGGGTTCACCGTTATCGCTGAGTCCACGGGATGATCGACGGGGTGCATGTTCCCCAAGAGCACCTGCAGATGACAGGTCTCTCTACTCAAACTGAAATGGGTTCCTCTCGATGAACATGCAGCTGATATGTGATTCAGCTGTGCATCATGCATGTCTGCACCCGATACCCGGGCAGTGTGCACGACACCTTCATCCTGGCACACTTGATGATTCCTGACATGTTCAAGACGCTTCCCCCCGCTGAGGGTTTGGTTCCTGGGTGGTAGGGGTTGTCCGCTGCGATCGTGACTGATGACGCCTATCCAAAGGTCACAGACCGACGTGGAGACCCATTGCAATGACGCCCATGCCGCGAGCAAGGGTGTGATCGAACGGTGCTTCAGCCTCCTGAAGATGCAGTTCAGGTGCCTGGACCGCTCTGAAGGGGCCCTCCAGTATGGTGCTGGGAGGGTAGCCCACATCATGGCCGCCTGCTGCGTCCCCCACAACATAGCGCAGCAGAGCAGCAATGTGCTGGAGGAGAAGGAGGAACGCCAGGCCTCATCCAATGAGGAGGATGCAGGGGAGGGGGAGGATGGGCAGGACATGGGGTCCAGGGAGGCACGGGAGCCTGGACAATGTGGTACCAGGGCCAACACGCACGGGACGCTCTGATCACCTCCAGGTTCACCGACTGGAGAGGTGAGCGCTGGCTCAACTGCAGTCCCTGAGCCAAGCCCACCCACAACATCTGCCAATTGCCCCCCACCCTGCGCAACTCTGTGGCCGACCAGATGAGCCCACCTCTCACAACCTTCGGACAGAGCACTGAGGCAGGTTGTAACATTGTGCACAGGTGTTTGATGTGGAAACATATATGCAGATACATGCCCTAGCCCCTAACACTAAACTGTGCCCTGCACTTGTGCCAACTTTTCTGGCCTTAAGGAACCTAATGCTATGTCTAGGTGGATCCCAAGATGGTACATCAGGAGTGGAGGCGAACCCCTGCCAGAACCCCTTTAGTTTCGGACATAACTAAAACATGTGGACATGAGATTGGTGGAATTAGAGATAGAGGGGGGAATACGGTGCGGAGTGCGGTGAGAATAAACAAGGTATTTAGGGACTTCTATGGGGATCTGTATAGGTATGAGCCCCCGGAGGAGGGGGGGGATGCGGTGATTCTTGGACCAACTGAGGTTTCTGAGGGTGGAGGAGGAGCAGGTGGCTGGTTTGGGGGCGCCGATTGGGCTGGAGGAGCTGGTTAAAGGATTGGGGAACATGCAGGCGGGGAAGGCCCTGGGGCTGGACGGGTTCCCGGTTGAATTTTACAGAAAGTATGCTGGGCCCGCTGCTGGTGAGAACTTTTAATGAGGCGAGGGAGGAGGGGACCTTGCCCCCGACAATGTCCTGGGCGCTGATCCCATTGATTTTGAAGCGGGACAAGGATCCATTGCAATGTGGATCATAAAGGCCGATTTCGCTCCTCAATGTAGACGCTAAATTGTTGGCAAAGGATCTGGCTACGAGGATTGGTGACTGTGGCCCGGGGATGATCCATGAGGACCAGTTTGTGAGGGACAGGCAGTTAAACACGAATGTGCAGAGGCTCGTAAATGTGATCATGATGCCCTCGGTGGAGGGGGAAGCGGAGGAAGTGGCGGCTATGGACGCGGAGAAGGCCTTTGATCGGGTGGAGTGGGAATATCTCTGGGAAGTGCTTGGGAGGTTTGGGTTCGGGGAAGGGTTCATAAGATGGGTCAGGCTGTTATATAGGGCCCCAGTGGCGAGTGTGGCTACGAACCGACGGAGGCCGGAGTACTTTAGGTTGTACCGCGGGACGAGGCAGGGGTTTACACTGGCAATTGAGCCGTAGGCCATGGCACTGAGGGAGTCTAGGAACTGGAGGGGATTGGTCCGGGGGGGGGGAGAAACACTGGGTGTCATTATATGCTGATGACCTGTTGATATATGTTGCAGACCCAGTGGAGGGGATGGCCGGATCCTTAGGGAGTTTGGAGACTTCTCGGGCTATAAGCTCAACATGGGGAAGAGTGAGCTCTTTGTGGTGCATGTGGGGGACTAGGGAAGGGGGATAGACGAGCTACCACTGAAGAGGGCGGAGAGGAGCTTCCGATACCTGGGGATCCAGGTAGCTAGGAGCTGGGGGGCCCTGCACAAGCTCAATTTGACACGGTTGGTGGAACAGATGGAGGAGGATTTCAAGAGATGGGATATGCTGCCACTCTCCCTGGCGGGTAGGGTGCAGTCGGTCAAGATGACGGTCCTCCTGAGGTTCCTGTTTGTGTTCCAGTGCCTGCCCATCCTAATCCCCAAGGCTTTTTTTAACAGGTAAGCAGGAGTATTATGGGATTCGTATGGGCGAATAAGACCCCGAGGGTGAAGAGGGTGTTTTTGGAGCGTAGCAGGGACAGTGGAGGGGGGCTGGCGCTGCCAAATCTATGTGGCTATTATTGGGCAGCTAATGTGGTGATGATCCGTAAGTGGGTAATGGAGGGAGAGGGGGCGGTGTGGAAGAGGCTAGAGGTGGCGTCTTGTGTGGGTACGAGTCTGGGGGCGCTGGTGACTGCACCGTTGCCGCTTCCGCCGACAAGGTACACCACGAGTCCGGTGGTGGCGGCGACTCTGAAGATCTGGGGGCAGAGGAGGTGACATAGGGGCGAGGTGGGGGGCCTCGGTCTGGTCCCCGATACGAGAGAACCACAGGTTCGTTCCGGGTACGATGAATGGGGAGTTTCTGAGCTGGCATCGGGCAGGGATTAAAAGAATGGGGAACCTATTCATCGATGGGACTTTTGCAAGCCTAGGGGCGCTAGAGGAGAAATTTGAGTTACCTCCCGGGAATGCTTTTAGGTACATGCAAGTGAGGGCGTTTGTGAGACAGCAGGTGAGGGAATTTCCGTTGCTCCCAGCACAAAGGATTCAGGACAGGGTGATTTTGGGTGTATGGGTTGGAGAAGGCAAGGTCTCGGCGATCTATCAGGAACTGCAGGAGGCGGAGGAGGCCTCGGTGGAGGAGTTAAAGGGTAAGTGGGAGGAGGAGCTGGAGGGGGAGTTGGATGAAGGTCTGTGGGTTGATGCCCTGAGTAGGGTTAATTCTTCCTCCTCTTGCACCAGGTTCAGCCTAATACAGTTCAAAGTTGTCCATAGGGCGCATATGACAGGGGCGAGGATGAGTAGGTTTTTTGGGGTGGAGGACAGGTGTGTGAGGTGCTCGGGGAGCCCAGCAAATCACGTCCATATGTTCTGATCGTGCCCGGCGCTGGATGGGTTTTGGAGGGGTTTTGCGAGGACTATGTCCAAAGTGGTGAACGCCCGGTTCAAGCCGAGCTGGGGATTGGCATTATTTGGGGTATCGGACGAGCCTGGAGTGCAGGAGCCAAAAGAGGCCGGTGTTCGAGGGCCGAAGGGCCTGTACTGCGCTGTTATGGTCTATGTTCTGGCCTTTGCATCCCTGGTAGCCCGGCGGAGGATCCTACTAATGTGGAGGGATGCAAAGCCCCCAAGCGTGGAGGCTTGGATTAACGATATGGCAGGCTTCATCAAGCTGGAAAGGATAAAGTTTGCCTTGCGAGGGTCTGTGCAGGGGTACTCCAGGCGGTGGCAACCATTCCTAGACTTTCTTAGAACGTTTGGTGGAGGTCAACAGCAGCAGCAACTCAGGGTGGGGAGGGAGGGGGGGGGGGGTTTGGTTTTTCTGTTTTGTTTAGGTTAGAGTGGGGTGTTTTCCTTACTGGCGTGTTTATTTGTTAAATGGGGGCAATTGTATTTTGTTGGAAATCTCATGTATAATTTTTGCTTGTTTTGTGCTTTATTCTTTTTTCTCTGTTTGGAGCGTTTTGTTGAAAATTGTTGAAAATTTAATAAATATATTTATTAAAAAAAACATGTGGACATGGTTCACGGGCCTCCTTGCGCACCGCCCACACCTATCCTCTACCCTCAAAGAACATGTTCATCCTGGCCACCGTCATATGCGCCCTATGAACTACCTTAAACTGGATAAGGCTGGGCCTAGCACATGACGAGGATGCATCCACCCTCCACAAAGCCTCCTCCCACAACCCAGCCTCAATTTCGCCCCCGCCCAGTTCCTCTTCCCATTTCTGCTTGACTTGTCATATCGGGGCACCCTCCCAGTCCATTAGCTCCTCGTAGATCTCGGTCCCCCACTCCTTCCTTCGATACCACCTTATCCTGTAATCCAGGGGGCAGCAAATCAGGATCCTCACAAAGTCCGGAACCTGTAAGTATCTGAACCCAATCCCACTGGGCAGCTCACATTCCTCCTCCAAGACGGCTAAACTCGCAAAGTGGCCCCCCGCAAACAGATCCCCAAACTGCTCAATCCCTGCCCGTCGCCACCCCTAAAACCCCGTGTCCAACCCCCCAGTGCAAGTCTACGATTACCGCAAATCTGTGCCCACACCGAGGCACCTTCCAACCTCAGATGCCTCCGTCACTATCCCCACACCCACAGGGCTGACACCACCACAGGGTTCGTGGAGTATTTGGTCAGCTAGAATGGCAGAGGCACCAAAAACAATACCCTAAATTTGTACCCCTGCAAGAAGCCGCTTCAATCTGCCCCCATGCCAACCCCTCCCCCACTACCCATTTCCTTACCATAGCGATATTCGCTGCCCAATAATAATTCATTATGTTTGGCAAGGCCTACTCGCAGCCCCCTCACCCCCCGCTCCAACAACACTTTCTTTACCCCTGGGGTTTTCCCCATGCACACAAACCCTGAGATCAAAGTATTCACTTCAGGTGGTTGCATTCTCAAGGGTATGCTGCCCTTGTCCTTCTGGGTAGTAGATGTTGCAGGTTTGGAAGATGCTGTCAAAGGGAGGCCTAGTGGGTGCATCTTGTATGTTGAACCCACTGCTGCCACCGTGTGCCAGTGGTGGAGGGAGTGAATACTTGAGGGTTGGATGAAGTGCCGATCAAGAAAACCTGAGAAGGTGGTGGTGAGCTGCCTTCTTGAACCGCTGCAGTCCATGTGGTGTAGGTACACCCACAGTGCTATTAGGGAGGGAGTTCCAGGATTTTGATCCAGTGACAGTGAAGGAACAGTGATATATTTCCAAGTCAGGATGGTGACTGACTTGGAGGGGAACCTCCAGGTGGTGTGGTTCCCAGGTAGTTGCTGCCCTTGTCTTTCTAGATGGTAGTGGTCGTGGGTTTGGAAGGTGCTGACGAAGGAGCCTTGGTGAGTTGTTGCAGTACATCTTGTAGATGGTACACACGCCTGTTTGTCGGCGATGGAGGCAGGGAATGTTTGTGGAAAGGGTGCCAATCAAGCAGGCTGGTTTACCCTGGGGCGTCTTGAGTGTTGTTGGAGCTGCACTCATCCAGGCAAGTGGGGAGTATTCCATCACACTCCTGGCCTGTGCCTTGTCGATGGTAAACAGGCTTTGGGGAGTCAGGAGGTGGGTTACTCATCGCAGGATTCCTAGCCTCTGATCTGCTCTTGCAGCCCCAGTATTTATATGGCTAGTCCAGTTTAGTTTCTGGTCAATCGTGACCCGCAGGATGTTGATGGTGGGGGCTTCCACGATGGTTATGTCATTGAATGTCAAGGGGTGATTGGTTGATTCTCTCTTAATGGTGATGGCCATTGCCTGGCATTTGTGTGGCACAAATTCAACTTGCTATTTGTCAGCCCAAGTCTGGATATTGTCCAGTTCTTGTTGCATTTGCATGTTGTCTGCTTCAGTGTCTGAGGAGTCGCGAATGGTGGTGAACATTGTGGAATCATCAGCAAACATCCCCACCTCTGACCTTCTGTTGGAAGGAAGGTCATTGATGAATTGGCTGAAGATAGTTGGGCCCAGAACACTACACTGAGGAACTCCTGCACAGGTGTCCCAGGACTGAGGGGACTGACCTCCAACAACCAGAACCATCATCCTTTGTCCTAGGTATGACTCCAACCAGAAGAGAGTTTCCCCCTGATTCACATTGACTCCAGTTTTGCTCGGGATCCTTGATTTCATAGCCAATCAAATGCTGCCTTGATGTCAAGGGCAGTCACTCTAACTTCCGGAGTTCAGCTCTTTTGTCCATGTTTGAACCAAGGCTGTAATGATGTCAGGACCTGAGTGACCCTGGCAGAACCCAAACTGAGCGTCCGTGAGCAGATTATTGCTAAGTAACTGCCGCTTCATAGCACTGTTGATGACCCCTTCCATTACTTTACTGATGATTGAGAGTAGACTGATAGGACAGTAATTGGCTGGGTTGGATTTGTCCTGTTTCTTATGTGCAGGACACACCCGGGCAATTTTCCACATTGCCGGGTAGATGCCAGTGTTGTAGCTGTACTGGAACAGCTTGGCCAGGGGCACGGCAATTCTGGTACACAAATCTTCAGTTCTATTGCCAGAAGACTGTGATGCTCGGAGGAGACCGAGATGGATTATCCACTCGGCACTTCTGGCTGAAGATTATTGCGAATGACTCAGCCTTGTCTTTTGCACTGATGTGCTGGGTTCCTCCATCATTGAGGATGGGGATATTTGTGGAGCCTCCTCCTCCAGTGAGTTGTTTAATTGTCCACCACCATTCACGGCTGGATATGACAGGACTGCAGAGCTTAGATCTGACCCCTTGGTTGTGGGATCGTTTAGCTCTGTCTATTACTTGCTGCTTATGTTGTTTGGCAAGCAGGTAGTCCTGTGTTGTAGCCTCACCAGGTAAACACCTAATTTTTCGGTATGCCTGGTGCTGTTCCTGGCATGTCGTCCTGCACTCTTCATTGAACCAGAGTTGATCCCCTGGCTTGGTGGTAATGGTAGAGTGGGGGATATGCCAGGCCATGAGGTTACAGATTGTGGTTGAGTAGAATTCTGCTGCTGATGGCCCACAGCGCCTCATAGATGCCCAGTCTTGAGTTGCGAGATCAGTTCTGAATTTATCCCATTTAGCACAACGATGGTGCCACTAAACACGATGGACAGTACCCTCAATGTGAAGGTGGGACTTTGTCTCCACAGGGACTGTGCAGTGGTCACTCTGATCGATACTGTCATAGACAGGCAGGCAGTTTGATGAAGATGTGGTCCGGTATGTATTTCGCTCTTATTGGTTAAATAGAATTAGTGGTAATGACCAATCGAATACTGAAGATGATTATCCAATCTAGAAATTTGTTTTATATCTATAATCATTGCTTACCAGACCACAAATTAGGGAATAGTGAGAATGCCCAGAAACTGCATAATCCAATCTCAAAACTCTGGAATGATAAATCAACATAGCTTGTTGTAATTCAAAATGTTTGACCACACAGTAAAACAACACTGGGTGCAGATTACACAGCAATTGGAGAAGGAAGTCTTTCAGAAGAAACAGAAAACCCCTTTCATAGCCTGTCTGCTTCCCCAGTCAAGACATCTGGAAGAAAGATCAGCAAGTCACTGACTTCATATGAAGTATTATCACAGATGGCCAATTATGGACAACTGGCAGACCAGTGAAGTGGGAGGTCCAATCAGAAAGTCCACTGACACCCTGATCGGGATAGATCGGCACTGCCATAATAGGTAGGAGACCACGAGGGTGACTCAAAGTGGAAGAGCTCCTGCAGGTCTGTAAAAATCCCTAATAGCTACAGCAGTTAAGCTATTAGCGTGGAAGGGGAATCCCTTCAGAGGACTCCCACACAGTGCATCAGCGGGTCCAAGCTGGAGTGATGGAGAGGAGGCATCAATGGCCCCTCCCTAGTCTGCAGTTGGGAGGCTGCCTCCAGTTCAATTATGGGATCAGCCTCAATGGGATGCTCGGCCACCATCGGGAAGATTCCAATGGCAGCAAAACCTCTCTTCCCAATTGAGTCTCTGTCAGTCTGATAGCCATGGCCACAGTCCAGCAAGATCACAACTAAACAAGAACAAGTAGGGTTGTCGGCCTTGCGTGCTGTTTTCCCATTTTGCTCTCCATCCTGCCTCATATCCTGCTTCAGTAGGACTTGGAATGTTTATCCCAATTTACCTGAAGACATGTTTTATATAAAGGCAATGTCATGAACAATGTTTTAATAATTTCATTGATTTGTTTCATGCAATCATGGAGGGTTAGAAATAGCGGCTGTTTGGCCCATCATGTCATGTCATCACCCTGCAAGAGCTCGTCCCACTTCCCTGCCTTTTCTCTGGGGCCCTGCAAATTCTCTCTCTTCAGGTGCTTATCCAATTGTCTTCTGAAAACCCCAATTAAATCTGCCCCCACACATTCTTAGTATTGCAGTCCAGGCCTTAAGTGCTCGTTGTGTAAAAATGTTTTCCCTCACGTCACTGCTGGTTCTTTCACCATTCACCTTAAATCGGTGTCCTCTGGTTCTCGACCCTTCTACCAATGGGAATCATTTCCCCCTATCTACAATGTCCAGGGCCCTCATTATTTTGAACTCCTCTATCAAATCGGTTCTCAATCTTCTCTTCTCGAAGGAAAACAACGCTAGCTTCTCCAGTCTATCTATGTAAAGTCACCAGTCCCTAGAACCAAGCTCATGAATACTTTCTGCACCCTCTCCAATGTTTTCGTAACCTTCCTGAACCGCGGTGTCCAGAACGGGACACAATGGGCTGAATTCTCCGCCGTCGAGATTCTCCGTTTTGCCGGCAGCCCGGGGTTTCCTAACGGCGCGGGGCTACCCCACAGTGGGAAACTCCATTGAGCAGCTGGCGAAACGGAGAATCCCGACGGCGTGCCGTGCGGTGGGACGGAGAAACCCGCCCAATAGCTAAGGCTTGGCAAGAGGTCTGGACAGGTACATCGGAACTTCCTTGTCCTTGTGCCCCACATCTCCATTTATAAAGACTGCCCTCGCACTGTTGCCACCTACAATGATACGACTAAACATTTCCCCAGATCTCTCCACTCCTGAAGAAAACAGGAATAGGTAATAGTATGAGCTCATAGGTAATAGTATGAGCACGGTAGTACAGTGGTTAGCACAGTTGCTTCACAGCGCCAGGGTCCCAGGTTTGATTCCCGGCTTGGGTCACTGTCTGTGCGGAATCTGTACGTTCTCCCCATGTCTGCGTGGGTTTCCTCCGGGCGCTCCGGTTTCCTCCCACAGTCCAAAAGGTGTGCAGGTTAGGTGAATTGGCCATGCTAAATTGCCCTTAGTGCCCAAAAAATGTTAGGTGCGGTTACGGGGATAAAGGGGATAGTAGGGTGGAGGTGTTGTGCTTAAGTGGGGTGCTCTTTCCAAGGGTTGGTGCAGACTCGATGGGCTGAATGGCCTCCTTCTGCACTGTAAATTCTATGATTCTGTGAACGCAGGAGTGAGTTGCATTTGGAGGAAAGGTGCAAACGTTTAAGCACTTTGGTTCGCTTAATTATATTAAAGGTGCTATATAAATACAAGGGGTGAGATTCTCCGACCCCCCGTCGGGTCGGAGAATCGCCGGGGGCTGGCGTGAATCCCGCCCCCGCCGGTTGCCGGATTCTCCGGCACCGGAGATTCGGTCGGGGCGGGAATCGCGCCGCGCCGTTTGGCGGGCCCCCCCCCCCCCCGCCGATTCTCCGGCCCGAATGGGCCGAAGTCCCGCTGCTAGAATGCCTGTCCCGCCGGCGTGGATTAAACCACCTCTCTTACCGGCGGGACAAGGCGGCGCGGGCGGGCTCCGGGGTCCTGGGGGGGGCACAGGGCGATCTGGCCCCGGGGGGTGCCCCCACGGTGGCCTGGCCCGCGATCGGGGCCCACCGATCCGCGGGCGGGTCTGTGCCGTGGGGGCACTCTTTTCCTTCTGCCTTCACCACGGTCTCCACCATGGCGGAGGCGGAAGAGACTCACTCCACTGCGCATGCGCGGGGATGCCATGAGCGGCCGCTAACGCCCCCGCGCATGCGCCGCCCGGCAATGTCATTTCCGTGTCAGCTGGCGGGGCACCAAAGGCCTTTCCCGCCAGTTGGCGGGGCGAAAATCAGTCCGGCGCGGGCCTAGCCCCTCAAGATGCAGAGAATTCCGCACCTTTGGGGCAGCGCGATGCCGGACTGATTTGCGCCGTTTTTGGCGCCAGTCGGCGGACATCGCGCCGATTACGGAGAATTTCCCCCAAGTTGTTGCTTGTGATAGAAGAGAATGATAACAGGGGGGTCATTCTCCGACCCCCCGTCGGGTCGGAGAATCGCCGGGGGCTGGCGTGAATCCCGCCCCCGCCGGTTGCCGAAGAATCCGGCACCGGATATTCGGCGGGGGCGGGAATCGCGCCGCGCCGGTTGGCGGGCCCCCCCCCCCGCTCGATTCTCCGGCCCGGATGGGCCTAAGTCGCGCCGATAATTTGCCTGTCCCGCCGGCGTGGATTAAACCACCTTTTGAACGGCGGGACAAGGCGGCGTGGGCGGGCTCCGGGGTCCTGGGGGGGGGCGCGGGGCGATCTGGCCCCGGGGGGTGCCCCCACGGTGGCCTGGCCCGCGATCGGGGCCCACCGATCCGCGGGCGGGCCTGTGCCGTGGGGGAACTCTTTCCCTTCTGCCTCCACCACGGTCTCCACCATGGCGGAGGCGGAAGAGACTCCCTCCACTGCGCATGCGTGGGAAACTGTCAGCGGCCGCTGACACTCCCGCGCATGCGCCGCCAGGGGATGTCATTTCCGCGCCAGCTGGCGGGGCAACAAAGGCCGTTTCCGCCAGCTGGCGAGGCGGAAATTCCTCCGGCGTCGGCCTAGCCCCTCAATGTTGGGGCTCGGCCCCCAAAGATGCGGAGCGTGCCGCACCTTTGGGGCGGCGCGATGCCCGTCTGATTGGCGCCGTTTTGGGCGCCAGTCGGTGGACATCGCGCCGTTTCGGGAGAATTTCGCCCCAGATGTTTGATGTAGAAGTCAGCAGGAGGAATGGGAAACGTGAGCATCCAAAGATGGTCAGAAAATGTCAGCACATTGGAATTCTGAACAGTTCAATTGTTTTTAGTTTGTTTTGAAGTCTAAAGGTACATTCATAGCCAGGTCACACAAAAAACATGATGTGGAGATGCTGGCGTTGGACTGGGGTGGGCACAATAAGAATCCTTACAACACCAGGTTAAAGTCCAACAGGTTTAGATATAGAATAGATATAGAATTTGCAGTGCAGAAGGAGGCCATTTGGCCCATCAAGTCTGCACCGTCTCTTGGAAAGAGCACCCTACTCAAGGTTTGGAATCACTAGCTTTCGGAGCGTAGCTCCTTTCTCAGGTGATCATCACTCATTTTTGGTTGTCAGGACAATATAGAAACATAGAAAATAGAAGCAGGAGTAGGCCATTTAGCTCTTTGAGCCTGCTCCCATATTCAATGTGATCATAGCTGACCCTCTATCTCAATGCTATGCTCCCACGTTCTCCCCATTATTCCTTGACGCCTTCGGATTCTATAAATCTATCCAATTCTTTCTGAAATATATCCAGTGATTTGGTCTCCACAGCCTTCTGTGATAGAAAATTCCACAGGCTCACCACCCTGTGAGTGGGGAGGTTTTTCCTCACCTCAGCCATAAATGACCTACGCTGTATCCTGGGACCGTAGTGTGTTGTTCGAGACTCCCCATCCAGAGGAATCAACATTCCTGCATCCAATCAGTCCAACCTTGTCAGAAGTGTAGACGTTTCAATGAGATCCCATTTCATTCTTCCAAATTGCAGTGAATACAGGCCTGGTCAACCCAATCTCTCCTCATGCAACAATCCTGCGATCCCAGGAATCAGTCTGGTGAACCTTCACTGCACTCCCTCCTTGGGAAGTGAATCCTTTTGTAGGTAAGGAGACCAAAACTGCACAGAATACTCCAGGTATGATCTCACCAAGGCACTGTACAAGCTGCAGTACGGCATTCTTGCCCACATACCAGATGCCTTCCTAACCACTTGCTGTACCATGCTTGCTTTCAGTGATTCATGTACAAGGGCTTCCAGAGGTTCCTTTGTACATCAACATTTCCCAATCTATCACCATTTAAATAAAATGTGGGTCCTGACCACAATGGCATCGAACTCCCGCTTACCTGAGTTGGTCAATTAGCATGCTTTCTTTGGGAGTCGTGTCCCATTACGGAACAGCGAGTGAGCTCCTCAGGATGGAGCACCTGGGACTGTGGGCTGCCAACAGCCTCACCAGGAGAAGTGGGCACTGCCAATGTATGTGGGAGACCACGAGGGTACCTCCAGTGGGAGCCGCTTCTGACCTAGTGGAGAGTTGAAAGGGGGAGGTAGTGGTAACAATGGAATGAGAAAGCAAAAGGCTAGGGAATACAATGGAAATATGAGGTCATGGGTTGTAATTGTAACTTGGGTAAAGAATGTGGGGAACTATCAAGAAATACATTTTGTCTACAACTCCCAGCCTAGATAGAGTTTGCAGCCATTGGTGAATGGTTGATCTATGCCCCCTGCCACCACCCATCTAAAAGGAACAGGAAAGGCTTAGTGAGAAACAGCAAAGCAAAGATAGCAAGGACAAGGGACAGCGTATATTGTGCACAATATTAGACATCGATACATACATTTGCCTGCATTTTCTATTTTCTGCAGTCTAAGTAACTTGGTTTTCCAGATTTATTTAATACATTTACCAAGAGGGCAACACAATCTTCCGTTTCCCACCAACTACCTGCCTTGAACAGTTCTCAGCCGCATGCCTTTTCTTGGAACCTGCACAAAAAAAACTGTTTCATTACAATTTCCTCCCTGTCTTTTAAATTTCTCACACAAATCACTTGAGCAAATCAAAGGCTTTGAATTTATAATCATGTACACGTCTCAAAAATTGCATCCTGACCTTTCGTGTCCAGGACAGAACTATAATTTTTAGCCTCCAATTTACGGCAATTCAACATCTGGACCTATTGACAAGAGCCAGCTGAATCAGATTGCTGATATTGGAACTAAGCAATTAAATTCATTCTAATTGCCGGCATTCAGTTGAGTGATGGTAGAGTGGGAAAAGCATCTTCTTTCAAAAGGCCGAAATAGCCATTAAGCTAAGACAGAAAGTGAATAGACAAGAATGCCAACCAAAACAAATGAATTTGGTATTGACCATTCTCTAAAAGGAGCTTCTGGAGTAGTACAGTAAACAGTGTTGCTGTGTTAATGTGTTAATGTGCCATGTCAATGTGTATCGTGCTCCGTTCCGCTCTCCACACAGGTAGCTCCGGATCTCAGGCATGCTGCCTTTCATTAATAATAATCTTTATTGTCACAAGTAGGCTTACATTAACACTGCTATGAAGTTACTGTGAAAATCCCCTAGTCGCCACACTCCTGCGTCTGTTCGGGTACACGGAGGGAGAATTCAGAATGTCCAATTCACCTAACAGCACATCTTTCGGGACTTATGGGAGGAAACTGGAGCACCCGGAGGAAACCCACGCAGACACTGGGTGAACGTGCAGACTCCGCATAGACAGTGACCCAAGCCGGGAATCGAACCCGGGACCCTGGCGCTGTGAAGCACCCGTGCTACCCACTGTGGTACCGTGCTCTTGAGCCTTCCCTCCACTATTGTCTAAGGGAGGTTACAGAGGCGTCACCGCACATGGAGGTTGAAAACTTCAACTCCGTAATGTTCAGTTTGTCAGCACTACCAGTGTCCTATTGATCCAGAGATGGGGTAACCCCAGGTTAAAGAGGTGTGAATTGTGTCAAGCCAGGACAGTTGATATGATTTTGCAGGCCAGGTGGTGGGGGATGAATGTAATGCGACATGAATCCCAGGTCCCGGTTGAGGCCGCACTCATGTGTGCGGAACTTGGCTATAAGTTTCTGCTCGGTGATTCTGCGTTGTCGAGCGATCTGTCTGTGCATCTGTAACGATTTAATCACCTGCTAATGCTCGTATTCCAAGCATTGTCTGGCATCTTTGAATCTGTCTATATATATGTTTCTGGAACATACCTCTTCATTCACTGAGGAAGGAGCAGCGCTCCGAAAGCTAGTGACATCGAAACAAACCTGTTGGACTTTAACCTGGTGTTGTAAGACTTCTTACTGTCGGATTAGTTTGTCGTACTTTGCATTCCTGTTTATTCCTTCTTGAAAGGAGGTGTGTTTCCCACTCTATCATCACTCAACTGAAAGCGGGCAATTATCACAAATTTAAATACACAATCCCAATAACAGCAATCTAATGCAGCTGGCTCTTGTTAATAGGTCCAGATTTTGCATTGCCGAGAGTGAAAGGCTGAAAATGATAACTGCAAACTGGACATTTAAGGTCAGGGTGCAGATTTGAAACATTTACAGAATTACAAAATAAAATCTTCTTATTTTTCCAAAGGTCAAATGGGTGAAACTCAAAAGACATGAAGCAATTGTCATGACACCCTTTTATTTCAATGTGTAGATTCAAATCTGCACAAAAGAAAAGGGTATGAAGCTCGTCATCATCATGAGTTAATTGCTGATTGGTTTCCACTGGCTGTTGTTACAATTGTATAACATTTTTTCATGGTTTCTAGAATTCTTTAAAACTTCTGTAATCTATGATAAGTGCTGAAGGATTTTGCCCTGATTTAGAGGATTCTCCACAAAATCTCGTACATGGGTGCAGTAGAATGCATGACAGGGAGCACGTACAGAGGTCACATAGAGCGGGACTAGCTACTGGAAGAGGGAGGAGGGGGAGATGAATGCTGAGCACGAAGCTTAGGGTGAAGTTTTCCAACCTAAGCCTCAGTGACAAACAGTGTGTCAGACATCTGTGCTTCACTAAGGACATCCTTGTTGAAACCTGTTACCTGCTTCAGCCACAACTGTAAATTCAGAGCGGGATATGGATTGCAATAGCAGTGGCCATGACGACGGCCATGGCGATGAGTTTTTATGAGTCTGGTTCCATTCAGGCTGGAGCTGGTGATATTTGCAACATCACCCAGTTTTCCTTCCAGTATTATCTAAGGGGAGTTACAGAGGCTCTGTATTCCGGGACAGCAGAATATATTTGATTAAATTGGCAGAGCAAGGAAGCAGCATTAGGAGGATTGCGGACTGGGGATAGGCAACAAATGTTGGTCTTGCCAGTGATGCCCACATCACATGAAAATAGTTTTTAAAGGGCGCCACTGACTACATGCATGTCACTTTGCAAGTGCAGCTGAGATATGTCACAACTGAAAGGAATTCCACTCTCTCAGCATACATTTGGTGTATAACCATACCCAGTGCCTCAAATGCTGGGTATCTTGACAGCAGCCATGATGCTTTCATTCTGTGTATCTGCAATTCAGACACCACAGCAAACCAAAGGGTTTGGGTGATAAGGGCAACACTTTGATGACTGGCTCCTGACTCCAGTATGCAAGCCGTGCGCAAGAAGGCGGCATTTACACAATAGAAGCCTTTCAGCCAAACTAATGCAAAAGAGCAGACCATTGGCACGCTGAAACAATGCTCTTCTGCTACCTGGGCCACTCTGGCAGAGCTTGTGGAAGCACAGGTCAATGTTCATTGTCATGGCCGTCGCCACCATGAGGACATATACAGCAAATAGCTAACGGGGACAAAGAGGAAGGGAGGCATTTGCAATCAATGCAGCCTCATTCTGGCCTGGCTGACGTGAACAAACCATTCAACTGTGCTACCAGTAAATGCAGTCCCAATTCCCTATTCACTACCAATCACGTACGTTACCCTCCTTCCAGCACTGAACGTCACATTGTCTGATTGGCCACAACGTAAAAATAAAAACCGACACAAAATATACATTCCAAATAAAATTTATGAATCAAAACATGCAAAATTGCATACAAACGTAAACCAATTTTACTTCTGAATTTGTTCAGTCCCTATCTTCTGTGCGTCCTATTACGTGTCCTATTCCTCCCTGATTGGTGACAGCAGTCTGGGCTGCCTGGCAAGGATCAGCAAGGAGATTGGCGGAATGGCGATGGTGGGAAGATAGATGCTGTCTTCCTGAGAGAAGACTGCAGGTTCGTGCTAAGCAGAGCCGCAGCAATGTAGTAATCTTTTGGAGGACAGAGAGCTGGACTTTGCTGATACCCTGCAAACTCTGGTACTGTATGTGCAGCCAGGATGGCAGCAGTGCGATCTTACACAACCTTGCATGACTTCAGTCTGAGCTACCCCTTTACACTCAGATGTTTTATGGTTTGTGCTTTGCTGCAGTTGAAGCTGAGATATCAGATGCTGCATGATGGTTCGTTCTGCAAATAGAGCTGGCTATCACCTCCATGTTGGATAAAGTGGGCTATAAGCACTGAGCAAGGCACAATGCTGAATGGATGCTGGATTCCTCCTTGCTCCTTGACATTGTCTACAGGCTTTCTGCTAAGCTCCCCAATGCACCAAGCTTTTCATTGTGCTATGTGTCATTGGTCTTCTCACTGACGTTCTGGTCTGAATCCTTTGGAGTGAAACTCATCTGCAACTCGTCCTCCAGTGCCTACCCTTGCTTCCTGCCCTACTTTCAGACCACCTGTGCCCTGTGTCTCGCCACATGAAGGCCCCACCTCTGTGCTATCCTCCAAAGTACATGAAGTGTCAGAATCTGAGGTAGTGGTTGTACATGTGAGAGCGAATGTTGGTATTTCTTCTGCCTTCCTGCTCTTCCATCTCTTACTCTTCTAACACCTCCTGGCCATCTGAAAGGAGAAAGGGTCTGGAGAAATAAGAGATGCATCCTTACACCCTCTGCTAGTTGCGAACCAGAAGAGATTACAGGATGAAGGAGAAATGAGATGTGACAAGAAAGATAAGATGAGCTTTTTCTCACCTAAACTGTTTCAGCCCCACCAACACTCCAATAACGTCCATGGAGATAATTTCTCTATGGGTGTAAGGATGTACAGCCATGCCACTGCCCTGCCCGGTAGATGCTGCTACCTCCAGTTATGTGCCCACCTTGTTCTGCAAGAAAGAGGACAGTGTGCCAGTGAGTCTCGTGGAACCCGTTTAGCTGATACTGCTGTAATGGTTGAAAAGCTGGTAGTGTGTACAGACTGAGAGATGTGCATGTGAGGTTTGTAGCAGTGCTAAGTTTGTGAGGGCAAGGGTGTGGCTCTGCTTCCGATTGATAGTTTGAATCATGGAATCCTACAGTGCAGAAGGAGGCCATTTGGCCCATCAAATCTGCACAAACACTTTGAAAGAGCACTCTACCCTTGGACACTCCCCACCCTAGCCCCATAACCCCACCTAACCTGCACATCTTTGTACTGTGGGAGGAAACCTGTGCGCCCGGAGGAAATCTACGCAGACACAGAGAGAACGTGCAAACTCCACACAGTCACCCAAGGCTGGAATTGAACCCGGGTCCCTGGCACTATGATGCAGCAGTGCTAACCATTGTGCCACCGTGCCCCCATTGAGATTGTTGGAGGATGTGTGATAGGGGCCTGCTGCACTGAGCAGTGTATGAGGCCGATGGTGAAGTTGTTGGGATATGACACTTGACGATAAATTCACTAACCTTGACCAGTTAGGTGAGGTTATTGTGGCGTTGCAATCAGGTCCCTCAGGTTTGACTCCTGTCATTGACCATTATGGCTATCTACACCCACTGCTTTCTTACAGTTTGTCTGGGGGGCCGCTAGTGGATAGAGGATTTTGTTCCTTCTCTCCACCTCCCACACCAAGGTATCTCATGCAGCATCAGAGAATCTTGGAGTTGGCTCACACCATCATTCATTCCTCTCCCTGGTCAAACTCTCTTTGACAAACCGCTCCAGTACCTGCTCCAGCCAGAATATATTTTCCTTTCAGTGGTGCAGGCTAGAACTTTAAATGGCACTGTACAGACTTATTGTGCCCAGGCTTATGAAGCATGCAGCCACAACAGCGAGTTTAGCACTGGCTGCACTGTGTAAATTAGTAGGCATCGTAAAGCTCTTGTGCACCTGCATCAGATGTAATGGGCTAACATTGCATTACGATTCCCGTGCTCAGTTTTGGGCCCATTGAATATAGCCCCAGAGTGTGGACCCCAATCGGGAAAGCTGAAGCCAACCCATATTTAAGCCTCAGATCTGATTAATTTGACTTTGATGAGTAGCTCATCGTAATCCATGTTCTAGGCCCAAGGCAGGCAGTCGTGTTCATTTGGTAAGGGACCTAGGGCGTCATTCTCCGACCCCCCGTCGGGTCGGAGAATGGCCGTTGGCCGCCGTGAATCCCGCCCCCGCCGAAGTCTCCGCTCCCGGAGATTGGGCGGGGGCGGGAATCCGGCCGCGCCGGTTGGCGGGACCCCCCGCTGGATTCTCCGGCCCGGATGGGCCGAAGTCCCGCCCAGAAATTGCCTGTCCCGCCGGCGTAAATCAAACCTGGTATTTACCGGCGGGACATGGCGGCGTGGGCGGGCTCCGGGGTCCTGGGGGGGGGGGCACGGGGCGATCTGACCCCGGGGGGTGCCCCCACGGTGGCCTGGCCCGCGATCGGGGCCCACCGATCCGCGGGCGGGCCTGTGCCGTGGGGGCACTCTTTCCCTTCCGCCTCCGCCACAGCCTCCACCATGGCGGAGGCGGAAGAGACTCTCCCCACTGCGCATGCGCGGGAAACTGACAGCGGCCGCTGACGCTCCCGCGCATGCGCCGGGAAACTGACAGCGGCCGCTGACGCTCCCGCGCATGCGCCGCATTTCCGCGCCAGCTGGCGGGGAAACAAACGCCATTTCCGCCAGCTGGCGGGGCGGAAATCCCTCCGGCGTCGGCCTAGCCCCTCAATATTGGGGCTAGGCCGCCAAAGATGCGGAGCATTCCGCACCTTTGGGCCGGCGTGATGCCCGTCTGATTGGCGCCGGCTTTGGCGCCAGTCGGCGGACATCCCGCCGTTGGGGGAGAATTTCGCCCCTAATTCCTGTTTTAAGTAGCCACCAGGGACATGTGAAAAATGACCCAAACCAATATTGGGTCATCTTTCGGGGCTTGCCTTTCCTCTGGACGAAGGAATGTTCCATGTCACAGGTGAATCTAAAGAAAGGGGAGATGGGGGAACGTTTTAGTCCTAGCAGCATTGGCATTCTGTCTGATTCAATTATTACTTCATCCTTGCCAAAGAAGTGTTCAATACGCACTACTGCGATGTTTCAGGTTAATTCAGTTCAAGTCTGCGTGAAACCACTGTGGGTTTGAGTACTGTGGCAGAATCTGAATTTCTAACTCTAATCTCAGTTGACATTCCTGTGCAACACTGGAGAAGGGCTTCATTGTTAGCAGTGGAAGAGATGTGATAACGGAGCTTCTTTCTGTCCAATGGCACAATCTGAAAAATACAAAGGCATTATTCCTGCGCTGCCTTAGCCAAGACATTTCATCCTCAGCCAATGCCACTGAGAAACATTCTCTGATCACTATCTCTGCTGTTTGTGGAATGTTGCTGGGACCGAACGGTTGCCACATTTTCTTACCCATATTACACTTTTGTGTGAAGTGCCATAGGATGATATAAAAGCGACAAGCTGCTATATATAAGTGTAAGTATTTTTCAAATAATTAATTGCTAAACAAACTCACATTTGCTGTCTGATCATTTGAAGAAATCTTACAGTCCTCATTTGGCTGAATTTTATACATCTATTGAAGAATGTATTCTAGTCAGAAATGGAGGTGAGTTTCATTTTCATTTGGTGGGGAATGGCAGAGAACTAAACTCTCATTTGTTCAATAAATATGATTATGATACCACACAACATAATGCCATTTTATACTTTGTAACAGAATAAAGACTTGCATGTTGTAAGACACCAAAATCAGAACTAACATTGACTACATCCAAATTATTTCACTGTTAGACCATAAGACATAGGAGCATTATTAGGCCATTGGCCCATCGAATCTGCTCTGACATTCAATCATGTCTGTCTTTTTAAAAAACATTTCCAACTAAGGGCAATTTAGCGAAGCCAAGTCAGGTACCCGGACATCTTTGGGTTGTAGGGGTGATACGGGAATGTGCAAACTCCACATGGACAGTAACTCGGGGCTGGGAAAAACACTCATCCTCGGCGTCATGAGGCAGCAGTGCTAACCACTGCACCACCATGCCACCATCTGGCTCTGTCTTAAAGACACTCAGTGACTTGGCCTCCACAGCCTTCTGTGGCAAAAAGTTCCACAGATTCACCACTCTCTGGCTGAAGAAATTCCTCCTCATCTCTGTTTTGAGGGGTCGTCCCTTCAGTCTGAGGCTGTGTCCTCGGGTTCTAGTTTCTCCTACAAGTGCAAACATCCTCTCCACATTCACTCTATCCAGGCCTCTCAGTATTCTATAACTTTCAATGAGATCCCCCTCATCCTTCTAAACTCCATCGAGTACAGATCCAGAGTGCTCAACCGCACCTCGTATGACAAGCTCTTCATTCCAGGGATCATTCTTGTGAACCTCTCTGACTTGCATTTTCCACAGAGAGGATGATATCTTTACTATTCATTCCTAAAGTGCAGTTTGTTAACTGCAGCTGCCAGTGACACTGTTGGTAGATTACCAAATAAATTACATGCATCAATAAATACAGATATTTGCAATTTCTCTATAAAGGTTCCCTCAGGACACTGGACTAAATGTTTAATGGATTTAATATAGTCCAATTCTCTCCCAGTGTCCACAAAAGGACATTTCATCCAATCTCAAAACCTGCAAATCCATGATATAATGCACAATAAATTAGAACATAGAACATAGACCAATACAGCGCAGTACAGGCCCTTCGGCCCACGATGTTGCACCGAAACAAAAGCCATCTAACCTACACTATACCATTATCATCCATATGTTTATCCAATAAACTTTTAAATGCCCTCAATGTTGGCGAGTTCACTACTGTAGCAGGTAGGGCATTCCACGGCCTCACTACTCTTTGCGTAAAGAACCTACCTCTGACCTCTGTCCTATATCTATTACCTTTGGGGCGGCGCGATGCCCGACTGATTTGCGCCATTTTTGGCGCCAGTCGGCGGACATCGCGCCGATACCGGAGAATTTCGCCCCATGTCTTTTGGGACTTGTGGGAGGAAACCGGATAACCCGGAGGAAACCCACGCTGATAAGAGGAGAACATGCAGACTCAGCACAGACAGTGACATAAGTGGGAATCGAACCTGGGACCCTGGCGCTGTGAAGCAACAGTGTTACCCATTGTGCTATCGTGCCGCCCCAAGTTGAGTTGAAAAGCAAAGAAGCTATGCCATATCCTGATTGATAATATAGGCCCAACTAAAGTATTACGACTCACTGTGGGCAGCACGCTTTAGGAAGCAATGTTCAAATTCAGTTTTATTAAGTAAATTTCAAGTGTTCCTTTCTGTGCAAGGTTGAAACCACAAGTTACTAACTCTTTGATTTGGCCTGTAACATTTTCTCATGACGCTTTGACACATGGGGCCACATTTCTGCCTCGACCCGCCGGCAGGATTCTCCGTTCCGCGGGCCGCTCAGTGGGGTTTCCCATTGTAGGGCAGCTCCACGCCATCGGGAAGCCCCTGGGCCCCGTCAAAACGGAGAATCCCGCCGGCGGAGAATCCCACCCATGGTTTTCCCAGTGCTTGGATTAAATCTCCTATTTTCTTCATATCAAGCAGCATTGCATTGGTCAGACAATGGCTTCTGGAGCATATTAATAGTGCTGGCAAGCTGGGATACTGTTGCAGAAAAGCTGCGCTAATGAGTTGGAGGTGGCCTCTATTTGAATCAAGTTCAGGGTGATGCAGAGGATGTTACACTGAATTTTGAGAGTGGTTTTACGAACATACTGCAAACCCTCTTCAGGGACAAAATTCTCCCCAAACGGCACGATGTCTGCCGACTGGCGCCCAAAACGGCGCCAATCAGACGGGCATCGCGCCGCCCCAAAGGTGCGGAATGCTCCGCAACTTTGGGGGCCGAGCCCCAACATTGAGGGGCTAGGCCGGCGGCGGAGGGATTTCCGCCCCGCCAGCTGGCGGAAACGGCCTTTGTTGCCCCGCCAGCTGGCGCGGAAATGACATGTCGGGGCAGCGCATGCGCGGGAGCGTCAGCGGCCACTGACAGTTTCCCGCGCATGCGCAGTGGAGAGAGTCTCTTCCGCCTCCGCCATGGTGGTGACCGTGGCGGAGGCGGAAGGGAAAGAGTGCCCCCGCGGCACAAGCCCGCCCGCGGATCGATGGGCCCCGATCGCGGGCCAGGCCACCGTGGGGGCACCCCCGGGGTCAGATCGCCCCAGGACCCCGGAGCCCGCCCACGCCGCCTTGTCCCGCCGGTAAAAAGGTACTTTAATTTACGCCGGCGGGACAGGCAATTTGTCGGCGGGACTTAGGCCCATTCGGGCCGGAGAATCGAGCGGGAGGGCCCGCCAACCGGCGCGATTCCCGCCCCCGCCGAATCTCCAGTGCCGGAGACTTCGGCAACCGGCGGGGGCGGGATTCACGGCAGCCCCCGGCGATTCTCCGACCCGGCGGGGGGTCGGAGAATGACGCCCCAGGGGTGGGGGGTAATGTAACAAGACAGAGCAAAGTCCTTGGGCGACATTCTCCGAACCCCGCCGGGTCGGAGAATCGCCGGGGGCTGGCGTGAATCCTGCCCCCGCCGGTTGCCGAAGTCTCCGGTACCGGAGATTGGGCGGGGGCAGGAATCGCCCCGCGCCGGTTGGCGGGCCCCCCCGCTCGATTCTCTGGCCCGGATGGGCCGAAGTCCCGCCTATAAATTGCCTGTCCCGCCGGCGTAAATTGAACCACCTACCTTACTGGCGGGACAAGGCGGCGTGGGCGGGCTCCGGGGTCCTGGGGGGGGGCGTGGGGCGATCTGGCCCCGGGGGGGTGCCCCCACGGGGGCCTGGCCCGCGATCGGGGCCCACCGATCCGCGGGCGGGCCTGTGCCGTGGAGGCACTCTTTCCCTTCCGCCTCCGCCACGGTCTCCACCATGGCGGAGGCGGAAGAGACTCCCTCCACTGCGCATGCGTGGGAAACTGTCAGCGGCCGCTGACGCTCCCGCGCATGCGCCGCCCCGAGATGTCATTTCCGCGCCAGCTGGCGGGGCACCAAAGGCCTTTTCCGCCAGCTGGTGGGGCGGAAATTCCTCCAGCGTCGGCCTAGCCCCTCAAGGTTGGGGCTCGTCCCCCAAAGATGCGGAGCATTCCGCACCTTTGGGGCGGCGCGATGCCCGTCTGATTTGCGCCGTTTTGGGCGCCAGTCGGCGGACATCGCGCCGTTTCCAGAGAATTTCGCCCCTTGTCTTACTAAGTGTGGTGGTATGTATTAGGGGTAATACGGTACACCATGAATGCCGAGGAGCTATTGGAGGACAGGTGCTGGGTCCCGATTGGATCTGCCGCCTACTGGGTTCCACCCAGATAGGCGGGGTATAAGAACCCGGTTTACTCCCCGCAGCTGCATTCTGTGACTGAGCTGCTGGGGAACGAGTCTGAACAAGTCTGCTCAATAAAGCCTCGATTGAAGTTCTCTACGTCTCGCCTCGTGTGTGATCGATGGTGCTACACTGAGCAGCCATTAATTGTACATGAAGCAACTGCCGCCCCGTTAAGAGTTGATGCTTCGGTAAGGTAATTACAGCAGCCACCAAGGTGTGACTGTATTTTAGGAATGAAAGTGTCAGACAAATGGTCAAATGAGTGTGATCACTATAGAAACAAATTGCTCTGAGGTGGAGTTCTGAATCTATGCCTGCTCTTTCTTCTGCGTTGTTTCTGATAACAAAACGGGATTAACTGCAGCAAAGCAAATCCACTTCCTTCATTGCTTCTACAGTCCCTCAGCTAATGTTCCAATCCTTTAATAGGCTTGTGCAATGTTGAAACGGATTAAGCAAATTTTCATTTAACAAAATTGTTTCTTTCAGTTATCGAGATGGCTCAGTAATTGCATGCCTTCCCTGTGTGTCTTTTTGAAGGCGCAAAAACTCCAGAGGCTGAATTATGGATTAACCTGGCAGCTGTAGCCGACTTGAGCACAACGCACGGCGGCGGGGGGGGGGGATTTAAAAAAAATGAGGATTTGCATTTACAGTGCACCTTTGATGTACAAAATCATCCCACAGCACTTCACTTCAAGCGGACTCGGAAACGAGTCAAAAGAGATATGAGGGAAATTAACCAACAACTCGTCAGCAAAGAAGGTTTTATCAGAAGAGAGGAAGGTGGGGGCAGCAGAGGAGTTTAGGGAGGGCAAACCAGGGTGTGAAGCCTATAGGCAGCTGAAGTGCAGCCAAATAGAAGAGAGGATACACAGAAGGTCAGAGTCAGGAATGGTGGTTGCATAATGTGCACATATCAGAACAAAAACAACTTGCATGCATATCGTGCTTTTAATGTAATCAAACATCCCAGCAGTGTTATGATAAAATTTAACACCAAGCCACATCAAGAGATATTGGGCAAGACCCTCTGGCCTTCCCGCGGGATATTCCGGTCCCACCGTTGTCAATGGGATTGCCTGTCAGGTTACCTGGAGGAAAGTTTCAATCTTGTCATGTTGAAGGTATCCTTGTGACATTGGTCAATAACTGGCTGAGGGATGGGGATGTATGCTGATTGCTGGGACGTGATGGGGAATGAGGGGTTGAGGTTACAATCAGATCAGCCATGATCTTATTGAATGGCGGAGCAGGTTCGAGGGGCCGAGTGGTCCACTCCTGCTCCTAATTTATATGTTTGTATGTGGTAAGGCCATTCCACCAGGTATCTGTTCTGTGCCCTCAGCTTTTCCCTGTACATATATATCGTATATAAAATGATGAATGGAGAGTTGTATATCCAAATTTACAGTTTAGACTATGTTAGGAGACAAAGCTTAGAAACATTAAAAAATAGGAACAGGAGGAGGACAGTTGGCCCTTCGAACCTGCTCCACCATTCATTCTGCTTATGGCTGTTCATCCAGCTCAGTAACCTGTTCCCGCTTTCCACCCATATCCTTTGACCCATTTAGCACCAAGGGCTATATCTAACTCCTTCTTGAAAACATACAGGTCTGAATTCTCCGTTTGTGAGACGACGCACTCCTGCTGGAGCTGAATCATTTCTGATTTGCAATTGCGCTGGGACTGGCCGTCCACAGGCGATGCACTGGACACGATTTAACGGAAAGATTTTGAAGTGTCATTTTGGGCACAGTTGGCGGAATGTTTCTTGACGGCTGCGTTGGCGAGTAGCTATCAACCTGTACCCCTAAATCTCTTTGTTCTGTAACTCTCTCCAACTCCCTACCATTAACTGAGTAGGTCCTGCCCTGATTTGATCTACAAAATGCATCACCTCATATTTATCCAAATTAAACTCCATCTGCCATTCATCGGCCCATTGGTCCAATTGGTCAAAATCATGTTGCAATCTTATATAACCTTCTTCACTATCCACTGTGCCACCAATCTTGGTGTCATCTGCAGACTTACTAACCATGCCTCCTACATTCTCAACCAAATCATTTATATATATAACAAATAACAGTGGACCCAGCACCGATCCCTGAGGCACACCGCGGGTCACAGGCCTCCAGTTTGAAAAACATTCCTCTACAACCACCCTTTGGCTTTGGTCACCAAGCCAATTTTGTATCCAACCAGCGACTTCACCCTGGATTGAGATGTAACCTTTTGCAACAACCTACCATGCAGTACCTTGTGAAAGGTCTTGCTAAAGTCCATGTAGACAACATCGACTGCACTGCCCTCATCTACCTTCTTGGTTACCTCTTCAAAAAACTCAATCAAATTCGTGAGACATGATTTTCCCCTTACAAAGCCATGCTGACTTTCCCTAATTAGCCCTTGCCTGTCTAAATGCCTACCGATCCCGTACCTCAGAATACCTTCTAACAACTTACTCACTACAGAAGTAAGGCTAACCGGTCTGTAGTTCCCAGGTTTATCCCTACAGGGGCTGGTTTAGCAGAGTGGGCTGAACAGCTAACTTGTAATGCAGAACAAGGCAGCAGCGCGGGTTCAATTCCTGTACCGGCCTCTCCGAACAGGCGCCGGAATGTGGCGACTAGAGGCTTTTCACAGTAACTTCATTGAAGCCTACTTGTGACAATAAGCGATTATTATTATTATTATTATTATTACAGCCCTTCTTAAACAACAGCACAACATTTACTACCCTCCAACCTTCAGGCATCTCTGCTGTGGCTGTTGATAATTCAAATATCTCAGCTCAGGGGCCGGCAATTTCCTCTCTAGCTTCCCACCACGTCCTGGGATACATTTCATCAGGTCCCAGGGATTTATCCACTGCCTCGCAGGATCTCCATCTGATGGGGCCGTGACATCCTGAGTCACATCCCCCCCCACACGCTCCACCCCCCACCACCCAACAGAGCTCCTCGGAGGAGAACTCCGTCGAGACCACTATGGATGCATCACAGCTATCACCCCCAGCTTCCTCTAGTGGGTGACATTAGTGGACAGGCTTGTGTGGCACAATCTGGTGAGCACCACATAGATGCTGATGCACATCAGGTGGAGGCAGGAACATCCAAGGAGGTCACCAGTCAAAGGTTCGCTGCATGTCAGGACTCAGTTGAGTCCCGGTCAGATTCCGAGCCTCTGGACAAGGTTCTCCCAGAGCTGATGCAGATGATAAGTCAGAGCTGTAAGGTTCTGCAGGGAATGTCATCGACTTTCCGGTGAGTGAATAGCCGATTGGAGGAGTCCCAAAGGCTACAGGCGCAGGAGGTGATGCTGACACTGCATGGAACTGAGGCCAACACTGCTAAGGTGGTGACTGCCTGGAGCACGACGTCAGCGTCTTGAGTGGTGGTGCCCAAGGTATGGTAAGTCTGTGATGACCATGACTGAGGACCTCGACAGCATATCCCAGTCAACGAGGGACTTGTTCCAGATGCAGGTGGACATTGCCGAGGCACTGCAGAGCATGGCCCAGTCACGAGGGACGTATCCCAGGTGCAGGTGAACATTGCCGAGGCACTGCAGAGTATGGCCCAGTCACGAGGGACGTATCCCAGGCACAGGTGGACATTGCTGAGGCACTGAAGAGCGTGGCCCAGTCACGAGGGACGTATCCCAGGTGCAGGTGAACATTGCCGAGGCACTGCAGAGTATGGCCCAGTCACGAGGGACGTATCCCAGGCACAGGTGGACATTGCTGAGGCACTGAAGAGCGTGGCCCAGTCACGAGGGACGTGTCCCAGGTACGAGGGACGTGTCCCAGGCACAGGTGGTCATTGGCGAGGCACTGAAGAGCATGGCCCAGTCACGAGGGACGTATCCCAGGCACAGGTGAACACTGCCAAGGCACTGCAGAGTATGGCCCAGTCACGAGGGACGTATCCCAGGCACAGGTGGACATTGCTGAGGCACTGAAGAGCGTGGCCCAGTCACGAGGGACGTGTCCCAGGTACGAGGGACGTGTCCCAGGCACAGGTGGTCATTGCCGAGGCACTGAAGAGCGTGGCCCAGTCACGAGGGATACGTCCCAGGCACAGGTGGACATTGCTGAGGCACTGAAGAGCGTGGCCCAGTCACGAGGGACGTGTCCCAGGTACGAGGGACGTGTCCCAGGCACAGGTGGACATTGCCGAGGCACTGAAGAACGTGGCCCAGTCACGAGGGATGTGTCCCAGGCACAGGTGGACATTGCCGAGGCACTGAAGAGCTTGGCCCAGTCACTGAGGAGCATCACTGAGAGCGTGGACACCATGTGATTTTTCCACACATTGGCAGAATTTAATGCCCTTCCCTGAGGCGAGCTTGGTGGTGGGGTTGGATTTAACCAGATAGAGTGGCGGGTAAGGACCCTGCTGCTCTGATTAAACCCATGACAATTAATGCCCTCTTAAGGGGCTCAACCCAATGCTATTAGTATTCACCCAGCAGTAGTGGGGAACTCACCACACGGGAAGTCCAAAATGCAAAGCCTATGGGCTCCTGGGAGGTGGAGGGATCCCTCATTGAAAGACAATCAGCGCCTGATCGAGGGGCCCAAAAACAGGAGGGAGAGGATCTTCTGAGAGCCAACCCCTGCCCTTGCTGCCAAACCCCCCCCCCCTCTTATCACCTTCTCCCCATGATTTTTTGTGATTGAGATGTGGACATTAATAACCGCAAGGTAGTACAGAACTTGGGTATTACTGAGAAAAGAAACATGCTATTGAAGGGGGATGAGGGAAGGCAGGATTGGCAGGCCCATCGTCCTCCTGCCAACAATGGAGAAGGTGGAGGACAACCTCCCACCCAGAGCCCAACTGAGTCCCTTAAGTGGGCAGTAAAGGGCCTCTTCCTGCTGCACTGGCATTTTACCAGCAATGGGTATGCCCACTGCCATCTGGGGAAACAACCAGGTGAATCCTTTTTGTAAGTTTGGGGGTGGCGGGGGCTTCAATTTGGGCACTGTTTGTCTTGTGAAGGGGCCCCTCAGTGTAAATGTCCACCTCCTCGCCAATGTATTGATCTTTGTATGTGCATGTACATAAGGGGTTAATGGGTAATCAGAAGATCACTAGAGGGCAGCGTTGGTGGGTATAAAAGCCAGACGCAGCCAGTTCCTCCCTCTCTTAGTGACTAGACCGTGATGAGAGCCGGAGCATAGACTAAGCTCAAAGTGATTAGTGTGGTCAGACATAGCCACTGTTTATAGACTTTGTAACCTTTCTACTGGTATTGATCTGAAAGTAAAGAACTTACGCAGTTGTTAACTTAGTTACTCAATAAACCTTTCAATACCTCTGGACGACTTCGAGTCTTTCTCATCAAGATACAGAAAGCCTCTTCAGCAACTGGATTGTGTAACGCATGTTACGCTCAGTAGTGCAACCGAACACACTACGGTAACGTAACAAAAGACCCAACTCACCAGTGTCCGCCTGAATAGCTCTGGAGTCCCCAGCCCCCATTTACCTGGTCTGGAAGGTTGCGTCTTTCCATGGCATTTCCTTCTTCCAGGTGCAGTGCAAGCAGTGGCCACCACTCTCAGTGGCACTGCTGAGCTGCTGTCGCTCCATTTGGCTGACACTTCCTGGGGGCAGGCAGCTGTCCTTCACAGAGACAGTAGCCCTTAGAGCAACCAATTACTTGCCTAATTGGATCCCGTAAACAGCGCAGGTGTGGTTGCTTCTGGCTTTCTGGTCTGTCTTTGCGAGTCCCACAGCAAGAATAAAATTCAGCCCAACGAGCCAGTGGCAGATACTTAATACAGTGACACAGGCTCCAAATAAATAGACAAGCTTTGTTCTGAATGGTGTTGAGTTTCATGAGAGTTGTTAATGCTGTGAGCATCCAGGAAAGTGGTGTTTATTCTCTAACAAATCTGCTTGACGCTTGTAAATACTAAAAAAAACTTTGATGGGTTACAAGGTGAGCTACTTAATATTGAATAACCAGTCTTTCCAGTTCTTGCAGCCATAATGTTAATTTGTACCTTAGTCCTCTCTAAAAATAAAATAAAGATGAGCAACACCAGGCCGTGATTCAGATTGCTGAACCAACATGCGTTTAAATTACACAAGATTTTCGGATTGCAATTCCCTTCATCAAGTTATTTAAATATATTTATAACAGTTTAGGATCTATCTAGTGCAATAAACCTCCAGGTCATGAAAGCCTTTATATTTGACAATGTTACAGTGTCCATTCTTGTACAATTGTTTGAGGCAGATTGCCTCATTTGTTGTCAATGGCTATTCCAGAGTGTCATTGGGGGCCTATGTTTCTTGGGGCCTTCTTCCTCTCCATCCTCAGATTTAACAGGAGGCTTGGCAGAAACGTAGCAGAAAGCCCAAGAAAATTCACCCCTGTTGTGTCTCTCACGTTCTGAAGTGTCAGGATGTCTGCCCCCCAACGTTCATTGTCTCTTGGTGTGTCAATAAACTACTTGTCTGTGATCTAAATTGCAGGTTTTACAGGCCTGGCATGTGAGCAGAGGATAGACCCTTGTGCCTTGTCGCCCTGTCAGAACAATGGAACCTGCTTTGCAGAGGACACATCGTTCAGTTGTAACTGCAGTCCAGCGTATGCTGGACCCCTCTGTGCTCAGCTCATTGACTTCTGTGCCCTTAATCCCTGCTCCCATGGTATCTGCCGCAGCGTTGGAACAAGTTACAAATGCCTCTGTGCCCCAGGTATGATCAAATCTCGCTCTTTGCTCCTTTTCCATAAGTATGTCACAATGGTATAGTGAATATTTTCACTCAAGGAAAGAAATGACCTATGTGCTTGAATGATATGTGTTTCCTTTAAGAAATGGAATTCTAACATACTGCACCTAAGGTGGCAGAAATAGCCTGCCAATTTCAGAAATGATGGTGCAGTGTGATGTGACCAATAATGAATTGAGGGTTATATGCATTGACATAGAAGGGGTTAATCAAGGGGTAAAATCATCAGACCTGTTAGTCATTCAGGAATACCAACAAAACAGCTTGTCCATCAAGCCGGCCCTATACTAGTATAGAGCAATTTATGCAGCCATATAATCTCCCAGTGGAGGCACAAATCAGAGGGAAAAATAATCTAGATCAATTTATGAGGAAGAAAATCACTTTGAAACCTCTGCCCCAACTTCAGAGTTGATCACAAAATCAGAGGGCGGGATTCTCCGAAATGGAGGCAGAGTGTTCGCGCCATCGTGAAGGCCGTCACGTTTCACGACAGTGCGAAACAGGCACGGGGACTGCGGATTCTGGCCCCCACATGGCGCTGGAGCGGTTCACGCCGCTCCAGCCTCCCTTCCCGGCGCCAACTGGGCGCCGCGCCAACCCGCGCATGCACAGTTGGGCCGCGCCAACCCGCGCATGCGCAGTTGGGCCGCGCCAACCCGCGAATGCACGGGGGGACTTCCTCAATGCTCCAGCCCCGATGCAACATGGCGTGGGGGTTCAGGGGCCGGCCGCGTAATAAAATAGGGCCGGGGCTGGAGAGGCCGGCCCGCTGATCGGTGGGCCCCGATCGCGGGCCAGACCCCATCGGAGGCCCCCCGGTGAAGGAGCCCCTCTACCCCCCACAGGCCGCCCCCCGACCCTACGCGCAGAGTTCCTGCCGGCTGTGAGCAGGTGTGAACGGCGCCGGCGGGACTCTGTCGTTTCCACGCGGCCGCTCGGCCCATCATGGCCGGAGAATCAGCGGCCCGGCCGCAGACAGCGGCCCGCGACCGGCGCCGCGCCAAACGCGCCGTGCAAATGGCGCCAATTCTCCGCTTCTCGGAGAATTGCGTGCCGGCGTCGGACCGGCGCCATGGGAAAAAATGGCGCGTTCGGAGATTCTCCCATACGGCGCGGCATGGGAGAATCCCGCCCAGAGTCTTTCCAGTGCAGCAACAGGCCATTCGACCTATCGAGTCTGTACTGGATTTTTGGCCGGGAATTCTCAGCCAATTGAACCGAGTCAAAGGAGACAGGTTGTAGTTTGTGGAAATGTCCGGCCCAGCCACAGCTGGCCCTTGAAAACCTCCTTCATTGATTTTAAATTAACTGGACACCGCAGGTCTGTAGGCCTTTCCTGCACTTAATGGTTTGCCAATCAGCTTACCAGATTAAATGAATAAATAAGGGAAAATTAAGGGTAAGAGTAAAGAAGCAAACAGCAGGGAGAGCATTGCAGGGAGACACTGAAATGATTAGTAACAAAATCATAAACATAACTGAATGGCAAAGAAGAACTACGATCAGCAATCTTCAGAAAATCACGAGTGGGAGACACATCCCCCAATAAGCCATCCATCATTTAAATTCTGTGATTTCAGCCAGAGTCACCCAGCTCCTATTTGAACCTTTGTGTTTCATCTGCACTCACTATTCGAGCCGACAATTCGCTCCATAGGTTGAGAATTTCCTGTGGAAAGAAGTCAATCCTGACATCGAACCTGGTTCAATCCTTACATAATATATACTCATGTCCCTTGTCCTCTAACTCAAATAGCCTATCCACATGGATTGAGTCTATTCTATTAATTATTTTACAAGAGTCAATCAAAGATTCTCAAATCAAAGTCTACGCTTTTGTACAGTCAAACAAAACCCTACATGTCTCAGACTATTATGGCAACAGGGCTGCTCCAATAACCCACCATGTAGTAACAGCACCAAAACTTGGCACAGGAGAATTCTACATTTGGGAGACTATGCTCCCCCGTCAGAGCTGAATTGCACGTGATTGCGGGAGTGCAAATCAGGAAGCGATTCCCAATCCTTCGCTGTTTAAATTTATGCATGGCAAGGATTCATAGAATCATAGATTACAGTGCAGAAGGAGGACATTCGGCCCATCAAGTCTGCACCAGCCCTTAGAAAAGGCACGCCACATAAGCCAACACCTCCACCCTATCCCCGTAACCCAGTAACCACACCTAACATTTTGTTCACTAAGGGCAATTTATCATGGCCAATCCACCTAAGCTGCAGATCTTTGGACTGTGGGAGGAAACTGGAGCACTCAGAGGAAACCTACACAGATGCGGGGAGAACGTGAAAAACTCCACACCGTCACCCGAGGCCGGAAATGAACCTGGGATCCCGAAGCTGTGAGGCAGCAGTGCTAATAACTGTGCCACTGTGCCGCCAATAGTGAGGGATTCCGACCAACGGGCCGCCATTTTGAGCAGGTAGTCTGATAGCGAGGTTCCGTGGTTTGCCATCTCTCCCGCATCACAACTCAGCCCACCCCCCCGGAAGACCCCCAGAAAAGAGACTCCTGTCAAGAAGCCCCCCAGAAAAGAGACCCCCTTTTGGAAGCTAGAGAGCAGCCCAGACAGAAGCAGTGAAAAAAAGTACAGTTGTAACATTTACCTGGACAATACACCTGCTGGCTCAGAAACAGGAAGCATCACGCTCCTATTCCTGGAAAGAGAAACCAGACAGCTGTGTTTAAACCCCTCAGATCCTTGAGCTGCAAGCCATTCATTCATTTCCTTTACTTGGCTGTGACTGACAGCTTCCACACACACAGCTGTCAGCTTTGCCCCATCTTCCTTCACGGTTGAGTAACTCTGAAGCTCTAACCACAATGTTTATAAACATAAATCTTTGATTGACAGGATCTGGCCCACTTCAAACAGAATGAAATGCTTTCCTATCACCTCCCTTCACGCCTGAATAATTTTGAAGTGGTCAGCTGGAAATTGACAGTACTTAATGAGCTCCATTGGCTAGGGCAGGAGGTGGGATGGCGCTGGCAGACCAAAGTGGCCACATGAATTTCCATACCTCTAACCTTTGTGCTCACCCTTATATAAAGCTACAAATCCTACCCTATGTTGTGCTGAATACTGAATAGTATCTCACAAAAGTGGTTTAGCTCACTTCGCTAGACAGCTGGTGTGTGATGGAGAGAATGGCCAGCAGTGCGGGTTCAAATCCCGTACCATCTGAGGTTATTCATGAAGGCCCCGCCTTCTCAACCTTGCCCCTTGCCTGAGGCATGGTGATCCTCAGGTTAAATCACCACCAATCAACTTGCCTCCTCAAAGGGGAAAGCAACCTATGGCCATCTGACTTTACCTTACCTAATACGTTACTATGCCAATCCTTTGCCTGCTATTTTAGTTGATGGATTAAACCAGAATTTGTTAAGAACCAATCTATTCATATCAGTAATACTAACCTGTAAGATACTCTAATGTCAGGGTTGTAGTTTGTCCTGGGGGAGAACAATGTATTGGACTTAATTAAAATTGTCAGAAGTTATGAAAATCACGACAAAGATCAGCACAGACATGTGTTGTGGGCATTTGGGGGCAATAAGCTCTGCTTTTTCCAGTGGTTTGTGTTGGGCACTAGCTCAGCAAATTAGATAACTTTACGGATGGGGAAAATTCATAATGTTAACTTCTCTGTTGTCATTGATGGTGCCTGAAGTGCTTTTAAATTTTCTGTTTCTTGCACCAAAAAAATATATTTGTTTAATACTGCCACCTATTGACCATGTTGACCTGACTTGCACACAGCTGTCATAGTTGCTTTAAAACAAACATTCTTGTTAAATTTCCAATATAACTTTTGTTTATTATTTATGCAACATTCAGGTGGAACTGATTAGAAAGTGTATTGACACAATAGAGAAAAGAGTGCTCTATTTCAACTGCTGAGAATCTAAAGGAGTGAAGGAGACTGAACTAGTGGCTGTGGATGGTGCATCAGCTACACCTGCACCTCGTAACAGCCTATCCGACTCATTCAGCTCTCGTCAAGTTTGCTCCAGTTTCTCTGTTACCACTTATCAGTGGTAGGGTCTGGAGCAGAGAATTTCAAAGGCATAACTACAACAATTGAGGGACTCCGTGTTAAAGTTTCCAGGAAGACAATGGGCTAGATTCTCCGGTCGCCGACGCCCAAATCGTGTTCGGTGATCGGCTGGAGAATCAAAGTTCCGGACCAAAATCGGGGGCGGCGCCGCTTTCGCGATGCTCCGCCCCCTCCAAAGCGGCGTACTCTCCGAGTTCGCCGCTCAACGGCCTCAGGACATTCCCTGAGGCCCCCCCCCCCGATGCTCCGACTCCGACTGAACGAGTTCCCGTCGGCGTTCGTCGTGTGTGGTCTCATCCGTTGGGAACTCGGCGTGGGGGCTGCGGACTCAGTCCAGCGCGGCCACAGCTGGAGGAGGGCTGATCCGCAGGCAGAGGGGACTTTATCAGGGGCTGGGGGTGCTGTGTGTGTGTGTGGGGGGGGGGGGGGGTGGTGTCCGGGGCCTGCGAGCCGGCCGAATGGGGGGACTATTTCACGGGCCGGATCCGCGAGCACTGCCGGCATGCTAGCCCACGGCCAAATGGAGGATCGGTGGCCGATTTACAACATTTTCTCTGTCGTAAAACGCTACCGTTCCCACACCGGCATGGTGACATAGCCTTAGAATCGGAGAATCCAGTCCAATGTTTTTACATCTAAAAGATAGCCAGACTAAAGCACCTGTCGTTTGGTCATTGTTTATATCAGTTGAATCCTCCTCTGCTAATCATTTTTTCTTCTAGAGCTTCAAAAGCTCACCACCAAAATTTGCAGAGCAGAAGCTGCCGCAAAGTGCATTTTCCATATATTGTAATCCATTGTGAGAAAAGTTCCTGCTACAACCCAAGATAAAAATCTGTTCATTTTCATAAATTCTCTTAAAGTTGGATCATTGTTCAGACATGGATTTCCTCTAGTTTGTAAAGTGCTGCTATGGAAATAATGTAAGAAGTCTTACAACACCAGGTTAAAGTCCAACAGGTTTGCTTCGAATCACTAGCTTTCGGAGCGCTGCTCCTTCCTCAGGTGAATCAGCAAGAAGGAGCAGTGCTCCAAAAGCTAGTGATTTGAAACAAACCTGTTGGACTTTAACCTGGTGTTGTAAGACTTCTTACTGTGCTCCCCCCCAGTCCAACGCCGGCATCTCCACATCATGGAAATAATGGACACAGGGATGTGTTAATGTTGAGATTGGGCGTGCTGTACATTTTGCAGGAAAACACTTCATACTTTCTTCAAGGTAGAAGCACTTTGAAAAGGGAGCAACTAGTGTTGGACAATATGCGCAGCAATAAATGCAGCCTTACGAGCATAGTGCATCCTGAGAACAAATACAACAATATTCTAGTCCAGGTGGAGCATTAATTTACAAATAGAGGTGAAGCTTTCCAACAGGCAGATGTTCCTCAGTGTATAAAGTTATCGATAAAATGCTGCCCACTATCGCAGCGACGCAGGGTCAGACTGAGACAGGATTTTGAAGCAAGTCTCTTCCTCTCTGAAGAACGTACATAAGAGCAGAACAAATCCCAGACATGGGGCGTCATTCTCCGCCGGCGGGAGTCTCCGTTCTGCCGGCGCTCGGGGGTTTCCCGACGGCGTGGGGGTGCCCCACAATGGGAAACCCCATTGACCGGCCGGTGTTACGGAGACTCCCGCCGGCCGGTCGGCGCAGAAATGTGGCGGGGCGGGTAGGAGAATTTTGCCCATGGAGTCATTCAACCAACCATGTCCCTTTAGTTTTCTTTTTTAAAAATATTTCTTTATTCTCCTCATTTTTCACATTTTTTCCCAAATTTACACCCAGCAACAATAAACAATAATCAGTAATAAATATGTCAATCCCCATATCAATAACAACGTTCCCACCCTCCCACCAAACCCCAAACATTAGCCCGCATGTTCACATAAACAAATGACAAAAAGGAATCAGGAATCACCCAAAGCCACCATTAACACACACCGCCCCCTCCCCCCAACCCTCCCCCCCCCCCAACTAATGTTCGATGTTATCCAGTTCTTGAAAGTGCAGAATGAATAATGCCCATGAATTGTAGAACCCCTCTATCCTTCCCCACAGTTCAAACTTAACCTTTTCAAGAGTCAAGAACTCCAACATGGTCCCCCCACCACGCCAGGGCACAGGGTGGAGAGGTTGCTCTCCAACCCAGCAGGATCCGCCTTCGGGCGATCAACGAGGCGAAGACTACAACATCTGCCTCCGCGCCCGTTTCCAACCCTGGCTGGTCCGACACCCCGAATATGGCCTCCCGGGGGCCCGGGTCCAGTTTCACGTACACCACTTCAGAAATTACCCTAAAAACCTCCTTCCAATAATCCTCTAGCTTTGGACAGGACCAAAACATATGAACGTGATTAGCGGGCCCCCCCCCCCCCCGCAACGTTCACACACATCTTCTACTCCTTCAAAGAATCATCCTCGCCCTCGTGAGGTGTGCTCTGTATACCACCTTCAGCTGTATCAGCCCCAACGTCGCGCATGAGGTGGAGGCATTCACTCTCCGGAGCACCTCACACCAGAACCCCTCCTCCATATCCTCTCCCAACACTTCCTCCCACTTTGCTTTGATCCCTTCCAGTGGTGCCTTCTCCTCTTCCAAAATAGCTCCGTAAACCGCTGACACTACCCCATTCTCCAGTCCCCCTGTCGTCAGCACCTCCTCCAGCAATGTGGAGGCCGGCTCCTCCGGGAAGTTCTGTACCTCCTTTCTGGCAAAATCTCGAACCTGCATATCTCTAAACATTTCCCCCTGCTCCAGCCCATTCTTCGCTTCCAGCTCCTTCAATCCTGCAAACCGACCACTAAGAAACAAATCTTTCAGCGTCTTAATCCACTTCTCCTCCCATTTCCAAAAATTTCCATCCCACCTCCCTGGCTCAAATCTGTGGTTCCCCCGAATCGGCATTTCCCTTGACCCTGTCCCCAACCCGAAGTGTTGGACTTACTGCCTCCAAATTCTCAATGAAGCTATTATTACTGTACTCCCTGAGTACTTCCCCAGGGCTATTGGGAGCGGCGCTGTTGCTAGTGCTTTCAATCCCGACACCCTACACAAACTCTCCTCCATTCTGACCCACTAGGAATCAATCCCTCTGACCCAGCTCCGCAACTTCTCCACATTCGCCGCCCAGTAGTAATACATCAGGTTCGGAAGACCCAAACCTCCTGCCTGCCTTCCCCTCTGTAGGAGCACCTTTCCAACTCTGGCCACCTTCCCTCCCCATATGAACGACGTAATCCTTCCCTCAATCTCTGAAAAAAGCCTTTGGCAGGAAAATCGGCAGGCATTGAAAAATAAACAGAAATCGCGGCAACACTTTCATTTTAACTGCCTGTACCCGACCCGCCAGTGGCAGAGGGAGACCATCCCACCTTGTCAGATCAGCTTTCACTCCCCCCACCAAACTAGAAATGTTGTACCTGCGGAGCCCCCCCACTCCCGGGCAACCTGCACCTCCAGGTACCTAAAGTGAGTCCCTGCCCTACGGAATGGCAGCCATCCCCCCCCCACCCCCAGCCGAGACACCACAAAGTACTCACTCTTGTCTAGATTTAGTTTGTACTCCGAGAAATACCCAAACACTCGAAGCAGCTCCAATATTCCCTTTATCGACACACTCAGTTCCGACACGTTTCACAGCAAGTCATCGGCATATAAGGACACCCGATGCTCTATCCACCCCCCCGCACTATTCCTTTCCATACTCCCGAACTTTTGAATGCGATGGCCAACAGCTCAATCACGAGTGCAAACAGCAGGGGGGATATAAGGCATCCCTGCCCAGTCCCACGGTGGAGAGAAATGTATCTCGAGCTGATGTTGTTTGTGCGGACACTCGCCCTCGGCTCCTTATATAGTAGCTTTACCCAGTTCACAAATCTTGGTCTAATCCCAAACCGCTCCAGCACTGCCATCAAGTACCCCCATTCTGCCCGGTCAAACGCCTTCTCAGCGTCCAATGCCACAACTACCTCTGTTTCCTTCCCCTCCGCCGGTGCCATAACGACGTTCAATACCCTCCTAATGTTCGAAAACAGCTGCCTCCCTCTCCCGAACCCCGTCTGATCTTCACCTATCACCTTCAGGAGGCACTTCTCCAGCCTACCCGCCAGTACCTTCGCCAATACTTTTGCGTCCACATTCAGAAGTGATATTGGCCTATACGACCCACACTCCATCGGATCCTTATCTTTTTTTAGCAACAGGGAAATCGATGCCTGCCCCAAAGTTTGTGGCAACACCCCCTTCCCTATCGCTTCTTCAAACATCCTCACCATCAGGGGTGCCAGCTTATCCTTGAATTTTTTATAATATTCCACCGGAAACCCATCCGGCCCTGCCACCTTCCCCGACTGCATCCTCCCAATCGCATCTCTTATCTCCTGCTCCACTATTGCTCCTTCTAATGTAGCCCTGTCCCCCTCCCCTAACCTCGGGTACTCCAACCCATCTAGAAATTCCTGCATCTCCAGGTCTCCCCCAGGTGGCTCTGACCTGTACAGCCTCTCATAAAATTCCTCAAGAACCTTATTAATCAGATCCGGAGCCACCACCAACTTCCCTGCCCTATCCCTCAGCTGCACAATTTCCCTTGCCGCTGCTTCCCTCTGGAGCTGACCTGCTAACTTATCTCCATGTTCATAAACTGCACCCCTTGCTCATCTCAGTTGGCGCACCGCCTTCCTGGTAGATAATCGGTCAAAGCTCGTCTGTAGTTCCTTCTTCTTGTCCAGCTTTGCTGGGTCCCCATCCTCTGCATACCTCCTATCTACCTCCAACATCTCATCTATTACTCTCTGCCGCTCCAACCTCTCCTCTTTGTCCACCCTGGCCTTAAACAAAATCACCTCATCCCTCACCACCGCCTTTAGAGCCTCCCAGACCACCGCCTTCGACACCTCACCCGTCAGTTGAAACCTACACATTCCTTAATTACGTTTTCAATTTTGTCACAGAACCCTTGGTCCCCCAAAAGTCCCACATCTAATTTCCACCCCAGCCTCTGCGCTACCCCCTTCTCCAGTACCATATCCACCCAATGCGGAGCATGATCATAGAATTTACAGTGCAGAAGGAGGCCATTCGGCCCATCGAGTCTGCACCGGCTCTTGGAAAGAGCACCCTACCCAAGGTCCACACCTCCACCCTATCCCTATAACCCAGTAACCCCATCCAACACTAAGGGCAATTTTGGACACTAAGGGCAATTTAGCATGGCCAATCCACCTAACCCGCACATCTTTGGACTGTGGGAGGAAACCAGAGCACCCGGAGGAAACCCACGCACACACGGGGAGGATGTGCAGACTCCGCACAGACAGTGACCCAAGCCGGAATCGAACCTGGGACCCTGGAGCTGTGAAGCAATTGTGCTATCCACAATGCTACCGTGCTGCCCAGAAGTACTGACGAGTATTCCGAGTATTCCGACCCCTTAACCCCAGCCAGCAAAGCCTTCCCCACCACGAAAAAGTCGATCCGCGAGTGTACCTTATGGACCGCTGAGAAAAACGAGTACTCCCGTTCCTTCGGGTGCAGAAACCTCCAAGGGTCCACCCCTCCCATTGTGTCCCTTTCGTTTTCCACTGCATTTTGAACCCATGGGCTGGATTCCTCCAGCTGCAGGTTTCTCGGCAACGCGCCGTTTGATGGTGGCGGAATTCTCCACGGGCGGGGGTGTCCTGCCGGTGGGAATAAGGAATCCCAACGGCTGGAGAATTCCAGCTTTTCAATGCCTTCTATTCCAGTTCTAACATTCTGTTTGAGTAAATTTATCAAACATCAATGGTAATGATTTGTTTCTTTCAAAAACTTACTAACAATGACACTTAGGGGTGGATTCTTCTGCCCGCCCGTTGTAAGATCGCCACGGGCGGGAAGCGGACCGTGCAAACGTCCATTGACCTCGGGCGGGAATTTCCGGTTGCCAAGTGGGTTAGGCTTGAGAATCCTGCCCTTAGTCTAAAATAATGAAGGAAATATAGATGGATTCTCCGGTCCCCCACCCGCCTGTTTATCGGCAGTGCACCATTTGCTGGTGGCGGGATCTCTCTACCTGCCACTTGTCAATGCGATTTCCCATTGAAGCCATTGCACGCTGCCAGGAAATCCACAGGCCGGCGGTCTCTGCCAGCGGGAAAAAAGGATCCCAACAGCCGGAGAATTCCGGCCATAGACTTCCTGGCTATACTGGAGAATAGTTTCTAAGGGAATGACAGATCTGTGGCGAAATTCTCCCGAAACGGCGCGGTGTCCGTCGACTGGCGCCCAAAATGGCGCCAATCAGACGGGCATCGCGCCGCCCCAAAGGTGCGGAATGCTCCGCATCTTTGGGGGCCGAGCCCCAACATTGAGGGGCTAGGCCGGCGCCGGAGGGATTTCCGCCCCGCCAGCTGGCGGAAACGGCCTTTGTTGCCACGCCAGCTGGCGCGGAAATGACATCCCCGGGCGGCGCATGCGCGGGAGCATCAGCGGCCGCTGACAGTTTCCCACGCATGCGCAGTGGAGGGAGTCTCTTCCACCTCCGCCATCGTGGAGACCGCGGATCGGCGGGCCCCGATCACGGGCCAGGCCACTGTGGGGGCACCCCCGGGGCCAGATCGCCCCGCCCCCCCCCCAGCACCCCGGAGCCCGCCCACGCCGCCTTGTCCCGCCGTTCAAAAGGTGATTTAATCCACGCCGGCGGGACAGGCAATTTATCGGCGGGACTTCGGCTCATCCGGGCCGGAGAATCGAGCGGGGGGGCCCGCCAACCGGCGCGGCCCGATTCCCGCCCCCGCCGAATATCCGGTACCGGAGACTTCGGCAACCGGCGGGGGCAGGATTCACGGCAGCCCCCGGCGATTCTCCAACCCGGCGGGGGGTCGGTGAATGACGCCCATGTGTATTGATGGAATGGGTGCTCTTGCACAACCTGTAAGAGTGACTGAAGTTGCTCTCCTTGGTTATGTAACTATTTGTCACTCTTGAGGAAGAGGAAAATGAGAGGCCATCAATATAAGATAATCATCAAGAAATTCGACAGGAAATTCAGAAGAAACGTCTTTACCCAGAGGGCAGTTAGAGTGTGGAATTTGCTTTCACAAGAACTGGTGGATGCAAATAGTGTAGATGTATTTAAGAGAGACCTAGATAAGCACATGAGGGAGAAAGGAATGGAGGGTTATGTTAATGGAATTAGATAGACCATAAGATATAGGAGCAGAATTAGACCATTCGGCCCATCGAGTTTGTTCCGCCATTCGATTATGGCTAATAATGGGGGGAGTGCAGGGAGGCTCAAGTGGAGCACTATTGCTAGCATGAACTGTTTGGATCGAATGAATGGCTTGTTTCAGTGTGCTCGGTATGTAAAGAATCCGATCATTATCTTGGATGGTTGGAGAATCTCAATCCTGTTCCTATGAGGTGCAAGTCCGCAGTACAAGACTGCCCACAGTTATACTTCAGGTCATATTTATATTTAATTGGTTCATACATTATTAATGTAGATCAGTAAGTGTCTTTTGCCCTCAGGTTCACCTTCAGCTGCGGTCTGAAGCTGTCTTTGCCGGGAGTGCATGTTGCAATTGAAGTATGAAGACATTGTTCTCCACAGGTTACCATGGTCTGTATTGTGAGGAAGAATACAACGAGTGCCTTTCAGTACCTTGTCAGAATTCAGGCACCTGCAAAGACTTGGTAAATGGGTATGAATGCCAGTGCCCTGATGACTATAAAGGTAGGTCATGGAATGTCTTTGAGGCATGTATGTAGGGACATTGAATACATTTCTTTGGTGCTGTAGGAGAATACACCTTTAACTCTTTGACTAACTAAAGTGTAAACTTTCAAAATGCATGTGCCTTTTCAAACAGAGTAGAACCTCCACCAGATCGGGCTGGATTAGCACTGGGCTAAATAGCTGGCTTTTAAAGCAGACCAAGGCAGGCCAGCAGCACGGTTCAATTCCTGTACCAGCCTCTCCAAACAGGCGCCGGAATGTGGCGACTAGGGGCTTTTCACAGTAACTTCATTTGAAGCCTACTTGTGACAATAAGCGATTTTCATTTCATTTCATTTTCTATTGTTTTTCTGATGCTGATTGTTTTAAGTTAGGATCTGATTTGTTTCCGTTTCACATGGGCGGTAGGAATCCACTCCTATTTGTCCTCATGACAGAATTTTCCTGGTCACAAGGTTCTTTCATGAAGAGGCGAAGCACGTCCCCAAGGGGAGGGGGAGCTATTAACAATTTTAAAACTCTTACTTATCAGCAGTGAGTTGTAGAACAGCATTTGTTAAAGCTCATTTGACCATCGTCCCGCCCCCAAACCCTCGGCTTTCAAATGACGGCATAAAGCGAAACAGGGAGAACCCAAACAAGTCAGAAAATACATTGCAAACTGGACCAAAAAAGAACGAGAAAATGATGCCCAAATGAAAGAGACTAGGCCTACAGATAGGGTCAGGGCCTGGAATCTTGGCCAACTGTTCCTTCTCTTTCTGAGGCCAATTGTATGTTCCAATCAGAGGTCGATTAACTCAGTCGGGATCAGGAATTAAATTTGGAATTTTGCTGTGCCGAATGATTCTGCTAAACAGTGGATAAACTCATTGAGGGGAGTGGGAGAGGGTGCATATTTAGAGTTAATTAAACAACTGGATTTAAGTTGCAGTTAGAACTCATCATTCCATTCTTTGTCATGAAAACCCTCTCATTGTAGCAGTTAGTTTACTGATATTGGAGACTCTTGACTTACTTGCTTTATCACAATCACGTTATTCCTTTCTGAAGCTTGTGCATAGGCCTCAACCAAGCCCTTTCCAAGAGTCAGGCCGCATGCCTGACACAGTTGCTACCCTTTCCATGCCAACCCTGTGCTCCACCACCCCTCAGTACAGAACCATCGTCATCAATTCAGAGCATTCCACAGGAGATGTTGATTATTCTTGATCTCTGCACACAATGGACGGGATTCTCCCGCCGCTTGTCAATGGGATTTCCCATTGAAGCCACCCCATGCCGCCAGGAAACCAGCGGGCAGGGCTGCGCTGCCAACAGAAAAAATGAATCCTAAAAGGCCGGAGAATTCTGGGCAATAACTTACAATATCACCGGACTGATTACCCCATAATTATTGAAATACAACCGACATTCATTCCCTGTCAAAATGTATGCATCAAAATGGCAGCACTTAAATGATGATTGGCATTGGACTGGTACTGCATTCTTGAGCACCGTAGAGCGGCAGGTAGGAGTAATTCTGTCTGACAAACCACAGACTGTCTCAGTTAGACTATGAGGGAATGGAACAATAAATTGGAAGTGAAGTTTAGTAAGAGCAGAGGCTGGACATTGCTCATCTACACATTGCCTGACAACATACAAGCTAAGACTGGATAGGGAGATACAGCCAAAATATTAAGACACGGATTTTTAAAGATGAAAATAGAAGTTAAGAATAAGAAAACAGCTTTGCCTCACCTAAGCTCTATCCCTGGTAACGGGATTCTCTCAACCTCAACTTCAAACAATTTTACCCTCTATTAATCTCTGCTGGATGGTTTTTCTAATAACGTAGCTCCCTCTGCAAGAAGATTGGATTAGATTGGATTTGATTTATTGTCACGTGTACCGAGGTACAGTGTAGAAATTCTTCCTATGTTGTGTTTCGGAACAATTTCAAAACCGAAGAAGACACATTAGAAATTTATAAATCTTGGCTGTCCCAGTGGGTTCAATTAGTTTCCCACCAGAGTTATTATTATATCAAACCAGAAGTACCCATCAGATAAAGACAGGAACCCACTGATCCCAAGTAGATCCCTACTGATTCCAGGGTTCCCCAGATAGCATTCCGGGGAGCGGGGGTAAAATCTCACTTCATCCCTTACACAGCCTGTGAAAATAAGGAGACAAAGCAAGGCAGTAACTTCCAACATGGGCCAGTGTTTCAGGACTCCATTGGTCATGCCAGGTTCGCGGGCATTTGACGATATTAAAAGCGGCACGTAACATAATCTTGCCCCATTTATTTTCAGGCAAATACTGCGATCAGTACAAGGATCCCTGTACCACGATCAGCTGTCAGAATGGAGGTACCTGCACCAGCCAGGAGCTTAATACCACCTGTATTTGTGTACCTGGATTTACAGGCAAGTAGCACAGAACAGCAAAGGAACTGTCTCTAAGGCCTTCGAACTCAGGCTTCTAACTGTTTTGCGAAGAACATTTCTAGCCTTCTCAGCATAAACCGGCCTTAAACTTTACAAAGCAACTGCTCTCAATGGTGTGTCACATGCTGGATAGAAGATAACATATGCTGCGATGCTGGATATTGTACAAGTTTCAGTTTCAAATGACGTGGATGCACAGTATGCATGAGGTAGAAGCAAGCACCTTTTACTCAGCCCTGCAAAGCACACGGAGTGGGAGACATATAGAAGAGGAAGAAGTGGGAAGGAAGGAATGTCTTATAGAAGGAGCAAAGGATTTAGGAAAGCAGTCTTAGCCAAACAGCCAGTTAAGAGATGACAGAGAAAGAGGAAACCAAACAAAGCAGAGGTGAGAGAAGGAATGAGGAAGTGAGCAGAAGAAAAACACAAACAGTTGCAAGAGGATTGAAATAAAATAGTTATTTGTCCTAAGAATTAGATCCTGATATCCCACCAGAGACACCGTAATTGAAGAGACCCCCACTAGAGACCCTCCATGAGAGAGACCTCTGCCTGGAAGCTTGCAATCACATGCTTGAGTGGTTGGAATGTATTTACCTCTCTTTGATGTGGTTGATATTTGTAAACATTGGAGCTTCAGCATGTAGAGTCTCTCACCCATGAAGGGAGATGAATGAATCAAGCCTGCAGCTGTTTTGTGGAAGCTGTCAATCACAGCCCACTTCTAGAAATAAATGAATGACTTGCAGCTAATGAATCTGAAGGGTTTAAACACAGGTCACAGATGTTCTCGTTCCAGGAATGGACACATGGCGCTTCCAGGTAAGTGTTACAAATATCTGCAAATTTAGCTGCCATATACCCAGCCCCTTCATCCAGCTCATTGATATAAATTGTAAATAGTTGAGGCCCCGGCCTCTGACCCCTGTGACACTCCGCTAGTTACAGCTTGCCAACTTGAAAATGGTCCGTTTATCTCTACTCACTGCTTCCTGTTAGCTAACCAATCCACGCTAATATAGGTAGCATTGTAATTTGCAATGGGAAAATATGAAATTTAGATAGGTTAAATAGGGCCAACATTTGGCAGTGGAGTTTATCATGGATAAGTGCGAGGTTATCCATTTTGGCCAGAAATATGGAGAACGGGCAGGAAGGTGGAGCTGAGGCCGAGAGGAGATCAGTCACAATCGTATTGAATGGTAGAGTGGGCTTCAGGGGCTGAATTGCCAACCTCTGCTCCTAGTTCTTGTGTTCTAATATGATGCCCCCAACACCTTGAACTTTTATTTTGTGAAGTAACCTTTGATGTGACACCTTGTCAAATGCCTTTTGGAAATCCAAGTCCACCACATCTACAGGTCCCCCTTTATCCATGTTGCTTGTTACTTACTCCAGAATTCTAATAAATCAATCAAACATGATTTCCATTTCAGAAAACCGTGTTGACTCTACCTGACTGTATTATTTTTTTCTAAACGTCCTGCTCATACCTCGTTCATAATGGATACTAACATTTTCCCTACAAGAGATGTCGGGCTACCTACTTTTAACTACTCTTTTGTGTCCTTTTATATCTTCTATATTGAAGTCATATGCAAAATATCCAATCAACACTTCCGCCATTTTCTTGTTTCCCGTTATTAATTTTCACCCTCAAAGGGACCAATGTTGACTCTAGCTACTCTTTTTCCTTTAAAAAAAGCTTGAAGCAGCTCCAGCTATTTTTATATTTCTGGATGTCTCTTACACTCTAATTTCTCCCTCTCTTTTTTAGTCATTCTTTGCTGATTTCTAAAATCTGTCTAATTTTCTGACTGACCATGAATCTTTGCAGTATTGTAGGCTTTTCCTTTTGATTTGATACTATTTTTAAATTGGAAGGAAAAAGCACACTGTATTTCACGCTGGTTCAAAAAACACGGCGTTGGAAACCGATCACCGGCCACAAATCTGGCCGCTCATTTGTCATTCATTTGGAGGCCAGGAAGCCAGGGTTTTGGGGGCAGTGGCGAGGGAGGAAGTCGGGATGACATCTTGGGGAGGGTGCCCCCAATATAGACAGGGGACCTCCTGAATGAGGTGGCCCCTCCTTGATTCCTGCCACTTTACATCTAGGCCACAAAACAATCGTGCCCACAGCTACTGCTTTATGGCGTGGGCGGTATATTATACAGGTCAGGAGGCTGACTAACAAGCCTGATTGATGTTTAATTATTTATTATTTAAATCAGGTGGGCTACTGATTTTGGCATCCGCACATTGTTTTTATGGCAATCAGCCCAGGGGTGGGCAGGAAGGTGGGTGGGTGAGCCACCCACTGTATTTTATATGTTTGTCTGCCCCCCCCCCCCCCCAGGGGTGGGCAGGAAGGTGGGTGGGCGAGCCACCCACTGTATTTTATATGTTTGTCTGCCCCCCCCAGGGGTGGGCAGGAAGGTGGGTGGGCGAGCCACCCACTGTATTTTATATGTTTGTCTGCCCCCCCCCCCCCCCCAGGGGTGGGCAGGAAGGTGGGTGGGCGAGCCACCCACTGTATTTTATATGTTTGTCTGGCCCCCCCCCCCCCAGGGGTGGGCAGGAAGGTGGGTGGGCGAGCCACCCACTGTATTTTATATGTTTGTCTGCCCCCCCCCCCCCCAGGGGTGGGCAGGAAGGAAGGTGGGTGGGCGAGTCACCCACTGTATTTTATATGTTTGTCTGCCCCCCCACCCCCCACCCCCACCCTCCCAGCCCCCTGCTGAAAACATGTCCAGTGAGGTCTATAAAATCCAGCCCAATGTAAATGCAATAAATGAGTTGTTCAAGTACAGGGTAGCTCTCAGGTCACCAAGGTTGCTCTTAGGTTTTGATCCAGGCATCAGGTAGCAAATGAATGCAATTAATCCATTAATTGGTAGTTTCTTGAAAAGATATGCATGTGGGTGCAGTGTTTAATTTCTAGTCACAGAAACGCTTGTTTAATTTTGTTGTGTTAATGCAATGGCAGTACTGTTATTATCAAATTTTATGCAGTTAGACACCTCCTGTGCCCTTTTCAAATGTTCAGTGTGTCTGAACACGCAGTTGGTGTATGTTCAGTGTGTCTGAACACGCAGTTGTTGTATGTTCAGTGTGTCTGAACACGCAGTTGTTGTATGTTCAGTGTGTCTGAACACGCAGTTGTTGTATGTTCAGTGTGTCTGAACACGCAGTTGTTGTATGTTCAGTGTGTCTGAACACGCAGTTGTTGTATGTTCAGTGTGTCTGAACACGCAGTTGTTGTATGTTCAGTGTGTCTGAACACGCAGTTGTTGTATGTTCAGTGTGTCTGAACACGCAGTTGTTGTATGTTCAGTGTGTCTGAACACGCAGTTGTTGTATGTTCAGTGTGTCTGAACACGCAGTTGTTGTATGTTCAGTGTGTCTGAACACACAGTTGTTGTATGTTCAGTGTGTCTGAACACGCAGTTGTTGTATGTTCAGTGTGTCTGAACACGCAGTTGTTGTATGTTCAGTGTGTCTGAACACACAGTTGTTGTATGTTCAGTGTGTCTGAACACGCAGTTGTTGTATGTTCAGTGTGTCTGAACACACTTGTTGTATGTTCAGTGTGTCTGAACACGCAGTTGTTGTATGTTCAGTGTGTCTGAACACGCAGTTGTTGTATGTTCAGTGTGTCTGAACACGCAGTTGTTGTATGTTCAGTGTGTCTGAACACGCAGTTGGTGTATGTTCAGTGTGTCTGAACACGCAGTTGTTGTATGTTCAGTGTGTCTGAACACGCAGTTGTTGTATGTTCAGTGTGTCTGAACACGCAGTTGTTGTATGTTCAGTGTGTCTGAACACGCAGTTGTTGTATGTTCAGTGTGTCTGAACACGCAGTTGGTGAAAGGCGGTTTTACAACCATTTTTTCCTGCAACAAAATGTGACTCATTTTTCTGTGAACGGTGATACAACTTTGATAGCTGTGCCATATTCTAATGTATTCAGTCCTTCCAGTAAAAGAACTTACGGTCATGAAGGTGGGCTCATCAGGAAGCCCCATTGCATGCCCAGACAAGGGCCGAAATGAGATTGCACAGGATTTCAGGGCAGGCTCGCACCTGAAATCTTACTCTACCTTTCTCGTTCAGAGGCCGAGCAACATCCTACACAATTTCCATCATGTCCCAGTTCTAAGCCTAGCAGGGATGTAATGATGGGACTGTATAAAACGCTGGTTAGACTACAGAATTTTGTGCACAGTTCGGACACCATGTTGCAGAAGGGCATAATTGCTCTGGAGAGAGTGCAGAGGAGATTTACAAGAATGTTGCCAGGGTTTGAAAGTTGCAGTTATGAGGAGAGAATGGATAGGATAGGGTTATTTTCCTTCGAACAGAGGAGATTAAAGGGTGACCTAATTAAGGTGTACAAAATTATGAGAGGCCTACTTTTTCCCCCTGAGCCGAGGGGTCAATTTCCAGGGGGCATAGATTGAAGGTGATTGGTAGAAGGATTTGAGGGAACATGAGGAAATGATTTCCATCCAGAGAGCAGTGGGCATTGGGAATTCACTGCCTAAGTTGGTGGTTGAGGCTGAAATGCTCAACTCATTTAAAAAGCTAACTGGATCTGCATCTGAAGTGCTGTAACTTGCAAGGCTATGGACCAGGTACTGGAAAGCGGGATAAAAATGAATGACTAGTTTCTTTTTTCTCTTATTTTAGCCAGCACAGACACAATGGGCTGAATGGTGATAATGCATCACTGTAAATACACAAGAGGTTAATGTAAATACACCACAACTAAGTAAACACCAGAGGGAGCACCAGAGATGTCATGACATGTAGACATACAGCTAATGAACACATAGACTAGGACACAACCAATGGGCAGTGAAGACACCCAGAGGTGACACTACCACAAGGGGGCATTACACAACCCATATATATGGACAGGGCACACATGCTCTGTCTTTTTCCACAGGCGACACTTAAGAGAGTAGGACAGGGGCAGATCAGAAGCATCACACCCACCACGTGGCTTAGAGCAGACTGGTTAGTTAGACTGAGTTACTATAGGAAGATTAGCAGGAGAGTCGAACTCATAGAAAACTGTGCTAATGGTTCAATAAATCACATTGAAATTACTTGGAGTATCTTTTGGTCAAAGCTGCATCGAGTTGCAGCCTGTGTTATCCCAGAGTATAAAACACAACAGGCTGAATGGCCTCTTTCTGCACCGTAGTTTTTCTATGGTTCGATAGTTCAGATTCAACATTCATCGTGTTTCTAATCATTTATTCAGGCAAAGCATTTCAGTTCCAGTTGTTGTGGCAGAAACTTTCAATCATTTTATTTCTGATTGACTATTTTGCTTCAGTGTGGGCAGCAAAACCATTGGTGCAGAGCAAGAATTGAAATCACTGCAACTGGGCAGCATGGTGACACAGTGGTTAGCACTGCTGCCTCACAGAACCAGGGGCCCAGATTCAATTCTGACCTTGGGTGACTGTCTGTGTGGAGTCTGCACGTTCTCCCCGTGTCTGTGTGGGTTTCCTACAGGTGCTCCTTCCACAGTCCAAAATGTGCAGGTTAGGTGGATTGGCCATGTTAAATTGTCCCTCAGTGTCCAACGGTTGGGTGGGGTTGCGGGGCAGTGGGCCTAGTTAGGGCGCTCTTTCAGAGAGTTAGTGCAGACTTGATGGGTCAAATGGCCTCCTTCTGCAGTGTAGGCATTCTATGGTTCTAACTGAAATATTGCAGGTTCTACAATGGACAGGCAATCTGCTCCCACCTGGTAACTACCCACCGGATACAGGTTCAGAATTTACCCTTTTCTGTGTCACCATGGTGATTAATTCAGCAAAGAATGCTGGGAAGATGTTTTTGTTTGCAGCCAATCAAAGCTCTGCGTAAAATATCACCACACCGACATTCTGTGTGATTGCCCATAATATCGGTCATTGGATGGAGAAGGGGGACATTTTATTTCCCAAAATGTTCTTCCACATTTAACCATGGCTCCTGTCATTCTTCTGTTTGTGCAGGTGAAGTATGTGAGGCTGATATAAATGAGTGCGACAGTAATCCTTGCCATCATGGAGGGACGTGCATGAATCAGCAAAATGGCTACACCTGCCACTGCCCACATGGCTGGGTTGGAATTAACTGCGATGTTCGTAAGCACTTCAGTCTTCTTGAACCTGTCGATTAGCCTTGATCAGGAATTACACGGGTGGACCTCTCCTTTACCGGAAGACATATTCATTCCAAAAGTCTTTTAAAGTGTTTGATACCAAGTATTTAATGGAGAAGGGCACTGACTATTAGCATTACAAACGTTGCCCTTAGCTCAATACAGCAGCAAGGAACGTTTGCTGCCCATATTTAAGCGCTTTTATTTTTTCTGCTAGAAAGACGCACAAGTTCCAGAAAGTGTTGAATAGTATTGATTTCTTTAAAATCTTTCATTTTGACCTTTTTTCCCCCACTTTGTGAAATTTGGTCTCCTGCGATCCCCCCAATAAATCCCAAACTGCCGCTGCATTAATTTGAGCTCCAAGATATTTAGCCAGAATGGGATAATGTGTTGGGACAGCTCGTAATTTTCTCGTAATTCAAAACTCACTAAAGTCTGATAGGTCCATTTTTTAGCACCAACATTTCAATTTGCTGCATTGTTTACATGACTGAATCCAAATTATTGGATAACGCCATTTTTTTCATGTCAAAAACAATTATCCAGGAATGAGGAACTTCAGTTACGAGGATATATTAGAGAGGTTGGGACTGTTCTCCTTCGAGAGAAGAAGGCTGAGAGGAAATTTGATAGAGATGCTCAGAATCATGAGGGGGCTGGGCAGAGCACACAGGCAGAAACTGTTCCTGCTCGTAAAAGGATCAAGAATGAGAGGGCACAGATTTAAAGTGATTTGCAAAGGATGCAAATATGAAGTGAGAAAAAAATTTTTCATCACGAGTGGTTTTGGGCTGGAACACAATGTCTGGACGTGTAGTGGCATTCAAGAGGGCATTATGTGATTATTTGAACAGAGACAATATGCAGGAGTATGAGGAGAAGGCAGGGGAATGGCGTAGAATGGCACGACACCATAATGCTCATTTGGAGAGACGTTGCGGACACGATGGACTAGATGGTCTGCTTCTGCGCCATCACACTTCTGTGATTCTGTGAAAGACTAGAGGGCTGTAGCTTTACCTTGAATATCTCCGTCTGTTTTTGTGTAGACCTGGAATGGAAGTCTGATCGGATGGCTGAGAGTCTGAATAACATGCCCCGTCACTCTCTCTACATTATCATTGGAGCCCTCTGTGTGGCCTTTGTTCTGATGCTCATCATTTTGATTGTGGGGATCTGTCGCATTAGCCGCATTGAGTACCAGGGCTCTTCCAGACCATCTTACGAAGAATTCTACAACTGCCGGAGCATTGACAGTGAATTCAGCAGTGCGATAGCTTCGATCCGACATGCCAGGTATGGGTGTACAAGATTATTCATCACCTTGGTAACATAAAAATATTTCCCAGTGCAAAGAAACATAAAAACACTTGGCCTATCATGCCTGTGCCGCCCAGAAGAAAAAAAGCTATCCAGCCTAATCCCACTTTCCAGCTCTTGTACTTCTCAGTAACCTAGCATTCCCATTCCCTGGGCTGGATTCTCCATTGCAGTGGCTAAGTGCCGGCTGAAACGAAGACTGCGCGAGCGTTTTACAATGCCAAAATCGGCGCCGCACCCTCACCGATTCTGGGACCAGTGAGGGGCTAGCAGCGGCATCGGGTGAAACCCCGGCACCTGAGCCAATAATGGCCGGAGAATGGCCGGGTCTGTGGCCGCACATGGTATGGCGACGACCTGCAGGGGTTGCGTCGTGCGCGGACCCGACCTGCCATCCGCGACCCCACAGGCCACCCCCTGGCCACCACCCACCAGTCTTCCCAGCCCTCGTGGAAGCCCACACGGCCAGCGGCACGGATCCCGGCTGGGTGTCGTGCTGCTGGACACCGTCCGCAGCCAACACGCCAGGATCCCGACCGCTCAGACCACACGTCAACCGTGCAGTCGGAAACTCCATGGCCGGGATTCTCTGATCTCGCGGCCAAGTTCTGACGTCGGCGTCAAAAGCTGCGCGAGCGACTCCAGCGTCAATGGGGCTCCAGGACCAGGCACGCACCCCTTCCTCGGGAACTAGTACGGCGCCGGAGTGGTGTCTGCTGCTCCGGCACTCGAAAGCCGGAGCGCCACGGCCGGCGCGGGTCCGCGCATGCGAATGGGCTCTCGTCTCCGCGTCGGCCCCCGGGCAATATGGCGGAGCCCTACAGAGGCCCGGCGTGGGGGATCAGAGACCCCCACCCCCCGGAATTAGCCCACCCGCCGATCAGTAGGCCCCGTTCGAGGGCCTGGCCACCGTGGAGGCCTCCACCAGAGTCGGATCCCCCCCCACCCCCCCCCCACCAAGACGGCCCCCGCAGCCAGAACTTCAAGGTCCCATTGGGTGTTACCATACGTAACCACGCCGGCGGGACTCGACCGAATTCAGCGGGCACTCAGCCCGCCTAGGTGTGGAGAATCAGCGGGGGGGATGCTTTCAATGGACCCTGCCCAGCGCGACGGCGACCCCGCAGGCGCGATCTGTGGCGATTCTCCAGTCGGCGGCGAATCGGCGGGCCAGCGTCGGAGCGGCGTGGCGCGCTTCTCGCGCCCCCCTGGCGAATCCACAATCCGGCGCGGGATCAGAGAATCCCAGCCCATGCTTCTGTGATTCTCTGGCCCTCTCGGCTGACATTCACCCGGGCGTGGATTGATGCAAGCATTTGCCAGCGTGGCCCTGACAAGCTGAACCCCACGGTGTGTCAAGGATGTACGTATTCAGCATAGGTGTCTCCAAAGTTGATCGATGGCTCCCCTCCCCCACTATGCAAATCTTGTCCACCCCACCCCAGCCCCCCTATCAGACCCCCAAACCAGACTTGCACATTAGACCCCCCCACCAGAGACCCCCATCACTGCCCCCTCACCCCTGCAGAGATCACCATCAGACCCCCCATCAGAGACCTTCAACAGAGACCGGCATCAGATCCCCCATCAGAGACCTCCATCAGAGATCCCATCAGAGACCTCCATCAGAGACCCCATTAGAGCCCCCATTAGTGACCCCCAGCAGAACCCCCCCATCACACCACCCACCAATCCCCATCAGAGACCCCATCAGAGACCCCATCAGTGCCCCCATTAGTGACCCCCAGCAGAACCCCCCCATCACACCACGCACCAATCCCCATCAGAGACCCCATTCAATCCCACCATCACAGACCACCATCAGAGACCCCATCCAATCCCTCCATCAGAGACCTCCATCAGAGACCCCATCAGAGATCCCTATCAGAGACCCCATCAGAGACCCCATCAGAGCCCCCATTAGTGACCCCCAGCAGAACCCCCACAACACACCAACCCATCAGAGACCCCATCCAATCCCTCCATCAGAGACCACAATCAGAGACCCCCATCATAGACCCCCATAACACCTCATATCAGAGACCCCTCATATCAGAGACCCCTCATATCAGAGACCCCATATCAGAGACCCATCACATCAGAGACCCCTGTATCAGAGACCCCCATATCAGATACCCAATATCAGAGACCCCTCATATCAGAGCCCCCTGTATCAGAGACCACTCATATCAGAGACCCCATGTTAGAGACTCCATATCAGAGACCCCTCATATCAGAGACCCCATATCAGAGACCCCTCATATCAGAGACCCCATATCAGAGACCCATCACATCAGAGACCCCTGTATCAGAGACCCCCCATATCAGAGACCCCTCATATCAGAGCCCCCTGTATCAGCGACCCCTCATATCAGAGACCCCATATTAGAGACTCCATATCAGAGACCCCTCATATCAGAGACCCCATATCAGAGACCCCTCATATCAGAGACCCCATATCAGAGACCACATATCAGAGATCCCATATCAGAGACCCCTCATATCAGAGACCCCATATAAGAGACCCATCATATCAGATACCCCATATCAGAGACCCCTCATAGCAGAGCCCCCTGTATCAGAGACCCCTCATATCAGAGACCCCATATCAGAGACCCCATATCAGAGGCCCCTCATATCAGAGACCCCTCATATCAAAAAACCCTCATATCAGAGACCCCATATCAGAGACCCCCATATCAGAGACCTCCTATATCAGAGACCCCCATATCAGAGACCCCGCCATCAGAGATCCCATATCTGAGACCCCCCATATCAGAGACCCCCCATATCAGAGACCCCCATATCAGAGACTCCCTCATATCAGAGACCCCCTCATATCAGAGACCCCCCATATCAGAGACCCTCCCATATCAGAGACCCCATATCAGAGACCCCCCCATATCAGAGACCACCCCTATATCAGAGACCCCATATCAGAGACCCCCCATATCAGAGACCACCACCATATCAGAGACCCCCATATCAGAGACCCCCCCGTATCAGAGACCCCCCCGTATCAGAGACCCCGCATATCAGAGACCCCCCCCATATCAGAGACCCCCCGTATCAGAGACCCCCGTATCAGAGACCCCCCATATCAGAGACCCCCCATATCAGAGACCCCCCTTATTAGAGACCCCACATATCAGAGACCCTCATATCAGAGACCCCTCATATCAGAGACCCCCCATATCAGAGACCCCCTTATTAGAGACCCCACATATCAGAGACCCTCATATCAGAGATCCCCCATATCAGAGCCCCTCATATCAGAGACCCTCATATCAGAGACCCCTCATATCAGAGACGCCTCATATCAGAGATTCCCCATATCAGAGATCCCCCATATCAGAGACCCCGCATATCAGAGACCCTGCATATCAGAAACCTACCATATCAGAGACCCCCGTATCAGAGACCCCTCATATTAGAGACCCCTGGTATCAGAGACCCCCATATCAGAGAACCACCGTATCAGAGACCCCTCATATCAGAGACCCCCCCATATCAGAGATCCCCCATATCAGAGACACCCCCTCCCATATCAGAGTCCCCCCCATATCAGAGGCAGCCCACCCTATCAGTCACCCCTGCCTGGTCGCTAAAGAGCAGTCCAGGCAGAAATACTGAAAAATCACTGCTTTTTCGCTTACCTATCCCTTACACCTGCTGCCTCAGACAGATATGTAGAAAGCAGCAGTTGTAAGGGACAGATAAGTGATCGGGCTCTAATCCCATTTTTTGCCTGACGCTCAATTCCACACCAGATCGGGAACCCTGCCACCAGTAGCACCTTAGGAGGGAATTCTCTGACCGTTCACGCCAGCGGAATTCTCTTGCCCCGCCGGCACTTCACTCCCTCCAGTCGGTATCCTGAAGGCGTGGGATGGCTTCAGTGGGAATTCCCATTGACAGCGGTGGGAGCAGAAAATACCGCCACCAGCGAATGGCGTGCCGCCTCCCGCCACAAGAAACATGCGGCTGGCAGGCTGGTGAATCCTACATTTAGTCATTTATTTGCTGACTCCCTCCCCCAATATTCCACTTGTAGCCTTTGGTTTGTGTTTGCTATTCCTTGTATTTTTCAGCAGCTTTTAGCAGGTTTGAACATTTCTGTGTCTTTCTGAGTTGTGGCTTCTCTGCAGAATATCCAGGGTTCCAAAATACTATTTTATCTCCATTTCTGGACCCCATGGGCAGGATTTGCTACGCAACCCGCCACACATTTCCTGGCAAAGGTGGCCCACCAGGTGCCGGCTGCAGGATCTTCCGGTCTCACTGTTGGCAATGGGATTTCCCACAGCAGGGGTGTGCTGTCGGCGGGACCGGAAGTGTAAAATTCGGGCCCAGGTTTCGAGTTCAAAGATTGTATCGCACTTTCTCAATGTTAAGTCTTTATTGGACTGATATAAAACTTCTGCTTACTGAGAGAGTGCCTCACGGCAGAGTTCACCTGGCTACGGCAAGTCAATTAGGACACGTAGGACTACTGCAATTCAAAACCTAAACATAGTCTACATCAAATGAGCTACCCTCATTGACCCTCTTTGTTATCTCCTCACAAAATGCAACATTATCAATGATTGCACCACTGTTATAATGACTGCTCTAGTCTGTCCTGGTGCTATTAATCTCAACATCTGGGGCGAAATTCTCCCCCAACGGCAGGATGTCCGCCGACTGGCGCCAAAGCCGGCGCCAATCAGACGGGCATCGCGCCGGCCCAAAGGTGCGGAATGCTCCGCATCTTTGGCGGCCTAGCCCCAACATTGAGGGGCTAGGCCGAAGCCGGAGGGATTTCCGCCCCGCCAGCTGGCGGAAATGGCGTTTGTTTCCCCGCCAGCTGGCGCGGAAATGCGGTGCATGCGCGGGAGCGTCAGCGGCCGCTGTCAGTTTCCCAGCGCATGCGCGGGAGCGTCAGCGGCCGCTGTCAGTTTCCCGCGCATGCGCAGTGGGGAGAGTCTCTTCCGCCTCCGCCATGGTGGAGGCCGTGGCGGAGGCGGAAGGGAAAGAGTGCCCCCACGGCACAAGCCCGCCCGCGGATCGGTGGGCCCCGATCGCGGGCCAGGCCACCGTGGGGGCACCCCCCGGGGTCAGATCGCCCCGCGCCCCCCCCAGGACCCCGGAGCCCGCCCACGCCGCCTGGTCCCGCCGGTAAATACCAGGTTTGATTTACGTCGGCGGGACAGGCAATTCCTGGGCGGGACTTCGGCCCATCCGGGCCGGAGAATCCAGCGGGGGGTCCCGCCAACCGGCGCGGCCGGATTCCCGCCCCCGACCAATCTCCGGAAGCGGAGACTTCGGCGGGGGCGGGGGCGGGATTCACGGCGGCCAACGGCCATTCTCCGACCTGGCGTGGGGTCGGAGAATGACGCCCAAGATGTGTAAATTGTAATTTTTAGTGTGGGGTGCTATGAGGGCCCTATGGTTTAGTCTCATATATCCTTGAGCTCGCAAAGATTTCTCTTCCTTATTGTTTTTATTACTGTATGTGTCCTCACACTGTCTCTCTGGCCTCTTTATTAGGTTTGGCAAGAAGGCTAGGCCAGCGATGTATGATGCAACCCCAGTGGCCTATGAAGATTACAGCCCTGATGATAAACCACTGGTCACTCTCATTAAAACAAAAGATTTGTAAAGCACACCGCTTATCTTTTATGAGTGCAAAAAAGGGAAGTACAAACACAAACATACAACACACACACGCACAACACAAACACACACGCTAAGTACTTTGAAGACAATGTACCGCTAGAAGATCTAACAGATTTACTTTCTGAGCTAAATTGTCATTTTCCAGTAGTTAATCGTACGAACCAATTTTATGCTGTATATTTCAATTGAAAAATGTTTGTGTTTCTAAACTACTTGCTATGTTAATGAAATATATTTTCAATGTTGCTATTGACCATGAAAAATATTTATCTTATTAGGTTGTGAACTATTTACAGAAACAATTATACGATCTCTAAGCTATAAAACCTGGGTGTTGGTATATTTATGTTTTCCTGTGTGTGAAATAATAATGCACCATAGCCTGTAGGAATTTGTGTTTTGATAATTATTTCTAACTCATTTTATTGGAAAACTGGGTGACACACAAACTCTCAACACGGGCGGGATTCTCCTCTACCCGGCGGGGCGGGCCGTACCGGCGCCGAGGAGTGGCGTGAACCACCCCGGTGTCGGGCTACCCGGAAGGTGTGGCATCCTCCGCACCTTCAGGGGCTAGGCCGGTGCCGGCGGGGTCGAATATTGGAAATATGAGGACTGCCTGCAATTCATCACAATGTTGACAGTCTCATTGAGAAAAGGGCAGAAGAACGGCCAATGGCTGTGCCCCACCCGACACCAAAACAGAAACTGCACCCGACACAAAAATCCATTCACAAATAGTGGGCAACTGTTCTGTTTCCCATTTAACCAGCATTTTGATGGGCACAACATCTCTTTCTTAACAATTCCCTACAGATCAGCGCCCATTCTAAAGTTACTTTAAAAAACACAAATTGTTCAACTTAATGCTGATTCTTTAAAACAATTTGATTGGAAAAAGGGGTTGCGAGGCTACAATACCCCTTTAAATTATAATTCTCAAAATCAAACAATGGGTCTTGCTTAAATGTAAAGTTGATCTCTACATGCTATGGTGCTTGTTTTAGTGAATTTACCTTGAAGAGGGAACCTCATCATTAGTACCTTTTTTGAAAAATCAGTTATGAATATTCGTTATCACTAAATGTTTATTTCTGTGGGGATTTAAAAAAATCTCTTTTAAACAATGGATCATTAAAGGTGGAATTAGATTATACAGGTTCGAAGACCCTGGTGATATTGAAGGAGCTGATTACTTTGGCACACATGTGATCTAATCTGTGTTAATGACTACAACACCACTGATATTAATTAAGCTTCTACCATTCCATCATCCTCAGCATCTGTTCCCAGGGCACTTGAGCCACCCATTAACCATTACATACTGGTTGGACAAAAATATTCCCCATAGATCAAAATACACAATCGAGAATAAAGACAAACATATTAAATAGACAATATTGTGTTACTGGGGAGCTTTTAGTCAGAATATCTGACAGGGCCACGATCGACGTGCTGCTGAAATGCCAGGAAGACAGATGTTTTCTTTTTATTTACAAAGTAAACCTTTATGTAATGGCTGACACATGATTTTAATAAATTAAATCTACATCTATGAGTCAAAATTTAAAAGCCCGCAGCACCAGGTACGGCAATCACCTAAACGTCTGATTTCCACAGCTTGCTGTCAAATCAGGTAAATTGTCGACAGAATAATTTTAATGTTAATGGAAAGCTTTTATAACTAATTTTTTTAAAATACAGGCAAGAATGTTGAGAGACTCGCTCTTTAGATACCTAGTTTTCAGTAATGCATATTGTAATGAGACTTGAAGAAGTATTTTAAAAGTGATACTGCTGTGCATTCCTATTAAAGCTGCAAAGAAGTTTTAAGGGGTGGCTTGGTACACCTCATGCAAAATTATGTTGTTATGTGCAAGTTGAACATTTTAGCATTTGCTTCAGTTTTTCCTGCTCGGAACATGATCTTGTACTATCCGTGTGATCTTTGTCTTTTAGTTGCTCTTCGGTAACTGGTATTTTTTTATTGCGTGCGGGGTGGTGGGGGGTGGGTAGTCCGTCGACATTTTGAAATGTAATGTGTGTCTTGAATCTCCAAAGTGCTCATTGGTCAGCAGGGGCAGTTTGTGACCGAAGTAGAGGATTTGATTTGCTCCATTAAGTTCGTGCATTGAAGCTGTATGTTTAATGAAACAATAAAACTCTTACCCAAAAAAAAAAGCATCCTATTAGCAATGCAAAGGTCTTTGTGGTCTCAGTTCATTGTGTTTTTAATTAATTGGATTGAATGATAAATCTTGCACACTCCCAGCACAAACCTTATGCAGCTAAGAGCACATATTGAGGAATTATACTCACGCTCGTGATTGTTCATCCATCAATTTTAATAGATAAGAAACTCTGGTTGATTTGTGTGGGCATGGTTTTTCAATATCCCAGTGGATAAGAGTCTAGCCTGGGAACATGCAAATTTATCGCCAGATATTAATTTATACTAATATAAAGCAAAATACCGCGGATGCTGGAAATCTGAAATAAAAACAGGAAATACTGGATTAACTCAGAGACCGCCATCTGTTTCTAAGTGTCACTTTGAGTGCGATTGGCGGGGTGTATCTCATCGGCTGAATCGGTGAGATCACAGCCTATATTTAATGGCACATGGTGCCGGAAATAAGCCCCCACCGGCTTGTCGCCATTACTGGCTGTCTCGCCATCTGATTCGCCAGATTCACGCCTCAGCATCTCGCTGCTAACAAGGAGGAGCTGTTTTTAAAGTCTCCTTCGCTACTCACTCCCAGTCAACACACAAGCATGGCAGCGCAGAGACCTGCTCTTCACTTTGAGGATGCCGACCTGGCCAGGCTTCTCGACGACGTTGGTGCGAGACAGGACACCCTGTTTCCCCGCAGGGGTCAGAGGACCAGTAGCAGGGTCACCAATACAGCCAGGGAGGCAGTGGCAGCGACTCTCAGTGCAGTGCAGCATGACCAGGAGGACCACCGTACAATGTCGGAAGACCAACGACCTCCACTGAGCTGCAAGGGGAGGTTACCACCTCTCTCCTGGCATCATGTCTACTTGCCACTCCGGAAATCCTAGCTGACACCTCGCACCCTCCACACACACAATCTTTGTGCCTGCTCCTCAGAACTCACTGGCACCCACCAGCAGAAGGGGAATGGAAGGAGTGGGAGATTGGGGGAGGGGGAAATGGGGAGGGGGAAGAAGGGAAATGAGGGGAAGCATGGCAATGGGGAGGGAGGATTGGGGGAAGGAGGGGAATGGAGGAGAGGGGTGAGCTGATGGAGAAAGCCTTGTTTTATGAGAATAGTAAGCCTTACAACACCAGGTTAAAGTCCAACAGGTTTGTTTCGAATCACTAGCTTTCGGAGGGCAGGCAAATTCACCTGAGGAAGGAGCTGCGCTCCGAAAGCTAGTGATTCGAAACAACCCTGTTGGACATTAACCTGGTGTTGTCAGACTTCTTACTGTGCCCACCCCAGTCCAACGCCGGCATCTCCACATTATGCGAATAGGATGAGGATGAGGGCCTCCTTGGTCCTCCGGGCATGTTGGACCCTTGCTGTCGCCTGTCTTCCATCCTAGAGCTCCTGAAAATTCTCCTCAGGCTCGTCTTCTAACCCCCTGCTGGTCCACCTCCTCCTCAGATGTGGCCGCATGTCCCTCCTCCTCCAGCATGCCGCCCCGCTGCTGTGCCAGCTGTGGAGGGCACAGCAGACCACCACAAAGCGGGAGACCCTCCAGTGGTTGTACTACAGAGCACCACCAGATCGGTCCAGGCATCGGAACGCATTTTGAGCAGTCCGATGCACCATTCAATGACAGCATGGGTGGCAGCATGGGCCTCATTAAATCGGGTCTCTGCCTTGGTCTGCACTGGCATCATCAGCAGGACCGTATCCCCCAACAACCAACCTGTCATCCTGGGTGTCCCAGGATGTAACTGCATGCACACTCCCTGGGAAGCGTGCACACACGTCCATGATACAGAGGCAATTGTTGCACACAAGTTGAACATTCAGGCAGTGGAATCCCTTCCTGTTAATGAAGGGCTCTGATGCCCCAATGCGGCAAAACGAAACGCGTGCCATCAATTACACTCTGGACCTGGGGCATCCCGGCGATGGCAGAGAATTGTACAGCCTGGGCATCTTGGTGGGCCTGGTCCAGCTCAAAGTTGATAAAATCTGACGCCTGGGCATCTAGGCATTCCGTGACCTCACGGGTGCACTTATGGGCAGCGTCGACATTTTGGTCGTAGGACTAAGCACTTGGTCCGGACATAGCCTCAAAATCAGAGAATCCAGCCCTTAGACTCAGGAACGGAGTATCCAGCCTTGAGTAAATCACATCTCAACCTTGCAAACTCAGGGGATTACAATCTAATTTAATATAATCTGTCCACCCTTCAAACCTCCGCATCATTCTGGTAAATCTGGATTGGAACTGCTGCAGGGCCAGTATATCCTTTACAGGATATAAGACACAGCACAATGCCATTCAGCCCATGCTGTTGTTAATGCTCCACTCGAGCCTTCTCCCATCTTTCTACATCTAAATCTAGCAGCATAATTTCTACTTCCTTCTCCCTCATATGCTTACCTAGCTTCCCCGTCAAGGCATCTGCTTCAACCATTCCCTTTGATATCAAATCCTCCCTGCCCGGAAACATGCAGAACTGGCCAATATTTTTTACTCTAAGGCATAATTTTCTCCCCTTAATATACTCCTTTGTATTCTCATTCAAGTCTGCCATTATTACCCCTTTCACCAATATGTCTCTCCTGGGCCAGTGCCAAATCACTTTTTCAACTCAACAGACCAGCTTGGTGGAGTCAGTGAAGTATTCCACGGCCATGGAAAGCCCCCCCCCCCCCCCCCCCCCCCACTCTTCAGCATTTGCATCCAACTGGACTGAGCCTGGAGAGGCGACCAGGCTGTCCCTGTCACAAGTGTCTGCGCACGATCACATGGGAGTTGTGAGTCACCAGCTGAAAACATAATGAATTGTCTAAGCTGTTCTGCTGGAGTGTGAGCATCTGTCCTGGTTAAAAACTGCAAGTCCGGTGATGGGACAGCTTCAGAAGGATTGAGGTTCTCTGAGAACCCATTCCCATGGAGCCCCTCCAATACTTGCTCTGTGCCTGAAGGTCTTCATAAGAAAATGGATATGATTTAGTTGTGGCAAAGTCACAATCTTGACAATCACCATACTCAGTGCTCTCATGGTAACGTCATTGATGAATTTTAAATCAGTATATATGTATCAGGAAAGGCATTGTGGCGCTGGTGGATCACGTCCCTACCTCCGGGTTCAAAGGCCACTCCAGCACTTGATGGCCACAGAAGGCGTGTTCATAATGTGGCCAAGCAGATTGGTTACCAGCCTGGAAATCATTCCAATATACCTGATGGCAGGTGTTCAAGGGCAGGAGAGTTTCTTGGTCAGTCATAATGCAGTAGGTGATGCCAAACCACTGCAGTACTTTGCCAAGCATAGTATCCAAACCAATGGAAGTCCATGGTCACCAACACTCTCGTAGGATCCAGTACAATGAGGAAATGTGTGTCAGTGATATTTGTAATTCTGTCCCCAGTTATCTCCGAGCTCCCTATCCGTCCACCTCTACCTAAGAGGGATTTTGTCATGCCATTATCTCAAGGTCCTCCTCCTCTGCATCAGGTATCCGGACCACTTGTGGCAGGCCACTTCCAGCCCTCAACCTTGTATTTTGGGTTCCTTTCTCCTGCAAGGAGTGAGAGGAGATGCCTGTGTGTGAGTTGATGTATGATCAATTGCACAAAGACTTGAGTTGGGTACAACTGAGGCTTTATTGCTCTAAGATGTGTGGCCTCCCACAGCAGCTGGCGAAATGGCTGCAGCATGGAGAACAGACATATTTATTCTCCGCCTACTGGGTGGAGCCAGCAGGCAGGGACTACCAACATACCTGTAGTACAGGTCCTACCATACATCACCTAATAGAGGTGCAACAGTGGACATTCACCCGCTGTTAAAATTGAGTCCGGCAAGGGTGGTGGAGAACTATATACAACAAATGGTTTCCTTTTTACATTTACATTTACATTTACATTTGATAGAGAGAAAAAAAATGTCTTTTAAAGTCCAGTGGACCAGTTAGAGGTTTAACCAGTCCGGGGCCTTGATGTGCCGCTGGGAGCGACGTAGTGGTGGCGGCGATGCCGTTGCTGGTCCGATGTCCGGAGCCTCCGGGAGCGTGCCGAAATCCTCTTCTTCCTCGGGCGTGGGCAGAGGGAGGACGGATGGTCCCGGGGAGGTTGCTGCTGGGAGCACCGGGGGAGAGGGGGGTGGTGCCAGGCCGGGGTGTGTGTGTGGGTGTGACCTGCTGGTGCCAGGTCCCTGAGGGAGACAGTATCCTGGCGGCCATCGGGGTATGCCACCCTCTCCACCAACGGGTCTGCCTTGTGGAGTCGGACATGCCGACGGAGCAGGACTGGTCCTGGAGCTGCGAGCCAAGTCGGGAGCGACACCCCGGATGTGGACTTCCTGGGGAAGGTAAAAAGGCTTTCATGGGGTGTGTTGTTAGTGGCCGTGCACAGTAGTGACCGAGTGTAGTGGAGTGCAGTGCATCAGGGAGGACCTCCTGCCAGCGAGAGGCCGGGAGGTTCCTGGATCATAGGACCAGTTGGACGGCCCTCCATACCGTCCCATTCTCCCTTTCTACCTGTCCGTTTCCCCGGGGGTTGTAGCTTGTCGTTCTGCTGGAGGCGATACCCCTGCTGAGCAGGAACTGACGCAGCTCATCACTCATGAAGGAGGATCGCCTGTCACTGTGGATGTAGGTGGGGAAACCGAACAGAGCGAAGATTGTGTTGAGGGCTTTGATCTCGGTGGCAGACATCATATCGGGGCATGGGATGGCGAAGGGGATTCTGGAGTACTCATCGACCACACTGAGAAAATACGTGTTACGGTCGGTGGGGGGGGGGGGGAGGGGCCCTTTGAAATCCAGGCTGAGGCGTTCCAAAGGGCAGGAGGTCTTCACCAGGCGCGCACGGTCTGGCCGGTAGAAGTGCGGCTTGCACTCCGCACAGACCTGGCAGTCTCTGGTGATTGTCCGTATTTCCTCGACGGAGTAGGGCAGATAGAGTTCCTTTATGAAATGGTACAACCGTGTGACTCCCGGGTGACAAAGGCTGTCGTGCAGGGCCCGGAGTCGGTCTACTTGTGCGTTGGCACATGTACCTCAGGATAGGGCGTATGGGGGCTCGTTGAGCTTTCCGGGGCGATACAAAATCTCGTAATTGTAGGTGGAGAGCTCGATCCTCCACCTCAAGATCTTATCATTCTTGATCTTGCTCCGCTGTGTGTTATTGAACATGAAGGCTACTGACCGTTGGCCAGTGAGGAGAGTGAATCTCCTGCCAGCCAGGCAATGCCTCCAATGCCGCACAGCTTCAACGATAGCTTGGGCCTCTTTCTCGACGGATGAGTGCCGAATTTCTGAGGCATGAAGGGTGCGGGAAAAGAATGCCACGGGTCTGCCTGCCTGATTGAGGGTGGCGGCTAGGGCGACGTCTGATGCCAATCACTCTCCTTGAAAGGGCAGTGTCTCGCCTACTGCGTGCATCATGGCCTTGGCGATATATGCTCTGATACGGGCGAAGGCATGTTGTGCCTCGGCCGTCAGGGGAAAATGGGTTGACTGTATGAGTGGGCGGGCCCTGTCCGCATAGTTTGGGACCCACTGAGCGTAGTACGAAAAGAACCCCAGGCAGCGTTTGAGGGCCTTGGGTCAGTGGGAGAGGAGGAGCTCCATGAGGGGGCGCATGCGGTCGGGATCGAGCCCCAGAACTCCGTTCTAGACCACATAGCCGAGGATGGCTAAGCGGGTCGTGCTAAACACGCACTTCTCCTTGTTGTAGGTGAGGTTTAGGAGAGTGCCGGTGTGGAGAAATTTGGCAAGGTTGGCGTCGTGGTCCTGCTGATCATGGCCGCAGATGGTGACGTTGTCTAGGTACAGAATGGTGGCCCGCAAACCGTACCGGTCGACCATTCGGTCCATCTCTCTTTAGAAGACCGAGACCCCGTTGGTGACGCCGAAGGGAATCCTGAGGGAGTGATGGAGGCGGCCGTCTGCCTCGAAGGCAGTGTATGGACGGTCCGACTTACGAATGGGGAGCTGGTGGTCTACCGTTGAGAAGACCCGGTACTGTGCAATCTGATTGACCATATCAGATATGTGTGGGAGGGGGTACGCGTCGAGCTACATGTACCGATTGATGGTCTGGCTGTAGTCCACGACCATTCTGTGTTTCTCCCCAGTTTTAACTACTACCACTTGGGCTCTCCAGGGGCTGTTGCTAGCCTCGATAATGCCCTCCCGAAGCAGCCGCTGGACCTCGGACCTGATGAAGGTCCTGTCCTGGGCGCTGTACCGTCTGCTCCTGGTGGCGACGGGTTTGCAATCTGAGGTTAAATTTGCCAAGAGGGAAGGCGGATCGACCTTTAGGGTCGCGAGGCCGCACACAGTGAGGGGTGGTAGGGGCCCGCCGAATTTCAGGGTTAGGCTCTGGAGGTTGCACTGGAAGTCCAGGCCGAGTAGTAGGGCAGCGCAGAGGTTAGGGAGGACCTAAAGGCGGAACCACTGAATTCTACGCCCTGGACCGTGAGTGTGACCTTACAGTACCCCTGGATCGCCACGGAATGGGATCCGGAGGCCAGGGAGATTTTTTGGTTGGCAGGGTGTACCGCGAGGGAGCAGCGCCTTACTGTATCCGGGTGGATGAAGCTTTCGGTGCTCCCGGAGTCTAGCAGGCAAGAGGTCACGTGTCCGTTGATTTTAACGCTGGTCGATGCGGTGGCCAGGTTGTGCGGACGAGACTGGTCGATGGTTCACTGAGGCGAGTCATGGTCGGTCGTCGCTGGTGTCGGATGATGGAGAGCCCGGGGGGCACAGGTCCTGGAACGCTGGCCCAGGAATGTGCTGTGGGGGAGACAAGACGGCGGCATCTGAAGATCTTGAGGAGGACAAAATGGTGGCGCCCATGTGCCGCACGTGTTGCTCGGAGGGGAGGATGGCGGCGCCCACTGGCCGCTCTTGGTCTGAGGGGGAGAAGATGGCGGCGCCCACTGGCCGCGCGTGGTCCGAGGAGGTGAAGATTATGGCGCCCATTGTCCGTAAACGAGGGGGGTGGGAGCGATAGCGGCGACTGCACAGGCCTGGCACACCGTGGCAAAGTGCCCCTTCTTGCCGCAACCTTTACAAAGGGCAGCGCGGGCCAGGCAGCGTTGGCAGGGGGGTTTCTGATGGCCGCAAAAGTAACATCGGGGACCCCCGGGGTTCGCTGGCTGGTGCGTGGTGCAGGCGTATTGGCAGGGTAAGGCCCCCGCTGGGGTGGCCATCTGTGGGGTCCACGATGCGTAGGAGGAGTAGGCCACGCGGCTTGGGTTGTAGGCCTGAACATTGCGTGAGGCGGCCGTCAGAGAGAGCGCTAGTTTCTTTGTCTCTGTTAGGTCGAGCGTAGCCCCTTCTAACAGTCGCTGGCGTATGAGGTCTGACACAATCCCCGTAACAAACGCGTCCCGCATGAGGAGGTTAGAATGTTCAGTGGCTGTAACGGCCTGACAGTCACAGTCCCAGACGAGTGGGATTAGGGCTCGCCAGACGTCTTCTATGGACTCACCAGGGAGTTGAGAGCGAGTGGCGAGCGAGTGCCTGGCGAAGAGCATGTTCGTCTTCTGAGTGTAATTCTCTTTGAGAAGTGGCATGGCTTCGGCGTAGTTCGGCACATCCTGGATTGGCGGAAAGACGCTGGCGCTCAACCTTGAATACAGGAACTGTATCTTCTGAGCCTCCGAGACAGGGCTGGGTGCCGAGTTGATGTACGCCTCGAAACAAGCTAGCCAGTGTTGAAAGTCCTTTTTGGCGTTGCTTGAAAGCGGATCCATCTGTAGGCGATCCGGTTTGATACAGAGGTCCATCTTTTGTAAATCTTAGAGCAATAAATTGGTGTACGATCAATTGCACAAAGACTTGAGTTGGGTACAACTGAGGCTTTATTGCTCTAAGATGTGTGGCCTCCCACAGCAGCTGGCGAAATAGCTGCAGCATGGAGGACACACATATTTATACTCCGCCTACTTGGCGGAGCCAGCAGGCAGGGACTACCAACGTACCTGTAGTACAGGTCCTACCATACATCACCTAATCGAGGTGCAACAATGGTTTACCACATGAGTGAAAGTCAGCTATTCATGTAATGACTGCAGTGCAGTGAGGGTGACTATCAGATAGATATATCATGTTGCTGAAAGATTGTGGGGAGTGTCAATGGGGGAAGGATAAGTAGGGAGCTGTTGAGGTGCATAGGAAGCGAATGGGTGTGGGGAGTGATGTGATGGAGCACACTTTGCAAAACAGAGTTAAGGGGTTAACTTAAACCATAGGGTGTCTATAAAATCATAGACTAGTTTCAGCACAGATGGAGGGAAAGCTGCCATTTTCATATCAATTGTCTGCAAGAGCAACTCAACTTGTCACACTCCTTCACCTTCTCCCATAGAATCCATTCATAGAATCCCTTCAGTGCAGAATGCATATTCGACCCATTGAGTCTGCACCGACCCTCCGAAAGAGCACTCTACCTAGGTCCACTCCCCCGCACTATCACAAAGAGTGGTGAATTCATTTCCACAGTAACCAGTTGATGGTAAAACTTTGAATATAATCAAGAGGCGGCTGGATATAGCACCTGGGGAGAATGGGATCAAAGGCTATGAGGAGAAAGCAGGATTCGGCTATTGAGTTGGATGATCAGCCATGATCGTGATGAATGACGGAGCAGGCTCGAAGGGCCAAAAGGCCTCCTCCTGCTCCTGCTCCTATCTTCTGTGTATCTATGTATCCCCATAACCCCGCGTACTGATCTTGGCCAATCCACCTAACCTGCACATCTTTGGACAGTGGGAGGAAACCGGAGCATCCTGAGGAAACCCACACAGACACGGAGAGAACGTGCAGACTCCGCACAGACAGTGACCCACACCGGAATTGAACTGGGACCCTGGTGTTGTGAGGCAGCAGAGCTAACCACTGTGCCACAGCGCCACCCAATAGTTTCCGTAGTGCTGCACTTTTTTTCCTTTCAAATAATTATTCAATTCCGTTTTGAAAACCATGATTGTATCTGCTTCCAGGGCCATTCTCAAGTGCTGCATTTCAAATACTAACCATTTGCTCTGGAAAAGGTTTCCCTCCAGTAGCCTTTGTTCCTTTTGCCAATCGGTCGGTCTTGGCCCTTCCACCGGTTGGTAAGAGCTTCTCTTGATCTGCTCCGACCCTCATGATTTTTAATGCAGCAAAAGACATCAATAAGCTGCTTCCTTCATTGAATCCATGAGCTGGGCACAATGTCCCTGCTTCTAAACACAAACCATCTTGGGCAGAGCAGCAGGTTTCTTTCTCCCATTGTATTTCTCCCTCCTCCTCCTGACTGTAAACAGCAGTAAGTCCAGCGAGATGGCTTTAAATCTTGGTGCTGCCCTTGCTCTACGTTCACGGTCCATCCTAAGCATTGTCCCTTTAAATACAGCTGAGAATGCGTCACGGGCGTCCGCCTCATGCCACTGCGCGGCGCGAAACCCAGAAGGCAAAATAAATTGTTAAACCTGAGTTGAGATTCTGACTTTCTCAGTCAGCCAGTCTCAGTGTTTCACGTGTACCATCCCACCCATCCTGCTCAGAAGCTGCTTTCATATGATTATCAGGGTAGCTGTCTTCGACACTCCCATCCCCCCACCCCCTCCACAAGAGCCAGCCCCAAGCCAGCAACTCCAGCCCCTCTCCGAGACTACAATCTGAGGTTAGAATCATACAGTACAGAAGAGGCCCTTCGGCCCATCAAGCCTGCACCGACAGAAAAAAATTACCCTAATCTACAGGAATCCCACTTCCCAGCTCTTGGTTAAACCCTATCATTCACAACCTTAAGGTTGGAGATGGGGCTGTTGGCAGACAAGGAGGTACTTGACCCCGAGATAAGCTTCTGACCACAAATCTGCTCCGTCACCAGGATCACCTTTTTCCATTTCCAGAACATTCCTGACTCTGCTCCCGCATCAGCCCATTTGTTAACAAAATCTTCATCCACATCTTTGTTACCTCTAGTCTGGGTATTTCAATGCTGCTATCCGCAACCTAACTCTCACCAAATCCTGTTAGCTATTGGGCGGGATTCTCTGAAAATGGGGCTATGTCCTCACACTGTCGGGAAAACTGGCGCAAACGACTCCGGCGTCAGCGCCCCCCCCCCCCCGCCCCCCCCCCCCCCCAAGGTGAGAAATTCTCACCTTTCTAGGGGGCTAGGTGGACGCCGGAGGGGTTGTCGCCGCTCCAGCCGGCGCAGGAGGGCCGGAGCGAGTTCGCGCATGCGCAGACTGGCCGGCCTATTTCCGCGCATGTGTGGGGGGGGGGGGGTTCTCTTCTCCGTGCCGGCCCCCGGGCAATATGGCAGAGCCCTACAGGGGCTAGCGCGGAAGAAGTGCCCCCACGGAACAAGCCCGCCCGTGCGTGAGATGAGTAATTTTTGGCATGATTGGCCAAAAATGAACGGCCGCTCGGCCCATCGGGGTCCAGAGAATCGCCGGGGGGGGGCGCTGTCAACGGCCCCTGACTGCGTGGCAAGAATCCCGCCGCCGCCCAAAAACGGCGCCGGAGAATAGGGGAGCTGGCGTTGGGTCGGCGGGGTGGGATTCGCGCCTCCCCCCCAGGGATTCCCCGACCCGGCGAGGGGTTAGAGAATCCCATGCCATTATCTTTATGCTCACAGCCCTCTTCCCATTGTCACCTCTTTCCAGTTACCTTTTAAAATAGTAAGAAGTCTTACAACACCAGATTAAAGTCCAACAGGTTTGTTTCGAATCACCAGCTTTCGGAACACAACTCTGTGCTCTGACAGCTAGTGATTTGAAACAAACCTGTTGGACTTTAACCTGGTGTTGTAAGATTTCCTACTGTGCTCACCCCAGTCCAACGCCGGCATCTCTACATCATGGCCTTTTGCAATAGTTTAGGGTCTCTGCCTCCACCACCAACTCGGGAAGCGAATTTGAGACTCAACTACCCTCTGCGTAAAAAGTTCTTCCTCATGTCCCCTCTACACCTTCTGCCACTTATCTTGAATCTATGTCCCCTGGTTCTAGAATTCTCCAACAGGTCTACCTCTCTGCCTCCATCTATAACACACTTGTTAAAACTACCTCTGTGACCAATATCTCCTTATATAGTTTGGTATTAAATTGTGTTTGATAATGCGACTACAAAGGAGCTTGAAATGTTTTGCTGTGTTAAAGATGCTATATAAATGTACATTTTGTTGTTGTTATTTGCCTGTCCCTGTTGCGATGAAGGCCAACATTGCCATTAGCAATTCTAATTTTTTTTCTCACTTGTGTAAGCATTTTTCTTTCAACTTGATACAATCTTTGCCACATTTATTGAATGGTTCCTTCATGACATGTGGAGCTTTTGTCTTATGGAGGGTGAGTGCTCAGTTTGTCTTGTACCATGAATTTCTTTGAATACATGTCAAGGTTTGCCAGTTAGACTGACCTCGCCAAGCTTTGTGTGGCCTTGTATTGTGAATTTCTGCTGCGTCAAATCACAGAGGGTTACATCGAAAATGGAGTCACCAACCAAGCGTGCTAGCAGTACACCAGGTCTAGTTTCAGGATTTTACCTCATTGATATATATTGTAGTTGTCAATGAGGCATCCTGACATGATATGCCAACCACAATATCGTCTTGCCTGAAGGGCTAGCTCACCAGAAAAATAATAGGCTTGGACATGAGGGAGGCAGTGGGATGTAATAATCCTAGAGAATGGAGCTTGGGTGAGTAGGAGCTCAAATTATTGGCATGGAGCATAGAGAAACACTCCTGCTCCCTCCAACCCAATAAATAAATGTATAATTTAACATTATGGGTTTCTTCCCAGATTCTACTGAGAGTATACACTCTGCCAATTGGATTGTTAAGATGACATTGGTGTTCAGAGGAGTATCGATTAATGAGGCTCCCGTCTGTTTTGACATACACCTTAGCCACCTAATAGAAGGCCCCATCAAATATGAAGGTTTTGTGAGGGCCACGAAGAATCCAGCACGAGTTTCAAGGATACAAGAAATAACATTTATTTACAATAACATATATACACGCAGCAGCAGCCACAGCAGCCGCAGCAGCCACAGCAGCAGCCACAGCAGCCGCAGCAGCAGCCACAGCAGCCGCCGCCGCCGCCGCCGCCGCCGCCGCCGCCGCCGCCGCCGCCGCCGCCGCCGCCGCCGCCGCAGCCGCAGCAGCAGCAGCAGCAGCAGCAGCAGCAGCAGCAGCAGCAGCAGCAGCAGCAGCAGCAGCAGCAGCAGCAGCAGCAGCAGCAGCAGCAGCAGCAGCAGCAGCAGCAGCAGCAGCAGCAGCAGCAGCAGCAGCAGCAGCAGCAGCAGCAGCAGCAGCAGCAGCAGCAGCAGCAGCAGCAGCAGCAGCAGCAGCAGCAGCAGCAGCAGCAGCAGCAGCAGCAGCAGCAGCAGCCTCACTTGCTGCTTACTCCTTCCTGCTAGTTCCAAACTGGCCAGCTTTATTTATACAGGGAGACTGCTAATGATTTCTCCGCCCCCCTCATTGGGGAAGCTCATACTCCCACAGGATTGTGGGATTGTCATGAGTCCCCAGCCAATGGTAAGCAGGCAGGTTATAACAGAAGGCAAATCAGGAATTAGGTGGTAAAAATGCCACTTCCATTTTAGCCTTTCTGCCAAGCGATGGGAGATACAACCTCACGCTGTTGGTCTTTCGCAGTGTAGAAGTACCAGGTCGATAATTTTAATTATAATCCTACAGAGCAGCCTTCTGTTAAATGCTGCGGAGATGCCGCCGTTGGACTGGGGGGAGCACAGTAAGAAGTCTTACAACACCAGGTTAAAGTCCAACAGGTTTGTTTCAAATCACTAGCTTTTGGAGCACTGCTCCTTCCTCAGGTGATTCACCTGGTGTTGTAAGACTTCTTACTGTTCTGTTAAATGGGCAGTGAAAATATCATGAGTTGCTTAATATCTTACTGTTACGGACAGGAGAGTGAGAGAAACTATGGCCGGGATTCTCTAAAAACGCGGCTAGGTTTTCACGCCGGCATCAATGGGCCTCTGAGCTCCGCGGCGGAGATACACAGCGGACTGGCGCGGAAGAAGGTAGGCCCCCCCCCAAATCGCATGCGCCCGCCGATCGTTCGCCCCCGATCGCGGGCCTGGCCATCGTGGAGGCCCCCCCCCCCCTCCCCCCCAGAGACTGATCCCACCGCCCCGCACCAGATCAGCCACCGCAGCTGCGATGCTGAGCTCCCGCCGGGTGGAACCATACGTGAACCACGCCGGCTGGAATTTGGCTAGTAGATCGCGGAGAATCGGCGCGGGGGCCTCTTTCAACAGCCCCCGACCGTTGCCCCGTCGACCGCGCGCGCGCGACTGCCGCCGATTCTCCGGTCGCCAGAGAATCTCGTCCCGGCGTCGGATGCGATCGCCGGTCTGAGGCCCCATTCTCCGCCCCAGCGGCGAGCGCCATTTCGGCGGGGAGGCTTGGAGAATCCCGGCCTATGTTTCTTGCTCCTCAACTCTCCGTAAACTGAGGTGTGGTGAATTATTTTTAAAGTAGGCCGTGACGTTTTTTCCCAAACCCTCGGATTGTGTGATCCAATTTAAAAATAACTTGCAGCAAACTTGCATTATGATTAACTCAGAAGGTTACTTTATTCACACTCAAACCCAGGGTCGGTGTGAGTGGGGGTATTGTGGGGTGGATATTCGCAACCTCACACATACATATACAGAAAAGGGAGGATAAAAATGAGTTTCAGCTATGGCCAGCAACAGTAAAAGAACCACAGAAATGAAATTTGTTTCCAAAATTCTGGGGCAGCATGGTAGCACAGTGGTTAACACTGTTGCTTCACAGGTCCAGGGTTCCAGGTTCAATTCCGGTCTTGGGTGACTGTCTGTGTGGAGTCTGCACGTTCTCCCCGTGTCTGCGTGGGTTTCCTCCGGATGCTCCGGTTTCCTCCCACAGTACAAAGATGTGCATGTTAGGTGGATTGGCCACGCTAAATTGCCTTTAGTGTCCAAAAAGGTTAGGTGGGGTTACTGGGTTGTGGGGAAAGGGTGGAGGCATGGGCTTAAGTGGGGTGCTCTTTCCAAGGGCCAGTGCAGACTCGATGGGCTGAATGGCTGCCTTCTGCACTGTAAATTCTATGGTTCTATGAATCCAAAATCAAAGTCCAGAGGATGTTTCCTTCATGGCGGAATTCAGTCCAGATGTGTTTCTGATTGGGAGACAGTAACACGAAAATCCTTGAAAAGAGTGACAGCGCAGCACCATGGGCTTTCTGTGCTTGGCAGGTGATGATCAGAGACTTTTAAAATCAAACAGGCTTCAGGGAAGTGAGAGATGATGGCCAGCTGTTTGGTCAGTCAAGAGTTGCTGGAGTTCTTTTCGGTTGGTGTTAAAAGCAGCAGTCTGAGTTGGGAGATTAGAGACATTATAATGATCCAAAAGGCATGGGGTCATGTGACATGGCCCATTAGGGAGTTAATTGCAGCCTCGCAAGCAGTTTCTGTGCTCCTGCATGGCTGTAGCACAATCAATCACTCACGAGGCGAGAAGGAGTCAAACGATGGCTTTATTACACAGACTTGTTCCCCAGCAGCACAGTTACAGAATGCGTCTGCTGGGAGAGCCCGGGCTCTTATACTCCGCCTTACTGGGTGGAGCCAGCAGGCGGCTGATCCAATCGGGATCCAGTGTCTATCTACCAATAGCCTCTCGGCATCCCAGGGTATCGTAATACCCCTAATACATACCAGCACATTCACCCCTTGTTAAAAAGGAACCCGGCGGGGTAGTGGGCCGTATGGTGGTAGGGGTTTCCAGAGCCGGTACCTCGGATGCCGCTAACACGGCGGCTATGTTCCGATACTAACTACTTACAATGCCGCTTTTACTGGGCAACCAAACCCCAAAAAATTATTTACAGAGTCATTTTGTGCTTCGTTAAACAGATTCGATGAGTCGGATGGGTGCCCTGGTTGTCCTCGCCGATCGTCTTAGCCCCAGTGGTGATGCAGGCACCGGGTCCGGCCTCGTCATCTCTGGGAGCGTTTGATGCCTCGTCCCGCTTCAATATCCCTATTCGGGGCCGGGGGAAGGACCGATCCACCCTGGAAGGGGGCGGCTGTGGGGTGGGCCGGTGGGAGGGAGGGGGCGATTAGTGTTGGGGGCGTGTGCATGGCTCCAGAGGGGGTCACTGGTATTGGGGTGGTGTGCGGGTGCCAGGTCCCGCAGGGAGACCGTGTCCTATCGGCCGTCAGGGTACGCCATGTAGGCGTATTGAGGGTTCGCGTGGAGGAGATTAACCCTCTCGACCAACGGGTCCGATTTGTACGTCCGCACATGCTTTCGGAGCAGGATGGGTCCCGGGACTGCCAGCCAGGCCGGAAATGACGTTCCAGAGGAGGACTTCCTAGGGAAGACAAGGAGGCGTTCGTGAGGTGTTTGATTTGTTGTTGTACACAGCAGCGACCGGATGGAGTGGAGGGCGTCCGGGAGGACTTCCTGCCAGCGGGGGACTGGGAGATTTCTGGACCGTAGGGCCAGCAGGACGGTCTTCCAGACGGTTCCGTTCTCCCTCTCTACCTGACCGTTCCCCCGGAGGTTGTAACTGGTTGTCCTGCTCGAGGCGATGCCCGTGCTGAGCAGGAATTGACGCAGTTCGTCGCTCATGAAGGAGGACCCCCTATCGCTATGTATGTAGGCGGCGAAACCGAACAGTGTAAAGATGGTGCCGAGGGCTCTAATGACCTTTGCCGCGGTCATGTCGGGACAGGGGATGGTGAATGGGAACCGGGAGTACTCGTCAATCACGTTGAGGAAATACGTGTGCGATCGATGGAGGGGAGGGGACCTTTGAAGTCCAGGCTGAGGCGCTGAAAAGGACGGGAAGCCTTTATCAGGTACGCTTTATCTGGCCTGTAGAAGTGCGGCTTGCACTCTGCGCAGATTTGGCAGTTCCTGGTGGCAGTTCTGACCTCCTCGATGGAGTAGGGCAGGTTGCGGGTCTTCACGAAGTGATAGAACCGAGTGACCCCCGGGTGGCAGAGGTCCTCGTGGAGGGTTCGGAGACGGTCCACTTGTGCGTTGGCACACGTGCCACGGGATAGGGCATCGGAAGGCTCGTTCAGCTTTCCGGGACGATACAAGATCTCATAGTTATAGGTGGAGAGTTCGATCCTCCACCACAAGATCTTGTCGTTCTTGATCTTACCCCGCTGTGCATTATCGAACATGAAGGCCACCGACCGTTGGTCAGTGAGGAGAGTGAATCTCCTACCGGCCAGGTAATGCCTCCAATGCCACACAGCTTCTACTATGGCCTGGGCCTCCTTTTCCACTGAGGAGTGGCGGATTTCTGAAGCGTGGAGGGTGCGTGAAAAAAAGGCCATGGGTCTGCCCGCTTGGTTGAGGGTGGCCGCCAGAGCTACATCAGACCCGTCGCTCTCGACTTGGAAGGGGAGGGGCTCGTCGATCGCGTGCAACGTGGCCTTTGCGATATCCGCTTTGACGCGGCTGAAGGCCTGGCGGGCCTCTGTCGACAGGGGGATGGCCGTGGACTGGATTAGCGGACGGGCCTTGTCCGCGTAGTTGGGGACCCACTGGGCGTAATAAGAGAAGAAACCCAGGCAGCGTTTCAGGGCCTTGGATCAGTGAGGGAGGGGGAACTCCATGAGGGGGCGCATGCATTCGGGGTTGGGGCCTATCACTCGATTTTGCACCACGTAGCTGAGGATGGCTAGACGGTCGGTGCTAAATACTCATTTCTCCTTGTTGTATGTGAGATTCAGGCGTTTGCGGTCTGGAGGAATTTGCGGAGGTTGGCGTCGTGGTCCTGCTGGTCATGGCCGCAGATGGTGACATTGTCGAGATACGGGAACGTGGCCCGCAAACCGTACCGGTCAACCATGCGGTCCATCTCCCGTTGGAAGACCGAGACCCCGTTAGTGACGCCGAATGGAACCCTTAAAAAATGATAGAGCCGCCCGTCTGCTTCGAAGGCAGTGTATTTTCGGTCGCTCGGGCGGATGGGGAGCTGGTGGTAGGCAGACTTAAGGTCCACCTTGGAAAAGACCTTGTACTGTGCAATCCGATTGACCATGTCGGATATGCGGGGGAGAGGGTATGCATCCAACTGCGTGTACCTATTTATGGTTTGACTATAGTCTACGACCATCCTCTGCTTCGCCCCGGTCTTTACGATGACCACCTGGGCTCTCCAGGGACTATTGCTGGTCTGAATTATGCCTTCCCTCAGCAGCCGCTGGACTTCTGACCGGATAAACGATCGGTCCTGGGCACTGTACCGTCTGCTCCGAGTGGCGACTGGTTTGCAATACGGGGTGAGGTTCGCGAACAGGGAAGGCAGATCGACCTTGACGGTTGCGAGGCTGCAGATAGTGAATGGGGGTATAGGGCCGCCGAATTTAAACGTTAAGGTCTGGAGATTACACTGAAAATCCAATCCCAGGAGTGTGGCAGTGCAGAGGTGAGGAAGGACGTACAGCCGGTAGTTTCTGAACTCCCTCCCCTGCACCGTGAGGTTCGCGATGCAGAACCCTTTTATCTCTACCAAATGGGACCCCGCCGCCAGAATTTTTTTTTGATTACTCGGGTGGATCGGAAGGGAACAGTGTCTTACCGTATCAGGATGTATAAAACACTCCGTGCTCCCAGAGTCGATCAGGCAGGGCGTCTCGTACCCGTTTACGAATATCGTTGTTGATGCCGTTTGGAGCGTTCGGGGCCGCGACTGGTCCAGGGTCACCGAAGCCAGTCGTAATTGTTGCACCGGGGCGTTTTCTTCAGGCCCCATGTGGCCATCCATCCTGGGGTCCTTAGACGTCAGCCAAGATGGCGGCGTCCACGGGTCGCACATGGTCGGGGTGGGCAAGATGGCGCCGTCCATGGATCGCACATTGCCGGGGGGGCACAAAATGCGCCCATCCCTTCCGCGTGGAGTCCGGGACCCAAGATGGCGCCGCCCGTTGGCCGCACATGGATCGCTGGGGGGGTTGAGTTTGGGTTCTCCCCCGGAGATTGCGGCTACCCCCCTGGCCTTGCACACAACGACAAAATGCCCCTTTTTCCCGCACCCTTTACAGAGGGCCGGGCAGCACATCCGGGGGTGTTTCCCCTGCCCGCAGAAGTAACAGCCCCGGGTGATCTGCCACTCTGGCAGCGGGAGGTCCCGGGGGTTCGGTCGCGGCGGGGGTCCACGGTGCCCAAGGGGCTGCCGCGCGGTCGGGGGCGTAGGCGCTGGCGTTCTGTGACGCCACATCAAATGAGGCCGCGAGGGCCCGTGCCTCTTTGAGGCCCAGTGTGTCTCTTTCCAGCAATCACTGGCAATTTTGGGATGAAAGCATACCTGCCACGAACGCATCTCGGAGCAGCACCTCTGTGTGTTCATTCGCCGCAACCGATGGGCAGTTGCAGTTTCTCCCCAGTATCAACAGCGCACTGTAGAACTCATCCAGCGATTCCCCGGGGATCTGCCGTCTCGTCACGAGCTGGTGGCGTGCGTAGGCCTGGTTGACGGGCCGAACGTAGATTCCAATCAACATTGCGATCGCCGTCGGGAAATCTTCCGCATCTTCTATAAGCGTGTAGATATCAGGGCTCACCCTGGCATGCAGGACCTGGATTTTCTGTTCCTCTGTAGGTATGCCGGGGGCCGTTCGGAGGTATCCCTGGAAACATGCTAAACAACGTTTAAAAGTGGCCGCTGCGTTTGTCGCATGGGGGCTGATTCGCAGACACTCCGGCATGCTTCGGAGCTCCATGTCCTTAAAAGTTTGCGTCATAAATTGTAGCACAATCAATCACTCACGAGACAAGATGAGAAGGAGTCGAACGATGGCTTTATTACACAGACTTGTTCCCCAGCAGCACAGTTACAGAATGCGGCTGCTGGGAGAACCCGGGCTCTTATACTCCGCCTTGCTGGGTGGAGCCAGCAGGCGGCTGATCCAATTGGGATCCAGTGTCTATCTACCAATAGCCTCTCGGCATCCCAGGGTACCTTAATACCCCTAATACATACCACCACAATGGCTAAAACTAATTGTTTCCCTCATGATATACCTTCAATTCACCGAGAGGCAGAGAGAGCGAGTGAACATTAGGCTTTATTAAACATGAACTTGCCTAGCCAGAGTCTGTTGTACAGATGAATGCCGCCCACAGGCGGCCGGTCTATATATGGCCTCGGTGAGGGCGGAGCCAGGGGCGGAGCCGACCGGGGTTAAAGTACAGTACCTGGAAGCAGCTCGTATCACCACTTCCAGGTCATAGGTCATAGGTTACAGTATCATACATGCATTAGGGGAATACATTCACCACATTCACCCCCTATTAAAAAAAATCAAGTCCAGCAGGGGTGACGTGGGGTCATTACATATTCAGTCTATCTGGAGGCCGGCTCGTTCTCTTCGACCTCCTCAGCTCTGGCGGTGCGGCGGGCACGGTTGTTGCAGGCGGTGACTCCAGGGGTGTTGTGTCTGGAGTTTGAGCCTCAGTCCGGCGTGTCGGAGACGGTTGGGGTGTGGGGGTACGCAGGGGGGTGATGGGTGGTGGCAGTGTCGGCGCGGGACAATACAGGAGACCCAGGGGAGCATACAGGGCACTGGGGGTGGCGGCGGGCAGCGGGGAAGGGGGCGCATTGACAGGAGAACCAGCTGGCGCCAGGTCCCATAGGGAGACTGTATCTTGCCATCCGTCCTGGTGTGCGATGTAGGCGTACTGGGGGTTGGCGTGGAGCAGCTGGACCCTCTCGACCAGGGGGTCGGTCTTATGGCTCCTCATTTGCCTCCAGAGAAGGACTGGTCCCAGAGTTGTCAGCCAAGCTGGAAGCGAGACCCCGGAGATGGACTTCCTGGGGAAGATAAACAAACGATCGTGAGGGCTCTCACTCGTGGCTGTGTAGAGGAGTGATCTGATGGAGTGGAGGGCGTCGGGCGGGACCTCCTGCCAGCGGGGGATCGGGAGACTTCTAGACCTGAGGGCCAGAAGAACGGCCTTCCACACCGTCGCATTCTCCCTCTCCACCTGCCCGTTTCCCTGTGGGTTATAGCTCGTAGTCCTGCTCGAGGCGATGCCTTTGCTGAGCAGGTACTGAAGTAGCTCATCGCTCATGAGCGATGTGCCCCGGTCGCTGTGGATGTAGGCAGGGAAACCGAACAGTGTGAAGACGCTGTGCAGTGCCTTTATTACAGTGGCCGAGGTCATGTCGGGGCAGGGGACAGCGAAGGGGAAGCGGGCAGCACGGTAGCATAGTGGTTAGCACAATTGCTTCACAGCTCCAGGGTCCCAGGTTCGATTCCCGGCTTGGGTCACTGTCTGTGCATAGTCTGCACGTTCTCCCCGTGTGTGCGTGGGTTTCCTCCGGGTGCTCTGGTTTCCTCCCACAGTCCAAAGATGTGCAGGTTAGGCGGATTGGCCATGCTAAATTGCCCTTAGTGTCCAAAATTGCCCTTAGTGTTGGGTGGGGTTACTGGGTTATGGGGATAGGGTGGAGGTGTGGGCTTGGGTAGGGTGCTCTTTCAAAGAGCCAGTCCAGACTCGATGGGCCGAATGGCCTCCTTCTGCACTGTAAGGTCTATGAGGGAGTACTCATCGATGATGGTGAGGAAGTATATATTGCGATTGGTGGAGGGGAGGGGCCCTTTGAAGTCAATGCTTAGGCGCCCAAAGGGCCGGGTGGCCTTTACCAGGCGGGCCTTGTCTGGCCGGTAGAAGTGCGGTTTGCACTCCGTGCAGGCTTGGCAGTCCCTGGTCATTGCCTTGACCTCCTCGGTGGAGAAGGGCAGATTGCGGGTCTTAATGAAATGGGTAAGCCGGGTGATCCCCAAGTGATAGAGGTCATTGTGGATAGCCCGAAGTCGGTCATCTTGCGCGCTGGCGCATGTGCCGTGGGACAGGGCATCTGGGGGCTCGTTGAGCTTCCCAGGAGGACACTTGATATCGTAATTGTAGGTGGAGAGTTCGATTCTCCACCTCAAGATTTTGTCATTTTTTATTTTGCCCCGTTGTGCGTTGTCGAACATGAAGGCGATCGACCGCTGGTCGGTGACGAGGGTGAACCTCCTACCGGCTAGGTAGTGCCTCCAGTGCCGCACGGCTTCCACTATGGCTTGTGTTTCCTTCTCGACCGAGGGGTGTTGAATTTCGCAAGCGTGGAGGGTTCTAGAGAAGAATGCTACTGGCCTGCCAGCCTGGTTGAGTGTGGCGGCCAGTGCCACGTCTGACATATCGCTCTCTACCCGAAAGGGGACGGACTCGTCCACCGCATGCATAGCGGCCTTGGTGATGTCGGCCTTCCATGCGGCTGAAGGTCGAGCGGGCCTCATCCGTCAGGGGAAAAGCGGTGGTTTGAATAAGTGGGCGGGCTTTGTCCGCATAGTTGGGGACCCACTGGGCATAGTATGAGTACAGCCCCTGGCATCGTTTTAGGCTGAGGGGAGGCGGGAGTTCTGTGAGGGGGCGCATACGGTCGGGGTCGGGCCCTTGGACTCCGTTCTCCACGACGTAGACGAGGATGGCTAGTCGGGTAGTACGGAAGACACACTTTCTTTGTTGTATGTGAGATTGAGGGATTGGGCAGCTTGGAGGAACCTCTGAAGGTTGGCGTCATGGTCCGGCTGATCGTGGCCGCAAATGGTCACATTGTCCAAGTACGGGTATGTAGCCTGCAAACCGTACTGGTCCACCATTCGATCCATCGTTCTCTGAAAGACCGAGACCCCGTTAGTGACGCTGAAGGGGACTCTGAGGAAGTGGAAGAGTCGGCCGGCTGCTCAAAGGCAGTGTAGTGGCGCTCTTCCGGGCGGATTGGGAGCTGGTGGTAGGCCGACTTTACACCGACCGTTGAGAACACACGGTACTGCGCGATCTGATTGACCATCTCCGCTATGGGGGGGGGGGCTACGCATCCAGTTGCGTGAATCAGTTAATTGTCTGGCTGTAGTCCACAACCATCTGATTCTTTTCCCCGGACCGGGCAACCACCACTTGCGCTCTGCAGGGGCTGTTGCTGGCCTCGATGATCCCTTCACTCAACAGTCGCTGGACCTCAATAGCAGAGTCAGTAACACGTCAATTCTACTAACAATACTCAACCATAAACTCAACTTTGCTTCTCTTTGGAAGACACATCAGAAAAAAAGAATAGAAAAGATCACAGGGTGAAGAAAAACGTAATATAATTTGCTCAAACATCTCTAGCGAACTGTACCGCCTGCTCCTGGTGGCGATGGGCTTACAGTAAGGAGTGAGGTTTGCAAAGAGTGAAGTGGGGGAGACCTTGAGGGTCGCGAGGCTGCACACCATGAGGGGGGCAAGGGTCCGCCGAACTGTAAGGTCAGGCTTCGGTGATTACATTGAAAGTCCAATCTGAGCAGTAGGGGGGCACAGAGATGGGGGAGGACGTAGAGCTTAAAACGAGCGTACTCTGCACCCTGTATCGCAAAATTGCCGATACAGTACCCCCGGATCTGAACCGAATGGGACCCGGAGGCAAGGGAGATGGTTTGGGAGGCTGGGTAGGTGTGGAGGGAGCAGCGCCTTACCGTGTCGGAGTGGGCAAAGCTCTCCGTGCTCCCAGAGTCGAAAAGACAGGGGGTGTCGTACCCGTTGACCCGGACAACCATCATTGAGTTCTTCAACTGTTTCGGCTGCGACTGGTCGAGAGTGACTGCGCCCAGCTGTGGGTAGCCTGTGTGGTCGGTGGAATCACAAGATGGCAGTCCCCATGAGTCGCACGTAAATGGTGCCCAAGATGGCCGCCCCATCGGTCGCACGTGTTGGTCGGTGCCGGAGCCGGCAGCCAAGATGATGGCCCCCATGAGTTGCACGTGTCGGTCGGTGTTGGGGCCGGCGGCTCCCACGCTGATGACGCATCTGACGGGGGTGTTCCAGACAGGCACGCAGCCGCATTGCGGGGTCTGTGGGGCTGCGAGTCCATGGGCCGGGCCTGGTGCGTTTTCAATTTCTAAGCCTTGGGTCGGCCCAGGCAGACTCTAGCGAAGTTCCCCTTTTCCCCACAGTCGCTGCACGTCGTTGTGCGGGCTGGGCAATGCTGCCGGGGAGTGTTGGCCCTGGCCGCAGAAGTAGCACTGTGGTTCCCCGGGCTGGGCTGGCAGATGCGCGGCACAGACCTGCGGCGTAGTTGGGTCCGACAGGGGCTGCGACGAGGGTGTCCACGAGGGGTTCGCCAGACCTGCGGGGAACGCACTGAGCTCCTGGTAGGCCACCTCTAGTGAGGTAGCTAGCTTTACCGTGTCCTGCAGGTCGGAGGTCCCGTTTTCCAGCAGGCGCTGCCTGATGTACTTCGAGCGGATCCCCGCCACGTAGGTGTCCAGGATCTGTGAGTTCATGTGTTCCTCCGCGTCACATCTTGATGGCTGCAGTTCCTCGCGAGTAGAGTCAGGGTTTCCAGATACTCGTCCAGCGATTCTCCGGCGCGTTGACGGCGAGTAGTGAGGAGGTGTCTGGCGAACACCTCGTTTACGGGCTTCACGAAGTGTGCCTTGAGGGTTGCGACCGCCACCTCGTACGTGGCCGCTTTCTTGATCATTACTGAGATTCGATGGCTCACCCGAGCGTGGAGGAGTAGCAGCTTGAGGGTCTCTGTGGGAGGCGTTGTGGAGGAGTCGAGGTAGGCCTCAAACCAATGTTCGAATATCTACTTGGCTTCGGACGCGCGGGCGTCGAGTTAGAGCCTGTCTGACTTTAGAGCGGCTTCCATAGTGCTGTCGATGTTTAAGAAATTGATATAACTTCAATTCACCGAGAGGCAGAGAGAGCGAGTGAACATTAGGCTTTATTAAACATGAACTTGCCTAGCCAGAGTCGGTTGGACAGATGAATGCCACCCACAGGCGGCCGGTCTATCTATGGCCCCAGTGAGGGCGGAACCAGAGGCGGAGCCCACCGGGGTTCCAGTACAGTACCTGGAAGCAGCTCGTATCACCACTTCCAGATCATAGGTCATAGGTTATAGTCTCATACATGCATTAGATGAATATATTCACCACACCTCAGGAGCACAATGGTGGCTATTAACACTTCCTCAGGTATCGTGTCTTGATGTCTCTGTCCTAGTCTCCCAGCTGGGGTGTCAGTGCATCTGCAGGTCATTTATTTTCCAGATTACAAAATGAAGCTCAAATGAGGTGTGAGATTCCACAAGTCGAATGCTTTTCTTCTTGAAGTCTCTGTTGGAACCTTCCGGAACAGCTGGCCAACCTTGAGTCATGTAAGCTGTAGCAGCCATTTTGTGGTTCCGCAGGAGTCCATTTTAAAATCGCAACAATTTATAAAGTTTTGATACAGTTTAGGTTTTTTTCATGTCTTATTGATGTAACATCGCATAAATGAGTCCATCATAACCACAGATAGTTCAATGGAAACAACCCCACCTCATATGGAAATATGTTATTCACATAAAATAGTTTCATGGTTACACGGCGTAACAGCTCATGTGGTTATACTGAACTATAATTTTTCTAATTGTACTGAGAACATAGCTTTTGTGAAAGTTCTACAAGAACATTCTGCAGCAACTTGAGCATGTCCACAATTTGAAGCAATGGTTTCAGTGATATTTTCCAGAACTATCATATACAGCTTGTCTTCCAGTGTTATTTTAATAAACTGTACAGATGCCTGTTCCTGTACAGTGCAAGGTCATGTATGCATCATATATTCCCCCCCTCTATTCCATTCCCCCCTCTGTTAGTGATCATAAACAGTCACATTCATCTACTTGACCTCAAGGAGTGCAGAGCATTGCTCAATCTGCCATTTAAAGCCAAATAAATATATCACGCCAAACATACATATTCAAATTATAATAGGCAATGATTTATTTTATCAATATCCATAAGACCATAAGACATAGGAGCCATTCGGCCCATCGGGTCCACTCCACCATTCAATCATGGCTGATTTCAACTCCATTTACCCGCTCTCTCTCCATAGCCCTTAATTCCTCGAGAAATCAAGAATTTATGAACTTCTGTCTCAAAGACACTCAACATCCCGGCCTCCACCGCCCTCTGTGGCAATGAATTCCACAGACCCACCACTCTCTGGCTGAAGAAATTTCTCCTCATCTCTGTTCTAAAGTGACTCCCTTTTATTCTAAGGCTGTGCCTCCGGGTCCTAGTCTCCCCTGCTAATGGAAACAACTTCCCTACATCCACCCTATCTAAGCCATTCATTATCTTGTAAGTTTCTATTAGATCTCCCCTCAACCTCCTAAACTCCAATGAATATAATCCCAGGATCCTCAGACGTTCATCGTATGTTAGGCCTACCATTCCTGGGATCATCCGTGTGAATCTCCGCTGGACCCGCTCCAGTACCAGTATGTCCTTCCTGAGGTGTGGTGCCCAAAATTGCTCACAGTATTCTAAATGGGGCCTAACTAATGCTTTATAAAGCTTCAGAAGTACATCCCTGCTTTTATATTCCAAGCCTCTTGAGATGAATGACAACATTACATTTGCTTTCTTAATTACGGACTCAACCTGCAGGTTTACCTTTAGAGAATCCTGGACTAGGACTCCCAAGTCCCTTTGCACTTCAGCATTATGAATTTTTCATAATTTATCATCTGACTTACATAGATGGACCATGGTGTTTCTAATTCTTCCAACCCCACATTACAAGATTAAGAAGAAAGTGATCTACGTGCCTGTACTATCTGAGATTAGTTCAATCCTCCCAGTGCAACACGGTATGGTAGCCTGGAGGACTCTGGACTCTGGTAATCAATGTTTCCTTTAAGCCTCACACCCGGCGTAGCAGCCTAAAGGTTCTCACACAGACCACACACAAGGCATCCCCTTTAAGTTGCTGCGCAAAAATAATTAAAGGGGCCACGAGCTTAAGCAAATTGCCCACAAAATACAAAAACAATTTGACAGTACGTCGCTAGTTACTCCAGAAGCTTGGACTAACAATCCAGAGATTGTGAGTTCAACTGTGCAAAAATCGAGAAATTTAAGTTCAGTTAAATAAACCTAAACTTAAAACTAACATCAGTTATGTTGACCATTGGGCGGCATGGTGGCGCAGTGGCTAGTACTGCTGCCTCACGGTGCCGAGGACCCGGGTTCAATCCCGGCCCCGGGTCACCGTCCATGTGGAGTTTGCACATTCTCCCCGTGTCTGCGTGGATGTCGCCCCCACAACCCAAAAGATGAGCAGGCTAGGAGGATTGGCCGCGCTAAATTGCCCCTTAATTGGAAAAAAGTGACCGTCAAAGTATGGCATTGAAAACCCAACTGGTTTCCCAAAATACTTTGAAGGAAGGAAGCCGACTGTGCTTATTGGTCTGGCCTCGATGTGACTCCTGGGGCGAGATTCTCCGACCCCCCGCCGGGTCGGAGAATCGCCGGGGGCTGGCGTGAATCCCGCCCCCGCCGGTTGCCGAAGTCTCCGGCACCGGATATTTGGCGGGGGCGGGAATCGCGGCGCGCCGGTTGGCGGGCCACCCCGCTCGATTCTCCGGCCTGGATGGGCCGAAGTCCCGCCGCTAAAATGCCTGTCCCGCCGGCGTAAATTAAACCACCTACGTTACCGGCGGGACAAGGCGGCGCGGGCGGGCTCCGGGGTCCTGGGGGGGACGCGGGGTGATCTGGCCCCGGGGGGGTGCCCCCACGGTGGCCTGGCCCGCGATCAGGGCCCACCGAACGCGGGCAGCCTGTGCCGTGGGGGCATTCTTTCCCTTCCGCCTCCGCCACGGTCTTCACCATGGCGAAAGCAGAAGAGACTCACTCCACTGCGCATGCGTGGGAAGCTGTCAGCGGGCGCACACGCTCCCGCGCATGCGCCGCCCGGAGATGTCATTTCCGCGCCAGCTGGCGGGGCACCAAAGGCCTTTTCCGCCAGCTTGGCGGGGCAGAAATTCGTCCGGCGCCGACCTAGCCCCTCAAGGTTGGGGCTCGGCCCCCAAAGATGCGGAGCATTCTGCACCTTTGGGGCGGCGCGATGCCCGTCTGATTTGCGCCGTTTTGGGCGCCAGTCGGCGGACATCGCGCCGTTTCCGGAGAATTTCGCCCCAGATTTTTTTAAATTGAATTTTATCAGCTGCCATGGTGGGATTCAAACCCAGGTCTCCCAGAGCATTACCCTGGATCTGTACATCCAGTGTCAATACCATCACCTCCCCTCTGGGTGACATTCCGACCCACAGTAATGTGCTGGGCTCTTAATTGTCCTTTTAAATATCATAGTAAATCATTCAGTGCTATCAAAAAAGTACCTTCACCTTGCAAACTGCACCACACACCACCTTCTAATCTAACGGGCTTTAGAGATGGCCAATAATGCTGGTCCTGTCAGCCCAGCCTGCCACATCCCGTGAATGAATAAGTAAAGTAAAATAAAAATAACTTTTATTAGTATTCAAGTGGTGCCATTGTATTTGAATAAGGATGTGAATGACGATCTGACAGCAGAGTGAACTGACCCAGTGGCAGCCAACATTTGACCGAAAAATATTAAACTATGTTAGTATCCGTAATTCTCAAAAATAAACTTTTCAAATAAAAACAATCTCTGCAGTGCAACATGCTGGGGGTAATTGTGGGTTGTGAAATCAAGCGAGCGTGCCCAGCTCCCAGCAGGCTCTGTCCCAGGAAAATTCCGGCTGTGCTGACAAATGTGTCACTCGACTGAACTCTTTCACTATCCATTGGCTGCATTCAAGATCAGATTGAACAAAAATTTAACAAACTTTACATTTGCACTGGTATCAGTGAACATTTAACATTAACATCCATCTCCGAATTCATTCCAAACACTTCTTTGTTCTGCTGACAAAATATAATGGCTAATCCCAGCTGCAGATCAGAAAATGTCTATTTAAATGGAAATCTGGAGCAATGCAGTTTTTTTAAAAAAGATCCAGTTCCTTGTTGTTCCTTTCCTTTATCCCACTGTCATTACCCAACTTGATTTTAACACTGTTCACAGCAACTAAAGCCTTTGTTCTGACATGTCTCACTAATATAGTTGATCACCTTGTGATATAATTTGGCTGGATGTGCTGATATCACATTTAGACAGCAGTACCTCTTTAGAGAAATAACATGCTGCTTGTTTGGTTGTTTGGGATCACAGGATTTGGGAGCAGGAGTAGGCCATTCAGCCCTTCAATCCTGCTCTGCCATTAATTAGGATCGGGTGGCACGGTGGCACAGTGGTTAACACTGCTGCCTCACAGCGGCAGGGACCCGGGTTCAATTCTAGCCTTGGTTGACTGTGTGGGGTTTGCACATACCCCCAGTCTCTGCGTGGGTTTCCTCCGGGTGCTCCGGTTTCCTCCCACTGTCCAACGATGTGCAGGTTAGGTGGATTGGCCATGATAAATTGCCCCTTAGTGTACAAAGATTTGAAGGTTAGGTGGGGTTAAGGGCAGGGGAATGGGCCTAGTTAGGGTTCTCTTTCAGAGGGTTGGTGCAGATTCGATGGGCTGAATGGCCTCCTTCTGCACTGCAGGGATTCTACGAATTCTATGGAGTCTATGGCTGAGGTCTCAACTCCGCTTTCCTGTCTGTCGCCCATAACCCTGATTCCCTTGACAATTACAAGTCTGTCTAACTCAGCCTTGAATAAATTCAATGACCCAGCCTCCACTGCTCTCTGAAGAAGAGAATTCCACAGACTAATGACCCTCTGTGAGAAAAAAATACTTCTCCACAACTGTTTTTAAATGGTAGAGCTCTTAGTCTTAAGCTTTGTCCCTCAGTTCTAGTCTTCTCAAGTGGAAACATCCTCTCCGTATTTACATAGGAACATAAGAAACATAAGAACATAAGAACTAGGAGCAGGAGTAGGCCATCTGGCCCCTCGAGCCTGCTCCACCATTCAATGAGATCATGGCTGATCTTTTGTGGACTCAGCTCCACTTTCCGGCCCGAACACCATAACCCTTAATCCCTTTATTCTTCAAAAAACAATCTATCTTTATCTTAAAAACATTTAATGAAGGAGCTTCTATGCTTCACTGGGCAAGGAATTCCATAGATTCACAACCCTTTGGGTGAAGAAGTTCCTCCTAAACTCAGTCCTAAATCTACTTCCCCTTATTTTGAGGCTATGCCCCCTAGTTCTGCTTTCACCCGCCAGTGGAAACAACCTGCCCGCATCTATCCTATCTATTCCCTTCATAATCTTATATGTTTCTATAAAATCCCCCCTCATCCTTCTAAATTCCAACGAGTACAGTCCCAGTCTACTCAGCCTCTCCTCGTAATCCAACCCCTTCAGCTCTGGGATTAACCTAGTGAATCTCCTCTGCACACCCTCCAGCGCCAGTACGTCCTTTCTCAAGTAAGGAGACCAAACTGAACACAATGCTACAGGTGTGGCCTCACTAACACCTTATACAATTGCAGTATAACCTCCCGAGTCTTAAACTCCATCCCTCTAGCAATGAAGGAAAAAATTCCATTCGCCTTCTTAATCACCTGTTGCACCTGTAAACCAACTTTTTGCGACTCATTCACTAGCACACCCAGGTCTCTCTGCACAGCAGCATGTTTTAATATTTTATCATTAAATAATAATCCCTTTTGCTGTTATTCCTACCAAAATGGATAATCTCACATTTGTCAACATAGTATTCCATCTGCCAGACCCTAGCCCATTCACTTAGCCTATCCAAATCCCTCTGCAGACTTCCAGTATCCTCTGCACGTTTTGCTTTACCACTTATCTTAGTGTGGTCTGCAAACTTGGACACATTGCCCTTGGTCCCCAACTCCAAATCATCTATGTAAATTGTGAACAGTTGTGGGCCCAACTCTGATCCCTGAGGGACACCACTAGCTACTGATTGCCAACCAGAGAAACACCCATTAATCCCCACTCTTTGCTTTCTATTAATTAACCAATCCTCTATCCATGCTACTACTTTCCCCTTAATGCCATGCATCTTTATCTTATGCAGTAACCTGTTGTGTGGCACCTTGTCAAAGGCTTTCTGGAAATCCAGATATACCACAGCCATTGGCTCCCTGTTATCTACCGCACTGTTAATGTCCTCAAAAAATTCCACTAAATTAGTTAGGCACGATCTGCCCTTTATGAACCCATGCTGCGTCAATGGGACAATTTCCATCCAGATGCCTCGCTATTTCTTCCTTGATGATAGATTCCAACATCTTCCCTACTACCGAAGTTAAGCTCACTGGCCTATAGTTACCCGGTTTCTGCCTACCTCCTTTTTTAAACAGTGGTGTCACGTTTGCTAATTTCCAATCCGCCGGGACCACCCCAGAGTCTAGTGAATTTTGGTAAATTATCACGAGTGCATTTGCAATTTCCCTAGCCATCTCTTTTAGCACTCTGGGATGCATTCCATCAGGTCCAGGAGACTTGTCTACCTTTAGCCCCATTAGCTTGCCCATCACTACCTCCTTGGTGATAACAATCCTCTCAAGGTCCTCACCTGTCATAGCCTCATTTCCATCAGTCACTGGCATGTTATTTGTGTCTTCCACTGTGAAGACCGACCCAAAAAACCTGTTCAGTTCCTCAGCCATTTCCTCATCTCCCATTATTAAATCACCCTTCTCATCCTCTAAAGGAACAATATTTACCTTAGCCACTCTTTTTTGTTTTATATATTTGTAGAAACTTTTACTATCTGTTTTTATATTCTGAGCAAGTTTACTCTCATAATCTATCTTACTCTTCTTTATAGCTTTTTTAGTAGCTTTCTGTTGCCTCCTAAAGATTTCCCAATCCTCTAGTCTCCCACTGATCTTTGCTACTCTGTATGTTTTTTCCTTCAATTTGATACACTCCCTTATTTCCTTAGATATCCACGGTCGATTTTCCCTCTTTTTACCGTCCTTCCTTTTTGTTGGTATAAACCTTTGCTGAGCACTGTGAAAAATCACTTGGAAGGTTCTCCACTGGTCCCCAACTGTTTCACCATAAAGTCTTTGCTCCCAGTCTATCTTAGCTAGTTCTTCTCTCATCCCATTGTAATCTCCTTTGTTTAAGCACAAAACACTAGTGCTTGATTTTACCTTCTCACCCGCCATCTGTATTTTAAATTCCACCATATTGTGATCGCTCCTTCCGAGAGGATCCTGAATCAATCCTGTCTCATTACACAGGACCAGATCTAGGACCGCTTGTTCCCTTGTAGGTTCCATTACATACTGTTCTAGGAAACTATCACGGATACATTCTATAAACTCCTCCTCAAGGCTGCCTTGACCGACCTGGTTAAACCAATCGACATGTAGATTAAAATCACCCATGATAACTGCTGAACCATTTCTACATGCATCAGTTATTTCTTTGTTTATTGCCTGCCCCACCATAATGTTACTATTTGGTGGCCTATAGACTACTCCTATCAGTGACTTTTTCGCCTTACTATTCCTGATTTCCACCCAAATGGATTCAACCTTATCCTCCATACCACCGATGTCCTCCCTTACTGTTGCCCGGATGTCATCCTTAAATAACAGAGCTACACCACCTCCCTAACCATCCACTCTGTCCTTCCGAATAGTTTGATACCCTCGGATATTTAACTCCCAGTCGTGACCATCCTTTAACCATGTTTCAGTAATGGCCACTAAATCATAGTCATTCACGATGATTTGCGCCATCAACTCATTTACCTTATTCCGAATACTACGAGCATTCAGGTAAAGTACACTTATGTTGGCTTTTTTACCTCTGTTCTGAATCTTAACACCTCGATCAGTAACCTCTCCTAAGTTCTATTTCCTCTTAACCTTTCTCCTAATTTTCCTTGTCATTGAACCCATATCTTCATGTAACAACCTGCCGGGTCGCTTACCATTAATGTTTTCACTTCCCGTTTTATTTCTTTCAGTATTCCTGGTCCTATTCACTGAGCTCCCCTCAGTCACTGTACCTTGTACTGTCGCCCTTTTTGATTTTTGACTATGGCTTCTCTGCCTTACACTTTCCCCCTTACTGCCTTTTGTTTCTGTCCCTGTTTTACTACTTTCCAACTTCCTGCATCGGTTCCCATCCCCCTGCCATTTACCCCATCAAATCAATTTATTGCTCTATGATTTTCAGAAGATGGACTTCCGTATCAAGCCGGATCGCCTGCAGCTGGATCCGCAATCAAGCGACGCCAAAAAGGACTTTCAGCAATGGCTAGCTTGTTTCGAGGCGTACATCAACTCGGCGCCAAGCTCTGTTCTGGAGGCTCAGAAAATACTATACTCGAGGTTGAGCTCCAACGTCTTTCTGCTGATCCAGGACACGACAAACTATGATGAAGCCATGGCGCTACTTAAAGAAAATTACGCCCAGCGGACGAACACGCTCTTCGCCAGACACGTACTTGCCACTCGCTCTCCGTTCCCTGGTGAGTCTATAGAAGACTTCTGGGGGGCCCTAATCCCACTAGTCCGGGACTGTGACTGTCGGGCCGTTATGGCCACTGAACATTCTAACCTCCTTGTGCGGGACGCTTTTGTCAACGGGATTGGGTCGGACCTCATACGCCAGGGACTTTTAGACGGGACCACGCTCGATCTCGCATGAGACAAAGAAGCTAGCGCTCTCTATGACGGTCACCTTGCACAATATTCAGGCCTACGCCCCCAGCTGCGTGGCCCACCCCTCCTACGCATCGTGGACCCCACAGACGGCCGCCCCAGCGGGGGCCTTACCCTGCCAATACGCCTGCGCCATGCGCCAGCCAGCTAACCCCGGGGGTCCCCGATGTTACTTTTGCGGCCATCAAAACCCCCCCCCCGCCAACGCTGCCCGGCCCGCGCTGCCCTTTGTAAGGCTTGCGGTAAGAAAGGACACTTCGCCGCAGTGTGCCAGGCCCGCGCAGTCGCTGCTATCGCCCTCACCCCCCTTGTTTACGCACAATGGGCGCCGCCATCTTCACCCTCCCGGACCATGTGCGGCCAATGGGCGCCGCCATCTTCTCCCCCTCAGACCACCCGCGGCCATTGGCGCTGCCATCTTCTCCTCCGCGCAACACGTGCGGGCCATGGGCGCTGCCATTTTGTCCTCCCCAAGATCTTCAGGGCCGTCATCGTGTCTCCCCCACGGCACATGGGCACCACCAGTGTTCCGGGACCCGTGCCCCCCCGGGCACCCCATCATCCGACACCAGCGATGACCAACCACGACTCGCCTCAGTGACCATCGACCAGTCTCATCCGCACAACCTGGCCACCGCATCAACCAGCGTTAAAATCGACAGACACATGACCTCTTGCCTGCTGGACTCCGGGAGCACCGAAAGCTTCATCCACCCGGATATGGTAAGGCGCTGCTCCCTCGCGGTACACCCCACCAATCAAAGAATCTCCCTGGCCTCCGGATCCCATTCCGTGGTGACCTGGGAGTACTGTACGGTCACACTCACGGCCCAGGGCGTAGAATTCAGCGGTTTCCACCTCTATGTCCTCCCTAACCTCTGCGCTGCGTTACTACTCAGCCTGAACTTCCAGTGTAACCTCCAGAGCTAACCCTGAAATTCGGCGGGCCCCTACCAACCCTTACTGTGTGCGGCCTCGCGACCCTAAAGGTCGATCCACCTTCCCTCTTCGCAAATCTAACCCCGGATTGCAAACCCGTCGCCACCAGGAGCAGACGGTACAGCACCCAGCACAGGACCTTCATCAGGTCCAGGTCCAGCGGCTACTTCGGGAAGGCATCATCGAGGCCAGCAACAGCCCCTGGAGAGCCCAAGTGGTAGTGGTTAAAACTGGGGAGAAACACAGAATGGTCATGGACTACAGCCGGACCATCAATTGGTACATGCAGCTCGACGCATACCCCCTCCCACGCATATCTGATATGGTCAATCAGATTGCACAGTACCGGGTCTTCTGAACGGTAGACCTCAAATCCGCCGACCACCAGCTCCCCATCCGTAAGGCGGACCGTACATATACTGCCTTCGAGGCAGCCCGTCGCCTCAATCACTTCCTCAGGGTTCCCTTCGGCGTCACCAACGGGGCCTCGGTCTTCCAAAGGGAGATGGACATTTGTTGACCGGTACGGTTTGCGGGCCACCTTCCCGTACCTAGACAATGTCACCATCTGCGGCCACGATCAGCAGAACCACGATGCCAACCTTGCCAAATTTCTCCACACCGCCACTCTCCTAAACCTCACCTACAACAAGGAGAAGTATGTGTTCAGTACAAACCACTTAGCCATCCTCGGCTATGTGGTCCAGAACGGAGTTCTGGGGCCCGATCCTGACTGCGTGCACCCCCTCATGGAGCTCCCCCTCCCCCACTGCCCCAAGTCCCTCAAACACTGCCTGGGGTTCGGCACAACATCGTGGGCCGAAGGGCCTGTTCTGTGCTGTATTTTCTATGTTCTATGTTCTATGTCCCGGAGTCACCGAAGACCAGATCAGCATTGGCATCGCCGCCACCACTGCGTCGCTCCCAGCGGCACATCAAGGCCCCGGACCGGTTAAACCTCTAACTGGTTCACTGGACATCAAAAGAATTTTTTTTCCCCGCAAATATTGGATATGTAAAATCAATTGCTGTATATAGTTCTCCATCACCCCCGCCAGACTCAATTTTAACAAGGGGTGAATGTGGTAAACCACTGTTGCACCTATATTAGGTGATGTACGGTATGACCTGTACTGTAGGTACGGCGGTAGTCCCTGCCTGCTGGCTCCGCCCAGTAGGCGGAGTATAAATATGTGTGTCCTCCGTGCAGCAGCCATTTCGCCAGCTGCTGTGGGAGGCCAACATCTTAGAGCAATAAAGTCTTAGTTGTATTCAACTCTCGTCTTTGTCCAATTGATCGTGCATCATCCTGTGTGCCCTAAACTATGCACATGTGTCACTAGTGTGACCAGGAAACATGAAAGAAAGATAAGGGGCGGATTCTCCATCGACAGGATCCTCCGCTTCGCCGGCAGCACACTGACGCCCGCGGACTTCCCAACAACGTGGGGGTGGCCAAAACCCCGGCGCTGGAGAATCCGGCAGCCGGCGGGCGCGGGATTCACGCCGCCCCCCCCCCCCCCCCCCCCCGCCGATTCTCCGACCCAGCGGGGGGTCGGAGAATCCCACCCAAGGACTCTGCCACAGCTCTCTGTGGCAATGAGTTCCAAAGGCTCACAACCCTCCAAGTGAAGGAATTAATCCTCATCTCAGTCTTACATGACACCTCTTTATTTTGAAACTATGCCCTCTAGTCCGAGACTCTCCCTTGAGGGGGAACATCCTCTCAACATTTACACTTTCAAGCTCCTTAACACATCAGTGATGGCCTAAAGGGAAAGAAGAGGGTGTGACAACATTCCCAAATCTTTTCATCTGCTTTCCATATCCTTAATATCACTTCAGCTCTTCAGATAACCTCTGGAAATGGGCCCATCTTCGATGACCGGTTTACGGTCAACCAGAGTTGTAATGAGCTGCCTCTTGATCATTATCTACTGACCTCTGCTCAGAAGAATATCAGATGTGGATAGGATTGGAGTTGACTGTGATACCAGCTCTGTTGACTCATCTGCTCATCAGTAAGACGCCTGCACAAGTGATGTACCAGAGACTGCCAGTTCCACAAAATTGTATTCCATCACATGCCAACACACATGTTCTTACTCTATTTACTTATTCATGCATGAATTTAAGGCATAAAATTACTCATCTGTTTTCTCAATGGTAGATATGCAAGTTAAGCAAAATAGAACTCAAACCCGCAATAGTGCAATCAGATATTCCTCAGAATCATAGAATCCTGATAGTGTAGAAGGAGGCCATTCAGTCCATCAAGTCTACATTGACCCTCTGAAAGAGCATTGCACCTAGGCCCACTCCCCCGCCCTATCTCTGTAACCCCATAACCCCATAACCCCACCTAATCTTTGACAGTAAGGGACAATTTAGCATGGCCAATCCACCTACCCTGCACAATTTTGGACTGTGGGAGGAAACCGGAACGGACGGAGGAAACCCACGCAGACAATGGGAGAACGTACAAACTTCACACAGAGAGTCACCCAAGGTTGGAACAGAACCGGCTCCTTGGCGCTGTGAGGCAGCAGTGCTAACCACTGTGCCACCATGCCGCCGTGTGCTTCCCAAGTAAGATCCTGTTGAATTCGGGGCACCAAACCCTAACACCCCAGGGAGCGATAAATTTTGGACTAACACAAATGCATGTTACTTATTTAGAGCACTTGGGGCAGCATTATCAATCTGCGGCCTGGATCATTCCTGAGTCTGATGTGTTGGGTATGCTGGGTCTGCGAGGACTGCGTTTACCAGAGCAGTGAGAGAGACAGGCTGCCAACACTTGTAGAAGTACAACTCTATTTTATTTAGCTATGAGCTGTTAAACATACTTGCACTGTGGGTTGACACTATGTTAGGGTGACTGGAGACCTGAGGCTAACCTGACTAGACTATACTGCTAGCACATGGTAGATGTTCGTGTTATTGATCATGGGCTCTGGCTGTCTCAGAGGCTGCATCCCGAATGAGCGGGGAAACTAGTGCCCTCTGGCTATATAGTGGCCGCATCCTGTCTGGTGATTGGCTGCTGTGTTCTGTGTGTTGATTGGTCTTTCAGTGTGTCAGTCAGTGTCTGTCTCTGCACCATCATATACTTGTGTGTATATTATGACAGAGTCCTGACTCCACACATTGGTTTTGATATCCAAAGGCGCTAATTGGGCTGGAGGTGAACTCAGTGTCCAACAGGCTCCGGGGGGGGGGGGGGGGGGGGGGGGGGGCTATTCTTGAAGGCATAGCACAGCCACCACTGGGTTTGCTTTTACCTTGAGGAATGGAACAGACGAGAGAGCAGAGGACCAGCAACCTCATGACATGAACGAATGCCCAAATGCGCATTCATCAGCTACTTAATCCATTCTGCTAAGTGACAGGAAATGTGTGCCACCACAGGAACATTTCAGTCTGACTTTCCCCTTTTCTTACAAGTTTTTAGATCAGCAGCCACAATCGATAATGGATCTGCGCTCTTCTCCCAGCAGCCGTGCATTAATGTGTGACCCCGATCATTCGTTCTTTCCACTCTAATCTTTGACAGTTTGATTCTGTCTCTCTCAGCCCGATAACAACATCTTTAACGATTTTAATGGGAAGTGTGTGGATTTCTGGTTCCAGCCGCTGCTTTGAAAATTGCAGCACATCACTGGAGTGTCGGAGGCTACCTACGAACAAAACCCTGCTCACATCTGGCCTCACCCCCATTGAAAATCAAGCCCTTGTTTTTTACCAAGCGCCATCGTCATGAACAATTTTGTACTTTCCAGGGGCATTGATTGCATCTTATAATTTGAAGTATGGAAGCAAAGATTTAAAAGCAGCAGCCGATAAGACTTTGAAGTTGGAGTAAATTCTATTGTCTTCACAAATCAACAATGAGCTGTGCCAAACATAAATGTCTCCACTAACATTCAAAGATTTCAAAATTAATTTTTAGGCCTGTTGAACCAAATAATTAATACCTCTGTGTATTTCTCTAATACGGCTTATGTCAAAAAGAATTCTCCATCGAATGGAGCTGTCTTTACAGTTCTACAAACAGTTAGAATGATTGTCATTAGAGAGTATGGATTAATATTCTGCAATGGGAATCAGCATACCTGAGGCTGTCCTCTTGAATTCCGGCTCTCATTTTTTTAACTATCATCTGGTGAATACCTCATATAAAATGTGTAACAAGCAAGTTAGAAAGAGTTTTGAGAAGCTTTTCAATTGGCGTTGATGAAAAGATCTAAAGGCAAATTTTCCTTGTCAGATATTACAAACTTGGGTCTGAATTTAATTGCTGCAGTGTGGCTCCATTCCCCTGGCAGCATTTACTTCTCCCCTCACTCCGAGAACAGGCTGGGAAGTGGCAGGGGTACAGTATAAATAGTGTGGGTGGATCGCCTTGCTGACTCCCTTTGATTAAGGCAGCGGAGGTCAAGGTCAGCCTTCCTGGAATTAAGGGCCTCACCCCACCGCCCCCGGTATTCTTCCAGTGGTAGGAGGAGCCGTATGCCAGGTGGAGAGGCCCTTGCAGACTCCTGATCGGATGAAGAGAGGGCGGGGGCCTCCTGATCAGGCACTCTGTGCCTCACGGAAAGATGCCCCAGTTGAAAGCGCCAGCCCTGATGGAACAGCTGTGGGGACGAAGAGCCGTAAAAACAGAAATGAGCTTCCACATTTCATCTGGACTCTATCAGTTGTGCCTGGTGCTGCTGACTGAATCTTGTTTGAATAGCTGTGAATTAGTACTGGGTTTGTCCTGGATTTAGAATAAATGTTAGAAAACCAAGATAACAGTAAGATCTATCTCAGCACTGTTCAAATATGCAACTTGAGGAGACTCTGATATCAGTCTGTTACAAATACATAGTTTAAAGGATGGTTATGTTTTGAGACTGTCTCTTTAATTTAAGGTAAAATGGTGGAATGAAGGAGTCATGCAACTTGCTATGGATTCTGCCCAACAAAAAACTTGGGTGACTTGGTTGGTTAAGTTTAAAGGGGGCATTGTGTTGATTTGCTTGATTAGATACATGGGGCGTCATTCTCCGACCAATGGCCGTTGGCCGCCGTGAATCCCACCCCCGCCAGTTGCTGATGTCTCCGGTACCGGATATTCGGCGGGGGCGGGAATCGGGCCGCGCCGGTTGGCGGGCACCCCCCCGCTCGATTCTCCGTCCCGGGTGGGCCGAAGTCCCGCCAACAAATTGCCTGTCCCGCCGGCGTAAATTAAAGTACCTATTTACCGGCGGGACAAGGCAGCGTGGGCGGGCTCCGGGGTCCTGGGGCGATCTGACCCCGGGGGGTGCCCCCACGGTGGCCTGGCCCGCGATCGGGGCCCACCGATCCGCGGGCGGGCCTGTGCCGTGGGGGCACTCTTTCCCTTCCGCCTCCGCAACGGCCTCCACCATGGCGGAGGCGGAAGAGACTCTCCCCACTGCGCATGCGCGGGAAACTGTCAGCAGCCGCTTACGCTCCCGCGCATGCACCGCCCCGACATGTCATTTCTGCGCCAGCTGGCGGGGCAACAAAGGCCGTTTCCGCCAGCTGGCGGGGCGGAAATCCCTCCGGCGCCGACCTAGCCCCTCAATGTTGGGGCTCGGCCTCCAAAGATGCGGAGCATTCCGCACCTTTGGGACGGCGCGATGCCCGTCTGATTGGCGCCGTTTTGGGCACCAGTCGGCGGACATCGCGCCGTTTGGGGAGAATGTAGCCCATGATGTTCACACTTTTAGGCAATGGCAAGAGCATCTGTGCTGGCTGTGATATGCTAATTATCTCCAGGTCTCACAGGGATGTGTTAGGAGTCTCTGGTTTTATAAACAGTTATACTTAAACCTGCCTATTTAATTCCAAGATAGGATGGAGTTGGAGGTTTAGAGGATAGCTAATCAACATTTCTACCTGGATACAAGGTCTGTGTGATTCATGTTGCCTTGATGATGGGCTTTAGGAAGGAAAAATCAAAAGTAAGCCATTATAGTATCAGGGTTCTTAAGATATAATAATAATCTTTATTAGCATCACAAGTAGGTTTACATTAACACTGCAGTGAAGTTACTGTGAAAATCCCCTAGTCGCCACACTCTGGTGCCTGTTTGGGTACACTGAGGGAGAATTCAGAATGTACAATTCACATAACAATCTTGGGTGCGATTCTCCGACCCCCCCACCACGTCGGAGAATCGCCGGGGGCCGGCGTGAATCCTGCCCCCACCGTGTCGCGAATTCTCCACCACCGGAGATTCGGCGGGGGCAGGAATCGCGCCGCGCCGGTCGGCGGAAATCCCCCGGCGATTCTCAGGTCCGCGATGGGCCGAAGTCCCGCCACTGTCAACCCACGCCAGCCGGCATGGATTGAACCACCTTTGGGACGGCGGGACACGGCGGTGCGGGCGGGCTCCGGGGTCCTGGGGGGGGCGCGGGGCGATCTGGCCCCTGGGGGTGCCTCCACGGTGGCCTGGCCCGTGATCGGGGCCCACCGATCCGCGGGCGGGCCTGTGCTGTGGGGGCACTCTTTTCCTTCCGCCTTCGCCATGGTCTACACCATGGCGGACGCAGAAGAGACCCCCTCCACTGCGCATGCGCGGGGATGCCGTGATCGGCCGCTGACGCTCCCGCGCATGCGCCGCCCAGCAAAGCCAATTTCGCGCCAGCTGGCGGGGCACCAGAGGCCTTTCCCGCCAGCTGGCGGGGCGGAAATCAGTCCGGCGCGGGCCTAGCCCCTCAAGGTGAGGGCTCGGCCCCTCAAGATGCGTAGAATTCCGCACCTTTGGGGCGGCACGATGCCGGACTGATTCGCACCGTTTATGGCGCCGGTCGGCGGACATCGCTCCAATATCGGAGAATCCCGCCCCATGTCTTTCGGGACTTGTAGGAGGAAACTGGAGCACCCGGAGACACCGGGAGAATGTGCGCGTGCAGACTTTGCCCTGACAGTGACCCAAGCCAGGAATCGAACCCGGGTCCCTGGTGCTGTGAAGCAACAGTGCTAACCACTGTACTACTGTGCCACCCTTAGATATCTAACGCCTCATAAATAGGTCAGTCTGTAAGAACCTGAATCTGAGAGAGAGAGAGAACAGAGAGTTGAGCCAGCCAGTCCTGTACCTGAAACAGAGAAAATGCTTTGTTTATTATTCACCTGTCAGAAGATGGGACAGATCTCAAGGTCAGAAGAGACCACGTTCATGAGGATTTAAACGAGGCCTGGCTTTGGCTACAGGAAGTAATCTCCAGAGTAACCCTCACTGCTAATATCAGTTCATGTATTTAGAAGTTACCCAGCTGGGAAAGGGAAAAGGAAGCAGGCCAGCGGGAGAGGAGAATAGCTTTGGACTGGTTCTGGGAGAATAAAGTGTCCGATTAAGGAACAAAGTAAAGCATAACTATGGCGTGGGATTGTCTGGGAAGTATTTTCTGTAGTTTAAAGTAAAAGTTTCTGAAAAAATAGTGTTAGTTAATGTTGTATTTGTTTATTACAGTAAAAAATACACTTAAAATCTTGTGTAATCTTTTCAGTTGGTCACTAGAATTCACATACCTTTTTAAAAGTTAGTGGTTTCTGTGGGGATCATTATAAGCTCAACAAAGGTACAAGTCTAAGATCAACCACAAGTCTCAGAGAGCTTTGAAAGACAGGAGGAAAACAGTGAAATCCAGATAAAATATTTCATAATATATTTGACTCATTTGATTTTGCAGCAAATTGGTCAACTTGAAATATTCTCCAACTGACAGTTCAGGAAATGAATTTGACTTAAATGTTGCAAAAATAAACATGCTCAGAAGATCTCACAAGCTGTTTTCAATCTCCGGAACCAAGTCATAGCAATAATCCACAGGGAATAGTGTCCTAACCTCATTGCAAAACTGGTTTCATGTGACATTTCTGGTAAGCTATTGATTTCATGTGCCAGCTCCTTAGAGGATCTATGCACCACTACACGATAAATGGATATTAATTTTCTTCACAATTATATATCTGTGCACGACCCTCCAAGGAGGATCGCTTGCCTTTCTCTGTTAACCAGTGATATTCTTCATTCCACGGAAGCCCATTTTAAAAAACTGATGTGCTACAAATTTTATAATCGGAAAAACAAAATGCCACCAAATCACTGTGGACAGAGACATGCAAACCGAACAGATTTTTTAAAAAAAAATGGTGCTTTCAATGAGGACGGCGTGAATTTTCATGCAGCCAGAGAGGCTCTCAGTCTTAGAGAAAATAGTGACCAAGACACAAATCCATTAGTCCTGCTCCTGAACCTGGCTCCTGCCATTTTCATGGGTGGGTGGGGTTGCAGTGAGGAATAGGGACAAGTTCCAGACAGCATGTCTGTGGTTCATGGAGACAACTGCAATTTTAAAGTGCATGTGTCTCAGCCAGATCTGCTTTTAGCGAGTGCGGTATCCAAAACACAACTTGTGCACATTAAACCAGGTAAAAGGCAGTCTAAAGCCGTTAGAATTCTTTGGAGAGTACCCTTTTGAATATGACCCCAGGGCACCTTTGGGGGAGGTTAAGCTTTCTTTGGGGTTGTTAAAAGTAGACGCAAATGTACATTACAAGTTCTTAAACTGCCAAGCTCATTTGAACTGTCAAGAGACTTGTCAAGACAGTTGTCATGAAAAATGTCAAAAGAAATGTCAAGACATCTGTCAAGAGAAATGTCAAGTTGTCAAAAGATTAAATCTTCTGCCCTTTAAATACTTGTCAAAAAACTATCCAGTGTTAAAAAATAATTTCTTGCTATTTCACTTTGTCTGATGACATAAACTTGAGGGTTATCATAACAGAATTAGTGCTGAAAAACTGATTTCACAACCTTTCATTATCACCGTGGAGTACCAGTTTGATTGACTGCTCCAAGTCATTATGAACTCTTTTAAGTGGTACTATGAATACAAATGCTTGTTTTTATAATGGATTAAAGTAATGAATGCATTTTCTTTATTAATGAGAGCGTCTTTTTTAAAATAATGAGTTCACCAAAGGCAGCATGGCTCCTGACGTCTGCACTTGGAAGACAGTAGGCATGGTAAGTGTAAGAGCAAAGAGTGGGGGTTATGAGTTGGCACTAAGTCAGCATAGAGGCTATAAAAGGGTCATGGAGTGGGTAGATAATCACAGATTGGTATGAGGAGCCACTGAGATTGGTGGGTGGCATAGATTGACATGGGCTTGCATGGGTAGGCATGGGGACAATATGCGAAGGAATGTGAGGGAACGGGCTGGAGGAATGTTTTTTTTGATCAGTTTTCATACCTTTGACAAAGAGCCGGAACATCAAGGCCAGCCTTTCATCCAGCCAGCTGCCGCATCCGCCAGCGTCCATACTCTTCCCAGAGTCACCTGCCATGACTCCCATTACACCCACCAATCACCACCCCCACCACAACCACCTCCCTCCACCAATGCCTATCCCTAACACCACCCCAGAACTGAACATTCGATCTCTCAAATCTCTTTTTCCTGGATGGGGCTTGTAGAACTGGGAATTGGCCCAACTCGGGATTCCTGACCCTGGTGTGAAAATTCAGACTAAAAAGTCCAAATCAATGAAAAATTGATTGTGACATTTTTCATACACTGCTCTTCTGTAAGGATCACAAGCTTTTACGTTCAAACATTCATCTCCTTGGGTAGTGACTATACTCAGACACTGCGGAGGAAAACAGATGGCAAAGTTAATTGGAAAACTAAACTCATTTGAATCAGTATTTGATTGCAGGTGAAAATATTCAGGTGAATGCAGGGTTCCTGGGCGGGATTCTCCGATCCTGGGGCTAAGTGTTGACGCCATCATAAACACCGGAGTGTTTTACGACAGCGTCATCTGGTCTCTAGGATCAGCGATCCGGCGCGCACAGGGGGCCAGCACGGCATTGCAGTGCCTCACGCAGCTCCAGCTGCCAATACAGGCCCCAGCACGGCCGGCGCGAGTTCGCACATGCGCATGGGTTGCCTTCTCCACGCCAGCCCCCGGGCAACATGGGGGAGCCCTACAGGGGCCCAGCGTGGAGGAAAATAGGCCCCCCGGGATATGGCCGCCCACCGATCAATAGGGCCCGATCGCGGGCCACGCCACCGTGGAGCCCCCCCCCCCCCCGGAGTCGGATCCCCCCGCCCCCCATACCAGGATGGCAGCATGAACACCGAGGTCCCGCCGGGTAGGACCACACGCGACCGGCGCCGGCGGGACTCGGCCGAACTCGGCAGGCATTCGGCCCATCGAGCGCAGAGAATTGCCGGGGGGGGGGGGCCCCGACCGCTGACCGTGCCAGCACCATTGGCGTTGGAGTAGCGTCGCATGATTCGCGCGCCTCCGGCGATACTCCGACCCGGCGCGGGGTCGGAGAATCCCGCCCCCTATTCTTGAGCTTAATTTATCAAGTTTATGAGTGTGACATTTATATTTGTAATCCATTCTGGACCACTTGCTGGTGCTCATTAAACACAAACACTATTGCCTGCATTGGACAGCAGGTGGCATCTGAACTCCAACCCAGCATAAACTGAATTCAGTTGGAATAAATGAAATGGGTTTGTTTAACTCAGTTGCCTGGATGGCTGGTTCGTGATTCAGAGCAAGGCCAGCAGCGTGGATTCAGTTCCGATACTGGCTGAGGTTATCCATGAAGACCCCACCTTCTCAACTTCCCCCTCGCCTGAGGTGCTGTGACCCTCCAGTTAGATCACCACCAGTCAGCTCTCAAAGGGGGGAGTAGCCACTGGGACTGTGGGGACATTTATCGACTCAGAATAGTTTTAAAATAAAATATAAACAAAAGGAACAAATGGGAATTATGCTTTATATTAAATATTATCAGTGCTTTCTCCCATTTCTATTGCTCGTTTCCGCAATTAGTTAAACAATGAGACTCAATAACATAACTGGCAAGTGCTCAACTGGTGGGTTACCAAGGTCTACTGCTTGGAAAGCAAGTCAGGAAATGGTTCCCAGTAATGTTACCTTGTGTGGCGGCGCTAACCTACATTCTCCATATTTTTAATGACTAACAATTCCATTAAAATAGCATGAAGAGAAATTTAATTGGACTGTGCGAAGCATTCATATCATAACGTCACTGATAGTCATTGCTAACCTGGTCCAATTGACCCAAAGTTTGTCCTGCATCAGTTGTGTGTGATAATTTAGCTGCTGCATCTTGTCAGACTCAGTAGTCATTATTAGAGTATTCCTGTTGTTGGCACTCAACCTAAAATTCAATCGGAATGGAAAGACCATGACAAGAAGATGACAAGATTAATTGCAAATCTTTTACACTGCTTTGATTTTCTTTTAACCAACCATATCTCTCTCCTGTAAGCAACAGCACTCCTTTCCTTTAAATCTAACAGCTGTGAAGGATTGCTTTGTAACATTCATCATTTTTTCCTCATTTTCCATAAAGGTGCGATGTGTAAGTCCCGAAGTGAAAGCAAAGGTCCTAGAAAGGTTTGGTTGTGAACTCCTATTTATTGATGTCTGTGCTCTTAAAGTTCAATCCCAGTATGATTTACAAATAATCATGAGTTTTGAACAGCATGCCTGCAATTTGGCATGATCGTGAGCCTTAAATAGACAGTGGTATTCTGCCAAACTGCCCTAGGCAAGAGACGCACTCCACCTACCATCCGTATTGGTGATAGGGGCTGGTTTAGCTGGACAGCTGGTTGTGATGCAGACAAAGCCATGCAGACGCTTTGGGTTAAATTCCTGAACTGGTTGAGATTTTCATGAAGGCCCCACCTTCTCAACCTTGTGGGGTGGCAGGGTGGCACAGTGGTTAGCACTGCTGTCACACATTGCAAAGAACCCAGGTTCAATTCCGGCCTTGGGTGACTGTGTGGAGTTTGCATTTTCTCCCCGTGTGTGCGTGGGTTTCCACCGGGTGCTCCTGTTTCCTCCCACAGTCCAAAGATGTGCAGGTTAGGTGGACTGGCCATGTAAAATTTCCCCCGTGCAGGTTAGGTGGGGTTAGAGGGTTGTGGGATTGGGCCTAGCTGGGGTGCTCTTTCAGAGGGCTGGTGTAGACTCCATAGGTTGAATGGTCTCCTCCTGCACATAGGGATTCTATGATTCCCCTTGCCTGAGGTGCGCTGATCCTCTGGTTAAATCACCACCAGTCAGCTCTCCCCCTCAGAGGGAAAAGCAGGCTCTGGTCATCTAGGACTATGCCAACTTTAGTGGCGATCGCACACTTGAGGCTTTGACAGCTTCACCTTCCTGTCTTAAGAAGTTCATTATTAACTATTGATAGAGAAGCTGTTTGCAGATTTTGGGCGGGATTCTCTCAGCCCAGGCGGGGCCAGAGAATCGCCGGGACGGGTGCGAATCGCGCGACGACGCCCCGACGCCGGTCTGCCGATTCTCCGGAGAGCGGAGAATCGCGCCATTGGCGCCGGCCCGGGCTGTGCGGCGCTGGTCGGCCGCCTGGGATGGGGCGAGCGGCCACATACAAAAACCCGAGTCCCGCCGGTGCCGTTCACACCCGCTCTTACCCGGCGGGACCTCGGCGTGGATCCATCCGGGGGCGGCCTGGTGGGGGCGGAGGGAGGTCCAACCCCAGGGGGGGCCTCCGCTGTGGCCTGGCCCGTGATCGGGGCCCACCGATCGGCGGGCCGGCCTCTCGCGATGGGGGCATCTTTTGTTCCACACCATGTTGCGTCGGGGTTGGCGCAGAGAAGGGAGCCACTGCGCATGCGCGCATTGTCGTGGTGCCACTGCGCATGCGCGCATTGATGACAGTCCCACTGCGCATGCGGAGACCCGAGGCGCTCATCTGACGCCGGGGATCGGCAGCTGGAGCGGTGTGGTCCGCTCCAGTGCCGTGCTGGCCCCCTGTAGGGGTCAGAATCGCTGCTCCTGAGGCCATGTTGATGCCGTCGAGAAACGCAACGGCGTTTATGACGGCGTCAACACTTAACCCCAGGATCAGAGAATCCCACCCCTTGCTTTTGGAAAATTAATAAGTGCCTCTGGGGCAAAGAAAGGCATCAACCTGTAGATCAAGCTCAAATTATACAGGGCTATCGTTCTGACAATGTATTCACGTCACATTGAGAAACTGAGCAACTTTCACTCTAAGCCAACCGAGACAACTAATGAAGAGCAGATGGTTAAACAAGAGTGCTGACAAAGAAATTCTTGAAATAAATTTGACATGCCAAGCATAGATGCTCTGCACATGAAGGTATGGCCATGCTGTTCTGGTAATTTGGTACAAATGTTGTTAGATGAGTGCTGAAGAAAATCTTCTGTGGCACAGTGAGAACTGGGACTCATGCTGGATTCTGAAAAAGCGCAAAACAAATGTCTGGCTATGGTGCACCATTGAAAATGGTGAAAATCAGTTTGGTGATGCAGAATGCCCCAGCTGAGGAAGTCCGGATTTTGCACTATAACTAACGGTGATGTAAACAGCTCTTGATGTTATTGATGTAGACTGTCTTGCGATCTCGGGGACCAGGCGTATGACCCAAGATGAGCGATGGAACCACACGGAAGTCCCGACATGTTAACATGCACGGGAATTGCCTGGTAGGGTAATTCCCCTACCAACACCACCCAACCCCACTGCCCCGGGACCCTTTACAAACGTCTCCAATTCTGAGTGGGATTTACCTGAATATTTACCACAAAATGTTAGACCATCATTCACTCATTCACTCACTCACTCTCACTCATGAACATTTAAACTTACCTCGGCAGCTGGTGCCACAATAAGAGCGCATATCTTGTTTATCCCCCGACTCTACAGTGCTGCGAAGGAGCTCTGCAATGGATGCTGCGATCTGCATTTCTAGAGAAGCCAAGCTTGAAAGACCCAACAAGAAACGCGGAGCAGCGTCATTCAAATCTCACCATCTGCTGTGGTGGGATTTCACTCCAGGTCCCCAGGACACTGCCTGACTCTCTGGGTTACTAAGTCTAGTAACAATACCACAACGCCATCACCATCGCCTCCTGCATCCATACATATGCAGCGGGATTCTCCCTTCTGGGGGACTAAGTCCCCATGCCGGCGGGAGAACCAACGTCAACCACTCCAGCGTCAACAGATGGTTGGCGCCACTCCAACTGGCGGCAAAGGGACGGCGCGAGTTCGCGCAAGCGCTGAAGGGCCGGCGTGATCTCGCGCACGCATGGAACCACCGGCGTATTTTGCCGCATGTTCTCTTCTCGGCACCGACCATGGTGGAGCCCTACAAGGGCTGGCGCGGAAGGAAGAAGTGCCCCCATGGAACAGGCCCGCCCACAGATTGGTGGGCCTCGATCGCGGGCCAGGCCACCATGGGGGCCTCCCCAGGGTCGGATCCTCCTGCGACCCCCGAAGACCACCCCCACCGACTTAGCTGCCAGGTCCCACCGTGTGAGACCATGCGTAACCCACGCTGGCGGGACTGGCCAAAAACGAACGGTCGCTCGGCCCATCGGGGCCCAGAGAATTGCCGGGGGGTGCCACTGCCAACGGCCCCCAACCGCGTGGCATGCACCCCACCCCAGCCTGACAAACGGCGCCGGAGAATACGGCAGTCGGCGTCGGGACGGCGGGGCGGGATTTGTGCCACCCCCTGGGGATTCTCCGACCCGCGGGGAGTCGGAGAATCGCGCCCATGATCGCAACTCACCGGAAAATGTTAAGGCTTGTCTATTCCAGATTCCATCCTTTTTAACCAACTACTAAGTTTTAATGAGTGCCACCTAACCTCTCTGGCACTGATAATTAATGATCAAAAGAGTAAAATTTCATTCATTCAGATTTTAAATTATGGTAGGAGATTTGATTAAAAATATATATTTTAGTTTATTTTTCTCTGTGTTTCTTTAATACCTTTCAATCCAATCTTTCTTTCCATCTCTTTATTTTGCAGTCTATATTTGATTTGGAATCAAATTCACTATTGTAACTGACTCTACCTGGTTCAGACTCTGCAATGCTCATAAACAATTCTTCAACCTGATTGGTTAAGTAGAGAGCAGGGTGGGGATTCTATGGTGCCTGTAAGATGAGGAAACATGGGTGACTGAATTAGGTGGGATGTGAAACTTCTACTTTCCAACGGCAGGTTTTGATGCAGGGATTAAGCCAGTGTCATGGTTGCATGTATCAAGGAGTCCTGTGCTGGGTTTATAATTGTAATACCTTTGCAAGCCATAAGTGCTCATTTCTAAAGTTATTTTTAACTGCATCCAGGGTGAAGTCAGCCGTGCACAGAAATCTCGTGGCACCCGGTTCATGTTTGTCTAAAGGTGGCATGGACCAGTCAGCTTTGTGCAATTGTTCTGAGGTCCTTGTTGGACTCGACAGAAAGGGAGAGGGGAACAGCTTGCACTGAGTTGTGAGGAGTGGGAAATGGAGGGAACAGGCTTTCAAGGGAAAGAAAATGAAGGGCCTGGAGGGTGGGTCAACACTGCCCATCTTCAGGGTGTTGGTTGGCAGAGTCCTCAGAGAACTTGAAGTTCACCTACAACGTGTCAATTACCCCTGCTGAGAGCGATCTCGAACAATCTCCTTTAAAATGCATGGAAGGAATGGCCAGCAGCGTCTACCAGTTCAACCACGTCCCACAGAGTGGCGAGCACTCAATAAAGGGTGAACCAAATAACATAGCATTGTCTCTCCCACAATAAAGTCCTTAACTGTCCTATTAATGCTTGCCAGCCATGAGGCTGCCCAATACATTCAGCTCTCTGACTAAACTGGTCTCAGTAAATAACAATGATGCCCAGATGATTAAAGTGAAACCAATATAATGTGAAATATTTACAAGTGAAATTTAAACATGAAAAAACACCCGTGTCACCTTTGAACATTCAATAAGTCTTATGTTAATGACAATGGAGTTGGGCAGGAAAGTTTGGGGCATGACACCGAGGCTCCCGGTTTGGAAAGGAGGGTCTTTTACCAGCTAATGATAGCTGTGGTATTATCAGCTGATGGCAGCATTCACCACTGAACAGCTATCCCATCGCACAAACTCCTTTGCACACCACAGGCACTTTCTATTTAAATTGTAATCGTCTGGAGAATGGGAAAAAGCAAGAGAGAGGAAGTGACGTTTGGGCTCTCATTCAGCCATTGGGAACAGCACGCAACTAATACAATTTCACCCACAGTTACTTACCCTGCCCACACGGGCCCAAGACGCCCTTTACAGGTCACTTTTTGCTTCGTTAATTTACAGCACATAGAAAGTCTGTGGGTAAGAGCAAGTGCATTTGCCCTTTGATGAGAGCAAATTCCTGCTCAATACTCCAACCTGGTGCGCCTGGGATCACTGTTGAGTCTGCGGACACATATTTATTTTCAACAACATGTTTTCTCATCAGTCATCTAAAAATAGACTCAGAAAACAAGACAATGGGTGGAATTTTATTGTTTTAGTCCCTGGCATAGCGGCAGAACGATTGTGGGTCATGAACCTGTGCTCCCGACGTAAGGGCCTTCCGGTTGCTCTTTACCAGGGCGGACCAATTCCAAAACCTACCTCCAGGCTGTCCAACCAATTAGGGAAGGCTGACAGGATAGAGGGAGGTTTCTGTTTAAAGGGACTTTAGCATGTTACAGAAAAGAGGGGCTTTGCCTTTGCAGATGGCAAACCGCTCCCTACGGCTGGATTACAGTAAAACGTCCTTAGCCAAGCAATGGAGTAGCAACATCCCATGGGCAGAGTGAAGGTTAAAACATATTCCAGAAATACCCCTCAAGAGCATGGACACTGAATTCCTTTGGAATTGGCCAGAAGCTACCAGGAGAGTGGGGAGGAATGGACAGCTCCGACATTGGTGAAGACTCCCATTGCTCCGGTGCAGACTCCCCACCAGAATAGTCCAATGCAGGTGAAAGTACAGAATTTGGATCCTGTTGTGTTGGGCGCTCTGGATCCGTGGAACACATACAGGTCACCAACACTTGAAATATTGCAACACTATTTTATTGAATCATTAACTGTTTAACATACTCTCACTGTGGGTTAACACGATACTATGACATCCCTCCTTTTATAAAAGAATGTACATGTGTGGCAATAAATAGCGTGTGGTGAGAATGTCCCTGACTACGTGTGTGCGAAAGATATATTTACAGGACTATGTACATGAGAACTAAGCTATTTACCTGGGAAGGTGCCTGGTGCAGAGAAACAGTATGCAACAGGAATAACAAGATGAACTCTATATACAAACCATGTAAACGATCAAACGGAAGAACAGAACAATTCAGGAAGTCTATAAGTCCACAAAGTTCACAAATTAAGTCTCTGAGGTGGGCGACGAATTCTGGTTGACCACCTCAAGGGTGGGTCGGGAGCTGCCGGCTGAGGAGCGGGCTGGACTGCGTCAGAGTGAGGAGGATGCATAGTGACCGGGCTCTCTGCATAGTCCATGGCAGGGTCAGCAGGAGGGCGAGGCGACAGTGGAGGATCACGTAGCGAGCGTGGAACAAGACGAAGGGCGCGTCGATTGCAGCCATCCGGTAGACGAACCAGGAACGAGCGGGGGGCCACCTGCCGAAGGACAACAGCGGTTGCAGACCAGCTACCATCCGGAAGATGGTCTTTGCCTGGGGTGTATACCAGCTGGAAGTCATATCGCTGGAGCTTGAGAGAAGAATACGCTGGAGGCGAGGCGTCATGTCGTTCAAGTCTTTCTGTATTATATTGACCAGCAGGCGATGGTCGGTCTCGACGGTGAATTGAGGAAGTCCGTACACGTGATCGTGAAATTTAACCACACCGGTCAGAAGGCCCAGGCATTCCTTTCCTATCTGCGCATAGCGCTGTTCCGTGGGGGTCATGGAGTGTGGCGCATATGCAACGGGGGCCCATGATGAGGCCTCATCGCGTTGCAGGAGCACTGCCCAATGCCGGATTGACTGGCATCGATCAAAATTTTGGTCTCTTTTGCTGGATCAAAGAAAGCTAAGACCGGGGCCGTGGTGAGTTTGGTTCTGAGTTCTCTCCATTCGCGCTCGTGGGCAGGGAATCATTGGAAGTCTGTCGTCTTCCTGACCAGGTTCCTGAGAGCCATGGTATGAGAGGCGAGGTTAGGGATTAACTTCCCTAAAAAGTTGACCATGCCCAGAAATCGGAGGACCGCCTTCTTGTCCTCTGGCGTTTTCATGGCTGTGATAGCAGCTACCTTGTCCGCATCCGGCCGCACACCCAATTGGGAGATGTGGTCCCCAAGGAACTTGAGTTCCGTCTGACCAAAAGAGCATTTGCCCCTGTTGAGGCGTAGACCCTGCTCACGTATGCGTTTGATTACGCGCTGGAGGCGACTGACATACTCCTGCGGGGTGGTGGACCAAATGATTATGTCGTCGACATAGACATGAACACTTTCAATGCCTTCCATCATTTGTTCCATAATCCTATGGAACACTTCTGAAGCAGATATGATCCCAAACGGCATCCTGTTGTAACAATATCTGCCAAAGGGGGTATTGAATGTACACAGTTTCCTGCTGGATTTGTCGAGCTGCATTTGCCAGAATCCTTTTGAGGCGTCGAGTTTGGTGAAGAGCTTGGCGTGAGCCATCTCGCATGTAATCTCTTCGCGCTTGAGAATTGGATAATGCTCCCTCATGATATTGCGATTTAGATCCTTGGGATCAATGCAAATTCTCAATTCGCCGGAAGTCTTTTTTACACACACCATGGAACTGACCCAGTCGGTTGGTTCCGCGACTCTGGAAATCACTCCTTGGTCCTGGAGGTCCTGCAGCTGCTGCTTGAGGCAGTCCTTAAGGGTGCTGGGACCCTGCGAGGTGCGTGCACCACAGGCGTGGCATTCTGTTTCAATAAGATCTTGTATGTATATGGGAACGTGCCCATGCCTTCAAAGACGTCGTGGTGCTGGTTGATGATGGCGTCGAGTTGTGCCCTGAAGTCAGTGTCCTGAAAGGCAGACGTGTCATCAGGAGAGAGAGAGTGAACTCTCTGAACTAGGTTCAACAGCTTGCATGCCTGCACACCAAGCAGGGAGGCTTTCGAGGAGCCCACGATTTCAAAAGGAAGGATGGCTTTGCATGACCTGTGCATCACTTCAAGTTGGCACGAGCCGCTGGCAGCAATGGCATTGCCATTGTAATCCAATAGCTGGCAGGCTGATGGAAGGAAGGCTGGTTTGACACAAAGGTTTTGTAAGTCAATGAGATTGGCGGAGGCACCAGTGTCCAGGCGGAATCGTATTTGGACCCGGAGACCGTCAGGGTGGCACGCCACTCATCGTCTGGATTGATGCTGTATACCGACAGCGGCTGGTGTCTTTGCTTCGGGGACACCCTGTTTATTGTCACGGACCCGACTCGAAATGGCGCCTTCGGGTCCTCGGTGTCACTGCTGTGTGGGAGGTCCGCATCGGACTCGGTGACCATGGGTTGAATTGCCCGGACATTCCTGCGAGGCTGGCTGAAGCGATATGAATTGGCAGGCTGAGCTGCTCGGCACAAGGCAGCATAGTGGCCAAGTCTGCCACATCTTCGGCATTGTCGAGATTTGGCAGGGCATTGCCGTTTTAAATGGACGGAGCCACAGTCGCAGCACGTCGTAGCATCAGCACGTTCGCTGCGCCACCGCACATGCGCGGCGCGGTTGTGTGTGGTGCGCGCCTGCACATTACGGTCTTTGACGTCGCCATCCCCTCGTTTGGTGCGCACAAGCGTGGGAGTCCACGAAAAGTGCGCGAAATGGCCGCCCTCATCCAGGCTGAGGCCGTGGAGTTGCTCAATTGCTTGGACCCGTTCCGCCTCATGAGGACCTTGCCGCGCCGTTTTAGCCGCTTGGATGTGGGAGTACCGACTCGTGGCGTTTTCGTGTAGGACACAGGTCTCAATGGCGGTCGCTAGGGTGAGCTGCTTTACTTTGAGGAGCTGCTGTCGTAGGGGGTCCGACTGAACACCGAAAACGATCTGGTCGCATATCATGGCGTCGGAGGTGGGCCCGTAGCTGCAAGACTGTGCAAGGATGCGGAGGTGCGTGAGAAAGGATTGGAAAGGTTCATCCTTACCCTGCAAACGCTGTTGGAACACGTAGCGCTCAAAACTTTCATTCACCTCTACGCTGCAGTGAGTGTCAAACTTGAGGAGGACCGTCTTGAACTTTGTTTTATCTTCATCATCCGCAAAGGTGAGAGAATTGAAAATGTGGATAGGAGGAGAGCAATCTTCCTGGTATCCGAGGTGTCCTCCCTGTCTGTGGCCTCAAGGAAGAGTTGGAAGCACTGTTTGAATATCTTCCAGTTGGCCCCTAGGTTGCCGGCGATGCGGAGCGGTGGCGGCGGGCAGATGTTGTCCATGTTGCAGGATGACGGAATGCTGGCGGAAGGCAGATCACTTGCAGGTAGGTCTAAGAAGTGCTAATATCCCTCAACTCCTGGTATCATGTTGTGTTGGGCGCTCTGGATCCGTGGAACACATACAGGTCACCAACACTTGAAATAGTACCAACACTATTTTATTGAATCATTAACTGTTTAACATACTCTCACTGTGGGTTAACACGATACTAGCTTTAACTAAAGACCTTTGCCTTGTCCTAACCAGTAGATGCACTCAGCACATGGTGAATGTCTGTGCTGCAGGCTGTGAGCTCTGTCCTACTAGCTAGCTGCAGCTCGAATGAACGGGAACTCTGATGCCCCCTGTCTTTATAGTGCTTGCGCTCTGACTGGTGATTGGCTGTGGTGTTGTGTGTGTTGATTGGTCCCACTGTGTGTCCATCAGTGTGTGTCTGCACCATGATATACTGGTGTATAGTATGACAGATCCTTGGATTCAAGCAATCAGGTCATTCACGACAGGACTTCAGGTTGCCTTCATTTGCCGGGGCATTCAGTATAAAGATTGGCAAGTCATGTTGCAGCTGTATAGAACCTTAGTTAGGCCACACTTGGGAGTATAGTGTTCAATTCTGGTCGCCACACTACCAGAAGGATGTGGAGGCTTTAGAGAGGGTGCAGAAGAGATTTACCAGGATGTTGCCTGGTATGGAGGGCATTAGCTATGAGGAGAGGTTGAATAAACTCGGTTTGTTCTCACTGGAACGACGGAGTTTGAGGGGCGACCTCATAGAGGTCTACAGAATGATGAGGGGCATAGACAGAGTGGATAGTCAGAGACTTTTTCCCAGGGTAGAGGGGTCAATTGGTAGGGGGCATAGGTTTAAGGTGCGAGGGACAAGGTTTAGAGGAGATGTACGAAGCAAGTTTTTTACACAGAGGGTTGTGGGTGCCTGGAACTCGCTACCGGAGGAGGTGGTGGAAGCAGGGACGATAAGTGACCTTTAAGGGGCATCTTGACAAATACATGAATAGGATGGGAATAGAGGGATACGGACCCAAGAAGTGTAGAAGATTTAGTTTAGACGGGCAGCATGGTCGCCGCAGGCTTGGAGGGCTGAAGGGCCTGTTCCTGTGCTGTATTTTTCTTTGTTCTTTATTATTTGTTGTACCCAAAATAGGGAGGACATCACATGGGAACCAAATCAATTATTACAATTTCAAAACTGGGACGATGATCCGCGACTATGGGTCGAAATTGTCCAGTCAGCACACCAGGGGCGAAATTCTCCCCCAACGGCGCGATGTCCGCCGACTGGCGCCCAAAACGGCGCCAATCAGACGGGCATCGCGCCGCCCCAAAGGTGCGGAATGCTCCGCATCTTTGGGGGCCGAGCCCCAACATTGAGGGGCTAGGCTGACGCCGGAGGGATTTCCGCCCTGCCAGCTGGCGGAAACGGCGTTTGTTGCCCCGCCAGCTGGCGCGGAAATGACATCCCCGGGCGGCGCATGCGCGGGAGTGTTAGCGGCCGCTGACAGTTTCCCGCGCATGCGCAGTGGGGAGAGTCTCTTCTGCCTCCGCCATGGTGGAGGCGGAAGGGAAAGAGTGCCCCCACGGCACAGGCCCGCCCGCGGATCGGTGGGCCCCGATCTCGGGCCAGGCCACCGTGGGGGCACCCCCCGGGGTCAGATCGCCCCGCGCCCCCCAGGACCCCGGAGCCCGCCCACGCCGCCTTGTCCCGCCGGTAAATACCTACTTTAATTTACGCCAGCGGGACAGGCAATTTCTCGGCGGGACTTCGGCCCATCCGGGCCGGAGAATTGAGCGGGGGGTCCCACCAACCGGCGCGGCCCGATTCCCGCCCCCGCCCAATCTCCGGTACCGGAGACTTCGGCGGGGGCGGGGGCGGGATTCACGGCGGCCAACGGCCATTCTCCGACCCGGCGGGGGGTCGGAGAATGACGCCCCAGAGGCGAGAGTTTCTAACAGGCATTATGCCAAATATGTGATGAGCTAACATAAGGCAAGTGGTGGTCTGTGAATTGTCTGTGCCCACCTTTGATCCAGACCCCAAAATTTGAGTCTCAGTGACCAATGGGAAAGCAACATGGAAATCCCTCCATATTGATCTTTGCCTCATATCTCTGGAGGCAAAGGGTTTGCAGTTAGCAGTCAATTGTTCTCCAAAATGGGTAGAAATCTCCCATTCATCAAGACAAATGTTCTGACTAACCATGCTTTCACCAGCTGGGGTCTGCCTGATTAAGGTTCCCATTTTACAAGCCAACTGTAAGAAATCATTCTTAGTTTGTTGGGGACCATACATTTCACATCCCATACAATCCTAAAGCAGCAGGAATAGTGCAACAAATGAACCAAACCTTTAAAGATTGATAAGTGAAAGTCCTCGCTGACTCAGGGATGGAGTGGACTAGTTCCCCCCCCCCCTCTCATGGCTAATGATGGATCTCCCTCCAAGAGTAAGTGTTTAACTCCTATGAAATACTGACTGGGAGGAGAATGCAGCTGTCAGAAGTGCCGATGATTTTTTAAAAAAATATATTTTTTTATTCTCCTCCTTTTTCACATTTTCTCCCAAATGTACACCCAACAATAAACAATAATGAGTAACGAATGTAATGTCAATCCCCATATCAATAACAACTGTCCCATCCTCCCACCAAACCCCAAACATTGGCCTGCATGTTAACATAAACAAATGACAAAAAGGAATTAGGAATCACCCATAGCCACCATTAACAGATACAGTCCCCCTCCCCCCAACCCTCCCAATCCCCACTCCCCTTAATGTTCGATGTGATCCAATTCTCGAAAGTGCATAATGAATAACGCCCATGAATTGTAGAACCCCTTCATCCTTCCCTCAGTTCAAATTTGACCTTTTCAAGAGTCAAGAATTCCAACAGGTCCCCCCGCCACGCCAGGGCACAGGGTGGGGAGGTTGATCTCCACCCTAACCGGATCCACATTCGGGCGATCAACGAGGCGAAGGCTACAACATCTGCCTCAGCGCCCGTTTCCAGCCCCGGCTGGTCTGACACCCTGAATATGGCCTCCCGAGGGCCCGGGTCCAGTTTCACACGCACCACCTAACCTTTGGACACTAAGGGGAAATTTTAGCATGGCCATTCCACCTAATCTGCGCATCTTTGGACTGTGGGAGAAAACCAGAGCACTGTGAGGAAACCCATGCGGACACGGGGAGAAAGTGGAAACTCCACACAGTCACCCAAGGTAGGAAAAAAAAACCCGGGTCCCTGGCGATGTGAGGCAACAGTGCTAACCACTGTGCCACTGTGTTATTTTGGAATAACTGTGTTTGCTCTTTTTCAAGGACCCCATGGATCAAATTCTAAGTGGGTTGAATGGGATGCAATGTTATTTAGATGGCATACTCATCACCAGTTTGAGTGAACAGGAACACTTGGAGAATTTGGAAGCTATCGTGAAGTGGTTACAAAGTCAAAATCTGAGAGTTGAAAAGGAAAAGTGTGACCTTTTTCAAGTCATCCATAAATTACTTTGGTCATATCATCGACAAAAATGGTTTACACAAAGAACCAAAGAAAATGTCAGCAATCGTAGAAGCACCACATCCTCAAAATATTACACAGTTCAGGGGCGGGATTCTCTCATCCCGCGGCAGAGTGTCCATGCTGTCGTAAACGCCGTCGCGTGAACGGGCGGCTGCCGGAACTAATTCAGGCCCCTACAGGGGGCCAGCACGGCGCTGGAGTGATTTGCCGCTCCAGCTGCCGATCCCGGCGCAAACTGTGCGCCGCGGGATACGCGCATGCGCAGTGGCCTCCTTCAACGTGCCGGCCCCAACGTAAAATGGCACAGGGCTGCAGGGGTCGGCGGGTAGGAAAGGAGGCCCCCAGCTAGAGAGGCCAGCCCGTCGATCGGTGGGCCCCGATCGCAGGTCAGGCCACATTGGAGGCCCCCCCCTCCGGGGTCGGTCCCCCGCCCCCCCTCCCCACAGGCCGCCACCTGACCCTTCAACGCCGAGGTCCCACCGGCTCAGAGCAGGTTAGAACGGCGCCTGCAGGACTCGTTTTTTTCACGGCCGCTCGGCCCATCCGGGCCAGAGAATCGCGGGGGGTGGGGCCACCTGGAGCGGCCCGCGCCGGCGCCGCGCCAACCACGCTGGCACCGAGCGGAGAATCGCGTGCCGGCGTCGGGGCGGCATGGCCCGGTTGCGGGGATTCTCCGGCCCGGCCCAGGACTGGGAGAATCCCGCCCAAGGTCTTTTTAGGATTAATCAATTATTATGGTTAGCAACAGGATGGAAGCCTTTACTTTGCTATGCATCAAACAGGCTTGGCACTAGTCAGAAGAATGTGCGAATGCGTACAATAAAGTGAAAGACGTTGTATTGAAGTTGGAGTTGTTGGATCATTATAATCCAAAAATACAGTTGCAATTGGCTTGTAATCGTTCACCCTATGGGATTGATGCAGTCCAAAGATGTGCAGGTTAGGTGGATTAGCCATGCTAAATTGCCCTTAGTGTCCAAAATTGCCCTTAGTGTCCAAAATTGCCCTTAGTGTTGGGTGGGGTTACTGGGTTATGGGGATAGGGTGGAGGTGTGGACCTTGGGTAGGGTGCTCTTTCCAAGAGCCGGTGCAGACTCGATGGGCTGAATGGCCTCCTTCTGCACTGTAAATTCTATGATCTCAAACATTATGGGCAGGATGCTCCTTCCCGCGGCACCACATTTCTGCCACACCCCGCCGGCGGGATGCTCAGTTACGCCAGCTGGTCAATGGGGTTTCCCATTGTGGGGCAGCCCCACACCGTCGGGAAACCCCCGGGCTGCAGTCAAAATGGAGCATCCTGGAGCTGTGAAGCAACTGTGCTAACCACTATGCTGGTGTGCTGCCGCAATCATGAACCAGCTGTACAGCCAACCAAGCGAAACAGGTCCCCAGCAGGATTGAATTACGCACAGCTAGAAAAAGAAACTTTGAGCATCATTTTTGTTGTAAGAAAGTTCCACCATTACCATCATGGGCATCATTTTACCCTTTTGACGGATCATCTCCCTTGACTACAATCTTCGGGCCATATAAAGGTATACCTTCTTTGCCAGTCAGTAGATTGCAAAGATAGTCATTGATACTGTCGGCACACACTTAATGATATCCTGTATCGCAAGTCAGAGCAGCGTACAAATGTGGATGTTTTATCACAATTGCTGTTACATGTCAAGCATGACCAAGAAGAAGATTTCAACAATATTTTGTATTTCTTGCTCATCGATAGTGTACCTGTGACTTCATGGGCGTCATTCTCCGACCCCCCAGCGGGGCGGAGAATGGCCGTTGGTCGCCGTGAATCCCGCCCCCGCCGGTTGCTGAAGTCTCCCGTACCAGATATTCGGCGGGGGCGGGAATCGGGCCGCACCGGTTGGCGGGCCCCCCCGCTGGATGCTCCGGCCCGGATGGGCCGAAGTCCCACCGATAAATTGCCTGTCCCGCCGGCGTAAATTAGAGTACCTATTTACCGGCCGGACAAGGCGGTGTGGGCGGGCTCCGAGGTCCTGGGGGGGGCGCGGGGCGATCTGACCCCGGGGGGTGCCCCCAGGGTGGCCTGGCCCGCGATCGGGGCCCACCGATCCGCGGGCGGGCCTGTGCCGTGGGGGCACTCTTTCCCTTCCGCCTCCACCACGGTCTCCACCATGGCGGAGGCGGAAGAGACTCTCCCCACTGCGCATGCGCGGGAAACTGTCAGCGGCCGCTGAACCTCCCGCGCATGCACCGCCCCGACATGTCATTTCTGCGCCAGCTGGCGGGGCAACAAAGGTCGTTTCCGCCAGCTGGCGGGGCGGAAATCCCTCCGGCGCCGGCCTAGCCCCTCAATGTTGGGGCTCGGCCCCCAAAGATGCGGAGCATTCCGTCTGTTTTGGGCGCCAGTCGGCGGACATCGCGCCGTTTGGGGAGAATTTCGCCCCATCTCAAGATCTCGCGTTGTGAGGCAGTAGTGCTAACTGCAGTGTACTTTGAAGGAGTTGGGAACAACTTAAAAGGGAACAATATATACCATATCAAGTCAGCTCCATATTATCCAGCAACAAATTGAATGGCTGAACATTTTGTGCAATCATTAACTCATTCTATCAAGACACCAAAGGACCAAGGGACATTATCAAGAAGAGTAAAGAAATTTCTCATATCTTATTGGGACAATGTACTTACTACCACGCAAAGTTCACCAGCAATGTTGTTGTTCAAAAGAAACTACAAACACAGTTTGATTTGTTAATTCCGCCCGATACTTCAGAGATTGTCAAATGACAACAAAAAACACAAATTGCTAGGAAGGAGAAAATCTCTAAAAGCGAACACTCACCCAGGGAGAGAGTGTTAACTAGGAATTACACCACTGACGAGAAATGGGCATCAGCTATGATCCTGGCAATATCATACACCGTGATGAAAGACGGATGCTGAAAGAGTTTGACAACATCATGCTGATCAATTACGTACTGCACAAAGTGAGTTTGCAGCAAATTCTGTTGTATTGTTGTTGTTTCACCAATGAAGTAAAGGGGGGTGTTATGTATCTGGGAAGATATTCTTGCTAGTTCTGGACACGTGATGTGTAGTGACATCAGCAGAGTGTGCGGGTTTTGAGCAGATTACCATCTTGATTGTATGAGTAACGCCTCTTTATAAACCTCTCATCATGTTTTACAAGAATTCAGAGTGTGGGCACCTCCCTACCTTTTTCCTTTGCAGAAACAAAGAAATATAACATCTGCCTGGCCCCCAGGTAGAAGGAGACCATTTCAAGAATCATGGACTCAAGAATCATGGAATTTACAGTGCAGAAGGAGGCCATTCGGCCCATCGAGTCTGCACCGGCTCTTGGAAAGAGCACCCTACCCAAGCTCACACCTCCACCCTATCTCCATAATCCAGTAACCCCACCCAACACTATGGGCAATTTTGGACACTAAGGGCAATTTAGCGTGGCCAATCCACCTAACCTGCACATCTTCAGACTGTGGGAGGAAACCGGAGCACCCAGAGGAAACCCACGCACACACGGGGAGAACGTGCAGACTCCGCACAGACAGTGACCCAAGCCGGGATCAAGGAGTCCAATTACTTCCAAACCCTTTGGAACAGATGCAGATGTCTGCAACTCTTAACTTGGGGATGGCCAGAATCGGGTCTTCTGGGTACTCATCAGCAGATTCTCAAGGCAATGAAATGGGAAATCAGGTGGTACAAAAGAAACTTAATCTCCAGAGCTCTGAGATTCAGAGGGTCCTGGGTGTCCAAGCGCATGAATCACAAAAGATTAGTACACAGGTACAGCAAATAATTAGGAAAGCTAATAGAAAGCTAATTGGGCAGCACGGTGGCACAGTGGTCAGCACTGCTGCCTCACAGTGCCAGTGTCCCGGGTTCCATTCTGATCTTGGATGACTGTTTGTGTGGAGTTTGCACATTCTTTCCCTGTCGGCACCGATTTACTCCGGGTGCTCCTGTTTCCTCCTACAGTCCAAAGATGTGCAGGTTCGGTGGATTAGCCAGTCTAAAATAGCCCTTTGGTGTCCAAAAGTTAGGTGGGGTTGCGGGGATAGGACAGGGGTGTCGGCCTAGGTAGGGTACTCTTTCAGTGGGTTGGTGGACTCAATCGGCCGAATGGCCTTCTTCCGCGCTGTAGAGATTCTATGTTTCTAATGTTATCATTTATTGTGACGGGAATTGATTACAAAAATAGGGCAGTAATACTTCAGATGTTTGGTGAGACCACGTCTGGAGTTTGTGTACAGTATTTGTCTCCTTATTTAAGGAAAGACATCAATGCGTTAGAAGCAGATCAGAGAAGGGTTACTGGTCTAATGTCAGGAATCGGCGGGTTGTCCTGTGAGAAAAGGTTGGCCAGGTTAGGCTTGTAGCCACCGAAGTTTAGGAGATGGAAAGGTGACTTGATTGAAATCTTTAAGATTCTGAGGGGTGTTGACAGGGTGGATGTGGAGACGAAGGGCGGGATTCTCCCGCAATCGGCGGGGCGGGCCGTACCAGCGCCAAAGAGTGGCGTGAACCACTCCAGCGTTGGGCCGCCTGGAAGGTGAGGAATCCTCCGCACTTCCGAGGGCTAGGCTGGCGCTGGAGTGGTTGGCGTCACGCCAACCGCCGGCCTCCGCGAGTTGGCGCATGCGCAGGAGCACCAGCGTGTTCTGGCACATACGCAGAATCGCTGGCGTGATTCCTGCGCATGCGCAGAGGGTTTCTTCTCCGCGCCGGCCATCGCGGAGCCTCACACAAGCCGGCGCGGAGGGAAATAGTGCCCCCAGGACACAGGCCCGCCCGCAGATCGGTGGGCCCCGATCGCGGGCCAGGCCACCGTAGGGCCCCCTCCCCCCCGGGTCCGAATCCCCCCGTGCACTCTCGAGGACTCCACAAGCCGCCCTCAAAGCCACGTCCCGCCGGTATGGACTTTGTCTAATCCACACTGGCAGGACTGGTCCATTGGGGCCCGGAGAATTGCCGGGGAGGCCACTGCAAATGGCCCCCGACCGGCGCGGTGCGATCCCTGCCCCCACCCAAAAACCGCCGCCGGAGAATTCGGCAGCCAGCGTCGGAGCGGTGGGGCGGGATTCAGCCCCCCCCCGGCGATGCTCCGACCCGGCGGGGGGTCGGAGAATCCCGCCCGAAGTTCCTCTTGTGGGAGAATCTAGAACGAAGGATTACTGTTTAAACGTAAGGGGCAAAATTCTCCCCCAACGGCATGATGTCCGCCGACTGGTGCCAAAAACGGCGCCAATCAGACGGGCATCGCGCCAGCCCAAAGGTGCGGAATGCTCCGCATCTTTGGGGGCCGAGCCCCAACATTGAGGGGCTAGGCCGGCGCCGGAGGGATTTCCGCCCCGCCAGCTGGCGGAAATGGCGTTTGTTGCCCCGCCAGCTGGCGGAAATGGCGTTTGTTGCCCCGCCAGCTGGCGCGGAAATACGGCGCATGCGCAGGAGCGTCAGCGGCCGCCGACAGTTTCCCGCGCATGCGCAGTGGGGAGAATCTCTTCCGTCTCCGCCATGGTGGAGGCTGTGGCGGAGGCGGAAGGGAAAGAGTGCCCCCACGGCACAGGCCCGCCCGCGGATCGGTGGGCCCCGATCGCGGGCCAGGCCACCGTGAGGGCACCCCCCGGGGCCAGATCGCCCCGCGCCCCCCCCAGGACCCCGGAGCCCGCCCGCGCCGCTTGGTCCCGCCGGTAAATACCAGCTTTAATTTACGCCGGCGGGACAGGCAATTTCTGGGCAGGACTTTGGCCCATCCGGGCCGGAGAATTGAGCGGGGGGGTCCCGCCAATCGGCGCGGCCCGATTCCCGCCCCCGCCCAATCTCTGGTACCGGAGACTTCGGCGGAGGCGGGGGCGGGATTCACGGCGGCCAACGGCCATTCTCCGACCCGGCGGGGGATCGGAGAATGACGCCCCAGGGGCGGGGTTCTCCCCTACCTGGCGGGGTGGCGGGTCCCGGTGCCGAGGATTGGCGTGAACGACTCCGGCATCGGGCCACCCCGAAGGTGCGGAATCGTCCGCACGTTCAGGAGCTAGGCCGGCACTGGAGTGGTTTGCGCCGCACCGGCCGGCGGGGAAGGGGCTTGGTGCCACGCCGGCGCCAAAGGGCCTCCGCCGGCCAGGGCAAGTTGGCACATGCGCAGGAGCGCCAGCTTGTGCTGGTGCCATCCCAGCGCATGAGCATGGGGGGATCTTTTCCGCATCGGACATGACGGAGGACTACAGCAGCCGACGTGGAGGAATAGAGTGCCCCCACTGCACAGGCCCGCCCGCGGATTGGTGGGCCCCGATCGCGGGCCAGGCCATCATGGGGGCACCTCTGGGGCGAGAGCCCCCCGCGCCCCCCGAGGACCCCGGAGGCCGCCTGCACCGGCAGGTCCTGCCGGTCAGGACCTACTCTAATTTACGCCGGCGGGACCGGCCGAAAACGGGCGGCCACTCGGCCCATCGCGGGCCAGAGAATCGCCGGGGGAGCTGCTGCCAGCAGCCGCCGACCAGCGCGGCGTGATTCCCCCCCCCCCCCCGCCAAATCCCCGGCGCCGGAGAGTTCGGCAGCCAGTGGGGGCGGGATACACGCCGGCCCCCGGCGATTCTCCAACTCGGCGGGGGGTCGGAGAATCCCGGGGCGGGATTCTCCGATCCTGCGGCTATGTCCGACCAGAAAGTCGGCGAAGCCAGCGAACCTATTCTCCGCCCAGTGGGGAGCTAGCAGCCGTGCAGCGTAAAGCCCCCAGCTTTACCTGCCAATACGGCCGGAGAATGACCGGGTCCGTGGCCGCGCAAGCGCACGGCGGCGTCCTGCGGCAGACCGCGCCGTTGAACATGGCGCCGGCTGCGTGTGGACCCGGCCTGCCAAAAACTGCCACCCTGTAACCAGCCTTGCCACCCCCAGACCACCATCCACCAGTCCCCTCAGCCCCCGCCGAAGCCCCCCGTGCCAGCAGAATGACTCCCCCCCCCGCAGCCGCCATGCGAGGTCCCCAAACGGTTTGAGCACACGTGTCCCACGCCGTCGGGGACTCGGCCCATTGTGGGCAGAGCATCGGGGGGAGCCTCTCCGAGTACGCCGTCTTTGAGGGGGTCGAACATCACAAAAACGCTGGGGCCGCCGGTGATTCCCCCCGATTCCGGCGTAAACGGGGATTCTCCGGCCGATCGCCGAACGCGATTTCGGCATCCATACAAAGGAGTCACTCGTTTCAGAGAGAGATGAGAAGAATTTGTTTGAGGATTGAGGACTCTTTGGAACTCACTCTTCCTCAAAAGGCAGTGGAAGCAGAGTCTCTGAATATTTTTCAGGCAGAGTTAGATAGATTCTTGATTAACAAGGGGGTTAAATGTCATGGGGGTTAAATGTCAAGGGGGTTAAATGTCGTAGGAATGTGGGGTTGAGGTTACAATCAGATCAGCCATGATCTTATTGAATGGCGGAGCAGTCTGGAGGGTCCGAGTGGCCCACTCCTGCTCCTAATTTATAGGTTTATCTGATTGTATGTGATAGCCGGGTGAATCAAGAAGGAATTCGATGGTCCTTACCCATTCAGTGGCTATCATAAAATCAGAAAATGCTGGAAAACTCAGCAGGCTTGGCAGCATTTCAGGGCAGAGAAACAGAGTTATCATCTGAAGTCCAACCTACATCCACCTCACCCACCTATCCACCCTGCCCACCTTCCACTCACCCACCTACCCACCTACTCACTTACCCAATCTGTCACCTCACCTCTCTAGCCACTCTACCCATCAACCGACTCACCAACATACCCGCCTATCTATTTATTAATTCATCTCCATTCACTCACATTAAAAGACTTGACATTATCATGGTAGCTAGTGCTGTAAAATGGGGGCTTGTCTTATCTTCCTTCAACTCCACTTTGATCCAATGGAGCTTGCTGAAGGACTCTGTGCTGTGCGTTCCTCTGTAAGCTAGGATCAGGAGATCCCAGAAGTGAACTGTACCATCACGTAGGGGGAATCTGATACACGACAGTTATTCACTCACCATTGGTGCTGCTTGGGAGACCTGGCCAATACCAAGGATCCATGCATGAAATGAAGATCAGTGGGTCCATGTTAACCAGCTGAAACTACACAAGGGTCCCGTAACTAAGGCATAAGTAGATAGTTTAAAGATTATCCTTGCTCCGTAATGCCGATGAATAGTGGCCACATGATCAACCAATGCCCATTGCCAGTTGGAAGATGTGGCCTTGTCCTTGTCCACTTAACATTTAGGCAATATCTGGTGACTATATGACCCAAGACTCTCTTCTGTTCACCCTCATGCAGATCAAGCAGGAGGCAAGGCCAGCAAACAAACTGCAAAGTTGGAAGCTCTAAAGACAGTGGTCCACTTCAGCCATCCAGTTCCCTCCCTTCTCCCCATCTCGGGATGGAAAGTCAATCCTTAAACATACATCTCTACCTTGTATGCAACAGGAGAATAAAGATACCGTGAAGGGAATGAAAACTTTAGGAGGTCACATATGGTGGGATGTGGTGTACAATCTGAGGTAATTCATCTGAGCCTGTTAGCTCCCTTTTGCTTTCTTAGTTCTTCAATTTGTGTTGACCATGCTGTCATTATTACGCTGATACATGTGTGCACCATGTGTTGCCGTCGGAGGCTCAGCAGCAGGTCCGACAAATTCCGTCTATTTATGTGGGCCTTTCCGAATATGCAGAATTTCCACGTCATTAGCAAAATCCACAAAATTCTTCGCAAATAGATTGGCACGGCGTAATTTTAACTTTTTTTTTAATGTAGGTGATCAGGCTGGAAAATGAATGTGATGGACAAGGAAAGGAACAAAACAAAATGATCAAATTTTAAGGTTCATTTTGGAAATTCGCTTTGTGTCAATTCACAGAATTGTTACAATGCAGAAGGAGGCCATTTGGCCCAGCTCTCTGACTGGGCAATTCACCTCATGCAATGTTCATCTCCTGTGTTCTCTCTGTAATCGTACATGATCTTCTTTTTCAAGTAACAGTCTAATTCCCTTTTGAATGCTTAAATTGAACCTATCGACACCACAAACTTTCTTCCAGCTTGACAAATATTCATTATCCAGTACTCTGTTTTCTGTCACACAGCCAATTCAATATCCAAGTTGTTACAGTCCCTTTTGTTCCTTTAGCCCTTCGATCGCCTGTAGTATCGGGGCCAACAACTCTTTCTTCATTTCCTTTTTTATCTCCTCCACGCAGCATTTCAAGAACTCTTGTTGTTCAGGGCCCCATATGAAACTGCCACCTTCCGACGCCATCTTGGTTTTTGCTTGCCTTCCTTGCCGTTGTTCCAAAGGATCCGCTGCAATCCGGCCACTTTCCTCTCCTTTTTCCATCCGTGTCCAGGGGGAACACCCTCCTGGTTTACCGCACGGTGTTTTTAGCCGTTAAAATTGCCGTTGGGGCTCCTATCAAGAGCCCAAAAGTCCGTTTCACAGGGAGCTGCCGAAACGTGCGACTCAGCTGGTCATCGCCGCACCCGGAAGTCCAGTCCCTTTTATTCCATTCACTTTAACTTTTCTCACAAGTCTATTCTGTGGCACTGTGTCAAATACCTTTTGAAAGTTCATATACACCACATCAACAATATTGCCCTCATCAACCCTCTCTGTTACCTCTTCATAAAACTCCAGCAAGTTAGTTAAACACAATTTTCCCTTAAGATGTTGGAGCCTTGGAGTTCTGGTGGAGGTCAGGGAGTGGGTGGTCGTACATTTGGTGGCTCCCACTCAAGGTGGATTTCTTTGGTCCTTCCACACCCAAATATGGTGAGGGCAAAAGGTGCATGATTGCTCAGGGACAGTAATACTCCTCTGGTGAGGTTGGTGTATGGATCAGCGGACGAGAAGTGCCATAAGAAAGAGCAGTTGGAACATGAAGGTTTTCATGGTGTGACAAATGTGAAGATGGCGGAGGGCAAGGAGGTAGTCCTGCCCGCCCAGTGGTCGACGGAGCAGCTGGTGGAGTTCCTAACTGGCAAATTCCAGCAGCAGAGGAAAGAGGCCTTGGAGGATTTGGCCAAGGTGGTGGAGCCGTTTAGGGCAGCGATCGAGCGGATGGAGCAGAGGCAGGAGGCTCAGGGCCTGGTGATCCAGAACGTGGAAGTGTCTATGGTGGAGCATGAGGATTGGCTGATCTCACGGGAGGTGGATATGGGGATGGTGATGGGCAGCCATACAAAGTTGAGAGAGAAATTGGAGGACCTCGAGAACCGCTCCAGGAGGCAGAATTTGAACATTTTTGGGTGTCTGAAGACATTGAGGGAACAGGGGCCATCAAGTTTGTGGCAAGCACGTTGGAGAAGCTGATATGTGAGGGGGCCTTTGACTGGCCCCTCAAGGTGGATCGGGCACACAAGGTGCTGAGGAAGAGGCTGCAGGTGGGGGAGCCGCCAAGTGTGACGGTGGTGAGACTGCATTGGCTCCTGGATAAGAAGATCATGAGGTGGGTGAGGCAGACCAAGAAATGTACCTGGGAAGTGAGTGAACTGGGGATTTACCAGGACCTGGGTGTGGAGCTGGCGAAGCCGAGGGCCAGGTACAATAGGATAAAGGCTGCCCTCTACAAGCAGGGGGTGTTGTTCCCGGTTTTGTACTCTACCCGCTTGTGGGTGATGCATTAAAAGCAGGAATTTAATTTTGACTCGCCAGAGGAGGTGATGGACTTTATGAGGGATCATGGACTGGGAGGAGTGTGAGGACATTGAACTTTGGAGAGGAGTTCTGTGTAATTTTGGGGCATATTGGGTGGGTGGATTGGGGCAGGTTATGACAGGGGGAGCAGAGATGGAGAGTGTGCCTTTTGGGTTTTTTTGCTGGTGGTTGGGAGGGTTGTGGGGGAAGGGGGAGGGAAAGTCAGAGGACTTGGGCAGGGCCCACCATGAGGGCTAGTTAACAGGAGTGAAGTCGGGTGTTGTCAGGAGGAAGGTGTGGGGGAGGTAGTGTTTTGGTTGGTTCTTTGTTTGGTTGTGGGGGAAGGGGACGGTTGCTGACATAGAACATAGAACATAGACATACAGTGCAGAAGGAGGCCATTCGGCCCATCGAGTCTGCACCGACCCACTTAAGCCCTCACTTCCACCCTATCCCCGTAACCCAATAACCCCTCCTAACCTTTTTGGTCACTAAGGGCAATTTATCATGGCCAATCCACCTAACCTGCACATCTTTGGACTGTGGGAGGAAACCAGAGCACCCGGAGGAAACCCACGCACACACGGGGAGAACATGCAGATTCCGCACAGACAGTGTCCCAGCGGGGAATCGAACCTGGGACCCTGGTGCTGTGAAGCCACAGTGTTAACCACCTGTGCTACCGTGCTGACCCACATGTGGGTGGTTGGTGTGGTGCAGTTGGGAATGATGACGGCAGACATCTGGGGACGGGCCAGGAGAGGTGCGTGACATGGACCGGGAGCTGGCTTAAAAAAATGGTCTGACTAATCGGCAGGGGAGGAGGTGGTGAGCCCCCTGAACAGGCTGGTCATGTGGAGCATACGAGGATTAAATGGGCCAATTAAACGGTCGCGTGTTTTCACACACTTGAGGAGCTTGAAGGCGGATGTTGTGATCTTGTAGGAGGCACAACTGACGCGGGGGGGTCAGACGAGGTTAAGGAAGGGGTGGTTTGGGCTGGTGTTCCACTCGGGGTTAGACATTAAGACAAGGGGGTTGGCGGTATGGGTTAATAAGAGGGTGGCTTTTGAGGTGGGAGCATTGTGGGCGATCCGGGGGGGTAGATATGTGATGGTCAGTAAGAAATTGGAGGGGTTGCCGGTGGTCCTGGTGAATGTTTATGCCCCGACTTGGGACGATGGGGGCTTTGTGAGGGGGGTGCTAGGGAAGATCCCGGACTTGGACACCCGTAGGCTGGTTATGGGAGTGATTTCAATACTGTCTTAGATCCGAGTTTGGACTGGCCAAGTCCTACGTCGCCGAGGGTGTCGGTGGTGGCCAGAGAGTTCAGCAGGGTTCAAGGATATATTGGGGGTTGTTGTATAGAACGCCATTGGCGAGCGTTTGGACGAACAGGGCGAGTTTGCGGTAATGCGGGCGACATAGGGGGATGAGGCAGGGGTGCCCGCTCTCCCCATTGGGGGGGGGGGAGAACTGTGTAAGATTAAGGGTGACTACGGGTAATCCCTGATTCCTTTTTGCCATTTGTTTATGTAAACATGCGGGTTGAGGTTTGGAGATTGGTGGGTAGATGGGATCATTGTTATTATGGGGACTGACATATCTTGCTGATTATTGTTTATTGTTGATGGATGTAAATGTGGGAGAAAACGTGAAAAAGGAGGAGAATAAAAAAAAGTTTAAAAATTTTTTTTACGGTTATTGTCAGATAAGGATATGTGTTAATAAAAGTTAACTGGGACAATGGAGGGCCAAACTACTGATGAATATACTGGCCAGCAATCACATTTGTTGTGTATTCATAGTTTTTTTTAGTGTTTTCTCACAAGCAACCTTGCAACTGAACTGGGGCACGTTAAGATACTGATTACGTAATGTCATCAGACTGGCCATTTGCAAACAATCAGTCTAACATTTCATCCTGTAGTGTTAACATCTTTTCAATAAAGCTCTATGTTGTAGTTGAACGGCCGATGCCTGCAGACTCAATCCTGAATCCCCCACATAAAAACTGGCGACGAGGTAGGCGGACAGCGTTTGTTGATACCCGAAAAAAAGTCAAACGGCGCTTGTCGGCACCAGAAGAAATAATAAATAAGTGAAACTATCATTATCTGAAATCTGTTGATGGGGGAGCAAAGCAATGGTTGCAGCCACCAGAGGAATCGCAAAACCACCAAAAAACGCAAAGTAAACAACTTTGGAGAGAAGCTCGTTACATATTCTGGCCAAAACGAACTCAGTAGCCATGACTAGCAAGTACCCTGCAACAACAAATTTATAGCTGGGTATATTGCAAAACACAAAGGGAAACACGCTGAGCTTGGGTTGTGTTTTATTTTGGGAAGAAAGGGAGCAAGGTAGTGCTAAAACGTCAAGGTACATTGTGCACACACAGGTCCATCCAAAGTGAAAAATGACATGGCTTTTCGACACCGCGGCACCATTTGATGAGAATACAGAGAGATGGAGCTCATATATAGAACATTTCAACTATTTTGTTCAAGCTAACAAGATAGAGCAGATATAAAAGTCCCAACATTCCCAAGCATGATGGGGAGGAACATTTAACGTCCTTAGGTGTCTGGTACAGCCAGAAAAGTCAGGCACAAAAACATATCATAGAATTGTGAAAGTTTTACAGGGCCACTATTCACCAAATCTTTAGTCATTGCTGAAAGGTATAGGTTTCATAAGTACAACCAAGAAGCAGGTGAATCAATTACATGGTTTGTAGCTACCCCGAAAAGATGACTGAAAACTGAGAATTCGGGCATGTGTTAAACGATACCATCAGAGACCGATTAGTCTGTGATTAAAGAAGCGAAACTGTTCAAAAGCAGTTGTTAACCAAAAGCACTCTGACCTTAAAGAAAGCTTTAGAAGTTGCCATATTCATGGAATTGGCAGCCAAAAAAGCTCATCAGCTGAGTTCAAGCAGAAGAATTTACAAGATATTGGCGGAAACCCGAACACAAACACAGACTCAGATTTGTCATAGGTGTGCAGAAACTGGACACTCAGCAATGGATTATTGGTGCAAGACCATGTGCAGAAATTGGGGCAGGAAGCATGCACCTTTTTGGAAAAAGAAACAAACTTTGCAAAAGTTGCAGGAAGCAAGAATCGAATAAAAGAATAGCAAGTTGAATCAAAGAAAAAGTGTTCACATGGCACAAAAAGGACATGAGAAGGAACTCAATTCACAGTCTGAAGATGGACTGCTATTAAATGTACTGGTTACTTCTTGTGCAAGAATCCGATATTGGTTCACTCCATTACTGGACTGTCAGCCGGTGATGGTGGAGGTGGACACTGGGGAAGCCGCCTTGTTGGTGCCAGAGACTGTTTATCAACAAATGCTCTGACATATAGCTTTGCAACCCTCAAAGATAGTGTTAAAAACCCTACACTGGAGAAGTGGTCCTGTTGAGGGGCCATTTAAAAGTGCATTAAATGGATAGACAGCAGATTTATCCTTGCATATAGTCAAAATAAATTATCCAGCACTAATAGGAAGAACTTGGCTGGGAAAGATCAGTTTAAATTGGGCCGAGTAAATCTCATGGTAGATTCCAAATTAGGCCGACCCAAAATCTTGAATAAATCTGCCATTGTCTTCAACAATGAGCTGGGAAACATGAAGGATATCTCAGTAAAGCTGAAGATCAAGCAACAAAGTCGGACGAGATGCTTAAAGGACAGGGCGGTGCCATATGCAATCAGACCTAAGGTGTAGGTAGAATTAGAATGGTTGGTCAGAACAGGAGTCCCTGAACCTGTTAACACGAGTGTTTTGGCTCTGACAATCGTACCCGTGATAAAAAAAGACAGATCTGTATGTATTTGTGGTGATTTTAAAGCACTATTCATCCTGTACAGTATGCAGAGCAGTACTCTCTACTCCTGATTGGTGACCTATCTGCTGGGTAGGCTGGAGGCCAACACTTCAGTAAAATTGACCTCAGGCAAGCAGAGCTTCAAACGAACGAGGATCAGGATTCACAACAGTTTTTAATGATTGTCACACCTAAAAGGTTATTTCGATACAAAAGATTACCATTTGGCATCACTTCAGTGCCAGCATTGTTCCAACGAACTATGGACCAAATCTTATGCGGATTAGATGGAGTCCAGTATTACCTGAGTGACATCTTGGTTACTGAAAGAATAAGGAAGAACATCACTGAATCCAAATGCCACACTCCAAATTAATAATAATAATCGCTTATCGTCACAAGCAGGCTTCAATGAAGTTACTGTGAAAAACCCCTAGTCGCCACATTCAGGCGCCTGTTCGGGGAGGCCGGTACGGGAATTGAACCCGCGCTGCTGCCTTGTTCTGTATTACAAGCCAGCTTTTTAGCCCATTGTGCTAAACCAGCCCCTCCCGAGATGAGAAGAATATGGATTAAGAGTCCGAAACGACAAATGTGGATTTTTCCAATCTTCAGCTGAATATCTGGGTCATGTCTTCGACATCAAGGGACTGCGTAAGTTGTCTTTGAAAGTCAGAACCATTAACGAGGCACCCACACCCCAATGCCAACCAACTTCAATCTTTCTTAGGCTTACTAATGCACTACAGAAGGCTTGTCCCTAATCTGGTGACTATTATAAAGCCCTTGAAAAATCTACTGTGTCAAAATGAAAAGTGGAAATGAGGGGGGTCAATGTGAGAGAGCAAGCCAAAGAGGTGTTATTTAAGTCAGAGGTCCTGACACATTTTGATTCAACATTTGACGACAAGAACCAATCTGTCAGAGGCAGAACCAACAGAGTCCAAATCCAGCTGTGCCAAGAGATGACTTGGACCTTACTGAAAACCTGACGCTAACCAAACCAACTGGGGGAAATGGCACCTTAATTGCAAATCAATCACCAAGTCAACCTCTGATCACTACATCGACTCCGGTTATAATAACCAGTGACAATACTTACACCAAGCCAACGACACCAGATGTTGCAGCAAGTGCAGCCTGAGGTTCACCGACAACCACACAGAGAACGATGGCCTCCGCAAGCCCAGCCATACTGACTGTTGTTGATTGATCATTCATATTTTTATGTGGTGGATTCAAGATTGAGTCTGCAGGCCTTGGTGGTTCAGTCAAAACATAGAGCTTTATTTAGAAGGTGCTAACACTACAGGCTGCGCTCTTAGACTGCCTGTTTACCCGTGCAAATGGCCGATGACATCTCGTAATCGTTCTCTTAATGTGCCCCTGTTTGTCGACAAGCTGCTTGTGAGGGAACACTAAAAACACTATGAATACATCACAACATTAAACATCTGGAATGATCCAGGACATCTTTTCCTTCTTTATAAATATCAGGCAAGTCACTTCAGGTTAAACTGATTGACAGTTAAACAATCAGAGAGGGAGTCTCATTACAATATACATTCTGGGCATCAGGTGACATGACTCACATCAAAGAGGCCTTTAATGAGGTCCAGAAGGTCTTTTGGTGACAAATGCATAAAGAGAGATACGTAAAAATGGGTAGCGACCATCTTCTAGTTAGAGCTTATGGGACAGCCAGAGGTCTAACACTTATGAAGGCAAGATTGATCAGTTTTACTTTGCAGGAAACCAGCTTGTGTGAATCTAGTTATAATAGTTATTGTACTGTTGGCGCATGAGTAAGAAGCAAAACCACAAGGAATCATTTAGCTGCGTTTAAAGACATTTCTTTGCACATCAGTCATCTAACAATGACTGTAGAAAGGGAAATTATATTTTTGGATGTCTTCTTCAAAGTCAGAGGACAAATGAGTGAGCACGCAACTGCACATAATAACAAAGCTGCAACTGCTCTTGAATCGATGGCATCAGACGAGCTACCTTCTCAGTACAAAACTTTGATAAGGACCTAGAGAATGAAGTAGTGCAACATTTTTTTTATAAATGTTTTTTGTTGGGCTTTTGAATAAAGTATATTTACCGTTATGTACACAAAATAGAATATATACATATATACATAGAAGAGAAGGGAACACGCACAAAAAACAAAACAAACAACAACAACAAAAAAGTTAGAATAAAATAACTAGTCGGGTATTATGTGCTAGCTCAACAACAGCAGCTCTGTACAATTGGCAGTATTGCTTTTAGCACATCAGTAGGCATCTGTTTGTGGGGAGGGGAACTGGGGGTACATATACATTTGGGCGCCGGGTAAACAAATACAGAACAATTACAGAGGGCAATACACAAATGGATCTGATGCCGGTGTTGTTGCTTGCTTCTCCCGGACGGTTTTCGCTGCCGTTGTCGTCTCGCAATCACCTCCGCTTCAGCCGTTCGTCCCGCCTTTCGCCCGGATTTTCCTTGTTCTCTCCTCCTGTAGATGCCAAGTTTGTTATTGTTTCCCGTGCCCTCCTTCCGGCTGTCATTCCCTTACCTGCCCCCCACCTCACTGGTTCCCCTCTATTGTTCCCTGTCTCCTCCTTCTTCCACCCCCTCCCCCCCCCCTTCCCCTGGGGTTCGCCTTTCTTTTCTCTTAGGTTTAGCTGCTATACCCCGCCCCCCCCCCCCCAACCATCCCCCCCGGTCTATCCTTCCCTCCCCCGCCTCGGCTACTTTCCCCTGATTCTTGGCTACCTGGCTATTTTTCTGCTTGTTTGTTGGCCACAAACAGGTCCCGGAACGATTGGGTGAATGGCTCCCACGTTCTGTGGAAGCCGTCGTCTGACCCTCGGATGGCGAATTTGATTTTCTCCATTTGGAGAGATTCTAAGAGGTCGGACAGCCAGTCTGCAGCTTTGGGTGGTGCTGCTGACCACCGGCCGAACAGGATTCTACAGCGGGTGATCAGGGAGGCAAAGGCAAGGCGCCCGCCCTCCTCCCCAGGAATAGATCTGGCTGGTCTAATAGCCCGAAGACCACCACTTTCGGGCATGGCTCCACCCTCATCCCCACCACTTTGGACATTGCCTCGAAGAAGACTGTCCAGTACCCTGCAAGTCTGGGGCAAGACCAGAACATGTGGGCGTGGTTGGCCGGGCCTCCTTGGCACTGTTCACAAATATCCTCCACTTCCGGGAAGAACCTGCTCATACGGGTTCTTGTTAAGTGGGCTCTATGTGCCACTTTTAGTTGCGTCAGGCTGAGCCTTGCGCACGTGGAGATGGAGTTGACCCTATGCAGTGCTTCGCTCCAGAGTCCCCACCCTATTTCAATTCCCAGATCCTCCTCCCATTTCTTTCTTGTTGCGTCCAGTACGGTGTCGGCCGTTTCTACCAGTCGGTCATACATGTCGCTACAGTTCCCTTTATCTAGGATGCTTGCGTCCAGTAACTCTTCCAGTAATGTCTGTCGAGGTGGTTGTGGATACGTCCTTGTCTCCTTTCGTAGGAAGATTTTGAAAGGAGTGCAACATTGACCAGAATCTGAAAAGTTTTTACTGAATTGGGTGTGGAAAATGGACTAACCTTCACTGAGTAACAATTTTAAATTGTTTTCTTAAAATACTAAATGCCCATATACCTCAGAAAAATAGCTACAAGAGGACAGGACGTTCTTAGAAATGTGCTGTTCTATTTTGCAGAAAGCTACAATTACATATTTCACTTATTTCTAAACTTCTGTGGTTGATATTCATGCACGAATATATGAAATATTTCTCCAGGGCACGATGCAACTGCCCTTGCAATGTTAAACCGTTTCTATTCTCCATCCTAGGCTTTCCTTTTATACCATGTTATGGGTCCATAGGTTTTCATTCGTATACACCACCATTTTAAGGTGATTTACCATTTCTCAACAGCAAATCTTCACTTTTGGGATGCCGACAAACAGTTTTCTGGTTGCTCATTTATTAGAAGTTCAAACGCATCCTTCCTCTTTCTAAAGATTTTGTTCCATTCAATGTAGTGAAGTGCGGTATTTGTTTTTGTAACTTCAGGGGTGTAATCCATCTTGGGCGCCAGTGAATCAACAACCTGTTTTACACTCTTGTTTACAATTGATTATAAATCACGAGCTCATTGGATGAGGATGGCCTCTCAACCAATCTTTACTCATCCATTCAGAAAGGTTCTACTATTCCCCATTACCTCACCCAAAGGTACGTTTCATGTGCATTTCAGTCTTTATATGAAGAAGAGATTCCTGAGAGAAATCCTAAATGTTACTTCTCTGAGCTTCCTACAAGGAATGGCAATCTTCCCTTTTCTCCCAGTGATCAGAACTGGGCACATTGCTCAACATATACTTTGGTCAAAGCATTCTTCAGTGAGATGATGGCTGTGTGAGTTGCCACATAGTGGGGCAGCTCAGTATTAGTTGATAGATTGCAACATGGCATTAATTATTTAAAGGGATTGCACCAAAAAAAGTTTGGGGAGGGTGTGAACTAAGAATGCATGACTGAAGAAGATGGTATTAGTTAATACATATGTTAGCTGTTTATTCAGAAGTGTCTGTAAATGACTAAAATTATAACCACGTGTCACCAAACAAAACCCAGCCACATAGGAAATACACAGCGTCTTTCCCATTTATATTCCTGGCACCATTCTCTGAGCTAATTATCATTAGGCTTATATTTAACTTCAGAGTTTGCTCATTTTCAGAATTTTTCTTAAAGAGAAGCTCCATTCTTTAAAAAAAAACAAGTGGATCTTTACAATCTGTGCTCCTTGTTAAAGAAACAATGAAACACAAAGATTCAAGGCAGGAGATCATTCAAATGGCGAACTACAAGGCTGCAGCCTAATATGCAGCTGAGACATGAGGAGATAAGTTTCAACTTTGGTTTACCAACCTGGAAAGGAGGTGACTGAGAGATGATCTTAAAGCAATACCTAAGATGTTAAACAATCTGGGGAAAGAAGATTCAGGATTCTACTTCAAGCTAAGCAATGGCAGTAGGACAAAATGACTCAAGGGAAGCCAATAAATGGAAATCATTCAGACATTTAAGAAACGATTAGATGGCATGAAAGATAGATTGGGTGCCTTGCTGGAGCTCCTGTGGTATAGTGAGTGGTGTACCTGCCTCTAAGCCAGAAGCTCTGGGTTCAAGTACTATCCCAGAAGGGTAAGAATGGGGAAATAAGAATACCTGTTTTTCCTACTGGGACTCGAGGACTTGATAGTCATGAAAGATGTGTTCATTAGATAAATAAATAAATAAAAATAAATAACCTTTATTGTCACAAGTAGACTTACATTAACACTGCAACGAAGTTACTGTGAAACACCCCTAGTCGCCACATTCCGGCGCCTATGCGGAGGGAGAATTCAGAATTCTCAGCTGGTACAGGAATTGAACCCGCGCTGCATCACAAACCAGCTGTCTAGCCCACTGAGCTAAACCAGAAAGATGGCCACACAAGGTGATCATCAACTGGCAAATCCTTCCAATACGCCCAAGGCAGGTGGCAGGAGTAATGGGGGCCACCCATGCTTGATGTGGAGTGGTGCCCCTCAAGCTATAGTCCCTGGTGACAGGCTAGTGGCCTGATCCAAAGAAAATAGCCATGGAAACAGACATAAGCATGTTCTTCATCTGCCCCATGTGTCTTTCGGCATGTGGAGAGAATGAAGAGATTTCTTTCTAGATGAATGGCTTAGGAAGCATCAAAGAGCATCAAAATTTAGCTCATGATTGAAATCACTAGAACTCAAATTTCTTCACATACAGTATCTATCAGTATCAGCATTAAGTTTGTTTCATTTATAAAAAAAGGTGGCGACCAGTACCACTGCATAACGGACTTGTATCTGCAATTACCCATGTGTGTGTGTGTGTATTTCTGGCCTGAGGAAAGGAGAAGCTATGAAGGGAGCAAGAATCAGTAGGCAAGTCACATATCTTTCAGTGACAGGCTGAAGAGGACGGCAGCAATAGCATGTAAATGGTGTCCAGGAAACGAGGTGATCAGGACATGCCAGAAAACTGAAAAAGCAATTAGGCAGGAGGCGGAAAAAATACCCTTTCTAGCTTTATTAAAAATAATGAAAACTAAACATAAATTCTGTATTTGTGAAATGGATTAGGGAGTGCTATAATGCACTGGAATAAACTATCCTACATTCAAGCTGATATCCATCTGTGATTTATTTTCTGAGCACTGTGCACTTTCCAACTAGCAATTATATATTCTTGACAGGTATGCTGGCAGCTGTCAGTAAGGTGAGCAATAGAATTCGGTGATATGTGTGATCCCAATGTCAGTGCCAATAAATTTTACTCACAGATTTTCTCGACCCTGGGCTTTCTGAATATGACAATCTGACAGCTGATTTTCTAAGTGGCAAAGTTTCCAGGCTTTGCTGCACTGAATAAAAGCAATTTTTTGTGCCTATGAGAGTTGTGTACATAACAATTACTAAGATCGGAAAAAAACATAAAGCATAAAAACAATTGGAAGATGAAGTGGTTCATTTGAACTCCTGGTGAGAATGGGGCGATTCTAATCGCTGGGCCTTGTTAGCAAGATGTTTGTTGAATTTCCAACCAAGACAGTCTGGAACATCAAAAGGAAGCAGCAGCAGAATCACACGGCTACAGGCCACTTCCAGGGAACCAGCGGGATGATCCCCAGAAACAGGCTAAGTGCTCCAGGAGAGAAATCCCAGTCAGGCTATTGTGTTGTTTTTGTTCTTTCTGGATGGTGAAGGTTGTAGTGTTAACAAAGAACAGCAAGCAGTATTTAACAAACAAAGCTAATTTATTACACTGCACTGAATTAGATTTGAACATATTACTGAGGAATTAGTTAAGTAAAGATTACACTACACATCTACAATATCAAACTATGCTATCAGTTAGCTATCTCACACCTACTCTGTCTCTATTTCTCCTGCTCTCTCCCACTCTCTCCCAGAAGGCACGGACGCACATGATATTTATACTAGTGACTAGAGTAGTAACATTACATTAAACCTTTATGTACTCTACAATATCCACATATTGTGACAGCTATGAGGGAGGAAGCTCAATGCGGGGGGATATTCAAGGTTTCATTGTGGGAGTACAAAGTTCTTCTTGGCTTGCAAGGAGACCTAAAGAACAAAAATACTAACACTTGTTTTGTCCCTGGCTGCTGTTCCTGGCAGATTTTGTCAAATTGGGAAGTTGCCACTGCTTTCATTTAAAATGACAGATCAGGGGCGTCATTCTCCGACCCCCCAGCGGGTCGGAGAATGGCCGTTGGCCGCCGTGAATCCCGCCCCCGCCGGTTGCCGAAGTCTCCGAAGGGAGAAATGTCGGCGGGGCGTTAATGGCGCTGCTGACTTCGGAGAATGGCACGGGTCTGCGCAAGGCAGCCGATTTTGGGCCTGCCGATATTCTCCCTTCCGGATGGGCCGAAGTCCCGTCGACGTGATGACCGTTCACATCGACGTAAATCAAACCTCCTTTTCATCGGTGTGAACCTGTGCTCCAGGTTCACGCCGACCAGCGTGGAGGTGAGTGACGGCCTGGGGGGTTGGCCGCTGGGCAGGCGATGGCGTGGCCGCAGTCTGAATGTGTGGGGAGAGATGTGTCTCGGGTTGTGTGTGTGTGTGTGCGGGGGGGGGGGGGGGGGTGGTTAGAGTGGGCTGGGCTCCGGGGGAGTGCCGGGAGGGGGGTCCGTGCCGGGGAGGGGGATGGGGTGTCCGTGCCGGGGAGGGGGATGGGGGGGGTCCGTGCCGGGGAGGAGGTTGGGGGGGTCCGTGCCGGGGAGGGGGATGGGGTGTCCGTGCCGGGAGGAAGATGGGGGGTCCGTGCCGGGGAGGAGGATGGGGGGTCCGTGCCGGGGAGGAGGTTGGGGTCCGTGCCGGGGAGGGGGGTGGGTGGTCCGTGCCGGGGAGGAGGATGGGGGGGTCCGTGCCGGGGAGGAGGATGGGGGGGTCCGTGCCGGGGAGGAGGATGGGGGGGGTCCGTGCCGGGGAGGGGGGGTGCGAGGGCAAGTGAGTTGGTCCACCTGGCCAGGTGCCAGCCTCCAACAGTTGGACCCATGCGGTCCATGCCACCTGGCTGGGGGGAAGGAGGGGATATGGGCAATGATGACATGTCGTCGTTCCCCCCCCCCCCCCCCCCCCCCCAACCAGGCCGTCATGTTTTCCGATCATCCAGCGATGTTGGCCGCCGTGGCGGCAGCCGCTAATGTCCATGTTGCCCTGGATGAGGAGGAGGAGGAGGAGCGTGCCAGAGAGGCGGCGCACGCTGCCGCAGAGGGGCAGGCGGCAGCCGCCCAGGCTGGAGGGACACCTGACCGACAGGACGAGGAGGGGGAGGAGGACGTCGCGACGCCATGGCAACGGAGGCACCCGAGGGCGCCCCGTGTGTACCGGCCCCGGCAGTCATACCAGGACCTCACGGACCGGGAATGCAGGAGGAGACTCCGGATGAGGCGGGAAACCTGCTGGCACACCTGTCACCGCATGGCACTGGCGGGGGACACACTATCCCCGTGTCCGTCAAGGTTACGGTGGCCCTGAACTTTTATGCAACGGGGTCATTCCAGGCACCGAGTGGGGACCTGTCCGGCATATCGCAGACATCGGTGCATCGGTGCATCCGGGCAGTGACAGATGCCCTTTATGCCATGGCGCACCCCTACATCCGCTTCCCTGTGGACCGGGCCAGCCGAGATGCCCAGGCCGTGGGCTTCTCTGCCGTGGCCGGGTTCCCCATGGTCCAGGGCGCGATTGATGGGATGCACGTCGCCGTGCGGCCACCTGCAGATAACAGGGCCGTGTTCATCAATAGGAAGGGGGCCTATTCGATGAACGTACAGGTGGTCTGCGACCACCGCATGATGATCCTGCAAGTCTGCGCCCGTTACCCAGGCAGTGTACACGACTCATACGTGTTGTCGCGGTCATCCATCCCCAGCATGTACGAGGGACGCCATCCCCGGCTGAGGGGCTGGTTGCTGGGCGACAGGGGCTACCCATTGCGATCGTGGCTGATGACGCCTATATGGAGGCCACGCAATGAGGCTGAGAACCGCTACAATGATGCCCGGCTGGCCCAGCGGGCATGGGACAGACTGATAGCCGCCCGCTTCACTGACTAGATGGGTGTGGGAATCGGGTAGTATGGCCACAGACCGCACACCATGGCAACAGCCGACCACCCACACCCCCCACCCATCCACCCACCCAGCACCCTCACCCCCCTCCCCAACCCCACCCACCCCACCCGCATGCACACCACCCCCACCCCCCCATTGCCGATCCACCTGCGGCACAACGGGCCGGGCTCACACAGTTGCGGGTGGACGCGTGTCTATTGCAGGCCATGGAGGATGATGACAACCCGCCCTGCGATGAGCTCCTGGCTCCACATCGTTGGACTATGTCTGACCCATGGCCACAGTACCACCATCCACCCGGACCATCCCTGCATGCGGCTGTGACACTGCAGCGCACGGTCCCGTCCTCTGCCCGGGGGGATGTTGATGGCGGCCCAGGGGGAACGCGGCAGACTCACCTGGGGCTGAGGTAAGACCACCCCTCACACACACACTTGCGCTCAACGTACATGACACCCCCGCACACTTTGGACAGAGCACAAAGGCAGCTTCTGTAGGTGTAACATTGACTTTAATAACCAAACGAGTTCATGCACGTGCTCTAGCCCCTAAAACTCATCTGTGCCCTGCACCCGTGCCAACTTACTCAGTGTCTAATTGTTTGGCCTTACGGGCCCTTTGACTACGTCTACGTGGTTCCCCAGACGGTACAGCACAACTGGAGGTGGACTCCTGTGATTCCTGCCGTCTGACACTGGATCCCTTTGGCGGCAGTTTCCTGGGGCGTCCTGGCCTAGATGGGCCAGGCTGCGGCCCGGGCGACTGGGATGGCGAGCTGCCAGCCTATCCTGCCCGTTGCCCACCCGATGCACCTGGGACGGAAGGGGGGGGGTCCGAGGTGTTGCGGTGTTCCGGGACCTCCCCTACAGGGGGAGCCGGGACGGACCACACCACCTCCTCCTCCCTCGGGATGCCCGATGGCCCCCAGGCCTCTACATGGGTGGGGGATGCGAACGGACTGGCCATCCGACGCCCCCCCGACATCTGGCGCTGCCAGTCCTGGAGGCCCGTGCTGGTATCGACAGGGGTCTGCAGGTTTGCAGCCATGGAGCCCAGGGGGTTGGCAAACCCTGTCTGTGACAGTGCGACGCTGGCTCGCACATGGCCACTGGCGCCGATGCCCTCAGCGATGGCCTGCAGAGACTGGGCCATGACCTGCAGAGACTGGGCCATGGCCTGCTGAGAGTGGGCTATGGTGTTGAGCGCCTCTGCCATCTGGCGCTGGCACTGGCTCATGGCCCCCTGTGAGAGGGCAGCCATGGCCTGGGCCACAGACGCCGCCTGCACGGAAAGCCCCAGGCCTCGCAAACCGTTCCCCATGTCTGACACCGCCGCACCCATTGCCTCCACCGCGGACGCCACCCGTGCGGTGTCGGCCTGGGTGGCACGCATGACCGGCACCACTTCCAGCTCCTGGACGCGGGTGGACTCCTCCACCTGCGACTGCAGCCGCCGCAAGCCGGCCGTCACCCTCTTCGCTCGTCTCCGGGTCGGTGGTTGCATCGGATCTATGTGTGGGTGTGGAAACTCCAGGAACCCGGGATCCATCTGGGCGGCAGATGTTCGCTTGGGCTGGCCTGCCCTCCGACCGCCCGGCCCCTCTGCTGCTCCTACCTCCACCTGCTGTACCGGGATGGCTGTGTTGTGCGCACCAGTGAGTGTACCAGACGCCTCATCACTAAAGTGCCCAACCGAGGTGAGTGTTTCTGCGATGGTGGAGGGTGTTGGTGACAGCAGTGGCATTGTGTTGTGCTCTTCGTCCTACTCTGAGTCCATGGCACTTTGGGGTGGGGGTTCGTCTCCACCCATCCACTCTGAGCCACTGTCCGGTATTTCATCTTCCTGGGTAGTGCTGTCCCGGGTAGGGGTGTCCTGGGTAGTGGTGTCCTGGGTAGTGGTGTCCTGGGTAGTGGTGTCCTGGGTAGTGGTGTCCTGGCTCGGATGTGACGGGGGCCTGTGGCTGCCCCCCTCGTCGCTGGGTGGTCGCTCCCGCACGTGACGGGGGTGTCGTCTCCCTGTTGCTCCAGGTCTCTCCGTCTCCCGTGGTCTCCGAGGGGCATCCTGCGGGCGTCGCATGCTGGAGGGTCCGGGTCTCTGTCTCCCGTGGCCTCCGAGGGGCATCCTGCGGGCGTCGCATGCTGGAGGGTCCGGGTCTCTCTGTCTCCCGTGGACTCCGAGGGGCATCCTGTGGGCGGTCTGCATCTGCGGGGATGGGTGCCTGGACGTTTGGTCCTGCGATACACAATGAAGCATGCATGGTTAGACACGCAGGCAGTGATCAGGTGATATGGGGGAGGGGGATATAGGGGAGGGGGGATATGGGGACGGGCTGTCGGTGGCTCACTTGCTAGTACGCCCCCGACCTCTGCATCAGCAACCTCCCGGTCCTCAGGTCTGCCAGCCAGTTCCAGGGCCCTTTCCTCGCGTTCGGTCAGTGGCCTCTCATCAGCGGGGCCTCCTCCAGTCCTCACATGCTCCCTATTGTTGTGTGCGCGCTTCTCCTGTGGGGGGGGGGGTGGTGGCAGGGGTAAAAGGCAACAGTGTTAGGCAGGTATATGAATGCACGCCATCGGTTGCGCGTGCATTGCAGAGGTTAAGCTTAGGGCTGGATTCACTTGGGGATATGGGGGATATGGGGGAGGGGAGGGATATGGGGAGGGAGGATATGGGGGAGGGGGGATATGGGGGAGGGGGGATATGGGGGAGGGGAGATATGGGTGAGGGGGGATATGGGGAGGGGGTATATGGGGGAGAGGGGATCTGGGGGAGGGGGGATATGGGGGAGGGGGGATATGGGGGAGGGGGGATATGGGGGAGGGGGGATATGGGGAGGGGGGATATGGGGAGGGGGGATATGGGGGAGGGGATATGGGGAGGGGGGAAATGTGGGAGGGGGATATGGGGAGGGGGATATGGGGGAGAGGGGGATATGGGGAGGGGGGATATGGGGAGGGGGGATATGGGGAGGGGGGATATGGGGGAGGGGGGATATGGGGAAGGGGATATGGGGAGGGGGGATATGGGGAGGGGGGATATGGGGGAGGGGGGATTTGGGGAGGGGGGATATGTGGAAGGGGATATGGGGGAGGGGGGATATGGGGGAGGGGGGATATGGGGAGGGGGGATATGGGGGAGGGGGATATGGGGGAGGGGGGATATGGGGGAGGGGGATATGGGGAGGGGGGATATGGGGGAGGGGGGAGATGGGGAGGGGGGATATGGGGAGGGGGGATATGGGGGATGGGGGATATGGGGGAGGGGGATATGGGGGAGGGGGGATATGGGGAGGGGGATATGGGGGAGGGGGGATATGGGGAGGGGGATATGGGGGAGGGGGGATATGGGGGGGATATGGGGGAGGGAGGATATGGGGGAGGGGGGATATGGGGGAGGGGGATATGGGGGAGGGGGGATATGGGGGGGGATATGGGGGATATGGGGAGGGGGGATATGGGGGAGGGGGGATATGGGGGAGGCTCACCCTGCCTGCTCTGACGAGGTCGTTCACCTTCTTGTGGCACTGGGTGCCTGTCCGTGGTGTCAGGGCCACAGCGGTGACGGCCTCTGCCACTTCTCTCCACAGACGCCGGCTGTGGCGTGGGGCAACTCTGCGGCCGTGCCCGGGATACAGGGCGTCCCTCCTCTGCTCCACTGCATCCAGGAGCGCCTCCACATCCCGTGACTCGAACCTCGGGGCTGAGCGGCGGCCAGCCATCCAGTCGGGTGTTCCGGTTGGGAGTTCCGGTCGGGTGGGGGGAAGCAGCGCGGCCTTATGAGCCGTCACGCCGTGCGGCGCGTATGACGCTGCATGGCGTCAACCACGTGCGCAAGCGCGGATCCCGTTATCGGCGGACTTTGCGCCGATAACGGAGAATTTCGCCCCAGGTCCCATGATCAGAGAGTCAGGCACATTAGAGCAGCAAAGGAGTGACCAAGACCCGCAACTCCACTGCTCTATTTTAACTATCCCACCACACCTAGTCATAAGTGCTGCAAAATTGTCTATTTGCAGTGGAAAGCTGCAACAGAATGAATATCGAGGCCAATACATTTGTTTTACCCAGAAAGCCTAAATTAATCCACAGTACAGAAAGAAAATAAGTTAAACATTAAAAGTGTTCTAATGGCACTCAATGAACTCTCTAAATAATACATCACTTAACATTCATGCACTTTTAATAATTGGCTTCCATAGTGGGTAGAGACCAATTGGATACTATTTCAGTACCAGCTTCATTCTGAACCAATTTATTACTCCATGCTCACATTATTCTTTGTTTCATGATAGCCTCGAAACCAAGGCAGGTCTTATTAATTTTAAAGTTACATGTGCAAGAGGTTGAATCTTCTTTTCAAGCTGCACTCTTGGAGCATGCCGTTTAATCAGATTCCAATATTTAAAACCTCTTTGAGTTCAGAAGAACTACGAGAATCATAAAAGTTAATTATGCAACCCTGGGCATTAGTGGTTGAGTGCGCATCCCAGCAGAACAGCATTGTTATTGAAATAACCCCTGTAGTTGCTAAACAGTCACAGCAAAGGAGAGAAAACACTGATATTCTCACCTCATCATAACTGTTTTAGCAAATGAACTGTGCAAACCACAAATTGGAAATCTCTTCAAAGGCCACAGTTGATCTATAAGACAATGAGCACTGGGTCATTAAAACATCAATTATAATCTCATTTTGTCATTATCACAGCATTTCATGTTGGACAGACAGCGATCTGTCCACTTTTCATGTTTCACAAACGCCCTTTTCCAGTATTTATGATTTAAAACTGTTGAAGAGATTCCCAAAAGAAATTCCCAAAGCAAAAAATTGCCTTCAATTCATTCCCACTGCTTTGCATTATTATTCATCCCAATAATCCAAAACATTTTCCTTCGTCTGTCTTGTTGAATATCCTGGATATATTTGCTGGAGGCGTTGGACTTTATTATAGCAATTCTATTGTACTTGCATGCTTAGGAGTGGCAGTTCCGATGGGATCATTATTGTTCTCTGAAACTGTCTCGTGTACTTTTCAGGCATAAGTTGATCACAATCACGTGCAATATTCTAAGTATTCATACTGATGTATTACAGGGACATAATAAAGGATCAATGGGTTTGGTAGATTGTCTTGAAATTGTTTCACATTGTAGCAATAACTTTAAGAACCAATCGACCTTCTTCTGCTCCATCTTCATCAAGGTATGACTGTTTATTATTGAACTGAAATTATAGGCACTGTTCATCCCTGTGTTCTACCTTGGCGATGTGCAAAACTACATGCAGTCAGAGTACAATTGTTAGGCCAAACTTGTCCATGAACTCTCCGGTTCTGATAAAGGTCCTACTGAAATGTTAGATAGTCACTCATCTGTCGGAAGTCTGCCTGCTTCATATTGCCATCATTTTCTGTATTTATTTCAGATTTCTGGATCATAAGAAAATAGATTATCATAGAATTTACAGTGTAGAAGGAGGCCATTTGGCCCATCGAGTCTGCACCGGCTCTTGGAAAGAGCACCCTACCCAAGGTCAACACCTCCACCCTATCCCCTTAACCCAGTAACCCCACCCAACACTAAGGGCAATTTTGGACACTAAGGGCAATTTATCATGGCCAATCCAGGGAACCTGCACATCTTTGGACTGTGGGAGGAAACCGGAGCACCCGGAGGAAACCCACGCACACACGGGGAGGATGTGCAGACTCCGCACAGACAATGACCCAAGCCAGAATCGAACCTGGGACCCTGGAGCTGTGAAGCAATTGTGCTAACCACAATGCTACCGTGCTGCCTTGAATAGTTGAATAGAAGTTGAATAGATTAAAACTATTATGCGAAGTGAGGATTCAGTTTTTATCTTAGCTGCATTTGAATGGAGACACAAATGCCCATCTCAATTAAGCACCCCTACCTCTGGGCCAGAGCTCTGGGTTCAAATCCAATGGCATCACTTGTTGGCCAAAGAAGGGGTGTTCATCACGGGGTTCAATGGGCAGATAATCAGCTCGGGAATCCTTCCACCACTTCCTCAGTATTCCATAAAAGTATGTGTGTGAAGATGCTCTAACAAAAAACTCGCAACAGACAAGAAACCAACTGTAAACACCACAGCAAAACTGTTGAGAAAGGAGGCCACATAACATTGATCCTTTTATGTCAGCAAGTCGCACCAGTGCCCTGTGGATGCCTGTGACTCCCCAGAGGTATTGTGCCAGTTCTGGAGGATCTGAACATTGGTTGCTGAGGATTTCAGTGCAGGGAGATAGGAACGGGGTTAGCGGTGACTGGCAACAACACACAGCTAGAATTTGGAGCTAGAGGAAGCACTTCTGCTTTTTGGTGGCAGTTAAAGCTTCAGTCAGACTCCAACCAATTTCAGGAAGTGGCCTGAAATTGACATCAGGCCCTGGTCGGTTATAGAGTTTCCTCAAAGAAAAGACATGTCCAGCATGAAATGAATGTGCCGTATTGGATCCACCAGTGCCCGTTTTTCACACATTTCCCTCAATAATCGTCCTGATTCTCAATCTCTGCTTGCAGATTTCAGAGGAAAGTCAGCCTTGAAATCTGCTAAGAACAGGTGAGATTTCCAACTCTGCTCTGGAAACAAAACTGGAGACCCAAGCCACGTGGGGCAGGGCTCCCCCTTCAAAGAAAACGTCTCGCTGATTTCTCAAACATCAAATGCTCAATTTTATAGATAAGTTGTTTTTGGTTTTTAAAATACATTTAAGTTAGGAATCTAAATATTTCCTGTATACACTGACTTTGAATGAGGAAGCATAATAGAAAATAAAGAAGTTTGAAAATGTTGCCTAATTGGTTCTTTTTAATGATAGATGCCAACTCCAAAAACGTTGAATTTAACAAGAGGTGAGCGATTTGTTTTGAAGGTTTCTGATTTCTTTAGTCAACCACAACAACTTTTGTGGGGTGAATTCTCCATCTCCCTAGCCAAGGATTTCCCATTGTGGCCACCCCACGCAGCCGGGAACCTCCCGGGCAGGGATGAGCTGCCGGCGGAACAGGGAATCCCGCCGGCCGAGAATTTACCCCAGTGTCTTTAACATTATAAAACGCCACAGGAGCACCAGGAAACAAAATATGATGCTGAGCCACATAAGGAGATATTAAAACAAATGACCAAAATGTTGTCAAAGGATTTTTTTAAGGAGGATAAATAATAATAATCGCTTATTGTCACAAGTAGGCTTCAATGAAGTTACTGTGAAAAGCCCCTAGTCACCACATTCCGGTGCCTGTTCGGGGAGGCCAGTACGGGAATTGAACCCAAGCCGCTGGCTGTGTTCTGCATTACAAGCCAGCTCTTTAGCCCACTGTACTAAACCAGCCAATAGGATAGGAAGGTGGAGAGGTGTAGGAAGAGCTTCCAGAGGTTAGGACTGAGGCAACTGAAGACATGCTACCAATGGTGAAGCAATTCATGTCAGGGATGACCAAGAGGCCAGAATTAGAGGAACGCAGATACCTTAGAGGGCTGTGGGGCTAAAGGAGATGACAGAGATAGAGAGAGGTGAGATTATAGAAGGAATTGAAAACAAGGTTGGGAATTTTAAACTCAAGATGGTGCTTCACTGGGAAGTCAATGCAGGTCAGCAAGCACAGGGTGATAGGTGAATGGGACGTGGTGCCAGTTAAGAAGCAGAGATTGGATGACACCAAGTTTATGGGGGGTAGAATGTGGGAGACCTACGTGGAGTCGTGAATGGTGAAGTCGAGAGGAAACAAAGGTATGAGTAATGGTATCTGCAACAGATGAGTTCAGGCAGGGCAAAGTCAGGTGATGCTGTGCAGATGAAAATAGGCATTCAGGCATTCCTAGTAATGGCATGAATATGGTCAGAAGCTCATCTTGGGGTCAAATGTGACTGTTACCAGGGAGGAAAATGGAGTCAGTACCTGGAGAAGGAGTTTGGACTGGGGACTGAACACACTGGCATCAGTCTTTCCAATATTTAATAACAGTATATACTCAGCCAGAGAATGGAAATAGTTTTTAATTGATTTATATAATAATAATCTTTATTGTCACAAGTAGGCTTTCATTAACACTGCAATGAAGTTACTGTGAAAAGCTCCTAGTTGCCACATTCCGGCGCCTGTTCGGGTACACAGAGGGAGAATTCAGAATGTCCAAATTACCTAACAGCACGTCTTTCGGGACTTGTGAAGGAAACCAGAGCACCCGAGGAAACCCACGCAGACACAGGGAGAACGTGGAGACTCCGCACAGACAGTGAGCCAAGCCTGGAATCGAACCTGGGACCCTGGCACAGTGAAGCAACAGTGCTAACCACTGTGCTACCATGCCACCCAATTAACGTAATATTTCAACCAGTCATTAACATTAACAGACTAATTATTTCATCCAATATGACTTCTATTCCATCTATCACTGTTGAAGTTTGCTACCCTACCATGTGATGGCGAGTTTTGAGGTTTGAGAATCACTTTTGAGGTAGTGCAGATTATGAACATTTTATACAGAAATTGGGCGTTATTCTCCGACCCCCCGCCGGGTCGGAGAATGGCCGTTGGCTGCCGTGAATCCCGCCCCCGCCCCCGCCGAAGTCTCCGAAGGGAGAAAAGTCGGCGGGGCGTTAATGGCGCCGCTGCCGCGGAGAATGTCACGGGTCTGCGCAAGGCAGCCGATTTTCGGCCTGCCGATATTCTCCCTTCCGGATGGGCCGAAGTCCCGTCGACGTGATGACCGTTCACGTCGACGTCAATCAAACCTCCTTTTCATCGGCGTGACCCGGTGCTCCAGGCTCACGCCGACCAGCGAGGAGGTGAGTGACGGCCTGGGGGGTTGGCTCTGGGCAGGAAATGGCGTGGCCGCAGACTGATTGCGTGAGGAGAGATGTGTCTCGGCTTGTGTGTGTGTGCGGCGGGGGGGGGGGGGGGGGGGGGTGGTTAGAGTAGGCTGGGCTCCGGGGGAGTGCCGGGAGGGGGTCCGTGCCGGGGTGGAGGTTGGGGGTTGTGGAGGGGGTCCGTGCCGGGGTGGAGGTTGGGGGGGGGGGTCTGTGCTGGGGTGGAGGTTGGGGGTTGGGGAGGGGGTCCGTGCCGGGGTGGAGGTTGTGGAGGGGGTCCGTGCCGGGGTGGAGGTTGGGGGGGGTCCGTGCTGGGGTGGAGGTTGGGGGTTGGGGAGGGGGTCCGTGCCGGGGTGGAGGTTGGGGGGGGGGTCCGTGCTGGGGTGGAGGTTGGGGAGGGGGTCCGTGCCGGGGTGGAGGTTGGGGGGGGGTCCGTGTTGGGGTGGAGGTTGGGGGTTGGGGAGGGGGTCCGTGCCGGGGTGGAGGTTGGGGGGGGGTCCGTGCTGGGGTGGAGGTTGGGGGTTGGGGAGGGGGTCCGTGCCGGGGTGGAGGTTGGGGGGGGGGTCCGTGCTGGGGTGGAGGTTGGGGGTTGGGGAGGGGGTCCGTGCCGGGGTGGGTGATGGGAGGGCAAATGAGTTGGTCCACCTGGCCAGGTGCCAGCCTCCAACAGTTGGACCCATGCGGTCCATGCCACCTGGCTGGGGGGAGGAGGGGATATGGGCAATGATGACATGTCGTCGTTCCCCTCCCCCCCACCAGGCCGTCATGTTTTCAGACCATCCAGCGATGTTGGCCGCCGTGGTGGCAGCCGCTCATGTCTATGTTGCCCTGGATGAGGAGGAGGAGGAGGAGGAGGAGGAGCGTGCCAGAGAGGCGGCGCAGGCTGCCGCAGAGGGGCAGGCGGCAGCCGCCCAGGCTGGAGGGACACCTGACCGACAGGGGGAGGAGGGGGAGGAGGACGTCGCGGCCCCACGGCAACGGAGGCACCCGATGGGCGCCCCGTGTGTACCGGCCCCGGCAGTCATACCAGGACCTCACGGACCGGGAATGCAGGAGGAGACTCCGGATGAGCCGGGAAACCGTGGCACACATCTGCCACCTGCTGGCACACCTGTCACCGCGTGGCACTGGCGGGGGACACCCTCTCCCCGTGTCCGTCAAGGTTACGGTGGCCCTGAACTTTTATGCAACGGGGTCATTCCAGGCACCGTGTGGGGACCTGTCCGGCATATCGCAGACATCGGTGCATCGGTGCATCCGGGCAGTGACAGATGCCCTTTATGCCATGGCGCACCGCTACATCCGCTTCCCCGTGGACCGGGCCAGCCAAGATGCCCGGGCCGTGGGCTTCTCTGCCGTTGCCGGGTTCCCCATGGTCCAGGGCGCGATCGATGGGATGCACGTCGCCGTGCGGCCACCTGCAGAGAACAGGGCCGTGTTCACTAATAGGAAGGGGACCTATTCAATGAACGTACAGGTGGTCTGCGACCACCGCATGATGATCCTGCACGTCTGCGCCCGTCACCCAGGCAGTGTACACGACTCATTCGTGTTGTCGCGGACATCCATCCCCGGCATGTACGAGGGACGCCATCCCCGGCTGAGGGGCTGGTTGCTGGGCGACGGGGGCTACCCATTGCGATCGTGGCTGATGACGCCTATACGGAGGCCACGCAATGAGGCGGAGAACCGCTACAATGATGCCCATGTAGCGACAAGGGGAGTGATCGAGAGGTGCTTTGGCGTGCTGAAGATGCGTTTCAGGCCCTCCAGTATCGGTCAGATAGGGTCGGCCGCATCATTGTGGTGTGCTGCGTCCTGCACAACATAGCCCAGCAGAGGGGCGATGTGCCGCAGGCAGAGGAGGGCGGAGTGGAGGAGCAGCAGGAAGAGGCCCAGTCCTCCCCAGATGAGGGGGATGAGGGCAATGGTCAGGGCAGACGGGGTAGACACAGGCGGGTGGCTGTCCACCGTTACCGGCTGGCCCAGCGGGCACGAGACAGACTGATAGACGCCCGCTTCACTGACTAGATGGGCGTGGGAATCGGGTAGTATGGCCACAGACCGCACACCATGACAACAGCCGACCACCCACACCCCCCACCCATCCACCCACCCAGCACCCTCACCCCCCTCCCCAACCCCACACACCCCACCCGCATGCACACCACCTCCCCACCCCCAATTGCCGATCCACCGGCGGCACAACGGGCCGGGCTCACACAGTTGCGGGTGGACGCGTGTCTATCGCAGGCCATGGAGGATGATGACAACCCGCCTCCGATGAGCTCCTGGCTCTACATCGTTGGACTATGTCTGACCCATGGCCACAGTACCACCATCCACCCGGACCATCCCTGCATGCGGCTGTGACACTGCAGCGCACGGTCCCGTCCTCTGCCCGGGGGATGTTGATGGCGGCCCAGGGGGAAGGGGGCAGACTCACCTGGGGCTGAGGTAAGACCACCCGTCACACACACACTTGCGCTCAACGTACATGACACGCCCGCACACTTTGGACAGAGCACAAAGGCAGCTTCGGTAGGTGTAACATTGACTTTAATAACCAAAGGAGTTCATGCACGTGCCCTAGCCCCTAAAACTCATCTGTGCCCTGCACCCGTGCCAACTTACTCAGTGTCTAATTGTTTGGCCTTACGGGCCCTTTGACTACGTCTACGTGGTTCCCCAGACGGTACAGCAGAACTGGAGGTGGACTCCTGTGATTCCTGCCCTCTGACACCGGATCCCTTTGGCGGCCGTTTCCTGAGGCGTCCTGGCCTAGATGGGCCAGGCTGCGGCCCGGGCGACTGGGATGGCGAGCTGCCAGCCTGTCCTGCCCGTTGCCCACCCGATGCACCTGGGACGGAAGGGGGAGAGTCCGAGGTGTCGCGGTGTACCGGGACCTCCCCTGCAGAGGGAGCCGGGACGGACCACACCACCTCCTCCTCCCTCGGGGTGCCCGATGGCCCCCAGGCCTCTACATGGGTGGGGGATGCGAACGGACTGGCCATCCGACGCGCCCCCGACATCTGGCGCTGCCAGTCCTGGAGGCCCGTGCTGGTATCGACAGGGGTCTGCAGGTTTGCAGCCATGGAGCCCAGGGGGTTGTCGAACCCTGTCTGCGACAGTGCGACGCCAGCTCGCACATGGCCACTGGCGCCGATGCCCTCAGCGATGGCCTGCTGAGACTGGGCCATGGCCTGCAGAGACTGGGCCATGGCCTGCAGAGACTGGGCTATGGCCTGCTGAGACTGGGCCATGGCCTGCTGAGACTGGGCCATGGCCTGCTGAGACTGGGCTATGGCGTTGAGCGCCTCTGCCATCTGGCGCTGGCACTGGCTCATGGCCTCCTGTGAGAGGGCAGCCATTTCCTGGGCCACAGACGCCGCCTGCATGGAAGGCCCCAGGCCTCGCAAACCGTTCCCCATGTCTGACACCGTCGCACCCATTGCCTCCACCGCGGACGCCACCCGTGCGGTGTCAGCCTGGGTGGCACGCATGACCGGGACCACTCCCAGCTCCTGGACGCGGGTGGACTCCTCCACCTGCGACCGCAGCCGCCGCAAGCCACCCGTCACCCTATTCGCTCGTCTCCGTGTCGGTGGTTGCATCGGATCTATGTGTGGGTGTGGTAACTGCAGGAACCCGGGATCCATCTGGGCGGCAGATGTTAGCTTGGCCTGGGCTGCCCTCCGACCGCCCGGTCCCTCTGCTGCTCCTACCTCCACCTGCTGTACCGGGACGGCTGTGTTGTGCGCACCAGTGAGTGTACCAGACGCCTCATCACTAAAGTGCCCAACCGTGGTGAGTGTTTCTGCGATGGTGGAGGGTGTTGGTGACAGCAGTGGCGTTGTGTCGTGCTCTTCGTCCCACTCTGAGTCCATGGCACTTTGGGGTGGGGGTTCGTCTCCACCCATCCACTCTGAGTCACTGTCCGGTATTTCGTCTTCCCGGGTAGGGGTGTCCTGGGTAGTGCTGTCCCGGGTAGTGCTGTCCCGGGTAGTGCTGTCCCGGGTAGTGCTGTCCCGGGTAGGGGTGTCCTGGGTAGTGGTGTCCCGGGTAGGGGTGTCCTGGATAGTGGTGTCCTGGGTAGTGGTGTCCTGGCTCGGATGTGACGGGGGCCTGTGGCTGCCCCCCTCATCGCTGGGTGGTCGCTCCCGCACGTGACGGGGGTGTCGTCTCCCTGTTGCTCCAGGTCTCTCCGTCTCCCGTGGTCTCCGAGGGGCATCCTGCGGGCGTCGCATGCTGGAGGGTGCGGGTCTCTCCGTCTCCTGTGGTCTCCGAGGGGCATCCTGCGGGCGTCGCATGCTGGAGGGTGCGGTTCTCTCCGTCTCCCGTGGTCTCCGAGGGGCATCCTGCGGGCGTCGCATGCTGGAGGGTGCGGGTCTCTCCGTCTCCCGTGGTCTCCGAGGGGCATCCTGCGGGCGTCGCATGCCAGTTCCAGGGCCCTTTCCTCGTGTACGGTCAGTGGCCTCTCATCAGCGGGCACTCCTCCAGTCCTCACATGCTCCCTATTGTTGTGTGCGCGCTTCTCCTGTGGGGGGGGGGGGGTGGTGGCAGGGGTAAAAGGCAACAGTGTTAGGCAGGTATATGAATGAACGCCATCGGTTGCGCGTGCATTGCAGAGGTTAAGGTTAGGGCTGGATTCACTTGGGGATATGGGGGAGGGGGGATATGGGGGAGGGGGGTGATATGGGGGAGGGGGGAATGGGGGAGGGGGGGATATGGGGGAGGGGGGATATGGGGGATATGGGGGAGGGGGATATGGGGAGGGGGGGATATGGGGGAGGGGGGATATGGGAGAGGGGGGGATATGGGGGAGGGGGGATATGGGGGATATGGAGGAGGGGGGATATGGGGGAGGGGGGATATGGGGGATATGGGGGAGGGGGGATATGGGGGATATGGGGGAGGGGGGATATGGGGGAGGGGGGATATGGGGGAGGGGGATATGGGGGATATGGGGGAGGGGGGATATGGGGGATATGGGGAGGGGGGGATATGGGGGAGGCTCACCCTGCCTGCTCGGATGAGGTCGTTCACCTTCTTGTGGCACTGGGTGCCTGTCCGTGGTGTAAGGGCCACAGCGGTGACGGCCTCTGCCACTTCCCTCCACAGACGCCGGCTGTGGCGTGGGGCAACTCTGCGGCCGTGCCCGGAATACAGGGCGTCCCTCCTCTGCTCCACCGCGTCCAGGAGCGCCTCCACATCGCGTGACTCGAACCTCGGGGCTGAGCGACGGCCAGCCATCAAGTCAGGTGTTGCGGTCGGGTGTTCCGGTCGGGTGGGGGGGAGCTGCGCGGCCTTATGAGCCGTCACGCCGTGCAGCGCGTACGACGCTGCACGGCGTGAACCACTGCGCAAGCGCGGATCCCGTTACGTCGCTGCTAGCCCATTTCGGGCCGCAGACTATCGGCCCATTTTTATGACGTGACGCAAGTGGGATTTGCGCCGTTTTTTGCGCCGATTGGCGGAGTTTCCGCCGATAACGGAGAATTTCGCCCATTATCTTGTTATTGTGATTCTGATTTTTCCTCCCAATAAATTTAAATTCAATTCTGCAATGTTGGAAATGCTCAGCCGATCCGACAGCACCTGTGAGGGAGAAACAACAGTTAATAGGATAACATTTCTTGCCCCGCCCACGACGGAAATCATCATGGGTGTGTCTGAACATTTGGTGGCCTATTTTAAGTTCCGTTGACCTCGGGCGGGAATGTTCGGGGCAGGCGTGACTGGAAGATACTGCCAAATAGTTCAGGTCAATGACCTTTCATCAGAACTTGCTTTCTGGATTGGAATCCAATTCTACTGCTGTCTGGTGGAATGTCTCTTTCAATGTTGAGTCGACTGAGTGAATTACCCTGAACATTTTGTTTGCATCATCCATATTCTGAATGGCACTTCCAGACTCTACTTAGGATTCAGCTCAGTGATGACATGGAGGGCTTTGACAGATTCGTTGTCATGTCCATTGCTGCGTTCGAGGCGGTTCAGGGGAAGTTTGCTGTATTGACAGATACCTGGAATGAATGGGTTGTCTTATGAGGATGGGTTGGACAGGCTGGGCTTGTTCTCATTAGACAAGTGAGGGGTGACTTGATTGGAGTATGTAGGATCCTGAACGGTATTGACAAGGTAGATAAGGAAATGATGCTCCCCCTCGGTGAGTGGGTCTAGAACTAGGGATCTCTGTTTTAAAATTAGGAGTCATCCTTTTAGGACAGAGATGAGGAGAATTTCTTTCTCTCAGAGGGCGGTGTGACTTTGTAACTCCCTGCCTCAGAAGATGGTGAAGGCTGGGTTACTGAATATTTTTAAGGCAGTAGATAGATTTTTCTAAGACAAGGGAATTGTTGGACGAGATTCAGTCAACATGTTTCTAAGTGTGGTAGCGAGAGGGAACTGCCGCGAGCTTCCCGGCGCTCGACCTGGTGAGACCGTCACCTCAACACAACGTTAATTGGTCCACTTAAGGAGGTCCCACGGGCTTCCTGCCACAGATGAAGGCACGCCAGCCGATTCACCGGGAACGTGAACATAGGACCTGCAATGCAGAAGGAGGCCATTCGGCCTATCGAGTCTGCACCGACCCACTTAAGCCCTCACTTCCACCCTATCCCCGTAACCCAATAACCCCTCCTAACCTTTTTGGTCACCAAGGGCAATTTATCATGGCCAATCCACCTAACCTGAACTTCTTTGGACTGTGGGAGGAAACCGGAGCACCCGGAGAAAACCCACGCAGACATGGAGAGAACGTGCAGACTCCGCACAGACAGTGACCCAGTGGGGAATCGAACTTGGGACCCTGGTGCTGTGAAGCCACAGTGCTATCCACTTGTGCTACCGTGCTGCCCAAAAGCTCTCTGCTAAGAAGGTAGAGCAGCACTTAAACTGCACTTGCTCAGTCAACCCCACTCAGCTCGCAGTCATGGCGCCAAGACCACAGGCCCCAAGGTTTGGAGACGCAGACCTCGAGAGGTTCCTGGAGGTGGTCGAGGCCAGGAGGGATGTTCTGTTCCCCTGAGGGTCCCGGATGGTGAGGCACAGTGCCGCCTGGGATGAAGTGGCAGAGGCTGCAACCTGGGAGTGGGGCGGCACCATCCGGAGAATGTGGCAGTGTTGGACACTTGCGAAGCCCTTGGCCACAACCAGTGTGACCCCTCTGTCACTTTCTTCCGCTACGTGAGCCGACTTCCCATCTGAACCCTTGTCTCATCTCCCCAGGCATGGGAGGTTCTCCCCCTCCCCCGCCGCCCCACCACTGCCCTCCCACCCCAAACCCCCCCCCAACCACCCGGCACACCATATGCAGGTGATGGGTGTGAGCGAGCACTCAGCGGCCAGGCAGGGGTTAGACTAAGACATAGATTGAGGAGCATCAGCGTTCAACTCTCTGCGGGTTATCATCACACCCCCGACCCTTGACAGTGACCCACTGACGCTGCTGAGACAGTCCCAGCACCCTGGAGTGATGTAACAGAGACCCTGGGAGGGTGAGAAATGTGGGGTGTAGGGGGGCGGACGTTGCATTGGTGGACCGGGCCATGTCCTACGTGAAGCGGGTGAGTATGAGGGCCTCCCCGGCCCTCTGGGCTTACCGCTGCTACCTGCCCCGCAGCCTCTGGCTGGTCCTCTGGTTCCTCCCTGGGATCAACCTCCAGCCCTTGCTGGTCTAGCACCTCCTCATCATCCTTGTCCTCCTCCACCTCCTCCTCGGAGGTAGCCACATCTTCCATATGCCTCATCTTTCAATTCCATCACACACCCCGCTGCTGTGCGAGGTTGTGGAGGACACAGCAGGCCACTACAAAGCGGGCGACCCTCCGGGGGTGTACTGCAGGGCACCATGAGAGCATTTGAGGCATCGGAACTGGATCTTGAGGAGTCCGATTTACCGCTCAATGGCAGCCCGGTTGGCTGCATGGGCCTCATTGAATCGGGTCTCCGCATCGGTCTCCGGCCTCCATCTGGGCATCATTAGCCAGATCCTCAGCAGGTACCCATTATTCCCCAAGAGTCAGCCGGCCATCCTTGGGTGGCCTGTCAAGAAGCCGGGGATGTCCGACTGCCCCAGGATGTAGTTCCAACTAGGGAAGGGGCTGTACTGGACCTAGTATTGGGGAATGAGCCCGGCCAGGTGGTAGAAGTTTCAGTAGGGGAACATTTCGGGAACAGTGACTACAATTCAGTAAGTTTTAAAGTGCTGGTGGACAAGGATAAGAGTGGGCCTCAGGTGAATGTGCTAAATTGGGGGAAGGCTAATTATAACAATATTAGGCGGGTACTGAGGAACCTAGATTGGGGGCGGATGTTTGAGGGTAAATCAACATCTGACATGTGGGAGGCTTTCAAGTGTCAGTTGAAAGGAATTCAGGACCGGCATGTTCCTGTGAGGAAGAAGGATAAATACAGCAATTTTCGGGAACCTTGGATAACGAGAGATATTGTAGGCCTCGTCAAAAGGAAAAAGGAGGCATTTGTCAGGGCTAAAAGGCTGGGAACAGACGAAGCCTGTGTGGAATATAAGGAAAGTAGGAAGGAACTTAAGCAAGGAGTCAGGAGGGCTAGAAGGGGTCACGAAAAGTCATTGGCAAATAGGGTTAAGGAAAATTCCAAGGCTTTTTACACGTACATAAAAAGCAAGAGGGTAGCCAGGGAAAGGGTTGGCCCACTGAAGGATAGGCAAGGGAATCTATGTGTGGAGCCAGAGGAAATGGGCGAGGTACTAAATGAATACTTTGCATCAGTATTCACCAAAGAGAAGGAATTGGTGGATGTTGAGTCTGGAGAAGGGTGTGTAGATAGCCTGGGTCACATTGAGATCCAAAAAGACGAGGTGTTGGGCGTCTTGAAAAATATTAAGGTAGATAAGTCCCCAGGGCCTGATGGGATTTACCCCAGAATGCTGAAGGAGGCTCGAGAGGAAATTGCTGAGGCCTTGACAGAAATCTTTGGATCCTCACTGTCTTCAGGTGATGTCCCGGAGGACTGGAGAATTGCCAATGTTGTTCCTTTGTTTAAGATGGATAGCAAGGATAATCCAGGGTACTACAGGCCGGTGAGCCTTACGTCAGTGGTAGGGAAATTACTGGAGAGAATTCTTCGAGACAGGATCTACTCCCATTTGGAAGCAAATGGACATATTAGTGAGAGGCAGCATGGTTTTGTGAAGGGGAGGTCGTGTCTCACTAACTTGATAGAGTTTTTCGAAGAGGTCACAAAGATGATTGATGCAGGTAGGGCAGTGGATGTTGTCTATATGGACTTCAGTAAGGCCTTTGACAAGGTCCCTCATGGTAGACAAGTACAAAAGGTGAAGTCACATGGGATCAGGGGTGAGCTGGCAAGGTGGATACAGAACTGGCTAGGTCATAGAAGACAGAGAATAGCAATGGAAGGATGCTTTTCTAATTGGAGGGATGTGACTAGTGGTGTTCCGCAGGGATCAGTGCTGGGACCTTTGCTGTTTGTAGTATATATAAATGATTTGGAGGAAAATGTAACTGCTCTGATTAATAAGTTTGCAGACGACACAAAGGTTGGTGGAATTGCGGATAGCGATGAGTACTGTCAGAGGATACAGCAGGATTTAGATTGTTTGGAGACTTGGGCGGAGAGATGGCAGATGGAGTTTAATCCGGACAAATGTGAGGTAATGCATTTTGGAAGGTCTAATGCAGGTAGGGAATATACAGTGAATAGTAGAACCCTCAAGAGTATTGAAAGTCAGAGAGATCTAGGTGTACAGGTCCACAGGTCACTGAAAGGGGCAACACAGGTGGAGAAGGTAGTCAAGAATGCATACGGCATGCATGCCTTCATTGGCCGGGGCATTGAGTATAAGAATTGGCAAGTCATGTTGCAGCTGTATAGAATCTTAGTTAGGCCACACTTGGAGTATAGTGTTCAATTCTGGTCACCACACTACCAGAAGGATGTGGAGGCTTTAGAGAGGGAGCAGAGGAGATTCACCAGAATGTTGCCTGGTATAAAGGGCATTAGCTATGAGGAGTGGCTGAATAAACTCGGTTTTTTCTCACTGGAACGACGGAGGTTGAGGGGCGACCTGATTGAGGTCTACAAAATTATGAGTGGCATAGACAGAGTGGATAGTCAGAGGCTTTTCCCCAGGGTAGAGGGGTCAATTACTAGGGGGCAAAGGTTTAAGGTGCGAGGGGCAAGATTTAGAGTAGATGTACGAGGCAAGTTTTTTTACACAGAGGGGTGCCTGGAACTCGTTGCCGGAGGAGGTGGTGGAAGCAGGGGCGATAGTGACATTTAAGGGGCATCTTGACAAATACATGAAGAGGATGGGAATAGAGGGATACGGACCCCGGAAGCGTAGAAGATTGTAGTTTAGTCGGGCAGCATGATCGGCACGGGCCTGGAGGGCCAAAGGGCCTGTTCCTGTGCTGTACTTTTCTTTGTTCTTTGTTCTTTGACGTGCACACACCCTGGGAAGCATGCACACACATGCATGATCCTCCTCTGGTGGTTACACATGAGCTGGATGTCCAGGGAGTGGAATCCCTTCCTGTAGGGCACTCCCAGGTGGCCCGATGCATGGAAGGCACATGCGTGCAGTCTATCAGTCCTGGCTATGGTAGAGAATCCTGCTGCCTGGGCATTTTGTTGGGCCGGTCCATGTCAAAGTTTATATAATTTTCAGTCTGTGCAAAAAGAGCATCTGTGACCTGTCGGATGCTCCTGTGGGCTGTAGCTTGAGATATGTTGCACAATCCCCGCTTGAGCCTTGGAATGATTCTGAGGCATAAAGGTTCAGGGCAGTGGTGACCTTGAGGGCCATGGAGAGCGGGTGTCCTCCTCCTCCATGTGGTGCCAAGTCAGCGAGAGCATGACACAGGTGCCGCACCGTCTCCTTGTTGAGGCAGAGCCTCCTGTGGCACATGCCATCTGTCATCTGCTCGAATGACCAGCGATGATTGTACACCTAGTCGCGGGCCTCCCTCGCTCGGTCTCACCCTGGCCTGGTGGGCGGCCACATCTTCATGATGTGGGGCAGGGTCTGGCACGTGGGCTGCTACTAATGTTGCTGCTGCCACCGTCTCCGGTGCCCAGCTGCCCGGCCTTGTTATTGAAAATATGGAAAGATGTGTCATTTGAAACATGGAAGTCTGGCAATATCTGGTCTGAGAGAAACATGAGAGAATACAGGGAAAGAGCCCACAAAGGGTTAACAGCAGCTGCCAGGAGAGGATTGGAAAATGTAGATAGCCTTGGTCAAGCAGGCTAAGCAAACAAGACAAACAGGATTTTGAATGAAGCCAAAAACAATGGCTCACACCTTCTTTGAAAGTAATTATCTTAGTGAGCAGCTGGAAAAGAATGGATGAGGTTCAGTTAAATTTGGTGAGAATTCTAAGTGTGAAATTTTGCGAATACCAGGTAAATTAAAGAAAACTGGAGACTATCAGTCTATGAGAAAAATAATTCAAAGACAAAATCAAAGTCAGAATTATGAGCTGAGGACACAATTGGAAAATAAAACTATAGAAATGACAGGAATTGAAATTCTATTGAAACCAAAGCATTTTTGAACATCACAAAGTACACAATGTAATCAGGGGCAAAATTCTCCGGTAACCACGTGATGTCCACCGACCGGCGCCCAAAACGGCGCAAATCAGTCGGGCATCGTGCCGCCCCAAAGGTGCGGAATCCTCCGCATCTTGGGGGGCCGAGCCCCAACCTTAAGGGACTAATTACCGCCCCGCCAGCTGGCGGAAAAGGCCTTTGGTGCCCCGCCAGCTGGCGCGGAAATGACATCTCCGGGTGGCGCATGCGCGGGAGCGTTAGCGGCCGCTCACGGCATCCCCGCGCATGCGCTGTGGAGGGAGTCTCTTCCGCCTCTGTCATGGTGGAGACCGTGGCGAAGGCGGAAGGAAAAGAGTGCCCCCACGGCACAGGCCCGCCCGCGGATCGGTGGGCCCCGATCGCGGGCCAGGCCACCGTGGGGGCACCCCCCGGGGCCAGATCGCCCCGCGCCCCCCCCCCAGGACCCCGGAGCCCGCCCGCGCCGCCTTGTCCCGCCGGTAAGAGAGGTGGTTTAATCTACGCCGGCGGGACAGGCATTCTAGCAGCGGGACTTCGGCCCATCCAGGCCGGAGAATCGCGGGGATGGGGCCCGCCAACCGGCGCGGCGCGATTCCCGCCCCCGCCGAATATCCAGTGCCGGAGAATTCTGCAACCGGCGGGGCGGGATTCACGCCAGCTGCCGCCGATTCTCCGACCCGGCAGGGGGTCGGAGAATCTCGCCCCAGATCTATGTTGTATTAGAATGTTTAGATCAAAGATACTTTTTACAATCAAAGTGGAAAATGTTATTTTACAATAACGTCATAAAAACTAGATAACTGTTCGAAAAATATATAAACCCAAAGAAAGGGGACACAGGCAGAACCAGAACTCAGAGAGAGGCGGAGAAGCAGAGTCAGATTACAGTCAGCTCGGCCATGGGAAAGAGACAGGGCATAGCAGCCGAGCTAAAATAGCTAATACATCTAAGGAAGACTAGAATTTAAAGAGGAGGCAGAGTCAGCCAGCAGAGTCAGCTCTCACAGCTCGGTACATGGGAAAGATAGGACATAGCAACCAAGCTCATCAGCGAATACATCTAAAGAAGACCAGATTTTAAAAAGAAGATTGATTGTCAAGTTGGGCCTGAAAGTCCCTTCAACCAACCAGAAGGATCGAGAAGCAAGAACTTTTTCCTTTCTATAAAGAAAGTATTTGCAGCTTTTAAAAGAAAAAACATAATAATAAAATAACTTAATTTAACCTGAAATAGTGATTATTCCAAAGTCTACTTTACTTACTTAGCAATGCGGGACCCAGGATCGATGGTAAGTAGATGAAATCTTCGGTGAAGGTATGGGTTATACCGGGGGATAACTTGAAAACATTGTTTGACCTGAATAGCACCCAGGAATAGCATCGGAGTCAGGGAGTGAGAATCCCTGTTCACGAGGACTTCCGGTTGTGGCTATGCTAAGCTAAGTCGCACTAGCTAAGCTCCCGCCAGAAACGGACTTTTGGGCTCTTTTGAGGGGCCCCTCATTTGTTCGACGGTTCCCAGTGTGGGAAGGTGACAGTACGATTTCCCCGGCACTGTGTGGATTGGACCAGGAGTGGAGTGGTGAAAAAAGTAATTCTGGTGCAGCGAAATGTGCGAGGGAGGAAAGCCAAGATGGCCGTGGGTGGAGATCAGGCAGCGTGGGCACAGTGGACGCAAGAGACACAGGAGTTTCTCATGCGCTGCTTCACGGAATTGAAAGCAGAGCTGCTGGAGCCGATGAGGGCTTCGATCGACAAGCTGGTCGAGACCCAGAAGGCCCAAGGGGCGGCGATACGAGACGTGCGGCAGAAGGCCTCGGAGAATGCGGACGAGATATTGGGCCTGGCGGTGAAGGTGGAGGCGCACGAGGCACTGCATAAGAAATGGCAGGAGAAGTTCGAGGACATGGAGAATCGGTCGAGGAGGAAGAATCTGCAGATTCTGGGTCTCCCGGAGTGAGTGGAGGGGTTGGATGCTGGAGCATATGCGGTCACGATGCTGAACACGTTGATGGGCGCGGGTGCCTTCCCGAGGCCCCTGGAGCTGGATGGGGCCCACCGAGTCCTGGCGAGGAGGCCCAGGTCTAACGAGCCACCGAGGGCGGTATTGGTGCGGTTCCACCGCTTGGTGGACAGGGAGTGTGTCCTAAGATGGGCAAAAAAGGAGCAGAGCAGCAGGTGGGAGAATGCAGAGGTCCGGATATACCAGGACTGGAGCGCGGAGGTGGCCAAGAAGAGGACCGAGTACAATCGGGCTAAGGCGGTTCTGCATCGGAAGGGGGTGAAATTCAGGATGCTGCAGCCGGCGCGACTGTGGGTCACATTTAAGGACCGGCACCATTACTTTGAGACGCAGGAGGAGGCGTGGACCTTTATTCAGGCCGAAAAGTTGGACACAGACTGAGGGTCGGTTGTGAGGGGCGGTCGCGGGGGGCTACTGTGGTTACTGTGCTTTGGGGGATGTTCTGTTCTGTTCTGTATTGTTTCCTTGGGTGCTGGGTGGGGTAGGGTGAATTGGTTCGAAGGGGGGGTTTTGTGAGAGTGTGGGCGTCGGTGGTTGGAAGGACGGGGCCCCGTTGGGGAGAGGGGAGATGGGAGGCCCGAGGTGGGGGAGCTGGGATTAGGCCGCAAAAGGGAGATGCACCAGAGAGGGCAGGGCCGGTCTGATGGAAAGCGCTGGGGCGGGGAAGGGGGGAGGGGGAACTGGGTTGCTGCTGCATTGGTGATCTGGAGCTCGAAGAGAGAGTCGGGGCGGGGGTCTGCCGCCGGAGGGAATGGAGAGTGTGGGAGGCGCGGGCACGTGCCTGGCCTAGAAAAGGGGATGGCTAATCGGCAGGGGAGGGGGGTGTGGGGCGGGGGCGGGAAGCCCCCTTATCCGGCTGATAACTTGGAATGTGAGAGGCCTGAATGGGCCGGTCAAGAGGGCCCGTGTGTTCGCGCACCTAACGGGACTGAAGGCAGATGTGGTTATGCTCCAGGAGACGCATTTGTGGGTGGCAGATCAGGTTAGGCTGAGAAAGGGATGGGTAGGGCAGGATTTCCACTCGGGGTTGGACGCAAAGAATCGAGGGGTGGCGGTTTTGATGGGGAAACGGGTGTCGTTTGAGGCGCTGAACATCGTGGCAGACAATGGAGGTAGGTATGTGATGGTGAGTGGTAAGCTGCAGGGGGTGCAGGTGGTATTAGTGAATGTATATGCCCCGAATTGGGACGATGCCGGATTTATGCGGCGCATGTTGGCCCGGATTCCGGACCTGGAGGCAGGGAGCTTGATAATGCGGGGGGGGGGGACTTCAACACGGTACTAGATCCAGCATTGGACCGCTCCAGGTCCAGGACGGGTAAGAGGCCGGCGGCGGCCAAGGTGCTGAGGGGGTTTATGGACCAGATGGGAGGAGTGGACCCATGGAGGTTTGTCAGGCCGGGGGCCAGGGAACTTTCTTTTTTTTCCCACGTCCATAAAGCCTACTCCCGGATAGACTTCTTCGTTATGAGCAGGGCACTAATTCCGAGGGTGGAGGGCACGGAGTATTCGGCCATAGCCATCTCAGACCATGCCCCGCATTGGGTGGAGCTGGAGCTAGGGGAGGAGAGGGACCAGCACCCGCTGTGGCGCCTGGATGTGGGCTTGCTGGCGGATGAGGAGGTGAGCGGGCGGATCCGGGGGTGTATTGAAAGCTATCTAGAGGCTAACGATAATGGGGAGATGCAGGTGGGGGTGGTCTGGGAGGCACTGAAGGCGGTGATAGGGGAGAGCTAATCTCCACTAGGGCCCACAAGGAGAAGAAGGAGAGGAGAGCGAGAGAGAGATTGGTGGGGGAGATTTTAAGGGTGGATAGGAGGTTTGCAGAGGTCCCCGAGGAGGGACTGCTCAAGGAGTGACGAAGCCTCCAGGCCGAGTTCGACCTGTTGCCCACCAAGAAGGCAGAGGTACAGTGGAGGAAAGCGCAAGGGGCAGTGTATGAGTACGGGGAGAAGGCTAGCTGGATGTTGGCACACCAGCTTCGGAAGCGGGAGGCAGCGTGGGAGATTGGGGGAGATAGGGATAAAGGGGGGAACACGGTGCGGAGTGCGGTGGGAATAAATGGGGTATTTAGAGACTTTTATGAGGGGCTGTATAGGTCTGAGCCCCCGATGGAGATGGGGGGTATGCGTCGATTTTTGGATCGACTGAGGTTCCCAAGGGTGGAGGAGGAGCAGGTGGCTGGGCTTGGGCACCGGTAGGGCTGGAGGAGCTGACTGAGGGGCTGGGGACTATGCAGGCGAGGAAGGCACCGGGGCCAGATGGGCTCCCAGTGGAATTTTACCGGAAGTACATGGACCTGCTGGGCCCTCTAATAGTGAGGACTTTCAATGAGGCGAGGGAGGGGGGGGGCCCTACCCTCGACGATGCCCAGGGCGCTGATCTCGCTGATCTTGAAGCGGGACAAGGACCCATTACAGTGTGGGTCGTATAGGCCAATCTCTCTCCTCAACGTGGACGCAAAGCTGTTAGCGAAGGTGTTGGCTACCAGAATTGAGGACTGTGTCCCGGGGGTGATTCACGAGGACCAGACGGGTTTTGTTAAGGGAAGGCAGCTGAATACCAATGTGCGGAGGCTCCTTAACGGAATCATGTTGCCTACAGTGGAGGGGGAGGCAGAGATAGTGGCGGCGATGGAGGCGGAGAAGGCCTTCGATAGGGTGGAGTGGGGGTACCTCTGGCAAGTGTTGAGGAGGCTTGGGTTCGGCGAGGGGTTCATTAGTTGGGTTAGGCTACTTTAGGAAGCCCCGGTGGCGAGTGTGGCCACGAATCGGAGGATGTCGGAATACTTTCGGTTGTACCGGGGGACGAGGCAGGGATGCCCCCTATCCCGCTTGCTGTTTGCATTGGCAATTGAGCCTTTGGCTATGGCTCTAAGGGAGTCCAGGAACTGGAGGGGGCTGGTCCGGGGGGGGGGGGGGACCGGGTTTTGTTGTATGCCGATGACCTGTTACTGCATGTGGCGGACCCAGTGGGGGGGGGATGCCGGAGGTGATGCGGATCCTCAGGGAGTTTGGGGACTTTTCCGGGTATAAGCTCAACGTGGGGAAGAGTGAGCTCTTCGTGGTACACCCAGGGGACCAGGGAAGGGGGATAGCTTCCACTGAAGAGGGCGGAAAGGAGTTTTCGGTATCTGGGGATCCAGGTGGCCAGGAGCTGGGGGCCCTACACAAGCTCAACTTGATGAGGCTGGTGGAGCAAATGGAGGAGGAGTTTAAAAGGTGGGCTATGCTGCCACTCTCCTTGGCGGGTAGGATACAGTCGGTGAAGATGACGGTGCTCCCGAGGTTCCTTTTTATATTCCAGTGCCTCCCCATCCTGATCCCTAAGGCCTTTTTTAAGCGGGTCAGTAGGAGCATCATGGGATTCGTGTGGGCGAAAAAGACCCCGAGGGTGAGAAGGGTGTTTCTGGAGCGGAGTAGGGTAAGAGGAGGGTTAGCATTGCCTAATCTGTGTGGGTACTACTGGGCTGCCAATGTGGCGATGATACGCAAGTGGGTAATGGAGGGGCAGTGGGCGGCGTGGAAGAGGCTGGAGATGGCGTCCTGGGAGCACTGGTGACAGCACCGCTGCCGCTCCCGCCCACTAGGTACACCACGAGTCCGGTGGTGGCGGCGACTTTGAAAATTTGGGGGCAGTGGAGGCACCACAGGGGTGAGGTCGAGGCTTCGGTTTGGTCCCCGATCCAGGAGAACCATCGGTTTGTCCCGGGGAGAATGGATGGAGGGTTCCTGAGCTGGCACAGGACAGGAATTAGAAGGATGGGGGACCTGTTTTTAGATGGGACATTTGCAAGCCTTGGGGCGCCGGAGGAAAAATTTGGGCTTTCCCCCGGAAATGCCTTCAGGTACATGCAGGTAAGGGCATTTGTAAGACAGCAGGTGAGGGAGTTCCCGCTGCTTCCAGCACTCAGGATCCAGGATAGGGTGCTCTCGGGGGTGTGGGTTGGAGAGGGCAGGGTCTCGGCAATCTACCAGGAGATGCAGGAGGAGGAGGAGACCTCGGTGGAGGAGCTAAAGGGTAAATGGGAGGAGGAGTTTGGGGAGGAGATAGACGAGGGTACGTGGGCGGATGTCCTGGGTAGGGTTAATTCTTCCTCCTCTTGCGCCAGGCTTTGCCTGATACAATTTAAGGTTCTTCACAGAGCGCATATGACAGCGGCGAGGCTGAGCAGGTTCTTTGGGGTGGTAGACAGGTGTGGGAGGTGCTCGGGGAGCCCAGCACATCATACCCATATGTTCTGGGCGTGCCCGGCACTGGATGGGTTCTGGAGGGGTATTGCGAGGACGATGCCTAAGGTGGTGAACACCCAGGTTAAGCCGAGCTGGGGGTTAGAACTATTTGGGGTATCGGATGAGCCGGGAGTGCAGGAGGCGAAAGAGGCCGGTATTCTGGCCTTTGCGTCCCTGGTAGCCCGGCGGAGGATACTGCTACAGTGGAAGAATGCGAGGCCCCCGAGCGTGGAATCCTGGATCAGCGACATGGCAGGATTCATTAAATTGGAGAGGGTAAAATTTGCCTTGAGTGGGTCTGTGCAAGGGTTCTTCAGGCGGTGGCAACCGTTCCTAGACATTCTAGCGGGGCGTTAGGAGGTGGTCAGCAGCAGCAGCAACCCAGGGCGGTGGGGAGGGGTGTACTTTGTGTTTTCTACTGTGTTTATTATTGCTTAATGGGGGGGTTTGTATATTGGGGGAATTTGTGATGTAGTTGTAAGATGTTTATTTATGTGTTCTTTGTTTTTCTTTTTTCTGCAGGGGGGGTTTGTTGAAAATATGTAAAAATTTGAATTAAAATATTTCTAAAAAAAAAGAGAATCCCTGTTTACCATTTAGAATGTCGGCCCTTTTTGGTATAGGGGGACTTCTAAGAATAGTGGTGAGTTTTTAAAAACAGCCTGCAAGCAGCATCACTCGGGCAAGTTCCATGGAGTCCAAATTCCGTCCATACCGTTCAATATCTGTTAGGAATTGGGAGAGAGTGTTAAACAGCAATGGCTCCCACCCCAGAACCCTCCATTCCCCTACTGATCTATCCCCCAACCTAGAACGCGCTGCCCACGCACACCAAGCTGCAGCGGGGGGGGGGGGGGGGGGGGGCTGCTCATTGGACGCTAGACCCTGTACCCCTGACACCTGCTCTTACTGTTACCTGGACCAGGTGCTGGTCTCCTCTCTATTGCACACACAAACCCGCCAGCCAGGTACATGTCCCCAGTACTGGGGCCCATCACTTGGGTGTTCGGATCTTGGCTGCTACATCTGTGGTGTTGCCTCCCACAATGTTCAGGCACAGTTTCCAGGCACCATGGTCTGATTGGGATACTAGGCAAGACCTCCACATGCTACATGGCCCTTCACCCACGGAATCCACTTGGGATGTGTGAAGTGCTCACTTAACTACAATTGCCAATTCCCTATTCGCAACAGCCTTCAGCCTCGCGGTCAGTGAGGATTATGGGTGGTCAATGGGGCCAGAACAGGTAAGCACGATTCAGGGGTTGGCATTGCCGAGCTGCATGCGGTTTCGCCCCCTGCGGAGCACTCCCTCCCTGCAGCTCCGAACACCCTCCAAGGCAGACCACCCGAGCTGAGGGTGCCCCCCCCCAGTTGTTCCCCCATCCCGTCCGAGCGCAGGGGCAGCAAGCCCAGTGCCCCCGGGACCATTGCCCGTGAGTGAAGATGGCTACTCACCTCCTTGGCTCCCCACAGAAACCCTTCCACCAGGTTCACGTTTTTTAAAAAGGGAATAGTAATCGGCGCCAGCGTGACCACTTTCTGGGGAGGGTGATGAATGATGGTTGGATAGGGGGTGGCTCCAGTTAATTGTATGGAAATAGGGCTTCAGTGGTGATTATTGGCTTCTTGCAATGCTGCGGCTGGATCCTGATTCCGCCAACGGGAGCGGAACGGTTGCATCACAAATGCTTTGGCACCTGCCGCGGTTCTCGTTTTTCCCTCCTATTCACCGGCCTCATCGTGCTCTCATTCGAGCGCAACGCGGCCACTGAATCTCACGACGGCAGGGGGGTAGATAGGAATGTGGAACTCAACACATCACCCATGATGTTATTGAATGGCGGAGCAGGTTTGAGGGGCAGAATGGCCTACTTCTACTCCTGTTTCACATGTCCAGATGGTGCTTGTCCAGAGGAACCAGTGTGACGCCTCTGTCACCAAATTGATTATAACATCAAAGATGTCCAAGTGGATTTATCTGACTGCCAGCAAAGCTCAGGCCCCTGACAGTCACAAGCATGTTTCAGTGCATTGGTCATAGTTTAAAAGGGGATATAGATCAATAGGAGAAATACTAGCAGAGAGAACGGCTGATATCATTAAAATGATCCATTCTCCTCCAGTTTATCCCCAGTGTCTGATTTCGATTCGGATTTTACCACACAGGCTGCAGGGGTAACATTCCCCGATGCCTCAATTAACCAACAGTGGTCAAAATTAATGGAATCGAGTCAACTGCAACAAGATTCAGTTTGCTTCATTTTTTTTTTGGGGGGGGGGGGGGATACATTGCACTGAATGGGTTTAACCTAGCCACACTCCAAATACTCTCATGTGCGAGAGAAAGTGCAAATTGTGTGTGAGAGAAAGTGCAAAGTGTAACACAAGTGTGCAACTTGTGGATGTTTACAATTAGGCTGAGAGCTGGGGCCAGAAACCGGGAATGTTCAGGGACATCTGTGTGTGTGTGTCTGCCCCCAGCTCCCTCAGTGAACCTCCCACTTCCCGGCGCCGCTACAAATGGGAATGATGCCTTTTTCCGCCTCTGGATCTGTTGCCTGCAGCAAGCAGGAGGAGTGAGCGGCCAGAAGTGGAGGAGGTGAAGAGAGACAAGAGATCCAGCCAGACGCCGCCGAGTCCCTCAGTCGTGCAGGCGGAGTTGCCACCAACACAAGTGGCAGCGGGGAAGCAGCTCCTGCGGTGTGTGGAGAGGACACGAAAACAGGGGGGAGGAGAGGAGCTTCAGATCAAACAAGAGACAACCCCCTCCTCCCCACACAGACCGCCACCGACCCCCACAGCCCACCCACTGCCACTGGCCCGCAGGCAGGACCAACATGTGGCAGCCAGCGAGCGAGAGGCTGCAGGTAAGAGTGAATTCACTCAGCCCTTATTGCACAGGCTTGTCTGCAAAGCACGTCCACTGTTGGCATCCTGTGTGAGAGAAAGCACAGGATTCAGAGATATAGAGAGGGGTGAACCTATCCAGCCTGTACTAAATGTCCATTTCCAGAAACCAATGTCGAAAACAACACCTTTTGATTCTTGCTGGACGCCCCCCCCCCCTCCTGATGTGTGTAAATCGCGGCTGTCCCCGTGTGTTTTGTTGTTGTAGATTAACCTGTTCTGCTGATGCAGTGAGGAGATTCAGCAATAAGGAAATCTGGAAGATCACCCGAGAGCAGGGGCTTGTTAAAGAGGGAGAGAGTGTGGGAGGCTGAAATGTCAAGATTCTTGTGCAGCCAAAAGGTACTTTCAGTGTGTGTTTGGCTGGGGAGGAGAGGGGGGGGGGATTCTGTCCCCCTGCCTGGCTGTGATCGGATGTCCTCTCTCCAGAGAGTGGGGTCAGCCCTGATGTGATGGCATTTTGCCCCAAGGAGCTGAGGGTTATCAAGGCTGCCACCCCCCCCCCTCCCCCGACCAAGTTTCCTCTCATTTGGGGATAAATGTGACCCAGATGGACAGCAGGGACTTGGATCAGCCACGCTGAGATAGAATTCCCAGTGGCAGAGGCTGGGAAATCACCTAGGTAACGGCGCACAGGCTTTAAAGCGGCTTCATTACCGCCCCCCCCCCCCCCCCCACCCGTCTCAATTTTGTTCCAGTTTCGTGACTTGAAGCCAACAATCCCAGGTATTCTTCGGCAAACTGAACCATTCTATTCCTCTGAATTGCTGCCATGATTTTATTTCAGTAAATTATTATTTTTTTCTCTCTCCCTGAATTGGGGAATGGCTTGGGCTAGTAAGGCAAGATCACTGACCACCACCTCCCGAGGATTGTGTGTGAGGAAGGGCATTGTGGTCCTGGAGTGGGTGGGTGGGGGGGGGAGTGAGGGAAGACAGCCAAGCTTGTCTGCGATCCGTGAGGAAGAAAAACAGAGCGAGGGAAACCATGACTTGGCCATTGCACAGTACCTAAGCAGATGGATTCTCGTGTTCAAATGGAAAAGTTAAACTGTCTTTAATGACATTGTTGTCAGGTTTAAGAATGCTAAACATTGAATAATCACTACACCAAGGACTGTTTCTGAGCCCCTTCCTCTTTCCTAATTGTCTCAGATGGCCCAGTTGAGCAAGGGTGACAAGAGGTGCCATGCTCAATAATGTTTACAGATGACATTGAGCCGGTATGTGGCAGGGATGATGAGAACATGACCGAGTATCTGGAGAAAATCACTGGAAGAGAGTGGGGCATGAAGATCAGCCAGTCAAAGACCCCCCCCCCCCCTCCCCCCCAATTCATGGGTTTGAGTCTAGGGAACAGGGTCAGAGTGAAGGTGTAAATTTTCTGGGTCAGCGATGGCAGAAGATGGAAGCATGAGAATTAAGCAATGGATTAGCTGTGGTTGGTGTATTTGGAAGAAGTTGAGTTTTATGTGATGGAGAAGTATTGCTGAAACTTAAAGAAGGATCACAAATCTTGAAATTGTGCCCTGTTCACCAAGGTCTGGGTCATTAGTATATATCAACAAATGCAAGGGACACTGTCCTCTGGAACCCTCGCTATTCCTGATATGTATTAATGACCTAGACCTTGGTGTACAGGGCACGATTTCAAAGTTTGTGGGCGATACAACATTTGGAAGCATTGTAAAATGTGAGGAGGATCAAGTAGAACTTCAAAGGACTGAAGCAAGTTGGTGGAGTGGGCAAGCAGGTAGCAGATGAAGTTTAATGCAGAGAAATGGGAAGAGATTCACTTGGTGGGAAGATAATGGAGGGACAATAAAGAGTACAATTCTATAGGGGGTGAGGGAGCAGCGGAAGGAACCAAAGTTAATGTTTCAGGTCAATGACCTTTCATCAGAACTGGGAAAAGTTATAAATGTTACAGGTACAAGAAAAAAGGTGGTAGGGGGGAGGAAGAATAATCAGGTTTCTGCCACTGCGATGTACTATAACAGCTCTCATCAAAGTCACAAAATATACCATTCACCTGAGGAAGGAGCAGTGCTCCGAAAGCTAGTGATTCGAAACAAACCTGTTGGACTTTAACCTGGTGTTGTAAGACTTCTTACTGTGCTCACCCCAGTCCAACACCAACATCTCTACATCATCACAAAATATATCCTTGGTGACTGTGACAAAAGTAAACTATCCCCCGTCGCCCTTTTTGACCTGTCTGCAGCCTTTGACATGGTTGGTACACCAACCTTCTACAGTGCTCTACACTGCTGTCCAGTAGGGGTGGAGCAGCACTCGATTGATCATAGAATCATAGAATTTACAGTGCAGAAGGAGGCCATTCGGCCCATCGAGTCTGCAACGGCCCTTGGAAAGAGCACCCTACCTCCACCCTATCCCCGTAATCCAGTAACCCCACCTAACCTTTTTGGACACTAAGGGCAATTTAGCATGGCCAATCCAACAAACCTGCACATCTTTGGACTGTTCTATAGTCCATTATCTTTGGACTGTGGGAGGAAACCGGAGCACCCGTAGGAAACCCATGCAGCACGGGGAGAACATGCAGAGTCTGCACAGACAGTGACCCAAGCCGGGAATCGAACCTGGGACCTTGGAGCTGTGAAGTAACTGTGCTAACCTCCGTGCTACCATGCTGCCCATATCAAGAATAATTGTAACCAGAGTATCACTTGCAATGGCTTCTCTTCCCATTTCACAATGTTACCTCTGGTGCCCCCAAGGATCTTTCCTTGGCTCCCTCCTATTCCTCATCAATATGCTGCCCCTTAGTGCCATCATGTAAAAGTACAGCATCACATAAATGCTGGCCACACCCAGCTCTGCCTCACCACTACCTCGCTCAACTTCTCTACTGCTGCTAAATTATCAGACTGCTAATTCGACAACCAGTGCTGGATGAGTCAAAATGTTCTCCAATTAAATATTGGGAAGACTGAGCCATTGGCTTTCGCCCCTGCCCAAACACTGTCCCTAGCTATGGACTTCAATCCCCTCCTTGGAACTGGCTGAGATTAAAGCAGATGGTCTATATCTGGGGTCAAAGAGGAGTTTCCAAATGTATTTCTGCATGATTACTAACACTGCTCATTTTCACCTCCATAGAGTCAAACCTGTTTCAGCTCATCTTCTGCAGAAACTGTCTTTCATGCCTTTATTACCTTTCAACTTCACAGTTCCAAAGCACTTTTGACCTCACATTGCATAAACGTGAGGTCATCCCAAACGCTTCTGCACGTATCTTTACACCCGCCACATTCTGTTGAACTACCTCCAATGTGCCGATATTGGCTCCTTGTCAAAGAAAGTCCCAATTTTAAAATAATCATTCTTGGTTTCAAATTCTTGCACGGCTTTACTCCTCTCTATCATCTGTAATCTTCTCCAACCCCACAAACCATATGTGCTCGTTGAATCCTGGTCTCTTGAGCATCCTCGATGTTAACTGCTCACCATTGGCGGCTGCGCCTTCAGTTGTCCCGGCCCAAGCTCAGGAATTCCCACCCTACAGTTCTCCACGTCACTGTCCTGAAGATACTCCTTAAAACCTTCCTTTATAACCAAGCTCATTGTCTAATTTTGCTTTAGAATGCTTAATTGAACCACCTTGTGATGCTTTATTATGTTAAGCGGGCTATCTAAATATAATTTGTTGTTGTCAATATTCTTGAATGATTTGATAACCTGTTACATCAATGTAAGGTTTTTTATTCCCTGTACAGGGAGTATTTGAGCAAGGTGGAGCTATTTGACATAAACCAGTTGAGGCCTATTCCTGTGCAATTCTATGCAATTCTATCTGGAGGAGACTCTGAAGACACTAAAAGTGAGGATAAATTAGAGGACAAGATGACCTAAACGTTCATTGTTCTTCTCTCGGAGAAAAATGATCTTTTTTATGAGACCTTTCTTCATTGGCAAGAATCAGGATATGCAAATTATCCCATGCTGAGAATTGGAATCTGCGGATTAATGGTTGATGTGATATATGCCATTGATGTAAATCTAGATTTTTTTTAAAATTGTCAAATTGAGTCCAACACATGTTTACAATCTGCTTGTTTTGCATTATTGAAAAACATGAGAGGTGACCCAGGGAGGGGTGGTTCAAAAATTAGCTTTGCATTCTGGCTGTCCCTTGTGTGTGCTCTTGGTCATCAGTTAATGAAGTACAAACAGACAGGATTGCGCAATACCAAATGTTACAGGTCATTCTGGATGGTCATGTTGAGTACAAAGGGCTGTATTAACGAATGGAGCACAGCAAAAGTAGATAGGAAAACGCAAGAGACACTTTGTTCCGTCGACTCCGAACTGAATTAGTCGGAAGCAGGTTGTTGCTATCTGTCCTCTAAATTTGGGAACTGTCCTTAAAAGCAGGAGGGGAAAATAACTTTCAACAGGGATGACAATAATTGGCACCTTTTGTGTATTCTCTCCTCTTTCTGGCCCCCACACTTCGTAGGCAGAACTGGAATGAATGTGTGAAGGGTCGTGCAGGCATATAATTATTGGAACAGGAGACACTCATGACAAATTTCACTCCTATCCGTCTAAAAGTTTAGCATTCCTAACTTGCTCCGTTAAGTGAAATGATCTTCCTTTCTGAGGCCTTGCTTCATGAACCCATTTTGAAATGTAAATTATCCCTGTGTAGACAATTGGAATTTCATGCATTAATGGTTGGCGTGTTATGTGCCCTTGATGCAAATCTTGATAAAAAAGAAAAGTAAAATGAAATCCAACACATGTTTGCAATCTGCTTGGACAGCATTATTGAATAACACGAGAGGTAACCTAGAGGGCTTGCTTCAAAAATTGGCTCAGCTGTCATTGTTGCAATGGTTTTTGGTCATCAGTTAATGACGTTCTTGACACTGTAGGATTATACTAGACCAAATATCACAGCTCATTTTACACAGTCATAGAATTTCATAGAATTTACAGTGCAGAAGGAGGCCATTCGGCCCATCAAGTCTGCACCAGCTCTTGGAAAGAGCACCCTACCCAAGGTCAACACCTCCACCCTATCCCCATAACCCAGTAACCCCACCCAACACTAAGGGCAATTTTGGACACTAAGGGCAATTTATCATGGCCAATCCACCTAACCTGCATATCTTTGGACTGTGGGAGGAAACCGGAGCACCCGGAGGAAACCCACGCACACACGGGGAGGATGTGCAGACTCCGCACAGACAGTGACCCAAGCCGGAATCGAACCTGGGACCCTGGAGCTGTGAAGGAATTGTGCTATCCACAATGCTACCGTGCTGCCCAAGTCATGCTTCAAGTACAAGGGTTGTATTTACAAATTAAGAAAAACAAAAGAAAACAGAATTGCAGGAGAAATTTAAAGGTTTGCTTAATTGGTGGTAAGTATTCGGAATAACATGGGTGGTAGAACAAGAAATCTTAATGTGTTTCAAGAAATCGTTGGACTGGTTCTTGTCAACAATTGGGATTCGTGGTTATTACCAATGGAATGTTGTAGGTGGCTGGGCAGGACGGATTAATATTTTACTCCTGTCTTAAACTGGCCTGAATTTCCCTTCATGAGAAGTTTGCCACTACTGAGGGACACAAATCATAGAATTTACAATACAGCAGGAGGCCTTGTGGCCCATCGAGTCTGCACCAGCCCTTAGAAAGAGCACCCTACCTAAGCCCATACCACCATCCTATCTCCACACCTCCACCCTATCCCCACACCTCCACCCTATCACTGTAACTCCACCTAACCATTTTTGGACACTAAGGACAATTTAGCGTAGCCAATCAACCTAACCTGCACATCTTTGGACTGTGGGAGGAAACCGGAGCACCCGGCGGAAACACATGCAAACATGGGGAGAACGTGCAGACTCCGCACAGCCAGTGACCCAGCTGGGAATCGAACCTGGGATCCTGGAGCTGGGGAGAAACTGTGCTAACTACTGTCCCACCATGCTGACCTTGGCGCCGCAACTTGCAGTGAGCTCGTTTACGCTGAAACCCAAAAGTTGCAATGAGCATGAATGTTACGCCGTGAGAGAAAATGGCTGTCATGACATGCAGACATGCAGATAATGATATACAGACTGGCACAGACTGGCAGCTAATGAACACAGAGAACAGGACATGACCAATGAGCAGGCAGGACACTCAGGGGTGATATCTCACTATGAAAGGCACGAGGCACTCACACTCCGCCTCTTTCCACTGATGAACATCTACAGAGTGAGTCAGGGTGTATTTACAGTATCCTATCTCCAGCACGTGGCTAAGAGCTAGTCTGGTTCAGTCAGACAGAGTAACCTGGTTAGCAGAGAGTCAAACTCATAAAGAACTGTGCTAACTGTGCTACTGGTTCAATAAATCAGATTGAACTAACTTCAAGGTCTGGAGTATCTTTTGGTTAAAGCTGCACCCAGTTGCAGCCTGTGTTATCCCAGAGTACATAACACAACAATGGCAAGAAAGTATTGCGAACTGCCACGAGCGGGCAGCACTCTTGCTCCTGAACTATAGAGCTCAGACTCTCTAATGAGCTTGTTTGTAGGGGACATAATAAACGTATGTTGCAAGAAGCATCATGTTGTGGAAAGGCCAAGTCATAATGAAGAACGTGTCAGTTATATTTTGGTCAGCTGATTGTCCTAACATCTGCAGAAACCTATTACCAAGACAAGCCTCCAAACCAAGCTGCTGAGAAATGCCTACTTGTGGAACTCCTGTTTGCTGATATGGAGTCACTCCACTCACAACAGTGCAGAAGGCTGCACCGCAATGCTCCTTCCTCCCTCCAACCCACCCTAGATGGATAAGGCAGGATTCATGTCAGATTGAAAATCTAGGCCATGTGTATCTGTTTATAGAAACGTCAAACCAAACATTAAATGGCAGGAATGTATTAGCACTTATTGTTTATCCTGCATACTGGTTAAAATAAATTAAAGGAACACACATTCCAGACATCTATGCCATTTCAGTCACTAACAGTCAAGTGTACTAATCATCACCTGATGACAAAAAGGCTGGAAGCAATTTCTCCCAAATATCAAAACATTGGATGACCCATGGAGTTCTCCCTGTGTTCTGAACTACCTTTCAAAATTAATTCTTCCCTTGGGCTTGGTAAGTGTTTTTTTTTTCCCCCCTTTAGATATTCCCTTACCCACTCTATCCTGAATTCCCTTGTCTTTTCTGGCAATATGTATTCAGGAAGGGTGCCCCATCGTCTCGTGTCAGAAGTTTTTCAAAATAATTCCTTGGTTGTAAAATATTTTGGGTGATGTCCTGAAAGTGTGGAAGCAGCTTATTCTGGGTGCGCAGGTTCAAATCCCACCATGGCAGCTGGTGGAATTTATAGTCAATGAATTTTTAAAAACGTTAAATCTGGAATTGAAGTCTAGTCACAATAATGGTGGCATGAAACTATCAGTGATTGTTGTAAAAACCCCACAAATAATTTGTAATACTGTCACAAGTAGGCTTACATTAACATTGCAATGAAGTTACTGTGAAAAGCCCCGAGTCGTCACATTCCGGTGCCTGTTCGGGTACACAGAGGGAGAATTCAGAATGTCCAAATTACCTAACAGCACGTCTTTCGGGACCTTGTGGGAGGAAACCGGAGCACCCGGAGGAAACCCACGCAGACATGGGAAAAACGTGCAGACTCCTCACAGACAGTGACCCAAGCTGAGAATCGAACATGGGATCTATGCGCTTTGAAGCTACAGTGATAACCACTGTGCTACCATGCTGCCAAAGAGACAGAATCTGCTGTTACCTTGTCTGGCCCTCAACCTAGCAATGTGGTTGACTCTTAGCTGCCCTCTGAAAGCCACTTGGAGTTTTACCAAACAGGTACAGAAAAGTCAAAAAGGAATAAAACAACCCGGTATCAACTTAGTCACCAGAAACAACAACAGCTCACATACCCCTGAGGCCCTGCAAAGTCCTCCTTGCTAACATATGGGAGCTAGTGACAAAAACGGGAGAGCTGCCCCAGAGACTAATCAGCAACAGCCTCACATAATCATACTGTAGGAATTATAAGAGGCCATATCTGCCGGACTATGACTTAAGCAGGGGTTGAGGGAACCAACAAGGTGGAAAACCTAATAGTCCTTGTCCTCACTAATCTACCTGTCGCAGATGCATCTGTCCATGACAGTTTAGAGAGGAGTGACCACCTCACAGTCCTTGTGAAGATTTTGTCCTGGCTTCACATTGACTTTCCCTCCATCATGTGTGACACTACCACCATGCTAAATTCATCTTTCCAGACTTAATTAAATCTTTTCCCGTGAATCCTTGTCCTGGGCTCCCATTTCTGCTGCTACAGACTTCGCTACTTCCAGCCACGCTTGTCGTGTGGCCTTTTTGTCCCAGCCACAGGGGACGTTTGTCCTGCTCATCCAGCATGACCTCCAGGGGGGAGTCAGCGAACTAGCTGGGGGGATCGAGGGGGGAAGCCTTCTTGTGCCTTCCTTCCATCCTTTTGCTTCCTGATTGCTTCAGCAGCAACCTTTCCAGCAGCCATTCAGACACCTGCAGAGATGTCTTTAAGTAGAAAGCCTTCATTCAAAGAGTGTGGGCTGCACTCTTTGAATGTCTGGGAAACTTTTAAACAGCTTGATAATCCTATGGCTGAGTTAAGCAGCCATGGTAAAGCCTGCTTCAATTAGCAATGGGGTCCTGACCCACTACCAGCCTCTCCACTGCGTCAGGGTCAAGGTTCCACCCTAAATTGCTGGCAACAGAAAGCTGTTCACGTGCAAAGATTCCATTGAATGAAAAATGTTCACCCCGTGATAGTCCTAGGTGATTTTTTTTTTTAATGATCTTTCCTTTCGTGATATTGATAGTCAAAGAATTTCTCATGAAGTTCAGAGAACATGCATCCCTTCATAAGGAAGCAAAATAGATACACTGGGAGTCTAAAGGAAATCTTTCCTGTTTGCAAAAAAGGGAAATAGACATACTAAGAGTGTAAAAAATGTCTATCCATTCATTAGGAAATGAAATAGACATGCCTGGCATGACATCAAATGAAGGGATTTCTCTATAGAATGCTCCTCTCACATGGTATGTGAGCGTAATTTATCTGTATCCAGACCAATGTGGATAACTGTGCAGATTTATTTTTACAACAAACACAAAGACCGCTACTGATTGGACTGGCCTGTACAGATTTATACCCTGATCAAAGAAGAACCATAAATCACCAAAGGCCCTGGAGAGCTCATCTGCTTCACATCCTTATCAGTGGGACAAGTGTCTCCGCGGAAGAGGCCTCCATCTCTTGATGTTCCAGGAAATAACAAGATTATTTCTGAAATAATTTCAGAGAGCATGTGAAGAAATCCTGGACTGAAAATAGCTTCACGGAGAGCCCCACAGTAAACGAGTGCCTTCCTGAAACCAACCACTTAACCTCGTGCAGCAATAATTCTCACCTATGAATGGCATTCATCAGTCCAGCTCATATTTCTCAAAGCAAAGCCGTGAAGAGAAAATTGTGAACTTGCCGTATGATATGATTACAAATTGTGCAAGTAACAGGGCTGTTTTAATAATAAATCTACTCATGATTATTCCTTTAATTGGGTATTAACTAAAATTTTAGTAGATAGAAAGCTTTTTTTCTCTTGTGTGGCATCTATGTACATTTCTAAATGGAAAGTTATATGAATATACAGCATTCTTAATGACCCCTGAATTCATTACACATTAGTCTGTCGCAAAATTCATTTCAGGAATGCACTCAGAAGAAGTATTGCATCTCAAATTAAACACAGAATAAAAGGGAACAATCACTATAATGAGATGCGACAAAGCGGTTGAAGACAATGCAGAAACCTTTGTTTATTATGGGATGCCAATATTCCTTAATGTTACATGTTTTTGTAAGCTGTGTAAATATCCACAAAGCTCATAGATTTAAGTATCCTGTTTACAATTACCTCTATATTGGGCTCCAAAAAAAGGCCCATTGAAGACTCCAAAGCTTTATAAATCTGCCACTCGCCTATCTCAAATGTTGGCAAATGAAAGACAATTCAGAGAATGACCCTTGATTTCTGTATGCTAGGGTCAGATCTTAGATTACTGAGGCATGTACTTCACAGATCACCATTAGGGGCCTGCCACCTTTGTAAGGGGTACATTCCATCCTGGTTGGAATGCAGCTGGTTTAGCTCAGTGGCTAGACAGCTGGTTTGTGATGCAGATTCCCATACCAGCTGAGAATTCTGAATTCTCCCTCTGTACCCGAACAGGCGCAGGAATATGGCGACTAAGGGTTTTTCATAGTAACTTCACTGCACTGTTAATGTAAACCTACTTGTGACAATAAAGATTATTTTTTTTTAAATTATTTTTTATTTATTCAGCTGGCTGAATTTATTTAATGTCTGAGGGATGCACTCATTGTGACTTTCAAGAAGCACATGTATAGGGTGGCACGGTAGCAGTGGTTAGCACTGTTGCTTCACAGCGCCAGGGTCCCAAGTTCGATTCCCAGCTTGGGTCTCTGTCTGTGCGGCGTCTGCACGTTCTCCCTGTGTCTGTGTGGGTTTCCTCCGGGTGCTCCGGTTTCCTCCCACAAGTCCTGAAAGACGTGCTATTAGGTAATTTGGACATTCTGAATTCTCCCTCCATGTACCCGAACAGGCGGCGGAATGTGGCGACTAGGGGCTTTTCACAGTAAGTTCATTGCAGTATTAATACTTGTGACAGTAAAGATTATTATTAAACTGCTTTTACACAAAAATCTACGCTACATTCAGAGGCAGCTTATAAAATATTGACAGGCGAACAAATGAACTGCATTAATCATGGCTCGCCGATCACAATCCATATCATCTCCCATCCACACCTTCCATATAAGTCACCCCTGGAACTACAGAAAACACTTGCCAGTTTGTACGCGTAGGAGGCTCACATCTCAGCTGGTGCCTTGCTATTTGGATTGTGCTTTGAGCAATCAATTGTGCAACGGCTGTAATTGTTTAATGGTAGTCCGGTTAAGCAAACACATGAGATCGATGGAAGGCTTCCAAAAGTTTAGAGGTGTTTCAACCTATTGGCGGACAAGTGGGGAAAAGGGTGCTTCATTATTTTTCAATTAAGGTTAATTGTCTTTCACATTTGGACTCCACAATTCTACAAAAGTCTCGATGCTGCTGTGACCTGCACTTATTAACCTTTCAAAGTTGTTTTAATAGTCCATTATCCATCAAAGAATGAGACATAAGCGTGTGTTAGAATTTGACAAGTCCAAAATCACCGACTAAGCTGTCAGCCAAATGTCAAAATGAGATGAATATATTATTAAACCGTAACCCACAAAAAAAAAGCCTTTGATGGAAAAACTAATTATTATTTTTTGTTTGTCTGTTCTTTCAGTAATTTGAAGTACTGTAGCTTGAACTTCACTGAGGTTACACAATGTTTGTCTTCCCTTCATGAACTTTGCCTTTTCCATTTAAAAGGAAAAAATACTTGAACTAATATATAGCAGCATTTCAGAACTCTTCCAAATGTTACAAAGCACAGCACACAGAATGAATTAGCTTGAAAAAAATAACTGTAGCCAAACACATTAGCCACTTTGCATATAGAAGATTCACAACCAATAATCATAGAATCATAGAATTTATAGTGCAGAAGGAGGCCGAGGTGAATTATCAGTTTATTCACTTTATAGTGAGAAATATCAGCCAGAAATCTGGAGAAATCTCTCCTCTCCTGAAAGCAGTGAGATCTGTAAGTCCCACGTCAAGGAGCAAACAGAGGCACGGTTTGACATCACGGGAGACATTCTCCGACCCCCTGCCGGGTCGGAGAATCGCCGGGGGCTGCCGTGAATCCCGCCCCCGCCGGTTGTCGAAGTCTCCGGCACCGGATATTCGGCGGGGGCAGGAATCGCGCTGCGCCGGTTGGCGGGCCCCCCCGCTCGATTCTCCGGCCCGGACGGGCCGAAGTCCCGCCGATAAATTGCCTGTCCCGCCGGCGTAAATTGAACCACCTACCTTACCGGCGGGACAAGGCGACGCGGGCGGGCTCCGGGGTCCTGGGGGGGGCGTGGGGCGATCTGGCCCCGGGGGTTGCCCCCACGGTGGCCTGGCCCGCGATCGGGGCCCACCTATCCGCGGGCGGGCCTGTGCCGTGGGGGCACTCTTTCCCTTCCGCCTCCGCCACCGTCTCCAACATGGCGGAGGTGGAAGAGACTCCCTCCACTGCGCATGCGTGGGAAACTGTCAGCGGCCGCTGACGCTCCCGCGCATGCGCCGCCTGGAGATGTCATTTCCGCGCCAGCTGGCGGGGCAACAAAGGCCGTTTCCGCCAGCTGGCGGGGCGGAAATTCCTCCGGCGTCGGCCTAGCCCCTCAATGTTGGGGCTCGGCCCCCATAGATGCGGAGCATTCCGCACCTTTGGGGCGGCGCGATGCCCGTCTGATTGGCACCGTTTTGGGCGCCAGTCGGCGGACATCGCGCCATTTCGGGAGAATTTTGCCCCACATCTTCAGGATAGCACCTCCAACAATGCAGCACTCCTTCATTACTGTACAGGTGTATCAATATTATATCACGTGCTCAAGTTCTCAACACGAGCTTTGACTCAGACAAGAGTATTACCAACTCGGTTACACTGCCACTCATTTAATTCTTATAATCCTTTGCAGGGATTGAAATTCAACTGGGGCTGCTGTGCAAAGTGAGTGTTGAGAAATTGCTCACTCATTTACGCCCTATGCGATTTTTGTTTCCATTTAAATCAGCAGACAGTAAAATTGTGCCGAGTATGGGCAGGTTTGGCTGGGAGTTTCTCCCCGCTCTGCCAGTGAGTTCCCCACTGCTATCCAACCACACTTTATTTTTTTGGGCCTTGGGGAGTTTCTCTCTGGGCAAGCCCACACTTAGAGCGCGGTCAACCCGAATGCTGTATAGAACCTTAGTTAGGCCACACTTGGAGTATAGTGTTCAATTCTGGTCGCCACACTACCAGAAGGATGTGGAGGCTTTAGAGAGGGTGCAGAAGAGATTTACCAGGATATTGCCTGGTATGGAGGGCATTAGCTATGAGGAGAGGTTGAATAAACTTGGTTTGTTCTCACTGGAACGAAGGAGGTTGAGGGGCGACCTGATAGAGGTCTACAAAATTATGAGGGGCATAGACAGAGTGGATAGTCAGAGGCTTTTTCCCAGGGTAGAGGGGTCAATTACTAGGGAGCATAGGTTTAAGGTGCGAGGGACAAGGTTTAGAGGAGATGTACGAGGTAAGTTTTTTATACAGAGGGTTGTGGGTGCCTGGAACTCGCTGCCGGAGGAGGTGGGGAAGCAGGGACGATAGTGACGTTTAAGGGGCATCTTGACAAATACATGAATAGGATGGGAATGGAGGGATATGTACCCTGGAATTGTAGAAGATTTTAGTTTAGACGGGCAGCATGGTCAGCGCAGGCTTGGAGGGCCGAAGGGCCTGTTCCTGTGCTGCACTTTTCTTTGTTCTTTGTTCTAATGGGAGCAGATTCCCATAGCATGCACGATTGGCCGGGTGTTCCCGTCACTTCGGAAAACCGAATGGTCATATGAGTTGATCAGGGCCTCAGCAGTGAATGCGAGGATAAGGCCACATTTAGTCCCATTTCTTCACAGAGGTGCTCCACTCACCAGAACTCCGATCTCTCAACCCACTGACGGGACCCCCGAAGCACCCCCAACCTCTAATTGACCTATAATGGGGTCCTCGCCCCCACCCTCCCCCCCACCGCACCCATGCACAACACCCCCGGGCCTGAGCCCCGTTGTATGAAAAATGCAAGCTTGGCACGTTGGCAGTGCCACATGGGCACCTTGGAAGTGCCAAGCTGGCACCAAGGTGATGCTGCCAGGCTGGCAGTGCCCAGTGCCACCCTGCCCCGTCACTGAACACCCAGGGGCCTCCAGTGTCCTGGGGAAGCCAACCAGGTTCCGTTCTGCCTGGTCCACCCTTATGTGGGCCAGTGCTAAATGATGGGGTCTCCCTGGGGAGGCCGATAGATGCTGGTTAGATCTGGCGTCAGCACGGTTAAATGGGTTTTTAACCCCACTTAACTGTGCGAGACTGGGTCCCGCCCAGGTCTCGTGAGGCATTGCAGCCATCGGGAATCACGGGGGAGGCCTCTCCCAGCATTTACTGGCCGCGTCCCACTTCGATTCTGGTGGAACATGGCTGTTAAATCGCGCACTGTATAATTGTCTGTCAATCCATTCCCATTCATTTAGCACCTTCATCAAAGTTGAACTTCATCCCGTAGAAGTCTATTGGATATTACAATTTTCTTTTAATTGATGGATGGATTATATTTGAAATCCAATTTCTAGACTAATTATACTTTGCACTGCAAAATGAAATTAGTACTTTCTATTAAATGACACAGTTGACTTTGTTTGAGACGGCACGACGGCACAGTGGTTGGCACTGCTGCCTCGCAGCCTCGGGGACTCAGGTTAGATTCCGACTTTGGATGACTGTCTGTGTGGAGTTTACAGTGTAAACTCAAAGGGGCCAAATGGCCTCCTTCTGCATTGTAGGGATTTTATGATTGACTGATTAGCACAGTTAAATAATGTGAGAACAATGACAATGTGTAAAATCTAAAACAAAGCCAGTCGACTCACAAAACAAAACGCAGCTCTGCTAGAGCAATGGATGCATTGATGGAGCATGGATGGCGGTACAATAAGTAAAATTGCTTTTTAACTTCCATTAGCCCTGAGATGGACAGGAATCCAACTCCAAGCCATGTACAAACTTCTGCAAAGTTTCTACCCGTTTCCCAGTTACGATGTGCTGAGTACAACATGATCCAACAGCAATAAATGGCTTTAAATTGACAGTTCAACCATAAGGTTGGTTGTTAGAGGAAATGGGAAAATGACAACGGTGCACCAGGGGCTTTTCTTCAGAGGTTGTCATTAAGTCTACAAGAGAACATTTTATTCTAAGTTCAATTTGTGTATTACATGTTTTTCAAGCAGTAGAATTTACTTAACCCCAGCTCCGCTTCCAATATCAACATGTTTTGTTTTTTAAATAAATTTAGATTACCCAATTATTTGTTCCAATTAAGAGGCAATTTAGCGTGGCCAATCCACCTACTCTGCACATATTTGGGTTGTGGGGGCGAAACCCACGCAGACACAGGGAGAATGTGCAAACTCCACACGGACAGTGACCCAGAGCCGGGATCGAACCTGGGACCTCAGTGCCGTGAGGCAGCTGTGCTAACCACTAGGCCACCATGCTGCCCTCACTATCAACATGTTTGGCTTCCATCTAAGAATGTACAGAGGAGCCCCCCGCAAAATTAGTTCTCTTTGGAAGAGCTTTAATATATTCCGCTCCAAGAAATAAAAGATAATCACTGGTTTTCAAATACTTCAATATTTAAGTTAATATTTACGTTAATGTCATGTAGTAAGTTGATTGTTAAGAACGTAGTGGTTCTGGAATGTGGCAACACTGGCAGGTTATAGGAAGTGAATCTGAATTATTGCTGGCTCAAGTTTCTTCAAATTGTCCATCAATATTGCTCAATTAACCAGGTCCTGGTGCAGCAAAACTTTAAATGTACTCCAGCTGCTGATGTGGAGAAAACCTGAATTGTGGCAAACAAGATTTAACAGAGGTAGTTAGTAAGTTTCTGTCATTGACGAATTTGTTAATTCTTTCAGCAGTTGAGTGAAAAGGGACTTGCACTTGGACCCTCTCCTGCTTCAGAATGTAAATGCCCTGAATTCATACCTCAGAAAGCAATGTTATTTTCCTTGGGGATCTATTCAGGAGGGTCAGGTCCTGGAACAGTGTGGAAGAACCTACTTCAAAACCGCCAAACAAACCATACAACATCAATAAGTGGATAAGGGTTGATATACTGAAATCCAATCTTTTATAATGCTGCTTCCAGATTTTTATTTCTCGCGTTTTACCAAAGCTTTACCAAACAATTAGTAACATAAGAAGCAACTGTTTTTCTAGATGGATAAAATCACAGCAGCTATCTGTTTAATTAGAATAGAAATGCAATGGAGTCCACATCGAGTAGTTCAAAGAAGTTTATTTGCAATAACTATTCTACGCATCACATGGTAGATCCCAAACTGGTTCTGTCTTCCCAGTGCCTAACTGGCCGGCCTTATATACCCTACATTGTTTGGAGGTGCCCCATCCCCTTATTGGGAGAGCTTGTATTATGCAAGGTTCATGGGGAGGTTAATGGTTCCCATCCCTTAAGGTGCTTGCGGGTTACAACTTAAAGCTACAAGTTTTATCAGATTTAACAACAGTAAAATCAAAGCTGTATTCCGACAATTTGTGCAGCTTGCTTTCTTTGATGACCAAGGAACACAAATACATTACCCCACCCCATGCCCAGTTTTGGAATAATATTGTGTATTCCATCCATCTATGAGGAATTGGATAAATATTCACCATAAATTGGCCGGATGTTGGTCACAAAGCAGAGATTAATCTGTTAAAGCATTACTCACAATCATGACTGCGCTGCCAGGGAGTGGATAGGTGGGGCACGGCGTTGCCAAGTATTGTACATCTCCGAACTTCCAAAGATTGAGATGCCACTAGATGTCAGGCATTGGATGCAGGGTACCAAAGTGTTTCCAAAAGATTGGATGCAGAGTGTCTCTGATCATCCAGGCATTGGGATGCCATTGCACCAAAAAGGGTGTAATTTGGAAGATGGCGCCCTATAGCTGCCAGACATCAGCTTCAATACTCACTTCAAGTTCAGGATGACGAACTGAAAATGAATAAACTTTACTAAAAGGAATATTAATGTAGCATCCTTGTTGAATTTGGGTGAACGACAGATTGTAATATGTTTATTAAATGCAATACAACGTTTTAACTTCATTCAAATATTTTTCAATGTTTACCAAAATGTACCATGCTTCGAAAAACATCACAGCAGCTGTGTAAATAGACTTTTTGTGAGGAAAAACATCTGGGGAAAGATGGCGTAATGATGTAGGCCATTGCCTGAAGCTTCCACTTGAGTTCCATGGAAAGAGGTAAATCAGCTGCCGGTGGAGGTTTGGCAGCTCATCAGAATTATTTGGATGAAAATGTACTGACGTTGAGCAACGTAGAGTAGAATTTCTGCGTTAGGCGCAAATTGTGGCCAGAATTGAACTAGCTTTGAGAAGGAATTTTCTTTTGCTCATGTTACTGCTCGACTCATTTGGACATCGTTGAATGTAAAATCCGCGAAGAACCAACGTAGCCTGGTATCATTTTGGAATGTGACATTTTTAAAAACTGCTTTCTAAAGTGCTGCTTGATATATTTAAAAGTGATAACTTCACAAACCTAGGACTAGGGCTCACCATTTAAAAATCAGGGTCACCCATTTAAGGCAGAGATGAGGAGAAGTTTTTTTCTCTCAGAGGGTGGTGAGTCTTTGGAACCCTTTTCCTGAAATGTTGGTAGCGGGGGTCGCGTGGTGTAAGTGTGGAAGCGGCTGCGGTTTTGTGAGCTCTACTCATCTTTTAATCCTTTATTTTATCCTGATGCACAACGCATAATTATTTGATCCTGGTGTGTATGTTTCTGGAAGATTCCAGCTGAATTTTGGCAATGGGAAGCCGAATGAAGTCAAGAAAATCTTTGTTTGATTAAGGTACCCGTTTTCAGTTTGATGGAGCGCATTGCATCCGAGGACTGGGGTCAGTCGAGGGCTCAGAGCACTAGTCGTACATTGTCTTGTCCTCAATATTCGCCAAGAAGGGTTGGAGCCGGCCGAATGTAAAGGATCCTCGCCACCTGCCGGGTCCTAGGTTACCGGGACTTTGAGATGACAACATGGCGGAAAGGGAAGTGGCTTTGGTGAAACTCTGGGTGGATCCCGGATGTTGCTTGATGATCCTGTCATGGCTTTGGCCTTTCCAAGATCTGTGGATGGTTATTTTATTCTGCAGTTCATCAGTAATTCTGAACTCTGTTCCCTTGTGATTATGCCCCTGATTTTGTGTTACTGTCTGACGAGAGTGTATGATATATGGGCACAGGGGCGGGTGTCGCCTGTTATCCTGTTATATTGTGAAAATCATGCTGAGCTGGTTATATGACGTAAGGATTGTGCAGAATTTACCCCCTTTTTTATTAATGTGCTGTTATCCTTTTACACTGTGGGGGTAAATTCTTTTTAGGTATCCGTCACTTTATTTGCAGATAAGATGAGTAGTGGCACAGCCGGGTGGCTGGTTGGAAAGGCCGTATAAGTCCTCATTGTGGGTGAGGAAAATCCTCCGTTGGAACTATTAGTGTCGTATTTTTCTTTTAGAATTTTGTTATTTTGGGATTATGGATTCCTTGCTTGTCTCCAATGAAGGTACAGACAGATCATGGCTCGAATTCTCCGGCCATTGGGATTCTCTTTTCCCGCTAGCAGCGCACCTCCGTCTGCGGATTTCCTGCCGATATGGGGTAGGCTCAATGGGAATTCCCATTGATAGGTGGCAGGTAAAGAGAATCCCGCCACCAGCGAATCGTGCACCACTGAGAAACATCCGGCTGGTGCACTGGAAAATCCAGCCCATGTATCCTGATTAAGACTGGGTTCCTTTTTTTTCTGTGGTTGATGCCTCTGGTGCTGTTGGAGTAGGGGGAAATATGTACTGGTGCAAATGCGGGCGTGGTCACTTAATCCTTGGTTATCTCGCCTTTCTTGGGTTGGTCTTCTTTATTTTCTTGGCTGAGTGATTAGTTGCAGTGGTTATTTGACTGAAAAGGTTAGGGCAGTGGCAACTGTATTTTGCCTGGGTCAGGTGGAGGGCATCTTGGATGGTGGAATAGGTTACCCTTCCTGAGTTAGGAAGGGGGGCTGCTGGACTGCTCTCCTTCTTGCGATGTGGTTCCCCTGGGGAGGTAGTATCCTGTTGGCTCCAGGGCCTGAGCGCAAGTCTGAGTGCTTCAGTTCAACGCTGTCTTTCTTCGGTTGGAGATTAGCCTGATTGGAGGAGTCCGTGGTCGCACATGCGCACGCGCCGACCTGCAGCGGTCGCGCCAAACAGCATGGCGCCAGCCATGCGCGGACCCAACCTGCCAGATAGTGCCCGCCGGAACACCCCTCGCCACCCCTGGGCCAGTCCCCCCAGCCCTCGCCGAAGTCCCCCAGCCAGCAGCACAGCTCCCGCCCGACTGTGGCGGTGCTCGACACAGTCCACAGCCGCCACACCGGGTTCACGACCGCTGAGACCACACGTGCCCCGGGCGGTTGGGAACTCGTCCCATCAGGGGCGGAGCACCGGGGGAGGGCCTTCAGGTGACGTCCTGAGGCCGTCCCAATGGCGTGCGGTGAACCTCTCGATGACGCTGTTTTGGAGGGGACCGCCCCCAATTCGCTCATAAAATTGGATTCTCCGCCTGATTGGCGATTACGAAATCGGTGTCGGCCAACGGAGAATCCCGCCCCCGATGTTTCCCCCTACATTGGATTCTCTGGAACTGGCGGCTCGCTGGAGAATCCAGCCCAAAGATTTTAATCACCATATCCAGCACTTGCCATTAATGTGATTTTAAGGATTAAAAAAGGCTTTCGAAATACTATACGGAATAATTTGCTGGTTTTAATGAGGTACAGGAAGTTTAAAAAAAGATGTGCTTAGAAAACAAACATAATTAGTAGAAACTGGCAATGGTGATTAATTTGTTTTGTGGGGGTGCAGTGTGGCCAGTTTTGTCGATGGGACCAGTTCTTAGCGAAGACTAAAGGAGTAGGATTCTCCGGTCTCCGACGTCCAAATCATGGGCGTCATTCTCCGACCCCCCGCCGGGTCGGAGAATGGCCGTTGGCCGCCGTGAATCCTGCCCCCGCCCCCGCCGAAGTTTCCGGTACCGGAGATTGGGCGGGGGCGGGAATCGGGCCGCGCCGGTTGGCGGGACCCCCCGCTGGATTCTCCGGCCCGGATGGGCCGAAGTCCCGCCCAGAAATTGCCTGTCCCGCCGGGGTCCTGGGGGGGGCGCGGGGCGATCTGACCCCGGGGGGTGCCTCCACGGTGGCCTGGCCCGCGATCGGGGCCCACCGATCCGCGGGCGGGCCTGTGCCGTGGGGGCACTCTTTCCCTTCCGCCTCCGCTACGACCTCCACCATGGCGGAGGCGGAAGAGACTCTCCCCACTGCGCATGCGCGGGAAACTGACAGCGGCCGCTGACGTTCCCGCGCATGCGCCGGGAAACTGCCAGCGGCCGCGGACTCTCCCGCGCATGACCCGCATTTCCGTGCCAGTTGGCGGGGCAACCAACGCCATTTCCGCCAGCTGGCGGCGCCCCGCCAGCTGGCGGGGCGGAAATCCCTCCGGCGTCGGCCTAGCCCCTCAATGTTGGGGCTAGGCCGCCAAAGATGCGGAGCATTCCGCACCTTTGGGCCGGCGCGATGCCCGTCTGATTGGCGCCGTGTTTGGCGCCAGTCAGCGGACATCGCGCCGTTGGGGGAGAATTTCGCCCCATGTTCGGCGATCGGCCGGAGAATCCCCGTTTGCACCAATATCGGGGGCGGCGCGGCTTTTGCGACGCTCCGCTGCCTCCAAAATGGCATGCTCTGCGAGTACGCCGCACACCATATGGACGTCCTCAGGACGTCACCCGAGGCTCTCCCCCGAAGCTCCGCCCCCGATGGCCCGAGTTCCCGACAGCATGGGTCACTCATGCTATTTATTTTCGTGAACCCGGCACTGGGCTCAGTCGGGCGGGAGCCGTTCCGCGGGCAGCGGGGCTTTGGCAGGGGCTGGGGGCACTGATGGAGGGTGGTCCCAAAGTGGTGAGCCTGGCCAAGGGATGGCTCTATTTGGCAGGCCAGGTCCACGCTCGACCGGTGCGATGTTCCACGGCGCAGCCGCTGCAGACCGCCGGCGTGCGCACGTGTGGCCACGGACCCGGCAATCCTCCGGCCGTATCTGCAGCTGAAGCTGGGGGTTTTACGCTGCGTGCCTGATAGCTCCCCACCAGACAGAGGATCGGTGCAGCTTCCGCCCCGTGTTTTCGGGCGTAAAACACCACTGTTCCCATGCCGTCGGCAGCACTTAGTCTTCAAATCGAAGAATCCAGCCCCATTTGTGTCTGAAATTTCATAAACGCTGACATTGGTTTGCCTGATTTTGGATGAATTGTACTGAGAAAACCGAGAAGCAACCGAGCGATAACTCCAAGCTGTGGGCTTAGAATTTGGAAGGACCGTTGGGGGGGACAACTTTAACTTTTCGCACTGGAGTGAAAATGGGTGATGGTGAATTGACAGTCACTGGATTTTCTTTTCCATATTGAAGAGGAGCTGAGAAAATCCATGATTGCCTGGGTGACCTAAGGTCCCCCGCGAAGCTGCAGTCATCACTCGATTGCCACTCTGCTCCTAATTGTTTTGTGCCTGAACACCGCTCCACATTCCTGATTGGGAATTCCGAGTCTGGCTTGTTCAGAAATGTGGAGTTTTCAGTCCCATCAGGGAACTCCATTGCAGTGGAATGGTGTCGGCGGGAAGACTGGACACACGGCCTTTTTGTGGCACTAGCTGCTGGATGATAAGCTTAAATGTCCATTGTGAATGTTAGTGAATGAATAGGTAGGGTAGTAGGGTGAGTAGGTGCGTGTGGTAAGAGGCAAAGTGGATATGGTGATTGAGGTAAGTTGGCGGGTAGGGCACTAGGGTGGAAAATAGGGTGGTAGATGGGCAGAGTGGAAAGTGGATATGTTAGCAGGTGGGATGGGTGGCAAGTAGGTAGGGAGGTAGGTGGGATGGCAGGTGGGTATGATGACAGGTGGGTAGGGAGGCAGGTGGGTTGGGTGGCAGATGGGACTGTTGGTAAATGGGTACGGTGTCAGGTCAGTGAGACGGGTAGGTGGCTCAATGGGTAGTCGGATAGGGTCAAGACTGTTGTCAGATCAGGGGAGCTGGTCAGGTCTGATCAGGGGGTCGTTTGATGGTGGGGGCTAGTCAGGTTGGGGCGGGGGCGTTATCAGGGAGTTGGGGGGGTCCGTGAGAGTGAATGGGTGTCAGCTCTATAGTTACACAGGAGTTAGACTAGGATTTTTTTTGTCTGACATTTCCTGGTGGATCGGTAAGTACCCAGATAATTGCATCAGAACTGTCCGAAATCACAGACTCAAACGCAGAGTCGGAGACATTTTCAGAGGGTTCAGCAAAATAGGTGAATTGCCCATCGCATGTTCCCAGGCAATGTCCACTGAGGTCAACATATTCGGACTTCCACAGGGATCTGCTGTGCATCTTGGGTCGTAGGTCCTGCTTTGCAAGTTATTTCTCCATTGATTCAATTTTTTTCATAACTGTGATTTGTCTTGTGGCTTTTGGCTGCTTTACTTCAGCATGAATATGAGCTCACCATCTGTAGAAATGTCTCATTTTATTTCCTTTTAGGATATTTGTGCTGACATTTTTGGTTTTAAAGTTCTTTGTTGAAAAAATAGTTCATTTCAGAAAGATCTAATATTAAACCTCCTGCAGCTTCTTTCCTTCTGCACTCATTTTGGCTTTTTATGATCAACTCTCCATTACCAATGGTGACGTAGATGTGGAAATATTGATTTACTTCAGTAATTCAAAAAGAAAATGAACAAATTCCTAATTGAATAAAAAGTGGGAGAATGTATAACCTTTTCTGTTGCCAATTTATCCCCAGTCAACTCCTTCTTCATCTTCTGAAGGTACTGAAGCTTTCCTTGGGTACCAGTCAACAGATGCCAGGCAGCCTCCAGCATCTCGCTCAAGTAGCCATCAGTCTAGACACCAATAGGTTATTCAAACCCAGGGGCTTCACATGCAATCCTATCCTAGCTCAATGTCTGCGAATGCACGCTTACAGTTGTGGGATGCTGGTGGATGGGTGTGCAGAGTTAATGGCCAGAAATAAATTTAATTTTCACTTCCCCAATCCAAATCATGGGAAATGGCTAACTCAGCCATTGTGGCTCGGGTTGCTAGACCAGCTAGTGTGTGAATCAGAATGATGCCAACAGCAAGAGGTTTGATTCCCATTCTAGCTGAGGTAGATGTGGGGCCTGTGTCTCTACCCTGCCCTGCCCTGTAGTAAAATCATGGCACAAGTTGAGGTTCCATGACCTTTAGCTCAAGGATGCTACCTGGAAGAATAGTAATCCTTGATTTCCTGCAGGAAAGTTTCACTTCCCCAATCTAAATTGCAATTTCCCTAATCTGTTGCCTTTAAGCAATTTTCACTTCCCTAATCCAGGCTCCAGGGGCTGATTATAGAGTCACTAAGATTACCCCAGTTGATGTCAGGCATTCAGCACAGATTGGGAAGTGGAAGTGAGAATTCCTGGGCTGTGTTGCTAAACTGGCCATTGTTTGAACCCATTGATCGATTGATGAAGCAGTGGGATCGGATTTTGAGTTCAGGGAAGAATGAGGTATGTGGTGGGTAGGTTAAATGGTTTTCACATTCTAATGCCCTTAAATGCTTGCAAAAATATATTGTTGCAATATAATCTTTTTTTTTATTCATTCATGGTACGTGGGCATCTCAGGCTGAGCCAGCATTTATTGCCCATCTCTAATTGCCCTTTATGGGGCAGTTAAGAGTCAACCACATTGCTGTGGGTCTGGAGACACATGTAGGCCAGACCAGGTAAGGATGGCAGATTTCCTTCCCCAATAGGACATTAGTGAACCAATCTAATGCACCATAATTCTTGAATATAAATGCCAGCCCAATACATGTAACATGCTGACAGATAAAATCTTCCATTCAAACTTCCTGCCCAGAAGGCTAAAATTCTCAACAACGTCTACTTTAATAGCAACTTTTTCACTGGTTGAGGTAATACTAATTTGACAATTAATTAAGCGATTCAACTTGTAAATCACTGGTGTGATGGATAACCCAATGAGAACAGGAATGTTTTTACCTCCCACGGGTCTTACGGGGCAGGGTTGGTCCACTACCCTGTGGAGTTTGCAGAATACGAGCTCCCCTACTAAGTGGGCGGGGACCCTTAACTAAGGCAATGTGCCTTTGTATAAATAGAGTTGGCCAGTCAGGCACGAACTAGAGAAGACCAAGTAAGGAACTACTGGAGCTGTAAATAATAGTTAACGTGGTAAATAAAATGTTTTGTTATTCTCTACAACTCGGTGTGGATTCCTTTTGTTGCCCCTGACAAAAAGGAGGACAGATAGAAATTTAATGATAATACTGAAGATCTATATCCAGAGTATCAAACCTATAAATATTGTAATAGAACATAGAACATAGAACAATACAGCGCAGTACAGGCCCTTCGGCCCACGATGTTGCACCGAAACAAAAGCCATCTAACCTACACTATGCCATTATCATCCATATGTTTATCCAATAAACTTTTAAATGCCCTCAATGTTGGCGAGTTCACTACTGTAGCAGGTAGGGCATTCCACGGCCTCACTACTCTTTGCGTAAAGAACCTACCTCTGACCTCTGTCCTCTATCTATTACCCCTCAGTTTAAAGTTATGTCCCCTCGTGCCAGCCATATCCATCCGCGGGAGAAGGCTCTCACTGTCCACCATATCCAACCCCCTGATCATTTTGTATGCCTCTATTAAGTCTCCTCTTAACCTTCTTCTCTCCAACGAAAACAACCTCAAGTCCATCAGCCTTTCCTCATAAGATTTTCCCTCCATACCAGGCAACATCCTGGTAAATCTCCTCTGCACCCGCTCCAAAGCCTCCACGTCCTTCCTATAATGCGGTGACCAGAACTGTACGCAATACTCCAAATGCGGCCGTACCAGAGTTCTGTACAGCTGCAACATGACCTCCCGACTCCGGAACTCAATCCCTCTACCAATAAAGGCCAACACTCCATAGGCCTTCTTCACAACCCTATCAACCTGGGTGGCAACTTTCAGGGATCTATGTACATGGACACCTAGATCCCTCTGCTCATCCACACTTTCAAGAACTTTACCATTAGCCAAATATTCCGCATTCCTGTTATTCCTTCCAAAGTGAATCACCTCACACTTCTCTACATTAAACTCCATTTGCCACCTCTCAGCCCAGCTCTGCAGCTTATCTATATCCTTCTGTAACCTGCTACATCCTTCCACACTATCGACAACACCACCGACTTTAGTATCGTCTGCAAATTTACTCACCCACCCTTCTGCGCCTTCCTCTAGGTCATTGATAAAAATGACAAACAGCAACGGCCCCAGAACAGATCCTTGTGGTACTCCACTTGTGACTGTACTCCATTCTGAACATTTCCCATCAACCACCACCCTCTGTCTTTCAGCTAGCCAATTTCTGATCCACATCTCTAAACCACCCTCAATCCCCAGCCTCCGTATTTTTTGCAATAGCCTACCGTGGGGAACCTTATCAAACGCTTTGCTGAAATCCATATACACCACATCAACTGCTCTACCCTCGTCTACCTGTTCAGTCACCTTCTCAAAGAACTCAATAAGGTTTGTGAGGCATGACCTACCCTTTACAAAGCCATGCTGACTATCCCTGATCATATTATTCCTATCTAGATGATGAGAAATCTTGTCTCTTATAATCCCCTCCAAGACTTTACCCACTACAGACGTAGATGTGGAAATATTGATTTACTTCAGTAATTCAAAAAGAAAATGAACAAATTCCTAATTGAATAAGGAATCTATTACAGATCAAAATAAAATAATTTGAAGGCATGCCCGCCAAAAATGTTTCATAAATGTCCCGCCTTGTTCTAAAGCAAACGTGATGTTGTTACAGCAAAATATATTGTTATATCATTCACCCAATATGTTATCATGGCAAAGTTAAGTAGTTGCTGTAATTGTAAGATGAAGACTTTTAATGAATAGACTTCAAGCACCAAAGAATTACTGTAATAACTGGTCTCTAACAATGGTATCATGACACAGTGTAGTTGCTTTGAAGGTTGCCTCAGATTATAGGCTCAAATGTTCAACTTTAGGATATGCACATCTGGATCCAACATGTTCATCTGCGATAAGCAAAATACCACGGATGCTGGAATCTGAAACACTTGGATGGGATATTTTTTTTTAAAGGGGTTTAAGTGTTTCGTGGCAGTGGAGACAGCCCGCCATTGTCGTCGGGATTTCCCATTGATGCGCCCTTCATCGCCATGGAACCCACGGCAGGGGTGCACTGTCGGCCGGACTGGAAGATCCCACCTGTGTGAACAGCTGGAAAGTTCCGTCCAAGATCTTTAAAGGCAGCACTTTAATATTCCAACAATTGACCACCACCGCCTTCAGGCCACACCCTCACCCACTGCCCCACCCCACCCCACCCTCCCCCAACCTCCTCCCCACCCCGGCCCCACAGAGTGCAGTATTCTCACAATGCATGGCAATTACACTCAACCAATCCACTCAGTGGATTTATTATTGCGATGACCTCGGAATTGATGGCAATGAAACAGGAGACAGAAGTCCTGGTTCGACAGTGCAATACGGGACAAAAGACCTCAGGAATTCAGAGATCCTTTTTCAAAGAAAGCAGGACAGTTTTAGATGGAAAATTAATAAAAACATCACCAAAAACAATGTGCATTTATATAACCTTTATGATAGTAAAATATCCAAAGGTGTCTTAATGTTTTCTTGATTTGATCTCACATTAGATTTCAGTAAAAATCTAACCAATGCATCCTCTGAGTATCACATAAGTAGTGAGCACTGCATTAAGGGATACAGTATCAGTACGTTTTATTTTCTTAGTAAAGTTAATGATGACTGGCCCACATTTTACATTGATTGGAGAGCATCTTTTGCTTTGTACAACTTGTTAAAGAAAAATAATTTCAGTGAATTGGCATCATGATTTTTTTAAATCTTTGCGCTCATGGTTAAATTATACTTCCTGTTCCAGAGCTAGAAAATTGGCCAAAGTTGGAAAAACGTAAATTGTTATATAATGGTAAATTAATGGGTTTTTAAAAACATATTTTCGTTCTTATTCAGTTTTCAAAATAAATGCTGAAACCACATTCCCTTCAACCAAAAGACTCTTACAGTAAAAGCGGGGTTTGTTCATATCATTATTGAAGTCCATGGATTAGTGCCAGAAATGTGAATGTCTGGAAGCCTCAATCTCTTCCAACACAATATTTGGAATGCGCTTCACAAACCCTTTTAAAGCTGCTCACTCCAGAGAGGTTCATGTTAATTCTTACACGCTTCACTTAAGCGTTTCATTCAATTCTGGGATTGGAGGCGTTTGAAGAAAAATATCAAGAGGGATGTTAGGAAACCGCTTCATCACGCTAGAATAACCAGTTCATTTTTGCAATTCCCAGAGAAAGCGGGTTTTCACTTTTTCCTGTTTGTGGCAAAGTCGAAAACAAGAGTGTCAGGAAACAGCCTGCGCTGGTAATGTTACTCCCAGTAACAGAAGGGGGGAGACTGTCCTCTAAGTTTCATTCTGCCCTGCTTTTTTTTAAACCACTAACTTGCATGAATGGAGATGAGTGAGCTTGTGTCCACTTCAGACTAAATTCCAGGTGTTGCCCGAGACTTTTTAAACTGACGCCACTGTTTTCCAGGGAAGACCCTTTAACAGGTTCATACAGAGGAGGGAAGTGAGTGGTGACAGAGTGAAACAAGCCTACCCACCCTGTCTGCTGCAGCAATCACAAAGCATTTAGCACAGCTGGCGGCCACCATCACCACTCCATAGGACGCATCCGGGTTGGCACTCAGTGCCCTCTCCTCCCAATTGGTGCCCTTAGAGCCCTTGGGACAGAGGGGCAGCTGGTTCGAGCCCCGGCTGCCCTTGCATCATCTGGCTCTGCCAGCCCTGGCGGCTCCTCGATGTCTGCACCATGGTGTCGATGCCCTCGGCGATGCTCCTCAGTGACTGGGATTTGCTCTGCAGCACCTCAGCAATGCCCATCTGCGACTGGGACAAGTTCCGCAGCCCCTCGGCCATGCCCATCTGAGAACGGGACATGTCCCACAGAACCTCATCAATGTCAGCCTGGTACTGGGTCACATCCTCCAGCGAGGCGGTCATTCTGCCGAGGCCCTCAGCCATGGCTGGCACCAATGGCGCGACACCTTGGACACCTCCACTCATGAATAAAAAATCAAATTCCTTACAGGACAGTGTGACATTATGTCCAAACCAACCAATGTGCACCTTCTCTGAATGAGATTGTCAAATTAGAGACAGTTTTATATCTGGACCACCAGTAACTAGCTTGGCGTAATCGAACTTCATTTTACACAGGATCTTACTGTTTACAGATAGAAATGTTCGTCCCATCCACTTGAGACAGATTTGATTCCATCTTTGAGAGACTAAAGACGACTGCCTGACATTCACATCACCCAATTCTCTCCATCTGTAACATTTAACTGGATAGGTGTCCTCATTGATTCTTCTCCCAGTAATGTGAACTCCTCCAACAAGTAGTAGAACTGACCTATGGAAACTCGGCGAGCTTGAATGTTTATCAAGTGTGGGACTTGTATTGGATGCATTCAAAGTTTCAGAGTTGTCCATTAGCATAGGGTAAAACGTATTTCAAGAATCACGTATATAAAAACAAAATGATCAATATTTGAAACAACTTATTGCAGTTGGAAAAATGGGTGGCAGTAATTTTAACCTTGGGTGTTATTTATTCAGCCAATGAAAATGAAGGTTGGTAAACTTGTAAAACGAACTGCCAATTCACAATCGTCTGTTTTACACTGTCATCTAAAGTTAAAACGTATTGCAAAATACCCACATCTGGACAATATGTATTTCTGTGTGAAACAAACCAAGAACTAATTTGTTGCATTATAAAACAAATGGATGCACACCACAATAAATAAATTCATGTTTTCCAAGGCTGATAATGGATGGCTCCCATCCAAACAACAATGTATCTTTGCTTTGGAAGGTGTGTTTTATTCTACTCAATGTCCCCTAGTATGGCTGTGATCATCTCTAAGGTCTATGAGTTATGGAGATGTGGCAACATGCCTTCAGACCATTGTCTGAGATAGATTCAAAACTAGGCATTAAGCTAGGGAGTTATTAGCTATTTACCTTACAGAAAATGTCGCCATTCTTGTGTTATGATGGCCATGAAGGGTACTGGGGATCATCAATTGACCTCCCCATGGGGGTCGTGGAATACTTGTTCCCCTATTGAGGGGCAGAGGCTCGCCCAATAGGAACCATTCGGCAGGAGTTTAAAACGGCAGCCCTGATCCGTGTCGTGTTATTCACCCTGGGGTAACACTGACTGCAACACGATGCTGTTAATACATGTGCAGTTAAATGATCAAGCATACACCAAACGTAGGCGTTGATTCAATAAGATTTATTGAACTACAGTTACGAAGCACACAGCTGCCTGTGGGTTGACTCTCTACTACTCTAAACTAACATTAACTATCTAGACCAGACTAGCTCTGATCCACGTGTAGAAGGTGTTGAATGATTTGTACACCCTGACTGTCACTACAGTTGTCGCCAGTGGAAAGAGGCAGAGTGCTGATGTCTCGTGTGTTTTATAGTTAGAAGCCCCCCTCTGGTGTTCTGTCTGGTGATTGGTCGTGTTCTGTTCTGTGTGTTGATTGGCTCACCTGGGTGTCTGTCACTGCCTGCTTTGACCTCATGATGTGCATGGGTGCATATTATGAGAATCCGGACTGGTGTTCCCGATGGGAATGCAAGCACTGTACACCATGGCAGTAGGTTCTTTATGTTGCTCAAATAAACAGGAGTTTCGTATGGAGTCTGGCCTTGGCGAAGTTATTACAGACAGATTAGAAACATTCTTTGTAACTAATGCGAATTGTGCCATGTGAATCTGCTTGCCATCCAATTCTCTAGCAAACCCAGCCATAAAACAGAAACATGGCCGATCAGCATTGTGTGCTCTTTCTGAGCTTACCTCAGTAAATATGTAATCCATCACATTGTTATTGTAATTTCAGACTCACGATTCATCTTTTAAACTGAAAGATATTGGTAGCATATGAACTGAATACCTCGCCTGCTACTGATAGGGCTGTAGTTAATAGGAGCAGGGATTCATGATAGTCACTGAATAATTAGCAGATGCCCATAGTGAACCACTGTGCACGCTGCTGCTCAGTGAAAGTCAGGCAGTGGCCTGCCCTTGGCATGAAAATCCTTACAACATGAGTGATCCAATGCCTAAATATTCTTCTCCTCTTTGTTGGGAATTATTTCTAACACTTAACAGTACTAAACACTCCATTCACACCTTATATCCATGAATGCGTTCAAACGCGATAAGGAAATTGAATGTCCAAATGGTACTCTTAATCCTATTTTAGTTAGAACTGAACAGATGGATTTCTCTCCCTTCATTCTGCTACTTTCTGTTCCCCTCTTGCTCCAAGTGCACAGTGTTCCTTCTGAACAGTGTTTCAGTGAAGAAAATGCATACCAGACACTTGCTGAAATGTGCTCTCAAATATTTCCATCTGGTGCAATGATGGCCAGTGTTTCCGCAAAGGTGTCTGACTTTCAAGCTGCATGGTTATATTTGGAAAATCTGCTGATCTCAAAACACTTGCCAGAAACGGTCCCATTCCTGTCCGTGAATCACTCATGATTGTGACATTGTATGAGTCATATCCTGATGAGAGCACTTCAGGATGGGGCTCAACGGCCAAATTGAAAGACTTTGTCGTCAGCTTTAACCTTTGAAAGGCTGTTATGGTAGTCGACTCTGCAGGATCCATTATTCCCCATAACAAGGAATAGGTCTAAAGCCCAGTCAAAGAACAAAGCACAAAGAAATGTACAGCACAGGAACAGGCCCTTCGGCCCTCCAAGACCGTGCCGACCATGCTGCCCGACTAAACTACAATCTTCTACACTTCCTGGGTCCGTATCCCTCTATTTCCATCCTATTCATGTATTTGTCAAGATGCCCCTTAAATGTCACTATCGTCCCTGCTTCCACCACCTCCTCCGGTAGCGAGTTCCAGGCACCCACTACCCTCTGCGTAAAAAACTTGCCTCGTACGTCTACTCTAAACCTTGCCCCTCTCACCTTAAACCTATGCCCCCTAGTAATTGACCCCTCTACCCCGGGGAAAAGCCTCTGACTATCCACTCTGTCTATGCCCCTCATAATTTTGTAGACCTTTATCAGGTCGCCCCTCAACTTCCGTCGTTCCAGTGAGAACAAACCGAGTTTATTCAACCGCTCCTCATAGCTAATGCCCTCCATACCAGGCAACATTCTGGTAAATCTCTTCTGCACCCTCTCTAAAGCCTCCACATCCTTCTAGTAGTGTGGCGACCAGAATTGAACACTATACTCCAAGTGTGGCCTAACTAAGGTTCTATACAGCTGCAACATGACTTGCCAATTCTTATACTCAATGCCCCGGCCAATGAAGGCAAGCATGCCGTATGCCTTCTTGACTACCTTCTCCACCTGTGTTGCCCCTTTCAGTGACCTGTGGACCTGTACACCTAGATCTCTTTGACTTTCAATACTCTTGAGGGTTTTACCATTCACTGTATATTCCCTACCTGCATTAGACCTTCCAAAATGCATTACCTCACATTTGTCCGGATTAAACTCCATCTGTCAGAGAGCAATAAGTGTCCTCTTTCTGAAACTGGAGAGTTATCAAGCCTGAACTTGACAACCTACTTGGCACATCCTTCCAGTTGACAGGAAACAAAGCAAAGAACAATACAGCACAGGAACAGGCCCTTCGGCCCTCCAAGCCTGTACCGTTCATGATACCAACCTTTGCCAAAACCCTCAACACTACCTTGTGCCATATCCCTCTATACCCATCCTATCCATATGTTTGTCAAGATGCCTTTTGAACGCCGTTAATACATCTGTTTCCACAACCACCCTGGCAAAGTGTTCCAGGCACTCACCACCCTCTGTAAAAAAAATCTGCCTCGCACATCTCCTCTAAACTTTGCCCCAGGGACCTTAAACCTATTTAAAAAGAGCGGGAGCTGAGAGTCGGAGCGGAGATTTAAAAAGAGCCGGAGCTGAGAGTCGGAGCGGAGATTTAAAAAGAGCCGGAGCTGAGAGTCGCGGAGATTTAAAAAGAGCGGGAGCTGAGAGTCGGAGCGGAGATTTATAAAGAGCCGGAGCTGAGAGTCGCGGAGATTTAAAAAGAGCGGGAGCTGCGAGTCGGAACAGAGATTTAAAAAGAGCGGGAGCTGAGATGCGGAGCGGAGATTTAAAAAGAGCGGAAGCTGAGAGTCGCGGAGATTTAAAAAGAGCGGGAGCTGCGAGTCGGAACAGAGATTTAAAAAGAGCGGGAGCTGAGAGTCAGAGCGGAGATTTAAAAAGAGCGGAAGCTGAGAGTGGCGGAGATTTAAAAAGAGCGGGAGCTGCGAGTCGGAACAGAGATTTAAAAAGAGCGGGAGCTGAGAGTCAGAGCGGAGATTTAAAAAGAGCGGAAGCTGAGAGTGGCGGAGATTTAAAAAGAGCGGGAGCTGATAGGCAGAGCGGAGATTTAAAAAGAGCGGAAGCTGAGAGTGGCGGAGATTTAAAAAGAGAAGGAGCTGCGAGTCGGAGCAGAGATTTAAAAAGCGCGGGAGCTGAGAGTCAGAGCGGAGATTTAAAAAGAGCGGAAGCTGAGAGTCGCGGAGATTTAAAAAGAGCAGGAGCTGCGAGTCGGAGCGGAGATTTGAAAAGAGCGGGAGCTGAGAGGGACTCCTCTGGACAGCAGGCTGAAATTAAAAAACAATTCAGGAGTGACATCACAGCAAAACAATAAGTACATTGGTTGGTGTTATCGTGCGGGGCGCAGAGGTTGCTGAGTGAGTGCTTGCTGAGAAGGGGAGTGAATAACAGGTAAGCTCTTTCTTTCTTTTTCTTTTTTTATCTAGAGGGGATGGCAGGGAAGGTAGTGCAATGTTCCTCCTGCAGAATGTTTGAGGTGAGGGACGCCGCCAGTGTCCCTGCTGATTTCATCTGTGGGAAGTGCACCCATCTCCAGCTCCTCAGAAACCGCGTTAGGGAACTGGAGCTGGAGCTGGATGAACTTCGGATCATTCGGAAGGCAGAGGTGGTCATAGATGGTCATAAGCTTCAGGGATGTAGTTACTCCAAAGAATAAAGATAGATGGGTGATGGTGAGAGGGGCTGGAAGGAAGCAGTCAGTACAGGGATCCCCTGTGGTCGTTCCCCTTAGTAACAAGTATACCGCTTTGGATACTGTTGGGGGGGGGGGGGGGCTTACCAGGGGTAAGCCATGGGTTTCAGGTCTCTGGCACGGAGTCTGTCCCTGTTTCTCAGAAGGGAAGGGGGCGAGGAGTAGAGCATTAGTCATTGGAGACTCCATTGTTAGGGGGATAGATAGGAGGTTCTATGGGAACGAGAGAGACTCGCGGTTGGTGTGTTGCCTCCCAGGTGCCAGGGTGCGTGATATCTCGGATCGTGTTTTCGGGATCCTTAAGGGGGAGGGGGAGCAGCCCCAAGTCATGGTCCACATAGGTACCAACGACATAGGTAGGAAAAGAGATAGGGATGTAAGGCAGGAATTCAGGGAGTTAGGGTGGAAACTTAGATCTAGGACAAACATTATTATCTCTGGGTTGTTACCCGTGCCATGTGATAGCGAGACGAGGAATAGGGCGAGAGAGGAGTTGAACATGTGGCTACAGGGATGGTGCAGGAGGGAGGGTTTCAGATTTCTGGATAATTGGGGCTCATTCTGGGGTCCGTGGGACCTCTAAAAAAGGGATGGTCTACACCTGGACCAGAGGGGTACCAATATCCTGGGGTAGAAATTTGCTAATGCTCTTCGGGAGGGTTTAAACTAGTTCAGCAGGGGCTTGGGAACCTGAATTGTAGCTCCAGTATACAGGAGGTTGAGAATAGTGAGGTCATGAGTAAGGTTTCAAAGTTGCAGGAGTGTACCGGCAGGTAGGAAGGTGGTTTAAAGTGTGTCTTCTTCAATGCCAGGAGCATCCGGAATAAGGTGGGTGAACTTGCGGCATGGGTTGGTACCTGGGACTTCGATGTTGTGGCCATTTCGGAGACATGGATAGAGCAGGGACAGGAATGGTTGTTGCAGGTGCCGGGGTTTAGATATATCAGTAAGCTCAGGGACGGTGGTAAAAGAGGGGGAGGGGTGGCATTGTTAGTCAAGGACAGTATTACGGTGGCAGAAAGGACGATTGATGAGGACTCGTCTACTGAGGCTGAGGTTAGAAACAGGAAAGGAGAGGTCACCCTGTTAGGGGATTTCTATAGGCCTCCGAAAAGTTCCAGAGATGAAGAGGAAAGGATTGCAAAGATGATTCTGGATAGGAGCGAAAGCAACAGGGTAGTTGTTATGGGGGACTTTAACTTTCCAAATATTGACTGGAAACGCTATAGTTTGAGTACTTTAGATGGGTCTGTTTTTGTCCAATGTGTGCAGGAGGGTTTCCTGACACAGTATGTAGATAGGCCAACGGGAGGCGAGGCCATATTGGATTTGGTACTGGGTAATGAACCAGATCAGGTGTTAGATTTGGAGGTAGGTGAGCACTTTGGTGATAGTGACCACAATTCCATTGCGTTTACTTTAGTGATGGAAAGGGATAGGTATATACCGCAGGGCAAGAGTTATATCTGGGGGAAACGCAATTATGATGTGACTTAGGATGCATCGGATGGAGAGGAAAACTGCAGGGGATGGGGACAATGGAAATGTGGAGCTTGTTCAAGGAACAGCTACTGCGTGTCCTTGATAAGTATGTACCTGTCTGGCAGGAGGAAGTGGTCGAGCAAGGGAACCGTGGTTTACTAAAGCAGTCAAAACACTTGTCAAGAGGAAGAAGGAGGCTTATGTAAAGATGAGACATGAAGGTTCAGTTAGGGCGCTCGAGAGTTACAAGTTAGCTAGGAAGGACCTAAAGAGAGAGCTAAGAAGAGCCAGGAGGGGACATGAGAAGTCTTTGGCAGGTAGAATCAAGGATAACCCTAAAGCTTTCTATAAGTATGTCAGGAATAAATGAATGACTAGGGTAAGAGTAGGGCCAGTCAAGGACAGTAGCGGGAAGTTGTGCTTGGGGTCCGAGGAGATAGGAGAGGAGCTAAATGAATATTTTTCATCAGTTTTCACACAGGAAAAAGACAATCTTGTCGAGGAGAATACTGAGATTCAGGCTACTAGACTACAAGGGCTTGAGGTTCATAAGGAGGAGGTGTTAGCAATTCTGGAAAGTGTGAAAATAGATAAGTCCCCTGGGCCGGATGGGATTTATCCTAGGATTCTCTGGGAAGCTAGGGAGGAAATTGCTGAGCCTTTGGCTTTGATCTTTAAGTCATCTTTGTCTACAGGAATAGTGCCAGAAGACTGGAGGATAGCAAATGTTGTCCCCTTGTTCAAGAAGGGGAGTAGAGACAACCCCGGTAACTATAGACAAGTGAGCCTTACTTCTGTTGTGGGCAAAATCTTGGAAAGGTTTAGAAGAGATAGGATGTATAATCATCTGGAAAGGAATAATTTGATTAGAGATAGTCAACACGGTTTTGTGAAGGGTAGGTCGTGCCTCACAAACCTTATTCAGTTCTTTGAGAAGGTGACCAAACAGGTGGATGAGGGTAAAGCAGTTGATGTGGTGTATATGGATTTCAGTAAAGCATTTGATAAGGTTCCCCACGGTAGGCTACTGCAGAAAATACGGAGGCATGGGATTCAGGGTCATTTAGCAGTTTGGATCAGAAATTGGTTAGCTGGAAGAAGACAAAGGGTGGTGGTTGATGGGAAATGTTCAGACTGGAGTCCAGTTACTAGTGGTGTACCACAAGGATCTGTTTTGGGGCCACTGCTGTTTGTCATTTTTATAAATGACCTGGAGGAGGGCATAGAAGGATGGATGAGTAAATTTGCAGGATGTTTGAGGTGAGGGATGCCGTTAGTGTCCCTGCTGATTTTACCTGCAGGAAGTGCAGCCATCTCCAGCTCCTCCAAGACCGAGTTAGGGAACTGGAGCTGGAGTTGGATGAACTTTGGATCATTCGGGAGGCAGAGGGGGTCATAGATAGCACCTTCAGGGAATTAGTTACACCAAAGATTGGAGATAGATGGGTAAATGTAAGAGGGACTGGGAAGAAGCGGTCAGTGCAGGGATCCCCTGCAGTCGTTCCCCTGAGTAACAAGTATACCACTTTAGATACTTGTGGGGGGGGGGGGACTTACCAGGGGTAAGCCATGGGGTACGGGCCTCTGGCACGGAGTCTGTCCCTGTTGCTCAGAAGGGAAGGGGGGAGAGGAGCAGAGCATTAGTAATTGGGGACTCGATAGTCAGGGGCACAGATAGGAGATTTTGTGGGAGCGAGAGAGACTCACGTTTGGTATGTTGCCTCCCAGGTGCAAGGGTACGTGATGTCTCGGATCGTGTTTTCCGGGTCCTTAAGGGGGAGGGGGAGCAGCCCCAAGTCGTGGTCCACATTGGCACTAACGACATAGGTAGGAAAGGGGACAAGGATGTCAGGCAGGCTTTCAGGGAGCTAGGATGGAAGCTCAGAACTAGTACAAACAGAGTTGTTATCTCTGGGTTGTTGCCCGTGCCACGTGATAATGAGATGAGGAATAGGGAGAGAGAGCAATTAAACACGTGGCTACAGGGATGGTGCAGGCGGGAGGGATTCAGATTTCTGGATAACTGGGGCTCTTTCTGGGGAAGGTGGGACCTCTACAGACAGGATGGTCTACATCTGAACCTGAGGGGCACAAATACCCTGGGGGGGGGGAGATTTGTTAGTTCTTTTTGGGGGGGTTTAAACTAATGCAGCAGGGGCATGGGAACCTGGATTGTAGTTTTAGGGTACGAGAGATTGAGAGTATAGAGGTCAGGAGCACAGAAATGACTTCGCAGGAGGGGGCCAGTGTTCAGGTAGGTGGTTTGAAGTGTGTACTTCAATGCCCGGAGTATACGTAATAAGGTTGGGGAACTGGCAGCATGGGTTGGCACCTGGGACTTCGATGTTGTGGCCATTTCAGAGACATGGATAGAGCAGGGACAGGAATGGTTGTTGCAGGTTCCGGGGTTTAGGTGTTTTAGTAAGCTCAGAGAAGGAGGCAAAAGAGGGGGAGGTGTGGGGCTGCTAGTCAAAAACAGTATTACGGTGGCGGAGAGGATGCTAGATGGGGACTCTTCTTCCGAGGTAGTATGGGCTGAGGTTAGAAACAGGAAAGGAGAGGTCACCCTGTTGGGAGTTTTCTATAGGCCTCCAAATAGTTCTAGGGATGTAGAGGAAAGGATGGCGAAGATGATTCTGGATAAGAGTGGAAGTAACAGGATAGTTATTATGGGAGACTTTAACTTTCCAAATATTGACTGGAAAAGATATAGTTCGAGTACATTAGATGGGTCGTTTGTTTGTACAATGTGTGCAGGAGGGTTTCCTGACACAATATGTTGACAGGCCAACAAGAGGAGAGGCCGCATTGGATTTGATTTTGGGTACTGAACCAGGCCAGGTGTTAGATTTGGAGGTAGGTGAGCACTTTGGGGACAGTGACCACAATTCGGTGACGTTTACGTTAGTGATGGAAAGGGATAAGTATACCCCGCAGGGCAAGAGTTATAGATGGGGGAAGGGCAATTATGATGCCATTAGACATGACTTGGGGGGGATAGGTTGGAGAAGTAGGCTGCAAGTGTTTGGCACACTGGATATGTGGAGCTTGTTTAAGGAACAGCTACTGCGTGTTCTTGATAAGTACGTACCGGTCAGGCAGGGAGGAAGGCGTCGAGCGAGGGAACCGTGGTTTACCAAAGAAGTGGAATCTCTTGTTAAGAGGAAGAAGGAGGCCTGTGTGAAGATGAGGGGTGAAGTTTCAGTTGGGGCGCTTGATAGTTACAAGGTAGCGAGGAAGGATCTAAAGAGAGAGCTAAGACGAGCAAGTATTTGGCAGGTAGGATCAAGGAAAACCCAAAAGCTTTCTATAGGTATGTCAGGAATAAAATAATGACTTGGGTAAGAGTAGGGCCAGTCAAGGACAGGGATGGGAAGTTGTGTGTGGAGTCTCAAGGGATAGGCGAGATACTAAATGAATATTTTTCGTCAGTATTCACTCAGGAAAAAGATAATGTTGTGGAGGAGAATGCTGAGACCCAGGCTATTAGAATAGATGGCATTGAGGTACGTAGGGAAGAGGTGTTGGCAATTCTGGACAGGCTGAAAATAGATAAGTCCCCGGGGCCTGATGGGATTTGTCCTAGGATTCTCTGGGAAGACAGGGAAGAGATTGCTGGGCCTTTGGCTTTGAGTTTTATGTCATCGTTGGCTACAGGAATAGTGCCAGAGGACTGGAGGATAGCAAATGTGGTCCCTTTGTTCAAGAAGGGGAGTAGAGACAACCCCGGCAACTATAGACCGGTGAGCCTCACGTCTGTTGTTGTTAAAGTCTTGGAGGGGATTATAAGAGACAAGATTTATAATCATCTAGATAGGAATAATATGATTAGGGATAGTCAGCATGGCTTTGTGAAGGGTAGGTCATGCCTCACAAACCTTATCGAGTTCTTTGAGAAGGTGACTGAACAGGTAGACGAGGGTAGAGCAGTTGATGTGGTGTATATGGATTTCAGTAAAGCGTTTGATAAGGTTCCCCACGGTAGGCTATTGCAGAAAATACGGAGGCTGGGGATTGAGGGTGATTTAGAGATGAGGATCAGAAATTGGCTAGTTGAAAGAAGACAGAGGGTGGTGGTTGATGGGAAATGTTCAGAATGGAGTTCAGTTACAAGTGGCGTACCACAAGGATCTGTTCTGGGGCCGTTGCTGTTTGTCATTTTTATCAATGACCTAGGTGGGTGAGTAAATTTGCCGGCGACACTAAAGTCGGTGGTGTTGTCGACAGTGCGGAAGGATGTAACAGGTTACGGAGGGACATAGATAAGCTGCAGAGCTGGGCTGAGAGGTGGCAAATGGAGTTTAATGTAGAGAAGTGGGAGGTGATTCTCTTTGGAAGGAATAACAGGAATGCGGAATATTTGGCTAATGGTAAAGTTCTTGGAAGTGTGGATGAGCAGAGGGATCTAGGTGTATATGTACATAGATCCCTGAAAGTTGCCACCCAGGTTGATAGGGTTGTGAAGAAGGCCTATAGAGTGTTGGCCTTTATTGGTAGAGGGATTGAGTTCCAGAGTCATGAGGTCATGTTGCAGCTGTACAAAACTCTGGTACGGCCGCATTTGGAGTATTGCGTACAGTTCTGGTCACCGCATTATAGGAAGGACGTGGAAGCTTTGGAGCGGGTGCAGAGGAGATTTACCAGGATGTTGCCTGGTATGGTGGGAAAATCTTACGAGGAAAGGCTGATGGACTTGAGGTTGTTTTCGTTAGAGAGAAGAAGGTTAAGAGGAGACTTAATAGAGGCATACAAAATGATCAGGGGGTTAGATAGGGTGGTCAGTGAGAGCCTTCTCCCGCGGATGGAAATGGCTAGCACGAGGGGCATAGCCTTAAACTGAGGGGTAATAGATATAGGACAGAGGTCAGAGGTAGGTTCTTTACGCAAAGAGTGGTGAGGCCGTGGAATGCCCTACCTGCAACAGTAGTGAACTCGCCAACATTGAGGGCATTTAAAAGTTTATTGGATAAGCATATGGATGATAATGGCATAGTTTAGGTTCGATGGCTTTTGTTTTTTGACTTCCCATGTCGGTGCAACATCGTGGGCCAAAGGGCCTGTACTGCGCTGTATCGTTCTATGTTCTATGACACTAAAGTCGGTGGAGTTGTGGACAGTGCAGAAGGATGTTACAAGTTACAGAGGGACATAGATAAGCTGCAGAGCTGGGCTGAGAGGTGGCAAATGGAGTCCAATGCAGAAAAGTGTGAGGTGATTCATTTTGGAAGGAATAACAGGAAGACAGAGTACTGGGCTAATGGTAACATTCTTGGCAGTGTGGATGAGCAGAGAGATCTCGGTGTCCATGTACATAGATCCCTGAAAGTTGCCACTCAGGTTGAGAAGGTTGTTAAGAAGGCGTACGGTGCGTTAGCTTTTATTGGTAGAGGGATTGAGTTTCGGAGCCATGAGGTCATGTTGCAGCTGTACAAAACTCTGGTGCGGCCGCATTTGGAGTATTGCGTACAATTCTAGTCGCCGCACTATAGGAAGGATGTGGAAGCATTGGAAAGGGTGCAGAGGAGATTTACCAGAATGTTGCCTGTTATGGAGGGAAGATCTTATGAGGAAAGGCTGAGGGACTTGAGGCTGTTTTCGTTAGAGAGAAGAAGGTTAAGAGGTGACTTAATTGAGGCATACAAGATGATCAGAGGATTGGATAGGGTGGACAGTGAGAGCCTTTTTCCTCGGATGGTGATGTCTAGCACGAGGGGACATAACTTTAAATTGAGGGGAGATAGATATAAGACAGATGTCAGAGGTAGGTTCTTTACTCAGAGAGTAGTAAGGGCGTGGAATGCCCTGTCTGCAACAATAGTGGACTCGCCAACACTAAGGGCATTCAAATGGTCATTGGATAGACGTATGGACGATAAGGGAATAGTGTAGATGGGCTTTAGAGTGGTTTCACAGGTCGGCGCAACATCGAGGGCCGAAGGGCCTGTACTGCGCTGTAATGTTCTATGTTCTTTTCCCCCAGTGACTGACCCCTCCACCCTGGGAAAGAGTGCCTGCCCATCCACTCTATCCATACCCCTCATAATCTCGTAGATCTCTATCAGGTCACCCCTCAATCTCCATCTTTCTAATGAAAACAGTCTATTCAGCCTCTCCACATAGCTAACACCCTCCAGACCAGGCTACATCCTGGTCAACCTCCTCTGTACCCTCTCTGCATCCTTCTGACCATAAGACCATAAGACATAGGAGCGGAAGTAAGGCCATTCGGCCCATCGAGTCCACTCCACCATTCAATCATGGCTGATTTCAACTCCATTTACCCACTCTCTCTCCATAGCCCTTAATTCCTCGAGAAATCAAGAATTTATCAACTTCTGTCTTAAAGACACTCAACGTCCCGGCCTCCACCGCCCTCTGTGGCAATGAATTCCACAGACCCACCACTCTCTGGCTGAAGAAATTTCTCATCTCTGTTCTCATCTCCCTTTTATTCTAAGGCTGTGCCCCCGGGTCCTAGTCTCCCCTGCTAATGGAAACAGCTTCCCTACATCCACCCTATCTAAGCCATTCATCATCTTGTAAGTTTTTATTAGATCTCCCCTCAACCTCCTAAACTCCAATGAATATAATCCCAGGATCCTCAGATGTTCATCGTATGTTAGGCCTACCATTCCTGGGATCATCCGTGTGAATCTCCGCTGGACCCGCTCCAGTGCCAGTATGTCCTTCCTGAGGTGTGGGGCCCAAAATTGCTCACAGTATTCTAAATGGGGCCTAACTAATGCTTTATAAAGCTTCAGAAGTATATCCCTGCTTTTATATTCCAAGCCTCTTGAGATGAATGACAACATTGCATTTGCGTTCTTAATTACGGACTCAACCTGCAAGTTTACCTTTAGAGAATCCTGGACTAGGACTCCCAAGTCCCTTTGCACTTCAGCATTATGAATTTTGTCACCGTTTAGAAAATAGTCCATGCCTCTATTCTTTTTTCCAAAGTGCAAGGCCTCGCACTTGCCCACGTTGAATGTCATCAGCCATTTCTTGGACCACTCTCCTAAACTGTCTAAATCTTTCTGCAGCTTCCCCACTTCCTCCATACTACCTGCCCTTCCACCTATCTTTGTATCATCAGCAAACTTAGCCAGAATGCCCTCAGTCCCGTCATCTAGATCGTTAATATATAAAGAGAACAGCTGTGGCCCCAACACTGAACCCTGCGGGACACCACTCGTCACCGGTTGCCATTCCGAAAAAGAACCTTTTATCCCAACTCTCTGCCTTCTGCCTGACAGCCAATCGTCAATCCATGTTAGTACCTTGCCTCGAATACCATGGGCCCTTATTTTACTCAGCAGTCTCCCGTGAGGCACCTTATCAAAGGCCTTTTGGAAGTCAAGATAGATAACATCCATTGGCTCTCCTTGGTCTAACCTATTTGTTATCTCTTCAAAGAACTCTAACAGGTTTGTCAGGCATGACCTCCCCTTACTAAATCCATGCTGACTTGTCCTAATCCGACCCTGCACTTCCAAGAATTTAGAAATCTCATCCTTAACAATGGATTCTGGAATCTTGCCAACAACCGAGGTTAGGCTAATTGGCCGATAATTTTCCATCTTTTTCCTTGTTCCCTTCTTGAACAGAGGGGTTACAACAGCGATTTTCCAATCCTCTGGGACTTTCCCTGACTCCAGTGACTTTTGAAAGATCATAACTAACGCCTCCACTATTTCTTCAGCTATCTCCTTTAGAACTCTAGGATGTAGCCCATCTGGGCCCGGAGATTTATCAATTTTTAAACCTCTTAGTTTCTCTAGCACTTTCTCCTTTGTGATGGCTACCATATTCAACTCTGCCCCCTGACTCTCTGGAATTGTTGGGATATTACTCATGTCTTCTACTGTGAAGACTGACGCAAAGTACTTATTCAGTTCCTCAGCTATTTCCTTGTCTCCCATCACAAAATTACCAGCGTCATTTTGGAGCGGCCCAATGTCAACTTTTGCCTCCCGTTTGTTTTTAATGTATTTAAAGAAACTTTTACTATCATTCCTAATGTTACTGGCTAGCCTACCTTCATATTTGATCCTCTCTTCCCTTATTTCTCTCTTTGTTATCCTCGGTTTGTTTTTGTAGCCTTCCCAATCTTCTGACTTCCCACTACTCTTTGCCACATTATAGGCTTTCTCTTTTGCTTTGATGCATTCCCTAATTCCTTTGTCAGCCATGGCTGCCTAATCCCCCCTCTGATAACCTTTCTTTTCTTTGGGATGAACCTCTGTACTGTGTCCTCAATTACTCCCAGAAACTCCTGCCATTGCTGTTCTACTGTCTTTCCCACTAGGCTCTGCTCCCAGTCAATTTTCGTCAGTTCCTCCCTCATGCCCCTGTAGTTACCTTTATTTAACTGTAACACCTTTACATCTGATTCTACCTTCTTTCTTTCAAATTGGAAATTGAAGATTCTGGTAGTGTGGCAACCAGAATTGTGCACAATATTCCAAGTGTGGCCTTACCAAGGTTCTATACAACTGTAGCATGACTTACCATTTTTTATACTCGATGCCCCATCTAATGAAGGCAAACATTACATATTCTTTCTTGACTACCTTGTCCACTTGTGTTGCCATCTTCAAAGATCTGTGGACCTGCATGCCCAGATTTCTCTGGCTTTCTATATTTTGCCATTTCTGGTTTATTTCCCCTCTATGTTAGGCCTACCAAAATGCGTTACCTCACATTTGTCCGGATTAAACTCCATTTGCCATAACTACTTAATCATCTTCACTTCTCTTATCCAAATGTTCTTGAGATCAAGGTCAAATAAATTGATTCAACCTTAAAGCCCCATGGCTGGAATTTTACAGTCCCATTGTGGCGGGGGTGGGGGGAGGGGGGGTGTAGGGGGGGGAGGTGGGGGGTGGCAGGGCCATACAAAACAGCTAGCTTTTCAAAAGTCTGTTGACTGTGGCGGAACTGGGAAATCCAGTCAGTGGGAGGGGCCCTAAAATTGCACGCCCCTCCTCCCCATTGCTCCCAACACGAGCACAACCGTGTCAGGAAAACTTAATGTATTATCTATGATGTATTATTCATCCCTCAACCAACAGGACTAACACAGATTATCTAATGACGTATCTGATTGCTGTTTGTGGAACTTTGCTGTGCGCGAATTGGTTTCTCTATTTCCTTACATTACAACAGCGACTCAAGTGTACTCATTGACAAGCACCTTGGGACATCCTGAGGTCATGAAAAATAGCATACAATTGCAATTTTTTCTTTCTCTTCCCTTTATATACTCCCACAGGCAATATAAAATCAAAATATGTAATGACTTTATAAAATAGATGTGAATGTAATAACGTCTTGACAATTCATTCAGGATCAAAAATAAAAATAAGTCGTATTTTCTTGCATTCTATAAAGCAGTACATTATACATTACCATCGGAAGCTGAACGTCACGGGGATAATAGCCGGGATTTTCAGTACCACGCCCCCCCCTCTCTCCCCCCCTCTCTTTCCCCCCCCCCCCCCCCCCCCTCCCCTCCTCTCCCTTCTCTCCCCCCCAAACCCACTCACCTCTGCTACCAGAAAACCTGCCGCAGTGGGGCCGGATATTCCTGGCCAACAACTGTGGGTACATATCCTTAGTTTCACTGCATGTTTCCAGTGGATGTATTTGTTGATATGGTCGTATGGTCAGTTTCAGTTTTGACAGGAGCGTAAGGCTGCAATCTGCATAGTTCTGTAAATGTCTTGAGAATTTGTTTGACAATTGTACCAAACAAGGCATGTGGATAAAGTATTAATCTCTACTTTATCTTTATCTAGTGAATTATAGACCCACCCATGTGTTAGATGTCTGTGATTTCAAATGTGCCAATCTCGGGGGTCACAATGCCTTTGCTCATCATCAAACTTCTACAAAATTGTCCCTACTTTTGTGTTATTTGCAAATTCCAATGCTGAAATCCAAACCATCTGTATAAACTGAGAGCAACTGTTAGCTCAACACTTATCCCTCGGTGACACTATTTCGAAGCTTCCCTGTGTCTCAGCCACACCCTTTCACCCTATCTTATCTGTCTGCATGACCCAGATCCAAATCTAACAGGCTGCATTGTGATACCATTTGGGACCAGCAGTTTACTGATTTACTTGCAATGAAGCCAGGTTTTTGAAATGTTCTGAGCCTCCTGAAGCACTTAGTCAGCCTACATATTCCACCAGTTGTTCGCTAAGCAATAAATTCTCCTCAACACAATCCTATCCTTCATTCGCTATTAATGCTCCTAACTTTGCTAATCTTGCATTGAATCATTTTGCTTGCATTTAGGTATGAACCATTCAATCCTCACCTCATTTTCTGGGACATTGACTTTCATCCTTTTGTCTGCTTTTCCCATTTTTTGATATTTCTTGTGTTTTCTTTTCAGTCCATTATAGATTCTAACATACTCTTTCTCGTAAGAGAAAACGTTTTGCCAATTATATCAGCTAACCCTTCTGCATCTTTTCAAAAAGTTCTGTGAAGTGTGTTCTGCATCCCTAATCTCAAATCTAGACACATTCTGTGATTTCCCCACAGGAATAACATCCTCTGCCCCACAAGCCCTGTGTTTGTTGTCTGACTGAATTGTGGAGGATGAATTTAGTGTTCCTGCCTATGTTGCTCCATCAGTTCTGTTCCTTGCAGCCTCAGTCTTGCTGAAATGTTGGAACCGTGCATAACAGGTCTGGTTGGAACTGTGACTTTACTGTGTTGGGGAATAAGCACCTATTTACAGTTTTGATCTGCAGGAGATTCATATCAAGCATTTTACACAGGCCCCTCTTTCTTCACATCAGTATGAGCCTCAGCACAGCAAACAGGAAGAGTTGTGGAGCTGCATTTTCCTGGCCCTACGGAGACGTGGTCGGAGGCCGGGGGTGGTTGCGGGAATATAGGGGAGAGCCACATTGGGACAGCTCCCCAATGCATTCCCGCCTCGGGAGCTAGACACCGAGGTGGTCTGGGAAAGGGGCTGCCTGCCTGCATGTAGCTGTTTAGTCCAACGAAGGCTCAATTAGGAGCCATTTATTGATGGCACTGGTGCTTTTTCCCTCCACCCTCCCAGCTTCAGGCCACTTTATTTGCTGCTTTCAATTCAGGCAACCAAAGACACCTCAGCATTGATGTGCTCTTGTTCTCACCTGCCTGCCTTAGCAGTGCCCACCTCTCCCAGTGGAGCTGCTGGCCTTATGTCACTGCAGACCCGCTGAATGGCCCATCAGCCCTGAGTGCCCAGCCACAGTTCTTAATAGAGTGGCGAGTGTGGAAGTGGCAAATTAGAAGGCCCCCCTCCTGGAAAGTTGCACCAGCAGGCATGCTGATGACATGGGTGGGCATCAGGACCCCCAAAATGGGCCTGACGTCAGTGTGACCGGTCCGCAGGAAAATCCAGCCCATAATGTGTGGGTGAGATTGACTTCCTTTCAAATCACAGAGACATTCAATGGGAGACCTCCTTTCTACTTTCACATGTGCTGGGCGCAGATCATATATTACAGGAAGAAGGTGTCAGAGGAATAGAAGGAATGTGATACGGGCTTGCCAGACTGAATATGTTTACTGTAAGATGACGGTAACTGGTTGAATCTACTGGTTGAATAAGAAATTACTGCTACTTTGTGAATCATGTATGTCAAATAGAATACAGATGTGGATTAAAATGTCAAGCAAAATCTTACTGGTAGAAATAAATATTAGATGCGAACATTTTTCTCAGAAACAATAAATTTGCCTTTACGTCATGTCTTATCTAGAAAGATTATTTAAAGAATGTTTGACAATGCTTCCTCTGAGGAAAGACCGTGGTGTTGTGGTAATGTTGCCGGGACTAGTCATAATGGCCCAGACTAATGCTCTGCGGATTATGGGTTCAAATTCCACCAGCAATTTAAAAAAGAAATCTGGACTATAAAGTTTTAGTGACAGTCACCGTGACAACTACTGTCAATTGCCTATCTGCCTCACTGAAAGGAAGAAAATCTGTCATCCTCACCTGGTCTGCCTTATGTGAGACTTCAGACTCAAAGCAATGTGGTTAACCCTTAACTGACCTCTAGCCAAGCATGCCACTCAGTTCAGGGGCAGTTAGGGATGGGAAAAAAGTGCTGGCCTTGCCAGCAATGCATACATCCCATGAAAGAATGAAAAAAGCACTGTCTTGCACATTTGAAGGACCTACAAACAGCCCGCAATAAATATTTAGGGTTTGTTTTTTATATATTCGTTCAGGGGATGTGGGCGACACTTGACCAGCATTTATTGCCCATCTCTAATGGCATTTCACATTAGGGTTAATGTTAGGAGTCACATGTAGGCCAGACCAGTTAAGAATGACAGATTGCTTTACCTAAAGGACATCAGTGAACCAGAGTGTTTTTTTACAGTAATGGTCACCATTGGACTTTTAATTCCAGACTTTTATTGAATTCAAGTTGCACCATCTACCAGGGCGGGATTTGAACCCGGGTCACCAGAGCATTACCCTGGATCTCTGGATTACTAGCCCGGTGACAATACGATTATATTACTGCCTCCCCTTTGGTGACGTTGACCGGGGATGAATGTTCACCAGGATTAGTGTTGACCCAGTGATATCAGTGACAATATTCCAGGTAACTGAATCCATATCCTTTCCACAGTAATGCAACACAAGAATCCTAATTCAGTTTCGATGGAGGGACCTTGGCTTATATGGCATTGAGCAGAGTCGGTGCTGAAGACTTCTGTGTTGTGGAAACTCCGTAGTTAGAAAATGCAGCCATAAACGAATAGAAAATGTTGAGATGTCGATACACACTTGTTACTGAAGCAAAATCTGTTCAGTAATATTTAATCTTGCGAAATGAGTCTAAGTGTAGAAATGAATAAGGGAGAAATGGACTCCACTTACCTCATAAATAACTGTTCAAAGATTCATTAATCAGCTCCAGGTGCGCTCTTGCCATAAAAAGCTTAATCATAACCATTCCTTTCTTTTGTTACATGTAAGTTCATCTATACATTCCTGTAGCTCCAAACCCATCAGCGTTAAACTCCATATCTGCCTTTGCTGCAAAGAGCAGCCTGCTGTGGTTAAACCCCCTGGGGCCTGACAGGGCTAACATCGGCTGCTGCCACTGTAGTCTGTGCCCTCTCACCAACTGCGATCACACCACTCTTCCTGAAGCTTCCTTCCCATCAGATTCCAGGCCACCCGATATTGAGCCAGGCTGGAACAGGCGGGCTTCAGTGGGACATCCCTGTGGGCCATGCGACTCACTACTGACATAGAGTTGTGGGCAGCATGGGCAGCACAGTGGTTAGCACAGTTGCTTCGCAGCTTCAGGGTCCCAGGTTCGATTCCCGGCTTGGGTCACTGTCTGTGCGGAGTCTGCACGTTCTCCCCGTGTCTGCGTGGGTTTCCTCCGGGTGCTCCGGTTTCCCCCCACAGTCCAAAGATGTGCAGGTTAGGCGGATTGGCCATGATAAATTTCCCTTACTGTCCAAAAAAGGTGAGGTGTGGTTACAGGGATAGGGTGGAGGCATGGGCTTAAGTAGGGTGCTCTTTCCAAGAGCCGGTGCAGACACAATGGGCCAAATGGCCTCCTTCTGCACTGTAAATCCTATGATATGGTAATGAGAGCCGGCCTTCACATTGGTCCGATTCTCGTAATTGGAATTCTACAACTGCTGTATTTCAGGTGGGTGTCCTTGAGTAAAAACCATTGGAGCCAATATTGACCTCCATTGCACTTCCTGTGTTGATTGTGTACAACAGATCAAAACTTGGAAGCATTACTCCCACCTTATTGGTGCAAAAGTCCGATTTCCCTAGATACAGAGCTGGTTGCCAGAGCATTGGAAAGCGGCAAATATGCCACCCTGGTTGAAGAAAGAGTCTGAGGACATCCCTAGTAACTACAGGTCAGTCAGTTTAAGATCAGTGGTGGGTTAGATTTTAGAAACAATGATTAGAGAATAAAAATCAGCAGGCACTTGGAGAGGTTTAAGTTAATTAATGAGAGAACCAGCACAGATTTTGAAAAGGCCAGATCGTACTTGGCTAAACTTACTGAATTGTTTGATGAAGTAACAGGGAAGGTAGATGAAGAGATTGCAGTGGATGTTGTCTATGTGAATTTTGAGAGACTGTTTGACAAAGTACCACATAAAAGGCTGATAGCAAAATTGAGGCTCTTGGATAGGAAAGTAGGTGTCAGTGGCTATCCCTCCACAATGCTCTCTACCTTGTTTTGTTCTGTTGGGATGCTCCTTAAAACCGACCTCTGACCTAGCTCCCTAACACCTTCCCTAATGAATGAAATGAAAATCGCTTATTGTCACAAGTAGGCTTCAAATGAAGTTACTGTGAAAAGCCCCTAGTCGCCACATTCCGGCACCTGTTCGGAGAGGCTGTTACGGGAATCACCTTATGTCACGTTTTGCTTTGTCACACTCCTATTCAGTGCCTTGAGATATTTCATTACTTTAAAGGAGCTATATAAATACAAGTTGTCAACGTTATATTTCGACAGTGCTTCACAACATAAAGTGCATTCTCCGGAATCATGCTTCGATCCATGCATTCTCACAATTTAATCAGCAGTCCATTCATTCCAGCAACTGAAGGCATTGATTTATCTTATTTATCAGGAAAGTTAGGATTACAATCCCTTGACGTCAATATTGAAACCTGCCAACTCACTTTTAGCACCAGTCGAGGGTCAAAAAAAAGCTTTCCCACTCTGCAGTTCTCCAGAATTGTGCCTTGACCATAAAACCTCAGAGTCGCTCCCCTCCCCCACCGTTATCACTGTGTCACCTCAATTCAGCACATCAACCTCTGTTGACAATCTCTAAGTGAGATTGATAGTTTATTGCAACAGTAATGAACGGTGGGAAATGGTGACTTGTGGTCGGAGTAATGGGGCTAAGAGTGTTTCTGCAAAATTAACAGAGAATATTTACAGCCAGTCAGTCTGGACTAGTTTCAAACCTATCGATCCAATGTGTAATATTTTAAATGGTTTGCCATTAAGAGCCCCAAGTCTTATTGTGCCTTTGGTGATGATATTTTTCTAGTTCAAACTTGCCAGTACAAGCCTATTTCATAACCATAAAGGAAAATGTGAGCTATTTCTAGTTTTTTAAATGTTTTGGGGGATTTGTTTATTTTTTTAATCTTGCAAAGACATCTTAAAAGATCTTGAGAAGAACTTATCAGTAGTTAAAATTCCTCAGACAGCTGGTGAACCTTTCTATTGTAGACAATGACGGACTGGTGCGACTCTAACCCTTTGCCTTTTTCTGTGCTTGACTGTGGTTAAAGAATATTTCCACTTGTGAAAGGCACAGGAATTTTCAGAATATATTGGTCTCCTAACAAGAATTTTGATTTCATTTAGAGAATAGCTTAAGAGTAGAACTGCACCGTTGTCCCAAATGTTTGTGTAATATTCTATTTTTGGACATCTCACAGACTCAGCATTGTCCAGTACAAATTACTTCAAAGTAGACCAGGTGTGGTGATTTTTCCTTTAAGGGCAACACAGCAGAAGAGGGTCACCTGTCTTGAAGGACCAATTGCGACCGAGAATGGTTAATCACTCCAGGGGGTGGAGTCCTCTCTTCGGCTGAAGACATCCAGAAGACATGTAGGGACCGGCTGCTCTCGATCAGTCTTGGGGCTGCTGGCCTCTGTACAGTTTTTCTTATGAATAAATACCTTTTGTCTATCAAATGAAGTCTGTGACCATGCAGCGTTACATATGGCGATGAGGGTGGGATAGATTACAATTACAGCCTCTGTCCCGACACCTGTTTTAATCGAAATCTGAAGAAATAAATACTCACTCGAACGCCTCTCTTTGGACGAATTGACCCATTGAGACCCATGTTGAGATGTGCCAGATCCTGAGGGGAAATCGCAGAGCGGACCTGAATTGGCCGGCGGATTCAAAAAGTTAGAAATGTGTTGGGAAACATAAAGAGAAACAAACCCTCATAAGCCAGCCAATGGGGTTTCCCATTGTGGACACCCCCATGCCATCGGGAAATCCGTGGGCGTGAGTGCGCTGCCGGTGAAGTGGAGGATCCCACCGACGAATAATCCTGCCCATAAAGGTTCAAAGGAGGAGCAGACCTATTTGCGCCAAGACTTGAAAAGTGCAGGAAAAACACACAGAGAAGCTGCTGACTGCTGGGGAAGAAAGAGGTAATGCATTTAAAGAGGTAATGCATTTAAAGAGGTAATGCATTTAAAGAGGTAATGCACTTGAAGCGGCAACCACAAAAAGAAGCAAACGGCAATGGACAGGCAAATTGGAGAAGATTCCAAACAAGGTTTCTAAGCAATAAAGACCTCAAGGAAGATGCAACAGAAGACCTTGGACGGGAGGGGGGCAATGATGAAAGACTCCGGAAGGAGGACAACGAAAGACAGTAAATGACCAAATAAAGGGCAACGAGAGAATTGCAGAATGGAAACAAGTCAACACTTCACTGTGCATAGACTTGACCAACAGTGAAGCCAAAACGGGTTTAACTGAAGTTAAGCCAAGTTGAAATGAAGGTTCCATTTAGAAATGTATAGGTCCAGTAAGAACATGATGGAATTCCTTCGGGAAAAATGCAGAAATCCAAGACTTCAAAAGAAACTAGGAACTATTGAACATAAAAGGAAATCAGCAAAAAGTATTAAAGCTCGAGGGAAGACATTAAAACTAGAAGATGAAATGACTGACAAACCGGGAGAATAAAAAGTTGCAAAAATTTACAAAATGTTGAGAAGAAGGAGAAATTAATGAGAGAGTGAAGAATAAGCTGAACTCCATGAAAAAGTAACGAGAAAATAAGAGCAAGTCGAGTGAAAGATTAAATCAGGATAATATGAGCTTGAAGAAGCGAAGCTTGGCAATGAGGAAGTAACTGAAGAGGTGAAGACATTGAAATTGACAGCAGAATCAGCAATTCAGAAAGAAAGTGAGATTACGTGCCAGAACAAGATTGGTGAAATGGTCACATGAATGGAACGGCGCAAGAACCAATAGGATAAAATTGTTGATGAAGGTGATGCCGAATTGAAATGTTGGAAAGAGAAAAAACTGTATCACACGACCTGAATACCAGAAACAGAGTACCACAACTACCCCTTCACAAGTGACAGACCGAGATTGTGAAAGAACTGTCAAGACATAAATGAAATGAAATGAAATGAAAATCGCTTATTGTCACAAGTAGGCTTCAAATGAAATTACTGTGAAAAGCCCCTAGTCGCCACATTCCGGCGCCTGTTCGGGGAGGCTGGTACAGGAATTGAACCGTGCTGTTGGCCTGCCATGGTCTGCCTTAAAAGCCAGCTCTTTAGCCCTGTGCTAAACCAGCCGTATTGTGATGCCTCCATGCATTATAATGTAAGGTGCTCAGCAAGCAAGGATCAACGTGGGGATGGAGAGTGGCACTACCCACAGAGTGATGTACGTAGTCACATGGTCAGAGAACAGTCAAGGATGGAACTCGCTCAGCAGCAAGTCTGCTTGGAAGAGTTCCATGCAAGACTATATTTGGAACTGTAGATGGTTAAAGCCTACAAATAAAAGTGTTTATGTTGAAATACACAAGTCTCAAGACCCTATCAATGAGCCAACACCATTGCAACAATAATAAAACCATATTAAGTACAGAATATGACGTGGTGTCATAATATGAAACTTTGGTAGTGAATCAAGTCAGATCTCTGGAATTATTGGCTGGGATTCTCTAAAAACGTGGCTAAGTGTTGACGCTGGCGTAAACACCGGAGTGTTTCACGCTGGCGTCAACGGGCCTCTTGGCTCAGCGATTCTGAAGCCCACAGGGGTCCAGCACGGCGCTGGAGTGTTCCGCGCTGCTCCAGCTGTCATACGTGGCCCTTTTCTGCACGCCGCAGGTCCGCGCATGCACGCATCCCCCAAAACTAGGGGGCACTGTTTTAAAATTAGAGGTCACCCTATTAGGTCAGAGATGAGGAGGAATATTTTCTTTCAGAGGGCTATGTGACTCTGAACTCCGCCTCAGAAGGTGGTGGAGGCGGGGTCATTGAACATTTTTAAGGTGGTGTTAGATAGACTTGTTAGGCGAGGGAATCAAAGGTTATCAGTGGGAATATGGAAGCCATGATTTTATTGAAAGGCGGAGCAGGTTCGAGGGGCCGAATGGCCTACTTTTGCTCCTATTTTGTAAGTTCAAGGGTTTGAAACAGCCTTGCTCCTCAGTGTCAGGATACAGCTCAATAAACTGCATTTCCTCAAGATGTTAACGTCCAACTGGTGCAATTGAAGAGTTAGCAATCACTATCAGATAATTGCTACACAAGGACATGAAGGAATCTAACAACACAACGTAGTCTATAATTGTGCACACTCACTGAGAAGCAGTAGTTATGGAGCCATTGGAAAAATGGTCCTTCTCAAACTAGGGTAAGATGAAAGTGTAAGTTTTAAGGGTACATTCAGTGTCCCTCCCATTGTTGTACTTCAATTGTTTGCTGTCCCGATCATCCATCAATATGTTCGCTGGAAAAACTCACACGGAAGACTTTTCCGATTGTCATGTTTTCAGTAGCATTTCATTCCTTATTGTGGGTAACAAAAACAAACAAGTCTCATCGTAAGGATCTCTTTCTAGAGGGAATCCCAATGTTATTTAAGGGGTTAACGCAAACTCAATGTCACTCACCTACCATGTTCAATTCATTTTTCTTTTGCATTCCAGCACTTTCAGACCATGCTGAAGACAAAACTGAATGTTCTGACACTTCGGAAGGAGCCCCTACCAACCGTCATCTTTCACGAACCAGAGGCTATTGAACTGTCCCCCACAGCCCCTCTGAAAAATGACCAGCCGTACACAGAACGCAAGGTTTGTTTCAACTGTTGTAGATATTGTCCCGACAGCTGCTTGATGAGATTTGATTTAATTATTTTTCGGGCAACAATCTGCTATTTATTATTTCACCGGCTGGGACAAGGTATGGTTGTTTTTATTTCCTAACCTAAATGTAACATTTACTGTCCGGACAGAACGCCAGTATCCATGACAGACAACAGGTCTCTTCACAGCACACCAAAGGCAGATGGTTGTTGAGTCTTTAGACATTACCTCAGACTATTACACACAGTGCTACATATTCCATTGACTTTTACACTTGTAATTTTCCCTGCAAATTTTTATTTGGGAGAAGGTGATACTGATCATGGAGCCAGCAATAAAATCTAAAGATGCGAGGGACTGTGGGTTCTAACCAGCCTCCTTGCAACTTCCTGTTGGCACTGAAGTTCCTGTTGGCACTGAAGTTATTGAAGTCAATGATAAATGGAGAAAAACAAAGAAGCAGTTTCCTTTTTCCCTTAACTCCTGATGGTGAGAATTCTGATTGAAATATAATTTAGCAGGATCTCAGAAAGGAATAGTTTAAATCATTCCTCCATTTTGTAAATAACATGGGTGGCAACAAAAGGGAGAGTTCACAGTTTCAATGGAGAAGACTGCTAATTGCCCAAGTGTTTAATCATCAGTATTGGCGTGCTCTATCTTTATTCTGTGACGAGTAAACATTTACACTTCGGGTGGTATCTTACCAGAATTTGGCAAAGTGTTAGGCTCAGACTGAAAACTGCCGTGTAACTATCCAGTTACACGGACTAGTTTTCTCTCAAAATATTGAGCCACTTGGAGAAAAAAAAATGTGGTTCACTCTGATGGGATGGGACCCAAAAGAGCCGGAAACTGACTCCCCAGGGATCTGGGCATCATCTTTAAAGGGCGCTCCGGTCATTACTGCTGCCTGACGGCCCCAGCCCCCAAAACAGGAAGGATTGGGGTTCTCCCCCATCCCCAACAATCCTTGCAGGATTCCACCCCCCTACCCCGACTGCTTGTCGTCTGGCCAAACCTGTTGTAAACCTCACTGATGTGACGTCACGCTGGCCAGGTATGAATATTCAGTGAGGGGGCAATCATGTGGCAGAGGGCACGCTACTAACATTGAAATTGATGCAAATCTATTCAAATGAGGTTCACGTCCTTCGTGGGCATGAACTTTGTGAGTTCACCAGCAAGGGGCGAGAAAAATCAGGAAACGCAATCTCTCCAGCAAGAATCACGTTTCCCAATTTGCGTGGGATTTTCCGCCACTCCGCCGATCCCCGTGCATGGCTAGTGCAGGCTCAAAATCAACCCCCTGGCCTTTATTCTATGAATGAAGTACAGCAAAACTAGGTATGATGAAAAAAATCCTTCAGGCGAGTTGGGGATAAGTATCTCATTGAGTTACCCTGTTCCCCGTCCACCCTTTCTATGGTGAGAATTCATATTGATGAGATGAAAGTCATCTAACGTGGGGCAGGGTGTGGAGGAATTTGACCGCCCTTTGAGGCATGGGGAGGTATTTCAAATACAATGGATGGCTTGCCCACCCTTCCCATCAATCCCTGAGCTTTCCCACATACTGTGGGCAGTAAGGTATCAGCACCCTGATGCCTATTGGCCACTTAAGGGTCTAATCTCAACCCCACTGCCATAATAATTTGGACCGTGGAAGACAAAGGAAAGTGGCCAGTCTGTTGCTTTTTCACCATTTGAGGTGTGTGGTAGTAGAGGTATTACGGTACCTGGTAATGCTGGAACACCATTGATAGAAACTGTATGCTTCCTATTGGTCAAGGTGTATGGTAGCTCCGCCCTGCTAGGCGGGGCATAAGAGCCCATGCCGCCCCAGCAGCCTTCATTCTGTACCTGAGCTGCTGGGGAAACATCTAGCTTATTAAAGCCTTCAGTTGGACGACAACCTCGCTTTAGTGGTCATTGATCGTGCATCAATTTAATAAGCTAGATTTAAAAAGGATGGAGCTCCGAATCAAGCCGGAGTGTCTGCAACTCAGCCCCCAGAACTCAGTGGCAATCTTCAAGCACTGGCTGCCGTGATTTAAAGGATATCTCGGGACTGCCTAAAACACACCCACGGGAGAGCAGAAACTGCACGTCCTGCACTCAAGGGTGAGCCCGGAGATTTACACACTCATCGAGGAAGCGGAAGACTTCGATGCAGCAACAGAGCTGCTAAAAGGACATTATATTCGCCCGGTAAACCAGGTCTACGCCCAACATCTGCTAGCAACGAGGCGACAAATCCCTGGGGAATCGCTGGAAGAATTCTACCGTGCACTCCTGGTGTTGGGGAGAAACTGCAGCTGCCCGCAAGTTTTGGCGAGCGAACACACTGAACTCTTGGTCCGGGACGCTTTCGTGGCAGGCATGCTATCCTCCCATATCCGCCAGCGATTGCTAGAAAAAGACACTCTAGGTCTCAAGGAGGCAAGGGCCCTTGCAGGCCCCCTGAGCAGCGTGGAACCCCTCCACTGCCGACCCCGAGACATCCCCCATCCCCCCCACAAGCTTGTGCTGCAAGGCGGCCTGGCATCCCCGGGGGGCCCCGCTGCTACTTTTGCGGGCAGGCCAAGAACCGCGCCAGCGCTGCCCAGCCCGTGCACCCACCTGCAAGGGATGCGGTAAAAAGGGCCATTTCGTGGTGGTATGCCAGGCCCGTGCAGTTGTCGCGGTCTCCGGCGGCGAATGCGGACCGCCACCACAAACCTCTCCACGGTCCCCTTGCGGCCAGCGGGCGCCGCCATCTTCCTACTCCAGGGCCACGTGCGGCCCCCGGGCGCCGCCATCTTGTCCCGCGGACGCCATGTTAGAGGGATGGGTGCCGCCATTTTGTGCACCCCCAGCCATGTGCGACCAATGGGAGCCGCCACCTTAGATGAACCCCCAGGACCCCAGCTCGGCTGACCACACACTGCCCGAAGAGAACACTCAACTGCTGCAATTAGCCTCGGTGACTCTGGATCAGTCCCGGCCTCGAACACTCTCGACTGCTACAACGACTGTATTTATCAACGGGCACGAGACGTCCTGCCTAATCGATTTTGGGAGCATGGAGAGCTTCATACACCCTGACACGGTAAGGCGCTGTTCTCTCCTCGTCCACCCCGTTAGTCAAAAAATCTCCTTGGCCTCCGGTTCCCACTCAGTAGAGATAAAGGGGTTTTGTGTAGCAAACCTCACAATCCAGGGAAGGGAGTTCAAAAATTACCGGCTCTACGTCCTTCCCCACCTCTGCGCAGCCACACTCCTAGGTTTAGACTTCCAGTGTAACCTCCAAAGTCTAACCTTCAAATTCGGCGGCCCTATACCGCCCCTCACTGTCTGCGGCCTCGCGGCCCTTAAGGTCAACCCACCTTCCCTGTTTGCGAACCTCACCCCGGATTGCAAACCCACCGCCACCAGGAACAGACGGTACAGTGCCCAGGGCCGGATCTTTATTAGGTCAGAGGTCCAAAGGCTACTGAGGGAAGGAGTCATTGAAGCAAGCAACAGTCCCTGGAGAGCTCAAGTAGTGGTGGTAAAGACCGGGGAGAAGCATAGGATGGTCATCGACTACAGTCAGACCATCAACAGGTTTACGCAGCTGGACGCGTACCCTCTCCCCCGCATATCCGACCTGGTAAACAGGATCGCGCATTACAAGGTCTTCTCCACGGTGGACCTTAAGTCCGCCTACCACCAGCCCCCCATCTGCACTAGTGACCGCAAATACACTGCCTTCGAGGCAGATGAGCGGCTCTATCACTTCTTAAGGGTTCCCTTCGGTGTCACCAACGGGGTCTCGGTCTTCCAGCGCGAGATGAACCGAATGGTGGACCGGTACGGTTTACGGGCAACATTCCCGTACTTCGATAATGTCACCATCTGCGGCCACGACCAGCAGGACCACGACACCAACCTCCGAAAATTCCTCCAGACCGCAAAGATCCTTAACCTTACATACAACAAGGATAAATGCGTGCTTAGCACCGACCGCCTAGCCATCCTCGGCTATGTAGTGCGAAATGGAGTTATAGGCCCCGACCCTGAATGCATGCGCCCCCTTATGGAGTTCCCCCTCCCTCACTGCCCCAAGGCCCTGAAGCGCTGCCTAGCATTTTTCAGTTACTACGCCCAGAGGGTCCCCAACTATGCAGCCAAGGCCTGTCCCCTGATCCAATCTACAGCTTTTCACCTGTCGATAGAGGCCCGCCAGGCCTTCAGCCGCATCAAAGCAGACATTACAAAGGCCACGATGCACGCCATCGACGAGTCCCTCCCCTTCCAGGTCGAGAGCGATGCGTCCAACGTAGCTCTGGTGGCCACCATCAACCAAGCGGGCAGACCCGTGGCCTTCTTCTCCCGTACCCTCCATGCTTCTGAAATCCGCCACTCCTCAGTCGAAAAGGAGGCCCAGGCCATAGTAGAAGCTGTGCGGCATTGGAGGCATTACCTGGCCAGCAGGAGATTCACTCTCCTCACTGACCAACAGTCGGTTGCTTTCATGTTCGATAATGCACAGCGGGGCAAGGTAAAAAACAATAAGATCTTGCGGTGGAGGATCGAACTCTCCACCTACAACTACGAGATCTTGTATCGTCCCGGGAAGCTAAAGGAGCCTCCGGACGCCCTGTCCCGCGGCACATGTGCCACCGCACAAGTGGACCGCCTCCGAGCCCTCCACGAGGACCTCTGCCACCCGGGGGTCACTCGCTTCTTCCACTTTATCAAGACCCGCAACCTGCCGTACTCCATCGAGGAGGTCAGGACAGCCACCAGGGACTGCCAAATCTGCACGGAGTGCAAACCGCACTTCTACCGGCCAGAGAAAGCGCACCTGATAAAAGCTTCCCGTCCCTTTGAACGCCTCAGCATGGACTTCAAAGGCCCCCTCCCCTCCACCGACCACAACACGTACTTCCTGAACGTGATTGATGAGTACTCCCGGTTCCCATTCGCCATCCCCTGCCCCGACATGACCGCAACCACCGTCGTCAAAGCCCTCCATAGCATCTTTGCACTGTTCAGGTTCCCCGCCTACATACATAGTGATAGGGGGTCCACCTTTATGAGCGACGAACAGCATCAATTCCTGCTCAGCAAGGGCATCGCCTCGAGCAGGATGACCAATTATAACCCCCGGGGTAACGGACAGGTAGAGAGGGAGAACGGAATGGTCTGGAAGACCGTCCTACTGGCCCTATGGTCCAGGAATCTCCCAGTCTCCCGCTGGCAGGAAGTCCTCCCGGATGCCTTCCACTCCATCCGGGCACTGCTTTGTACCACAACCAACCATACACCTCACGAACGTCTCCTTGTCTTCCCCAGGAAGTCCTCCTCTGGGACCTCTCTCCCGACCTGGCTGGCAGCTCCCGGACCCATCCTGCTCCGAAAACACGTGCGGGCGCACAAGTCGGACCCGTTGGTCGAGAGGGTCCATCTTCTCCACACTAACCTCCAGTATGCCTACGTGGCGTACCCTGACGGCCGACAAGATACGGTCTCCCTACGAGACCTGGCACCCGCCGGAGCCCCACGCACACTCCAGCCACCAGTCCCACCCTCCCCTCCACCAGGGCATCTTACAGGAGGGTCGGTCCTTCCGCCGGCCCCGCCTAGACTCCCCCACTCACCGACGCACCCTGCAGGCGCTCCCTTCCCAGGTCAGCCGTTTTCCCCACCAGCGCCGTCTAGGGGTGTCGAAGCTGCCACGGTGATCAAAGCCACGCTCCCGGAGTCACAGATGTCCGAGCCTCCACCGGAGTCACCACCGAAGCTACGACAATCACAGAGGACGACCAAGGCCCCTGATCGACTGATTGCTTCATTTTAAATTGTAAATTTAAATCATAAATTGTAAATAGTTATTAGAATTGTAAATAGTTACAAAATGATGTACGGAGGTATTACGGTACCTCCATAACTAATTCTACCACGTTGCCAAGTTTGTAGTATCAGGCCACCACCCACGCCGGACTCTTTTTTAACAAGGGGTGAATGTGGTAGTAGAGGTATTACGGTACCTGGTAATGCTGGAACACCATTGGTAGAAACTGTATGCTTCCTATTGGTCAAGATGTATGGTAGCTTCGCCCTGTTAGGCGGGGTCTAAGAGCCCGTGCCGCCCCAGCAGCCTTCATTCTGTACCTGAGCTGCTGGGGGAAACATCTAGCTTATTAAAGCCTTCAGTTGGACTACAACCTCTCTTTAGTGGTTATTGATTGTGCATCAAGGTGAAAAGGCAGGAAGGAAGGGGTGTTCTTCCTTTGGAGGGTGAGCTGTGCACAACAGGAACACCCCTCCCAAAATGCCCCCCCCCCCCATTCTTTCTGCAAAATAAAGCAAACGGGAGAAAAATGGGATTGTGAGAGAGAGATAAAATAGACAGATAGAAAACTTTTTCTTAAAGTTTATTCTTTGGAATCTCCAGCAATAAGTAGAATTTGAAGGAGTAAGACCACACATTTGTTTTTTAAAAATATATTTTATTAAAGTTTTCAAACACAATTTTCCCCCTTACAAATCAACAAAAACGGTAACACAATAACTAATAGATAACATTGTTTAAATAAAGTAGTGAACTAACAAAGTAACAAGAAATGGTGCTCCCCCCACCACCCCAACTAGAACAAAAACAAGTTGCCCCCCCCCCCCTCACTTTCTGGGCTGCTGCTGCTGGCTATCTATTTTCCCCTAACGTTCCGCTAGATAGTCAAGGAACGGTTGCCACCGCCTGGAGAACCCCTGAGCCGATCCTCTCAGCGCAAACTTCATCCGTTCCAGTTTTATGAACCCCGCCATGCCGTTTATCCAGGCCTCCACGCCAGGGGGTTTCACTTCCTTCCACATGAGTAAAATCCTTCGCCGGGCTACCAGGGACGCAAAGGCCACAATATCGGCCTCTTTCGCCTCCTGCACTCCCGGTTCATCCGTTACCCCAAATATAGCTAACCCCCAGCCTGGCTTGACCCGGACCTTCACCACCTTCGAGATCACTCTTGCCACTCCCCTCCAATACTCCTCCACTGCTGGACACGACCAAAACATATGTGTGTGGTTTGCTGGGTTTAAGACCACACATTTGTAAAAGTCATTTTTTAGTGCGAAAAAAACCTGGCAATAATTAAGATTCTTCACACTATTGAAAAAATTGCTTACGCCTGTATTTTCAAACATTATCCTTTTCCGGTGTGTTCTGTGGGCAATACCTCAATATCCTCCATGTCTTTGAATGTGAAGTCTCTTAATGAAATATGTGGAGGAGCAGGAGAAATCCGACAGCCGCTTGCTGATCTCTTTGTTCAACTGTGCGTGCACAGAAGCCAGAACCTGCTGTCCAACCTACGTTGTTACAATGGGGCTCTCAAATTGCCTTGCCGTTATTCTTAATACAAAATCCAGGCCATTTTCTGCAAAGTAAGAAGTTTTACAACACCAGGTTAAAGTCCAACAGGTTTGTTTCGAATCACTAGCTTTCGGAGCTCAGCTCCTTCATCAGGTGAGTCCACCAGCTTCAGGCTTACTGGTCTATAATTCCCTGTTTTCTCTCTACCTTCCTTTGTAATTAGTGGGGTTACATGAGCTACCCCCTAATCTGTGGGAACTGTTCCAGAGTCTATCGAATCTTGAAAAATGACCACCACTGCATCCACTATTTCCAGAGCCACTTCCTTAAGGACCCAGGGATGTAGATTATCAGTCCCTGGGGATTCAATCCCATCAATTTCCCCAACACCATTTCTCTACTAGTATTGATCTCCTTCAGTTCCCCCCTCTCACTAAACCCTGTGTTCCCCAATATTTCTGGTATCTTATTTGTGTCCTCACTTGTGAAGACCGATCCAAAGTATGTATTTAGCTACTCAACCATTTCTTTGTCCCCTATTATACATTCCCCTGTTTCTGACTATAAAGGACCTACATTTGTCTTTGCTAGTCTTTTTCTCTTCACATACCTACAGAAACTTTTACAATCATTTTTTATGTTCCCTGCAAGCTTACACTTGTACTCTATTTTCCCCTTCTTAATCAGTCCCTTGGTCCTCCTTTGCTGAATTCTAAACTGCTCCCATTCCTGAGACCTGTTGTTTATCTTGGTCAATTTGTATGCTTCTTCCTTGGATCGAATATTATCTCTAAGTTCCCTTGTAAGCCATGATTTGGCCTCCTTTCTTGCATTACTTTTGTGCCAGACAGGAATAAACAATTGTTGCAGATCCCCCATACGTTCCTTGAATGTTTGCCATTGCCAACAACAGTCATGCTTTGAAGTAATATTTCCCAATTGATAGTAGCCAACTCACGCCTCATATCACTGTAGTTTCCTTTATTAAGATTCAGGACTCTAGTTTCAAAATCAACTATGTCATTCTCCATCTTGATGAAAAATCCTATCATATTATGGTCGCTCATCCCCAAGGGGTCTCACACAACTAGATTGTTAATGATTCCGTTCTCATTACACAGGACTCAGTCTACGATGGCCTGTTCTCTAGTTGGTTACTCAACATATTGGTCCAGAACACCACCCCATATACACCCCAGGAATTCATACTCTATGGTATTGTGACTAATTTGATTTGCAGATTAAAATCACCCATAATTACAGATGTTCCTTTATCACCCGCATCTCTAATTTCCTGTTCAATGCCATTCCCAACATCACCACTACAGTTTGGGGGTCTATATGCAATGACCACTAACATTATTTGCACCTTGGTGTTTCTCAGTTCGACCCATACAGATTCCACATTGTCAGAGCTCATATCCTTCCTCGCTATTGGGTTAATTTCCTCTTTGACCAGCAATGCAACTCCACCACCTTTTACTTTTTGTCTGTCCTTCCTAAATACTGAATATCCCTGGATGTTCAGTTCCCATCCCAGGTCACCCTGCAGCCATGTCTCCGTAATCCCAATTATATTATGCTTGTTTACATGCACGATTAGTTAATCCGCTTTATTGCGAATACTACATGCATTAAGGCTTGTCTTTGGTTTCCCTGCCTCTCACTTTTCTTATTCCCCTTTCTGTCTTTTGTTTTTGTCCTTGATTCCTCCTCCTATGACTCCTTGCATAGGTTTCCACCCCCTGCCTTTTTAGTTTAACCCTCCCCAGCCACTCTAGTAAATGCTCCCCCGAGGACATCTGTCCCGGTCCTGCCCAGGTGTCACCCGTCCAGTTTGTACTGGTTCCACCTACCCCAGAACCTGTCCCAATGCCCCAGGAATCTGAAACCCTCCCCCTCACACGATCTCTTCAGCCACGTATTCATCTGATATATCCTGCTTTTCTACTCTGTCTAGCACGTGGTACTGGTAGTGATCATGACATCACTACCTTTGAGGTCCGCCTTCTCAATTTTCTTCCTAACTCCCTACATTCTGCTTTTAGGACCTCATCCCTTTTTTCTAACCTAAGTCGTTTGTACCAATGTGTACACGACCATTGGCTGTTCACACTCCCCCTCCAGAATGACTCTGAGACAACCTTGACCCTGGCACCAGTGAGGCAACATACCATCCTGGTGTCTCATTTTCGGCCACAGAAACGTCTATCTATTCCCCTTTCAATTGAATCCCCCTATAACTATTGCATTTCCACACTTATTACTCATCCCCTCTGCAGTGAAACCAACCATGGTGCAATGAAATTGGCTGGCGGAATTTGGAGGGCGGCACGTTGGCGCAATGGTTAGCAATGCTGCCTCACAGCGCCAAGGACCCGGGTTCAATTCTAGCCTCGGGTGACTGTCTCCCCGTGTCTGTGTGGGTTTCTTTCGGGTGCTCTGATTTCCTCTCACAGTCCAAAGATGTGCAGGTTAGGTGGATTGGACATGCTAAATTGCCCCTTAGGGTGAGTTTACAGGTCAGGGTTGGGGCCCCTGGGTGGTCGTTCAAAGGTTCGGTGCAGACACAATGGGCCAAATGGTCTCTTTCTGTACTGTAGGGCTTCTATGATTCTATGTTGTTGCTTTTCCTGAGAGGTCATTCCCCTCAACAGTATCCATAACGGTATGTCTGTTTTGCAGTGGAATGGCCACAGGAGAATTCAACACTCTCTGCTTAGCTCTCTTGCTCTGCCTGGTGGTCACCGATTTCCTGCCTGTCAGTGGAGTCTGAGCCTACGGTGTGACTACCTCTCTATGCGTGCTATCCACGACTCTCTCCACCTTGCGGATGTACACAGTGTCCCTGGCCGCCGTTCCAGCTCTGAATCCCGGGCATCCAGCAGCTGTAACTGGAGACACTTCCTGCACACGTGCTGACCGCGGGCACTGGAAATGTTCCCAGCTTCCCACGTGGAGCAAGAGGAGCAAACCAGGGCTTTGTACTTTCCTGTCGTGATTTACCCCTTTAAATTAAACCTTTGGAAGATGCTTGATATCAGATTATATCCAATTCTCTTTAGCCATTGTGACATAGGAAAAGCACCAGCCAATCTGCACACAATCTGTTCAGCCAAGTTTATGAGCATCATGCGCACAAACAACCTATGTACTGAGAGTAAGATCTGCAAGCATTCACATAATGTTGTGAGGTGGGGACATATTACTGCACTGTGGGAAGCATCTCAAGACACGTTAGGCTCCAATGAGCATTCCCAGAATAAGGAACCTTGGCTTTTCAAGCTTCCTCCCTAATTCAGCTATAACACCCTGGTACACAACTTGCACTATTAGAATTAACAGAAGATCCCAAATATTTACTGTGTTACCTTTTGCAGAGAAGCTATTTCCTCTGATGGGGGAGGCACAGTCCAAATGGATAGAATTAAGCCAAAAACCAGTGAAATCATTTTCAGCCAAATGGCGATAAAATTCTGGAATCGTTTCTCCAAAATACTGTGGAAGCTAGGTCAATGGAAATATTCATGGCTGTGGTCAATTGGTTTCTTATAGGTCAGGTTACTGGATAATGAAGCAAAGACCAATGAATGAAGTTGAGGTACAGATCAGAATAGTGGGGTCAGGGCTTGAGGGCTTCAATGGCATCCCCCTCGTCTTATCTTCTCTTTTTTGTTTGTGGTGTTGCTACCGCTGCCCTGAAAAGGGCTTGACTTGTTTAGATTGGAAGGCATTTTGTAGTTCATATAGTTCATGCAAATATTTTAGGTTTGAGCTATTAACAGTTATGCTCCACATCTGACAAGACAGAGTCAGCAAAATGTCAGTCAGGGTCATCCATTAGGGAAGAGAAACAAAGACCTATTTGCAATTGCCTTCTCTGTTAGGTAAGGGTCAAGAGGGTTTATTTTTCACATCAACAGCAGCAAATACTCTGTACCGGTCAATAGCACAATGTGTTTTTTGTGTAGAAAGTTGCCTGCTGTCTTGAATGGGCTGTAATGAAACAAAAAAGGGAAGAATGTAAAAAAAATTAAAAACATACTGTCATAATATACACCAGTATATTATGGTGCAGACACACACACTGATGGACATGCAGTGGGACCAATCAGCATACACAACACCGCAGCCAATCACCAGTGAAGCACACGCACTAAAAAGACAGGGGACAGGAGAGTTCCCGCTCATTCTAGTTGCAAGCCAGCTCGGAGCACAGAGCTCACAGCCTGCAACACAGACATTCACCATGTGCTGAGTGCATCACCTGGTTAGGACTAGGCAAGGGTCAACAGTTAAAGCTGGTATTGCATTTACCCACAGTTCAAGTATGTTAATATAGTTAACCTTATAATAAAATAGAGTTGCACCACTTCCAGTGTTGGTGACCTGTTTGTGATCCAGAACACCCAACACATCACATACTTCAAGAATTAATGTCAAAACCTTAGAATTCTTCATCTTAGAAAATATCCATACTTCTAACCATGGCCATATTTGAAATTATGTTACAAATGTATTATACTGGAGGCAATGTGCTCTTCATTAAAAACAGCTTCTCCCTTATTCTTCATATTTTCCATATTTCCCCCCGAAGTAACTAGTACACCTATTCTATTCTCAACTAGACAGGTGATATGGTCTACAAATAACCACAATGTTACCTCTTAACCCACTAGGCAGTTCATTCATATGACTTTGGAAGGAGGTACTCTCGGTTTATTGCTGATGTACCACTGAGCTGAAGGAGTCACACTTGTTCACTTGTAATTGGTAGTTATATTAATGGATAAGTTTACAATAGTAAAATTATTTATATTTGGAGCATGTGATGAATATTTAATAATGCAACATGAAACTATAGCCATGGAAGCTGGCTGGTGCACTTCTGATATGTTTTCCTTTATCCTCAACTGGTGGTTGACAGGGCCCTCCACCATGTCCAATCCATTTCATGTACTTCTGCTTTTACCCATTCTCCTCCTAGAACCATAATAGTGTTCCCCTTGTCCTCGCATTCTACTCCACCAGCCTCCATTTTCAATGGATCATACTCTGCCATTTTCACCAACTCCAACATGATGCTACCAGCAAACATACCTTTCCATGCTCTCCCCTTTCAGCATTCTGAAGGAACGGTTCCCTTTGTGACACCCTAGTTCATACCTCAGTCACCACTAATCCCCCCTACACCTTCCCTACACCACATTTCCAAGCAAGCGCAGGAGATGCAACACTAATATACTGTATTGGCTGTTCACGATGTATTCTCCTCTACACTGGGACCCAAACATAGACTGGGTGACCACTTTGCAGAACATCTCCATTCAGTCCGGTGGCACAACTCTGAACTTCCTGTCCCTTGTCATTCCAATTCTCCACCTCGCTTCCACTCTGACCTTTCTGACCTTGGTCTGCTAAGTTGTTCCAGTGAAACTCAATGCAAGTTTGAGGAATATTACCTCATCTCTCGACTCGGCACTTTACAGCCTTCTGGGTTCAACATGGGTGGGATTCTCCATATCCGGCGGGTGAGCCGTACCGGCGCCAAAGAGTGGCGTGAACCATTCCGGCGTCGGGCTGCCCGGGGCGGGCTAGGCCGGCGCTGGAGTGATTGGTGCCGCGCCAACCGGTGCCGAAGGGCCTCCGCCAACCGGCGTGAGTTTGCGCATGCACAGGAGCGGCAGCGTGTTCCCAGAACCGCTGGCGTGATTCCTGTGCATGTGCAGTGGGGTTCTCTCCGCGCCAGCCATGTCGGAGTATTGCAGCCGCCAGCGCGGAGGGAAAGAGTGCCCCCATGGCACAGGTCCGCCCGCAGATCGTTGGCCCCGATCGCGGGCCAGGCCACCTTGGGGGCCCCCCTCCGGGGCCAGATCCCCCCGCGCCCCCCCGAGGACTCTGCAGGCTGCCCACAGAGCCAGATCCCGCCGGTACGGACCTTGTGTAATTTACGCCGGCGGGACAGGCGGAAAACGGGCAGCCGCTCTGCCCATCGCGGAGCGGAGAATCGCCGGGGGGGGGGGGCGCTGCCAACGGCCCCCGACCGGCGCAACGCGATTCCCGCCCCCGCCAAAAAAACGGCGCTGGCGGCCGGGCGGGATTCACGCCGCCCCCTGGCGATTCTCCGGCCAGGCGGGGAGTCGGAGAATATTGAGTTTTCAACAAGTTGAGATCATCTCAATCTGTGTTTTTTTTAATTTGTTTTGCTGATATGGTCTTGTCTTCTTTCTTTATCCCTTTGAGCTCCATTCAGTCAGTTGCGACATGGTCATTCCTGCCACATTTGGACACGACCTTCGTTTCTTTACTGTATCCATTACCACTCTCTTTGGCTGGTGCATCATGAAATCTTCAGACCTCCACCCTGTCACAGAACTCCCCTTTTTTTCTTCCTGCCCCAGTCCTCCCTTCCATTATCTTAGAAGGTCTTACATTTCTATCTTTCTTCAGTCATGGTGGATGGTCATCTCAACCTGTAATATTGGATGGAATTCCTCGGCCGTCGGGATTCACTTTTGCCGCTGGCCCCCTCCCGCGGGTTTCCCGGTGGCGTGGGGTGGCTTCAATGGGAAATTGCATTGACAAATGGTGGGAAGAGAGAATCCCGCTGCCAGCGAGAAACACGGAGCTGGGGGTCCGGGGAATCCAGCCCAGTATGCTTGTTTCTCTCCACAGATGCTGTCTGACCTGCTGAGTTTCTTTGTTTTTACTTCCAGGAGAATGATTGAGGATGTTCCAGGGAGTTGATTAAACTCCAAATAGGTCCTTCCCTGCCATTAGATTTCCCAAGAAATTAAACTCTACAATAATCATTCACAGCGGTTTCTTGACTTTTTGGAAATGAAGATTATGAAGAGCTGGGGTGGGGAAGGGGGGGAAGCAACCAAAAAAGGAAATTTGTAGATATGCTTTTCGAACAACAGTGGAAATTAAAGTTAGCGTGTACACATGTTCTGAAATACCATGACATTTTGGGCTGGATTCCCGGACACTTTACGACCCGGAAATCGGCGCCGAACCCTCATCGATTCCGGGACCAGTGAGGGGCTAGCAGCGGCGCAGGGTGGTACTCCCTGCTCCTGCGCCGAAAACAGCAGGAGAATGGCCGGTTTCTGGCCGCGCATGCGCACAGCGACAGTCACGCCGTACAACATGGCACCGGCCATGCACGGACCCGACCCGCCATCCGCAACCCCACAGGCCACCCCCTGTCCACCCCCACCAGTCCCCCCAACCCTTACGGTAGCCCCCCCCCCCAGCCAGCGGCATGGATCCCTGCCAAGTGTGGTGACGCTGGACACAGTCTGCAGCCGCCACGCCAGGTTCCCGACAGCTCAGACCACACCTCACCTGCGTGGTTGGGAACTCGGCCCATTAGGGACGCAGCATCGTGGGAGAGCCTGCCGATGACGTGCCAATGCCGTAATTATGCCACTTCTGAGGGGGCAAAACACGGCTGACCGGTGTCAAACTGGCGCCGGCCCCGATTTGGGCGTCGGTGTGGATTCTCCGCCCGATCGCCGATTAAGATATCGGCGTCGGGCAACGGCCAATCCCGCCCTTTGTCTTTGAAATCAATGACCATTAAATTACACATAACGCACTTGCGAGTTTTGGGTAAGTTGCCTTTTATTGGACCTAGGAGCTTTCAAAGATTTCCACTACAGAGAGCTGAAAATTATCATTGACAAACTAGGCTGGATTTTGCTCCAGTGACATTGCCCCCCCCCCGACTGCACCAGTTGGAGAACCGGCAGGAACCCCACGTCACTTCTGAGGGGTGCCCAGCAGCCAGTTAACTGGCCATTATCGGGCCTCCCATGCGATTCAGGCTCCTGGAGGGCAGAAATCCCACTGAGAGCTGCTGACCAAACAGATAGCCCTCTATTGCCTATAGCATCACCAGGAGCAGTGTTGCTGCCAGTAATGCACTGGGTCCAAGCTCCAAGGTTGATGCTAGTGCACAATACACAGTTGAGTAAGGGCAGGTTTGGTTTCGCGAGGAGGGCCCGCTGGAGAGGGAGCCATCGGGGCTCAGAAGCAAGTGCAGGGGATGACTTTCAATGGCCCCCTTCAAGATACCAGGTCCTTCGATCAGCATCACAGAGCCTGTCAACGAGGAACACCCCCTTGCAAGGCTGCAGGCAAACTCAATAGACTCAGGGAGGAATTGGCTTTAAGAGCTCATTAAAGAACCTAGTTGCCTTCCCTCAGCTTAACTGAGGACAGTTTTCTCAATTTCAGGAATCCAACGTAGGTACTTCTGCCGAATCCCTCCACCCCCCCCACCCCGCTCCCACCATGCATGCTTCAGCGGCCTCCACTATATCCAGCCCACTGAGTGAGTATCGTATGTGGGGGGAATTTGTGGCACAATGATAACCATTTCAGCGTGGATGCGGTTCTTTACTCAGAGAGAGGTGAGAATGTGGAGCTTACTGCCACATGAGTGGCTGTAGTGACTCTCGCACACCAATTGAAGGAAAAGTTAGATAAGTACGTGACGAAGAAAGGAATTAAAAGATCTGTCAATCGGACGAAATAAAGTAAAATAAAAGGCGGCTCATACTTTGGAGCCACCAGCTCTCAATAAACCAGTATAGACCTAATATTGGGCTGAATGGCCTGCTTCTATGCTATAAATTGTATACAAATTTCATTAGTGACATTGGGTTTTAAATCTCTTTGAAAGAGCTGGAGCAGGTACCTTGAGCTGACTGGCCTTCTGATGAACAGCAATATGCTTGAATGCTGTTCTGTGTGATTTCCATTCCACACGGTAAGAAAGCATAAAGCAAGTGAAATGTGTGGGGGACAAAAGGATGTTTTGTGGCTTGGGGCTTTCACAACCGTAATAAAGGTTCCTCATGAAGCCTTACCGCAATTATCCAAAGCCTGCACACAACAAGTACATTTGCTTTTGAGAACCCTGGCAATCCTTCACTGAAAACAACTCTCCACTGGAGAAACAGCTGCTTGTATTTTACTCAGAGAGGAAAATTTTTCAATCGCACTCCCCGGTGGCTAGTCAGATTCTCATGACAGTGCTTCCTAAGCTACCACCAGCTTCCAGCGATTGCCAAACGTTATCCCATTGCCAACTACCAAAACAATGTGGAATTTTCCACCCCCACAGCATGTTTCCCAGCAGCGGAGGAGGCTCACCATTGGCTGGCCACGGGATCTTCCTGTCCCACCAATGCCAACGGTGTTTTGCACCGTTCGCCAGACACACCATCGGGGAACCCGCCTCACTGCGGCGGTGTGGGAGAAGGGGGGCGTCGCCATTGGCAGGACTTGAAGGCCCCGCTGATGGAAAGGGAAGGCAAATTCAACCCACTCCGTGAGCACATTGATTGTCTCCACGTATCCCTGCTGCCTTTCCCCCAGGCACTTGAAGCCGCCTCGTGAAATGATGATGTGGACTGCTCTCCCTTCTCATGCAAGCTGTTCTGTTGACCAACGACCCAAAAGCGAGCAAATAGTTCAAGGAACCGTGTTAAGATTGACTGAAATTGCAACAGGAAAGGCAGCAAAATCTGTGAGAATGTCGACGTCAACCTCCCTGGAAGCTGAAACAAAGCTGCACAAACAGCCATTTGGTGCATCTTGGTTTCATCATGTCCCTTTTCTGCTACTGCTCCGGCCGATTTTATGCTCTGTTTTGTTCCCAAAGAAAAATGTTGAGTATGTCTCACCAAACAAAAAGTTGGCAAATAATTAGAAACCCTGCACTCTTTTAAAAACCTCTGTCCATGACAAACGCCATTCACTCCAAGCTTATCTTCCATGTTACAGTTATGCAGTTTGTCCAATAAATGCAGTATGATATGATTAAAACAGCAGGCTTATGGTTTAATTAATAACATATGAAAAATGACCCAGGCACCCAGTGAATCAGAAGACTCAATACTTTTCAGTACTGTAATCCCAGTTGCTTAGCCTTTTGCATTTCTGGAATTGTAAACTTATTTTAGCTAATTATCCTCGCATAAATATTGTGTTTGGAAATATATTTCTGGGCCTACAGTCTCAGAGGTTGTCAATGCCAGATGAGGTCCTCTGGTATTTGACATAGCTGGTCTCTTGTGCAGTACCTGAACTACTGAGTTATCTTTCCCAGTGGAGGACAATTTGTTATCACCCTAGGGTTGACAACCCTCCAGGATTGGCCTGGGACCTTCAGGGATTAAAGATCAGTCTCCAGGACACTGCTGCATGAAAGAAACATCATACAGATATTTAAAAAGTTAAAAAAAAAATTTCTTTGAATATTTCTCTTCACAAGATTTAAAATTATTGGGAAAGCGACGAAGGGGGTATTTGGTTGACAGTCAAGTCTCATCCAATTGGGTAATGAGTCTTTTTGCTTTCCAATTGGCGTAGGAAGGCAGGACATCACTTGGATGGATGTATTGGCCAATGATTGGCTGGAACGTGGGAGCAATTCATGTGATGAAACCCTCTGGAATACATCTCGGATTCTCCGGTTCTCCAGCCACAGGTTTCTCGACAGCGCATCGTTCGCTGGCGGTGGGATTCTGTCTTCTCGCCACTTGCCAATGGGATTTTCCATTGAAGCCACCCCATGCCGCTGGGAAACCCACGGGTGAGGGTGCGCTGCCAGTGGGAAAGTGAATCGTAACGGCCAGAGAATTCCGGCTGCAATCGCTATTGGCAAACGTAGATCACCCCCTTTGTGCTATCAGTCAATACAAGATTAAACCTCAGCTGTCCGATATATGAAGATGTTAGGGTAAACATTTATCTCCGTCTGTTTTCAGGTCAGACTGATTTGTGTTCTGGTTCATATTTGTCCAATTTTTTTTTTTTAAATCACTGCTCCCTCCTGTTCCTCCCCTCAGCAGCTCCTCTGTTGACTCAATTATGTAGAGGGTGCCATCTCTGCTACTCCACTACTGGGCCGATATCTGGGGTTTGAGTATCGGTGTGTGTCTCTCTCCAGCTGGCACTGAAACTTCAGAGGCCAGGGGATGCCGCACTGGGACACCTCCACGGAAGAGAGCACTGAATCAAGCCTGCCGTTTATCCCTAACCGGAAGCCTGAGGCTTATATCACACAGATATCCAGACCCCCACCAATGCCCAGGTGATTCTCTCTCTTGCCGGTGGTGCAACACCCACCCGGTTCCTACTTCGCTGGAGTAGCTTTCCCAAGAGAGAGAATAGGACACTGCTGTTTATTACCTAACCAGCAGCCTGTCCTGAGTGAATCGTTCAAGATGACCCTAGATTCTTGAACCCGGAATTAAGGTGAGGAATATCTTAACAATGACTTGGTCAGAGATCGCTGGTGAGAGATTGAAGAATTTAAACGACTCCAATTATCAGCAAATCAAGGTTTATTGCAAAACCCAGGTCAAAATCATCAACAGAAGAAATTATTATAATAAAATCTTAAACTCTAACACAAACTAAGTCTATTCAGAAAGTACTATAGCGGACACAACGTAAAATCTTATTGTTACACAGTTTTAGCAATGACACAGAACACAAATCAAGTCCCCTTCCCCAAAGCCTCAACCACTATCAAGGTCAAGGGAGTTTCGCAAGCTGCTGCAGGGTACTTACAGTCACAGGCTGCAGGAGGTCAAGTCAAAGGTGGAGAGGTCAAGCCAAGAGACCCTCAATCCAAACACAGCCCCTTTTATATCCGTTTTACCTGGCTTTTTCCTGTGTTCGGCCAGCCCCTTTTGCATTGAATTGGTAAGGTTTAAAGTTCCCGCTGGTCCCGCCCCCTTTGAGCCGGTCAGAGCTGTCGACTTCCGGGTTTTCCTCCCCCTTTGCGTTGTATCGGTCCAAGTTTAAAGTTCCCGCTGGTCCCGCCCCCTTTGAGCCGGTCAGAGCTGTTCGCTTCCGGGTTCTCCTCGCAGGTCCGCTCCTTCCAGCCAGGCAGACCTGCCGCGATTTGAATTTGGCGCCGACTCCGCCCCCTCCACCCAGTGAGTTCCTGCCGGTGGCTTCTGTCAGGATTGGAGTACCTCCCCCAGGTCCGCCTCCAACTTGGTTTTTTCTACCGTTTATCTTCAAGGGGCTTTTCCAGCGCAATATACTGAGCCCAGACAGTCTGCTTTTTGGGATAACAAGGTTAAGCTCTCTTGTGAAGATTTTCAAAGTCTTCCAGCTGCTCCGGAGATGGCTGCTATTCTCACCTTGCTATGTTGATGGGGTGTTAATTGGATTCTGCTCTGGTGGAGGCCAAGTCATTTACATCTGCATGGGGCTATGACCATCCCATTGTCCTGCTTGCAGGCAGGCCCCTTACAGCATTACCATGCCCCTTTGTCTGTGTTTTAATCTTATCTAGTTGTCTGGCTCCTTCTTCCTTGTAGCTCCTGGGGGGGTTTGTAAATACCTATGCCCCCACTCAGCTCAGTGGACCAAGCCTGCTGGGAAATCTGGTTACGTTCCCTTGGCTGAAAAGTGTCCAGTTTACAGTCTCTGGGTTTTATCCTTGGGCAGTCCAAAAAGGCCGAATTGCCCGAAAACCTTACAATTAGGATCAGCTATTTGTCAAGTGCACACTCTTGAGCAGAAATATCAGTTGCACGACACACCCCAACAATGAACAACGATTCCAGAGTTGATAAAGCACCATCTAACTGATATTGGTTCAGCTTCCCCACACAAAAGCCCAGCTCTCCCACCAAGTAATTGCCCCAATGATATCACCTGCCATCACTAGCTAAGATTTTGTTTCGATAAGTTCAGAAATGAACAGTGAAAGTGAAAAACACCAAGTTTATCCTCACTCTTTGTAACTGGCTTCTCTGTAGCCTTCAAATAATGAGATTCATTCTTTGCATGTGAAGTCATGCTGCATAATTACGTGATGTGATTTGTAAAATTAGTGCTAATGAACATCAAGAGCAAAGCATTTGATCTTTAGCACCTCCACACTTCATTTTGAACCTCTCTGCACAGAATCTCCTTCAGGTTTGTTGCCGTTTCTCGAATTGTTTTGTGATTTTCAGGCCCTCTGGAGAAGGTTTGGCTGAGATTTGGATGGCAGCATATGAAAGGAACTTAGTTTAAAAATACAAGGCAATTTAGCTTGGTATCAATGAAAAATAACTCTCATTTATGTTTACATAACTTTTTTTACATGTAGGTGGTTCTAGTGGCCACAGAAGAGTCTAAAACGAGAGACGTAAAGAAACTTATTTTGTTACGAAGTTGGCCATACACACAGTGCACTCCTGGTCCCAGGCGGGACTGCGCATATTCGGCTCTCAGCTGGGCCGGCTTTTATGCTAGAGTCCATTTACTCCGCTGAAGTGCCCCTCAGCGGGGAAGCTCGTATTCCACGAGACTCACGGGGAGGCTAATAGGTCTGATCGCGTAGGTCTTGTGCATTATAGCATCCCTCCGCCACAAAGTCCAAAAACCCGTTAAAGGAAGGTGGAGCAGGAGGGCCTGCTCTTTTCCCTCGTAGCTGGGCCTCTTGCGAGGCTCGATCAGGACAGCGAATGTCATTTCCTTGATGATCGCGCAGAGAGGGGGGGGGGGGGGGGGGGGGGGGCAGGGGGGGGGTGGCGGGGGGGGGGGGGCAGACTGGCAGTTGCTTTCCCGCCGGTTCACCGTCAGAAACCTCCGATGTCTGGGTCTCCATATCGGAGTCCGAATCCTCGGCCTCCGGAATCTCTGCATCGGGTCCCCCAGGGGGCGCACCCTTGGATTCATTTGTGCCGTGGCTGTCTGACTTGAAACTGGTACCTCCGAAGGAGCTTCACGGAGAGCTGGTCTCCTGCCTCTGAGGTGATCCATGTGCTTCTTCATCACCCAATCCTGAGTTCGAGCCGAGTATGACACTGGCCCTGTCTGCCGGACTATTGTTCCTGGGACCCACTTGGTGCCGTCCCCAAAGTTGCGAATATAAACAATGTCACCTGGTCCGAACTGTCTGGTCCGTGTCTGCGTGTCTGGACAACGCTGCTCCTGACTGCAGCGCACTTTCCCACCAGCATCTGGGAACGCGAGACTGAGGTGGATCCGGAGTCTTCAGCCCACTAAACCTTCTGCTGGCGCTATGCCGGTCGCGTTGATGGTACAGTAATATGTGAGGTAAGGTACACAAAATAAAAATCCCCCGGACCACAGGTTGCCCACCACTGCTTTACTCACTGGTAGATCAAAAATCTGTCTAACCTTGAAATAATGTGTCAATGATTTTCAAATGCAGATAATGAGGGAGCCCAGTCACATTGAACCACGGAGTGATGTGATGGGGCCTATAACCTGTGATTTCCCCAGTATGTGTTCATTACCTGCCCAGGGCGCACAGAGAGAGGAGCAGGCAATAAATAAAGATCGGCCCCCTTTCCCAAAGTGGATAATGAACAGACATCAGAAAAAGGTGCCCACCTGTTCTTGCACAATAATGAGTGGTATAAATAACTAAAAGGATGAGGTGGGGGGGCTAAATAAAGTAATCCTAAAATCCTGTGTGCCTCTTCGGTGCCCTGCCTTAACTTCAATAGGAAAATGATGGAACTTCCATATAAATAGAGTAAATGATTTTCCCCAGCCAGTTATCATTCCTCTGGAAGCTCGATTAATTTCTTACTGAAAGTGGGGATCTGTTGAGCCCCCAGAGCCGATTATCTTTTCAAATATTGTTCTTTAGTTTTCTAACTTTTCCGGCTCTGGGTCACTGTCCCTGTGGAGTTTGCACATTCTCCCTGTGTCTACGTGGGTCTCACCGCCAAAACCAAAAGATGTGCAGGGTAGGTGGGTTGGCCATGCTACATTGCGCCTTAATTGGAAAAAAAAAGAATTGGGTACTTGAAATTTCAAAAAAAAATAGTTTTCTAACTTTGTGACTGTTGCTCTTTTTAACCTTAGTCTATTGGCTCTGTTTAGGTCACCTTTGCTCATGAGTCGCCAGGTATCTTTATGATACCGCCACGTGGTTCAAGTTCAGGTTATGATTAATAACACAGCACACCGCTTAGTAAGGATTAAAACAACGGTCATTTATTATATACAACAAGCAATATTAATACCCTAATACTACTTTCTATATAACAAACCTATCACTACTGGCCAATACTTAACTTAGGAAGAGCCCACCAGGTCAGGGAAACGAATGGCTTGTCCAATCAAATCTGGCCCGCGGGATTCAAAAGGCTGCTACAGGTCGGTGGCTAGGTGTCTCTACCGGATAGCGATCGCTGGATTCAGACTTACTATACACTGTGGCTGGTCTTGCGAAGGTCTCGAGCAGGCGAAGATGAGAGAGAGAGAGATCTGAACTTGGACCTTCGCTTTTATAGGGCCTAGGGGCTTCCCACCTCCCGGGGTGGCCCTTGACCCTGAGTCCCAAGTGATTGGATTCTGTCCCCAATCTCTGGGGTCGATGTGTCCAATGGTGAGGCGATTCCTCGATCGGGGGGTGGTCGCTCACCTGTCTTTGTTTCGGCCACTGCAGGCGCCGACAGGTCTGGCCCGGTATTCAATTGCTAATATGTTGCAATTGTTCCCGGGGATAGCTGATTTAACTGTGGATGTCTGAATAGATTGGTTGCAAACAGTCCTGAATGCAACTGTGAATACCTAGGTTGATGGGCTGGTGATAGCCCTGTGTATCGATCTGGGCTACCTTCCCAGAGCCGAATATGCAAAACTGTCTGCAGCTGCCTGCTTGTGTCTTCTTGGCTGCTTTTCCCAGCAGTCTTTCGGGTTAGCCATTTTAAACTGGGTTTTGGCCAGATTAATCGGAACGCAGCCATTTTACATGGCTACAATCCCGCCTTGTGATCCTAACGCGAAGCGTGAAGGATCACATAAATTTTGTCCTCTTCGTTTCCCGACTGGGGGGGGGGGGGGGGGGTCGGGGGGGGCACCTCCCACATGGCCACTACTCTGACCCTAGCTATGCACAAAAATTTACCTAAATAATTCTTGAGGGCGCTATGTCAGGCAGGGGCATGTGTCTGGAAAAAAATGAACTGGGAACCTCTAATTTTACCTAAACAATTCTTCAAGTCTTTTACAATCTTATCTCCTTAAACATACACTATCAATTACAACATGTAATATATCCTTTCCTGGCTTGGCAGTCAAGCTCAGGATCATACATTTCCACACATTCTCTTTTTTATTTACAGGAAAAAAAACCCGCCAGTGCATGTTTTATTATTCATATATCGCGAGGGTCTGGGGTCTGGTCATAGCCGAATATCGGGGATCGGATCCGATAGACCGGGGTTCGAGCGCGGTACGCTCTCCTTTTCCACTTGCGGAGGCGCATGGTCTGTACTGCACAACTGAGTATAGCCAATGCTAACAGTGCCTCAATGATGTACGATAGAGAGTACCAAGTTATGAGCTTGGCACACCAGGATAATGCAGCGTGGTTGGTGACTGGGCCCTCGGTACTACGGGGCAGTGAAGCGTTAACGGCAGGGGGGTTTGGAGTAATGGGGTCCGCGTTCCCGCGCAACCAAAGGTCCATAATAAATATGTTGAGCACGATGAAAGAAGTCCTCATGGCTGTCCTCTTTTCCTTTTCCTGTTTACTGGTTTTCTCCGGACTTGGAGCTTCTGGAGTTCTGTAAGACAAGCGTAGTGTGTGTAAATACTTCGGTTTAATATCTGGTGTGTTAGTGTGTCTGTCCTTCTTGGGGCCAATTAAACCCTTATAATTGGTCACAGTATGTGACTCTCCCCCCATTTTTTTTTCAAAACAAATGTTTGGACACGGCACACTTCCCAGTGGTGGACCAGTGCTAACTTTATCATCCAAATGCTCTAGGATGTAAATAGCATGTGGCAGCAACCCAAAGGTTGCCTAAATAAAATAAAACGGTTTTTGAAAGAAAAGTTCGAATGGGGTGCGTGTGGGCCGCGACGGGTACGATTTGGGTGGAGTCCCCGGGTAGGACGGCTACCAATACCGTATCTTCCCTACCCGAGCGTTTTTGACCAACGGGGGGGGTCCCCAGGCAGGGCGGGTCTCACGCCGTTTCTCCAGTGCTTCAGTGACCAAAGAACGGACAAAAATGTAGTCGTCATGGTGGGGTCACTGTTCTGATTCTACCATCAAATCAGAAGAGTAGCTACGATCGGGTGTCTGAGGCAAGTCCTCAGAGGTTTCAGCAGAATGGGCGTGTGGCGGTGGTGGGGGTCAGTGGGAAAAGTTAAAAGTTCAGGTGAATGGGTGTGGGGCGGTGAAAGAATTCTCCTGTAGGACGAACAACATTTAACAAACAGACAGACAACATAAAACATTCTGCAGGTTCCATCCGAAAGGACAACACTTTTCACCAAGTGTCTCCTTTAAATCATCATGTGGACACCTCAGTTCTCGGTCGCTACGGGCTCTGCCTTTTTCTTATCGAGCGTGCCTGTCGGTTGGGCACTCTGTGGTTTCTTAGGGCCATTGCATTCTCTAGCAAAATGTCCCAATTTTCCACAATTGTAGCACTCTTGCGTTTTGGCTGGGGGGCTGTTCTTTCCCTCGTTTACCCAGGCGGGGTTGTGAAGAGTGGTTCTTACTGCCTGCACATCTGCGGCAGCTTGGTTTTCCTCGTGGGTTCTCGTGGCTGATTTGCCGTGAGCCGCTTGTTCCCAAACGCGGGACAATCTCTTGACCACCCACTTCTCATTATGAGCCTCCTCTGAGGGGTCATAATTGCTACAGGCATTCTGTCCTGCTTCCGTGGCATGGGAGATAAGGGTGCGGGTCCACTTGGCCATATTGTCTGGGGACAAATGGGCACGATCTACGTTGCCGAAAACGGCTTCAAAATGAATCCACAAGCGTCCTGCGAACGCTGTGGGGTGTTCAGACTTTTTCTGTCTGCATTTATTCAGACCGTCTACGGGGTCGCCCTGGTTGTACCCGATCGCATCCAGGATCGCGGTATGCATTTCTGCAAGGGTGCCTCCTCCTACATTCTGTGGGTCGGGAAGGGCTGCTGCGACCGATGGGTCTAAGCTGAGGACCGTGAGCTTTACCTGCTCTTTCTCATCCAGGCCGTACATAGTCGCCTGGTGTTTGACGGTGGCAAAAAAATGGTGTGGGTCTGAAGCGGGGAGGAACGGTGTGATTTTGGCACACGCGTCCCGTAATTGGGCACTGTGAGGGGGGTGGAATATAAGACCTCCGCCTCGTCTGCTGTGGTGGTGCGGTGGGTTGTTACAGGGTTCATGGGATCCTGTATTATCTGTTGTGTGGGGGGTGGGGGTGCTTTCCTCCTTTGGGGTTTTCCCTGCGCACATGCTCCCTGAACATATCTCTGCGCTGTCTCTTACAATTCTTCCCAATCAGGGCCGTCTTCCTGTTCTAAACTTTCCCCAAAGGTTTCTTGAAATCCCTTTTGGACAGAAAGCAGTGCTTTCAAGTCTGCAACCTGCTTTCGGCACTTAGCATGGTCTCAAGTACTCTGCCTTTGTTCCGTGGTTGTGGCGTGGAGCGCTCTCAAGGCTGCCTTGAGATCACTGCATTGTTTCTGGAGCTTCTCTAACTGGTTTTCTGTTTCTTTCTTTACCAGGACTGCACGCTGCAGGTCCTGATAAGCCTTCTCATATTGTGACTGGAAACTACTCAAGTGCGCCAGACAAGATTGGTGACCCCGTTTGGCGTCAGCCACTTCTTCGTCTTTTGCTGCTAATTTCCCTTTCAATTCCTGGTTCTCTTTCTCAATTTCGCATATATCGGTTTTACTTATCCGATGTATGCCTTCTATTTCCTTGCGGAGCGTCCTGACGACCTCCTCTGTGCCTCGCAATTGTGCCAGACAGGACACAATTGCCATCGGCTTGCGCGCTTTTGCTAAACTCTTTCTGTGAATCTCACTCAGGTTCTCCCACCAAGTATGCCCTATACTTCCAGGACCTGAGTCGTCGTTATTGCAGAAATCCTTCCACATGGGCCATCCTTTGCCCTGCAGAAATTTGCGGATTTCCACTTCCCAAACGGGACACTGTCCTGTTCCTATGCTGCTGACTGGTGCGACAGCAAAATCTTCGGGGTTCATGAGGCGCTGCATCACTTGCATTGCCTGCATGGCTCTCTCTTATCTGCTCGTTATGTTCGAATTTGGAACAGGGGGCTAAGGTGGTGTGGTTAATGCGGGTACGGCTTGCGCTAATTTCCGAAATACCGACTGTCGATAGTTTTGACGTAACAAAAAGTCTATCAGTTTTGCCTTATGACCCTGTTAGTTACGCATGCATATACACACTTCCGAATTGTGAATTATTAACCAGAACCTCTTGAACACTTGTGTTTTTTTTTTGTTTCCGATTGGATTCTAATTCAAAATGTTGGGGTTCTCCCGGAGTGGTTTTCCACTTCTAAGTCGGGTCCCGGCGGAGTCGCCAATTATGTTGCTCTTTTTAACCTTAGTCTATTTGCTCTGTTTAGGTCACCTTTGCTCATGAGTCGCCAGGTATCTTTATGATACCGCCACGTGGTTCAAGTTCAGGTTATGATTAATAACACAGCACACCGCTTAGTAAGGATTAAAACAACGGTCATTTATTATATACAACAAGCAATATTAATACCCTAATACTACCTTCTATATAATAAACCTATCACTACTGGCCAATACTTAACTTAGGAAGAGCCCACCAGGTCAGGGAAACGAATGGCTTGTCCAATCAAATCTGCCTCGCGGGATTCAAAAGGCTGCTACAGGTCGGTGGCTAGGTGTCTCTACCGGATAGTGATCGCTGGATTCAAACTTACTATACACGGTGGCTGGTCTTGCGAAGGTCTCGAGCAGGCGAAGATGAGAGAGAGAGAGATCTGAACTTGGACCTTCACTTTTATAGGGCCCAGGGGCTTCCCGCCTCCCGGGGCGGCCCTTGACCCTGAGTCCCAAGTGATTGGATTCTGTCCCCAATCTCTGGGGTCGATGTGTCCAATGGTGAGGCAATTCCTCGATCGGGGGGTGGTCGCTCACCTGTCTTTGTTTCGGCCACTGCAGGTGCCGACAGGTCTGGCCCGGTATTCAATTGCTAATATGTTGCAATTGTTCCCGGGGATAGCCGATTTAACTGTGGATGTCTGAATAGATTGGTTGCAAACAGTCCTGAATGAAACTGCGGATACCTGGGTTGATGGGCTGTTGATAGCCCTGAGTATCGATCTGGGCTTCGTTCCCAGAGCTGAAGCTGCAAACCTGTCTGCAGCTGCCTGCTTGTGTCTTCTTGGCTGCTTTTCCCAGCAGTCTTTCGGGTTAGCCGTTTTAAACTGGGTTTTGGCCAGATTAATCGGAACGCAGTCATTTTACATGGCTGCATGACGCAATGAAGACCCACTGCTCTTGCTGAACGTAATGGTGCTACATCAAATAAATTTGGTCAGACCCAACTAAGTTACTGATAAGCATGAATTCACTAGCCAAAACTATCTATAATTTCACATTGATTGTCCTCTGACCTGCAGGTTCTCAATATTGATAATAGGTGTAAACAAGTTGCATTCCTTAGTTCTGAAAGAAGCTTCCATGGATTTTTAAAACGCATTCTTTCAAGGATGTGGGCATCGCTGGGAAGACCATGGGCGGGATTCTCTGCGAACTGGTGGGCCACTCAGGCGCCGAGGAGTGGCGTGAACCACCCTGGCGTCGGGCCGCCTGGAAGGTGCGGAATCCTCCACACCTTCAGGGGCTAGGCCGGCACCGGCGTGTTTGGCGCCGCGCCAGCTGGCGCGGAAGGGCTTGGCGCCACGCCAACGGGTGCCGAAGGGCCTCCGCCGGCCGGCGCGAGTTGGCACATGAGCGGGAGCACAGCATGTGCTGGCGTCATCCCTGCGCATGCGCAGGTGGGTTCTTCTCCGCACCGGCCATGGCGGAGCTTGACAGCGGCCGGTGCGGAGGGAAAGAGTGCCCCCACGACGCAGGCCCGCCCGCTGAAGGGTGGACCCCGATCGCGGGCCAGGCCACCCTTGGGGCACCCCTCCGGGGCCAGATCCCCCCGCGCCTCCCCGAGGACTCTGCAGGCCGCCCGTGGAGCCAGGTCCCACCGGTAAGGACCTGTTGTGATTTACGCTGGCGGGACCCGCCGAAAACAGGCGGCCACTCGGCCCATCGCGGACGGAGAATCGCTGGGGGGGTGGCGCTGCCAGCAGCCGCCGACCGGCACGCTGCAATTCCCGCCCCCGCCAAAACCCCGGCGCCGGAGAATTCGGCAGCCAGCGGGAGCGGGATTCATGCCGCCCCCCGGCGATTCTCCAACCCGGCGGGGGGGTCGGAGAATCCCGCCCCAGAATTTGTTACCCATTCCTAATTTCCCTTGAACTGAGTGGCTCGATAAACCATTTTCAGAGGGCAGTTAAGAGTCAACACATTGCTGTGGGTCTGGAATCACACGTTGGCCAGAGCGGGTAAGGATGGCAGATTTCCTTCCCGAAAGGACATTAATGAAGCTGATGGGTCTTCATCACAATTGGTGATAGTTTGATGATCACAATTACATGAGACTAGCTTTTATTATCCGAATTTAAATTCTACCAACCACCATGATGGGATCTCCAGAGCAATAGCTTGAGCCTCTGGTTTACTAATTCAGTGACAATACCAATACACCACCGTCTCCCCATGTGACTAGCCAATCAATTTTCAGTACCAACTGATTCGTTGAAAGAGCTGCAAATTTTTGTGTTTCAATGAATATAACACCCACAGTGCATGCATGTTCTGCCTTACACATACTTACTCATAAAAGTACTTTTTCTGCTCTTGGGCGAGATTCTCCGACCCCCCGCCGGTTGCCGAAGTCTCCGGCACCAGAGATTCGGCGGGGGCGGGAATCGCGCCGCGCCGGTTGGCGGGCCCCCCCACTCGATTCTCCGGCCCGGATGGGCCGAAGTCCCGCCGCTAAAATGCCTGTCCCGCTGGCGTAAATTAAACCACCTACCTTACCGGCGGTACCAGGCGGCGCGGGCGGGCTCCGGAGTCCTGGGGGGGGCGCGGGGCGATCTGGCCCCGGGGGGGTGCCCCCACGGTGGCCTGGCCCGCGATCGGGGCCCACCGATCCGCGGGCGGCCTGTGCTGTGGGGGCACTCTTTCCCTTCCGCCTCCGCCACGGTCTCCACCATGGCGGAGGCTGAAGAGACTCCCTCCACTGCGCATGCGTGGGAAGCTGTCAGCGGCCGCTGACGCTCCCGCGCATGCACCGCCCGGAGATGTCATTTCCGCGCCAGCTGGTGGGGCACCAAAGGCCTTTTCCGCCAGCTGGCGGGGCGGAAATTTGTCCGGCACCGACCTAGCCCCTTAAGGTTGGGGCTCGGCCCCCAAAGATGCGGAGCATTCCGCACCTTTGGGGCGGCACGATGCCCGTCTGATTTGTGCCGTTTTGGGCGCCAGTCGGCGGACATCGCGCCGTTTCCGGAGAATTTCGCCCCTTGTTTTTAATTGAACAAAAATAACGGGTGGAATTCTCCCTTCTGGGGACTGTGTGGGAAAACATGCCAAATCTTCCGGCTCCAACCTTATTAATTATGCAACTGGATGATTTGCGCCATATTCCGTGGCAGACCAGCCTGATGGTGCTACCGTGTAGTCTGCTGTCGTATCGGGGCGCCACATTGAAAAGGCACCCAACATCACTGAACCACTATTGAAGAAAGAAGGTGAACCTCCTGAAAATGAAGAGAGATCTCCGGGAGCACTCCGAGGACTGAAGATGGACTCCTGAGAAATTAGATGGATCCCCAGGAACATTCTGAGGCTGGAAGATGGGCCCCTCTAGGACACAGAATCTGGAAGGTTCCCCTCCACCCTCTCACCCACTGCTCTGGTGTTCTGCAGTCCAGAGTTGCCGGTAGCCTCCATCCTGAACTCTGGAAGCAACCCAAGGCATCGTTCAGATGAGTCCTGACATTTGCACGCCACGTTGTTCCAGGCGTGTTTTGCACTGGCGCCGTGGAGAATCGGCTGTTGAGCTTTCACCTGCAACCCATTCGAGGAATGCGCATGAGTTTCACGCCGGCCTCCAGCCATGGAGGACACAAGAGGAAGATCCTGCAGGAAATTCACGCCAGCGTAAAACCAATTTTAGAGTCTCCAGTTGAGTTATCTATCCCCCTTCCCCGCCCACCCACCCACCATTGAACCCGCCAGTGGGGCATAGGAGAATGCTGCTAAAGGATTTTGGTGATTTAGAATGCTATGGTTATATTATTTTAAAGTCTACTGATGGATTTTGTTGTTGCATTACCAATGAGGATGTTGCTGATAGCTTCAGTGTGCTGGAAAATATTCCCCAGAGCAAAAAGAGATAGCAACTTCCTGGAAAATTTAGTACTGGGTGGATAGTGTGAGCAGGAGCTATTTAGGACAAATGGACTTGGGTACATTATAATTCTGAAGTAGTTATTTCAGCCTTATATAGCATTTAATTGTCTCTGCAAATTGACAGCAAATTAAAGGCCAATAGAGCTAAGCATTTCTGTAAACTTGTGCTGGTACTTGTAGTAAGAAGGTTACGCTCTGAGAAATTCTTAGTTGTGTGGCCAAAACAAATTTGCACTTATATTAAGTCACAACTTAGATCAGTATTTCTATTAACCCTAGATGAAGTCAACCAACTATTAACAGTAATTTCTTTTAATCCATTAGTCAGCAGTTCCACAGAAATGATTGCGTGCAAAAGAGTTATTTTATGATAAGGTTTCCAAATTATGTAACTGATTAGTTCAGTCAGATAGTGAATTGACTAGTTTGATATGTTGTGTCTTAACAACAAGATCATTTTGAAACATTTTACGTTCTGTTCAGAATTTTGTATTTCATGTTTTTACTTTGGAAATGGGAATCAAAGAAAATGATTTGATCTATTGGGTCTTAGGAAGTCAATTGAACGATTGGAACTTTATAAAATAAGACAAACGTGAAAGTGGTGAAGGTGATTGGAATTGTGAGCACTGTATACTGGGGACAAATAGAAAATGCACAGGGTCCATTATAATTCTGTGCAAGAGAGAGAATGGAGACTTGATCCATTCTGTACAATGGAAGTGAATTAACCAGTTGAAATTGGGATTGAATGGGAAACGAGTCATTCCAAATAAGTGGGTTGGATATATATTTGTTAAAAGTGGGCGGAATGAAAACTTGAACAGGTGCAGAAATTATAAACTTCTACTTTCCCTGGTGATCTAATGGGGTATAACTGTTTAAATGAAGTAGTCAATACATTTTCTATCTAGTTTGGCAGGTTTAGTCGGGGTCATAATACTGGTCATCGAGTGCACACAAACAAACACCACATTATATCTTTGTTAATGATCCACGCTGCATATATTGGACAATGACGTTTTATTTGTTTGTTCCTGGGATGTGAGCACTGATTGTCCATCCCTAATTACTCTTGAAAAGTTGGCTGTGAGCTGTCTTCTTAAACAATTGCAGTCCATGTGGTATAGGTACACCCACAGTGCTGTTAGGAAGGGGGATCCAACGAAAATGAAGGAAAGGCGATATATTCCCAAGTTGGGATCGTGAGTGACTTGGAAGAGAACATGCAGATGGTGGTGTACCCCTTCATCTGCTCCCCTTATCCTTCTAGCAGATAGAGGTCATGATGAAAGCAGAACTAAGGGCCATAGCCTCAAAATAAGGGAAAGTAGATTTAGGGCTGAGCTTAGGAGGAACGTCTTCACCCAAAGGGTTGTGAATCTATGGAATTCCTTGCCCAGTGAAGCAGTTGAGGCTCCTTCATTAAATGTTTTCAAGATAAAGATAGATAGTTTTTTGAAGAATAAAGGGATTAAGGGTTATGGTGTTAGGGCGGGAAAGTGGAGCTGAGTCCACAAAAGATCAGCCATGATCTCATTGAATGGCGGATCAGGCTCGAGGGACCAGATGGCCTACTCCTCCTCCTAGTTCTTATGTTCTGACGGTGTTGTCAAAGGAGCCTTAATGAGTTGCTACAGTGCATCTTGTAGATAATACACACTGGTGCTACTGTGTGTTGGTGGTGGAGAGATTGAATGTTTGATGGGGTGTCTATCAAACGGGTTGCTTTGTCTTGGATGTCGTTGAGCCTCGTGAATGTCGTTGGAGGTGCACTCATCCAGCCAAGTGAAAAGTAGTCCATCACACCCCTGACTTGTGCCTTGTAGATTGTGAACAGGCTTTGGGGAATCAGGAGGTGAGTTACTCGCTGCAGAATTCCTAGCCCCTGACCTGCTCTTGTAGCCACAGTCTTTCTATGGCTGGTTCAGTTCAGTTTCTGGTCAATGGTAAACCCCCAGGATGTTGATAGTGAGAGAGTTTAGCGATGGCAATACTATTGAATGTTATGGGAAGATGGTTAGATTCTCCCTATACCACATGGACTGCAACAGTTTAAGAAGACAGCTCACAGCTTTTCAAGAGTTGGTCATTGTCTGGCACTTGTATAGCATGAATGTTACTTGCCACGTATCAACCCAAGCCTGAATATTGTCCTGGTCTTGCTATCTATGGACACAGACTCACAGACCTCTTCAGTATCTGAGGAGTCACAATGAACATTTTGCAATCATCAGCGAACATCCTCACTTCTGACATTCTGATGGAACGAAGGTCATTGATGAAACAGCTGAAGATTGTTGAGCCTCAGACACTACCCTGGTGAACTCCTGCAGCGATGCCCTGGGGTTGATTATTTGAGAATATAATTTTAACCAGATTTTAACCATGGATGTTATCATTTTACTAGGACCTTTCTGTGACTGTTTGATGAATTGAATGATGACTTTTGTAAGGGGGATAAAATAAAATGCATGATTGAGTGGGAGGGATGTAGGGGTAAGGGGGGGGAGGGCTGTGCGTTAGGTAAGGCTCCAGAAACAGGAGAAGCACCGGTGCCCATGATTCCCCTTCCCAGGTCCTGGTCAGAATTTCTCGGGAAGATGATGTTGTCTCTTTCTCTAGTGAGCTAACCAGTATTACGATCTAAACTATCCCAATTACAGGCATGGCCTTTCCTGAAGCTGGCTCAATTTCTATTGCAGCTAAATTCAGAATACACCCGGAGCTCAGAATAATGAATTTTGCCCCGAGGTGAGAGATTTGGCTCTCTGTCAGTTATACCTCTCTGTAGATGACATGAGTGACATTTCACTGCGGCAGGTTCCCAGCAGTCTCTCTGCCAAAGTCAATTTCCTCAAGGTCAATGACTATCAAATTCTGGCACCTTGCTCCGTGCATGTGAGCTTTACTTCTGCTGTCAGCCACTGGCGTAGTAGACATTCCTGAACTACATCAGGAAAAGATCCCAGTGAGTGATCAAAGCTCCGCTCCTTCCTCATCTCTTTGCCTCCCCCCCAGTCGGCTGCTATAATGTTCAGTCCTCTTAAAGGCTGCGCTCAAATTTCCATACAGTCCAACAGACTACACCCATTTTCAATTGGATTTATACTTTCCCAGTGGATATGCACAAAAGCTGACTCGTGTGAGTTCTTTGCCAGGTGAAAATCTTTTGTATTGATGCCAAAGCAGTGTAACTCTTTGTGAACATTTATCAATATTAAGTGACTGAAACATAGAAAATAGGAGCAGGAGGAGCTCATTCATTTGGTGAGAGCGATAGCTTTGAGGAAGAGAAATTTACAATTACACCATCTAAAATGTTACTTTGAAAAGAGCAGTTGTTGCCTTGGAAGAGTTCCTTGGATAGGTTCAGCATTTCAGGCAGCATATTCTGCCTGGTGTCTGGAGGAATGACTCGAACATGTGAAGTCGGTCTTTTTTTTAAATATACTGGCGAATGGGAATATGCTAATTAGTGCTGACCTGTTTGTCACATGTTAACATTCTTGCTGCTGATTGGTCAACTGTGTAGAATGGATGGCATTATGCCTCTTGAGAGTAAAGGTAGCAAGATGTCATTGATGGTAATCCGCTGTCTAGATCTCCATAGGCCTCCCTGACACATCTTGGATGCCACCGTGTGGTGTAGGAATAAATTTAGAGCTGGACCATTCGATGTGGTGGTTATTAAGTTGAGCGTATTTGACAATAATTAACTGTGTCAGGTTTGATGTTCCTTGTGTCTAGCATGTCGGCTAAGGCCCGTTTCCCAATGTAGCCCCCTAAATCTTTCTGGTCTACCAGTCCAAAGCTTCTAAATGTTTCCAACTTTATAAGGTCATGATAGCTGGTAATAAATGTTGAGAAACACTTAAAACAAACCACCAGAGAATCAAAGTATTTTTCCTGAGCCGTACCATCTGAACTACTAAAACCATAATTCACTTTCTATCAGCTACTGCTTGTTAGCTTATCTTAAATACATGCCTCTACCAACTATCACAGAGGAGCATTTCATATGTTTCCGCTTGTCTAGACATATAGATGATATGTTTAAGGAGATTCACTCCCACAATAACTGAGTTTACTTGGCCAATGTCTGATAAATTGTCCCCCAATGTCCATTTCTCGTGACTGCGATGACTTTGAAACCATTCTGTCTCATTCATAATTTGCTGCCACCATACACCGCGGTGCTTTTGAAATCCAATCTATATAGGTAGTACGAGGGCAGTAAAGTTTATAATATCTTCTGGCTGCTTCAGTTCAGACTATTTCCTGTCTTATGTACACATTTTGGATTGAATTCAGCTGTACGGTGTCTACCCCAATCTCTCAAGTCCCTACGCATATAACTACTGACTCCTGCTAATGTCTACATGAATGATCATTAGCAACAGCCTCAAAAATCATCAGCAACCTCTTTGAAACAGCTAGATTGCGATTTTATGTTTGTAATAGTGGCGGCCCTCCTTAAACTACTGCACTTCATGAGGTAATGGTGTTTTATAGTAATTGCACAACTGAATGGCTTGCTATGCCACTTCAGGGTGTTGCAATGAGAACTAGAGTTATGTGTTGGCTAGCTCAAACCAGGGGGGGGGGATTCTCCGACCCCCCCCCGGCCGGGTATTCTCCGGTGCTGGTTTTTGGGCGGGGTTCACGCCGGTTAGGGGCCGTTGGCAGCAACCCCCCCCCCCCCCCCCCCCCCCCCGGCAATTCTTCAGGCCCCAATGGGCCGAGAGGCCGTCCGTTTCTGGCCAGTCCCGCCGGCGTGAATTAGACATAGTGCCGCATGGCGGGACCTGGCAGGTAGGTCGGCTGGGGCGGTCCTCGGGGGGGGGGTCTAACCCTGAGGGGGCCCCCACGGTGGCCTTGCTGGCGATCGGGGCCCACTGATCTGCGGGCGGGCCTGTGCCGTGGGGGCACTTCTTCCTTCCGCACCAGCCCCTGTAGGGCTCCGCCGGCCGGTGGTTCCTCTCATGTGCGGGTTCACGCCTGCCCTGACGCATGCGCGGACTTGCGCAGTCCCTTCGGCAACGGCTGGCGCGGCGCCAACCCCGCCGGTGTCCACCTAGCCCCTGGAAGTGCGGAGAATTCTGCTACTTCTGGTTGGCCTGACGCCGGAGTGGTTCGCGCCATTTTTGACGCTGGAGTCGGGTCATCGCGCCAATTCCGGAGAATCCCCCTTCAGATTTATTAAATTAAATTTCACAACTTGGCATGGCAAAATTTGGGGTTGGTTTCTCCAGTTTGAAGACGTTATGGGCAGGATTCTCCCTTTCCCGATGTCGATTTTGTAATCGGTGATCAGGTGGAGAATCCATTTTTACAACCGAATTGGGGACGGTGCCTGTTTTGCGCAGGTTGCGCATGCTCCGCCTCCTCTAAAACAGCGTCATCGCAGCGCACGCTGCATGGCATTGGGACGGCCTCAGGAAGTCACCTTAAGGCCCTGTCCCGATGCTTCGCCCCGATGGGCGGAGTTCCCGACTGCGAGGTTGACCTGTGGTCTCAGCGGTTGGGAACCCAGTGTGGCGGCTGCCAATTTTTCCCACGTAAAACGCCACGGATCCTCCGGACATAGCCTCAAAATCGGAGAATCCAGCCCAAGTTCTCCCGCTGGAGTAGAATCATTCCTGGTCTGTGCTGGCCTAGGAGCGATGGCTAGGAGCGACACCGGGGAGAAATCCCCTCTCCCTTGCCATGCACAGTTATGCATGGCAGGAACTCGCAAATTATATTCAGAATCCTGCTATCGGGCTGCCATTTTGAGCGGGTGGCCCAATGCCGAGGTCCGGCAGCTGGTTCCCTCCCCCCCCCCACCCTTCCCACAACGCAAATCCTTCCCCCATGTCTCCCATCCCCACCGCTGACAAGCACAGGCATTCCCCCCCCCACCATGGGAGTTAAGGGTCAACCCCAAAAGCGCTCACGCAGGAGGGTGACCCAACCCACCCCATCAGACCCCCAACGAAGACCTCCCCAACAGCACCCCCATATCAGAGACCTCCCATTAGACTCCCATATCAGAGTTCCCCCATCAGAGAGTCCCCCCATTAGTCCTTCCTACCAGAAATCCTTCATTAGAGACACTCCCATCAGAGACCTCCATATCGAGGAGACCTCCCATCAGAGCCCCATCAGAGAATTGTTTATTTTCATTTCCCTTCATGCTTGAATGCATTTCATGTACCCTGCTGTGGAGCTAGCCACAATGTTTATAAGCATTTAGGAGATAAGTGCTTTCACTTCCTCTTTCTCAGCAGAAAGCACTTAACTTCTTTTGATGTGGTGATAGCTAGATATTTATACACATTATAGTTAGCTTCAAAGCAGGGTACTCAGATGCAGTCAGACATGAAGGAAAATAAAAATAAAAAATCCAAAGACCTGGTTGTCTGGAAACTATTACCCTGTCAGTTGTAACTGGAGAATCCAGCACGGTAGCATTGTGGATAGCACAATTGCTTCACAGCTCCAGGGTCCCAGGTTCGATTCCAGCTTGGGTCACTGTCTGTGTGGAGTCTGCACATCCTCCCTGTGTGTGCATGGGTTTCCTCCGGCTGCTCCGGTTTCCTCCCACAGTCCAAAGATGTGCAGGTTAGGTGGATTGGCCATGATAAATTGCCCTTAGTGTCCAAAATTGCCCTTAGTGTTGGGTGGGGTTACTGCGTTATGGGGATAGGGTGGAGATGTTGACCTTGGGTAGGGTGCTCTTTCCAAGAGCCGGTGCAGACTCGATGGGCCGAATGGCCTCCTTCTGCACTGTAAATTCTATGTAAACCTAAAAGCTTTGCTTTTTAAGGTGAATAGGCACCTCATAGATCAAAGGATCTGAGGAGGGCTAAAGCCTTGTATAGTCTATGAAGTAACAGTTGCTGCTTTCAACACTTTTATATGAGGTAGCAGATGTCAGGGGCTGGATAACATTGGCAGAAGCGACCACAGCACAGTCCTTGTGGAGACAAAGTCCCATCTTCACATTGAGGATATCCTTCATCGTGTTGTGTGACACTACCACCGTGCTAAATGTGATAGGCTCTCCATCGTGTTGTGTGGCACCGTACTAAGTGGGATAGACTTCGAATAGATCTAGCAACTCAAGTCTGGGCACCCATGAGGTGCTGTGGGATATCAGCAGCAGATGGCCCACAGCAAATAAACACCCCGGGAAACATACTTCCCAACAATCAACTGTACAGACTTTTCCTCTTTTTCACCCTTCACCCCCCCCCCCCTCCCCTCAACCCCCACCCCCCTGCGACAAACAGCTCCTCAAACACGGTCACAAACATCCCCCATATTTTCTCAAACCCCTCCTGCTGAGCCCCTTATCTTCTCCAACTGCAGGATGTCGTGCAAGTCCCCCAACCATGCTGCTACCCCCGGTGGCGATGCTGACCGCCACTCCAGCAGAATTATATTCAACCACAATCTGAAACCTCATAGCCCGGCATATCCCCCACTCTATCATTACCACCAACCCAGGGGATCAACCCTGGTTCAATGAAGAGTGCAGAAGAGCATGGCAGGAGCAATATCAGGCATACCGAAAAATGAGGTATCAATCTGCAGAAGGTACAACACAGGACTACTTGTGTGCCAAGCAGCATAAGCAGCAAGAAATAGAGCTAACCGATTCCACAACGAATGCATTAGATTTAAGCTTTATAGTCATGCGAGAGCCAGCCGTGAATGGTCGTGGACAACTCACTGGAGGAGGAGGCTCCACAAATAGCCCCATCCTCAATGATGGAGGAGCCCAGCACATCAGTGCAAAAGACAAGGCTGAGGCATTCACAACAATCTTCAACCAGAAGTGCCGAGTGTATGATCCACCTCGGTCTCCTCCGGAGGTCCCCAGCATCACAATGTCAGTCTTCAGCCAATACGATTCACTCCACGTGATATCAAGAAATGGTTGAAAGCACTGGATATTGCAAAGGATATGAGTCCTGTTAATATTCGGGAATAGTACTGCAGACTTGTGCTCCAGAACTTGCTGCACCCCTAGCCAAGCTGTTCCAGTACAGCTACAACACTGGAATCTACCTGGCAATGTGGAACATTGCCCAGGTGTGTCCTGTACACAAGAAACAGAATAAATCCAACCCAGCCAATTACCGCCCTATCAGTCAACTCTTCATCATCAGCAAAATGATGGAAGGAGTCATCAACAGTGCTATCAAGCGGCACTTACTCAACAATAACCCACATTGGGCCACATTGGATTTGGTTTTGGGTAATGAACCAGGCCAGGTGTTGGATTTGGAGGTAGGTGAGCACTTTGGGGACAGTGACCACAATTCGGTGACGTTTACGTTAAGGATGGAAAGGGATAAGTATACACCGCAGGGCAAGAGTTATAGCTGGGGGAAGGGAAATTATGATGCCATTAGCCGTGGCTTGGGGGGGATAAGGTGGAGAAGTAGGCTGCAAGTGTTGGACACACTGGATAAGTGGAGCTTGTTCAAGGATCAGCTACTGCGTGTTCTTGATAAGTATGTACCGGTCAGGCAGGGAGGAAGGTGCCGAGCGAGGGAACCGTGGTTTACCAAAGAAGTGGAATCTCTTGTTAAGAGGAAGAAGGAGGCCTATGTGAAGATGAGGTGTGAAGTTTCAGTTGGGGCGATGGATAGTTACAAGAATAGCGAGGAAGGATCTAAAGAGAGAGCTAAGACGAGCAAGGAGGGGACATGAGAAGTATTTGGCAGGAAGGATCAAGGAAAACCCAAAAGCTTTCTATAGCTATGTCAGGAATAAGCGAATGACTAGGGAAAGAGTAGGACCAGTCAAGGACAGGGATGGGAAGTTGTGTGTAGAGTCTGAAGAGATAGGCGAGATACTAAATTAATATTTTTCGTCAGTATTCACTCAGGAAAAAGATAATGTTGTGGAGGAGAATGCTGAGCTCCAGGTAAATAGATTAGATGGCATTGAGGTACGTAGGGAAGAGGTGTTGGCAATTCTGGACAGGCTGAAGATAGATAAGTCCCCGGGATCTGATGGGATTTATCCTAGGATTCTCTGGGAGGCCAGGGAAGTGATTGCTGGACCATTGGCTTTGATTTTTATGTCATCATTGGCTACAGGAATAGTGCCAGAGGACTGGAGGATAGCAAATGTGGTCCCTTTGTTCAAAAAGGGGAGCAGAGACAACCCCGGCAACTATAGACCGGTGAGCCTCACGTCTGTAGTGGGTAAAGTCTTGGAGGGGATTATAAGAGACAAGATTTATAATCATCTAGATAGGAATAATATGATCAGGGATAGTCAGCATGGCTTTGTGAAGGGTAGGTCATGCCTCACAAACCTTATCGAGTTCTTTGAGAAGGTGACTGAACAGGTAGACGAGGGTAGAGCAGTTGATGTGGTGTATATGGATTTCAGCAAAGCGTTTGATAAGGTTCCCCACGGTAGGCTATTGCAGAAAATACGGAGGCTGGGGATTGAGGGTGATTTAGAGATGTGGATCAGAAATTGGCTAGCTGAAAGAAGACAGAGGGTGGTGGTTGATGGGAAATGTTCAGAATGGAGTTCAGTCACAAGTGGAGTACCACAAGGATCGGTTCTGGGGCCGTTGCTGTTTGTCATTTTTATCAATGACCTAGAGGAAGGCGCAGAAGGGTGGGTGAGTAAATTTGCAGACGATACTAAAGTCGGTGGTGTTGTCGATAGTGTGGAAGGAAGTAGCAGGTTACAGGGGGATATAGATAAGCTGCAGAGCTGGGCTGAGAGGTGGCAAATGGAGTTTAATGTAGAGAAGTGTGAGGTGATTCACTTTGGAAGGAATAACAGGAATGCAGAATATTTGGCTAATGGTAAAGTTCTTGGAAGTGTGGATGAGCAGAGGGATCTAGGTGTCCATGTACATAGATCCCTGAAAGTTGCCACCCAGGTTGATAGGGTGGTGAAGAAGGCCTATGGAGTGTTGGCCTTTATTGGTAGAGGGATTGAGTTCCGGAGTCAGGAGGTCATGTTGCAGCTGTACAGAACTCTGGTACGGCCGCATTTGGAGTATTGCGTACAGTTCTGGTCACCGCATTATAGGAAGGACGTGGAGGCTTTGGAGCGGGTACAGAGGAGATTTACCAGGATGTTGCCTGGTATGGAGGGAAAATCTTATGAGGAAAGGCTGATGGACTTGAGGTTGTTTTCGTTGGAGAGAAGAAGGTTAAGAGGAGACTTAATAGAGGCATACAAAATGATCAGGGGGTTGGATAGGGTGGACAGTGAGAGCCTTCTCCCACGGATGGAAATGGCTGGCACGAGGGGACATAACTTTAAACTGAGGGGTAATAGATATAGGACAGAGGTCAGAGGTAGGTTCTTTACGCAAAGAGTAGTGAGGCCGTGGAATGCCCTACCTGCTACAGTAGTGAACTCGCCAACATTGAGGGCATTTAAAAGTTTATTGGATAAACATATGGATGATAATGGTATAGTGTAGGTTAGATGGCTTTTGTTTTGGTGCAACATCGTGAGCCGAAGGGCCTGTACTGCGCTGTATTGTTCTATGTTCTATGTTCTAACCTGCTCACAGACTCTCAGTTTGGGTTCAGCTCCTGACTTCATTACATCTTTGCATCAAATGTGGGCAAAAGAGCGGAATGCCAGAGGTGAGGTGAGAGTGACTGCCCTTCACATCAAAACAGCCCACTTAATTGCTCCCCTTCCATAAATATTCAATCCCTCCACCACCGACGAACAGTGGTAGCCGTGTGTACCATCTACAAGATGTACTGCAGTAACTCACCAAGGTTCCTCAGACCGCACCTTCCAAACCCATGACCACTACCATTTAGAAGGAGAAGAGCAGCAGATACCTGGGAACCTCACCACCTGGAGATTCCCCTCTAAGTCACTCACCACCCTGACCTGGAAATATATCGCCGTTCCTTCACCGTCACTGGGGCAACATCCTGGAATTCCCTCCCCAACAATACAGTAGGTGTACCTCCACCTCAAGGTCTGCAGCGGTTCAAGAAGGCAGCTCACCACCACCTTCTAAAGGGCAATTAAGGATGGGCAATAATTGCTGGCCTAACCAGCAATACCCACCTCCCGTAAATGAATTAAAAAAGTGAAACGGTAGTGATTTTTCACTGTTTCTGCCTGGACTGCTCTTAAGCTCCCAGGCAGGGGTGACTAATGGGAGGAGTCTCTGATATGGGGGCTCTCTGAAGGGGGATCTCTGATTGGGGGGTCTCTGATTGGGAGGTAACTGATGTTCGGTCCCTGATGTGGTCTCTGATGTGGGTGTCTCTAATGGGGGGCTGGGAGGTGAGGTGGGCAGGATTTGCATTGTAGGGGGAGGGGCCCTCCGATGGACTTTGGTGGCACCAATGTTAAATACTTTAACTGTACCTTCAATTGCAGAATCCTCATCTGGGATGTTGTTTCGTTACATCTCTCCGGTCATTCAAAAACATCCTCAGAATCTACCTCGTTGCCCACCCCTTTGGTCATTCCTCCCTAATGGCTGTTCAGAATTTATTTAACTCTTTAGAATGTTTTGTGCTATTTCATTATGTTAAAGAAAGTCTATAAATACAAGCTTTTGTTGCAGTACACCTACCTGGATATTTTAATGCCTGCACTAATTTTGAGACAGTGCTATCAACTGTTACCATACCACTCGTACTACTCAAAGTGTCAAAGTTCATTTTGAAAGAAAAGACCAGCATTTGAATAGCATCTCTCATATCCTCAGGAAATCCCAAAGTCCTTCACGCCCAAATAATTACTTCTGAAGTGTAGCCACTGCGACCTTGCAGAAGCGCAGCAGCCAGTTCTATAAACAGTAATGAGATAAATGGCTGGTTTAGACAGTTCTTTTGGCCAGGATCGGAGAATGGGTGCCACTGCTGCCTCCCAGAACCTGGGACCCGGATTCAATTCCAGCTTTAGGTGACTGTGTGGAGTTTGCACTTTCTCCCCGTGATTGTGTGGGTTTCCTCTGGGTGCACTGGTGTCCTCCCTCAGTCCAAAGATGTGCAGGTTTGATGGATTGGCCATGATAAATTGCCCCTTAGAGTCCAAAAAATAAGTGAGATGGGGTTGGGTGGGAGCTTTGGGCCTAGATAGGCTGCTCTTTCAGAGGGTCGGTGCAGACTTGATGGGCCAAATGGCCTCCTTCTGCTCTGTATAAATTCTATGATTCTAACTTTCTACTATGATTTGAAATTGTGCCATGGCTTCCTTTACATCCATTTGATCAGGTAGACAAAATCTCAGTTCAGCATCTGATCCCAAAGACAAAACCTCCAACGATGCAGCATTTTCTTACTAGTGCACTGAAGCATCAGCCCAACTTCAGTGTCCAAGTCCGGAAGTGAGGCTTGAACCCCTCTGATTGGAAAGTAAGAAAGTGCTTGCTGTTGTTACTCCCAGTTTGTGGATAGTTTCACTGGCATTAATCTCAAAGCAAATGTCATCATGTTTCGTTCTTTCCATTAAAGAAATAAACAGAAAGACAATCTTGCATTTGTGTAGCACCTATCGCAGCTACAGGACACCCCGTGGCACTGTACAGCTAAGGAGGCATTTTGAAATGTAGCCACTGGTATAACATAAGATAGAAACAGCAAAGCACCATCCCAGAAATAAGTCAAAAAGGGGAATTTAATGAGAAGAATATTTAAATTTCACCCTGCCTCGCAGCAGCAGAAAGTACTGAGATCTTTATTCATCATCGTTCCCTGGTACTCTTCATCCACTCCCTCTCATGCAAAGTACTTCAGAGAAAAAGTGTGCAGTTTGGATTTGGTTTGTTTGAGCCTAAGTCAAGCTTTAGTGTGGTCTTCTTGGCAGTTGATTCACTAATATACTGCCAACACTCAGATGAACCATTAGTGTTAAGACTCAGCTCATCTAGTCAACCTTGAAGTTCTTCCAGTGTTTTAATTAACAGTTTACCGTATCTACATATCAACCCAAATGTTGTTGTTATGCTTCATCGAACCCAGTTGTGGGCTTGATAAGATTGAAACAAGCCACTGACCTCTGGCTGATCAAAGCCGCAACTTTTCCATGTGAACTGCAAACTCCGTGTTTTGCAGCAGAATGACTGGGCTATGGTAGTGTTGTGAACTGCAGCAAGCTGTGGTATTGGAGTAATGTCACCACCACTCTACAAACCGCTCTGGGAATGAGTCCAAATGGCTATTAAAACAGAGCCCTCTCATTCTGCAACAGAGGTCCAGTGTGTTGAACTATTTCCAGAACAGTGACGAATTTGAAAATAAAAATGATCTCATTCAAGAGATGACTCCAGACTGTCCTTCAATGGTTTGGTAAATAGCGTGAATTTAATTAACTTTAAACAGACAGATTTCTCTCTGTCAGGTCTCAGTGCTGCACGAAAGCTTCTGTTATTTCTGGCATGTTTTGATATTTGAGGTCTTTGGTACTATTGAAGTGCACCCACATCCAGACAGCCCAAAGACAGGAATGTCAAGTATTTAAAGTAATTCTCCAAAATTATTAATGAATAGGTTTTCAATTCAACAGGCATTCTTTTATTGAATTTTTAAATATTCTTGTCTGAACCACACAGATCAGAAAGGTTCTGGCTTTGAACCCCAATCCATGATTGGTTAGCTAATTTCAGTACTAGGGCTGCTCCAATTATAGTCAGGGTCCAAATATTAGCTTGGTTTTCCATTCCTGATCATTAACTAGTGTCTCTTCCTGAAATTGGCATGCACATGAGCATTAAGTCGAGGAAAGACCAAGTTTGGTTGTCATGCTCCTCCCCCTCGCTTCCTGCAGGAGGTGGCCCTCAATCAGGAGTCGCGCCATTCAAGCGAAACCAGGAGATAACTCCCAAGAGTTATAACACCACAGCAGCACTCGCCTCATCCCCCGATCATAGAAGTTCATACCCCAGCACCCTCCTCCTTTAGGACCTTGTCAGGCCCTTCCTTAACAGACGGTAGCATACTCAGCAAAGTGATCTACACATCCAGATTGAACAACCATTAAAAGTAAAAACATTGGTTAACAGGACCATGAAAATGCAAATGTAGCACTGGGGTTAATTTCTACAGGAACAGGATTCGAAAGCGGAGAAGCTAGATTAAATTGGAGTACATGCGCACTGTTCCGGTATCCATGCTCCCAAGAAGTGGGAGGAGGACCTGGGAATCGAAATAGGGTGGGGGCTCTCGAGCGAAGCACTGCATAGGGTCAACTCCACCTCCACGTGCGCAAGGCTCAGCCTGACGCAACTAAAAGTGGTATATAGAGCCCACTTAACAAGAACCCGTATGAGTAGGTTCTTCCCGGAGGTGGAGGACAGATGGGAGCAGTGCCAAGGAGGCCCAGCCAACCACGGCCACATGTTCTGGTCCTGCCCCAGACTTGTGGAGTACTGGACAGCCTTCTTCGAGGCAATGTCCAAGGTGGTGGGGGTGAGGGTGGAGCCATGCCCGAAAGTGGCGGTGTTCGGGGTTTCAGACCAGCCAGATCTATTCCTGGGGAGGAGGGCGGACGCCCTTGCCTTTGCCTCCCTGATTGCCCGCCGTAGAATCCAGTTCGGCTGGCGGTCAGCAGCACCACCCAAAGCTGCAGAGTGGCTGTCCGACCTCTCAGAATCTCTCCAAATGGAGAAAATCTAATTCGCCATCCGAGGGTCAGACGACGGCTTCCACAGAACATGGGAGCCATTCGCCCAATTGTTCCGAGACCTGTTTGTGGCCAACAAACAAGCAGAAGAATAGCCAGGTAGCCAAGAAACAGGGGAGAGTAGCCAAAGCATGAGAGGGAGAGATAGACCAGGAGAGGGGGGGGGGTGGGGGACAGCTAAATCTAAGAGGAAGGAAAGGCGAGCCACGGGGGGGCGAGGGGGGGGGGGGGCAGGAGCGGGGAGAGGGGGGTAGAGGGAAAAGACGGAACAATAGAGGAGAGCCAGGGAGAGGGAGGGGGGAGGCAGGGAAACGTTAACAAACTTAACGTCCACAGGAACAGAGAAAACAGGGAAGACGGGAGGGCCGCAGAAGCGGAAGTGCGCAGAAGCGGAACGAGACGACAACGGCAGCAAATTCCGTCTGGGAGAAGCAAGGGATGACAACACCACGAACAGATGCCTACTTATGTGTGGAAATAATTTTGCCAAGTGTACAGAGCTGCTGCTGTTGAGCGGGGGCATAATACCGTCCAATGGCTTCTCAGGGAAAATTAAAACATCAGCAGCAGCGACCCGTAGGGGAGCGGGGGTAAGTGCTTCGTTGGGAGGGTGTGGGAAGACTGAGGCGCGTGGGGTCACGTCTAGTCAATTGCTATTGTATATTCTCTTTTTGCACTATGTTAATGTTCACTCTATTTTGCTGTGTTAGGATTATTACTATTTATTATGAAAAACTTTGCAAAACTTGGAATTAAAATTTTTTTTTAAAATTTAAAATCCATGCTCCCAAAAGGATATCGAGTCACTATAGCGTGTACGCAAAAAAGGTTTACAGGGATAGCATAGAAACTGAGATTCAATAACCATCATGGGATGAACAGGCTGAAGAGGGTGGGTCACTTTTTTCTAGAGAAGAAAAGATTGAGGGATGATTGAGGTCCTTAAAATGATGAAGAGGTTTGATAGGGTAGACATTGTGACGATGTTTCCGTTAAGGGGTATCCAAATCCAGGAGTAATGAATAAGGAATAAGGAATTTCAGGAGAAATTTCTTCACTCAGAGTAACTTGCTACCAGATGGAGTAATTCAAGTGACTGGATAGTTGCATTTAAGGGGAAGCTAAGTATAAGGAATATGCTGAAAAGGTTAGTGTTATAACCTGCCCAGATCCTATTAGCTGGGGACAATTGGTTACCCCATGTTTTATTTTAGGGCCCAATCAACTAAATAGAAAAACAGAAATCAACTCAGGGATAATTTAAAAGGGGCTGTTGCTAAAAGACAAATGGAGCACAACCCAAAACGAACAAAGGGGTATATGTTGCTAACTTTGCCTTAGTTTAATTGTTCTGTTTTATCACCTTTGCTCTTCAGTCGCCAGGTATCTTTATGATACCGCCACGTGGTTCAAGTCCGAGTAATGATCAATAATCCAATACACCGATTAGTAAGATTTAAATCAATGCACATTTATTATACACGGTAATCACTACTCATGCATAAATTCTACGTCTAAGCTACTTCTACAACTAACAGGCTTATACTTAACTTAGAACTGGCCCACCAGGTCAGGGAAACAAATGGCCTTTTGTTCGGGTTCTGAGCCTGTGGGATTTGAAGTTGGTACAGATTGGTAGCTAGGAGCACCTATCTCGTAGCGAGCGTTGAAGTAAGACTTACAGGTTCGATCGGCTGCTGAAGAGTGACGAGAGCTGGAAGAAAGCTGGAAGCGCGCCGAAGAAGAAGAGAGCGACTTGAACTTGGGGCTCAATTCTTATAGTCCCCAGGGGCTTCCCGCCTTTTGGGGCGGACCCTGTACCTGATCCCAAGTGATTGGACTTTGTCCCAATCACTTGGTTCGATTTTCTCCAATGCTGGAGTGGTTCCCTGATCGATGGGCGGTCTTGAGGTGGTCGTTCACCTCCCTTTGTGTTGGCTTCTGCTGGCGCCGGAGAGTCTGGTTTTGCTTTGTGTGCCTAAATGTTGCTTATTGTTCCCGGGGATTGCTCATTAGTATGCAGATGGCTCCTGTTTTGTTATGCTGATGGTTGCTGGTATCGATCTTGTCTGGCCTTTTCAGAGGTAAATACACAGCCAACCTGCAGCTGCTGGATTTGTCCTGTTGGCTGACTTTCCCATCAGCCTTTGCCGTTTGCCATTTTGAATCGGGAGTTGGCCATTTTAAGGGGCTACAGGGTACGGAAACTTAAAACCATCAAATCAAAATGTGAAAACTAAGGTTGATGAAACAGTCCAACCCATGCGTGCCCACTGAGCACGGAAGACCTTGAGTGTGCCCATGGACACCGCATGCTCCCTCTCCAGGGACATCCGTCCGCGAATGAAGCCGCGGAAGAGGGACAAACAGTCCGGCCGGATGACCCCCTCGGTCGCCCGCTGCCTGGACCTGTTTATGGCAAGCTTTGCCAGGTCCAGGAGCAGGTTCACGAGGAGGTCCTCCACCTTCCCCACCCCATTCCGCACCGGATGCCCGTAGATCAGGAGGCTGGGGCCGAAAGGCAACCAGAACTATAACAACAACGTTGTTAAGAAACTGAAAAGGGAGTGCAGCCTTGGACATTCAACATGTGCATGGCTCACGGACTCCACAAGGCCGCAAAAAGGGCAAGTGGTTACCCCATGTTTCTTGGGGAACATAAGCGCGCCCAAGAGGGGTGGAGAGGGGGGCAATCATTAGCAGTGCAGCTGTATAAATACAGTTGGCCACTATGGCACTGTATAGAGAGGGATCATAAGACCATAAGACCATAAGACATAGGAGCGGAAGTAAGGCCATTCGGCCCATCAAGTCCACTCTGCCGTTCAATCATGGCTGATTTCAACTCCATTTACCCGCTCTCGCTCCATAGCCCTTAATTCCTCGAGAAATCAAGAATGTATCAACTTCTGTCTTAAAGACACTCAACGTCCCGGCCTCCACCGCCCTTTGTGGCAATGAATTCCACAGACCCACCACTCTCTGGCTGAAGAAATTTCTCCTCATCTCTGTTCTAAAGTGACTCCCTTTTATTCTAAGGCTGTGCCCCCGGGTCCTAGTCTCCCCTGCTAATGGAAACAACTTCCCTACGTCCACCCTATCTAAGCCATTCATTATCTTGTAAGTTTCTATTAGATCTCCCCTCAACCTCCTAAACTCCAATGAATATAATCCCAGGATCCTCAGACGTTCATCGTATGTTAGGCCTACCATTCCTGGGATCATCCGTGTGAATCTCCGCTGGACCCGCTCCAGTGCCAGTATGTCCTTCCTGAGGTGTGGGGCCCAAAATTGCTGACAGTATTCTAAATGGGGCCTAACTAATGCTTTATAAAGCTTCAGAAGTACATCCCTGCTTTTATATTCCAAGCCTCTTGAGATGAATGACAACATTGCATTTGCTTTCTTAATTACGGACTCAACCTGCAGGTTTACCTTTAGAGAATCCTGGACTAGGACTCCCAAGTCCCTTTGCACTTCAGCATTATGAATTTTGTCACCGTTTAGAAAATAGTCCATGCCTCTATTCTTTTTTCCAAAGTGCAAGACCTCGCACTTGCCCACGTTGAATTTCATCAGCCATTTCTTGGACCACTCTCCTAGACTGTCTAAATCTTTCTGCAGCCTCCCCACCTCCTCCATACTACCTACCCCTCCACCTATCTTTGTATCATCGGCAAACTTAGCCAGAATGCCCCCAGTCCCGTCATCTAGATCATTAATATATAAAGAGAACAGCTGTGGCCCCAACACTGAACCCTGCAGGACACCACTCGTCACCGGTTGCCATTCCGAAAAAGAGCCTTTTATCCCAACTCTCTGCCTTCTGCCTGACAGCCAATCGTCAATCCATGTTAGTACCTTGCCTCGAATACCATGGGCCCTTATTTTATTCAGCAGTCTCCCGTGAGGCACCTTATCAAAGGCCTTTTGGAAGTCAAGATAGAATCCAGTAGCGAACTGTTGGTACTGGATGCACATAATGTGTAAATAAAGTTACTTTCTGTTTGACTCTACAAACCTATGCTGGATTCTTTGTGGCCCTCACAAAAGCTAGATGAAGTAAAGTGGGAGGAGACTCGGGTGGGGAATGAGCGTAGGCCGGCTGGCTGGATAGACTTGCTATTGTGCTGTAAATACTAATTTTAGTGTGTGTGAGAGAGAGAGAGGACAGGCAGTTTATTGATTGCTTTGTAAGCTGGTCACTTAATGCACAGGAGCATCACAGTTTACACTGGAACAATAACATAACCAAGACGAGGAATTTACTACTTACAGAAACCTCATCCTATCAGCACTGAGGGATCAAAGTACTCTGCCAACATGGTTTCATTGTGTGCCTTACAATGTCATTGTCACCCCCATGTTAATTTGTCTGCTGTTGGCAGACTATTCCCCTGCAGTAGTGCAGGGTAAACATTCCATATTCATCACAGCTGTTTAAATTATAACATAATTTAGTGGAAAGAGAGGACAAATGTTGGCAATATTGTACATAACTCAAAATTTTGAGGTTTTGTAAAGCAAATTTAGCAAGGGCTGAATTATTTTTGTGTGTGTGTCCGGGGGGGGGGGGGGGGGGGGGGACAGATTGTATGCCTATCCGGATAATGGGCAGCATTGCTGGGAAGAAGATTTTTCTACTTTTTCGCACTCACCATGATGTATGCCAAGGTCAGGTTAGGTCCAGAGTTACGTTTTCTCTATTTTGCCCAAGAGATCTATCTCTGTTTTCCTCATCATAAGCTTTCCAAATGAGTTGCCGAATTAACAGTAAATTAAAGGTTTTTTTAAGATTCACTTACGGTGTGTGGGTGTCGTCTAGGCCGGCATTTATTGCCCACCCCTGGTTGCCCTTCAGAATTTGGTGGGGAGCCGCCTTCTTGAACCGTTGCAGTCCCTGTTCCGTGATGCAACATACTGAGGAGCCTTTCCGCCAGGATACTGAAGAGACCTTTATTTTATCAGCTTGGGCTGATTTTACCTCCACGGCAAAGGCAATTGAGCCGCTGACCATGGCACTAAGGGAGTCCAGGAAATGGAGGGGATTGGTTCGGGGGGGAGAGGAACACCAGGTGTCGTTGTATGCCGATGACCTGTTATATGTTGCGGATCCAGTAGAGGGGATGGCGGAGGTCATGCAGATCCTTAGGGAGTTTGGGGACTTTTCGGGGTATAAACTCAACATAGGGAAGAGTGAGCTCTTTGTGATGCATTCAGGGGACCAGGGAAGGGGGATAGACGAGCTACCGCTGAAGAGGGCGGAAAGGAGCTTTCGGTACCTGGGGATCCAAGTGGCCAGGAGTTGGGGGGCCCTGCATAAGCTCAATTTGACGCGGTTGGTGGAGCAGATGGAGGAGGATTTTAAAAGATGCGATATGCTGCCACTCTCACTAGCGGGTAGGGTGCAGTCGATCAAAATGACGGTCCTTCCGAGGTTTCTCTTTGTGTTCCAGTGCCTTCCCATTTTGATCCCCAAGGCCTTTTTCAAACGGGTAAGCAGCAGCATGATGGGATTTGTGTGGGCGAGTAAGACCCCGAGGGTGAAGAGGGTGTTTCTGGAGGGTAGCAGGGACAGCGGGGGGCTGGCGCTGCCGAATCTATGTGGCTATTATGGGGCAGCCAATGTGGCGATGATCCGTAAGTGGGTAATGGATGGAGAGGGGGCAGCGTGGAAGAGGCTAGAGATGGCGTCCTGTGTGGGCACGAGCCTGAGGGCGCTGGTGACGGTACTGCTGCCACTCTCGCCGACAAGGTACACCACGGGTCCGGTGGTGGCGGCGACACTGAATATCTGGGGGCAGTGGAGGCAACACAGGGGCGAGGTGGGGGCCTCGGTTTGGTCCCCGATTCGGGAGAACCATCGGTTTGTCCCGCAAGGATGGATGGGGGGTTTTGGAGCTGGCATCGGGCAGGGATCAGAAGAATGGGGTCCTGTTCATCAATGGGACGTTTGCGAGCCTAGGGGCGCTGGAGGAGAAGTTTGGGCTACCCCCGGGAAACGCTTTCAGGTACATACAAGTGAGGGCATTTGTGAGACGGCAGGTGAGGGAATTCCCGCTGCTTCTGGCACATGGGATTCAGGACAGGGTGATTTTGGGTGTATGGTTTGGAGAAGGCAAGGTTTCGGCGATTTACCAGGAGCTGCAGGAAGAGGAGGAGGCCTCGGTGGAGGAGTTAAAGGGCAAGTGGGAGGAGGAGCTTGGGGAGGAGATAGATGTGGGTCTGTGGGCTGATGCCCTGAGTAGGGTTAATTCTTCCTCCTCTTGCGCCAGGCTCAGCCTGATACAGTTAAAAGTTACTCACAGAGCGCTTATGACAGGGGCGAGGTTGAGTAGGTTCTTTGGGGTGGAGGACAGATGTGGGAGGTGCTCGGGGAGCCCAGCAAATCACGTCCATATGTTCTGGTCGTGCCCGGCGCTGGATGGGTTCTGTAGGGGTTTTGCGAGAACTATGTCCAAGGTGGTGAACGCCCGGGTCAAGCCGAGCTGGGGATTAGCACTATTTGGGGTATCGGACGAGCCGGGAGTGCAGGAGGCGAAAGAGGCCGGTATTCTGGCCTTTGCGTCACTGGTAGCCTGGCGGAGGATTTTGTTACTGTGGAAAGATGTGAAGCCCCCTAGTGTGGAAGCTTGGATCAATGACATGGCAGGGTTCATCAAGCTGGAGAGGATAAAGTTTGCCTTGCGAGGGTCTGTGCAAGGGTTCTCCAGGCGGTGGCAACCGTTCCTAGACTATCTCGCGGAGCGTTAGGAGGTCAGCAGCAGCAGCGGCCCAGGGGCAGGGGGGTTTCTTTTAGGGTGGCATTTGGGTTATTGTGGGGGGTTTTCCCCATTTGTGTTTTCTACTGTTATATGGGGGGTTATTGTATTTGGGGGAAATCCAATGTATAGTTTCTGCTTGTTGTGTTTTTGTTTCTTTTTCTTGATGGGGGTTTTGTTGAAAATCTGTTGAAAAATTTGAATAAATATATTTTCAAAAAAAAACTCCACGGCTAAATTAATCCATTATTCCATCCTTTAAAAATGTGGGTATCAAATCTGCTCAGTCATTCCAGTTGACTTTCATTGTCACTTCAGTAGGACTCTGGAATATCGTGTGCAAAATGTAGCAGACCGTAAATTTACGCTGATGTTTCTTGTACCTTTCTGAGGAGCTGAGCCTCTAGCCGTCTCAGACAAGATTGTTGATGTGTAGGCTGGTTAGGCAGGCCGGGCCTTCGCACACTACACCAGGACTTCCCATATCCAGGGCCTTCCAGGGACCGTGCGTAATTACGGAGGTCAGCAAGCCAAGTGAGAAGAGACATGCTAACGTCCGTATGTGGGGTCCACAGTACAAACGGGATCACCTTCCATTCAGCCCATATACTTGTGCAATTCCTTTTTGATTCTTCATGAGGTGCGTACTGTTGCTGGCAAGACCAACATGTATTGCTTATCCTTAATTGTGCATGAGAAGGTGGTAGTGAGTCATTATCTTGAACTATGTGCTGCAGTTACACTCATTGTGCTGTTAGGAAGGGAGTTCCACAGTTTTGACCCAGCAGCAAAGATGATTGGTGATATAGCTCCAGGTCTGCATGATGTGTGCCTTGGAGAGAAACTTTCAGGTGGTGGCGTTCCCATGTGTTTACTGTCCTTGCCTTCTGGATGTCCGAGGTTGTGGGTCTGAAAGGTGCTGTCAAAGGAGTTTTGACAAGTTGCTGTAGTGCATCTTGTATAAGGTACCACTGTTGCCATTGTGTGCTGGTGGTGGTGGAGGGAGGGGATGTTTAATTTAGTGAATCGGATGCAGTGTCCTTGATAGACCAAACCTTTTGAATGTTGTTCAGCCACATTCATCCAGGCAAGTGGGGACTATTCCCCCACACTTATAATATGTGCCTTGTAGATGGGGGACAAGCTTTGGGGCGTCAAGAGGTGAGTTACTCACCACAGAAACCCAGCCATTGACCTGCTCTTGGAGCCATAGTGGGCGGGATGTTCCGGTCCCCCAGCCACTTTCTTCTCGGCAGCGTGCCGTTTGCTGGCTGCGTGATTCTCTCTTCCCGCCACTGGAATTCCCACTGGAAAACGGCAGATTTGACTGGCGCTGCCAGTGGGAAAAGAGAATCCCAATGGCCGAAGAATTCTGGCCAGTATATATATGGCTGGTCCAGTTCAGTTTCTGGTCAATGCTAACCCACGATGTTGGTTGTTGGGGATTCAGTGATGGTAATGCCATTGAATGTCAAAGGGTGATGGCTAGACTCATTGGAGATGGTCATTCCCGGCACTTGTGTGGCATGATGTTACCCTGCCATGTGTCAGTCCAAATCTGAATATTGTTCAGGTTTTGCTGCATTTGGACACAGGCTGCACAGTTTCTGAGGAGTTGCAAATGGTACTACACACTGTGCAATCATCAGCAAACAACTCGATATCTGAGCTTATGAAGGTCACTGACGAAGCAGCTGAGCACAGTTGCACTGGGAAGAATAGCACTGCATGTGCAGTGCACATTGGGAACTGTGCATGTGCGGAACATTGGGTACCTCGGCAACCTGCACATTAGAGTGATACCAGCTGTCTCCCTCTAATATGCAGGTTTGCCAAAAAGTGATCCCGGCCATTGTGGACGTGATTCACCTCGCAACGGAAGGTGTTGCATGCCGGGTAGATCCCAGGAGCGGGGTCTCCTGGCTTTCAACGGCCGTGCTGCGCCGCGGCGAGCCGCGTTTCCAACGCAGCATGGCCGGAGGATCGCACCCGACAGCTTTGTACTTAAGTAGAAATGTGTAATTCTAGAAATAATTTTCCACCCATAATTGTTCAGTAATAAGCAAATGGGAAAGATTATTTTCCTGCTGAGTAAGCCACATCTGCAGGACTTGAAATGGAGACATATAACTAGGGCAAGTGATGTATTACAGTGCGACACCCCATTACTAATCTGTAAATTGGTAATGAGATTTACTGCCTGAGCATCACAATTTTGAGACAAATTCCCCAAGGCAGTGAAATTTCTAGGGCGATGCGGATGATAGCAAATGTCCTGCCCCTCCCAAACCGCTTGTATCATGCCTGATCCTCACAGTTTGAAGTGCAAGTGAGCATGTGCCGTGAGTCAAAGTGCAAGGGTTAAAAGTGAATTGATTCACACCACAATAGACACGTTTAGTGCATGCATTGTGCATTATAAATGCTGATGGAATGAAATGTTTGGTTATCTCACCAAGTGTAGAAACCTAAAACAAAATTTAACAGTACCTATTTGTATTTTTGTTTCTCTTGGAGAGGGTTCTGAGTTGAGCGATTTATCTACATAAGGCAAACTTCATAATGGAAACGTGTTCTTTCCTGAAGTGTGTCCAATATCCACCTCCCAGCATGAACTGCTGTAAGGGAATTAACTGTTCCTCAGAGGGTCTTGTGGAGAGATTTATAAACAGGATATTCATGACTACATTAGTAACTGAGATCAATGCTTACCATTCAAATATCACAGGATTACATGGGATATACAGCACCAAAATGGTCAAATCGGGCCCACCAGCCCCTGTTGGCTCCTGATGAGGCTTCTTCCATCTTATTTTTTGAAAGTATTTTTATTCAACAAATTTTCAACATTTTTACAATACAAAACAACCCCACAAAACCCCCCAGCCCAACCAAACCCCCCCCCCCCTCAATAGTCAACGGTAACCAACTCCCGAAAGTGCTTAATAGACAAACCCCAACTACTGTAGAACCCATCACTCGCGCGCCCCTCCCCCCCCTTTCCTCACCAGCAAACTTCACCTTTTCCAGGGTCAGAAACTCCAGCCGGTCCCCCGCCACACCGAGGCACAGGGTAGAGAAGCTGACCTCCATCCCAACAAGACGAGCAATCAGCGAGGTGAAGGCTAAAACACCTGTCCCTGCTCCCACCTGCAGCTCCGGCCAGTCCAACACCCTGAATATGGCTCCTAGGGGACCGGGCTCCATGTCCACTGTAAAATCCCCGGAATGGTGCTGAACGGCCTCCAAAACCTTTCCAACTTCGGGCAGGACAAAAACAGATGCACATGATTCACAGTGCCCCTCGCACATCGTTCACAGACATCCTCCACCCCTTCGAACAGCCGGTTCATCCTTGACTTTGTGAGGTATGCCCTGTACACTACCTTCAGCTGTACCAGCCCCGGCCTTGCGCACAAAGTCGAGGCATTTACCCTCAGCAGCACCTCACACCACAAGCCTTCCTCCAACACCACCCCCAACTCTTCCTACCACTTTACCTCCTCACCTTAACTTCCTCCATGGACATCTCGGTCATTCCCAAGATCTTCCCATAAATTGCCAAAACAAACCCCCTCTTCAAACCCCCGCGACGTCAGCACCGTTTCAAACAATGAGGAAGGAGGCGCTATTGGGAAGGTCGGGAAGACCGTCCTCGCAAAGTCCTGCACCTGCATATCCAAAAACTTTCACCCGCGCCAGCCCAAACATCTCACCCAGCTCCTCCAGACTCGCAAATCGCCCTTCCAGAACCAAATCCTTCATTTCCTTAATCCCCTCTCTTTCCATCCCCAAAACCTTGCATCCATCCTCCCCGAATCAAACCCATGATTCCCCCTGATCGGCAACCCCCTGACCCAGCTCCCAACCTAAAGTGCTGTCTAAACTGTCTCTAGATCTTCAACATGGCCGCCACCACCGGACTCACCATATACGTCCCTGGAGCCATCGGGAGCGGCGCCACCCCGACCCCCTGCAAGAACCCGCCTCCATCCTCACCCACATAGCTCCCCCCTCCCTACTCCAACCCCGAACCTTCTCTGCATTTGCCGGCCAATAATAATACAACAAATTGGGAGGCCTAACCCGCCCCACTGTCCCCTCCCGCACCGCCTGCCGCCCCTCTGTCGTATCACCTTACTAATCCGCGCCACCTTCCCCGTCCAAACAAACATGGAGATCAACCTAACCACCCAGCTAAAAAACACCTTGGGCACAAAGACCGGCAGGCATTGAAACAAAAACAAGAATTACGGCAAAACGTTCATCTTTACCGCCTGCACCCGGCAGAGGGAGACTGTCCAACCTCAGCAAATTAGCCTTCACCTCCCCATCAAGCTAGTGAAGTTAAACTTCCAAAGCCCTACCCATTCCTAGGCCACCTGTACCCCCAAATACTTAAAATGAGACGTCACCAGGCGATATTTAATCCCCCCACCTCCCCGGAGGGGAGACCACAAGATACTCACTTTTCCCTGAATTCAGTTTGTACCCTGAAAATGTCCCAAATCACAGGAGCAACCCCATTATACTGCCCACTGAAGAGATCAGCTCCAAAATATACAACAGCAAATTATCTGCATATAAGGACTCCCTGGGGGCGATTCTCCGAAATGGAGACAGAGTGTTTGCGCCGTCGTGAACGCCATCGCGTTTCACGACGGCGCGGAACGGGCGCGGGGACTACCGATTCTGGCCCCCACAGGGGCCCAGCACGGCGCTGGAGCGGTTCATGCCGCTCCAGCTTCCCTTCCCGGCGCCAAATGGGCGCCGCGCCAACCCACACATGCGCAGTTGGGCTGCACCAACCCGTGCATGCGTGGGGGACTTCTTCAGCATGCAACCCCGGCGCAACATGGCGTGGGGGTTCAGGGGCCAGCCGCGCAACAAAGTAGGCTTGGGGGAGGAGAGGCCGGCCTGCCGATCGGTGAGCCCCGATCGCGGGCCAGACCCCATCGGAGGCCCCCCCCCCCTGGGGACGGAGCCCCCCTTCCTCCCCCCCCCCCCTCCACAGGCCGCTCCCTGACCCTTCGCGCAAAGTTCCCGCCAGCAGCGACCAGGTGTGGACGGCGCTGGAGGGACTCTGCTTTTTCCGCGCAGCCGCTCGGCCCATCGCGCCCGCCACTGGCACCACGTCAAATGGGCCAGCGCAAATGGCGCTGATTCTCTGCACCTCGGAGAATCGCGCGCCGGCCTCAGGGCGGCATGGCGCGGTTGCGGCGATTCTCCGGCCCGGCACGGGGCTCAGAGAATCGCGCCTCCTGTATTCCACCACCACCCACCCTCACGATCCCCTTCCACAACCCTGAGCGCCTCAGCGCAATAGACAAGGGCTCTGTAGCCAGTGCAAACAAAAGGGGGGACATAGGGCGTCCCTGCCTCCTACCCCGGTGCGATACAAAATACTCTGAGTTCATTCTATTTGTGTGCAAGCTCTCTATCAGTTCCTTAGATAGCAGCTGCACCCATGACACAAACTTGCGCCCAATCTCAAATTTCTCCAATACCGCCATCAAATAACTCCACGCCACACAATCAAACTTCTTCTCCATATCTAACGCCACCACCATCTCCGGCTCCCTCCCCTCTGCCGGAGAAATCACCACATTCAACAGCCTCCTCACATTCGGGTGCTATTCCCGATAGAACTATAATGGGAATGATTTCATGTGTAATCGTTTCGGAGATTCTCCATATTCAACAGCTGGGAATTACCTATATGTCACTGCTTTATGTTCAAGTGTAGAAGTCACATATAGAGCCATGTGGGAGTTATTCCACCTGTAATCGTGTTGGCGTATATTCAACAATTGGAATTATTCGATACTCAATACATAGGAGTTATTCCATGTGCAACTGTAATATGTCTGATTACTCACAAAGTAAGGAGAATAGTTTGCAACTGCGTTTCCTGTTTATTCTGCAAATTGAAGGGTACTCATGGGGCAGAATTTACCGGCAGTTCACACTGGCGGGATATTCCGATTCCATCAATGGCGCACGGGTTTCCCAGCGATGAAGGGTGAACTCAACGGGACAACAGCGGGACCAGAAAATCCTGCTGGCGGGCTTCCTCCACCGCTGAAAAGCATGCGGCGGGATGGTCAGTAAATCCCACTCATGATGTAACTTTGTGAGCTGTTTATGTGTCAAAATACGAGTCATGCCATGTTTAAATGGGTGGGTTTATACACGCAGTACAGCATAGTTTACTCATGTAACTATTTGCAATTCCCATATGTTCAACATGGCAAATATTTTTTTTAAATATGTAATTCATATTGGAAGTATTTTTTGTCCTGGAGTTACAGTGTGCCAAGTGGCAGAAATAGCCTTTTTGAGATCTCTTTGTAAATGCAGTACTTACTTGCAATCCACCCTATTCAGTTTTTTGAAAAGCTCCCTTCGTCACTATTTGGAAAAATTCCATCAGGCAGCTTAAACTGGGAAACAAATCTACTGCCGGGCTTTATCTAAATGGGAACAAAGTCCTATAGCGAGCGCGTTTAGCTGCGTGCTTCCCGACGCTCGTGTCGCCAAGAAACCCAACGCTATAAAATGGAACTCAAGGGCGGCACGGTAGCACAGTGGTTAGCATAGTTACTGCACAGCTCCAGGGTCGCAGGTTCGATTCCCAGCTTGGATCACTGTCTGTGCGGAGTCTGCACGTTCTCCCCGTGTCTGCCTGGGTTTCCTCTGGGTGCTCCAGTTTCCTCCCACAGTCTAAATATGTGCATGTTAGGTGGATTGGCCATGCTGAATTGCCTTTAGTTTCCAAAAAGGTTAGGTGGGGTTACGGGGCTAGGGTGGAGTTGTGGGCTTAAGTGGATTCCTCTTTCCAAGGGCCTGTGCAGACTCCATGGGCTGAATGGCCTCCTTCTGCACAGTAAATTCTATGATTTCTATGATTTAGATAGGGGGCCTCAGTGTGGGATGCGCGGCCAAGGCTACACATATCAGAGCAAGCGATGGGGGCACCCTTTTTCTATGGCGTCTTGTTCTCCAGAGCACTCAAAGCAATCCCTCCCAAGCCCCAACACACTATGGGAGAGTCCCCAACTGAGGCTAGCACTGCCAGTGTGCCAGGCTGGCCATGCCAACCAGGTGGCACCAGCAGTTTCAGGGAGCACCCTGTCCAAAGGGTAGACACCCAGGGGCCTCCGATCCCCTGAGAGCCCACGAGTGCCATTTCATTTGTCACCGTGGTGGAGACCACTACTGAATGGCACTCACCCGAGGTCTCTGAGGCAAAGGGGATAGATCCCACGCCTTGGGTACCTCGGGAAATTGCACAGTAAAGTGAGACTAGCTGTCTCGCTTTAGTATGCAGAGTAAGAAGTCTTACAACACCAGATTAAAGTCCAACAGGTTTGTTTCAAATACTAGCTTTCGGAGCACTACTCCTTCCTCCGAAAGCTACTGTTTGAAACAAACCTGTTGGACTTTAACCTGGTGTTGTAAGACTTCTTACTGTGCTCACCCCAGTCCAACGCCGGCATCTCCACATCATGGGCGGGATTGTCCGAAATGGAGGCAGAGTGTTCGCGCCGTTGTGAACGCCGCCGAGGTTCACGACGGTGCGAAACGGCCCCTATCCCGACCGATACAGGGCCCGACAATGGGCTAGGAGCGGCGCCGCGTCATTTACACGCGCCAGGTACGCGGCGCCACATACATGACGCGGCCGGTGCCGCATAACTGGCGTCACCCGCGCATGCGTGGTTGCCGCCCTCTCCGCGTCCGCCCCGCAAGAAGATGTCAGGCGGATCTTGCGGGGCTGCGGCAGAAAGGAGGTCTTCCTTCAGAGAGGCCGGCCCGACGATCGGTGGGCACCGATCGCGGGCCAGACTCCATTTGAGGCCCCCCTCGGTGCAGTATCCCCTCTCCCCCCCCCCCCCCCCCCCCCACAGGCCGCCCCCCCCCCCAGCGTTCCCGCACTGTTCCCGCCGGCAGCGACCAGGTGTGGACGGCGCCGGGGGGAACCCGCCGTTTTGGGCTGGCCACTCGGCCCATCCGGGCCTGAGAATAGCAGGGGTGCCGGAGAATCGCCACTTTGGGTGTCTCGGGCGATTCTCCGGCCTGCGCCGCGTGGAACTCGACGGGGCCGTTCCCACCGCTTGGGAGAATCACGGGAGGGCGTCGGACCGGCGTCGCGGGAAAATTTGGCGACCCAGGCGATTCTCCCAACCGGTGCGGGAGCAGAGAATCGCGCCCCATGGCTTTAGTATGCAGATTTGCCTAAAAATGATCTCTCCCACAATGCCCGGGATTTACATGTCTTGCGTGATTGCCTTAGATCTTGTGAGGCATTGCGAGCAGGGTAGACCCTGGAAATAGGGTCGCCCAGTTTCTATCGGCCAGGCCATGCCATTTGATCGACCCTGACATCTATTGAAAAAGATTGGTGTTTGTTTCATGTCCTGCTGCTCGTTATCGAGCTGTAAATTAAGGATCATGTGTGCATTGAAAACATTCATGCTTTATCACATTGGATTTATGTTGTCTAATGGATAGTTTAATGAAGATAACAACCATGCCTCATGAATTGCAAATCACATCGCGTCGCTTTGTGTTACTCTGCTGTTAGCTCAGTGAACATTATGCTTAACCACCCCATTTATCTTCATAAAGGTGCTAGATTTGTACATTAGCTGCCGATTAAACTTACCAGAGAAAGTTAAGTCTTGTAATTAAGAATGTAAGTGCATTTTTATGGTGTGATAACTATCAATACCTGCCAATAAACCTCTCTTATCCAATCTCCAGCAATGAGTCTATCCCCTTCCAAGTCCCAATAACAAGCATGGCTGGCTGGGTGCATCACTAATGGGGCGGGATTCTCCGAAATGGAGGCAGAGTGTTCGCGCCGTCGTGAACGCCATCAAGGTTCACGACAGCGCGAAACGGCTCCTATCCCGACCGATTCAGGGCCCGATAATGGGCTAGGAGCGGCGCCGCGTCATTTACACGCGCCAGGCCTTGGCGCGGCGTAAAGGCGGCACCGCATACATGACGCGGCCGGCGCCTCATAACTGGCGTCACCCGCGCATGCGTCGTTGCCGTCCTCTCCGAGTCCGCCCCACAAGAAGATGTCAGACGGATCTTGCGGGGCTGCGGAAGAAAGGAGGTCCTCCTTCAGAGAGGCCGGCCCGACGATCGGTGGGCACCGATTGCGGGCCAGACCCCATTTGAGGCCCCCCCCCAGTGGAGGATCCCCCCTCCCCCCTCCCCCCACCCCCCCCCCGCCCACCCCGCAGGCCACCCCGCCCCCCAGCGTTCCCGCGCTGTTCCCGCCGGCAGCGACCAGGTGTGGACGGCGCCGGGGGGAATCCACCGTTTTGGGCTGGCCGCTCGGCCCATCCGGGCCTGAGAATAGCAGGGGTGCCGGAGAATCGCCATTTTGGGTGTCTCGGGCGATTCTCCAGCCTACGCCGCGCGGAACTTGACGGGGCCGTTCTCGCCGCTTGGGAGAACCGGCATCGCGGGAAAGTTTGGCGACCCAGGGGATTCTCCCAACCGGCGAGAATCATGATGTCTTGTAGCACTACGGACCTCCCTGGTTCAGGTATCAGTTGCCAAGGTTAACCTGATTCCAGTCTTCATTGCAGCCTGTCAACTTGGAGTTAATTCAGCACTGAGGCTCAGAGCTGCATCTTTACAATAAAACTAATTATTTTAGCTCAGATGTGCTAATTAAATCAATGTGCCAAGAGACAATTGAGTATTTATGAAGCAAGCAATTCTAGTATCACAGCCTTATATTAAACACAATTGCTCTAAAAGTCAGCTCTTCAAAATTGGTATATGTGTGAAATTCACAACGTTATTTTAGCACATGTTTAAAATAACAAAGTTATTTCATACAACTAGTTGAGTGACTGGGCAAATGAATGGCAGATACCGCATAATTTGGAGAAATGCGAGGTTAACCATTTTGGAAGCGAAAACTGGAAAGCAGATTATTATCTAAATGGCCATAAATTAGATGAGGGGATGTGCAACGAGACCTCGGAGTCCTCGTACACCAAACAGGCACAGCAGGCAGTAAAGAATGCAAATGGTATGCTGGCCTTCATAGCGAGAGGATTCGAGTACAGGAGCAGGGATGACTTGCTGCAATTATACAGGGCCTTGGTGAGTCCACACCTGGAATATTTTGTGCAGTTTTGGTTCCCTTATCTGAGGACGGATGTTCTTCCTCTAGATGGAGTGCAGCGAAGGTTTACCAGACGGATTCCTGGGATGGCGGCACTTATGTATGAGGAGAAATTGAGTCGGTTGGGATTGTATTCGCTGGAGTTCAGAAGAATGAAGGGGAATCTCATAGAAAACTATAACATTCTAACAGGACTAGATACCCGAGGAAGGAGCAGTGCTCCGAAAGCTAGTGATTTGAAACAAACCTGTTGGACTTTAACCTGGTGTTGTAAGACTTCTGACTGTGCTCACCCCAGTCCAACGCTGGCATCTCCACATCAGGACTAGATAGGGTAGATCAAGAAGGATGTTCCTGATGGTGGGGTTGACCAGACCAGGGTTCTCAGTCTGAGGATACGAGGTGGACCATTTAGAACAGAGATGAGGAGAAATTTCTTCACCCAGAGAATTGTGAGCCTGTGGAATTCATTATCACAGCAAGTAGTTGAGGCCAAAACATTGTATGTTTTCAAGACGCAGTTAGATACAGCACTTGGGGTGAAGGGGATCAAAGGATATGGGGGGGAAAGCGAGATTAAGCGATTAAGTTGGATGATCAGCCGTGATCATAATGAATGACGGAGCAGGCTCAAAGGCCCAATGGCCTCCTCCTGCTCCTATTTTCTATGTTGATGTTTCTGACTACTATTCATTGTATACTAATAAACAAAGAGTTAAATTTCAAAGCAAACAGACTCCCCACTAATGAAGGTAGGCAACTTTATTTTTACATTTGATTCTTTCCCTGTTCTGTTTTTTCTGCTCCTTTCACATCTCTTGATTCCTCGATGGCAGAGCAGGTGAATGCCACTTTTAGTCAACCCTGAGGAGATAAATGAGGGCAGCCAAATGGAAAGGCACTAACCGATTTTGCCTGAGGGCCTAGTCTTTACTGGGCATCTCCATCACCCTCTCCTGCACATGCCCCGCTCCCACCCCCCCCCCACTCCCCATCCCCACCACCACCATCTGGGTGGAATTTGAACCTACATCCCACTTCACGCTGTCCCTGTCACCACATCTCCAGAGTTTGATATTAAAGCTAGCAGCTAAAGATTATAGAAATTTCCTAAGTCCTGTTGGAGAATGTGGAGCCATTTATAAAACAGATCCGGGTGAAACTATAAAGTGGGCAATAAGGAAATGGCAGACTCATTCATGAATACTTTGTATCCATTTACACAGTGGAGCAAAAATTGCCAGTGGTGCATGGAAATCTTAAAAATAAATCAAGGGAGAAACTTACCAGATTTAATAATCAACAGGCTAATGAAACGTTGGCCTGGATCTCAAGGAGGTTGAAATACAAAAGTCAGGAAGTGGTGCTTCCTGCTGCACAGTGCCTTGGTCAAATCCCATCTGGAACACCGCATTCAGTTTTGGACACCAAACCTCAGTAAAGATGTATCGGCCTTGGAAAAGTTACAACACAAATTCCTGGAATGAGTCCAGGGCCGAAAGTCTTAACTTATGAGGACAGGTTGCATAACATTTGTGTTCCCAAGAAGGTTGATGTCTGATGTAAGTCAGGTGATTAAATGATAAAGGGTCGATGCAAAGGGTGGGACTGCTGGTCCCGCCTCCCGTGAGACCTGAAATTCCCGCCGGAAGTCAACGGGTCTTTTGCTGGTCCATCAATTCTTCCGTGCCACCCGCGATGATTCCCACAGCGAGCAGAACTGGAAACTTTAGGCCAAAGAAACTATTCCCTGTAGTGGGGAAAATCCAGGACAAGGGATCAATCTTAAAATTAAAGCCAGGTCAATTAAGGGTGAGATCAGGAAGTGCAAAAGGTGGTGCAATCTAAAACTCACTTGGCCATAGCTGTGAATGTTGGAACCACTGAAACTTTCCAGCCTCAGGTCAATCAAGTTTTGTTCGGCAAGGATATGGGGCATGGACGAGTAAATGGGAGTTATGGTACAGGTCAGACATGAGCTAATAGAATAGCAGAACAGGCTCGAGGGGAGCCCTCAGTGGTCTGCTCTTGTTTCAAAAATGTATCCTTTATTTTCATTGTAATGTGAGACCACACAGATTGGATGTTGGATGTCGAGAATTTCTTTTACCTTGAGGGTCATTAGTCTGTGGAATTCTCTTCCCCAGAGAGCAGTGGAGGCTGAGTCATTTATACATGGCTGAGTTACACAGACTTTTAATAGACAAAGGAGTCCAGGACTATGGCGGGCAGTCAGGAAAGTGGAGTTCAGACAACAGCTAGATCTTAACGAATGGCAGAACAGGCTCAAAGGGTTAAATGGCCAATTCCTGCTCCTAAGTCCTATATGGTTTATGACAAAGATAAGGGCCGTACCAAGAGTTATATCAAGATTAAAAGGTAGATATTGTATTGTCAGGGAGCGGGGCTGCATCCAGGCAACTGAACCGGATGAATGGGCAGGTTTTGTATTGGGAATATGATATGACTAGTGTTCTTGAAAATGAGATCAGCCAGCTAAAGGGTCTTCTTCATCTAAACCTCATGACCTGGTGAAATCACAGATGGGAGGTGTCAAATATTTGAGGTAAAATGTGACAAACATTTTGATAAAATTAATCGTGAGAGATTGGAAATCCCTTCAGGATACTTGACCCAAATGCAACTAATGCTTGGGGAAACCATGCCAATTCACTGGAGCTTATTTAAGACCCACTTTGCTCAATGTGAGTGAAGGATTTTACTGTAGAAGGCATTGCCAATCCAGTAACTACAGTTTAGAATATTCAAACAATCTGCATGCAGAAGTTCTCTATTAAGGCCCGTTTCCGTGGAGCTATGCCTCACTGGTGGTTGTTTTTCTTCTATTTGGCTAAAATTCTTGCTGAATTGTATTGATATTTTCACAAAGCGTTGAAAGGTTGTGAAATATTAAGTAAACACAAAAATTAAGATAGTGGCCACCACTCAGCTTATCTGGTAAGAGTTTGCCAATATTTATCTAAACATTGCTTGCTCTGATTGGGATATGAACATTGAAGGTAGTGAAGTGGCCAGAGTTATGAACCCAGTTGATGGTATAACTGGACAGGAAGATTCCAGAATGGAACCCTGGCTCAAAAGACTGTAATCTTTTACTTTTTAAAAATAAAACATGGAGGAACAGAGTCACAGGGCCGCTAATTCGTTTTAACAGCAAGTAAAAAAATTATTAAACATGAAAAATTGGATTATTATGCAATACTCCTTTACTCGCCCCTTAGTTTAACAAATACACACAGATTTTAAGATTAATACGGATTGCAATGTACATCTTAAACAGCAATGGTCTCAGGAACACAAGCAGCGGGATTCTCCGACAATCCCCCCCCCGGGCCGGGTCGGAGAATCCCCGGTGGGGGGGGTGTGCGAATCCCGCCCCGCGCCGGCTGCCGTATTCTCCAGCGCCGGTATTCGGGCGGGGATGGGGCTCACACCACGCCGGTCGGGGGCCGTTGGCAGCAGCCCTCCCGGCAATACTCCGGGCCCTAATGGGCCGAGTGGCCGTCCATTTTTGGCCAGTCGGACCGGCGTAGATTAGACATGGTTCCACACGGCAGGACCTGGCAGGTGAATCGGCTGGGGTGGTCCTCAGTGGGGGCGGTGGGGGGGGGGGGGGGGGGGGGGCGCGTGGGTGGATCCCCCTCGGTGGCCTGGCCCACGATCGGTGCGCACCAATCTGCAGGCGGGCCTGTGCCGTGGGGGCACTCCTTCCTTCCGCGCCGGCCCCTGCAGGCCTCCGCCATGGCCGGCGCGGAGAAGATAACCACCTGCGCATGCGGCAGAATACGCCGACCGGTCTGCGCATGCGTGGAACCATGCCAGCTGCTCTGCGCATGTGCAGGATCACACTGGCCTTTCGGCGCATGTGCAAACTCATGCAGTCCCTTCGGCACCAGCTGGCGTGGCGCCAACCCCTCCGCCGTCCACCTAGCCCCCGGAAGTGCGGAGAATTCCGCACTTTCGGGGGCTGTTGACGCCGGAGTGGTTGGCGCTGGTTTTCCCGCCGGCGTGAGGACTTAGTCCCGCGAAAAGAGAATCCCCCCCCCCCCGCCAACAAGGTCCTTTTAAGGACACAAATTGGCCGTGGTCAAATTTACATACTCTGCTCTGAAGCCAAGTTAGCGCCTGTGGATTTCTCCTCAGAATCCCCCCAGGTCAAATGAGAATTTAAAAACTTCACTCCCACAATCACATTTTAAAATCTTCAATCATAATAATGCATTCCAAACTCCATTCCAGGTTTTCCAAATGACACTTTTGAACGAAGTTTTCACTCCACTTTTAACAGCGAATCCAGTCCAGGACTTCACGCCATCTGCTTAGAATTTCTTTCTCTTGACTGCTGTCCAAACTGTTCACAATTGATTTAACTTTCGACTCCCAGACTGTATCAAAATGGCATCAAACATCTGATTTATCTCTGAAGTCTGCTTTCCCACTCTAAATCTGGGTTGCTGCAATTGTCTCTTTACCTCAGGGCACTTTGTTTACCCTTCCTTGATTTCTTCTGAACAATACCTTGTTCTCAGTTCTCTCAACTTCAGTCATCTTTAGACATTCCCTCGTGCCCAATCCCTGGTTATCCCGAATGGAACTTGTACTTTAGGAAGTCTGTCCCTTTGCAGTTTCTGTGCTGTCCAGCTCATTCTTCTGGCAGAGTGGAGAGATGTTTACTCAGTGTCCTGTCTCCAACTCCAATATAACCAGCTAAAACGAAAACGTAAAAGCTTTTCTACTTTATAAGATCCTCCAGTTGCTAGGCATCCACTGCTTGTTTATTTGCTCTTCCCTCTCTCAGCACAATAGAATCACAGTTGGAACTTACTCAGCTCCTACACATAAAAACATTATTTTCCAGCATGAATCTAACTATAGGCTTCACCCTTCCAGGCATAGAAACATTAAATTAAACCCACTTAAAATTACTCCTCGGACGCAATTCAGGGGACAAAAGTTAAAGTTCACTTTTAGGCACATTCAACAGACACCAAGACACACCCTGCTTTTCAATGACACTTTGCCTTATTTTGAGGTTTCTCCCCGTCAAGACTGTGCTTAGAAGGATTTCCTGCTGGCGAGCTAATCTCACCAGTAGGAACAGTTGTTCGCTGGCCGGGCGCCATTTTGATCGGCAGCCCTGATCTGCGCCCACCCCCCCCCCCCCCCCCCACCCATTTCAGACCCCATCCCACTTTATCGACCACCCCAACCTTGTCAAGGCCCCTTCAAATCTCCCCCCTGCACCCCCACCTCCACTTAGCAAGTCCCTTCCCTGATCCATGGCCCTGGGCTCCTTATCGCGGACAACGTGGCACACTGGCAATGTCATTTTAGCACCTTGGCAGTGCCCGAGTCCTACTGCCAGGGTGCCAGGCTGGCAGTGTCAAGATGCACAGGTGCCAGGAGGAGTGCCAGGGTACCACCCTTCCTCCTTCCCGACCACCCAGGGGTTTCCAATGGCCTGCGAGACCCCCTCCCCCCGAGGTGACGTTACACCTGGTTCGCATTTATGTGGACCAGTACTAAACGGCACCCTGGTGAGGTCTCGCAGGCGCAGCCGTTGAGTCCCGGGCACCGGGGGTATCCAGCATCCAGGTATGTAAGTATTTACCAATACAAATATAAATCCCTTAAAGCCACCTCTGTTTTCCCAACGCCAGGGATTGCCTTTCTCTCTGGGTGCATCTGGGTGATCATTTCAGCCTGTGGAGCATTCCAAGAGCAGTCTGATTTTACTGGACTTTGTGTGGATTAGATCTGGATTCTTCATTCGGCTGTAAGGCCGGCGCAATGTTAAAGAGAGTAACTGAGGACTCATTGTGATAAAAGGAGATTCAAAATTCAAATAAGTGTGAATAAGAACCCAAGCGCCAGCGAGGATGAGAAAGAGCTCAGGAAATGTGAGTGACAGGTAACAGAGGCACAGGGAGCGTTGCGAGTGAGGGTGATGGCTGCCAGACCGTAACCCTGGATAGGGCGGCAAAGGGCAGCTGCTGGTACAACCGATTTGGAAGCTACAGGAGATGTGTGTCCATCACATTCCTCAGGAGGTCCTTGTCTTTGGCGGGTTTTGCAGATACTCGGTTGCCATTCCAATGGGATTGAAATGTGCAATGTATGGTAATACAATGGGGGTAGCCATCTGTGGCTGTAATCTCATGTCACTTTTAGTCTGTATATTAAAAAGTCTGTTTTCAAAGTTCAGTTCAGGTTTCCAGCTGGTGGATTAAAAATCATTATTTGACGTAAAACATGTCTTCGTGACACTGGTCAGACACAAAGCAGAGTCTTTCCTTTATTGACCTCACCACAGAAAGAACATCAGTGCTGCTGAAAACCTGAACTAAAACTTAAATGCTAGAAGTGCGCAACAGGACAGGTGTGACAGGAAAAGATAGGTTCACGTTCAGGGACGAGCTTTCAGTAGAGCTGCAGTTGAAATATTCCATCCGCAATGTGAAGCCAATGTCCTCTTGCGAATGCTCAAGCTGCTATGCAGTTCCATAATTTTCTGGGTTTTATTCTGCATTGCACTGACAATATGCCTTATTTCAACTCTCAGAAGAGACTGTGAGTCCAATCTTCAAAATGATCACTTCTAATCTATCATGCTTTCAGACTCAGCACCCAAAATGAGGCTCCAAAGAATGTAATATCGGCAAAGCAGTTTGGTCGTCTTGGCTGCTGTCTATTGGGAACAGAATGCTTGACACTGACCAGCTGTTAAAGAGAGTTATCATTTCGCAACACTTTCCTTCTCAGTCTAGGTTCAAGTCTTAGAACTGAAGCAACAGCATTGCAATACTTTGCGTAACCCAGATCCCTCAAGAAGGTTGAAATGAACACTGGCCTTTTAAGAATGGAGACTGGTCAGCCTTTTCTGTCTAGTTGTAAGCTTCGTAAGACATGCCGAACTGGAAGAGAACAGTCTGTTTTAGATAAAATATAAATTTTCTTTTGACCAATTTTATATTCAAAAAGTCAGGGATGTCAACCTTCCTAAGCAGAACACTGTCTACGGCACCAATGTGACTGTCTCCATTTCCAGGAGACCTTGGACCTTGAGTGGAACTGGCAATTTAATTCCAATTTGCCCTGAATGATGCTCATTCTGCCTTGTAGATTCATGCCTACTTGGAACAGGGAAGTATCAGTCCAAACACATTTTGAAGCATCGATTACAAAAGCAGGGAGGTCATGTTGGAGTTGTACAGAACTTTGGTGAGGTCACAGCTGGAGCACTGTGTGCAATTCTGGTCGGCACATGAGAGGAAGGATGTGATTGCACTGGAGGGGGTGCAGAGGCGATTCACCAGGATGTTGCCTGGGATGGAACTTTTAAGTTATGAAGAGAGGTTGGATAGGCTTTGGTTGTTTTTGCTGGAGCAGGGAAGACTGAGGGTCGACCTGATCGAGGTGTACAAGATTATGAGGGTCATGGACAGGGTGAATAGGGAGCAGCTGTTCCCCTTCGTTGACAGGTCAGTTACAAGGAGACACAAGTTCAACGTGAGGGGCAGGAGGTTTAAGAGGATTTGAGAAAAATTATTTTTATCCACAGGGTGGTGACGGTGTGGAATGCCCTGCCTGGGAAGATGGTAGAGGCGGGTTGCCTCACATCGTTTGAAAACTACCTGGATGAGCACTTGGCACATCATAACAATCAAAGCTATCGGCCAAGTGCTGGCAAATGGGATTAGGTAGGCAGGTCTGGTGTATTTCATGCGTTAGTGCCGACTCAATGGGCTGAAGGGCCTCTTTTGCACTGTATTAACCTGTGATTCTGTGATTTTGGGATCATTACAGCCAGTACAGAATTAAAAGTTTCATTGCATCAGCTGAGGATAAATTTGAACACAAGTTGAGTTCCGAAGGAGAAAAGGTGTTGTGTTAACTCACTACTGTATGCCTCTCAATGTAATCCACCACTACAAGTTATCCACCCTGGCCTTTATCTTCTCTTTCTCTGTATAACTAAGTATTTGGTGCCATTTCTGGTCAAAACGCAGCCTTGTTTTGTGTGAACTGTAAACTAACAAGAGCTGGAATAAATATGGCATCCGAGGCTAGAGGATTTTGTTGGATTTAGACCTACAAGCCAGATGAGGAATGGAAAATTTGATCCAAGATTTCAAGACACTGGTTTTAATCTGAATTCTGATGAACAGCTAACAAATTATCCTTGGTCCATTAGTTTAAAGAGAAAGGGTTGGAATTTCTGAGGGAAGATTTACATTCGGGACAGGACTTGCAACTGCGGCCTTGAACCTGTTGTTAACATGATTAATTTTCCTAATTCAGCCCTAATTCTTCATGCAGGGCGAGCTGTCTGTGGGGTCTGCCGCACTTGGCGGGAACCCTTTGCTGCAGATGAGATATTTGTTGACACAGTTGTTGACATTTCAGCAGCACACCAGGTGCCAAGCAAAGCAGGAGGGTGGCTAAAAGAGGACAAATGGACCTCCCCGCTCCCCTCAGAGGTTTATTGCAGGTATTTAGAAGAGAGGTTCTTCAGGAGCTCCAGACCCTCCAAGAAGATATAAGGGGGCCTATTCCCAGCTGCTCTGCCTAGTGTCAAAAGAGCACCTTAGAAACTGAAAGTGCAATATTTATCACCCGGATCGCATCCTTGACGGATCATAAGAACATAAGAACTAGGAGCAGGAGTAGGCCATCTGGCCCCTCGAGCCTGCTCCGCCATTCAATGAGATCATGGCTGATCTTTTTTGGACTCAGCTCCAGTTTCCGGCCCGAACGACCTGCCCTTTATGAACCCATGCTGCGTTTGCCCAATGGGACAATTTACATCCAAATGCCTCGCTGTCTCTTCCTTGATGATAGATTCCAGCATCTTCCCTACTACCGAAGTTAAGCTCACTGGCCTATAATTACCCGCTTTCTGCCTACCTGCTTTTTTAAACAGTGGTGTCACGTTTGCTAATTTCCAATCTGCCGGGACCACCCCAGTGTCTAGTGAATTTTGGTAAATTATCACTAGTGCATTTGCAATTTCCTTAGCCATCTCTTGTAGCACTCTGGGATGCATTCCATCAGGGCCAGGAGACTTGTCTACCTTTAGCCCCATTAGCTTGCCCATCACTACTTCCTTAGTGATAACAATCATCTGAAGGTCCTCAGCCGTCATAGCCTCATTTCCATCAGTCACTGGCATGTTATTTGTGTCTTCCACTGTGAAGGCCGATCCAAAAAACCTGTTCAGTTCCTCAGCCATTTCCTCATCTCCCATTATTAAATCTCCCTTCTCATCCTCTAAAGGACCAATATTTACCTTAGCCACTCTTTTTGTTTTATATATTTGTAGAAACTTTTACTGCCTGTTTTTATATTCTGAGCAAGTTTACTCTCATAATCTATCTTACTCTTCTTTATAGCTTTTTTAGTAGCTTTCTGTTGCCCCCTAAAGATTTTCCAGTCCTCTAGTCTCCCACTAATCTTTGCCATTTTGTATGCTTTTACCTTCAATTTGATACGCTCCCTTATTTCCTTAGATATCCACGGTCGATTTTCCCTCTTTCTACCGTCCTTCTTTAACCCTTAACCCCTTTATTCTTCAAAAAACTATCTATCTTTATCGTAAAAACATTTAATGAAGGAGCCTCAACTGCTTCACTGGCAAGGAATTCCATAGATTCACAACCCTTTGGGTGAAGAAGTTCCTCCTAAACTCAGTCCTAAATCTACTTCCCCTTATTTTGAGGCTGTGCCCCCTAGTTCTGCTTTCACCCGCCAGTGGAAACAACCTGCCCGCATCTATCCTATCTATTCCCTTCATAATTTTATAAGTTTCTATACGATCCCCCTCCCTGCATCCTTCTAAATTCCAACAAGTACAGTCCCAGTCTACTCAACCTCTCCCTTCAGCTCTGGGATTAACCTAGTGAATCTCCTCTGCACACCCTCCAGCGCCAGCACGTCCTTTCTCAGGTAAGGAGACCAAAACTGAACACAATACTCCAGGTGTGGCCTCACTAACACCTTATACAATTGCAGCATAACCCCCCTAGTCTTAAACTGCATCCCTCTAGCAATGAAGGACAAAATTCCATTTGCCTTCTTAATCATCTGTTGCACCTGTAAACCAACTTTTTGCGACTCATGCACTAGCACACCCAGGTCTCTCTGCACAGCGGCATGTTTAAATATTTTATCATTTAAATAATAATCCCTTTTGCTATAATTCCTACCAAAATGGATAACCTCACATTTGTCAACATTGTATTCCATCTGCCAGACCCTAGCCCATTCACTTAGCCTATCCAAATTCCTCTGCAGACTTCCAGTATCCTCTGCACTTTTTGCTTTACCACTCATCTTAGTGTCGTCGGCAAACTTGGACACATTGCACTTTGTCCCCAACTCCAAATCATCTATGTAAATTGTGAACAATTGTGGGCCCAACACTGAACCCTGAGGGACACCACTAGCTACTGATTGCCAACCAGAGAAACACCATTAATCTCCACTCTTTGCTTTCTATTAATTAACCAATCCTCTATCCATGCTATTACTTTACCCTTAATGCCATGCATCTTTATCTTATGCAGAAATCTTTTGTGTGGCACCTTGTCAAAAGCTTTCTGGAAATCCAGATATACCACATCCATTGGCTCCCCGTCATCTACCGCACTGGCAATGTCCTCAAAAAATTCCACTAAATTAGTTAGGCACGACCTGCCCTTTATGAACCCATGCTGCGTTTGCCCAATGGGACAATTTACATCCAAATGCCTCGCTGTCTCTTCCTTGATGATAGATTCCAGCATCTTCCCTACTACCGAAGTTAAGCTCACTGGCCTATAATTACCCGCTTTCTGCCTACCTGCTTTTTTAAACAGTGGTGTCACGTTTGCTAATTTCCAATCTGCCGGGACCACCCCAGTGTCTAGTGAATTTTGGTAAATTATCACTAGTGCATTTGCAATTTCCTTAGCCATCTCTTGTAGCACTCTGGGATGCATTCCATCAGGGCCAGGAGACTTGTCTACCTTTAGCCCCATTAGCTTGCCCATCACTACTTCCTTAGTGATAACAATCATCTCAAGGTCCTCAGCCGTCATAGCCTCATTTCCATCAGTCACTGGCATGTTATTTGTGTCTTCCACTGTGAAGGCCGATCCAAAAAACCTGTTCAGTTCCTCAGCCATTTCCTCATCTCCCATTATTAAATCTCCCTTCTCATCCTCTAAAGGACCAATATTTACCTTAGCCACTCTTTTTGTTTTATATATTTGTAGAAACTTTTACTGCCTGTTTTTATATTCTGAGCAAGTTTACTCTCATAATCTATCTTACTCTTCTTTATAGCTTTTTTAGTAGCTTTCTGTTGCCCCCTAAAGATTTTCCAGTCCTCTAGTCTCCCACTAATCTTTGCCATTTTGTATGCTTTTACCTTCAATTTGATACTCTCCCTTATTTCCTTAGATATCCACGGTCGATTTTCCCTCTTTCTACCGTCCTTCTTTAACCCTTAATCCCTTTATTCTTCAAAAAACTATCTGCTGCCATTTTGATTGCCGGAACGATCTGAGCGGTTCAGCTGTTTGCGTCAAGTGGCATCACTATTTAAACCTTCGTATAGGGAACCTCGCAATTTTAACAGGAAAAATTAGGGGCAATTGCTCAGTGAAGGATCCGCTCAGGAAAATGGGCAACAAAGGAAGTAAGCTTAGGGCCGCAATTTTCCCATTTTGGCTATAAGTGCTCCTGCCAGCGGAGAATCGGACTATTTCCCACTGGTACGCGAGCAATGCTGATATGCAGGAACTTAGAAATTATTTTTACGAGGTACGGGTTTTCCACTGGAGTTGAGATGCGTGGGGCCTAATTCCACAGACAGGTCCCGCTCCTGAGTACTGGGCTTCACCCTCGCAGCAGATTTCCTGCTGCACCCCATCAGGTGATTATACTGTCACCCCCTCCCCTGGCAAACCCTGATGTTGGCTACAGAAGACTGGCAAACCTGGCAGTTTTCCTGGCTTCACACCAACCATCATTTATGTTCAGTGAGGCGGTCAAATTTTGTGCAGCTGATATCTCTGCTTATGGTGGGAGAAAGAAAATTTACCACAGGTTTACCAGATTTCTGAAAGGGGCAAGAAGGCCATTTTCTGCCGCTGTACAACCCAATGTTGGATGGAAATCCAGTTAAGGGCTGGGATTCTCCCCTACCCAGCGGGGCGGCGGGTCCCGGCGGGATGGAGTGGCGGGAACCACTCCGGCGTCGGGCCGCCCCAAAAGGTGCGGTATCCGCACCTTTAGGGGCCAAGCCCTCACCGTGAGGGGCTAGACCCGCGCCAGAGTGGTTTCCGCTCCACCGGCTGCTGTGGAAGGCCTTTGGCGCCACGCCAGCCGGGGCCGAAAGGACTTCGCTGGCTGGCAGAAGTCCGCGCATGCGCGTGAGCGTCAGGGGCTGCTGACGTCATCCCCGTGCATGCGCAGGGGGGGGGTCTCTTCCCCGTCGGCCATGGTGAAGGCTATGGCCGAGGTGGAGGGAAAAGAGTGCCCCCACGGCACAGGCCCGCCCACGGATCGGTGGGCCCCAATCGCGGGCCAGGCCACCGTGGGGGCCCCCCCAGGGGCCAGATCCCCCCGCAGGACCCCGGAGCCCCGCCCACGCCGCCAGTCCCGCTGGGTAGGTAGGTGGTTTGATTCACGCCGGCGGGACTGGCATGGCAGCAGCAGAACTTCGGCCCATCGCGGGCCGGAGAATCGCCCGGGGGGGGGGGGGGGCCGCCGACCGGCGCGGTGCGATTCCCGCCCCCGCCGAATATCCGGTGCCGGAGAATTCGGCAACCAGCTAGGGCGGGATTCACGCCAGCTCCCGCCGATTCTCCGACCCGACGGGGGGTCGGGGAATCCCGCCCAAGATCCTTCCTTTTTATTTAACATCCTTATTTCCAAATTTTGCCCTCCTTTTCTGAAGTCCATTCACATTGACACACTTCTGATGCTTTGGCTGCTCGACAGTTGTTTGACAGCTTGACAGTTCTCAACAGCTTGACAGTTCCTCGACAGCTTGACAATGCTTTACAGCTGTGACAGTTCCAATAGGTTCATGCACTTTTTATGCACAATCATGGTTACGTTCAACTATCCTAGAGCATGCCTTGCCTCTCTTAAAGAGTGTCTTGCCTTTCCCAATGGTGTCCCAGGACCATATCCTCTTCAAAGGACTGCCTAATGCCTCATCTAATCTTATGCCTCACACACCTGGTCTACCAAAATGCCACTCCAGTGGAAGCAGCTGGTGATTTAAATGACCAGCCATGTTCAGAAACCACGTAAGTGAGTACACCGGCCCGATTGCAGTCCCACTACCATGGAAATGGGAACTTTTTTTTTTTATCATAGAATTTACAGAGCAGAAGGAGGCCATTCAGCCCATCGAGTCTGCACCGGTTCTTGGAAAGAGCACCCTACCCAAGGTCAACACCGCCACCCTATCCCCATAACCCAGTAACCCCACGGGCAATTTTGGACACTAAGGGCAATTTATCATGGCCAATCCACCTAACCCGCACATCTTTGGACTGTGGGAGGAAACCGGAGCACCCGGAGGAAACCCACGCACACACGGGGAGGATGTGCAGACTCCGCACAGACAGTGACTCAAGCCAGAATCGAACCTGGGATCCTGGAGCTGTGAAGCAATTGTGCTATCCACAAGGCTACCGTGCTGCCCCCAAGTATTGCCGTGTTCCGGGGCGGGAGTCAGAATTTCGGGCCATTTTGGGATTTTCGCTACAATAGACGGTCTTCATGTTGCAGTGAAAATCTGGGCCGAAGTGTTCAAAGGGGACACAGGTTCCATTTCCCAGTACCATGTCCTTTACTAAAATGCAGAGCAAAGATCAGCTTGAAACTCAGCACCTTATCATAATTCCTCCTTTCAAAGAAAACACTGAAAGAATTTGATGAGTTCACAGAACACTGTTTCAGCAGATTATCTGGATAACTGCATGTTTTAACCTTTCAAAGAGGCAATGGTCCAGCCAATTTGAAATAGCCACTAGGCAATTATTACCTGCTGCTAAAATACCAGATCACTTTGATTGTAAAATATTTTTTTTCTGCTATATCAGTTATATTAATGAGGAACCAGAGTTTATCATTGGGTGAAAATTTCCTTCAAATTTAATTACGAGGCACATATTTTAATTTTTCAATTGCTTAGCATTCTTTCATGTGTGTTTGAATGTGAGTGTTTCAGTATAAGAAATTTAGTGCAGTCCATCAGTAAGAGATGGTTCACCAGTCTTTTCAATTCAACTCCAAATTAATCATGTCCAGGTAATCTACCCTCCATTTTTTAAACAAAAAAATTTCCAGAAATCTTCACGTATGATTGTTAATGGAAAGGTAACCCTTGTGAATGTCAGTACTTACTCTGAAATGCAAACCCATAATGGGGGTGTTTCTTTTTAATCAGATTTTAAAAAATTCTTTCATGGGATATCTGCCATGGTGGGATTGCTCGCTGGGCCAGCATTTATTGCCCATCCCTAATTGCCCTTGAGGTTACAGTTCCATGTACTTTTCTTTTTGATTTCAACAGAATCTACAATACAGAAATAGACCATTCAGTCCGACTGGCTTAAGCCAATGTTAATGCTCAATCTGTGCCCCGATAACCCTATCGCCATATCCTTCCTTTCACCCCCATGTACTGGTCGAGCGTCCCTTTAAGGCACTTATACTGTCCGTCTCAATTACTCCATCTGGTAGCAAGTTGTATGTTCTAACCACTTCTGAGGAAAGATGATTTTCCTGAATCCTTTATTGGATTTACTCATGACTAGCTTATATTTACGGCCTCTAGTTTTAGACTCCATGACAAGAGGAAACATCTTCTCTATCTCCACTGTATCAAATCCTTCCATAATTTTAAAGAGCTCTATTAAATCATCCCTCAGCCTTCTCTGTTCTAGAGAAAAGGGCCCCAACCTATTCTGATTATTATAATAAAAAGATTTAATTATGCTTCGTACTTCAATGCCATCAGTTCTAATTTTACAGATGTTGGTTTCAAGCTGGCTCCAAGTAGGCCGGAGTGTGCTGTGCCAGACTATAAACTACAACCACAATCCTGTCCTTGACTGCACTTCCATGACATTGGTAACCCTTTCACGTACAATTTTTTAAAAATCATTGTGCTTGAACTTAATAACTTGTTGGAGGGCAGTTAAGAGTCAACCACATTGTTGTGGATCTGGAGTCACATGTAGACTGGACAGGGTAAGGATGGTACATATCCCTCCCTGAAGGGCATTGGTGAACCAGGTAGATTTTTATGACAATCGCCAATGGTTTCACAGCCATCAGTAATTTCAGATTTTTTTTATTGAATTCAAATTTCACTATCTGCCATGGTGGGATTTGAATCCAACACCCCGGAGCATTGCCCTGGGTCTCTGGATTAGCAGTCCAGTGACAATACCACTGCAGCACCACCGTCCCTAATGCATGAATGTAGTGTATTCCACCCAGGTGGCTTGGATAAAATGACAAAGAAAGGAAAGTAACAGAGCTAATTAATGGGAGAGTAGTCGATGATATTATTAAAGGCAGTGATGAGTGTTCTACTAGTATTGAAGACTAATGCCCATCTTTTGATAATCTGTCATACAAACAATATAGGGTGTGAGGCCTACAGCATAGAGTCAATCAGAGCATTTAAACCCAAGCAAGAGAAATGGCACTTTTACTTTGTGTGAATGCAAGCGGGCCTGGGGACAGGAACTTCCCACCCGAGGTCAATGGCCCTTTTAACGGTCCATTACATTGTCCGCCCCCCCAGGCAGCAGGCAGGATCGGAAAATGTATCCCAAATAACACAAGTCCTCTTCTGGGATAATTTATTTCCTGCAGTTCAACTGGTTCAGTATGACTCTTTGGGCTCATTAGATCCCATTGCGGAAGAGAACCTTCCACCTTTACCCAGGCTGGTTTACATGTGAGTCCTCGTCAGGTTAACTAACTAATTATTAAATCCGGATATCAATTTGGGAGTATAACAGGAATGGGCACTATTTCCGGATCCCAAACCCACCCCTGGGCCTGGGGGGTGGAGGGGGGAGCATTGTGGGGTGCATAACAGCCACTCTTTGCGATTGTGTCAGGGGGTGACTTTATTTAACTGCAAATATTGCTTTTGATGGCCCGTGTTTCACATTCAAAGTCTAGCATGGTGTGATGAATGGTTACTGCCTTATCATCATGTAAGGTGATGTCCCCTTTAAGACCAGGCTTGGAACCCTGGGGACTCCGCCTCTGGCTCCGCCCATCTGGGAGCCATACATAAAGGCCTGCCTCATGGTCTGTATAGCAGTCAGCTCTCGTCCAAATCGGTAGCATAGTTATAAGCCTAATAAAGCCTTCTTTACAGTTTAATCTCTAAGCATCATTATTGAGGGTACCTCAATTTATTAGGCTAAACTAGATTCAGGATGGACGCAGGCCTAAAACCAGAGAAGCTCAATCTGGAAGCACGAACGCCGGAGGCAAAGGAAATTTTTAAATACTGGCTGCGGTGCTTCGAGGCCTACCTGGACTCCGCAGAGACTCCCATCCTGGGGCCACGCAAGCTGCGTCTACTCCACGCCCGGGTGAGTCACAGAATCTCCGCCACGCTCGAAAAGGCGACGATTTATGAGGAAGCGATTGAGTTGCTCCGCAAGCGGTTTGTCAAACCCGTCAATGAGGTGCACGCCCGGCATCTGCTCTCTACCTGCCGGCAGCGCTCGGGGGAATCGCTCAACGAGTTTGTTGAAAAACTCACCGCGCTTGCCAGGGACTGTGACCATCAGGATGTGACAGGGGAAGTCCATATGAACCTGCACATCAGAGATTCTTTCGTGTCCGGCATCCGCTCGACCTACATCCGGCAGCGACTGCTCGAAAACAGGGCAAAAGACCTCCAGGAGACGCTAACGCTCGCCTCCTCGCTGGAGCTGGCCCGACATAACTTGGGTACTTACCCCGTGGACTCTGCCAGCCCCTCCCGGACTTCCTCAGACTCGCCCATATTACAGGCCTGCGCCACGCAGCGACCCGCTCACCATGGGGGCACACCTTGCTACTTCTGCGGGCAGGGCCAGCACCCACGCCCACGCTGCCCAGCCCGCTCCGTGATCTGCAGCGACTGCGGGAAGAAAGGGCACTTTGCGAGGGTCTGCCTGGCCAGACCCAGGGGCCAGAAAAACAAAGAACAGCCGGCCCGAAAATCAGGCTCTCGGGCCTGCAGGCCTCGCAATGCTGCTGCGCACCGACCCGACACGTCCTCTTCTGACGCGTCATCAGCCTCGTGCGAATCATGGGAGCGGCCAACTGGTCGGCGGCCATCTTCTCGACCCGATACGTGCGACCAACGGCAGCGGCCATTTTACGACTCCGACTACCCGCGACTGGGTGCGATCACCCTCGATCAAACTCGGCCAAAACACCTGCAGAACTCCATGATGCAGGTCCAGGTCAACGGGCACGACACTGCATGCCTCTTTGAGTCCGGGAGCACGGAGAGCTTTATCCACCCTGAAACGGTAAGGCGCTGCTCCCTACGCACCCATCCCACATCCCAAACCATAGCCCTCGCATCTGGGTCCCACTCGGTACAAATCACGGGGTACTGTATTGCGGATCTCTCGATCCAGGGTGCCAAATACACCCGTTTCAAATTTTATATCCTCCCTCACCTCTGTGCCCCCCTGCTGCTCGGACTGGATTTCCAGTGCAGCCACCGAAGCCTGACACTGAAGTTCGGCGGACCCTTGCCCCCCCTCACGGTGTGCTGCCTTGCGACACTGAAAGTCGCACCCCCCTCGCTATTCGCTAACCTCACTCCAGACTGTAAGCCCGTCGCCACCAGGAGCCGGCGCTACAGTGCCCAAGATATGGCTTTTATCAAGTCAGAGGTCCAGCGTTTACTGGGAGAGGGGGTTATCGAGGCTAGCAACAGCCCTTGGAGAGCGCAAGTGGTGGTAGTCCGGTCCGGGGAGAAGAAACGGATGGTCGTGGATTATAGCCAGACCATAAACCGATTCACGCCGCTTGATGCGTACCCCCTTCCTCGCATCGCGGAAATGGTCAATCGGATCGTCCAATACCGAGTCTTTTCCACGGTCGACCTCAAATCTGCCTACCACCAGCTCCCCATCCGACCAAAAGACCGCCTCTATACTGCCTTCGAAGCAGCCAGCCGGCTCTTCCACTTCCTCAGGGTCCCCTTTGGTGTCACAAATGGGGTCTCCGTCTTTCAAAGGGCGATGGACCAAATGGTGGACCAGTACGGTTTGCGGGCTACATACCCGTACTTGGACAATGTCACCATCTGCGGCCATGATCAGCAGGACCATGACGCTAACCTCAAAAAGTTCCTCCAGACCGCCCGAGCCCTTAACCTGACCTATAACGAGGGCAAATGCGTTTTCCACACCACCCGGCTGGCCATCCTCAGCTATGTCATGGAAGACGGGGTCCTAGGTCCCGACCCCGACCGCATGCGCCCCCTTAAGGAACTCCCTCTCCCCCGCAGCCTCAAGGCCCTCAAACGGTGCTTGGAGCTTTTCTCCTATTACGCCCAGTGGGTCCCCAAGTATGCGGACAAAGCCCGCCCACTCCTAAAGACCACCACTTTTCCCCTCTCGGCTGAGGCTCAATTGGCCTTCAACCGCATCAAGGCCGACATCATCAAGGCCGCCATGCACGCGGTGGACGAAACCATCCCTTTCCAGGTAGAGAGCGATGCATCAGACATCGCCCTGGCTGCTACCCTCAATCAAGGAGGCAGACCAGTAGCGTTCTTCTCCCGAACCTCACCGCCTCCGAGATTCGACACTCTGCAGTCGAAAAGGAGGCACAAGCCATTGTGGAGGCTGTGCGGTGCTGGAGACACTACCTCGCCGGTAGGAGGTTTACCCTCGTCACCGACCAACGGTCGGTCGCCTATATGTTCGATAACACGCAACGGGGCAAAATAAAAAACGATAAAATTTTGAGGTGGAGGATCGAACTCTCCACCTACTCGTACGATATCAAGTATCGTCCAGGGGAGCTCAACGAGCCCCCAGATGCCCTGTCCCGCGGCACATGCGCCAACGCGCAGGAGGACCGCCTGCAAGCCATCCACAATGACCTCTGCCACCCGGGGGTTACCCGGCTCGTCCATTTCATCAAGTTCCGCAACCTACCTTACTCAATCAAGGAGATCAAGGCCATGGTCAGGGCCTGCCAGGTCTGTGCGGAGTGCAAACCGCACTTCTATCGGCCAGACAAGGTTTGGCTCGTGAAGGCCTCGGGCCCCTTTGAGCGACTGAGCGTGGACTTCAAGGGGCCCCTCCCGTCCACCAACCGTTATGCCTATTTCCTCACCGTGATCGATGAGTTCTCCCGTTTCCCATTCGCCATTCCCTGCACCGACATGACCTCAGCCACGGTGATTAAGGCACTGCACAGCATCTTCGCCCTGTTCGGTTTCCCTGCTTATATCCACAGCGACCGGGGTACATCGTTCATGAGCGATGAACTGCGTCAGTATCTGCTCAGCAAAGGCATCGCCTCGAGCAGAACGACCAGCTATAACCCACGGGGAAACGGGCAGGTGGAGAGGGAGAGCGCGACCGTGTGGAAGGCTGTCCTTCTGGCCCTGCGGTCGAGAAATCTCCCAACCACCCGCTGGCAGGAGGTCCTACCCGATGCCCTACACTCCATTAGGTCACTCCTCTGCACGGCCACAAATGAGACCCCTCATGAGCGATTGTTTCTCTTCCCCAGGAAGTCTACCTCCGGGGTCTCGCTTCCACCTTGGCTGACGGCTCCGGGACCTGTTCTTCTCCGGAGGCACGCGAGGAGCCATAAAATGGACCCCCTAGTTGAAAAGGTCCGACTGCTCCACGCCAACCCCAGTAACGCCTACGTGGAGTACTCCGACGGCAGGCAAGATACGGTTTCCCTCCGGGATCTGGCGCCCGCTGGATCCTCCACCACAGACGCCCCTTACCGCGCCGCTCCCTGCAGGACCCGTCGCCCCCTACAACACACCCCCTTCCGGCCCTACCACCCGTTGGTGAGCTCCTACCGTGCGCCCCCCCTTGCGCCCCCCCTTTACACACCCCGCCGGCGCCGGCTCCGCTACCCCCGGCCCTGCCTAGTTCCTCTGCCCCGACCCGGACCGAAGCTCCGACCGCTGTGCTCCCGGATGTGCCCTCAACCGGGACGTCCGTGCCCGCTGCACCACCGCCCGAACTGAGGAGATCGAGGAGGACTATCCGGCCGCCGAGACGGATGGACCTATGATGGCACTTCACCCCCGCCGGACTCCTTTTTAAACAGGGGGTGAATGTGATGAACGGTTACTGACTTATCATCATGTAAGGTGATGTCCCCTTTAAGACCAGGCTTGGAACCCTGGGGACTCCGCCTCTGGCTCCGCCCATCTGGGAGCCATACATAAAGGCCTGCCTCATGGTCTGTATAGCAGTCAGCTCTCGTCCAAATCTGTAGCATAGTTATAAGCCTAATAAAGCCTTCTTTACAGTTTAATCTCTAAGCATCATTATTGAGGGTACCTCACATGGTCTATGCGCTATGTCTCACTCACGTTTTGTACACTAAGTACCCATAAAGGCATTTGGTATTAAAGCTAAATTCTGAATGAATTCCAGAGATTGCAGTCCTGTCAATAGTTCATAGAACATAGAACAGTACAGCACAGAACAGGCCCGTCGGCCCTCGATGTTGTGCCGAGCATTGTCCGAAACCAAGATCAAGCTATCCCACTCCCTGTCATTCTGGTGTGCTCCATGTGCCTATCCAATAACCGCTTGAAAATTCCTAAAGTGTCCGACTCCATTATCACAGCAGGCAGTCTATTCCACACCCTAACCACTCTCTGAGTAAAGAACCTACCTCGGACATCCCTCCTATATCTCCCACCCTGAGCCTTATAGTTATGCCCTCTTGTAACAGCTACATCCACCCGAGGAAATAGTCTCTGAATGTCCACTCTATCTATCCCCCTCATCATCTTATAAACCTCTATTAAGTCGCCTCTCATCCTCCTCCGCTCCAAAGAGAAAAGCCCTAGCTCCCTCAACCATTCCTAATAAGACCTATCCTGCAAATTAGGCAGCATCCTGATAAATCTCCTTTGCACCCTTTCCAATGCATCCACATCCTTCCTATAGTAAGGTGACCAGAACTGCACACAGTATTCCAAATGTGGTCTCACCAGGGTCATGTACAGTTGCAGCATAACCCCGCGGCTCTTGGAGCTTTGTCTCTGCAATGTCTCCTTTCATTTTCTGAGGCAGCAAGGAAATGAGCACAATTGCCTCAAATGTATTTAGCACACACTAATTCCAAACATATGTGCATGTTTATTTAGCTATAAATCCCGTTTTTCAGCACATGCTCACAATTCCTTCGGTTGACTAGTGAACAGCTGTAATTTGGCCATAAATGTCTATAAATGGGTTGAAACCATTCATTCATTGATAGCATCTCCAGCTACTAATTCCATCCTGTGATTTAGATAATGGCATATTATAATGTCTGGATATTTCACTTGAAGGCCTGAACAACGTCTGTTTTCCTATGAAACATTACGTGAGCATTGTCACTGGCAAATCCAGCTAAACTGCCCTGCAAAGTTGCATCAGCAAACCCAAGGCTATCAAGTTTCTGGGGCGTCATTCTCCGCCGGCGGGAGTCTCCGTTCTGCCAGCGCCCGGGGGTTTCCCGACGGCGTGGGGGTGCCCCACAATGGGAAACCCCATTGACCGGCCGGTGTTACGGAGACTCCCGCCGGCCGGTCGGCGCAGAAATGTGGCGGGGCAGGTAGGAGAATTTCGCCCCTGATCTCTACTGATCAGGATTTTCCTATAGATCCACAAACATACGATGAGTTGCATTTGCTTTCTCAGCATTATATCGAGCCACTAGATTCGGCCATTAAAATGCTCACCGGTATTCAGTAGGCCTGTTTTTGTGCTGTAAATCCTAGGATTTATTTTTGGTCCTCGCCCACAAGTGACCAAATTTATCGATTTCAATCTTACGAGTTGCCACAGTGGGATTTGAAGTAATGATTGTGCTCTGGCACACATCTCTAATCCAGAACGATATGTGGAGTCTTGGCCTCTATTTCACAGGTCTTCAGCTGGTACATCCACAGCTAGTTGTCATTGACCAGCATGAAAATCTCTTTAAACTGAGCCCAGCAGCCTTTACAAAATGAGTGTGATTTTATTTATCAATTTTGTCTCTCACAGTTTCACATACGTGTGATTATAAAGTACTCCTTTAATATCAATACTTCATATAATTTTGATTTATCAATTTTTTTCTCTCACAGTTTCACGTACATGTGATTATAAAATACTCCTTTAATATCAATACTTAATATAATTATTAATAATAAATAGTGATATATATTCATATTTATTTAAAATGAGTAGCTTTATTAATTTCCAAACCAGGGTGCTTATTTACAATTGGGTACAAAGAACAAACAACAAAGAAAAGTACAGTACAAGAACAGGCCTTTGGCCCACCAAGCCTGCGCTGGCCTTGCTGCCCGTCTAAACTAAAATCTTCTACACTTCCGGGGTCCATATCCCTTTGTTCCCATCATATTCATGTATTTGTCAAGATGCCCCTTAAACATCACTATCGTCCCTGCTTCCACCACCTCCTCCGGCAGCGAGTTCCAGGCACCCACTACCCTCTGTGTAAAAAACTTGCCTCGCACATCTACTCTAAACCTTGCCCCTCTCACCTTAAACCTATGTCCCCTAGTAATTGACCCCTCTACCCTGGGAAAAAGTCTCTGACTATCCATTCTGTCTATGCCCTTCTTAATTTTGTAGACCTCTACCAGGTCACCCTCAACCTTTTTCATTCCAGTGAGAACAAACCAAGTTTATTCAAACTCTCCTCATAGCTAATGCCCTCCATACTAGGCAACGTCCTGGTAAATTTCTTCTGCACCCTCTCTAAAGCCTCCACATCCTTCTGGTAGTGCGGTGACCAGAATTGAACACTATACTCCCAAGTGTGGCCTAACTAAGGTGCTATACAGCTGCAACATGACTTGCCAATTTTTATACTCAATGCCCCGGCCAATGAAGGCAAGCATGCCGTATGCCTTCTTGACTACCTTCTCCGCCTGTGTTGCCCCTTTCAGTGACCTGTGGACCTGTACACCAAGATCTCTCTGACTGTCAATACTCTTGAGGGTTCTACCATGCACTGTATATTCCCTACCTGTATTAGACCTTCCAAAATGCATCAGCCACATTTGTCCGAATTAAACTCCATCTGCCATCTCGCCGCCCAAGTCTCCAAACGATCTAAATCCTGCTGTATCCTCTGACAGTCCTCATCGCTATCCGCAATTCCACCAACCTTTGTGTCGTCCGCAAACTTACTGATCAGACCAGTTATATTTTCCTCCAAATCATTTATATATACTACGAACAGCAAAGGTCTCAGCACTGATCCCTGCGGAACACCACTAGTCATAGCCCTCCAATCAGAAAAGCACCCTTCCATTGCTACTCTCTGCCTTCTATGACCTAACCAGTTCTGTATCCATCTTGCCAGCTCACCTCTGATCCCATGTGACTTCACCTTTTGTACCAGTCTGCCATGAGGGACCTTGTCAAAGGCCTTACTGAAGTCCATATAGACAACATCCACTGCCCTACCTGCATCAATCATCTTTGTGACCTCCTCGAAAAACTCTATCAAGTTAGTGAGACACGACCTCCCCTTCACAAAACCATGCTGCCTCTCACTAATACGTCCATTTGCTTCCAAATGGGAGTAGATCCTGTCTCGAAGAATTCTCTCCAGTAATTTCCCTACCACTGACGTAAGGCTCTCCGGCCTGTAGTTCCCTGGATTATCCTTGCTACCCTTCTTAAACAAAGGAACAACATTGGCAATTCTCCAGTCCTCCGGGACATCACCTGAAGACAGTGAGGATCCAAAGATTTCTGTCAAGGCCTCAGCAATTTCCTCTCTTGCCTCCTTCAGTATTCTGGGGTAGATCCCATCAGGCCCTGGGACTTATCCACCTTAATATTTTTCAAGACGCCCAACACCTCGTCTTTTTGGATCTCAACACACTCAATCTACACACCCTTCTCCAGACTCAACATCCACCAATTCCTTCTCTTTGGTGAATACTGATGCAAAGTACTCATTTAGTACCTCGCCTATTTCCTCTGGCTCCACACACAGATTCCCTCCCCTGTCCTCCAGTGGGCCAACCCTTTCCCAGGCTACCCTCTTGCTTTTTATGTACGTGTAAAAAGCCGTGGGATTTTCCTTAACCCTATTTGCCAATGACTTTTCGTGACCCCTTTTAGCTCTCCTGACTCCTTGCTTAAGTTCCTTCCTCCTTTCCTTATATTCCACACAGGCTTCGTCTGTTCCCAGCATTGTAGCCCTGACAAATGCCTCCTTTTTCTTTTTGATGAGGCCTACAATATCCCTCGTTATCCAAGGATCGCGAAATTTGCCATATTTAGCCTTCTTCCTCACAGTAACATGCCGGTCCTGAATTCCTTTCAACCGACATTTGAAAGCCTCCCACATGTCAGATGTTGATTTACCCCAAACATCCATCCCCAATCTATGTTCTTCAGTTCCCACCTGATATTGTTATAATTAGCCTTCCCCCAATTTCACACATTCACCCAAGGACCACTCTTATCCTTGTCCACCAGCACTTTAAAACTTACTAAATTGTGGTCACTGTACCCAAAATGCTCCCCTACTGAAACTTCTACCACCTGGCTGGGCTCATTCCCCAATACCAGGTCCAGTACAGCCCCTTCCCTAGTTGGACTATCTACATATTGTTTTAAGAAGCCCTCCTGGATGCTCCTTACAAACTCTGCCCCGTCCAAGCCCCTAGCACTAAGTGAGTCCCAATCAATATTGGGGAAGTTAAAGTCTCCCATCACAACAACCCTGTTGTTTTTACTCCTTTCCAAAATCTGTCTACATATCTGCTCCTCTGTCTCCCGCTGGCTGTTGGGTGGCCTGTAGTAAACCCCCAACATTGTGACTGCACCCTTCTTATTCCTGATCTCTACCCATATAGCCTCGCTGCCCTCTGAGGTGTCCTCTCGCAGTACAGCTGTGATATTCTCCCTAACCAGTAGCGCAACTCCTCCGCCCCTTTTACCTCCCCCTCTATCCCGCCTGAAACATCTAAATCCTGGAATGTTTAGCTGCCAATCCTGTCCTTCCCTCAACCAGGTCTCTGTAATGGCAACAACATCATAATTCCAAGTACTAATCCAAGCTCTAAATTCATCTGCCTTACCTGTTTTACATCTTGCATTAAAACATATGCACTTCAGGCCACCAGTCCCGCTGTTTTTCAGCAAAATCTCCCTTTCTGCTCTTCCTCAGAGCATTGTGGCCCTATTTCCTAGTTCTCCCTCAATTTTTTCACCTTCTGACCTATTGCTCCGGTACCCACCCCCCTGCCATACTAGTTTAAACCCTCCCGTGTGACACTAGCAAACCTCGCGGCCAGGATATTTATGCCTCTCCAGTTTAGATGCAATCCGTCCTTCTTATACAGGTCACACGTGCCCCGGAGAAACTCCCAGTGGTCCAGATAACTGAAACCCACCCTATTACACCAGCTATTTAGCCACCTGTTTAGCTGCTCTATCTTCCTATTTCTAGCCTCACTGGCACGTGGCACAGAGCATAATCCCGAGATTACAACGTTTGAGGTCCTGTCTTTTAACTTTCTGTCTAGCTCCCTGAACCCCTGCTGCAGGACCTCATCCCCCTTCCTGCCTATGTCGTTAGTACCAATATGTACCACGACCTCTGCCTGTTTGCGCTCCCCCTTCAGGATGCCCGCTACCCGTTCTGAGACATCCTGGACCCTGACACCAAGGAGGCAACATACCATCCTGGAGTCTCTTTCACGTCCACAGAAGCGCATATCTGTGCCCCTGACTATAGAGTCCCCTATGACTATTGCTCTTCTGCGCTTTGACCCTTCCTGCTGAACATCAGAGCCAGCCGTGGTGCCACTGCTCTGGCTGCTGCTGTTTTCCCCTGATAGACTATTCCCCCCAACAGTATCCAAAGGGGTATACCTGTTCGAGAGGAGGACAACCACAGGGGATTCCTGCACTGACAGCCTGCCCCTTCTGGTGGTCATCCATTTCTCTGTCTGCACCTTGGGTGGGACCACATTTATATAACTGCTGTCTATGACACTTTCCGCCACCTGCATGCTTCTAAGTGCATCCAACTGCTGCTCCAACCTAACCATGCGGTCTGTGAGGAGCTCCAGTTGGGTGCACTTTCTGCAGATGTAGCCATCCGGCACACTGGAAGCCTCCCAGACCTGCCACATCTCACAGTCAGAGCACTGCACCCCTCTAATTGACATTGCGTTAATTAATTACTAAATTAAATTAAAACATTTTTTTTTTTTTAAGTTCATGGGCGTGATTCTCCGCTCCCGTGCCAGTTGGGAGAATCGCCTGGCGCGCCATTTTTCCCCGCGATGCCGGTCCGACGCCCTCCCGCGATTCACCCAAGCGGCGAGAATGGCCCCGTCGAGTTCTGCGCGGCGCAGGCTGGAGAATCGCCCGGGACATCTAAAACGGCGATTCTCCGCTACACCCGCTATTCTCCGGCCCAGATGGGCCGAGCGGCCTGCCCAAAACAACGACTTCCCACCGGCGCCATCCACACCTGGTCGCTGCCAGCGGGAACAGCGCGGGAACGCTGGGGGGGGCGGCTTGTGGGGGGGGCGAGGGGGTTTCTTTCACCGGGGTAGGACTCAAAAGGGGTCTGGCCCGCGATCGGTGCCCACCGATCGCCGGGCCGGCCTCTCTGAAGGAGGACCTCCTTTCCTCCGCGCCCCGCATGATCCATCCGACATCTTCTTGCGGTGCGGCCTCGGGGAGGACGGCAACCACGCATGCGCGGGTGACACCAGTTACGCAGCGGATGACGCGCCACCGCTTTTATGCGGCGCCAATGCGCGCGCTGACAACGCTGCTTTCGCGACATGCCCCCCGAGTTTCTCGTGGCCCTGATCCTAGCCCATTTTCGGGCCCTGAGTCGGTCGAGATCGGGGCCGTTTCGCGCCATCGTGAACCTCGACGGCGTTCACGGCGGCGCGGGCACTTAGTCGCGGGAGCGGAGAATCGCGCCCATATTTCCTAACACTAGATTTCTACTATAAATGTAAAAGCTAAATACAGTACTCTCCGATCTCTGGCTTAGATACCCCTCTAAATTCTGATTAATTAATTAATTAATTATGTTTAATTAGTTTAACAATGTTTAATTTTAAATTTAGTGCAGAACAGGTCACAGCTTTCCTGTGATGTCACTTTTCAGTCCCCCCTCCCTCCCAGTTGGATCACTCAGAATAGCAGAATATCTATCACTTACCTGTTCCCAAGCTGCTCCCCTGCTCTCTCTCTCTCGCTCCCGAAAATGAAGACCATTGGAACCTGGGGGTAAGATTTTATATCACCTACCTGCCCAGGGTGCTCCCTGGTTTCCTCTCTGCTTCCCGGAATGCACTCTGGATCTCTCCCAGCTGATTACCAGTTAGAAAGCCAAACGAACAAAACAAAACAAAAAGGGAAATAGCACCTCCTCCCACTCCTCGCCGAATTACCACACTGCCCAAATTACCACGTTCCAATTCCTACTCTGGCTTTGTCTCACTCACTCAGGCTGTGTCTCCTTCACCTGCACAAAGCTTAAGTATATTGCCTATGATCCGATGATCCATGAGATATCTTCCTAGATGTTTCTAGATGGTTCTATGTATGTTTCTATTTTCTATGTATGTTTCTATTGGGGCCATAAGGGATCAAGGGATGTGGGGGGGAAGGCGGGATCGGGGCATTGGACTTGATGATCAGCCATGATCATAATGAATGGTGGAGCAGGCTCGAAGGGCCGAATGGCCTCCTCCTGCGTCTATTTTCGATGTTTCTATGTATGTTTCCAGTGTTATGCACTTTCCACATTGCTGCTGCCCTGTGACATGTAATGGATTCTTCTAGAATGGATTCCGATACAAGAGGTTTCCAAAATGTAACTTTATTTTGGTATATGGGTTTTTTTGTCAGCTTTCTGGCTTCCAAACATTTGAATTGAGTGGTCTGGCTCTTATCTTTCTTGTTGCACCAATGTATTCAGTTAGGCCGAGAAATGGGAGAATTGTTACGGGCAAGGGAAGGTAGGCAGGTCTTTTTTTTAAAACGCATTTTATTCAAACTTGTATCAAAGTAGGTTACAGCAAATAAACACCCCGGGAAACATTCTTCCCAACAATCAACTATACAGTTTGTACAGATTTTCCTCCTTTTTCATGCCCCCCCCCCCCCCCCCCCCCCACACTGCGACGAACGCCTCCTCAAACACGGTCACAAACATCCCACCTTTTCTCGAACTCCCCTGCTGAGCCCCTTAACTCATACTTTATCTTCTTTAACCGCAGGAAGGTGTACAAGTCACCCAACCATGCTGCTACCCTCGGTGGCGATGCCGACCACCCCTCCAGCAAAATTTGTTGCCGTGCAATCAGAGAGGCGAAGGCCAAGACATCGACCTTCTTCCTCTCCATGAGCTCCGGCTTCTCTGAAACCCCAAACATCGCCACCAAAGGGTCCGGGTCCACCTTCGCCTCCACTATCCTGGCTAAGACCGCAAACACTCCCGCCCAGAAACTTCCCAATTTTTCGCAACCCCAAAACATGTGCAAGTAATTCCCTGGCCCCCGCCCACACCTCTCACACTCATCTGCTACCCCCTGAAAGAACCCACTCATTCTCGCCCGAGTCATATGTACCCTGTGCACCACCTTAAACTGTATCAGGCTCATCCTTGCACTAAACGGGAGATCCCGTTTACCCTTCGCACTGCCTCACTCCATACTCCCAAATTGATCTCCATTCCCAACTCTGCTTCCCATTTCTCCTTGATCTTCACCACCCGCTCGCCTCCCTGCTCCCCCAGCCACTTTCTATATCCCCAATTCTTCCCTCCCCTTCCACATCCGGAAGCAGCAGTCGCTCCAGCAGGGTGTATCCCGGCAACCTAGGGAACCCCCTCCAGACCTTTTGTGCAAAGTCCCTAACCTGTAGATACCTGAACTCCCTACCCCTCGGCAGCTCTACCCTCTCCCGTAGCTCCTCCAGACTGGCGAACCCTTCCTCCAAATACAAATCCCTCACCTTAACCAGCCCCACTTCCCTCCACCTCCTGTATACATTATCCGTCCCCCCCGGCTCAAACCATGATTCTCGCACAGCGGCGTTAGCACCGACATCCCTTCCACCCTAAAATGCCTCCTCAGCTGATTCCATAGGGAGGCAGGTCTTGGTGCAAAATCCCTAAAAGTAATGTTGGTCAAGGTCCCAATGTCATCCCACCTATCTCTGGGTTTCACTCAGATGGATTCTGAGGCAAATGAGAAACCTCCATGAGAGCTGTCAAATAAGTAATTTACTAATAGGTAATTAAGTTGTACTTTAAACAAGCATTCTGGCTTTCTCAGATAGCACACCTATTTTCACCAGGAGTTGCAGCAGAGTCAGCCAAGCAAGTGCACAGTGGGAAGAGCCTCTTCAATGAAACTAACAGGCCAATGAACAATGAAACTGAAGAGGTCCCTTTAAATTCTCCCCCTCACATGCTCCGCCCCACCTTATGACCATGCCCCTTTCAGGCATGGCCCTGGCAGTGACCCCTGGCAGTGCCCCTGACCACCCAGAGACTCCAATGGCCTCTGAGACCCCCAGCGTCGTCATCATGTCTGATCTCCAGTGGTGGAGACCTGTCGTGATTCCCGCCGGCCTAAGCTACGCCGGCGGTGGGGGAGAATACCGGGAGAATCCGGCTTTAAACTGAGCAATCAATGCTACCAGATTGGCTCAGCTTCAGTAGGCCGGGAGCATCATGGTCTATTTGTCGGCCAGCGTGAACCCCCCATGTAGGAACTCCCCCGCTATTCTCCCGACATAGCGGGATCTGCGCTGGGCGCAACGCAGCCAGAAAATCACCCCCATGATCCCATTGAATAGTGGAGAAGACTTGATGTGCCGAATGGCCTACTTCTGCTCTGAAGTCTTATGGTCTTATATGAAATAGGAGCAGAAGTAGGCCATTCAGCCCCTCGAGCCTGTTCTGCTATTCAATAAGGTCATGGCTGATCTGTTTGTATTCCAAATTCCACATACCCATCTGTCCCTGGTAACCTTTAATTTTCCTGCCTAACAAGAGTCTATCTACCTCCACCTTAAAATATTCAATGACCCCTCTGAGACAGCAAGTTTCAAAGTCACCCAAACCGCTGAAAGAAAAAAAAAATCTCCTCATCGCTGTCCTAAGTTGGAGACCCCTCATTTTAAAACAGGGTCCCCTGGTTCTGGGCTCACCCACAAGAGGAAACGTTATTTCCCTATCCACTTTGTCAAGACCATTAAGGATATTATACACTTCAATCAAGTCATTATGCAATCATCTAAACTCCAGTGGAAACAGGCCCAATGTGTCCAACCTTGCCTCATCTGGCAACACCAACACCAAGATCAGTAGAAGGAGCTGCCTTCCCCCAGCCACATCATACACCATAGGGCATAGGGGATGAAGACCAGAGGTCCAGTCCCAAGGCTGTAGGACCACCAATAAAGCAAAGGATCAGTTCACTCATGTTTGGGACCAGTGCCTCAGGAAGTTCAGGCTTTCATGGCAGGTTGCTGCTGACATCTGCAGTCATCTGGAACAAGGCCTCTCTCCCATGTGACCACACCTTTCCAGTGGTTGTCTAGGTGCCTGTCGCCAGCTCCTACCTACATCCTGGGCCTCTCTCTCGCCCTGAAATGTGCACTCTCTTCTCCTGCCGGAAGAGCAAACAGAATTGTAAGCTTTGATAGTAGTTTGTGTCTAGAGGAGAGAAGGAGAACATTCGTGGAACATGATCGCGAGACATAAGATGAAGGTGTGTACGTTTTGGCTTTTCAGATGGAGATGCGAGGAGGTGACTGGAGAGAGAAGAAAGTGCACAACCGAGGAGTGCTGTGCGGGGGAATGCTGGGAGTCAGCCCACAGGGCTTGGCACCTGGAGGTCCTGTGCCCCTGCCCAATCCTGTCCTCCTGAGGACTTTGATCCTCCTGGTGCACCGTCTCCAGCTTGCCCGTTGATGCCGACTGATGACTTCCCGCCACTCCATGCACACCTGCTTTGCTAGAAAGGTTACCCTCTTCCTCCAATCTTCCTCTAATTCTTAGAAACGATCACCTCGCTGAAGTCCTTCAGATGCTGCAGCAGGACCTCCAGACCAGGGCAGCAGTCCTCCTGGAACTCCTCTCCGTTTCTGTGGTGATTGCAAGCCGCAAACATTCATTTTTCTTTAAATAATTTAGAATACCCAATTCATTTTTTCCAATTAAGAGGCAATTTAGCGTGGCCAATCTACCTAGCCTGCACATCTTTGGGTTGTGGGGGCGAAACCCACGCAAACACGAGGAGAATGTGCAAACTCCACATGGACAGTGACCCAGAGCCGGGATCGAACCTGGGACCTTAGCGCCGTGAGGCTGCAGTGCTAACCCCATGCGCCACCGTGCTGCCCTAGCCTCAAACATTCATGTCCTTTTGAGACATTCCAACCACTTTTTGAATCCTTTATTTAGCAATCCTCCCATTGACAGATTTGACACATCATCCCTCTCTAATTTTTCAGGGAAATGGGACGCTATTACCGTGATTTACTTAAAGAGCCATGGAAAATCCCACTGAAAATCCTGACCCACTAATGGTCCCATTGTTTTGGCAGGGATTATGGGATGAATAATTTGGTGGAGGGGGG